>NW_023425344.1:174619849-175860921 GCF_014108415.1 Molossus molossus | reverse complement strand
ATAATAAAAGTTTGCTAACAAAAATAAATAAATCAAGTAAATGTTACATCTTTAATTACACAGCTCCTCTCTTCATTTTTAAAATTGTTAGCATAGACTTTCTTGGCATACATCTCTTTACTTGACACAGGTATTTCTCACACTAAATTAAGACAACACATCCAAAGAAGAACATGTACTGAGCTGTTTGGTTGAAATTTCCCACAAAATAAGAAACCAAGAAGTTGTTTACACATTTTCCTCAAAAGAAGCAGACTGATTATGTTCATTGATGTATCAGTATATGAAGTTCATTGTCCAATTGTTAAAACTACAAACAGACTAGGGAGCCATTTACATGTCGAATGCACCTGAAAATCTTTTTTCTTCCCAAAGGTTAATTATAATTCTAAGCAAAGCTACTCTAGATAGGCCCCTTAGGTTTCATGCAGGTTTAAATGAAATAATAACGATAACATTACCTCATTGGCCAGTTCCAGGAGCACCGGGGCTGCTCCATTTCTCCCCACTCCATCCAGGTACCTAGACAAGACAAAGCCAAGTGGTGATGCAGTGACAAGAGGAGGCCAGCATAGACTTGTCAGCAGCCCCTGTGTGCACACGTTTCTCCTGGGCACACGCCACACTCAACTCTAGTTAAAGTGTGCTACTGTCACAGGCAGGCATTGAAGGGAAAACATAACAAAACGACTTACCTCCAAACCACTGGCAACGAGTGGACGTTGGGGGCAGGAGACATGAGCACACCAGCCTCCCTGTTTTCACTTCCCACCAAGTCAAGTGCACACAGAGGTGATTTCAAAAGCGATCCCTGTCATCCTGGCTTTATCCACACCACAACCTTCTCATGGAGAGGATATAAGTTCACTGAGGATTTGAGAAAAGCATCCACAAACCCATATGCCTTATTTACTTTTGTTTCATAGGACTGGTCGACACTTTATTAAAAAAGCAGTGGCGCAGATTGTCATCAGTGGGTCAGTACCCCTTTAACAGGCACTACAGCCGTCATCGACCGGCCCTGCGGGTCTTTCATACCCTCCAGCTCTCCTCACCCCTTACCACCCCCTCGACAAAAGAGAAAACTAAAAGTCCCCAAATCCATCCGACACATGAAAGCCAAAGTGATTTTTTTAAAGCAAAAATATGAATGTATCCTTCTCCTCAAAGCACTCCAAAGGCCCCACATTAAATCTCAGAATTAAATCATAACCACTTAAGCTGTTGTAAGGTTCTTCCAAGTCTGGTGCCTATTTGGTCAGCCTCCTTTCTAGTCACTGTTCCCCTCTCCGACCTTCGCCTGGAGAACTCATGATTATTTCTATGTGTCACCACCACAAACCAAAGTAAGTTAAGTGTCCCTCACGTACATCGAAGCGCACCTTGTGCACCGCCCCGTCATCTAACGTAGCATACTGTATCTGCGTGGTTCCTGTCCGCCTCAAGCCCGTGCCCGTGGTGAGGCCGAAAGCCCCAGGGGAGGACAGGCCTAGCACGATTCTTAGCTTATCATAGGTCGTTACATTATACATATCGATTTTTTCTTTAATAAATGATTATATTATACACATGTATTTTCTTTTATAAATTAAATAATTTTAAAGCCATATTGGGCAATAAAATACAATTAAATGTGGATATTTTCTCTGTAGTATACTGTTTGAATGAATAAATTAACAATATTTGTTTGATAGTAAAAAATCAAAGTCAACAGAAGAGGTCTTACCAAAAAAATGCTAGAGGCAGATATTAAATTATATTATTTCACAAGTATGCTTATGAAGATGTATGATTTTCCTATAAATTGAGTGGAAATAAAGCATTTTATTCAAGGTGGGGAGTGTGTCAGGATCATTAACACTCCAAAGCAATTTTAACAAGTCTATTTTCTCCATACTGGAACCACTTTTGAATAAATTTTTTTGGAATGTAAGTGGGAAAGAAGTACTTTCAGAATCAAGGGAATGGGGTTGGGATGGGGGGAGGCAACTATGGTTTAGAGAATGGTCCCTGGGAAATAGGTCAGCTAGGAACCTCCCACTGCACTGACAGGTGTGCGCAAGGAATGACCAATCAGTTCAGTCGAGTAAGACCAGCTCATCGTCTGTCTGTAACCACCAAAAGCGCACATGCATTAAGGGTTCAGATTCTGGGTCAGAGTCGTTACGCCCACACTGATACTAGGATATCTTTATACCTTTCTACTCAACATTCATTCACCCACAGATACGGAGAGAGAGCTAGCTGACTGACGTGTGCTAGGCCTAGTCCAGGTTCTGAAGCAACAGCAGGGCACAGAACTTCCATGGCTCCTGCCCTCCCAGAGATCACATTACAGTGGAGAGAGACCCTGCAAAGGCAGAAATAAACACATAATATAAAGATGTACGTACAATAAAATGCAAGCTTAGGTGGGCTGGTCGGAAGCCCACCTCTAGGGAAGTAGCACCGAGTGGAGGCCCGCAGAAGAAAGGGGAAAGCCAGGGGAGGAAGAGCAGGCCAGCCGGAGAACAGTGGGTGCCAGTGTCGGGAATGTGCTGGGCGTCCAGGACCAGCAAAGGGTCAAGGGTGACCAGGGCAGAGCTTGTGAGAGCAGACTGGAAATAACGAGAGAGTAGCTGGACCCCAGACCATGGCCTCTGCTAGAGAATTGTTGTTTTGCGTCCAAATTACATGGTTTTATGTAAACATTGCATTGATCATTATCTTGGTCATGACCAATGAAAGATTTCTATTATGTTTAAAGTAACAGGAGATGGTCAAACAATAATAACTCTATCTATACGGTCTTTATAATATTTGAAGTATACAGTGGAAAGTCCTAATTAGGAGCTTGACAAAGCTTCCCAGTTGGTCATGTGAGAAACCAAACCCCAAGGAATTGATGAAACCCATCCGGGCTCTCTTAACTGGCAACCAGTAAAGTTTTGAAATGGAATCCTGATCAACCAAGGTCTACTGAGGAGCCTTCCAACGTTGAAAAGGTAGAATTGCTTCTGAATGTATTTACTCCCAAATCTGTTTCCCCACTATATCCTATAACACTTCAGAAAGTGCTAAGGAAAAGAGGTAAAACTAATCTGAAGTTGTATTTGTCCTTTCTGAGAACTTTAATTGTCCCCCACATAAAGTGACAGTTCAGGTATATGCATAATTTTGATATATGATCAAAGAGGCACGCTAATTACAGATGATATTCAGTAAGGACATAATCAGATATTCTTATGCCACCCTTCCCTTCACCCTCAAAGCATCCTATGCAAACTTATAGCACAGGCTTTGCACACAGTTTCTTTCTCTCTCCAACTAGAATGGAAGCTCCCTTGGGTGGGGCTACACAGATGAATGTTGAACCTCCATCCAACAAACAGATCCTTAGCAAAGATCCAAATTGCAAGTGGGAACATAAGGATGTGATCCTGAACCCTACAGTATTCAGGTGACCTGGGCTATCTTCCTAATGCCTATTTGCAAATAAAAACTACTTTGCACAGAAGATATATTTACCCTCTAGCTTTTCCACAGGAAGTCTAACACATATGTGTCTTGTGGGTGAGACCATTCTGAAAAGAACTTCAGAGAAGGTCCATTTTATGTTTTTTGAGTGTGAAAGATATATTTGCATCTAGAATTAAAACACTATGTAAGATCTTAAAGATAAGGCAAAGCTAGGTTGCCTTTAAAATTTTCATAACTCTAATGGCAAAACTTAGAAAACCTACCAATTCAATGAAATAAATAAAGCTAATAGACGGTGTGTGTTGGGAGTAGGGAGGAGATGAGAGATAATATTTCTAAACTTTGCTATTGATGGGGACTTGAAAATCTGACCAATTTGTGAGTGTGTCTGTGTGTGCACACACATTTTATCAAGCATGTTTCCCATTTAGAAATAGAATGCCATTAGTACAGTGGGAAAGAATAGAATTGTTTTCAAAATAAACAAGCCGTGACTAGACATACATAACACAAAGAACTGAAGAAATTTCCTCAATAATTCAAGTTTGAGAAAACATTTTCTAATGATACTGGTATGCTGTAAAGTTTCAGTGAACCATGATGGAATCACATTTCAGTTATATGGCTTTAAATACAGACTTTGAATTCTGAATTGAGATCATCTCACTGCTAGCAAGAATACAAAGACTCAGGAATTCTCGAAAATTGCTACTACAAAAACCACTGCAACCTTTCTAGAGAGTAATGTGGCAACACAGAATAAAGTCTTTAAATGCTAAATGTTTGTAGCAGTAATCACACATATAGAAATATTGAGAACCTAATCCAAAATGCAAAGACTTATGCATCGAAATGTTTATCATAGCATTATTTATAAAATGAGAGCCTTGGAAACATGTATGGTCAACAGAGGATAATTCGGTAAATTATGACACTTTTATATGATGAAGTAATGCAATCAATAAAATGTCTACAAAAAGCTTTCTACAAAATAATATTATGTCATATACATTTTCCAAATATAAAATTCAGGATTCACAATTGCATATATAGTATGACCTCATTTATATAAAAATGGATTGACAAAAGACTAGAATGAAAAATACCAAAGCGGTTATCTCTGGGTACCACAAGTACGGGCTATCATTCATTCCTTTTGAAACCATCAAAAATGTGCCTTATTTTCACAATAAGTGAATATGGCTTTTGCAAAAGCAAAAAATGTAAAGAAATCAGTAACATCGTCAAACTTCTAAACTATGTGTTGATACAGTACAATTTGCCTTTCTTCTGACCAGTTGGAAAACAAAAACCTTTCAAGGCCAATTTACCATAGAGAACACAGGGACATTCAACCTGCATGTTTAAAACCAGAGGCCTGTAAGCAGCATGGGAAAGTGAGAGACTCATCACACTGCTCTCCTCCTGGTCTGTCCACCACAGCCTGACTTCACATCTTTATTTCGGATTTCATGGCTCCTTGAAGTAATCGAGACTCTCGCATTTCAATAAATGTAGAGAAATACAAATATATTTCTGTATTCTCATTATCACCAACTCAACAATTCTTTGAGTAACCATACAAAAAGGAAAGATTTCTATTTCTGGTCTAAACTACACACATAATCCAATAAAGTATGTTCGTACTTTAATAATTCAATAAACTTCTTAATGAAACTAAGATTTTAAAAGGCAGCACTTAGAGATCTTGGAAATCGTCTACTGAAACTTCCTTTTTACAATGAGAAAACTGATTATCAGCGGGCAGACCCACAGCCTCATGGGGGGGGGGGGGTCTCCAAATTCCTGGGAAATGCTCCATTTTCCTTCACTTCAGTTAACAACGCTTTAAAATCTGGACATAGAACCATACTTTCAGTGGTGGCCAAAGACTGCTATTTTTACAAACAAGGATGTATCTCTGACAGGTAAAGAACTTTCCAGTCTTTCCTTGGAGGGTCTGAAGGCCAAAGCAGTTGTTGGCTTCACAGCACTTCATGAGTCATTCCTAATTTCATGTGTATGATTTAGGTTATGGCTTCAACTTATATGTTATTTTCACTAAGGAGAGTATGACTTTGAATAAACCAATTCAAACTTCACATTCTCCTAGACACAACAGTTGTGTGTGTGTGTGTGTGTGTGCACGCACGCGTGTGCACGTATCTTTAACAGACACTATTACTGAAAACTGAATGAATCCTTTCTCATATACAGCATAGTGTGTAATTTTTAGAAATTCTAACTTCAATAATTTTTCCTTTCAATAAACAATTCTTGATCCTTAAAAGATGACCTTACAAAAGCATGATACCAGTATTTTCTCTATATAGTAATTTCATTCATAAAATTTTCATGCGTAAAAATCATTCATCTAAAATTAGTAGTGTCACTCTCCACAGAAAGGTTGATCTGTCAATCTTAAGTACAATAATTTAAGAGCATATTTCAAACAGTTTTCCTTTCCAATATGCCCTTAAAATATTTAAGAAACCAACAATTTCTAATGAAAACCATTATCATTTACCATTATAAATTATTCAGTCATATTACAAAGCCAGTACAATTTTTTTAAAAGAGCTGTTTAAAATATTCTGTTTGTTTTAGAGTGTGAAAACTATTTATAATAAATTAAGCTGAAATTAAGTATCCCATGGAAACTATGATGTTGATTTAATAGCCAAGATTTTCATTCTTTGTTTTTTCAATATGTTTTTATTGAGTTTTTAGAGAGAGAGGAAGGGAGAGAGAGACATAGAAACATCAATGTGAGAGAGAAACATCAATCGGCTGCCTCCTGCACACCCCCTACTAGGGATCAAGCCCAAAACCCAGGCATGTGCCCTGACAGGGAATAGAACCGGGACCTCTCAGTCCATCAGATGATGCTCAGTTCACTGAGCCACACTGGCAGGGCCAAGATTTTCTTTTTAAATTACAAAACCCCTTTTAAAATGTGTCAATCATACATTATTATATATCTTCATATGCTCTTACTTGGTGTATGTCTTTTTCCACCCCTAGAATTGCTAACCCAATACCCATGCTACAAAATACAACTGCACCAAAATTCAATCTTATTTTCTAATATATCTTTCAACTTTCAGATCTAAAGAAATGAAAATTGGTTTGAGAACTTTCAGACAAACATGTAGATGTATGTATGTATATATGAACATATAATAAGACATGCACTTATAATAAGTTTCCAGTAGTCAATTGAGATTTTATAATATCGTAATGATTTCCTACATAGTATGGTATGCACACTCTTAATCAAGACAGTCTCACCACATTCTTTAAATCTACAAAACAAATCACTCAAAAACATATTTGAAGTCTTAAATAACAGACTCAAAACAAAATGCCTTCAAATGGTATACAGAAAATTAATTTAGCAATCTAATTTATTCATAATTATTATTACAATTAATAGGTATTATGATACCCTCTAGTGGGGCAGGCAGGTCATACCTCTGGTAATAACTTTCAATCGCTTCTGAAGTATGATGCTTGGCGTGTGTTCTTTTAATATGTTTCTGAAACAAAACAGAAAAGATCTTTATGCTGTGTCACAGATGAGGGTCAAGTACAAAACTGGCACATTTCTACAGCCCACTGTCTAGCACACAGGGCAAACTGAGGAACAGTCTGGGGGTTGTGGTGGTGGCAGGTCTTTTTTCCTTCTACACCATGAACCTATGCATTTTAATCTCCATTGCTTGGCTGGGATGTCTTCAGACTGCACCAAAAGGTACAGTATGTATGTAAAAGCCAACAGGGTCAGAGTAATTGAATCTAAATAAGTTTGCTTAGGGTGGCAGAGGGCAGAGAAAAACTTGTTCCCTCGAAAACCTTTGTATTAATTTCCCCTCAATTCAATTCCATCTAAGTCCTCTGCACTCTGGTTTTACAATCCAATTGCCATTTTTAACCAGGACGAACATTGCTTAAAAACAACTTATTTGAAAACTACAAAAAGTAATTCCATCGAGACTTGCCACTTGACTGACACCTGTCATCTCATGATAAATGACTCCATTTTCTGCCTCTCTTGCCTTCTGCCACTCCAGCAATGGTCATTTATCATCATCTCTGTCAGCAATGGAAAGCGGCACTGACAGTGCAAGTCAGCAAACATTTAGCACATGGAACCACGCAACACAGGGAAATTATTATTGTCAGAATAATAATGGTTTAGCATAATTTATTACAGGTCCACCAAATAAGCAAAGGCTAGATGTTATTAGACAGATGGATGGGTAGGCTTGGCAGGCCTCCACTGAGACGCAGGCGGTGCTTGATGTGGAAAGGAGAACATCCTCCAACCCAATCAGAGAGCTGGCAGTTCAATTACAAAGAAATAAAGGGACATTCATCATTCAATTAGGCACCTGTCAGCCCTCACAAAGGAGAAAACTTCTAACCTGGTACTCCTGGGAGAAGATGCTCAGCAGAGTGGCCTGCGATTGACTGGAACAAATAAAAGAAGGACAAAGTTAATTACTGGAGTGCACCGCAAAGAAACAAAAGAGAAAGGAGCTTCAAAGGTAGGCCTGCTGCCCTGTAATCTAACAGAACATGAAAACAAGTGTGGAAAAGTTGTTCCAGATGAACACCTCAGACAAAGGCTTCCTGCTGCTAGGTCAAGGGGAGAAAGGGAAAGGGGAAAATGTGGATGGTCTCAAAGCCAAGTACCCTGTGATGTGGATACTTCTGTAAACTTTAGAATGACTGTAAATCAAATCTGTAGCACGCAGTGATGTGAAAAGGGACCAAAAGCAGGTAAGGTTTATTTTCCATTACTAAATGAGAGAGTTAAGCCTCAGAGACAATAAAAAGGGGCGGTGCATTCAATGGAAACGTTCTGAAATTTATTTTGTTAGCAGACAGGTATCCTCTTCTGTTGCTATCTCAGATTCAGGGGAAATCAAAACTTTGGTCTTCACTAGAGAGAGCAGAGGCCACTGGGACGTTCCCACTGATGCGGGTGTGCTTTGAAAACAGGCGCCTCCACAGCTGGAAGCCGAGGACCTGGAAGCCAGTCATTGCCAAGGGCTGCCATTCCCCTTCTCCCTCTGACGCCACAAAATGCCAGACACCCGCCAAAGAAGCCACCTGAAAACATTCTTCCCAAGTGGGAATTCTTCTCCCACAACTGTGACAATTTAAAAATGGAACAGGATATTTTTTTATCTCTAAAAGGCAATCAGTGCCCTGTTGCTACTCTTTTTGATTGCCCTCTGTAGATATATCTACCTTATCGTATCTTGAAAACAATTAATTATCTCTCATATAATTTCCTACTAAATGCTATCTGAACAAATTACAGTGTTAATAATTTGACTTTTACAGTACAACGGAGCACTATGAATAATTAATTATTTTTCTATTCAAGAATGAAACCTCTTGAGCTCATCATAGGTGATTTGGGGAGTGCAAAATAAAAACAATGACAGCATGTTTCTTTATTCAGTCTCATTTTTATCATTTTCTGCATTCCTTCATAGATGTGGCTTCTAACCCCTTTCCACTCTTATCAGATTACAAAAAGCAGGTTAAGAAAAAAAAAACCCACATAAATGTTTACTGAGGAAAACTGGTAATTACTGAAGGATGGTTTCAATAACTCAAAAGTACTGAGAAATTAGTGAATACAATTACAAATTCATTATAGTCCAATTTTTTCAATTTCCCTTTAAAAATGGAAACCACCTTTGAAAGAGCCCATTTTATATATAAAATCTTATTATGCCTGGCTTTCCTGCATTTTACATGCAAATCACATACCCTACCTAGTAGGGTTGCTGACAACCTTCTTCTAAAAAAAAAAAAAGGCAAAATTAAGCCCAAATCTTTGTAAACCACTGAATAAGTCAATACATTAGATATATTTGTGCAATGACTGGAACCCCTCCTTGGTGTAAAGCAAAATATATATGTTAATATAAATATTTATGGTAGATAAAATATCCATCTTAATGTATCAAAAAATACGACTGGAAAAATGTGCCTAATGTGGTCAAGTTGGGGACCAATGACAAGAGAGGAGGAAACTAAACTGTGACTAAAAATAAAAAATAAACAGCTGTAACTGTAGATGCCAGAATAGTAAGGCTAGATGAGATAATGTCTTTAGTCAGGAAAATGTCTTTAAACTGCTTAGAATTCAACTAAAACTGTGGACACAGACTATGGAGCAACCCGTTCTCTCAGTGGCCAAGAGGATTAAGAGAGAAGGTTTCAACTTGCACAGGGAGTGAAACTGGCTAGACCTAAAATGAGCAAATGAGTTACTTGATGTGATAACAACAGAAAGTCAGACCTGGGCCCAACACGCTTTAGGCCTGGTGGACTGGACGAGCTGCAGAGAACTAAACGGCCTCTGCCAGCTGTCCGCCAGCCTACTCTGTTTGTGTGCGCTCAGCTACAGAATGCAAGGAGCAGGAAAGTAGTTTTAACTGTCCAGCTAAGGTGCAACGAAGACCTTGAGTCCAGTGTATATTTTTTGCTTCTTTCTTCCAACATGTTAATTCTGAGAAGGTGGGCCTTAAATACCAATCAGCAGTGTTCAATAAGTATCTATAATGTCCTAAGGTCATGGTTATTGTAAACTATGGCATCAAAATAAAAAATTAAATGAGGTGGACAGAAATTGACCTAGAAGAAACTTTCAACATATAACCACCCCACCCCCATTAGAACACTGTTAAGTATTCATATAGTTTTTAGGTCTCCGGTGAAGTAAATCATACCCTGAAATCTCACATATTTCAAGACCCCACTGGCTTTGGAACATATATCTGTCACTTAGCATACAAATTTCCATATTCAAAAATACAGTCAATTTACACAAATGTCCAATATTGCATTAAAACCTCTTCAAAAATCAGTTTCATGGTTTTTTCCCCCCATGTTAACCTCCCAAATTACATTCCTCCCCATGTCTGAGAAAGGAGCAATTGGGAGGACCCCTAGAATGGCCATGTAAAACCTTGCCCAAGCCCTATGACAAATGTCTCTATGGAGCAGCAGCAGCCATATTGCAGCAATGAGGAAAGAAACATGAGGACAAAGCCTACACACTGAGGACAGTGCGACAGAAAATGGAAAGAACCCAAGTCCTTGAGGAAGGACACTGTTGAACTGCTCAAGAGACCACAAATTGAACTGACCAGACTCCATACGTCTTTGGAGAAATAATACTTTTTTTTTTAACCCTAAAAAACAAAGAAATAAAACTGCCCAGGTTTCTATGTGCCCTGGTAAGGAGGTGCTCCATCCAGATGGCATGTGTACAGGATGTAATACATAAAAGGGTTGTCCATTTTTACACTTTCTAAATCTCTTCTTAGCTGGCAGCTACTGTATTTGACTTCCTTAAAACTGTTCCATCACTGTGACAGTACACTGATGCGCCCAGAGATCATAAATTGGTGTGTGTGTGATTTTTCCATACCGATGTTAAACACTGACGGTATACCATTCATCCTCATTTTATATTGCATTCACAGCATTTCAGATGCGAGGTATGTCAAAACAGGCAAAAACTCAATTCCCCATATAATATTTCACTAAACATGTCCCCAAAACCATCCAGCTGAGACACTCAGTGACCTGAAAAATACTAGAGAAAATGAGGGTTGGACGGATACAGCACAGACGAGGAGCAGAGCTCAGCACACACTTAGTTGCAACATTCATATGAAAGGCAAGTCCTCATGCTCCCGGGTGGAGACTTAAAACAAGTAAAATCTTAAGGGAAAAGATACTGCATATTTTATGTCCTTCCTCTTCCCAAGTGCCAAACTTCTGAAAAGAACCATAAAGAAGTAAAACCGTTATTTAATTTTAAGCTCTTTTTGCTACAGAATCTAGGAAGCATACATGTCTACATTCTAGTGGGCTCAAAATTACATGAGCAAAACAAGTATTATTTCTGGCACTCAGAGAGCAGTTAACCAATTAAAGGGAGATAAGGCAGGAGACTCCTACAAAGCATTAGGCTCCGGATCTCACAATTACAAGGCATAAACAACCTCTCTAAATCTGGGAAAGAATTCAAAGGAACACTGGCTCTGTGTGATTGCTGATTTGGAGTACTAGTCAAGGAAGGCTTTCTATGAAAGAGATACATCTACCCTCCTTCATATACACACCTACACGCAGATTTGAAACACAGAGCCTTTTTCCTCTCAAAATCAAAATGGAATACAATAAAAGAGCAAGACTGGGTACAGTCCCACTAACTACATTTTTTTTTCTTTCAGGAACGTACAATGCACAGGGGGAAGAATCTGGGGGATTACTGTGGAGAAAAAAGGAAAAATAGTTCAACTGAATTCAGGAAAGAGAGAACATTTTATCCATTGTACCGCCCCCTCTCCCATTTCTTCTTTCTAATTTCTAACTTCAAATCAAGGATTCAGACTATAATTTATGCCTAATCATAGCAAATGCTCCCATAAATGATCATATGGATGACAGCATTAAGTTTAGCAGTAATCAACTATCCCCCCAAATTCTTAAGAGTTATATTTATGTTCTACATAGAAAAAAAGTAGTTACTGTCCTAGGCACTTCATTAATTTTGCTGATAAACTTAAATCACATGCAAAACAGCTTTACAAGAAGAGCCAAGCTTGATATACTGAAGCTCTTTATTTTACCCTCAACAACCCTCTAAGGTAGGTACTATTATTGTTCTTACTTTGAAGATGGAGAAATGAAAGAACAACTGTTAAGTAGAATACACAATTAAAGAGCGAGGATTAGCAGTATAGCTAGAAATCAAAATCCATATCCAATTCCAAAACCCAAACACTTAACCCCAATGCTAATTTGCTGTGCTAATAGTTCCCAGAAATCGGTTCCGCACGTCATGTGCACGTACCAACACCCCTGCAAGCACTGCCTGTTACATTACCCTCCAAACACCCTGAAAGGTGAGCATCGCTAGGGTTTTGATAGAAAATGGAAGCCACAGGAGGTCTGGCATTTTAATCAGATTCCATGGTCTTAGACAATAATCCCTTTTCAAAAAAATCAAATTACAGTTTTCCTTTACTTAACTACATAAAAATGCTGTTCTTTTTTAGAATGTTGAAAAGTAAAGGAACGACTGTCTACAGGAAACAGTTGAGGATTAAAAACTGTTGGGTAACTTCATGATCCTCCCCGCAGCTAAGGAATATTTTGTTAACAACTATACATTTGTCTGAAGTGTCTCTGTGACTGCCCATGTGTCTTTTGCTCAAATGCTATTTACTGCATATGAAGCACCTTATTTTTTTATTTTTATTTTTTGGCACATACCCCTAGCAAGAACCGAACCCAGGACTCTCTGGTCCGCAGGCCGACACTCCATCCGCTGAGCCAAACCGGCCAGGGCTACAAAGCAGCTTTAATCCTTCTCTGAACAACACATATATACACCATATCAATATTCTCTACAGACGACAATACTCTCCATAGGTGTTAATTTTATTCTAGAATATGTAATAGTTGCCTAATTATAAAATAGTACATATGCTGCACAAAATCCAGAGATGTGTACTGTTAGCCTTCTGGTATATCTTCTTCCTTTGTCTTTACTCCATGTCTGCTGTGTGTGAGGACTCTGTAAATGTGTCTATAGACAAACATACATTTTTTAAATTGCAAGTGTACCATGTCTTTATTATATAAAATATTAATATGTATCCATACCATTACATATTACTCTTTTTAAATTATTTTTATTGTGAAAAATACAATGTCTTCACATTATTAAAAAATGAAACAGCTCTGGCCGGTTTTGCTCAGTGGTTAAGCGTTGGCCCGCGGTCCAGAGAGACCCGGGTTCAGTTCCCGCTAAGGGCACGTACCTCAGTTGCAGTTTGTCCCCGGCCCTGGTTGGTTGTGCGGGTGGCAGCCACTCGATGTGTCCCTTTCACGTCGATGTTTCTCTCTCTCTCTCCCCCCAACTCTATCTGAACAAAAAATGGAAAAATGTCCTCGGGTGAGGATAAAAAAAAAAAAAAAAGGGACAAATGTATAGCCAAACAAATATATAGGAAAACAAGACCATGTCACCACTTCGGTCAGCAAAGAGAACTGCTGGCACTGCCAGGAAGCTCTGTCAGATCACCACCCTTCCCTCTCACTAGTGAACCTGATCTTCATGTTAACTGCTTTCTTGCTTTTCCTTCTGGTTTTACCACCCCACTGTGTATCCCTGACTTCTGTAGATTAGCTTTGCCTGTTTGTAAAGCTCTTGTTAATGGAACTACACAGTGTGCGCTCTTTTGTATTTGGTTTCTTTCACTCAACACCGTTTCTGAGAGTCACCCATGGTAATTTAAGTGCAGTTAATTCATTTTCATTGCCATATGGTATACCATTGTATGAGTATAGGCCACATTTATCCATCCTATTGCTGACGAACCTTTGACCTGCTTCCAGTCTTTTGCTAATGACAGTGATGATGCTGTGGACAGTCCTGCATGTGTCTCTTGGTGCGCACATCTGTGACAGGTACAAATGTAGAAATGGAGTTCTGGGTCATCTGACACGCAATTCTCGAACTGCGGTAGATACTGTCAAACAAGGTTTCAAAGTGTTTATAACAATTTTAAACTCCCAGCAACACCAAAGGAGAGTTCCCATTGCTGTACAATCTCATCACACTTTCCTCTCAGTTTGCCTTTTCATGTTCTTTGTATTGCCCTTTGAAGTGCAGAAATTTTTATTTTTATTTTTATTTTTTGGTATGTGCCCCTAGCAGGAACTGAACCTGGGACTCTGGTCCGCAAGCTGACATTCCAATTGCTGAGCCAAACCGGCCGGGGCAGAAGTTTTTAATTTTTATAAAATCCAATACATCAACTTTTTTTTTGTTGTTTATCCTCACCCAAGGACATTTTTGCATTTGTCTTCAGATAGAGTGAGAGGGAGAGAGGAAGAGAGAGAGAGAAACATCGATGTGAGAGAGACACATAGACTGGCTGCCACCCGCACAACCTCAACCGGAGCTGGGGACGAACTGCAACCGAGGTATGTGCCTATAGCAGGAATCGAACCCAGGACTCTGGTCAGTGGGCTGATGCTCTAATCGCTGAGCCAAACTGGCCAGGGCACATCAATTCATTTTTATTATTGGTACTTTTTGTATGTCTTGTGGTCTTTTCTACAAAATCTTTGTTTACCAACAGTCATAAAGATATTGTCACAGGTTTTCTTTTAGAAGCTTAAGAGTATTAGCTTTTATACTCAGGCCTATGATCTATCCTGAATTGATTTTGTGCTGTTTGCCACAGTTCGTTTATATTATTTTCATACATATATCCAACTGACCACACAACATTTGCTCATTGAACTATCCTAGTGCCTTTAAGGAAACCAAATATCTGAGGGTCTATTTGGGAACTTCCAAATCTGCTGACCACTAATTTATGTTTTATCTTTACACAGACACCACAATGTTTTGATTACTACAGCTAAATCATATACATTTAATGTAAGTGTTAATGTATTTAGCTTCAAATGTATCATCTTACTAAATGCTAATTGTCTTACCTACTCTCCATCCCTTTACTCTCCTTTCTTGTCTTCTTCTCAATTTAATACTTATTTGTCATGATTTCCCCTGGCCACTTGAAAGTTTAACACTCTTCCTACCCAACTACTTGCCTCCTCAATTTATCAAAATGTATTTTTAATCAGTGATTAAGTGCTACCTGGAAAATACAAAAGCTTTACAACACTACCTACAGTTACCCTTCCTGATATATAGGATATTACTAATATTGTTTTAATTCTGCATATATCTTAAAATTCACAAGACTGATGCTTTATACAGTTTCTGTTCATTCTGATTTACCCACACGTGGATCATTTCATTGCCCTTTCTTCTTTTCTTTACTCTTTCATCTGGAATAACTCTCTTTCAATCATTCCACCAGTGCAGATGTGTTGGTGATGTCAAATACTGGCTCTTTTCAATGATACTGTGTCTTATTTCTCTACCTGGTTTTAAGATGTTTTTATATTTATTTTTTAACGTTTAGCTCTGTGGTATTTAGTAAAACCCACTTAAAATTCATTAGACTTCTTAAATGTGTGGCTGGATACTGGTTTATCATTTTGGGGAGTATTCTCCACTATTATTTTTCAAACATTGCATTAGTACTCTCTTTCCTTGTCCTAAAACTCCAATTAGCCCTCCCTACTACGTCCTTTGTTTCTTACTCTCTCTTCATATGTTCTACCTTTTTGTTATTCTATGTTCCATTCTCAGTATTTTCTTCTAATCTATCTTCCAGTTCACAAATTCTCTCTTCAGTAATGTGTAATTTGCTGTAAAATACATCCATTGATTTAAATACCTCCAATTTCAGTTACTGTATTTTTCACTTGTAAATTTTCTATTTGTTTCTCTTTCAAATAAGTTCCCTGCAGAATGTTTCAACTCTTTTTAGTATCTTGAATAAACACAAATTATAGAAGTTTTGCTTAGTACTTCCAATATCTAAGCCCCTTTGAGTCTATTTCTGCAGTTTTCACTGGTTCTCATTCACATTGACATGTTTCCTTTTATGACTGTATATCCCTCATTATGTGCCATATTACTTTAAAAAAGTGATTTATAAATAATTTAAAAACTAAAGTGATACTATCTTTTTCCAGAGAGACTTATGATTTGATTCTTGGAGTACCAGGGGTCTAAAATCGGTTTGGTCCAATTTAAGTGTTAATTTTGGAGGCCAATGAGGGAAACTTGAAGCTGAAATACAGTAATGTAGAGCTGTTTTATTTTAGTTCACATTTACTCCTCAGGTGTAGTCCTGTAGGGTCCCACCTCACATCAAAGCCTGGGGCACTTACAAGAGCTCCCACCTTTGGTAGCCCTAACCTTCGTCACTAGAAAGCCCATGTGCAACCCCCTGTCCACAGAGCCTGCTAGGTGGCCCTAATCTTTAAGCCTTGTCCTCTAGCCCTGTAAAGCTGTCAAAAGTTCTGCTCAGGATTTTGCTAGACTACATCTGATGAAAGGGTAATTAAATTAGAATTCAATAATTGAAAAGTTAGTTCCCCCAATACCTTTATTTTTGAAATTAAAAGATACATCCCTAATTAAATCATAAAGAAGAAGTAATGATGGAAATAACAAAAATATGTAATATAGAACAATGATACCAGTATGTATAAGTAGTTGTAGAAAATTTATTGCAATAATTGGATAGTAGGAGAATGGAACTGATTTTATTCTAGATGGTTCTAGCAAACTGGAAATCCTGGTACACAAAATAAAATTGAAAATGAGAATCAAGAAGGAAGAAAACAAAACCCTCCTCATTTGTAGATGAGATGGCTTTCTTCATAGAAAAAAACAAAATCTACAAACTATAAAAACTAATAGGAGATATCAGAAAGGTAACTGGACATAAAAGAAATATAAAACATAAATAAATAGAATTCTTAATAGTTAGTAATATTCAATTAGAAAATGGAATAGAAAATAGATCTCACTTACAATGTAAGTGAGAAAATAGATCTCACTTACAACTTAGAAATATGTTTAATAAAAAAGTGTAAAACTTTTGAAGAAAATTATAAAACACAACTGAAGAACATAAAAAGTTCCTGAATAAATGTAGAAATAAGATATCTTTACAAATAAAGTATCATGGGTGGAAAGATAGTATAAATAAAACTGTCAATTCTCTATACGTCAATCAATAATAATAAAAATCCAGTGAAACTCACAATACAGTTTTATGGTGGAAACTGAAAATTTATCTTAAAATCCATTAAGAGAAATGCCTGGTCATGAATAGTTTATAAGTTCTGAAAAGCAAAAATAAACCAGATATCAACATAGATACATTTCAAAAATATAGTATTTACACACCAAAAAAAGCAGGTTATAGAAATCTAACTATATTTGATACCATTTATATAGAGTATAAAACAGCAAAATATAATTACCTTTTTTTCATGTTTATGTATAGGTATATTAAAAAAACACATGAGGTGGGTAAGCACTGAACTTAAGACAATGGCTACCTCAAGTAAAGGAGAAGAGCAAAAAAAATCAGGAAAAGTGCCTTCAAATACTAAATAAATAAAAATCTGAAGGGGAAAGGGATTGTAAAATGGTGTCAGAATATTTCATTTCTGTAAAAGTTTAAGAAGTATCTGAAGCAAATATAAACAGAGGTAGATTCAAAGCGTCCACTACATGAGTCTCTATTCTTGTCTGTGTGTGCTATATTTCATAATACAATTAAATAAGTAAGAGGAAAGACAAAAAAAATCAAAGAGGAGTAGGATAAATTTACCTTTAACATTCTTTTCTGCTCTAAGTCCCACCCTATTATAAATGCTCTGATTTAATTAGTCTTAAGTACCTACACTTCTTTCCTTTCTAATTAAATGTATGTATTAACTTTTTAGAACAAGCATAATGAAAATCAGATAAAGAATAAGAAGCCTGGGTGACAGAAACTTAATTTTTGCTTGCAAGACCAGATGTCTGATCATTTTCCTCTAAAACAATCCCTATAACTTCAATACAATATATAAATAACAAATACATTTTTTAAAAATGTATTTTTACATTTTTAAATGTAATGAGCCGGTTTGGCTCAGCGGTTGGAGTGTCGGCCTATGGTCTGGAGAGACCCGGGTTCGGTTCCCGCTAAGGGCATGTACCTTGGTTGCAGTTTGTCCCCGGCCCTGGTTGGTCGTGCGGTGGCAGCTGCTCGATGTGTCCCTTTCACGTTGATGTTTCTCTCTCTCCCTCCCAATCTATCTGAACAAAATATCGAAAAAATATCCACCGGCAAGGATAAAAAAAAAAAAAATGTTCACTACATTCTTTCTTCCTACAATAATTTTTCTTTGTTTAATAGATCAGATGATAAGAAATCCTTAAACCAAGGCCAGAGTGATGGTATTGATCACCAGAGAGAGAGAAGGCACAAGAAACATTAACAGCTAACAATATTCTGTATGTAAAGATATTTATACTCTTTCCTTTGTTGGTGAAAATTCAACTTTCTTCCAACTCTGCATAGAGTATTAGCTAGTGTATCTTCCATTATGTCCTCCCTTTGGTGCTACTCATTCATTTCCAAGCATGCTTCTGTCTTCCTAAGCCAAAACTTGCCCCACTTTCCTACTACTGTCCATCACAGTTTCTTTTCATTACCAAGTGTCTTTTTTCTAGAAGGTCTTTGGCTCCATAAATCCTATTCGGCCCCCACCCCACTGCAGTCTCACTTCTGCCCCCACCCTTTAGCTGAAACAAATGTCACAGAGACTTCCTCACTACCAAACCCCCAAACAGACTTCTTATCTCAGCTGAGTGCACTGAACACTTTGCACCTTTGACTACTCTCTTTTCCTTGCAAATCTTTCCTCCTGTGAATTAATTCCAGGGCCCTATTTTCTAATCTCTCCTCCTACTCTGTTAAACATTTATCTTTCTCCCTGGCTGCTTAAACTCTTCCTGGGGGGTGTCTTCAACCCTCTTCTCTCTTCACCCGACATGCTCACGCGGGTGACAGCACACTCTGCTATGTTCCTAACTCCCAAACATGAACACACATTTTTTCCCCCAGCCTCCAACTCTACTCAGATTCACAGTTCAATTTCATATCTATTTACAGGACTTTTCACCTATTTGGCCATAAGTATTTTGAAACCAAATTTACCACCACCTTCCTTTCCCACCAAAGTATTTCATACCCAACCTCCATTAAATCAACCATTTCCATAAACACAGCTGCCTGAGCTAGAAATCTCTGAGTCATTCTTGAGCCTTTGCTCCTGCACACCTGAAACATCTAACAAGTCACCAAGTCTCATTAACTGGTTGACCGGGGACCAGGAATCAAACCCAAGACTTTTTGGTCCATGGGCTGACGCTCTAACCGCTGAGCCAAATTGGCCAGGGCGAGAACTTCTACTCTTTAGAGAAATATTTGGACTTGGGATACTATACCATGCTAATCACTATTAAATTAAGTTATTTTAGTTAAAGGACTAGTCTAAGAGGTGATATAGCACAGGATTTTTAGATCAAACCGAACCCTTTCATTTTAAACATGATAAAGGTACAGTGATAGAGATGAAATGATTTGCCCAAGGTTACCAAAGCATTATTTTATACCAGGTACATGTATATTAAGAAAAAAAATAAGCTGTGCTATATATAATGTTATTCCATATATGATGGAATAACAGTTAGGTCATCTTTACAGGTGGGAATATCACATATATATTTTTTTTCATATTTTTAATACAGTTTTATTATTTCAGTAATCAAAATGTATCTATGACCAAAGTGTATACATTAAACCGTAAATACAAATAAAAAAGTAAAATACATCAGAACATAAGTTATGTCACCAGTAGACCCCAAACCCAAAAGTTCTCACTTCCTGCCACCAAAAGCTGCAATGAATGGGAGATAAAAATTATAAATTTTTTCCTCTGACAGTTCTTTTTTCCTACTATAAATGCAAAATTTTAAATATGAATTCACAATATGGAAAGTGATTATTTTTCCAGGTAATATGTCATCTCCCTTGATTTAGACAAATTTTTCAGTTCTTCAAAATCTAGTTTTCTCTTACAAACTTCTGCTATGCATTTTTGTGTATTCCACAATTACTTTTTTTAAATAGGGAGGGTCAGAAGTTGTATTGTTAAAGGAACACCTATAAAAACTATTGTCTTTATTCTTGACATGCTTAAAATCCAATTAGAAAAATCATTTAATAATTCAAAGACTTAAGTTTTACCATCTGTACCTAGACTCGAGACTGCAGAATCCATTTTCATCTTAAAAATTCTATGATTTTTATCAATTCCACAACTCAACGATTTAGATTGAATTTCCCTCTGCATACAGTCCTAAAACTTTCAAGTATCGTTTATCAGAAAACTGCCTTGGTCCTAATAATAATGACTTGTAATCATGTTGACACTGGACATTTCTGTGTGGGCCTAACAGCGGGTCTATTCTAGGTCAATAACTATAGTGATTGAATTGTTTATTAAGACTTCTAGGCATTTAAAGTAATCAGACCACAGGGTGAGAACATGAAGGAAAATAATTAACTCCTTTCATTCACCATTGATTATAAGGTACCACTTCCCCCAATAAAGATTAAATAACCACCTCATAGTGTTACACACACCATAACTATTTCACTGCTGTAAAATCACCTTATTTTTTTAATACAAGACTGAACAAAGATACTTAATAAAAGAACCACCAGATAGCTATTTAAAACTCTGAATAGCTGATTTAAAAACATATTGATATATATACATATTATATTCAACTTCACAATTCTTCAAGCACTGAGAGAGTCTTTTCATGAGAAGGTACCTGCTTGAATCAGGTGATCCCAAGAAGAGACAAGTATGTCATGAGGGCTGGTAAGGGCCCCCATCTCTTTGCAGCGACTTCAAACTGAAAGATTTGTTTGACTCTCAAGGTTTTTATTATGGTGGCCAACACTGAGGAAAATAGAAGTAATCCTTCTTCTTAAAATGAGTTTAATTTGAGATGGGCACTTGTCAAAAGGGTTAAAAATACAAAATGAGACAGTACAGAACAATGGTTATTCATTTTTATTGAAGTGACGAATTCACTTTCCTAACAGACCATGTTCAGCATGATTTCGTGGACAATCAATGATATCATTACCATGAATGGGACGAGATCACGTTTTACCACTAACCGATAACTGTTATCTTCTTACTCCATGTCATCATTTGCTTTTTCTTCTGCAAAAGCCTGAGACCTAAACTATCACCAAATAACATTGTTCACTTTTCCTCAGTAATATTCAGAGCTAAAAATATTACCAATTCTGATCTACCTCAGGTAGCTTTCTTAAACCAACAGCTTGTCTAACCAAATAAATTGATTTTACTTTCTCTTTATATTAAATATTAAATTTTATTAAACACCCTACTATGGGAAAACACTTTAGTTTTCTAGGAAGCATTAACAAATTACAACAGGAAAAGGGGCTTTTGGGAGGTGATCCAGGTTAGACGAGGTCATGAGGGGATTATAGCTTTGGAAGGAGGAGAAGAAAGAGACCACTCTGGGTGCACGCCCCAAAGAAAGGCCAAGTGAGGACAGGGCGAGAAGGTGCCATCTGCAAGCCAGGAAGAGTGACCTCACCAGGACCTGACCATGCTAGCAACCTGATCTCAAACTTCCACTCTCCAGAACTCTGAGAAAATAACTGCCTATTGTTTAAGCCATCCAGTCTACTACAGTGTTTTGTTATGGCAGCCAAAAAATGAATTAGACACTGAAGGTCCGTTCACAGCACGCCACAGTCTGAGAGATAATAATTCATCATTCCTTCAATATTCCCAACTAGATAGCTAATTCTCCACGTTTTAGGGATGGGTCAAGCTCTCTCTTGAGTTTTTTTCTAACCCTGTCTCTTTCTTGGGACATAGATTCTAAAAACTTCCACAGAAAACCTAATTTGTGCCTGTATCAGCCTACTTATTCCATATACTGTTTTATGAAGCATTCTGATTTTACTCATTGGTGTCCATTTCTTCCCCCCTCTGGATTTCAAATGTGTCCTGGTTTCGTTTACACAGAAAATGCCTAAATAGACCTCTTTTCTCAGGGAATTCCTCAGTTTATGAAATTCTGCTAGAACGCCAAGTCATTCTGCCACACTACATCATCATAAATGACTGAATGAACATCAAGAGGCTAATTTAATTCTATAACCACAATGCTGCTAGTCTGTGTCTAACAATCACAATTACTTTTCAAAATTTTCACAGTAAAAAAAGTTTAGAATATTGCATAAAACCGCTTAGGCATTTCCTTATTCCATTCCTGTACAAAATATGTATTCTGTCCTCCTAATCTTTCTTAATTTAATAGGTCACAGAGACCTTATAAAGAGAACAGTAAAAATGATTGGCCAGATTCACTTTATAATTGTTGTAATTTATAAAGATCCAACTTCCATCTCTACAGCTTTCTTCCCAAATAAATTTTCAGTTTTATTAACATAATAGTACTAATAATCTCATACTCTTTCCATGTCTTTTATCCACTACACCCAAACCCCAAATGCCAAACTTATGCTTTTCATTTAAGAATTTAACAAGGAAATGCAGGAATTGGCATAAAACGGACTTCCTGAATATTTAGTGCTTTTACATAGCCTCAGTAGTGTTCTTACGGGATCAAACGATTTGAAGCTTCAGATACTATATTTTCCCTACTGCTTTAGTTTGGGGGAAAAAAAAAAAAACTGTAGATCTTTGGTCTTTTCTTAAAAACATCATCATCATCATCAGGTGGACTATAATTATTCTACAACCACCCCACTTTAATAATAAATGCTAAGAATATTAAAACAACAAATGGAATGCCTTAAAATGCATTAAGCTCTTCTCTTATTAAACACGAAATTTTAACTCTCACCACAGCCTTTTATTCTTAATTCACAATCAAATCCTTCTGGCAGTTAATCTCAGCACTTAATGTCACTCATTCAAATAACACCAACCTTAAATTGGTGTAATTGCCTTCCCTCTTTCTCTCTGTCCTAAGAAAAACCAGAGGAAGGGCAGAGATGGAGTCCAGTTGCTACGTCTACATACAACACAATTATGCTTTGTTATACAACAACTTTTGCCAGAACATCCAATTTGTAACTTTTCTACATTTCTATTGAACTCCTTCAGTCTGATAAAGAGTAGGCACTCAAGATAGACCACATGTTAGGACACAAACTACGTCTACAAGTTCAAGAAGACTGAAATCATATCAAGCATCTTCTCAGATCACAATGGCATGAAACTAGAAATCAATTGCAACAAGAACATGCAAAGACATTTGAACACATGGAAGCTAAATAGCATGTTATTAAACAATGAATGGGTTACCGAGGAGATCAAGGAAGAAATTAAAAACTTCCTGGAAACCAATGAAAATGAACACACAACAACACAAAATCTATGGGATGCAGTGAAAGCAGTTCTGAGAGGGAAGTTCATAGCACTACAGGCCTACCTCAAAAAAAAAAAACAAAAAAAAAAACAAACAAGTAAAATCTCTAATACTAGAGAGCAAACAAAAAGAAAACCCCAGAGCAAGTAGAAGGAAAGAAATAGTAAAGATCAAAGCAGAAATAAACTACATAGAGACCAAAAAAAAAAAAACAATTCAAAGGATCAATGAAACAAAGAGCTGGTTTTTCGAAAAGATAAACAAGATTGATGGACCCTTAGCTAGACTCACCAAGAAACAAAGAGAGAGAACCCAAATACACAAAATCAGAAATGAAAGAGGAGAAGTAACAACCGACACCACAGAAATACAAAAGATCATTAACAACTACTATGAATAATTATATGGCAACAAATTCGACAATCTAAGCGAAATGGACAAATTTCTACAAACACATAGTCTCCCAAAACTGGACCAGGAAGAGCTAGAAAACTTGAACAGACCAATGACAACAGAAGAAATTGAAGATGTAATCAAGACTCTCCCAGCAAATAAAAGCCCAGGCCCGGATGGCTTCATGAGGGAGTTCTACCGAACATACAAAGAAGAACTAACACCCATTCTCCTCAAACTATTTCAAAAAAATTCAAGAAGAAGGAAGACTTCCAAACTCGTTTTATGAAGCCAGCATAATTCTAATTCCAAAACCAGAAAAAGACACTACAAAGAAACAAAACTACAGGCCAATATCCTTGATGAACATAGATGCCAAAATCCTGAACAAAATACTAGCAAATCGGATCCAGCAATACACCAAAAAAATTATCCACCATGACCAAGTGGGATTCATCCCAGGGATGCAAAGCTGGTACAATATTTGCAAATCAATAAACGTGATACACCACATAAATAATATGAATAAAAACCACATGATCATATCAATAGATGCCGAAAAAGCTTCGACAAAATCCAGCATCCATTTCTGATAAAAACATTCAGCAATGTGGGAATAGAGGAATCATATCTAGACATAATAATGGCCATATATGAAATACCTACAGCCAACATCATACTCAATGGGCAAAAACTAAAAGCATTTCCCTTAAGAACTGAAACAAGACAAGGATACCCACTTTTGCCACTCTTATTTAATATAGTACTGGAAGTCTTAGCCACAGCAATCAGACAGGAAGGAAAAATAAAAGGGATCCAAATTGGAAAGGAGAAAGTGAAACTGTCATTATTGGAAGATGGCATGATACTATACGTAGAAAACCCCAAAGACTCCATCAAAAATTTACTAGACTTAATAAATGAATTTGGAAAAGTAGCAGGATACAAAATTAATGTAAAGAAATCGATGGCATTCTTATACACCAATGATGAACTCACAGAAAGAGAAACTAAGAAAACAATCCCATTTACCATTGCAGCAAAAAAATTAAGATAACTAGGAATAAACTTAACCAAAGAAATAAAGGACTTATTCGCAGAAAACTACAGGTCATTGAAAAAAGAAATAGAGGAAGATATAAAAAAGTGGAAGCACATACCCTGTTCATGGATTGGAAGAATTAACATCATTAAAATGTCCATATTACCCAAAGCAATCTATAGATTCAATGCAATCCCCATCAAAATTAGAACAAGTACTTCAAAAGTTCATATGGAACCAAAAAAGACCTCGAATAGCCACAGCAATCTTGAAAAAGAAGAACAAAGTTGGAGAGATCACATTACCAGATTTCAGGTTACACTACAAAGCCACTGTAATCAAAACAGCCTGGTACTGGCACAAGAACAGGCATATAGATCAGAGGAACAGAACAGAGAACCCAGAAATTGACCCAAGGCAATATGCTCAATTAATATTTGACAAAGGTGGCAAGAGCATACAGTGGAGTAAGGACAGCCTCTTTAATAAATGGTGTTGGGAAAATTGGACAGCTATATGCAAAAAAATGAAAGTAGACCATCAATTTACACCCTACACAAGCATAAACTCAAAATGGATAAAAGACTTAAATGTGACTCCTGAATCCATAAAAATCCTAGAAGAAAATGTAGGCAACAAAATTTCAGACATCATACGCAGCAGAATTTTCACTGATACATCAGCTAAGGCAACAGAAACAAAGAAAAAATGAACACATGGGACTACATCAAACTCAAAAGCTTCTGCACAGCAAAAGATACAATCATCAAAACAGAAAAGCTACCCACTGTATGGGAGAACATCATTGCCAATGATATATCAGATAAGGGGTTATTTTCCAATATATAGAAAATGCTCATACAACTCAACAAAAGGAAGAAAAAGAACCCAATTAAAAAATGGGTAGAGGAGCTGAATAGACACCTCTCCAAACAGGACATACAAATGGCTAAGAGGCATATGAAGAAATGCTCAACATCACTAATCATCAGAGAGATGCAAATTAAAACAACAATGAGCTATCACCTCACACCTGTCAGAGTGGCCGCCATCAACAAATCATCAAACAACAAGTGTTGGCGAGGGTGTGGAGAAAAGGGGACTATAGTACACTGCTGGTGGGAATGCAGACTGGTGCAGCCACTATGGAAAACAATATGGTGTTACCTCAAAAAATTAAAAATTGAACTGCCATTTGACCCAGTGATCCCACTTCTAGGAATATACCCTAAGAAGCCTGAAACACCAATCAGAAAGAATATATGTACCCCCATGTTTGTAGCAGCACTATTTACAATAGCTAAGATCTGGAAACAGCCCAAGTGTCCATCAGTAGACGAATGGATAAAAAAGCAGTGGTATATATACACAATGGAGTACTATGCAGCTGTAAGAAAGAAAGATCTCTTATCCTTTGAGACTACATGGAGGGACCTGGAAAGTGTCATCTTAAGTGAAACAAGCCAAACAGAGAAAGACAAGTATCATATGATCTCACTTATTTCTGGAACATAATGAACATAACAGTCTGAGGAATGGGGTAGTCCTAGAGACGAGGAAGTAGGGTACAGAGTGACAATCCCCAGAAGACGGGGTGGTGGGGGAGAGATAAACCACAGAACTTATATGTATGTATGCATGAACAATGGACATGGACAACAAAGCTGGGGACAGGGCAGGAAGGGAGGGGGAGGGGGGAATCAGTAGGGGAAAAAGGAGAAACATCTGCAACAAAAATTAATTTAAAAAAAAAAAGAAACTGAGGGGGAGGTGGAAGCATCTTATGCAAATGACACACATGTGAAAATAGGCAGTTTGGCCTCAACCACTGCATTCTTACTACAGCATCCAAATGATAAAATAACTCTTGAGAACCTGTACTCCAACATCACTAGATTCTTAGTTGTAAGCAATCTACTCAATCTAGTTTCAACAAAAGAGGGAATTTAGCAGACTTTTAGACAGCTCATGAAATCTCCACAGGACCAAAAGTCAGGCTCAGAGACCTCATAACCAAGAATAGTGCCCAAACCCCAAGACATGCGTGCTTCTATCAGACACCTCCTGTCCAGAGTGTGGACAGTTCCACCACTGGGTCCCACTGCAACACTTGCCAAGAGAATGGATCCTGCACCCAAAGGCTTCTCACCAACCAGGTTCACCTCGATGGATCTCAGTTCATTACCCAATAACGTTCATGTGCAACTGCTGACTGTAAATGAACACACTTTTAGCTGTACATTTTGAAGTGATATATGTATACACACACACACACACATAAATATGTATATAGTCATAGTTACACTATGTTTATCATTATATTTTTAAGCAAGCATGTGTTCAAGTTCTATAAGTGCAAACAGTTTTAAAAACTATAAAAGTTTGGAGTTACAGGTAATTTTTTTTCACAATTATCTTTATTGTTGAAAGTATTACAAATGCCCCTCCTTTTTCCCCCACTGACACCCTCCTTCCTGCTCCCGCCACCCCTGCCTTCACTGCACTGTTGTCTGTGTCCATCGTTCTTTTCATTTTTAAATTTTTTTCCTGATTGTAATATTATTTATGTAAGAAATAAAAAATCAGAGGGGAAAATATATACCTCTTTGACACACACACACACACACACACACACTCATACGTGATATTCTAAAAATGTCACTGGGGCCCTGGCTGGTTTGACTCAGTGGTTCAAGCAGACTTAGGTGCGATTCCCAGTCAAGAGCACATACCTGGGTTGCAGGTCTTGGTTGGGGTCATGCAGGAAGCAACCAATTGATGTGTCTCTCTCACATGGATGTTTCTCTCTCTCTGCCTCCCAACCTCCCTCCTTCCCATGAACTCTCTAAAAATCAGTATCAATGGGAAAATCCTGGAGTGAGGATTATCAATAAAAATAAACAAACAAATAAATAAGTCTGGGTGTCATCATGTTCCTAAAAAACAAAGAAACAAAAAACAAAAAAAAAAACACCACCTGTCCGGCCGGTTTGGCTCAGTAGCAGAGCACTGGCTTACAGACCCCGGGTTCGATTCCAGTCAAGGGCATGTACCTCAGTTGCAGTTCGGTCCCCGGCCCTGGTTGGGGTCGTGAGGGAGGCAACCAGTCGATGTGTCCCTCTCACGTCGACATTTCTTCTCTCTCTCCCTTTCTCTCCTTCTCTCTCCCTACCTGAAGACAAAAAGGAAAATATCCTTGGGTGAGGATTAAAAAAACAAACAAATACCACCCAACCACGAAAGACAATAGCAGATGTCCCTTATTCTACAGAACTGAAGCTTGCACTGTATTAGATTCTCCCTATATTTGAATGTGCCTGGTGCATCAGTATCTCCAAAGATTTGTCTCACATATTTAGAAAGATTTTGGTGTCAGAAACTTAAATTCTCTTCTCAGCCTCAAAATGACTTCCTGAGGCTGGCACGCCCTCCCCAGATCGGAGGAAGCCAGAAAGGCTGCCCCCCTGATTCGAACCCTGAGGTAACTCAACACAAAACCCACCTGGGGAAGCTCGCTGCGCCTGCTAGAAGCACCAGGCTCTGCCTGCTACCTCCTGGAGCTACCTGACCTTATCCTGGAGCCTGCCCATGACTTGCAGACCAACCTGAACCTCAGAGAGGACGAATGTGAGGAGCTCTCGCCAAGCACTCCAGTGCCTGAGATCAGGTCCTATTTGCTGTCACTCTGGCTCTTATTTCTTTCGACCCAGCTGCTGATGTAAAATATGATTCCGAGCTTTTTATGTAATGGGGCTATATCTGTACAAACCTATCTAGTATCACGGATATTGAGAATTTGTTCTTGCCAGGAACTCAAGCCCCATCCCCAAGGCCAGCCTGACTGCTGGGCCCGGCTCCCGGTGACAGAGCTCCCAGGGGTGCCTCTTCTACTCCACGGCGCCCTCCAAAACACCTGCTTCAGTTTCCTCCCAACCTGGTCTGTGCCAGTCAAGGGGAGAGAGGGAAGTCTACAGGCAGATCCAATTGTCACCACCCCGCCCACAAGCCCACTCCCTTCCAATGAGGGAAATGGTCTCATCAGCTTTGCCCTATCTATGGCAGTAAAAATGCTGGAAAGTCTACTTTGAATATAAACGCTTTCAGTTCTAAGATAGAGACATCAAGGAACACATATTGAAATCTATTTTTAAGCATAGGCATACTAAAAAGGATTGAATGCAGGTGACACTATGAGGGAAGGAACAAACACTCACTTTAAAAAGTTTTCTTTCCAAGTTTTCCACACATAAAATTCTAACCACTTATGAGTGGTCGTCATTTCAATGAATTGTGTCAAATGAAAAGGGGAAAAGAAAGATACATTCACCATGAGGCTAATTTATGGTCTCACTAAATCCAGCAGACTGAAGGATTTCATTTAGTCTATCATGAATTCTGAGACCAAAGCAATTCTATTAAAAGCCCTGGGGGCGAGGGGGAGGGGAGGAAGAGAGAAAGGAAAGGTAGGTCAGCCAACAAAAACTTTCCCTAAATATTGTAATTATATCAGATACTACCCTTTCCACAGTTTTACAAGGAATTTGTCCCTCTAAGCAGAACAACAAAATTAATTTTCAAATAATTTTTTAAATTTTTTATTGATTTTAGAGAGAGGGAAAGAGAGACAGAAACATTGATGAGAGAGAAACGTCAATTGGCTGTCTCCCGAATGTCCCCCACCGGGGATCGAGCCCACAACCCAGGCATGTCCCCTGACGGGGAATCAAACTGGGACCTCTTGGTGCATGGGGCAATGCTCAATCCACTAAGCCACACTGGCCAGGCAATTTTTAAATAACTTTTTAAGAAACTAAAACAATACAATAGATATAATACTTTATAATTCTATATACATTATATTCTCAAAGCAATACTGGGTATCAGTTGGAAAAGATTGATATTACTATATGCAGATTAGTAAATGTGTGCTTAGGTATATTTACCAAAACATATGCAGAAGCATCCAGCTCCTAAAAGAGAGAGTCTCCCAAACTCAGTTCTGTGACTCCAAGTCCCTGAGACCCCACTATTCCAGCCCACCCTTCTACCATGACTAAGATGGGACTCTCGTCCTCACGCTCAGGGGGCGGCGTCTGCACTCCAGAAAAAGACACAGAGAAAGAGTCTTGTTCGTGCTGCCTACATTCTCCTGTACACAAAGTCATTTTCTTTTCTATGGTTTCTCTTTCTATTCTCTCACTGGTTCAATGTTAGACTTCACTGAAACCTACACAAAGGCAAATATTCTCCTTCAGAATTGCTTTTAGAATAAAAACAGGGAGGATACCTGGAAATTTCCACAATAGCTCCATTAACACTGAGCTGTACCAGAATACTGACAATTACACAATGTCCCAAAAAGAAAAACAGGAAAAACATGTGGCTTCCAACCAAACACAAACAAAACACCCAGCTAAGGAATCCTGTATTTTTTTTTTATCTTAATTTTAAGCATTAAAAAACATACTTTGAAGGATTTTTCATTGGCTGTTGGAGACTAGCACTGCTGTTTCAAGGGCTCTCAATAGAATTGCTTTGGTCAAGAGTCCGTGAAACCCTTCAGACTTCTGGATTTAGTGAGCCCATAAATAATCTTCATGTTGAGTTTTAATTTAAAATATTCTTCCTTTCTTCATTTGCTTTTTTCATTAGCCTCTGAGTTCTTTAAGGCTGGAGTTCCTTTTACCTTTATATCTTTTTAACTTCACACCATCAACATTTAGCACAGGGCCTGGCACACAGTAACCTCTCAGATGAAGACGTAAATGAAGAATAACCCTCCTCCTCCCCCTACTCCTTAATATGAGCACACCCCATACCCAACACATCCAGGCTAAGGGAAAACACAAAAACACTGCAACTCACAGACACACAGTCATTAAGACAACATGTGAACACAAGACAGTGATAATGTGGCTAAATAAGACTTTTAGTTTCCAAAACTGGTGGTGCCTCATAATAAGTGATCTTAAGCTTTACCAAAAAATAGGAGCGTGTGTGTTACTAATTAATTTTTAAGGCCTAGAAATTTTGGCCATACAGAATGCAACAGAAATATCCTGTATGGTTTGGCCTTTGCTGTCACAAAGTTCATAGCAATCAACTATTATTTTTTTAAAGGACATCAATAAATAGTGAGATTGATAACCTCAAGAAAAAGATGTTCAAGGCCAGACTATAAGATGCTCGAGAACAGCACCGGACCTGTTCCTTGTATCGTCAATCATCAGTTGCCCCACCCTAACCCAACTCTCTCTCTTTACGATATCCAGGTAGATAATGTAAACGAGTCACTGTAGGAAATCTATGACAGCCATGTCTGAGCCTTGACTCAATAAGACCAAATCTAGAACAAGGAAAGTAGAGGCGCTGGGTATCATAAAAGTGCTAACCTTACTGAAAAGCTACATGACTTGACAGGCGTGCAATTTGAAATACCGCTGAATAATGTGAGAAACTTGGTCTGATCCACTTCCACTCTGACCTTATAGCCCAGGATTCCAATCTGATAAAACTCAGTGTCTCTATCTACATCAGATGGGGTATTTTTAGCTGCAAGGGACAGAGAATCCAAAATAACTGTGGATTAAACAGGGCAGAAAGCTGTCTCTTCTAGCATAGCAATTCTGCTCCAGGATGTCCTCAGGACCCACTGAACTCAACAGTCATAAACAAAGCTACTACAATAATCAGCAATACAACATGGGTAAAAGTTAACTCTCTACTTCAAAGCTATCTCAGTTTCCCTAACTCTTGTTTAATAAATCCAAGTCATTTTGAACTCTTGGTATCTGCTATTTCTTTGACAGGGCTCTCCAATCATTATTATAATGAATTTCACTTGCCAAACACCATTGGTGAGCAACCATATTTAGGGTTGGGGATACCAGCGATTAAACACATTGCTATTCATTTGATAAAAGGCAAAGGCCTCTCTGCTGTTTTCAGTTCAAGACACAATCCCCTTAGTATAACTTTTACTATCTTTAGGCATAAACTATTTTGATTCTCAAAACAGAAACCTTTTTTCTCTCTTCTAAGTTAATAATAATAATAATAGTAATAGTAAAAAATTAAAATGCAATTGATTTTATAAGACATGGACATTTCACTTCATAACAAAAGAGAAGTAGGTTTATATGGATTCATTCAACCGAACCACCAAGATTTTGTATAAATACTCTTCTCAGTCTCTCTTCATTTCATTAAATCCAATAATTTTGTATATTACGTGACTATACATTTAGAAGCCACTCCTATGAGGTGGTCAGTTTGTTTTTTCAGTAATTCAACAGCTGTTTATTATGCATCTATTTGTTGACACACTCCATGTGCTAGAGATAGTGAACTCTCAGTAAGTATGTTGCTTTAAGACTCAGCCTCCACAAGAGTTTTATCTTTAAAGGATTTCCCAAGGCACAAAATATAGTTACTCTCAGAAATACAGAACTCCTCCCTAATATTTTAGTATAGTAAATACCACTTACCATATCCAAAGAGTACAGATTCTCCCATCATATCTGTATAAATTCCCAAGAAGTGATGAAAAAAAACCAAAAAAAAAAAAAAATTATCTTCTTATAGAAGTTCTTTGAAATGATGTGATAAAAAGTATCTTGGTACAAAACGGTATGCAGATAATTTGGGTAACATAATTCTAAGAGAATGAGTCAGAAGCATTATCACTCTTGTAACCTTGACCCTGAATTTGGTCTAAAAGTTCTATACATTTTTAGTGGCATGTGAGAACAGATGATGCCGTAACACACGAAAATGGCAACATTTAAAATTCATAGTAAGGCACAAAACCATTACTTCTCCCATCGGATCCCTTGAACTTTAATAATGTCTGACCTGGTTGGGCCAGTAAGTTCTAAAAGCAGTCAGAGGGAAATTGCCAATATTAGACACCGCTGGAATGAGTTTTCATTTCGAAAGATTTTGTAAGTTCTCTTAAAAACAGGTCACCAATTCTGGAGACACTTAGTTTTCTTGAGGGGGTAGCTACTGATGAGAGGAGGAGACTAAGTATATGCAAAATAGAATCCAGGTAAAAACCAGACTTCATATATTCTTATTATCCTTACACCTAAAGTATAAAAAAATACATACCCACTCCCCCCACACAGTTATATATGAACCACTCCAAATCAAAGAAAGTGTGACAAAGGAAATGTGAAAGTCATTCATCTATCTTTTTTGTGAATAACACAAAAGCCAGCATCTCCTTCACTGTCCAAAGGAGAGAATATACTGTACAGCTGAGACTGGATAAAGAGACCGGGTAACCACACATTTGTAATTTTCACATTACACAAATGAAAAGATTTATAAAGGCACAATTTAAGAATCTACCTTGCTTGAGTCACTTCAAAGAAGCAAAGTGACAAGAAGGGCAAGCAATTAGCTGCTTCTCCACAACACCACAATTCCAAGAGGCTTTCTACATGCCCCCTCATTTTACTCAAATATCATTTCAACAGGCAATTATCCCTGCGCTTTGATGCAGTTGCCATTTGCTTTGTTTTTGATGCAAATACCTGCTTACTGGTTGAAAATTTCCCATGTTGTGGTTTGTGAACGGATGTCTATAAATGACTGTAGCAATATATTCACTCCTTAAGACCCCAGAGATAACAGTCAGCCAGAATAAGCTCTAGGGTACATGCCCTATTCTGAAAAGTCAGAGAGCTAGTGTGTAGTCATATAGAGAGCTGTACAAGGGAGAAGCTCTCATTTAATTTCTCTCCCACAGAGTGTCAAAAGTCTCCTTTCACAGCTTTACAAAACCACCAGCCTCCAGATTGGCAGGGCATTACCTTGGCACCACACAACCCAAAGCTTTTACACGGCATTCATTTATCGTCACAGGATCCCTGTGCAAAAACCAGGAGCTCTTGCTATCTACGTGGACAAACTGGAGCTCCAAGAACAAGTGACTTGCCCAGAGCCATGCCTTCCAGATGGCTGCAAAACTGGCTTTGGAGGCCAGACCTCCTCTTGGGTCGGCAGGCCTGGAGCTTGTAGCCAGGGAAAGGTGAAGGACTCTTCCCAACGCTCATCTAAAGGAACACAATTCATAAACCATATCTGACTCATTACATTTCAAAAGCGATGGAACTCAGTTCAAGTTTTTGCATTTTAAGTCAACGGGGCCCTACATCTTTACAATTCAATTACAGTTATTTTTAAAAATCACACTTTCACTGATTTGCACAAATTTTATTTTTAGCATTTTAACATAGCTCATATCAAATTGTTGCTCAATTTAGTGATTACGATTGTAGCACAATGCATCACTCATGAGTCTGTGGTGAAGCTGGGCAAACAAGCCTACTGCACTGCCAGTCCTATAGCAATGCTGTGCAGCACATCGTGCCTGATGATGGTAAGGAATGACGATCTTACCGGGTTATTTACTTACTATACTATACTATACTTTTTATTGTTATTTTGGAGTGTATTCTTTCCACTTACACAAAAAAAATTTGCTGTAAAGCAGTATGCTGTGTTATGCTGGCAGCAGCTTCGTATATCTGTATACCTCGTCCCTTGATCACATCACTTTCTCTTCCGCTTGGTTTAATGTCATGTTGTTTTGTGCAGTAACACGCCGTACAGGCTTGTAGCCTAGAGCAACAGGCTACACTGTATAGCCCAGGTATGTATAGGATGTACCATCTAGGTTTTTGTGCGGACACTCAGTGATGTTCACACAATGACAAAGTCGCCTAAGGAAACAACTCTCAGAACATATCCCCGTCATTGAACAGCGCACATCTGACATTATATTTCAACTTAGAAAGGAAGGAAGTAGAGAAAAGAAATCTAGATCAATCTCAAAGAAGTTGGTCATGATCGTGGGCCCACATCTCCTGGTGGGACCAGGCACCAGATAGAATGCAGGAACCTACACATTAGGTCACATGAGAGAAGATATTTTATTTTACATACTTTTTAGCAACACATGCACTTTAATAAATTTTACTTCTCCCAGGGCTTATTTTAAATACTGTAAAATTATGTCCTCAGATTCTTCTGTGAAATACATAATTAATGCTCTTCATGTTTCCTTTCCCTGAGACACAAGATAACAGTATTTCCATTGAACACCATCCTGGTCCTCAAACTCTCCTCCTCTAGGGATGTCACTTTTCACCCATCGGACAATCTGATGAGGGAACAGTGGGAACAATAGAAATGTGTAGATCCTTCTTATTTTCAATATGTACCAAGTACTACTGCACCTACTGTTCACAGATTTCTAGTAACACCTATAATTTTAACAACTCAGTTGATCAACTGAGTGAACACAGGAACCAAGAAACACCTGCTGTTACTGTTGCCATTGATTACCCCAGAAAATACAACCAAAATGGCAGTAGAGTGTCAAGAAATCAACTGCTACTGCTTTAAACACAAACTCAGAAGTCTCTCTGTGACTTGAAGCTGTTTGGGGGTTAATACCTAGACAGGTGGCAACCTTACTTGGAGCAAATTAACCAGCCCCAATTGTACAAAAAGAGCTTGCTTTTAATTTACAGAACACAGCTAAATATGATTATGCCTGGTGAGAATATGAAATTTACAAATAACCCTTAGAAGCTAAGGAAATAGTGACTTCTATAAACACAGGTTTTAATTTAACAGAACACATTTTAAAATAAAATTTAGGTATACAGTCTATTAAGGAATTAAACCAGGCCTCATAGGTAAAGAGAGACACTGTGAGAGGAAATTAGATTATCCAAGATTGATTTTACTCAGAAGCTTTTTAACCTTAATCCGGTATGGTTTATTTTGGATGATTTTCCAACCAGATAATTAAGAGCAATTTCATTCAAGCACTGCAGCCATGGGTTTAGGGCACAAGGCCTTCCCACGTTCCATTTCCACATCTCCTTGTGGGGAGGCGCCTCTATCCTTCATTCATTCTTAGGAAGCATGCTTTCTTTCATAAGGGTACTGAGTCCCCCAGGAGAAAACCTGAACTTCTCTTCCTAATCCTCACCCGCTTCAAAAGGCAGTCAACCTCTTGGAAATGTTGAAGTCAATTTTCTTGTCTTTATAAGCCAAGAAGTGCATTTCTATTTTTTTTTTCATTAAAAAGAACAGAAGTCACATGAAGCCGGTATTTCTAAAATAAGATCATCAAACTTTGAAATGCCATGCTCAAATGTCATGTAATTAAAGTATAATCTGTACAACATGATAAGTGCAATATTAATATTCTATACATGTTTGTATAAGATATATGTACAACTGCACAATACACAATATGCTTTGGAAAAACCAGCATCAAGGTTATCTGCTGTGACTTCCCATCAGCAGAGAGAAGGAGGCAGATGGAATTCTGGAACATGAGTAAGATAACACTCATGTCAAAAAAAAAGTCCTTGTCCTCAAGCAAGCTAATGAAGCAAGTGATAAGCTATGGGTCAAATTCCCACTTCTACAATCAAAATTTATCATAGGAGCCCTTGAAAAGGGAGTGCATCTGTCATATGTTAATGACTTCAAGCCGTTCACTGAACTTCTAGGTGTATAGGAAAACTTAAAAGCACTTCACAACTCCTTGTGGGTATAATTAGACTGTTGCGATTGTTGGCAATTCTCATCCTGGGACTTTAAAAGGTCACTCAACTCTTTAAGATACCAAATTTGGAGTTCCTCTCCCTTCTGGACAGATTAAAGACACCCTGCAATTAGTATACAGCTGCACCTGTTGCTAAGCTTCTTTCTTCAGTGTTGTAAATGGGGACAGTCAACAACATTCTAAATTCTTGAGGGATTATTAAACCTCGGAAACCAAGCTATGAACAAATCTATCTGCTGCTGAGGTGAGGGATGGTGGTCACACCCTGACCACAAGCAGAAACCATGTTCTGGATCAGCAATCCCAGCACAGGCACCTCGGCGACTCGACTCTCCACTCATAAGCAGTCAACATGCAATTTTGTTACTTAACAGGACTAGGTCTCGCTCGCATGATCAAGTTGAGCTTCTACAAAGAACAAAGGAAATTTCGAAATATTTTTTCAAGTCCAACTAACTAAAATTGCATTACTGATATATAAACTTGACCAAATCATGGTGAAGGAAAAATGCCACTGGTCACACATGAAGGTAAATGTTTCTATTTTATAAAATCTGTAGTTCGAAGCTGCAAATTCACCTGTAACTGATCAATCCTTTACAGAAATTTTCTACACGTCATAATTGTTGATGATAGTAATTTCACTGCTATATTAAATATATATATTTTAAAGAATATAGCTTTTAGTGAAAATGTATTTAGGAAAAGAGATATTAATTTAAAAAACAGACTCATGAAGTTCAAAAAAAATTTTATATAACTAATGATAAATTAGCCATAAACTAAGTTCTTTGTTCCTCCCTCGTTTTTTCCTTTCTCTTTTAATGAAACAGAAATCCAGAGGACAAGGCTCTAAAGATACCTTTCCTTGTAAGACATGGAAATCACTGGTATTTTCCACTCCATTAAAAAAAATAATTTTTTGGTAGCTGATATATGTAACCACATAAACAAAAATATGATAATACCTTCTTAATTCATGACATTGTGCTTAATAAATCTACTAGGCAAAGTCTCTTATTATCACCATAGTATATAACATGCATCACATATACTTAAGTCATTTTCCCCATATATAAATTATTTTCAAAACATAATGGAAACTTTACAAAATAGGAAAAAAACATTTTTTCAAGTGTTTTACTACATCACTATTATATAGGTACACTTTCTTCTGTATTATATTACCTGTACAAATACTTTTAAAAAGCTGACTGAAATAATATAAAAGTTAAATCAGTGAGACTATTTCAAAATTAGTATTCCAACTTAAATAAAGATAGCACAATTGAATTGTATTATTATCATTCCCCTCTAAAAAATAAATAAATATATTTCCTCGTGAAACCATTTCCTCAAAGGAAATACATAATATGTGTTATATATATTACACATATACTTTTAAATATATCTCCTTGAAAAGTAATTGAACTACATTATGGACTTGCCATTTTTTTTTAGGTTTGCTGTTGGGTCTATATAGTAATCAAATTTAGAAAACTATAAATTATATTTAAACTTATTATTTACAAGCAATTAATTATAAAAAACATCCAGGTGGCTTTCATTACATAAATTACTGTTAATGACAGAGACCTCATGCTGCTACTGTATTTAGCATTTGTATGTGTCAAGTGCAGAGTGGTGTATAACTACCCTCCTCATGGTGGAACTGATCACTGAAGCGAGCTGCCCAAGTTTCAGATCACACCCTCACTAGTTGCTTGAATCCCAAATACCCAGGTTTTAATGATGTTTGCTACAAGAACTTGTAAAATATTTTGCTGAAGCAGCTCTAAAACCAGATACATAATTACTGCACATCAAAAAATGTTTAACTACACTTAGCTACTCAAAGTTCTATCTCTATGATTTAAACATTACCAAAAAGAAAAAACACACACAAAAAAGAAACAAAAAACCAATGTTCAATCAACTCTTACTGAACCAAATAAAAGATTTACTGATTTCTCACGGATGCAATTTTTAAAATGGTTTGACGGATGCAATTTTTAAAATGGTTTGACGTGTTTCCTCCCACCATAAAACTATGCAAAAGAAACAGACAATAACTCTCTTTTCGGGCTCTGCCTTCCAATTTTATTTAGCCTATTGTAGCAATTCTTCCAAATCTAAATCTACAGTAGGTGTAATTCCCTTCCAAAAAGAACGAAGAATTTTACCTCTTTAATTTATTCTAAGATAAAGCATGAGTTTCAATGATGTAACAGGCAAATGGACCTCATATTATTACTCTGAATAAAATGCAATTTTTTAACAAATACAGTCTGCACCAAACACAGAGAGAAAGTAAAAACAAAGAAATTCATCCTATTTCAGACTTTTTCCCAACTTGAGGCTTAAATAAGTAATTCCGTCCCCTCCACCACTACCACCAAGAAAAAGGAAAAAGTTTTATGTGAATGCTTCTTAAGCTGTAGCATGGAATTCTGGAATTACCCTTGTCTTCTTTTCTAGAAATATACATAAAATAAAGTAAATATTTTAATTAACTGAAAAATCTCATATTGAGCTACCTCTCTGGTATTCAAGGATTAGCTAGTTAACGAACTACCTAACCCTTCACTTTTCCTCCTCCCCTGAGAAGGCTGACTTTTAACCATTTCACCACTTACTAACAACCAGCAAAGAAGTGGGTAATGGGAACAAATTAGGAGGAAATTTAAGTGTCTTTAGCCACTAAGTAGTTAATGTACATTTGAGGGACACAGAGAAAAGAGGAGCATTAAAAAATGACTAACATGCCCTGGCGGGTTTGGCTCAGCGGTTAGAGCGTCCGCCTGCGGTCCGGAGAGACCCGGGTTCGGTTCCCACTAAGGGCACGTACCTCAGTTGCAGTTTGTCCCCGGCCCTGGTTGGTCGTGCGGGTGGCAGCCACTCGATGTGTCCCTTTCACATCAATGTTTCCCTCTCTCTCTCTTTCTCTCTCTTCCTCTCTCTCCCTCCCACTCTGTCTGTACAAAAAATGGAAAAATGTCCTCGGATGAGGATAAAAAAAAAAAATGACTAATAGTTTACATGCTTAGAGCCTACATACTTAGTATGAGGACAAAGTACCAAAATGGACTTTCTCAGTAGTGGTCAAGAACAAAGCAATCATCGTGGAGGAGTGGGGTTTTTAAATCCACCACCAGTAGTGCGGCCTTTACTCAAAACAGAACTCATCTTCAGGAATCTCTCTGGAACCACTTACAAGTTACATAAGGAAGCTACCTTAACAGTCACATGTCCCATCTAACCAAAATACAGGGTGGCCACCAAGTCTAGAAACACAGCCAAATAGATAAAAAGGGGTTTATGGCTCCTGAATTACAACACATAACAAAATAATGTCTCCAGACTTACAGTCACCTTATAGCATCAGCCCCTTTAGTTTTGAAACCTAATGATATCTCCAGTTATCAGATCCATTCTCAAAGTACAAAGTTTGTCACCACTGAAGATATTTAAAAGATGATGCCACGTGCTCTAAAAATACCTAACAAGGACTCCCCAAAACATTTTGGCTATAATTAGAATGTGTGTCCAGTAGGGACCAATAGTCATGCTAGCATTCTCTCTCTCTCTCTCTCTCTCTCTTTTTTTAAATGAGCCATTGCTTTGTAGTTGCAATACAAGAGAGGTAGAGGAAAGTTCAATTATTAAGTAAGAATTAGGTAAAGTCAAGAGACAGAGGGATTGATAGCTTGGCAGGTGCTGGGGCACACTGCCTATCAAAACCATCAGTGTCCTACTGCAGAGATGGGAAGAATTCATGAGTATACACAGTTAAGAATGAACCATCTTGAAGTTCATACTTTTTCTCCTATTATTACACAATAATAATAATTTTCAACAATGTAACAAGGTTTTTGCATGTCTTTCTATCTAAACTGGGAACAACAGCAGCTTTATCGCCACGAACAGAAAATAAACTTGAGAGCTACATATCAGTGACAGGCTGAGTGTTTGGGGTGTGATGTCAGTGAATGACTCAGTGACGCTGTGTCAGGGCACGGTCCTGATGAGCTTGCAGAGGGAACTCGAGAAGAGCCAGTCAGCAGTGTCTGTTTTTATGATGCTGGAGGCTCTGCAGTAGCAGAGCTCACTGACACCGTGTACCCGGCGGGCACTCATGAGGATTTCACTCAGAGGGCTAGGAATGCAGTCCCAGAAAAGGCCAAAACCAAAGGCCTCCTGGAGAGGGTTAAGATAAAGCATCTTAACCTAAAGAGGAAGTGAAAGACTCTCTGCTTTGGAAGTTGCCGTAATACTTGAGACATTGTGGCAGGTTGAGCCTTCCACACACCACACAGGCAGTTCACAGGGTGAACCCCCTGTGGCTGCCCAGCTGGAAATCCCCTGAAGGGAAAGCTGACTGAGGTTTATAAATAGGGGGCAGGTCATTTCAGGAGGTCCAGTGTCGCAGAAAGATCATGCCAAAAATCATAAAGGCACCTATTTCACATGCTCTGGGTTGGAAAGGACGTACTTGTCTCCATCTGAATCATGTAAGCCACATGGCTGAGATTATGAAAAGAAATGGGGGAATAGAAAAAGAAAAAGGCCAAATCTCTCAGGGCAAGTCTGCCTTGAATCCAGCCACTGCAGGTTCACACAGAGACTCGCTTTCAGTAAAAGTGACACTATCCGCAGGGACAGGACACTTCAACGTGGTACCGGATGTCAAACCCGAATGAAGTCCCAGTTGCTACGGCCATTCACATTCTAAAAAGAAACTACTCCTCACACCTTGGAATGTTAGCACTCCACAAAAACCTGCAGGTGAGTCATTGCTGAAAAGGTTCTTCTGCTCCCTTATACTGGGGCACTGAAACGCTGTAGCATTGCTTCCTAAAAATAATAGAAAGAAATTCCTTCAAACCACATGAATCAAATCTGCTGATTGTCTCAAGAATAAAAGTCAATAACTGAATTAGAATTAACCACTGAAATGGGGTGGGGGGGCAGGGAGACAACAATAAAAATAGATCAAAAACTCTATCTACTAATGTTAATAGGTCAGAACTCTTTCAGGATCGAATTTCTTTCGCCCAGTTTTACATCAAAGTTTTATAAACTAGTGAAAACTATATTTAGACAGAAACCATAACATCAGTACTAGCTCTTTTGGTATAAATGGCACCACAGTTAATATCTTTGGCATGTTGCCACAGATTTTTTTATACCACCACTAAAGTCCTCAGTTAATATCCAAATTTCTACTAAACTAAGCCATAAACAAACCTTAAAATCAAAAAGCTCTGTCTACTCATTTATAATCTGTTACCTGGGAAAAAAGCAGAAGGTCTCTCTAGCCACCTAATCACCATATCAATGACACATGCCACAAGAGAGAAGCACTAGTTTATTTGATTGATCATGGTAGATAAACTCCAAATAACAGAGAAATTAACAAATGCTTGACATTTGCTCAACATCCATTATTCTGACACTGCTTTCAGAATTTCAAAGCCTGGGAGTATGCTTAATCAACATTCATATTCCCTGGTGGGCTACAGGCACCATATTGCACCCCGCCTTCATACTGATGAAAACTGCATATTGGCCATTTCCAAAATGTTCTGGGACTCCACACAGGGCCCCTTTTCTCTCTTGTTCCTGCTCTGCAGTTTTCTTTTAAACACTTCCAAGACAAAAGCATCTGCCAGTTTTTCTCTCTAGGGATGTATGCAAAATGAACTTAACAGTTTTAAGGCAGGAGTAACCCTCACATCTAAATTCATTCATAGGACAGAAAAGGGCCTAAGAGGCCTCTCCAGGGACAAAACCCTGCTGAAATTCTCCCCACACACAACAGTGGGAGCTTTATAAAATCTAAGTCCAGACAATTTCCAATTCAAATGCCCAACATAGCATGACCTTTGTCAGATCTCTGAGCCCAAGATGCACCCATGATTTTTTATTCTAACCAGCACAGACATTAGACAGGGCACTACTGCTAAGCAGGAGGTTCAATATTTGCATGCTCTTCTATTGTGAAAATGTAACAGTGACAGCACTGTGTCAAATTCTTTTCCCTCTAGAACTTTAACTCCATAGGAGAGGCATGGTTGACAGATGACTCCCCAACATCTGTGTTATGTACACTGCACAGCTGAGGAGCCCAGATCACTGTCAGAACATTGCAGAGATGACCCACGCCTTTCTTATGCCTTCTTCTTATCCTTCCCCGCCCCTCAAATATATATAAATATCTATAATACAAATAGTGAAATTTTTAACAAAATGTAAAAATGGCAGGACAGATTAACATAATTTATAGTCATTAAGCTGTTCACATAGCAGCCCAACATATGTTGTATAAATGTCCTATCCCGAATAATTGATCAGATCTGACACAGTGCACATCATATTGTTTTATTTAATACACTTACTAAAATTTCATGGATTGAGCATCACTTCTGAAAGCAGAGAAAGCACTAGAAAATATTTATTCATCTCCCATGATTTATTTTGATTACCCTTACAGCTCCATGATAAAGTGGAACTCACAAAATTACAAGGTTAAGGTTTACACAGCCATTGCTTCATCTACTAAAATATAACAAATAGCTCTGTGTCTGTGTTATATTTTACTTTCATTTAGTGTTAAGTAGTACACCAGGCTAAGCACTTAGCTGCCTACTGAATATTTTAATATTTTTAAATAGGACTTAAACATCCTGACCTAGAGAGTGAGAGCCTAAGAAACAATCTTAGGAAAGAATAGCAAGTCCTTTGTATGGTACTAGATAGAATAACACTAACCAAAAAGAAGAAACATGCTTTTTGAGTTATCTTCTCCTCAAGAGATCATAAAAATAAGCACTGGCCAGGATTAGAAAGTTAACAAAATCCATTCAATGCATAAGGGAAAATAATACTATGCTAGGCACTAAAGGGAGAAATTGGAAGATAAAATCATAGCAAAACACATGGCTCCTATCCTCAAGGAATGGACAGTCAATCCAATAGAGAGCAAAAGACTGGAGATATATATTCTGAATGAAGAGGTGAAAGTAACTACAATGGTCAAAGCAAAAAACAAAAACAAAACCAAACAAAAAAGGAGTGGGGAGAAAGATGAGAGAGAGAGAGTAATTGGTACTTGAGACTCTTCTTCGTCAATTTTCCTTTAAAACGTTTTATCTGGAGGCAGGCCTCCCAGACAAGGAAGATGAGATGAAAAGAACAATATAAAGATCAGAAATGGGAAATGAGAGCCCAAAGTGGAAAAAGTCAATATAGCTTTTCAAGAGACACAGGCATGTTTGTTGGCTTGATCATTTTTGAGAGAACTTTATCAGATCAACTGTTTTGGGAAAGAAGACCAAGGGTAAACACACACACACACACACGTTTTAATTTCCAATAAATTATTTTTTTAAGATGCAGTCAAAGTGAGGTGAAGAGAAAGAAAAAGACCTTTGCTTAGGAACTGAGTTTTGTTTCCATTTATGAGTGATAATCATCCCAAGATTGCTACAAAACAATTATCTTCCCACAAGTGTTACTCTCAGGCACCCACAGTGGCTCCATTAAGCTTCTCAAAAACTCTGCTTTCCCATCAAATGACAGGTGAAATGCTTCATATGGAGCAAGAAAACCAGGAAGCCATGTTACACTGTATCACAATTCAGGCAGCAGAGTGACTTCAGATAACAGGTTACTGTAAAAACACTGAAGGGTCTATCATAATGCACCTTCAAAAAGGAAAGATAAAGACTATGAAGTCAAATAAAGTTCAATACAAAAACAGTGAAATCTCAATCTCCTTCCAAAAAAGAACTAAAAATAGGAAAATAATCTTGCTCAGTTTCATGCATGGTGATAATGGCACCTGAAGAATCCCTAGTAAAGAACAATTTAACCCTTGCAGCTTTATGTCAGAGCAAAACACTTTATCCGAATTGAAAGTTTTATAGGAGGATGAGCTCTAGCATTACAAGATAGCCTTAAGAGTTGGGGGGGGGAGGTGCATCAAAAAAAAAAAAACTCACCAAGGGTTAAATGAGAGCATTGAAGAAAGGAACAAGTTTGAGTGTTGCAAAATCTTTCTGGGACCCCTATCATCACCATAGCCCTGGCATTTTATTTCTAGTCAGGAAATATACTTTACCTTTCTGAGATTCTTTTCTGGTTACAAGCCAACCATTATGAACCTTTCAGTGAATCACTGAATAGGGCACTTAAAGGGATAAACAATTATAAAAATAACTCTGTCACAAGTGCATACATTTTATTTTATTTAGTGATGTAATAAGCTTAGGGGCATATATCAGGTCCAAAATGGTCTTGGTCATTAATTTAAGCAATAAATCATAGGTCTTGCCAACAATGACGGCAAACAGATGCTAACAAGGAAATGTATTATTTAATATTGCCATGTGTTATAAAAATGTAAGTGTGTTTAAGACATGTCTTAAATTTTTATAATAATATGCATTTAATACATTACTGTTTTGACACATGCAGGAATCAGATTTATGGGTCCCATTCCGTAGCTTCTTCTGTGAACATGGGAGCACATTCTGGATTTTTTTTCTTAAACAAGAGGGGAAACCTTTAAAGTGCATGCTTGCAACAGTATCTAATTGGTTGTCTTGCTGTTTTGTAGTAAATAATGTCAACAATGAAACTCATTAAAAAGAATGAATCTACCTACTTTGCCGGAATATAAAAATAGAGTATTTTAAAATACAGTTTTTAAAGAAACCTTATAGTCTAAGAAAGTATAAGAGCACTTTTAATCAATTTTTTTTACATTCATTTTGAACTGTTCTGCATGACACTGGGCAAAAATATACTATCTCGGTTTAACGAGTAAACTTCAACATTCAAAAACGTAAAAGCAACTAGGTAACAAAAATGCTATTTTATATAGAAATTCAAAAATCCTAAGAATCAAACAGTATCTAAAAACACAAACTAATTTAAAATTGAGTCTTTCTATTCAAATTATGCCAAACCATAATATTCCCCTTCTAGTATTTCCTTTCAGACTAGTAGGCTTATATCTCTTACCAGCAGGTTCAACACTCCTAGGGGAAGGGCTTATGAACGAAGAAGGAAATTTTTTTTAAAAAAAGAGCTTTTTATATCAACAAGATGCCAACTCTGCTAGAAGCGTTCTTTATTTGCACATTATTTGTCTGAGTGTCCGTTTCAATCGACTCCCTAACTGCCAGCCTGGTCTTCCCCCTTTCTTGTACAGGCAAGAGTCCATGCCTTAGAACACTTGAAGAAGCAGTGCTTGGAGTATGGAAACTAAATTTTCTTCATTAAATCTACTGAAGCAGATATTAAAAATGCATTTAATATACTGGCGATGGTCGGTGGGCACCGCTGACTGTGACAGGCCAGTTACTGATGAGGCGCAGTCAGATGGCCTTCTCAGCAGGCGCCTGGGTCTCAGGCTGCTGAAGGACAGCAATATCTTCCCTTGTGTGTAAGCTCTATTCATCTCCCAAGTATTTACTAAATCACAGGCCTCTGCACACATAGCACACGTTTCAGTGTATGCTAACGAATGATGGATGGCCTCGTCAATTCGTTACGTCCTGAAAGCATGGTTTCCTGCCATTCCAATCATCAAACCTCAGCGCTTCAGAGCTGATCAGTCCCAGGGAATATATTTTGCAGGCTCGATTAAAAGAGGAGAGTTCTTCCCATTAGAGTCTCTGACACTCTCCCCCAAATGTTTGTTGTTTCAACCAATTATTTGGGCAGAATATTTGATAAGTGTGCAGATAATATTAACACCGGCAGGTCTGTTTCTGATACATGCTAAGGTGTAATTTCATCTGTGACAAAACAGCTGACACATTTGGTAGTGAAATTTATGTTTAGAAACAATTTTCCTTCTATGTACAGCAAGCAAAACCTTAAAAATATTTTATATCATATTATAATGGAAATGCATTAGCAGATGCATTTCAAAGAAACTTTCAAGGGAATAACCAGTCACTAAATCATCCAAACCCTTGAAGACAATAAATAATTTGTGAGAGTTCTCTTAATTATAATCTAGGTATAGGTACAAACTTCTTCAAAATTCTTCTGACAGTTCCAAAGTCGGATGACAGAAGTTCCACTTGTCTGAGAAATAAACCTCTTAAAAGAAGATATATTTCCAGTTCCAAGGTTATACATGTCATTTGTCTTTTCTATAAGCCATAAAAACATTTTTATTTGGTCATCTATGAAACAGAAAATAATAGCACATGCATACCTTTCACTCAGAGACAGTGCACTTTATACAAACAGACAAACTTACCACAACTAAGGAGCTGAGCTTTGAGGAAATGGGGTGGCATTATAGAGCTAAACAACTCACTATGAATAAGCTCCTGGAAATGCTAAAATTTTAAAATAAAAATAAAGACGTGCCAGGCTCCCATTTAGCCAATAGCCTGGTAGGTTGTGAAATACCAATCAGCATAAACTCCACCACACCGGCCTGCCTTTCACCTCCACCTTGACCTCAAGATTAAGCTCACTTTTATTGTGCACAAAGGTCACCTGTATTAGGTCAAAATTCTAAGTCCCTTGTCATAAAAGGTTAATACATTCCAACCTTTACTTCTCCGTGCATCAAATTTTTCATGGTAAAGTCATATTCAGCAGACGGTATATTCAGCAATTTATTGTGCCATTGTAATACAATGCAGAATACAATTGTCCAAAAAGCTATCACATGAATAAAATATTTTTCATGACAATGTGCCAAATCTAGACTCCTTACACACTGCTAACAGATAAAATAACACTTAACCAAGTCTTTTCTTCATACTTCAGCAGAGTTACAAGCAAATAATCGTCCTCAAAATACAATCTGTAGCATAAGTATGACTTCAACTTCCATAACCATTGGCTACAGGCAGCTATTTTTCAGAATGCCACAAAAACTTTTAAGTATTTTATTTTTTTATACTCATCCGAGGACATTTTTCCATTTTTTGTTCAGATAAAGTAGGAGGGAGAGAGAGAGAAACATCGATGTGAAAGGGACACATCTAGTGGCTGGCACCCACACAACCCAACCAGGGCCGGGGACAAACTGCAACCGAGGTACATGCCCCTAGCGGGAACTGAATCCGGGTCTCCCTGGACCGCAGGCCGATGCTCTAACCGCTGAGCCAAACTGGCCAGGGCTTGAGTATGTTTTTTTTTTAAACACAAAGATCTCTAGCCAGTTTTAATACTTGTATTCAAATCTGGCCTAAGCAGCTTAAATGAAGTAGCTCTAAACCTGAAAGCATCTCTTTGACCTAGAACCTGGAGGAAGATACACTCTATATAAACAAAATAGAATAGGAAGGGGGAAATATTATTGTCTTGCCCAACTCATTATTATTGCAACTAACTGATCAGCAGAAATGCACAAATAAGATAAATTAAACAAATTCTTTGTGGGCAGCATTCTGGAATACATTGTAATTAATAAAAGCCAAATCCTTAAGAAACAATAAATCTATTTTCTTTAAAAAGTTAAAGCAATTTTTTTGTTTACCACAAGGTCTTTTCATAATCAGTATTAGTACCATCAATAGATTTTAAGAACATTTAAAAAACACTCATTCTTCAAATGTATTAATACCTATATCAAACACTTAAATCAGTGTTCAAAGGATGATCTGGGTGTCTTACAAAATCTCCATGCCCTGGAAGTCTTACACCTAACCTCACATAATTATTGGACTTAAGCTACTTCCCGGTGGCAGAACCCTGACTCCAAAACTGGTATTCACCCGAATATTTTCCATAAATTCATAACCACCCTGTTATCAAGATGAGGCATGAATGTAAAACAACTCCCAGACTATAGGGCACTGCAATTGAGAAAAGTAATTAGACAGGAAAATATTTTAAAATTCTGAGGTTTTAAACATTCCAACTTATTCTGTCTTAGGCAGTGATCTTGTTATATAACAATTTTCTATTGCAGGGGCGGGAGTGGGGGGGAAATCAACCTAAACCTCAATATGCCCATTGGTCATCAATGGAGTATCACATCCCGGTTACCAGTACCATCTAAGGACTTCACCAGAATTTACTAAAAGCCGGTTTCCTATTATGCTGAGAGTCAAGGAAGAACACTTCGGAAACCTGGAAAATAAAGGGCTGGTTTCAGGAAAAATCTTTTTCAGTTCTAATATTCTGAGTCTAATTATTATAAGTATAAATACCATCGCCACGAGCATCCTTAAGTCAATAACGGTAACAAGAGCAGCAGCAGTAAAACTTACTCCGCACAGCATCAGAAACGGTGCTAATCATTTTATATATCTATATATCTATATCTATACCTATATCTATATATATATCTTATTTCAAGTTCATAACAATGCCATTTTATAAATAAGGATGCAAAGACACCAAGAGGTGAAGAAAGTCACCCTACATCACCCAGCAAGCAAGTCGTGAAGCCAGAATCCAAATGTCTATTTCTAGGACCAAGTTCTTTAAGCCAATATATAAAACTGCTTTTATAGCAAAAAAACTGAACAGGCCCCTGGAGTTCTCAATAATAGAGTTTGGCTTCCTACTGATTTACAAAATAATCAACCACCATAAGCAGAGAGAGCTAAATAAACCACCCAAGGTCAAGCATAGGCGCTGAGAACTCCACCAAACTCAGTACCACCTGGCCAGCCCACTCATGTAGGCCTTTCACATATTCTTGCCTAGCGTTGTTAACTGTATTGTCCATTTCTGTCTTAGTTGTACGTTGTCATATTACTTTATTACTGATACTTGAAATGTACAAAAGAAATCCATCTGCACATGCGATCATTGAGTCTTTATAAAATTGTACTAATTCAAATTGTAATGTGATCAATTGGTTATCTTCCCATTGTGTTTCATTATAATTACAGAGATGCTTTGGTTTTTACACTAGAGTAACAGCCAACTGAAGATGTAACACCTTAGCCTGAAGTTTCTCTAAAAATATTCTGGCATGATAAACGCTTAGGTATACCCCAAAGTATTTCTAAATTCCTACAGGGTGAAAAACCACTATATTGTTCCTAAATTTAACAAAGTAATCTATTTTGAAAGGGATTAATTTTCCTAAGTGAGACATATTTGTTTTTTTAACCAAGCAGCATCTTCTTCAGGTCAGTTCAATCCATGTCCATCTGGACAAGCATTACAATACCTATAATATACTAGGTACTGCTAAGGCTCAAGGCTGGAATTCTAACTCCCACACTGACTACAGTAGGGGAAAATATGTATCCTCTCTTTGGATAAGAAACAAAAGGAGAAGTCCCAATAGATAAATATATTATACAGTAAATGAGATACAGATGTAACTATTTTCAGCCCTTTGCAGGAAAAAAAAAAAAAAGCTATAAAAATCAGAAAACATTGGGTTAAGAAAATTCTGGAAAAGACACACCACAGGGCCATAACAGGCAATGCAAGTCTCAAACTGGTGATGGTATGCAGTGGTGTGGGGGCTTAACCAAGGCCGTTGGTGGCAGTGGGAAGCAGCGCAGGGAATTCACGTTGGTAGTGCTTGCCAATGTCTGTGGTGTAAACACTCCCACCGTGGCAGATTTTAAGGTCCTAATTCAAGGTCACAGTCTATAGACTAGGGGGAAGATGTTCACAATCAGTTCTCACAGGCTGGAAAGGGCCAGCTCCAGTACCCGCTGGCTGTAGGCCAAATTTAGCCCACAGACTTGTTCTGTTTGGCCAGGAAACTGTTGGCCAACACAGTGTTTTTTTAAAAATTCAAACAAATTGACAAAATTTAAACTAATGATATTTTTTCTCTGTCTCTCTTTTTTTTTTTTTTTTGTGGTACGTGCCCCTAGTGGGAACTGAACCCAGGATTCTGGTCCATAGGCTGATGCCCAACCGCTGAGCCAAACTGGCCAGGGCAAACATGATATTTTTTCTTAAAAAAACAGATCTAGAGCTGCTTTCTAGAGAACGGAACATCTGGCAGCAATGTGCCCACATCCCTGCATGGCAACACATGGCTGGCACAAATGACGGCAGCCGCTCTGCTAGGATACACGGCTGCACTTCTGCTTTGCCACATCCCAGCCGAGCCAGCTTCATTCATCCACTCCTTGTTGATACCTCCAGGCCCCCAAGTGCGACGGGAGTCTGTGACCTCCAGGTAAAGAGCATGAATGGAAAATTCTGCCTCCAGATGTGCACCCTCAGTCAAGTCACCAGGGGACATTCCCACTCCGCTTCTGCATGGTAACATTGATCGATTTGACCAGATGATCTCTAATTCCGATCTTGATCCAAGACTCTGTAAGTCACTGAATCTGAAATAATGAGAGGTATGCAGGTCCCTCTGGAGAAGCTTTTGTGATCTGCAAGTGAGGAGTTCCACACCCACCTACCAAAGTGCAAACAAAAATTCAAATGCTACAAACTGGAGGTTAATATTAGAATGCTATGTATTTTAGTTGGCTGCAAGAAATAAGAATCTAGATAATGCTAACTTTATCTGTTAAGAAATGATGTTTGTGCCCTGGCCGCTTTGGCTCAGTGGTTAGAGTGCTGGCCTACAGACTGAAGAGTTGTGGGTTCAATCCCCAGTCAAGCGCATGTACCTCAGTTGTGGGTTCAATCCCCAGCCCCAGTCAGGGTTGTGTGCGAGGCCACCAATCAATGTGTCTCACATTGATGTTTCTCTCTCTCTCTCTCTCTCCTTCCCCCCTCCCACCCTCTCCATCTGAAAGAACCAATGGAAAAATATCCTTCGGTGAGGATTAAAAAAGAAGAAGAAATGAGGTTTGTGAGCTTTGTATTACATCTAGGCTGTAACAGTCTGTGGGGTTTCTAATACTGTACAATGAAGACTCTCTCATACCCAGTCCATTTACTATCTTAGCTAAATGGGGCCTGAAGTGCAAGTTAATTTCTAATTTTGTTAGCTTTCCCTACCAATATTATGAGCAAAAACAAATATCAGGGTAACAACCCACCTTAAGCAAAATACAATATTGGCTTAGGAGAGTTGTAGATAGGAAAAAAGAACTCCAGTCTAATTTCATGTGCAATCATAAGAAGATGCAGTTAAATCACACTTTACCCTCCCAGATCCCATCCACAAAGAAGGTCACCTACAAAGAACACACAAGCCTTAGACACCACCTCATAAGTTCCAGCATCTTCAGAAGCTAAGGTGTGGCACAGGTATGAGTGACAAACACAGAGGTCCCACCCTGCGTTTCTACTTATTCTGAAGCTGGAGTTGGGCTCCCACAGCATTCCTAGATTAAACATATCCAGTTCTATTTTAGAGGAATCACAAATATTCATGACAAACAGTAATTCATAAACTTGCTGAGTGTAAATCTGAATCATTTTAACGGGGCTGACTGGGTGAGCAGCAAGTCAAATAACTGGTAAAGGAGCTTAACCACACACCTGCAGCCCCAAGCTGAAAGACCCTCCATCCTCTACATGCAAGGTCCACGTCTGCAGATTTTCAGGTCTCGAGTGGTAACCCTTGCAAATACCATGAGTCTGCCATGTCTCCTATTTCCCAAAACAGGATTAAATACAAGATCAGAGTTTGCATCTCATCCTCCCTTGGGCCTGGAACAAAGGACAGATCTCAACAATAACTAAAAAATTTAAATTTAAAAATAAATATGAGTTGGTGGAGGTGGGGGAAGCAGGGTGATAACGCAGCACGTATTTTAAATCTCAGTGTCTACCTGACTACTGTTTTCGGGACAACCTCAGAAAAAGCCCGGGATTCACAGAGACTTGCCCCAGTGGCAGGGGCAGTGTCTGGTCAGGAAAAGACCCAGGACTACATAACTGCCAGAGCAGTACCGAGATCCATGAATCCACCCTACTTTCTCCTCTACTTGTATGGCTTGTTTTGTTTCAAAATATGTATTCCTATGGTCCTGAGGTTATTACTCTAAGCTTAATAGTTGCCAAACGTTTTTAGCAGCTGAATTTCAATATTTAAAATGCATATGATTTTCACACCAGTATATGACTTTTATATATTAAGGTCACTTTTCATACTTACTCTGGAAAAGTACTTGTATGTTGGTTGTTTTGTTTTTTCCAGGAAACTTCAACCAATATGGAAAAATGTGCAGTAAAAACATAATAATGAATTCAGTCAACATGTGTTGAGAGTCAAATAATAAAATATTATTATCCTATACATCTACTGAACATTTTTCTCCAAGGGAAATATATAATTCCTCTTTATTATACCAGCAAACATTCTGGTATGGGTTATTACTTAGTAGAGTAAAGTTTGATGCCTAAATATAGACTTAAAAATTAAGTCAATAAGCTAATAACATGAAAAGTTACCCCTCACACTAATAAGAAATGTAGTCAGCATGTGGGTTCTTCTTGAGATCATATTATCTGAGGTTTTCTTCAAATACTGTACTCCTTTTCAAGAACTCAAGCTCATGTCACTATGCAACTACGCAAATCCAAAGGAGAACAAATATTTGATAAAATCTAAGCAGTAATTCTAGAAAGCAAAGGTGCCATATAACAAAATAACCTTCAAGAGTCTTTAAAGCTAGGCCACAGCGCAGCAACTAAAATAAAAACCTAAAATTTTATAGAATTTAAAAAAAATTACATTTTAAAAGAAAAGGAAATGCATGAAATAACCATGTTCTTTTCTTAGACCAATTTTTAGGGCAATTTCTTTTGCAATTTGCACTAATGATTAATACAGAAATACTCCTATATATAATTCATGGGTATATGAATGTTATTTTGAAAGTCTATAAATAATTATATTTCTTTGGCAAAATCGCCAAAAGAATTTCCAGTTCAATAAAAGGCTGACGTTTTCTTCCTTTACAAGTTATTCTTATTCATTATTTTGGAACTCAGGTCCACCACCACATTATCATGAATATAGAAAATTGACCACAAATTGAGAGAACAAGGCCAACAGGAATAATCTTTCAATTTAAGTAAAACAATCCCTACAGTCTTAATTACACACTGCAATGTTCTATGATTCTTAAAAATCAGTGAATCTAGGTTTAAAACATTTTAAAAACTGGTATTACATATAACTATGAAAGATTTAAGGCAAGTTTCAGATATCTGGGCCAAATTCAACTAATGATCAAATCTATGTGTTCACAGCCATACAATCCACTGATCCACAAAAACATTTATTTTCTACAAATCTGTGGGGCTTCATTGCAAAGCCAAATTTTGTTTTATATGTTTCAAAAGGTTACTACTCAGATATTTCTTCGACTATAGGCCATATACTAAATTCTAAAAATAAGCAGATTTACCATCCATTAACTACTTACCAGGACCTTTACACTATGCTAAGTGCTTTTACACGCCTGACTTCACTTAATCCTCAGCACAGCCTGAAGGAAAGGTTTGAATCCAGCTTCTTTCTGCTTGCTAGCTGTGGAGCTTCATCCCTCCTTTTACAGATGAGGCAACTGTGACTTAGATTTTTTAAAAGGCACAGCCAAGTCATTTCCCAAGAACAAATTGTGACAGGAAGCAAAAACAATGGTATAAAAGTCACTCTATGGAAAAAGTGGACTGATTAAAATGCACCATGGAGGGGCGGGTAGTGCTCAGAAAAGGATAACTGTAGCCAATAGCAGCACCAAATTAAACTCAGCCATCCTAAATAAATGTAAGTTAAGTAACATTGTTGTGCTTGCCCCAAGCAAGTCCCTTAGCTACTGCACTCCTGATCAGACTGGACCCCTAGGTCCACCAGCAGAACCAAGAACCCACTAGTTCAACACTGACAAATACACAGTAGAGCCAGCCTTAACTCCAGTTCTCAGGTACAGAACAGGTGAAGATCTCAAGAAAATGAACCATGCATATGGGTTCATATACAGAAAGCCCAATAAAACGAGTTTTTAACTACTCCTTTTGAGATTTCTCTAGGAACAGCCTCCTATGAGTGAATGACTGCCTGTGTCGTGATCCAAGAGTGGAGAACAGTAGATGTTATGGGCCAAGACAGAACATCATGCTCAGAAATGTGGAAACCACCATTAGAAAAACCTGAGGCAGGGTCCCTAAGGGAAAAGACATAGCAACAGGGTAAAGACACTTATCTGCTTAGATTTATGGTGTCAAGAGTTTGATTTATGACTCGTAAGTAAAGGCATAAATAGCAACCAAATAACTAATGTAGGAAAAGGGAACTCAGGGAAAAATCAAACTTGTGCCAAAGGAATCTCCACTAAGAATCCCACTTAACTAACCATGTCTGAACTGACTGCTCAACAAATCCTTTGGTTTCTAACATTCTAAGACTCTTAACAATTTATAGCTATTGGGGGTGTCTTAAACTATTCCCTGAGACTACAAGTTATTACAAATTAATTACTATATAATTCTGTTTTCTAAAAAATACCCAAATAGTGCCACAAACAGTTAATTATTATAGACCAACTGCTATAAGTAGTGGATAAACTGCACATACCAGTGAAAATCATGGACTGACTGAAGGATGGATTGTTTCACATAACACGGTGATAGTGGATGATATTAGCTGAAAGTATTCCAGTGAGAGAAACAGAAAATCACCATTAGGCAAATACCAATAATAACCGTTTCATGCAAGAATCACTGATGGATGCTACAATCAGTGAGGACAAGTGTGATGTGAGAAACAGGTTTGTGCATCATCTCAAAGGTGATCCCTACTACAAAGTACAATGGAGAAGCTTGGCAGACACCACACCTTAACCAAATGAATAAGGTTAACCTCACCAGTAATAAGACATATGATGTCACTTGCCCCCTGATAGGATGCACTGAGAAGGGCACAACATCACTTCTGGAGTATTCTTGCCAAAAATGTTTACCCTCTGTCTAATCATGAGAAAACAAACACAAAATTAAGGACATTCTACAAAACTACTGACCAGTACTTTCAAAAGTGTCAGGATAATAAAAGACAATATAATAGTTTTAAAAAGTCACAGATTGGAGGTGACTAAAAATTTAATTTACAATTAAATCTAATTTGTGATCCTGGAATAGACATTGGATGCTAGAATAGACATTGGATCCTGGAATAGAACAAGGTCATTAGTGGGCAACATTCAAAAAAGGCAACATTAACAAGGCAACATTCAAAAAAGGCAACATTAACAAGGCAACATTCAAAAAAGGTCTGTAGATTAATTAACTAGATTGCACAAAATTTAATTTTCTGATATTTGACAAGTATACTATAGCTATGTAAGAAGTTAACATGATGGCAAGCAGAGTGAAAGATATATGGGAATTCTTGTAATATTTCTACAACTTTTCTGTAAGTTTAAAATTATTTCAAAATTATATATATATCTATATAGATACATATATATATCAATATAGATATCGATATATATAAAGACAGAGAGACAGAGAAGAGTAGAGACAGGTGTATGTGTAGAACTCAAGAAAATGAACCAAATGTATTGGCTTAAGCACACAGAGCCCAGCCAAGTTTTTAAATACTCCTTTTGAGATTTCTCTAGGAACAATCTCATTTTATATATACATAAAATCAAATACACATGTAGTGTTTAGGCAGTAAAATATAATGTAAAATATAATCTGATAAGTAACAGCTGATTGGGCTGAGGGCTTCAACCTGAATAAGAAGGTCCAGGAAATCATTTGAGAGATGCAAATCAACAAATGTGTCCTCAGCAAGTACTTAAATACAGTGTCCTACATTCTTGGGGGCAAAGGACCCACTACTGCAAAACTGCAGAACAGAACAGAATAGAAGGAGGGTGAAAGTAGGAGTTGTACGATATTAGATATCACGAAGTCCTATCCCTTCATTTTAACTTGGAGGATACTGAGACCAGAGAGGCTAGGGGGATTGCCCAGTTCAATGTACTGACTTGGAAGGACAAATCTGTCATTTAAATGAAGACAAAGAAGCCATGGAGGAATGAGTCTAGAAACTGGAAACCGCGGTGGAAAATAAAAATTAAGCTGGGGAAAAATTAAGCTACCTCTTTATCTCTGAGCATATGCTAAAATAAATTTCAGTTAGAAAGATTAAAGGATTAACAGTAAGAAAGAAAGACTTAAAGAACCTAGGAGAAAACTGAAGTGAAAGATTTCTTTTTCATATCACAGGACAGGAAAGAATTTCCTTAGTATAAAAGGAAAAATGAGAAAAAACACAAATTTAAAGTTAAGCATTTCCCAAATAGAACAATTACTAAAAGCAAATAACAGAAAATATCTGCAATAAATATGGACATATAAAGGATCAACATCCTTAACATTTGCTGATCAATAACAATAAATCAATAAACAATAACAGCTAACTTCAATACAAAATTAGGCAAAGGACACCAGGCAGGTAATTCAAGAAGAAAAAAACCAAATGATCAATAAACTATTGAGAAAACATACAATGTATTATAATAAAAAATGCAAATTATGAGATGTCATTCTTGATCTATCATATTAAAGATTAAATGATGACTCTCTTCAATGTTGGCAAAAGGTGCAGAGACAGATACATCCATGCCCTCTTGGTAATAGGATTAATACAATCTTTTTGATAGCAAATGGCCAATGCACATCAAAATCCTTCAAAACATAAATATTCATTTATTTAAAATAGGCAGTGGTTGTCAAAGTGTGGTCAATGAACTTCTGGAGTCCCCGGGACCCTCTCAGGGGTCTACAAGGTCAAAATTATCTTTATAGAAATAGTTTCCCTTTTCCCTGTGTGACATGTGCAACGATAGTGCAAAAACAATGGTGGGTAAAGTTGCCAGCTCCTGGGCACAAATCAAGGCTGGACACAACTGTCCTAGAAGTCACTGTATTCTTCACCGTCACACACTTGCAATGGGAAAAAAAAGGCAGTTCCACTTAAGACTATCCTCAAATTCACTTATTAATAGTCAACCCTTGAATACACATCCTTTTAACGTTCTATATGTCCAAATAAGAAGTAAACACAAAGCACATCTACAGCGTTCAGGAGACTGATGGCTGTCTCAAGGAAAAGCACCTGTACGATTGTTTGAGTGCTGAACTAGCTGTTTTTTCCATAAGAGAGCATTTTTATTGGAATGAACGATGAACAAAGTATGGTGATTCAGATTTGGGTATCTGGCAGACATGTGCTCAAAAATAAACAATGTGTGCCTGTCTCGTCAAGGAAAACAAGTGATAATATTTGTTGCCAATGATCAAATTTGAGCTTTCAATGGAAAATTCAAATATTGGAAAACTTTGTATCCATCACCATAAGCTTGACAGCTTCAAATCTTACAGGTTTTTCTGATGAGATCAGGGAAGATATGAACAAATGTGAATTTTTTTTATGCTATATACTGAAAGGTGACAACATTTGGGAGACTTACATAACTCACAACCAACATTTTGCAAGTGAACAATGCATGATAATAAAAATCATACATAGGTAAAAGATCCATTCAAAGTTCATGACAGGCCAATGGATTGTAATATAACAGTGGAAAGTTCCAAGATATGGTTTCACATTCCACATTGCAATTAACCTTTAAGAAAATACCACTTGTTGGGTTTTATATAGCAACAAAAATATCCACAATTATCAGAAAAGCCTATTAAATTACTCTTCCCTTTCCAACTACATATTTGACTCAGGCCAAAGTCTCTTCATATTCTTTAATCAAAATAACATATCGCAACAGGTTGAATGCAGAAGTAGATAGATGTCTTTCTTCTACTAAGACAGACGTTTAAAAATTTTTGAAAGTAGAAAATGAGGCCATTTTCTCACCACTTTTTTGAAGTGATGGTTATGAATCAATAATGTTAAACATAACATGTTAACAAAAACATGTTGACATGTAATGGGTTTATTACAATTAATTTTTAAATAAATTAATAAGTAACTTTTTGTTTTATTTCTGTTTTAATTTATATTTTGGTAAATATCAACAGATATAATCCATATAAACAAAAGTTCTTTGGGGTACTCAATATTTATTTAGAGTGTAAAGAGATCTGCAGACTAAAAGTTTGAAAACTGCTCATATGGTCATTCCCAACTTCTGGGCATGTAAAGAAAGAAAATAAGCAGACTTGACATTATATTATGTACAAAAATAGTATCAAAAAATTAGAAACAAAACTTGCTATCCAACAAAAAGGAAATGAATGGTATATCTAGAATGTGAATTGCTTATCTAAAACACATTGTGAAGAATTTCTGAAGATGAGACATGCTCACTATATATTAAGTGAAAAAAGTAAGATATACAAAGTATATTATAGGACAGTACTACAGTGGGGTAATAAAAGCTTAAAAGGAAATATATAAAATGTTAACAGAAATTTTCTGGGCTATAGTATTACAAATAATTTTTATCTCTTTACTGAGCATATCCTCCTTTTAAAATAAAAAAAATTTTAAAAATTAGCGACTTTGTAAAACATTTCAGTACTCAACGTATGCAAAGACCACCAAAATAATTGCTGCTGTTATTATTATTAATATTGAAACTCATCAAGACGGCTTAGTATAAAATTCTGAACTGAAAATTATGAAACCTGTACTCAAGACACTGTTTGGCCATTAAACATCTCCGGGATTTTTGACAAGTCACTTAACCTCTTTGAACCACCAGAAATTATCTCTCAGGTCCGTACCCGACCAACTCTAGATTTGATAGATAAAATGATCTATCAAATCTAAAGGTTGTTCAAGTCCTTTGTAAGGAACACCTAAAGTAAAAACAGTGCTTGGTGAACACACAATAAATACAGTGTACAGAAGATGTGTTGTAAATTGTGCACCTGAAACCTGTATAATTTTGTTAACCAGTGTCACCCCAATAAATTCAATAAAACAGAAAGGAAAAAATAAAGTAAAACAGTGCTATAGTGAAAACTGTGAAGCCAAGTCCAAAAATCACATTTATTATAGTTTCCACCCATGCTGCTAAATGGCCCTTTAATTCCTTCTTTTGACGATTAGTGCAGCCTCTATAAATAGTTTCCAGTGGAAGAAGGGTTCATGATTCCCCAAGTGGTATTTGTAAGAAGTGAAAAGTATGTGAGCATATCATGAATAAGAAAAAGGGGAGGGGGATGCATAAAAGAATAACCAAGGCAGCATGGTGCCTCAAATGAAGGGAGTCCTTTGTAAATGCACTTCATAAGGAAGTATGGGGAGGTTACCTCTTATGGAGAGGACAAGGTATTTTCTATGGAAGAAGAAAAAGAATGAGAGAAAAAGAGAATAGCAAGAGGGAAAAAAAGCAAAAATACAGTTGTAATATAAGTACATGAGAAAAGAATATCTCAATGTATGTTCTATTTTAAAACTGTCCAGAAAAATCTACCTATTCTCATAGCTGGCAAGCCTTCAACCATTCATTGTTTATTGGCAGAGTTGGCAAGAGTTATAAACAGATAATTAAATACATATTTGTCATTTTGTTCCCAGTTAGCAAATCTGATAAAAAACCTTAGACTATAAAAGGATAAATATTGCCTTAAATTAAATATGGACAATATTAGAAAGAGATCCCTTCATTTTATAGATTAGGAAAACTGAGTCCTTCAAAAAACGGAGATAATAAAAGACCTTCGATTTGTACTTTACTGATACCAATTATCCAATAATCTTGCTTTCCTCAAAAACACAAACTTCTATGATGCTGTCCATTGAAGGGTTACATGTCAAGGACAGGCGCATTCTCCATTAGGGGCTACAGCACTCAGTGCCACAAAACAAAATGGTACAAGTGTGAATTTGGTTTTGAGATCAAAGAAAAGTAAACAAACAAAGTAAACAAAAAGTAATCTATTACCATCTCACAAATATAATGACCTTTTTTGTCCTGGACTGGTTCTTTGCGTAATGTCTGGGCACATCTTCAAAATGAGGAACTCTATAGTATATGGATCCTCAAGTCCTTTCTTAGAAAGTTGGATAATCCTAAAATCACTGAAAAAAAAAAAGTGTTTTGGGGAGGAGGGAAGTATGAAATATACCTGGAATGTGTATACATATGGTTGTTCAAAGGCCAACCTTGAGCCAAGAGTGGGATTGCTAGGATACCAGTCTCCCTGGCTGGCTTGAGAACACTGGAGGTCACTGAACGTCACTAGCGAGCCATAGTGAAAGAGGAGGCCCCTTTAGGCCTGGGCTCCCTAGTCTGTTTCCAAGGGCCAATTGAACACGGCCCTCCATTTCCTGCTTTCCAATCTGCAGTTGGTATTTGCACTGTGAGAGGGCCCTGCCATCTGTCGTTCATCCCTAGTCTCTGTCAATTAACCACGAGATCTTTATGGAGCACCTACTATGTGCACCGATCACTAGCACATACCAAGTTTCAATAAGCAATTGTTAACGTGTTAGATTCAAACCTCTTTCACCATCCTTGATCTCCTAACATCTGACATGTGGGGCACGTGGTTCCTACGTGCTGGCTCGGCTGCCCAGGCACAGCCGATGCAGGCAAAGGGCTGTGAGAGAGGAGAGATGGGCACTTACCTGGGGAACCTCTGCTTCAGCTTCCTCAGGCTCTGCCTGGTGGGAGGCACAGACACTAGGCACTGGGCTATCTCGTCGTACTGGGCTTTAGTCAGTATCATGTTGGGCCAGAGTCTGGGAGGTGGCGGGGACAAGTAAAAAAACACCCTGGGCTCGAGAAGCCTTGGTGGCGGGAGACCAGGGGGTGGGCACACGTGGGCACAGCGCTGGGTCCTCCACTTCGCCGGTTTGCCCCTAACCCCTTCCCCCTTAGCTGCCCGCCTGGGCTTCACCCTGCAGCGACGCGGCGGCGGGGGCGGGCTGTGGCCCGGATTGCCCGGCCTTGGCTTTCTGAGCAGCCGCAGTGCGCCGGGCCGAGGCAACCCGCCGCCATGTCAGTTAAGGGCAAACCAATCAGGAAGTCGCGGCCCCGGCGGAGGTGGAGCCTAAGTTTCCTCCGGCAGGTATCCCGGCAGCGACCACCTGGGATGCTCTAGGCGTTGATACCGTAGCCTCCCAGTTTCCTGCAGCTGGGCGGTCCTGGCCCACAGACCCAGCAGCAAGGGAACGGGGTGTCCTGCGGTCCCTAGGCTGGAGCCCCGGGAAGCCACTGCCAGGGCGCGCGATTTGAAGACGCTTCCAAACGCGCGTGTTTTAAAGCAGCTGCCACTGGAGGCCGACCCACAAAGGAAAGATGCCTTCCCGCCAAGTCGGCCCCCACTCCGGGAGCGGGGGCAGAGGGGCAAACTCCAGGATCTCCGTGGGCACGACACAAGCCCGGCTCTGGAGCTGGCGTGGCGGTCTGGACACGTGGTGCAACAAACTAGCGAACGAACTGGACCTCAGCGAACAGGCCGCGGGAAGCAGGCGCTGTCGCTCCGCCCCGTCGGGGGCTCAGGGGCCGAAACCGCTTCTGCCTCGTCTCCACAGGTCTCAGAAAACCGTAGGCGCTGGACACATGTTTGGAGAGATGAGCCAGAGAAGGAATGTTTTCCTTGGTGCTGCGAGCAGATCTCAGATCTCCTGAGGCAGTTTTCTAGGACATCGAACCCTCCTTTAATCCCTTTTAAAAAACTAATTTTGTTTCTTAAACAAATTTTGTTTCTTAAAAGGCTATGTATTGTGTTTCTTTCCAAAGTTAACATTTGAAAACAAATGAAGGAAAAACGTGTTTAGATGTTAGAGAATGTGTAAGCGATTGCTGTTATTTTTTAAAATCTGGAATAAGGCCTGGGATGGAAGTTTGGCTTAGATATGCCTCCTTGGATAAATTCCTCAATCCATCCAAGCCTCAGTTCCTGTGTCTGTAAAACTGATTTTTAATGAATGAGGTAGTTGGTAAGCTTGAATAGGAAGGGAAAGCATTCCTCTGCATCTTGTCCAGCAGATAGACTATGTAAAACTACTTGGTAATGATAGGTCACATGGACATGGCCTTTACCAGCTATTGTTTAACAGGCTCCCTACACTTTGACTCACTTAATCCTCATAACTTCCTGTGAGGCTGGTACAATGCCATTATCACCTTCCTCTTCCCTTTCTGCAGGGTGAATAAACTGAGGCATGAAAAGGTTAAGTACCTTCCCAGAGGTCAGGAGAACAAGTAAGCAGCATGCGTCCAGTTTAAACTGCTGAAATGTGGTTGCAGAGTCTGTACTCCTGGCAGTTCTCAGTAATAATCAGTACACAAAATAGTCACACTCTCTTAGGCCAAAGGTTAAGGATTTTTTATTTTGAACAGGAATAATCTACATTTCGAAGAATCTTCTAGTTCAGAGTTTAAAAAGTTCCACCACTTTATTTTCCCAAAGTCCAGTAACAACAGTGGATCCTGAATTCAGAAACCATGGTGTGTGTGTGTGTGTGTGTGTGTTTCCTGAATATTTACATCAGAATGTTTTCTTGCCATATGCTTTGCATCTAACTCTGGTTGTGTGACATTAGTACATAACTATTTATTTATGGCAGCATGGCCTGGAGTTGCCACCTGGCTAGTTTGTTGCTGACCCTGCCATGACTTTTACATGAAAGCTAGCTGACGATAAGCAGACACCACTTGATCCCCCATTCCGTTCTCCCTCCCACTTTCCTCTTTCCAATTCACAGCCAACAGATTTTTATAGAAAACGTCAGTTCAAGGATGTTTGCACTAGTTATTTTTTATAGTAACTCTTCTCCCTGGCTCTTGTCCTGCCTTCACCCTCACAACCCTTAAGGAACAGGCCAGGTTTGTTTTTCTGTTTTTATTTTTAACATGCTGGCAGATTACAATTTTGACCCAAATCCAGTAGATTGTTTAGAGTTAGTGCCAGGGGAAGAGCACAGTTGTGTTGCTGTTTTTGTTGGCAGTGACAGTAGTGTTGTTTATTAAGCACAAAATAGAAGCAAAGCAGAAATGTCTTGTTCTTGTTGTTGTTGTTGTTTAGGTGTTTTTAAATTTTCTTTTCATGTGAAATGCATGGAGTAAGCCAATTATGCCTTTGGGGCCCCCTTCTCCCTCCCTTTACTTACCTCCATTCTGCCCCATCTCTTGCCTCATACCCCATGCCCCTCATCTGCCTTTACTCCTCTGAGCTGCCCTTTCATGCCTGAGGTTCCGTTTCTCAGTCAGTTAGTAATACCAACCATGTGCCCATTAAGTGAAGAAGGGTCATGAAATGAAAACAATGCCAAACTAAAAAACCCAAAGAACTGGCTACCTGTTTATAATTAGCCATAAATGGTGGGCCCTTGAACAAATGAAAGCCTTTCTAATCCTGAGTGTACTCCGTGTAACCCCAAGACATGGAACTTTATAGTTCGGGTAGGGAGGAAGTATCTAGGAACACAAAAAAACTTGAGGAAATCACAGCAACACAATGTGCCACAGTGGAGGCTAGTACAGCTCCCTGGAAGAACCTGCCACCCTGAGAGGTGGGGTGGAGCCAATCGACCAGATTTCTTCCTGCCAATTTCAGGATAACGTGAATGATGAACAATTTTAAAGGAGTGTGGGGTTTGGCAGGAAGGCGTCAGAAGGTCATTTCAAGAAGAGTGCTAAACAAAGGACTAAAAATAAGAGTGAGCCAAGTCACGCGCAAGGGAAAGTTATTCTGGCTGGAGCAGAGAGTTCTAGGCAGAGTAAAAGGAATTGAAGATGCTTGACCTTGGAACGAGTCAGTCACGTTTTTAAACAGTCTGTCGTTAGCTGAGTCTGGCAAATCCAGTGTGTGTTTTTTAAAAAGAAATGCTGAATGTCTTTATTACATTTTGAATTCTGATTCTGTTCATGAAATCTTGTTAAAGACAACTTACTGATTATTTTAAAGAAAAATAATTGAAGTTTACTAACTGAGTAAAGAAGGGAATTCATATTATTTAAACACCTATTTAACTCAAACATTATCCCCTTTAGGCCCTGATTTATAGATTAGGAAACAGAGACTCGAAGAGAGTAAAGGATTTACCTGATGGATCTAGTTAAGTTGCAAAACCATGATTTGGATGCAGGTCTGATGATAAAGCCTCATGTTCTCCATTGCAGCGTACTGTAATTTAAAAAGAAAAAATCTTCGGAGGAATTATCTTCACTTAAGCATGAATGTTCTGAAATTGCCGGCTACTTTCTTTGGCCACCACCAGTGAGGGTTGAAGAGGCAGTCAACCTTTGATGTTGACATTTGGCCAAAACACACTTTTGAAAAAATTGTTTGGCCTCTTTGACTAGAATAGATTGCATATTTTTCTCTTTGCCCCATGATGCACCGCCTAAAATGATGGATCTTTGGAAATCAAACTTTACATCTCCATACTTGCCATCCACGCATGACAAGTCATTTTATCCTGGTCCCCAAATAATACACACGCTTAGTGAGCAATAATAAGCAGAATCGTTCACTTGTTGAGGCTCGTAGCAATTACAATCCTCCCTAAACCACGATAGAGTGAAGTCGTGAAAGTCGAAGCTCGAAGTGAGGAGGGACGGCTGTATAAATAAAGAATCCTACTTCGCGGAAATTCATTTATCGCGGTACAGTCTGGGACTGATTGACCGCGATAAGCGAGGGCTGACTGTACTCCAATTAATGACTTAAGCAAAACTGAAGGAAACATACAGGAGAACATTCCACACTATGATGGTGGCGCAATCACTTTAACAAGTCAGGGAAGACCAAAAGCCCAGATGTGGTGGCTTCGTGCAAGTAAATGGTGAATGAGCTCCTCATCTGTCAAACCAGGTGACCTGATTCCAGAGGGCGGTGACTTGTTGATGGGAATATTCACTGAGGGCCTGTTACGAAGAGAAACCAGGCCCCACATGCACAGCGTTCTGAGAGGCATCTCCTCTGTTAGTCCATAACACTGGGAACCCAGGTAGTGGGTAGGCACAGTGCTAAGCATTTTGAATCCATCAGTCTTCCCTGAATTCTCGGCTCCTGTGTCAAGAGGTAAGTGCTATTAATAAATTCATTTTTAAGGTGAAAAACTAAGGCTTAGAGAGGTGGTTTCTACTTTATCTCATCAATTACTTGACAATATTCTAGTGTTTCTCAAATTATCTGTGTTGAGGACCCAGTTTTCCATCCATTTTTTATGGACAAATATTTCTGTATAATAATATCTTTAAAAATGAATTATCCAAAAATGAAATTTGAAAAAGGGCATATAAAATGCAAGCTCCCAATTAGTTGTTATGCAATTCAGCAGACACAGAATTACTCTGTCAAATTGATATAAAAGATTCTAAACAGTTACTCTCAATTTCTGTACTCCTCCCATAAAGACACATAACAAAATTTGAGGTCAGCCCTGGTTTGCCTATCACATTCTGAGTAGCACTGTACTACCTTAGAAAGCCTACATTGTAGGCATGTGCAAAGTCTAGGATATCACACTCCTGTGTACTCCTAGTTAGAGGCGAAGTATAACCTGTTCCCTTTCAACTTCTAAGTATCAACCATCATTATTATTACCATTCTTCTACTGTATTTAGTTCTTCTCAAGTGATGCATATTTATTAAGATCAGCAGTGCACATCCTTACAGCCTATTTCATTATGCACCCTATAAAGTTAACACCATGTGTTTTTATAGCATAAAACCCAATTTCTTCTTGAGATAATAAACCCATCAGTCAGAGCTCATATACCACTTCTGTTCTGAATTACACACCCAACACTATTGGCACGTGATAAAGGCTATTAATTGGCATTTACACATTTACTATTACAACACTTGACAAGGATAAGAAACAAAAGTAGCGTTTTTTACAGGGATATTTTCTCTTGGGTGTCTTTGTATTCTAGCAAAGGGAGACACGTGCACATGTTTGTTGAAGAAAGACTAAAGCCTCTTAAATTTTCTCCTCGGGCTCATCAGGGACTTGTGGATAATTTTCAGGCAATTTGCATCCCCTTTTCCTGTAGGAGTAACCTCAAATGTAATTTCTGCAGTTGTCAATCATTCTTCTTGTCCCACAGACCATTCTGCGAGAATACATCCTGTTCTGAGGGCTTGCTCACATTTATAAATTCAGGAATGGATAGGAACTCTGCTGGTGGAACAGAGGGTTTCTACTGGGGGTTTGGGAAGAGGAATGAGAGGCAAAGAATCAAGTCTGTCTTTAATAAGCACCCTTTTCCACATAAGGTAGAGTTGGAAGCACATGTCAGATGGATATTAGCACTAAATCTCTTCATTTAAAAAAGTACTCTCTTTTGTCATCCTACTGGGTTAGACTTTCTTTTTTTTTTCTCCTTATCCTCACCCGAGGACATTTTTCCATTTTTTGTTCAGATAGAGCGGGAGGGAGAGAGAGGAAGAGAGAGAGAGAAACATCGATGTGAAGGGACACATTGAGTGGCTGTCACCCGCACGACCAACCAGGGCCGGGGACAAACTGCAACCGAGGTACGCGCCCTTAGTGGGAACCGAACCCAGGTCTCTCTGTACCGCAGGACGACGCTCCAACCGCTGAGCCAAACCGACCAGGGCAAAATTAATTAATTAATTTTTGTGGTACGTGCCCCTAGCGGGAACCGAACCCGGGACTCTCTGGTCCACAGGCGGATGCTGAACCGCTGAGCCAAACTGGCCAGGGCCTGGGTTAGACTTTCAAAAGAGCAGCTAAGATGCCAGTCATGATTTTTAACCCCTTCCCTCTTCATGACTAATAGAAGGAGAGGTAGGGAAGGAGTTCCTTCTCAGCTAAGTATAGAGATTATTGTAATAGAAACAGGCTCCTCTCTTTTGGGAAAATGAAAGCACATTACATAATTATTTAACATATTGCCATCACAAAATGTATGACAGCCATTATTACACCCACTTGACATACGGGGAAACTGAGGTACAAAGTGGTTTGGGACTTCAACCAGTTTCCTTAGATTTCACTTTTAAATGTGAGGCTATAAAAATACATCTTTATTTTTATACATTTTTTTAACTTAAAATTTTCTCCCTCATGATCATCAAAGAAACATATGCTTCTTGTAGTCAACAACAGAAGATCAGATACTATAAATTATCCCAAGTCCCATCAGTTGGAGCCACTACTGTAACCATGTTGGCATGATTCCTTCCAGTCATTTTTCTACAAGATTTTTCTTTTCATAGATAAAATCCAACTGTATGTACAACTTGAGTCCCGCTATGTCACTTTACATTACACCATGAGCCAAAGATATTCTTATCAACACTTGGCAATTTTGACCTTCGTTTTATATTAAGAGTAGAGCAGTAGGTTTCAGAAGTTAGGAGATGAACTCTCAGCAGCCAGTCCTTGAGAGGAGAGCCTTGGCTTAGCCCGCACGAGGCTGGCCCATCCTTCAGTTCCAGCAGTGAGCTGCAATTCAGACAAAGTGGAAATGATGCCATGGACCCGCTGGAGAAGGCAGAGACTTCTGAGTGGTGCGCAGCTTTTCTGGGCATTCCATTCGCAGAGCTGTGATTGAAATCATGTCAGTGAGCCTCCAACCATGCCGACATTCTGTCAGTCAACGTGTTGACACAGGAGCCAGCATGCCTTTTTTTCAGATAGCTACTAGTTATATCTGCATTCACATGGAGATACATTACGGTCCCGGATGCACAGAGCAAATGTTTTGCATTGCCCAGAGGACAGTCACACTGGATGCCACTCCTCCTGTCAGAGACCTCAGGCTTCCATTTCACTTTCAAACAACGCCAAAAGATTCAAGTTGGTCAGGGATGAGAGGGGGTTTAGGTATTGGCGTGGACAGGGAGGAACAGAGGTGAGAACCTGAGGAATAGTTAAGCTCTACACAAGCATACACAAATCTAGTTTTACAGAATAACACTAGAATGATTTGTATAGTCAGAATTTTTAAAAACAACATAAATGCTCTTAAAAGGCAGAGATTTGCCCCACTGGTGTGGCTCAGTGGTTGAGCATCAACCCATGCACCAAGAGGTCGCCGGTTCGATTCCCAGTCAGGACACATGCCCAGGTTGTGGGCCTGACCCCCAGTGGGGAGCATGCAAGAGGCAGCCAATTCTTTTTCATCGATGTTTCTCTCTCTCTCTCTCTCTCCTTTCCTCTCTCTCTAAAATTCAATAAAGAAAAAATATATTTTTTAAAAAGGCAAAGATTAATATAAGTCATTATGTCAGCTCCTCTTAGGAAAATATGATCATTCACAAAAAACTCATTCATTCATTCATTCATTCAACAGGTATTTACTGAGTGCTACCTTGTAATTAGTGCTTGTGCCAGGCACTGTTTTGGGTCATGTGTATAAACGATACATAGGACTCACCGAGTGCCTGCTCTCAAAGTTTACATTCCTCAAAAAATTAATTTTATCAAAAGGATATTTTATTTTCTAGTTTAAGGGAAACTAAAAAGACATGATAAGTAAATACAGTACCTAACCGAGGGCAGGCTTTTCACAGGAAGGCAAAAAGTGAAATACAAAACATTCTTGGATAAACACAAAAAATTGGAATACAAATGACAGACTATATTTAAATATATACATATAATCTTTAATGATACAGAAAAAATAAATAATCAAGGACAGTGAGGGAGTAAATGAAAAATCAAATGGTGTAAAATGTCAAAAGTAAGGGATTCTAGGTAAAGGCATAGGGACTTTTTTTTTTTGGCACTCTTTTTATTTTGTAATGTTTGGTAAATTTGAAGTTATTTTCAAATAAAAAGCTTTTTAAAAACCTATTTCACTTTGTAAATGAGTGAAAACAGAATGCCCTTAAATCATGTGCCAAGCTCTCCTCAGTCAGACATGATTTATAGGCATTTGATTGACATGCTGATTTTCTCAGGATTTCAAAGATGGGAGGATATTTTCTAATCAGACCTGCAGGAAAACTGAGGCCTAACTTTCAAAATCTCTCTATCTGCCCCCTCACAACAGGAACCATAGATGTTTTCTATCTTGTTCAAGAAACCAATGATAGCCCTAGCCGGTTTGCTCAGTGGTTAGAGCATCAGCCTGCGGTCCAGAGAGACCCGGGTTCGGTTCCCGCTCAGGGCACCTTAAGTGCACGTACCTCAGTTGCAGTTTGTCCCCAGCCCTGGTTGGTTGTGCGGGTGGCAGCCACTCCATGTGTCCCTTTCACGTCGATGTTTCTCTCTTTCTCTCTCTTCCTCTCTCTCCCTCCCACTCTATCTGAACAAAAAATGGAAAAAATCAGGTGAGAATTAAAAAAACAAAAGAAACCGATGATTATATATATATATATATATATACTGTATATATATATTCATGTCATTCACGATGTAATTGTTGGGGCCCAGGGCAGGCTGCTCCAAAATATCCCACAAAAACACTTTGATTACTTTGAATTAAAGTTACCTGCCAAGGGCCTGGCCAGTGTGGCTCATTAGTTGAGTGTAGACCCATGCACCAAGAGGTCGCCGGTTCAATTCCCTGTCAGGGCACATGCCTTGGTTGTGGGAGTGATCCCCAGTGTGGGGCATGCAGGAGGAAGCCAATTGACATTCTCTCTCATCAATGTTTCTATCTCTCTCTTCCTCTCTCTCTCTAAAAAAATAAAATAAAATAAAAAATAAAAAGTTACCTGCCAAGTACCCTCCAAAGGCCCCTCCAAAGGCCCTGCTGCTCTGGAACGCTGCTCCCACAGCCGGTGGACGTCCGAAAGCTCTTCACCTGCGGCCCTGGGAACATCAGTTTCTTTTAGGTCCCCAGGTAGCACATACACTGTTATGACAATGATGTCGATTTTCATATGTGTTCAATGGAATCGGTCTCTCTTCATGGTGGTGAAATCTTATAAAGTCATTTCCTATGTTGCCAGAGAGGAGTGTGGAATTTTAACTATATATTTAACTATATATGCATACATACATATACATATATATGTGCGTATATATACACATACATATAGATAGATAAATAGATAGATAGATGCACAATTTATTTCTTAGCGCCCTCAAATAGGATTTGTGGTGACTACTCTATTTTATTTTATCTGTCTTTTCTTTTGTATGGTCAGAAATTAGATCTTTCGAGGCCATTGAAGCTGCATCAGGAAGAAGCAATGTGATATCACGGTGGAGAGCATAGATGCTGGATCCAGTTTAAACCAGGTATTCATTCTGATGCTGGGTCAACCATCAAAGGGTTGTATGTGCTTGGGTACATTACTTAACTCCCCTGTGCCACAGGGGATGGCCCCAGCCGTAAAGGGAGATAATAATAGTATTTACCTCATAGATTATCATGAGGATTAAAAGTTAGAATCTGGAAAGCGCTTCAACTAGTAACTGGCTACATGCTGAAATTAAGTGTGTGAACTCTTTACAATAAATTGCTACACAATGGCCTACAAAAATATCATTGGATTACACTATGACTCAGTGTGCCCATTTAATGAGATAAGTAACGTAGATAAGGTATTTTGTCTGCTAGTTGCTATGCTAAGTGCGTTATGTTATATATGTTATTACTGGAAAATTTAACAGAAGAAACAGAGGCTGAGAAAAGATGATTAAATTGGCCAACATCAAACTATTGGAAAATGAGATTTGAACCAGGTAGTTTGACTCCAAATGCAGACACTTAACCACCAAACTGCATTGCCTTTTCTTCACACAACTCTTTTCTTTATTAGGCAAAGATATTAGTCAAGGTGTGGTTAGGCTTAGTTAAAATGTACAAATCAAACTAACAACATTCTAAGTAGAAACCACTACAGAATAGCGACTTTTTCTCAGAATTGTCATATTTTGTCTTTCTGAACAACGTTAGTATATTTATCAGCTTTATTTATGATTCAGATATTTGGAGAAATATTTGTCTGCTTTCAATTTAGAACACACACAGCTCTCTGAACCTTTGAAAGACTCAGTCATGAATCTGATCTTTTCTGCCCTATGAATTAAGGGTGCCTACTGATTTAATGTGCATGAATTAATTTTTAGAGATTTACAAGATAGTCATAAAGATTTCCTCCAGGTTGAAATTTTCAACTCGGGGAAGACATTGGATTTAGAAAACTTAAACAGTAATTAGTTTGCTCCTGCAAAGGAAAGGAGTAAAAAAAAAACAAAAAAACCGTGATGGTCTCGTTTCTCCATATCTCTAATATATTTGTCTTCAAAAGAAATTCACCTTTCATAAATCATGTTACATGTCATAAATAATATCACTTTGGATCCATTGCAGATTATAAAGTAACTGTAGTATCTATATTTTAATGTTCTAATTTCTAAAAAAAAGTACGGAAGGAAGGAAGGAAGGAAGGAAGGAAGGAAGGAAGGAAGGAAGGAAGGAAGGAAGGAAGGAAGGAAGGGAGAGAGAGACAAAGGAAGGAAGGAAGGAAGGAAGGAAGGAAGGAAGGAAGGAAGGAAGGAAGGAAGGAAGGAAGGGAGAGAGAGAAAGGAAGGAAGGAAGGAAGGAAGGAAGGAAGGAAGGAAGGAAGGAAGGAAGGAAGGAAGGAAGAAAGAAAGAAAGAAAGAAAGAAAGAAAGAAAGAAAGAAAGAAAGAAAGAAAGAAAGAAAGAAAGAAAGAAAGAAAAAAAATATAGTAATCAGGTTTCGTCTGAGCGGTGTAGCTCAGTGGTTGAGCATTGACCATGTACCAAGAGGTCACTGGTTCGATTCCCAGTCAGGGTACATGCCCAGGTTATGGGCCTGATCCCCAGTGGGGGGCGTGCAGGAGGCGGCCAATCAATGTTCTCTCTCATCCATGTTTCTATCTCTCTCTCCTTCTCCCTTTCTCTCTCTCTCTAAAATCAATAAAGGGAAAACAAATTAAAATTTTTCCCCAGGTTTCTAGTTAATATCCTACTCCAAAGAGTGACAAAATATACATAGTAATATAAATTATTAGTAGTTTCTGATATTTCCATTTGAATATAACTGGCTTTATAGCCACCATCTTTACTCCTCCAAAAGTTTTCTGGTATGATATAAGAATTTTAGAGTAGAATCTGTCTCACAAATTCAAAATCAGGTTTGTGTTTTTCTCCCTTCAGTACTAGAAATGTGCCTTTTATTTTTAAAGCTACAGAGGAGCCGGAAGCCAGGGGTGGGGAAACACCGGCATAAAGGAAAGACATTAACTTTGGTTATAAACAGGACTGGGTTTGAGTTCGGGCCCTACCACTTCTCTCTCACTTTATGCAACAGGTTCTGTATTCAACCTGTTAGGCTCTCATTTTCCTCTGGATTAAATGGGGGCATTATTACTTCTTACATGGTTGTGCTGCAGAAATGCAAGAATATATGCTAATGTGTCTGGTACTGTTTATAGCACATAGTAGGCGTCTAATACCTGTCGTTTTTGATCCCTTGGGCAGCACTGCTTCCGTGAATGCAGGGGTGGCCAACTAAGTTTGGTGGTGGCAGTGTTTTAGGGCAGCGGGAGGGAACCTATTCTTGCCATGTAACTAAACACTCAAGCCATTCAGAACACGACTAGGGGAATGGATTTGATTCTGCGGAACGGTGTGCGGTGACGGCATGAGGGAAGGCTTTACATCACATCCAGTACAAACTTCATCTTTCCATTTAACTTGAAGTCTGATTCTAAGTCATTATTCAATTTAAGGAAATTTAAGCTTTCTTGTCTGTAAAATGCGGCTAATAGTACATATCTCTTAGACTTAAGGTGAGCATTAAATGAGGCAAAGCTTCTTAACACAGTGCCTGGAAAACACATGAATCCTCATTCCTTACCTGGAGGAGCAGTAACATCCAGCCCACCCAGAGGGGAATGATTTCTACATCATAGTTGATGTGTCACGGGACCAAGAGTGAATGAGCAGAGGGGAGAAATGATTGATACTTGTTTTCTGCAACCACTAAATAGGCCTTGCCTGTGTTCATTGGCTGGCCCTGTGAATGTCATTCCAATGGGATCATATTGGTGGGTTAGGGCAGATTAGGACCGATGGGCTAATGTGTCTGGTTAGGATAGGCTTTGGAGGCAGCTCTCCCTCCCAGAGCACACCCGTGCCTTTCTCTCCTTTCAGGTGTGCATCTCCTGAACCCTCGGGGTCCCCAGGAGACTTTCAACAGGGGAGCAATGGGCAGTGGCAGCTCATCCTGGGCTAACCCCCTGATCTTGTCCCCAAAACCCCATTTTCTCTGACTGCTGAGTGAACCAAAGTGGCCCTATCCATGCTCATTTCTTTCCCATAACGTTTCTAGAGAGCCAAAGCTCAGTCCTGTTCTTCCTCTGTCCCAAGTCCTTCCTCGTTTCACTGTCCCCAGCTCTAAGAAACAGACTCTCAAAAAACTGATTAATCAAAAGATAGGCTATGGTGCCCTGGCCAATGTGCCCAATGGTTAGAGCATTGGCCCTATGCACTGGAGAATTGTGAGTTTGATTCCAGGTCAAGGGCCTGTATATGGTTTTCAACCCCAGACCTGGTTGGGGCACGTGTGGGAGGCAACCAATGTGTCTTTCTCACATGGATGCTTCTCTGTTTTTCTTTCTCTTTTTTCCCCCTTACCTTCCTCCCTTCCACTCTCTTTTTAAAAAATCAATGGAAAAAATATCCTCGAGTAAGGATTAACAAAAAGGAAAAGAAAGAAAAGGCTATGGAATACTATGCTATTTCTCCAAAATTGATAGCTACTCATTCATGGCTGCTCGCTTTGCTGTAGGTTATTTACCCAAAGGTTAGCTAATCATTTTGAAACCTGTCCAAGGAATTAGAAGCCTAAAACGTTCAAGCCATATATTTAAGAGTGCACAGCCTGTCAGTGGCCAGAAGACAAATGCAGATTTCTGCGGCATCGCCCCTTCCCATCCCTACTGGGTCTCTTCATTCCATCTCCCCCAGCTGGATGATGAGGTCCCTCCTGACTGTAAACCTTCACGGCATTCTGTTATCACCGATCTCATGGCTCATATACTTTCCTATTGCTTGTTAAAGTTATTTGAGTTATTGTATCATTTCCCTGAATCAATAATACATTCCTTGAGAGGAGGAACATTATCACACACCATTATTATGAATCAGGAGTGCTTTTAGCTTTCCATAATAAGGAAATTTAATTATATCACAAAACAACATGTCTAGATGTTCACGGCACCAGAGTGTAGCAGTTTAACAATTTCCTAAAGGGCCCAAGCTCTTTCTTTTTTCTTTCTATCACATTCAGTATTAAACTTTTATTTTCGCACTTGCCACCTCTCAGTTGCAAGGTGGCTGTCACGGGTCCAGGCATCTGGTTATTGTTCAAGGTGAGAAGAGAGGGAGAGAGCAGCATCATTGAGCTATCTGCTCATTCCCGCCCCTTCCAGGCAAGAAAACCTTCCCAGGAGCTCCCTGATTATTTTCTTCTTCTTTTTTTTAATATTGGTTTTTAGATAGAGAAGAAAGGAGAGGGAGAGATAGAAACATCTATGTGAGACATCAGTTGGCTGCCTCCTGCACATCCCCTACTGGGGATCGAGGTGCAACCCAGTCCTGTGCCCTGACTGGGAATCGAACCAGTGACCTCTTGGTGCATGGATCAACACTCAATGCACTGAACCACACCAGATGGGCCTAACTTCCTCTTCTATTCCATTTCAGTACTGGATCCCTTTGTAGGTCTTCAAGTGTACACACACTACCATAAACCCAGATTTCCCCCAAATGCAGTGGTTTATAAGTAAAGAATTTAAAGGCCCAGTTAGAGCTGTAATGACAGTTATACGTGATAGCAAGTCGAGGGTCAGAAAGCTAAGGACAACGTGGATACTGCCCAGCTGTTGAGGATCCCTTCTAAGGGGTGGTGCCCATTTTCATACAACTTTATATACCTGAAATTTAAACTCATGCCTCAGCAAAGTCACAAATGACAAGATGCTGCAGATCTTTAGGTTTGCTTGCAATTAGTCAAGCCCTCAAACGTCAAGTCTCTGAATACCAAGGGTGTACTTTACCCTCTTTGGTGAAGAACAAGGTGAATTGTGTATGTTTTCCTACTGAATGAATTATTACCCCTTACATTCTTGAGAGAAAGTCTTTGTTGATAGCTGACTTGTAGACCCAAGCATATGTTTAGTTATAGTTCCCTCAGGTGCCAACAAAGGTAGAATAAACTTTAAAGATGTTTCAGGTGAATAGCATTTTACCCTGTACCTTGGTACAAATTGTGAGTCAATTATTTATGAGTAGAATCCAATTTGTTTAAACCTCATTGACCTTTAATACAGTTATGACATGTGTCTTGACTTGATTCTTCCCTCTATTGATTTGGTCTGGAAAAGTAAAACAAGAGGTAAAATGGCCCCTCAGGGTGAGTTAAAATTGTAGGTTATGGCCATGTTAAATTGCTTTAGTATACTTTGTGTCCTTTAGAGTCAGAAAATGAAGCAATAAAGTAAGTTGATGTAAGTAATTCTTGTTTTTAAAAGGACCTTGAAGTGCTCTTAACAATATCATGGATTTGATAAGATCTGCTTCAGACTTCTTAATTTAAAATGAACATAAAGATGGTAAAGCCAAAGGAATGTTGAAATACTAGTGTTGTGCTAACAGCTTTGAAACTGAATTCATGGGAGAGGACCGGTCGGAATTCCTTGCTATTGTCTGCCAACCGCGGGGGGAACTTAAAGCAGCAGTCACTGCTAGGAATTTCCTGAGGGGCATATCCAGGTGTGCAAAATATTTAGGAGGGTTTCAAATATTTTTGCTGGTTACTTATGTGTTATCAAGTTCAGAAAGTGTTTAAAACTCAGGTGACTTTCAAGTTTTTAATGTTAATTTTTGTGCCAGGCAAATCTATTTCATCTGAGTATCCACAACTTTTTATTTTCTCTTACCCCTTATCCTCCTTGTCTGGGATTATTGTGGTATTGAGGAGCTAAGAAAGAGGTGGGAGAAGACAGAAAGAAAACATTAATTCACATCAGAAAAAAAGGCCTCATTAGTTGGGGAAAAGAATAGACTGGAGAGAAAAAGTGAAGAAAAAGCACATGAGCTGAGTTTGAGGCAGGATGCTGTGACATTTATAGAGACGGAGGAGAATGAGCTGAGGGATGGTTTTAAAAATTTTTTTCCCTTATTGATTTTAGAGAGAGAGGAAGTGAGAGGGAGGGAAAGGTAGAAACATCAATGAGAGAGAACATCGATTGGCCACCTCCTGCATGCCCCCCAATGAGGATTTGTTCAGAAAGAAATGAAAAATGCTAATGACGATTGTTGTGCTTTGAGATAGATATTTCAGTTGTTTCAAGGTAAGAACAAGGCTTAAGTTGGTTCCTATTATTATCCTTGAAGTTATCGCTTGTTTTTTAAAGCCCCCTCCCCTCTTCATACCAATACTAATGGTTCTATTGATGGGTATCCCATAAAGGAAGAATATGACAAGGAGAGAGACTCTGAGCTGGAGTTGGGCGAGATGAAATTATCAGGTGAACCAGAAGACATGGAGTAGATTTAGAGCACACTAAAGCTGGGCCAGAGCTGAAAACTTTTGAGATAAAAGGGCAATTTTAGGGAGAAGTTGTCACTCCCAAGACCTTACGTACTGCTTAAACACTGTCTTTGATTTCAGCTTATACTTCTATATCTTTGTTTCTGGAGCTCCATTTGTGCCAATAATAACCAGGAGGAGGTTTAAGCCCTCTGGAGCTCTGGATAACATGATGTTCTAATCCAGAAACTCCATGTACTTCAGATTGTAAGTGAGCCAAATGGCTTAAGAGCCTCTGGATAATTATGCCTGAATTAAACGTTGTGAAAAGCCATGAAGTGGCAAGTACTGTTTTGGAACCAGGGATGAAGTGGCAAATTTGAACCAAAAAAAAAAAAAAAATCACATAATTCCTTTTGGTAGAGAACTTCAAACTTCACTGTGGTTATAAAAAATAACATGGGAAGAAGTCAGTCCCCCTTGTGAGTGAGTCTTTCCAGCTCTCGACTCTAAAGAATTGTTCTATGGGATCCACTTTAGCTCTGTCGGTCAGTGTCTCCTTCCTTTGTCTGCTGACCATCTCCTCTGTTCAAACACAGACATTTCTTGAGTGCTACTCTTCTGTACTAGGTGCAACGGTGTCTGCTCTCAAAGTGCATCCTCTAATCAGTGGTAAGCATAAAACCACTAAGAGTGTTTTATAACAATAACTTTTACATTTCCTCAGCTCCTTGGAGTTTTACATATGTTATCTGAATTGTTTTAAGAACCCTGAAATGATGATGTGTACACATTTGTTCCTAGTATTTCCATTTATAAAACTGAAAAATTTTGATTCATTGAGGTTAAGAAACTTGTCTAAGTTGGCTAAAATAAAGCTTATGATCTACATCTTCTGATTTCAAATCTTTTGGTTTTAGATACTTAATTGGATAGAATTGAAATGAGTGTAAATGAATGTAGTTTTAAAAGGTGTAATAATAATTTTGAATACAATGGTGAAGGAGAAATCATAATGGTGTGTGTCTATTCTTGAAAATATGAAATTTATTATAGATTCTAAAGAGGGACATAAATGGAGAAGAAGGTATGTATTAAAAATAGGAAGAAATGAACAGATATAAATGGGTCTATAGTTAGCATGCATTCATATGTCTATTTTTATAATTTAATTAAAATGTATAATAGAGTAATAGCTAACATTTAGTGAATACATACTACATGTCAGACATCTGATACATGTTATCTTGTTCATCCCTCTGAGATAGGATCTATTGTTAAACTCTATTGAGGAAATGGATGCTCGAAGAAGTTTAAGACTTCCTCAGGATCATAGGTAGCAGGAGGACTCAAGTTGCCTGGTTTCTCTGATACCACTTTGCAGAGCCATGGGGTCCAGCGTGGACTGCATTACAGTCAAGATAGGTATTCCAGATAGTATGGTGGCCTGTTCAACATAGAAGGCCATCCTGTGGCAAGAACTAAGTTCTGTATAGCATCATTTGGTGAGTGTCCATAAGTCTTTGATTATCCCTGGTTCAAACTTTTCACCCCTGCCATTCCAACCATGACCCTGGACAACACTTCTTAAGCTCAACAAATATAAAACAAGTGTAATGATATTATTTCTTTTCATGGAAGATCTTTGGGAGAACATCTCAAATGCAACTGCAATTCATGCCCCCACCCCACTATAATTTCCTTAATGTGGGAAATCCTCTTGAAGATTTCCTCTGATCTCATCCTTGCCTCCAGGTATTAAATTCCCACATTCACTCTCCTCTAAAACAAATTCATGTTTTCAGCCAAAGATTCCTCCTGGCCCTCAGTATAATTCTCACTGATTTCCTTTGTCATGGTCAAATTTAATAAGATGCAAACTGAGCTCATCGACTACACTTGGCCCTTTAAATGCCCCTTTAGAAGAGCCTCCTGTTGATAAGTTTGTTCCCTACTATTTGCTCCTCTCTAGTCCAGACAGAGCTTCTGTGGAGACTGGTTACATGGTTGGCCTTTCATTGTGGACTTTTTAGTTCCCAGTGCCTCTTACTTGGAATCCAGCTGCGCATGGCCAAAAAGTATTGTTCAGTCTTTAGTATTATTCAGTCCTTAAATTATGCATTTTTGTTAATAACAACCTCCAATGACTTCTTTATGAGATATTGACTTTTTTCCTTTGACTTCTTTATTAGCCAGTTTTATCCACAAAGCCTATTATCTCTCTCATGTAACACAAGCAGTGCTGCACCTTTTAACTGGCCAAACAAAACAACATTTGTTTTGTTCTAATACTATTTTTCTCCCTTGTTTAATCTTAGAAATTCTTAACTGAGACTTTACGGAAGGTTTCAAATAAATCCCTTCTTTCTGTTGTCATAAAACAAGATTAAAAAATGAAAACAAAGATGATACAAACACACCAAACAAATAAACCAATCCAAACCAACAAAACAAACAAACAAACAAAAAACCCCTCAAAGTCCCACTTCCAGGCTTGTCCTGATTTATTAGTATCCCATTTTCAAATGTGTCAAGAAAATCCCAACCCAAACTTTCTAATTTCCCTTTTGTTGTTCTTATTAATATGTATCCGTTTTAAAGAATAGTTATCACCTCTCTTGGATTGTAAATCTCCTTGAGGGCAGGAGACTGTGTCTAACCACTAATAGGTACCCACACATTTATTACAAAGCCGGGGAGGCTCTAGAGGGTCAATAAATACTTGTTGACTCACTGACTCTATAAATATAAATGGCAAAATAATCAGACATTCTGCTAGCACAGAATTTGCTCCCTCGTGGTGAGTCTGTCTCTTTGGTGGCATTGATTCTTTTAGGTCGCCAGGGTTCCATTTAGTGAATTACAGCTGCCATGTGCTAACTGGTACCCTGGCGGCCTGAATGAGTCTGAGTCTCCCCAGATGAAGGACGTCTCCCCTGAGAGCGGCTCTGAATCTTGTTGAATACTTAACCCAACCTTTATTTTCTTCCACAACATTTTCCCTTTAGGACGAAAGATGGCTTTGCCTTTCGGCCTTTTAGCTTTTTTTTTTTTTTTCCCACAAGGCAGAAACTCTCAAGTCATAAACAAATAAAAAAGCACTTCATTTGCTATTTTACATTTTTTAAGGAAAGTATTGCTAAATTGCAGTGAATGCCAACAGGAAATTCACGATTTTCCTTGCAGCATTTTTTATAAGTGAGCAGATTTCCAACAGACCCAGCTGTCAACAGTGCCCTCCTACTGTTTGACTCACATTCAGAATTCATTTCCATGTGCACCACAATACAACAATTTTGAAAGCATTAAAGGAGCATGTAGAATACTCTCCAGGTGTTTCTTCCTCGGGCCCAGGCTCCCAAAGCTTTTCTGTTTTGCCTGGTGCTCTCTACCAAACAATGGTCCTTTATGCAATTTTAGAAAACCTACAATGGGATAACGCGAATGGATGATTTAGTTCTATCCCAGCAGGGAATCTCTGTGTTGGATCCCGAGGAATCTGGTTTCTTTTGTTGTGTAGTGAGGTAAAATTGCAAGCAGAGCCCTAAGAAGTGGGTAGAGTCTTCTGGACTGCAAAGATGTGAAGTTCCCAAGTGCCGTAACAGGACTGAGATGCTTATGAACTAGAGAGATTTATGAACAATTCTTTTCGTGGATTAAAACAGGTGCCATATGTAAGTTGTGAGAAAGGTAATGCCATGCTCTGATAATACCACTGAACCCTGATTACAAATGTCCTAAATGTCCTTGCTCCTTTCCACCTGCTCCCTTTGGAAAAGCATCCACACTGGCCCCAGAGCCAAAGGAATTCAGCTACTCCCAATGGCACACCCTCCATCCTGCCGGGGCGTTACGTTAACTGCGTCCTCTATCTGAAGATTTCCTGGGCTCCTGACCCAGTTTTATTCCTTTGATTTTGTAATTTCTTGATTTCTCTCACTCTGTATCATTTTATTTACACACTCATTTCTTACCAGAATGGCCTGCCGCTCCTTCTCCTTTTTGTTCTCAGCCACAGATGATGCTCCGTGGTTACTTCTTGCCAACAGGTGGAGGAAACTGCCCAATATAATTTATCTATTAAATTCCTCTGTGTGAAGAATAATTGTCACTCTTGATTGAGCACTTCCTGTGGGCCAGGCGCTGTACTGGGTGCTTTTCATGTTGCTCTTATTTAATGTTCAGATCCAAAAATCCAGGCCCAGTGAAACATAGTAACTAGCGAAGGTGTCAGAGCAAGTGAGAGGCGAAGCCAGGAGTCAAAGCCCAATATTTCTGGAGCTAGAATTGATGTGTCACCACAGTGCCTACTGACAATTGTGTTCTCAACTGTTTACCCATTGTATTTACACACACACACACACACACACACACACGCACACACACACAATCAGGCATGTCTGTGTCCTGTATGTGTAACAGCGTTTATTATTTTTGTTATAGATAGCTATTAATATGTTTAAGTTCTCCTCGAAACTACTTTCAGAGAGCAGAGATTGAATCGTATTTATCTTTATGTTCTTTCCCAGATACTTGGAGCCTGCCACCAAGTAATTGCCCAATAAATGGTAATGACAATATTGGTTTGATGGAGAAATTATTAGGAAATAAATTTTATTTTACAGAAGTTTATTCAAGTTTCCATCCCTATTGTGGTATTATGGCTTGCAGTTTTGGCACTTCTAAGGGGAATATTTATAGACCACTTGGGCAATTTACAATTATCCTCTCTTTATGAGCAATAATAGCTAATCAATTGCATATTAAAATAGCAGGTTGTATGAATAAGATGACTTACAATATTCCTGTGTTTTCAAGATCAGTACAACAGAAACACACAAATATCATGTTCAGCAGCATTTTTAGCAAAGAATATGAAGTGAGACTTTCCTTCGTAAGGCGCTGCTGTCAATGAACGTCAAGAGGCAGACCAGTGTCTCTAAAACCTATTTCCTCTGCTTTTTTGACTTGGCTTCACACACTTCCTTGGTACTTGACATAACGTTGATGAATTATCTGAGGTGAATAATATAGTATTTTTCTTTTAAGAAGATACCACTATTAAGGCAAGGCGGTGTGTTAATTTAGTACAAAGGACAATTGTGTTTTGAATGCTAATCTCCCACATGACAGTGCTGTCGGTCACAGGGACATGCCAGCACGATGCTGATGGCCAGTGTAACCCGTCGCTTCTGGAAAAAGCGCCACAGGGAAGGAGCATCACTGGTATAATTTTCATTTTTACAAAAACCATAGACTTCTTAAATGTACCACGTGGTGCCCATTTTTTTCCGAATTAGTGCTCTTTCTGATTTTTTATGTTGCTCTTTGTTCTAATTTCTATCTCTAGGTTTTCTCTTTCATGCATGCTAAATTTAAGCGTATACAAGAACCCCCAAATCCGAAATAATAGATGGAGGATGGGAAAACACAGGATGATTATTGCAAGGCTGCATCATATATTATATAAAGACAGAGTCTCAGCAATTTATTCAGCTGTGTCTGGGTGCTTGCTTAGGGAGCTGGAGATCTAGTCTTTCATTCTATCAACAGCTCTTGCTGTCAATTAATTAGAATATATATTCCTATTAATTCAAGGCTGTGCGATGCCTTCTTTATGTACACTACAAAAATTTCCACGAAACTGCATCTGTCCTCAGTTGTAACATGTAGCCCGCCCTGAATTTGACTGTTTCTTTCCCAATCTACACATCGTATGCTTGCCAAGCAGTACAGATGCTTTCTGGATTAGAAAGATATTGCTGCTTTTAATAATATTTTTAAACATTGAGAGTATGGATTTAAACTTGATCTCTTTACAAACATAAGTAAGTATAACCCATTTAGCAGATCAGGAGATTAGGCCACCTGTGACTTGCCTATGATATGCAAACCAAACGGTTGGGTTTCCCCCAATGGATGTAGCTGTCACACAGAAAATAAGGCCCCTGTCCACTTCTGAATTCATCTCGATGGTTTGAAATAAGAAGTGCTACACCTGTTATCTTCATCTTCAAACCTGCATTTCCTCATGGAATTCCGTACCTCAACTTATGGCATTTCAACACTCTGGTGCTCCAGCTAGAACTCCTCAAGTCATCCTTGACTCATGTCCCTTATTCTCCATGTCCAGTTGATCATTAGACCTGTCCATTCTTCCTGAGAAGTGTCCTCTGGCTAAAGTCCTTTTCTTTTTTATCATCCTCATGGCCCCTGGCTTGGACCCTCATCGATTTTGTTTCGAGTATGACACAACCTTCTATCTGCTTTCCCTGGCATCTGTGTTCCTCTCCTCAAGTCCACTCTGCACACAGACAGCAGAAGGAGCTGCCCGAAAACAATTCTCATCAAGTTACCTCTGTTCTTAAAGACCTCAGCTGGAGTCCAGTGGCTCACAGGATGAACTCTAATCTCCTAAGCGGGCCTATAAGGCTCTGGCAATTGGGCAGCAACTTACTTCTCCAGTTACAGTTCTTGCTACTTTTTGTGTGGACTCTCCTCTTTGGCTCTCTGCTTCTATTCCTAAACACTCATATCAAACTTTTATATTAATTAATTATAATAATTGATACCTTTACACATATTGCCCTACTGTTTGGATGCTTCTTTTCTCCTTCAACACTTGGCAAACTCTTACCTTTTAAAAGATGTTCCTCCTCACCCTGGCTGGTTTGGCTCAGTAGTTAGCATGTCCGCCTGTGGACCAGGAGTTGCAGGTTCAATTCCGGTCAAGGGCTCATATGAGGGTTAAAAATAAATAAATAAAAAATAAAAACACATACCTCCTCTTGAAGTCTTTTCTGACACTGGCAGAGTTATTCTTACCCTACTCTATATTTCCTCAGCATGCCAATGATACTTCTATTATAACATTTATTGCTTTGTATTTTACCTATGGGTTAGGTCTGACTGTAAACTCTTTGGGGAAAGGGCTCTCCCAATACCTGATTGATATTTGAATTTTCCAAGTACAAGGGCATTTAATAAATGCTGCATGCATTTAATAAATGCTGCATTGATTTTTCCCATATACTATAGTGCTTTGTAACCAAACCAAATGATATTTTTATTGTAAGTGCTTCTACGATAACATGATATATGCTTTCCTAAAAAATTCAATCTTCTGCAAAAACAAAACTGAACAAACATAGACAAACAATAAAAAAGGCTCATTGGGCAGACCACTCAAAACCCCATGCACTTTGTAATCACAGCACTAATAAAAATAATATGTGGAATCTGAGCTAAGTTGGATCTCCCTGGCTATCTTCCTCCATGTGGCTGGACATGGCCATAGTAGGTCTCAATAACAATAGTGATAATAGAGTGAAGACGCTGATGATACTTTGATTCATTAGAAGGGATTTGCTGAGATAATGCAGATGGAAATGGAGTCTGAACCTATAGGGCTGTGCAACCTGCCACAAGCTTGGTGTCTCCTTGGGCGAGAGCACCTCTTTGCGGAGAGAGCCTGGAGTGCAAACATTTATTTATAATTTTCTAAAAGTAGATACTGCAGCCTTAAAAGCGTTGCTGCAACAAATGCACTAGCCACCAGAGGAACTTTTCCTTACCTACAGAAAGTTATAATTGCCCTCTTGCTGTATATGGGTACCCTAATAACATGCATATTAAAACAATGTGACTTCCACATGGCACTGACGTTCCCCTGCTTATTAATTATATTCCTCTGTTTATCAATTACATATAAACTAAATCACAGTATAGACATGAGCAGTCTAGCAAAACAGTCAGAATTCATCTATTTACTTTGTTTAACGATCTAATGCCTGTATCTCACTTTTCCAGTGACATGCTGGAGCTAATTCTTTGAAGATAGGGAATGTATGTAATATTGAAAAATCCCCCCCCCCCCCCCCCAGTATTTGATATACATTTCTCTGAATAGCAGATGCAGTTTTTGCCAGTGATATGTTTGCAAACAAATCCATTCTTTGCCCTGACTCTCTGCTTTGTGTTGCAGGGACCTACACTTCTCAGTCTCTTTTCCCAGTGGCTTCTGGGTAGCTTTGGCCAAAAGGCACAGGTGGAAGACTGGCCAATAGTAGAGAAGAAGCCAGATATTTCTCCCCCTGGTTCTTTGCCTTGGCTGCCTCTCTGGAATTGGCCACCTTTGTTCTGTGGCTCTAGCTTTTATGGGATTGCCCCCTCCTTCTGTGGTCCCAGTTCCCACCGGGCAACCCTCTGCTGGGATTCTTGCTCCCACTGGGCAGCCCTGGCTGTTGAGCTCTAGGAACAACACCTCCTCCCCTTGTTTCTCAGAGGTGGTGGATGCTTCCTGCATTGCTAATTTCTGTGCGGCTTCATTGTTCCTTCTGGCTTCAGCTCTTCCATCACCATCTTACCGTTTTCTTGTATTCAATTTCCTCTGCATAAAAGCTCTAAAGGGCATTTCCCTGACTGGACTCTGATATGCTGTGAAAAACAATGTAGAGTAGAATCAGATCTACTGCAGGTTTCCATTGCTTAACTTGTAGAATAGAATAAAAATCGCCTTGTCTGTATCCATCTGTAAGAAGACAATGGCAATCCATAGCCCTCATATGTCAATGGGAATGTAATGAGGTCTTGTGGATAATTCCTGAGATAGTAACAAAGCCCACAAACTGTTTCTTTGCATCTTGGTTATGTACTTAGACTCTGATGTTCTTATCATTTGCAGGAGAGGCAGCAGCGCTAAGCTGCTGATGGTACTTAAAGACACAGCACTGGTGCAAGTGTCCAAGATTATGACATTTAAAGACTCATTACTCCAGTTGTCTTTTCGGTAGACAATTGACTGGGGGAAGAAATCAGAATGTCCTGAAAATTCCAAAATTTCTACTGCTTTTATTCCTGATCAGTTCATAAGAAATAATAATAAAAACTTTAATTAAACCTGAAAGCAAGCAAGTTCCAAATCCTTGAGGACAGCTACAATGAAAAAGTACCACCCACTTAAAAAAGGAATTGGTTCCGTAGGTACACACTACAATACCTGTGCTAGTACTTCCTGTGAAAGATGATTTTTGATGTTTCCAGGAGGATAAGAGGGTGGGATGTTCATCATACCCCACCTAACATCTGCAACTAATCCAACTTTTATTGACAAAAAGGGCACTGAAGCTGTAATCATGCAGGCAGGCTAAGGACAGAAAAATAATGCAGCTTTTTTGAGTTGAGATGAAGTTGTGTTGGTTGATGAGTTTAGAGAAAACAATGATTATCCTTGGCTTCTAGATAAATATTGCTGAGACCTATTTTAAATCCTCCAGTAATTTTTTGTGATTCCTCACAAGTACTAAAACCATTGCTCCTGAGGCAGACAGGAGAGGAATCCACAAATAAGACATCCGTTATTGTTATATCGATGATGATATATGCCCAGCTCTGGAATAACAACGTTTAATAAGAAATGGAACCTTATCCAAAATGAGATCTCACTCACTTCCACGACTTCATTTGCTACATTAATAAGAGTAAACTGAAGTTTATAATTGAGTGATCTTATCTATTAGCATTAGTAATATATCACAGGTTTAGGGCTTTATATTTTAAATTAATGGAATTTAAAATGTTGGGAAAGTCCTATGCTAACATATAGTGTGCATGGACAGAGGAGGTTGGTGACACATTGAACAAACAAGAATATATTAAGGCTATTTGCCTTCTGTTATATATTTTTAAAGGAAATTTGCACCTCCCCCAAAGTTTTGGTTAATTTATTACAAGTTTAAGAGATTTTTATAACCTATTTTAATAATAATGTAAGAATGTTGAGACTTATAATGCTTTTATAAGATATTTAATATTATGAACCTTAATATTTGAAATGAATTTTAGAGAATAGTTTATTACTTGAATCTAACACATTTTCTCAACATACAGGTGAAAAACAAATTCTAAACTCTAAAAGCTATGTCACGACATGTTGGAAGAATTCTAAGAACCCCGAAGTACAACTTGGGTGATAGAATACAACATTATTTGCCAGTACCAGATTTATGTGCTAATCAAAAGACTCTTAAACAAGCCCTTTTAAAAAATGCCTTCAAATGAGATCCAGGAATCTCTTGGTTTTTCTTTATCTTTCTACTGACTTCATTGGACTCCTACTGTATGTACTATTAAAACAAACATTAGCTGAGTTCTTGAATTTGGAAGGGAGTAGCTCCATGGAGCCCCCAATACCCCCGTCTCGTGCTCTGCAATGCACACAGAAGAAAACGCCTTGCTCCACTCCCTTGCGGATTTTCAGCTCAAACTCTGTGTAATCCTCTTCCAGCCTTTGCTGAAACTGGTGACTGCTGAAGCCAAAGTTAGAATGTGTGAATTTGCTTAGAAAGGAGGTGTGAGAGCCGAGGAGGAAACAACTCGGCCTCTCAACATTTGCCACCACTGACTAAGACAGACTTTATGGAAATGCCTCTTTCTCGGGCTTCATCACTCCCCTCTCCTAGCTCTTCTACTTCTTTGGCCTGACCTCCAGCCTTTCCTTCTCAGTTTACTGTATTAACTCTATTCCTCTTCCCTGTCTTTGTATAGAGGGGCTTCAAGGGCTCTGCCCTGAGCGTCTTCTCTACCTTTATTATTTTATCTATGACACTTTCCTGTGAGCTGTATTAGGCACCATTTCCACATAAGAATTGTGTGTGTGTGTGTATGTGTGTGTGTGTGTGGTGAGAACACTTAAGATCTAGCCTCTCAGCAAATCTCAAGTATATTACACAGTTTGTTAACTGAAGTCGGCATGCTGTACATTGGACCTCCAGAATTTATTCATCTTGTATAGCTGAAACCGTGTACCCTTTGACCAACATTTTCTCATTTCTCCCTCCCCCCATCTACTACACTTCATACCCCAAAGTGAATGACCGAATAGTGCAAAAGGAGTGTGTGGCCGATGTTGTGAGCTCTACTTGAGACACTCGCCATATTTCCAAAGCAGACTGACTACATAATAGAGTCATAGCCTGGAGAAAAATAATATTCGCTCTTTATAAACTCATGAAGAATATCCATTCTAGGCTCTTATTTGGTCTGTTTTTTAAACTGTGAGTTGGAGAAGTGTGTTTCTTTTTTTCTGTGTCTATGTGTTTCTTAGTTAATATTAAATAATAATTAGCTTACATTTTTTTTGCAAGGCTTTTAACCATTACTGAGAAGATTCAGGGTATCTGTGATTAAAGGTATCTCATTACTCCTCAACAGAGTACTTATCAGTCTTTAACTCGTCCAGTCCTGTTAGAGCGATAGATATACACAAGTGCTGAGGCCTTTTATCTCCTGCACAATCCATGGGCTTAAATCTTGAGACTGGGAAAAACATTAGGAGATTTTACCTCACCAGGGAGTGGGATCTAGAATTAGTCCTGCTTCTGTAAGATCCCTGAGACCTGCAGTTCTAACATTAGTTCTGGTACTCATCTTTCCGTGCACATCTAGTGATACGAATAGGCCTCTACATGGGCTTTCAAATAAGCATGTCAGGAGCTGCAGGCACCAGCTTTCTGCCCTAGATCCCAGACTACGGACAGACATGCCTTGCTTACCTCTTGCCAGCCATCTTTCCCAGGGGCTAGACCTTGTTTCTCGTACCTGTCACTCCTAGACAGGTCTTGATCCTCAAATGGACGAAACCCCCCAAAATGCAGTGCTGTCATACACCAAACTTGAGGTCTCACAAAAGTCTGGACACTTCAGTGACTACCTTTAGTGACCCGATGAACCACATCAATACAGACGCTAATCTGCACTGCTGGGCAGTCCCCTCAAGGGCCAGCTCCACCGCTGGGTCAGCTTTCCCAGCTTCATCGTCAACCTGCTTCCTCCTTTCTGTCCGCCATCCACCGAAGTCTGAGTATGCTCCCTAGACCAGTCTACACGACTTGAACAATTTTCACTGGTTTCAACAGGCTAGGTCAGTCTTAATGAGACAAAATCATGAATTATTAGAAGAAGGTCTGATGGGTTATATTACTATCCCCTCAAAAATAATGCTTATTGAACATGTACAAGGTATTGTCTCACTCAGTGTGAGGAGACTGAACTGGAAGACTTTGTTTTTTTTCCTCAAAATGGTTACATTCTAAATCGACTCTCATATTTGCGCATGCACGCGTTCGTGGGCACGGGAGCACACTCACACACACACACACACACACACACACACACCTTCACAGGCAATATAAATGTTAAGCAAATTAAACCAACCAAAAGTATAAGAGGAGCTCAGATAAGATAGAGATGGGTCTGGTGCCCTCAGTTTACACACAGTGAAAATGAGCTAAGGCAGGGTTCAAACTCATGGGATCTGACAAAAGTCTGTGCTTATCTCCTTCTCCTGGGCTCCTGCATGAGAATGTCAAGCTTTGGTTAAGGGCCGAGGGCCATGAGACTTTCTTAGTACATAGGGTTGCCAGTTATGTTGGGATTTCAGGTAAACAACAAATAATTTTTTATTACATACCAAATATTGCATGGGACATGCTTATACTGTATTTGTTACTTACTTGAAATTCAAGTTTAACTGAACTTTAATTGGACATTCTTTCCCCCTGCCCCTTAAATCCAGCTCTATCAGTACTGCATAAATCACAGCATATAGACAACTGCTAAAGTGTAAAGAATGTGCTCCTTGAGGCTAAAAGGAAGTAAACTTTTATTATCAAGCCAGAGCTTGTCAGAACTGGAAAGGGGCTTAAAGGTCACCCCATCCTCATTTTACCAATAAGTACCCTAAAGATCTGGGTGGAAAAATGACTTTCTCATGGTGCTTATAAAGAGGCGAGACTTCACTACAACAAAGGTAAAAAAAAAAAAAAAAAGGCAAGACTTAAAGTTGGGTTCCATTGTCCTTGTTTAACGTCGAACCCCCCCCACTTAGAGGTGTTGAAAGTTTAGAACCAGGGTTGCTGGTGAAAGAAACATTGGTCTCCTGACTTGCAGGAGCTGCATACATATTTTGGCCAAAATGAGGATTTGATGCTAATCTGGTTTTTGTGACAATGATTTCCATAGAGTAGGCACACCATTAGGCTTGTGGAGAATAATTCGTGTCACACGTACACACTCGTATAATCATAAGTACACACACACATGTTCATTCTTCGGACTTGAGAGACTGTGTTGATACCTCCCACGTGGATTATGGGATGTGCTCGGTAAATATGACATTAACTCAAGTCAAACAAGTTTTGAAGACATTCTTGAAGTCTACAGCAGCTAACAGAGAAACTAGGGCAGCGTAACATCTAAATGAGGGGAGAAGCTACACTAGTCAAAATGGTTGCTAGTAGGGAGCGACACGTGGCTATTTAGCACGTGAAAGGTCTCCAGTCCTGAGATGTGCTGTAATTAAAATTAACACAGCAGACTTAAAAGACTTAGATAAAAAGAGTAAAAAAAAGTCACAATTTTACATTATTTGCATTTTAAATATTTTTGATATATTGGGTTAAATAAAATATGCTCTTAAAGTTTACCAGTTTTTTATTTTTACCTTTTTATTAAAGCTCCTAGAAAATTGAAAACTATAAAAGTGTATCACCTTATATTTCTATTCTGTAGCAATGTTCCAAAGGATTCATTATTTGTTTAAACAAGGGGGGATAAAAAGAGTTTAGAACACACACACCCCTTGTCATCTTTCTAGGACAGTATTTAACTTATTTGCTTCACTGACAATTTATAAAATTGCTTCAGAAAAGTAGGAACAGATAAAACATCTTTGTAATCGTTGTTAAGAAAGAGACTAGTTGGCTATTGGATTTTCTTTTCAGAACTCAGTTTGCCGACCTCGGGCTGCCTAGCACTGTGGGGTAAGCCATTCAGGCTTAGTGCAATTAAATGCCTCGGTTTCCTCATCTACAACCAGAGCTCTCAGAACTGGCAGGCGTGTTCCCAACACCCACAGAGCCCAGGCCTGCCAGAACAATGGTAACGTGGCTCCATTGTCGCTGGCAGATGGGAACCATTCAGGCTCAGCGTAGGCTTTCTGCAGGTTCTGAGTTCACGCCCCCATCGGGCGGTTGCCATGGTCCTGTGCTTTACGACGTCAGGATGTCAGCCCTTGGCCCTCACTCCGCCTTCCCAGAAAAGAGAGTGCTTCCTGCAAGCCTCAGAACCGTAAAAATATTTTACTAGTCCGTGCCTTTTAATTTCTTCTTGTATTTCCCATTAAACGTGGGTAATTCATAGATACAGATGATAAAAGTGATCAGATCTAGGGGGAGGCACAGTCCGATTCCACTTCATTAGAAAGTGCCCCAAGAAGGTCCCCTGCACGGGGAGCTGCGTTCTGAAATACTCTTGTTTCTTTCGCATTTGTAACCTTTCAGCTCTTGCTTGGGGCACGGAGGCTCTTTTGCATTTTTGGTTAGTGGCAAAAGCCAAAGTGTCTTTTTATGATGTCAACTTCTGCCTGGTAGAAGAAAATATAAATATTTTAGCGGATTTTTTTTTTTTTTTTGCCATTTCAACCTCATCTTTGTTAGTGCATCTGCACTCCACCTGACCTCTCTAGGTTCTGTTTTTAATTCTCCTCATATACCAGCTTTTAGTGGAGACTGTGTGCTTTAAGTAACGAAGGTCAAATTTCTGAGCCCTTGTATGCTCACCCAATGATTTCTAGCTCTCTTTAATCCTTCCCTACACCAACTGCGGCAGTAATGAGGGGCAAGGGGCGGCTGAGGATTGAGGTCATGAGCTTTCAGTTTGTAGTTATATATTTCTCTGGTGCTTAGGTGGAACAGCTCCCCTTAGTTTTCTAGAGGTGAGTAAAAAAAAAAAAAAAGGAGGAGAAAAGGAACGAAATCGCTGAATCCCATGACAATGTGTTACTCTTGTTAGCGTGGGTGTTTTCCTGACAAATCGTGCATCCTTGTTGTGTATCCTTGTCAGTAAGGGAAGGAGAAGTCCTCACGAGTCCTGAGGAGGATGGCACGGGAGCGTGTGACAGCGAGCACTGCCACTTGGCCAGCCAGAGACTGCGGTCTCTTGCCCAGAAGTGTCAAAGTACAGGGGACTTTCCTACTGACAAAAGAATCCTCTAGCTTTCTATTCTCCTTGAAGGCATTTCTTCTGCCTACTTCCTCTCAGGATGTTCAGGTTATTATCTTTAAATCTCAGCAAGAATGTTTAAAGACAGAATTCTAAAGATATCGAATTACTAATCCAGGGCTCAGTAAACACATTTGTAATTATTCTGCAGCTTTTGTTGTAAAATAGAAGAATTTTAGATTGTAAGAGTCAGTCCCCAAAATCATAATGTAAACTAGATGTTGAATTACACCCTCTATAAAGTTATTATAGTTTTAGATTATAATATTGAAGACTGCCATTTTTTGATGACATGCCATAAAACAATTTTGACATTATTGATGATATACTATATAAACATTTTCTCCTCCTGGGGTAGACAAATGGGAAAAAGGAAGGAAGGAAGGAGGAAGGAAGGAAGGAAGGAAGGAAGGAAGGAAGGAAGGAAAAAAATTACTTCACTTATTTTTTCCTCTGTTTATTTATGTATTCATGTGCACTAACACATACTTATTGAGCACGACTATATGCCAGGCATTCTATTAGATATTAGAGATGCTCTGTCTAATGACAGCTATATATTGATTCAAACTGTTGAATAATAATTCAAATAATTCAGGCACTCTTTTAATCAAATTAACTATTAATTTGTTAATTTTTAAAAATTTCTTCCTGCTATATGATAAGCACCTTACTTAGTTTCATGGACACCTTGATATCTGTCCGGAACTTTAAGGAGCTCAGACTGGTTAGGGGTTTATGAGACGCACGGAGATCTGAAACACGGGAGCGCCAGCGGTCCGTGCCGCAGAGGCACACAGCAACTGCGGGGGAAGTCGGTGAGAGCAAAGACGACTTTCATCAGGAAAGGCACCTCACAGGATACCAGGGGACATCGCCAGAGGAAAAGACATTTAAGACAGACCTTGAGGAATTCTAACAGATGGAGAGCAGCAGAGACCAACAAAGACATCCTAGGAGGAGAGACTATCGGAAGACATTGCCAACTCCGCACAGGGCATATGGAATGTGAAATGGTGTAGTGAGACTCGAAACTCCGGAGCCCAAGAACCTGAATGCAAGGCCCAGCGATTTGGACTGCATTCGTAGGCATCACCAGAGATAACGTGATGAAACGGGGGTCTCGGTTTTAGACGTCTTGAATCTTCCAAGCTCTGGAGATCAAGTGGTGTCTGAGAAATGGCGAAGAGAGCTTTCATCAGAAAACACCCTTCCAAGGCTTAGCGGTCCCACTTGCTTCTCAGTTTACCCATCTATTTTCTGTGTCAAGTCCTTTCCCATGCTATTATGATTTTTAAGTTTTATCAAATAGTGCTGAGATCCTGTGAAAGCATTCCTATTAGTGAGTGAATGACAGCAAAGCATCATTCTTTTCAAACCCGTCCCACAGCCAACAGCTGTGCTCGCTGGGCACCAGACTTGGCACCGTTGCCTCCCAGAGAGGTCATGTCCGCATCTTGGCCGGGACTCTGAACTCACAGGGTTCTGCAGGGTAGGTGGTGCTGACGCCGGAAGGTTCTTGTTAGAGGGATTCTGCCAATATATTAAGTGCCCCCGAAGCTGCGTCATGAGAAAGGAACTCCCCCCAAATTGCTGACAGCGACCTGTAACAGGGGGACATGAAAATAATAAGGTAGGAGCAGACAATGGGTGTCAGAGAGAGAAGACTTCCAGATTGTAAAATCCCACTCCATTTTATAACTTTCTGTGAAAAATCCCTCCCAAATCGCATTCTGAAGAGCTATCAGAGGACGATATCTGGGAAATTAGTGTGTAGCTCTAAGTATTTAACTTCCACATATATTAATTTTAAAAAGTTACATATAATACATGAATACAGTCTTATAAAAATCACCTAATTTCACAGTATATTGAGAACAGGTGGAAGTCCTCCTCCTGCCTAGCGACTCCTCCTACCTGCCCTGTGTCTGCTCTCCTCAGCGCTCACAACTGCTGTCCATGTTCCAGACCATATTACACACACACACACACACACACACGCACACTCACACATCTCCACACTGTTTTGTCGTGTACATTCACATAGTATATGTCGTCCAACCACTTGCTTTTTGAAAACAGCCCATATCGCACACATGGATTTACCATGTTACTTCTCATTGCTACACAGGACTACATAATATGGGTTCCTATAGTTTATCAGCCATTCCTTTACTGACGAGCGTTGAGGAGGTTGCCAGTGTTTCCACCATTGAAAACAATGCCATCAGGCCCTCTCCCCATTCCCTCTTCGTGCACGTGTGAGAGAATTTCCTGAACTCAGATACCTGGAAGTGAACTTTCTGGGTCAAAAGTATATATATACAATAATAGGATGTTTCCCATGCATTTATGTAAGATTTTTAAAAATCTTTATTCTTTGGCACAGATCTGACTCCAGTTAAACGATAAATCCAGGTACCTATCAAAATCATTCGCAAAGCTCTTAATTTATCTCAGAGAACGCTTAAAACCCATTCCAGAAGCAAAGCGCTGCTTGTGGTGAGCTATGCCAGTCACACGCATTTAGAGGTGTATGTTCCTGCCCCACCTCCCAGTGGGCCATTGAAGATGGACGTACAAAGCATAGTGTAGCTTTACCTGTAAAATCACCGTGGACTTGATACAGCAGACGTGGGCTCTAGTGGTATCTGAGACAATTAGGTAGACATCTGTTATTAGGTAATATAGATTATTCAGAGCTCCAGTCAGGCGACAAAAAAGCTTGAAATGAAAGCCCTTATTGTGCATGTCCAATATTGTTTCTCTCTGGCACAGTTGTAAACAATGATATTTTACGTTTTCTCTTTCTCAGATGGTCCAAACACACTACATTAAATGGGTATGAAAATATTAGGAACATCTGATATTTACAGGCTCATTTTTCTAACCTCGCAGAGCAAATTGTTCAGAGTGCCCAGTGTGTCTTACAGTGTGAACCTTCATTCAGTAGGTTACGTGGTCTTTAAACAAGCTGCCTCCAGTGTTGGGGGGGAAGTAGTCCCAAGTCCTGAGTTTGGAGATCGGACCCGAGGGGAATAGTTTCCAGGACCCAGCTTGAGTGGAACGCTGCCCTGTTCTGCTGGTCAATGGCCTTTACAATGTGGACACGAGAAAGGGGGGGTTGGGCATCTGGACCATGCAGGTGGAAACAATTACGATTCAAAATGGATTTTGAAAACTGATTTGCTTTTCTCTTTATTTGCCACATAAAAAGTAGTTTAAGGTTCCTAAAATCTCTCAACCACTCATTAAGGAAGTGCATTCATACAACACTTGCTATTTTATTGCTTATGACTTAAAATCTGCCTTCGACAATGCATGGAATATGTATACATCTCCATCTACAAACACACATAGATAGTCAAATCTGTGTTTCACATCAAACATCTACTGTATGTTTCACTAGGGAGATAAGACCCATGTGTTTTGCAGAAGCTTTTAAAGCTGTTTCATTTATTTTATTAGCCTTTAATGAATGTAATTAGAACCCAAGTAATTAAATGCAATTGTGCTCAGTATGTTCCTGTTGTAAATTGCCCTAAACAATGTGCATCGTGTGAACAAATTTGTGGGATTAATCGAGGATAGATAATGTTTTTGGATAGTATTTCACACTAAACGGCCGCAGAGAGAAACAAAGAAGCTGGCGCGGTGTCATTAATCTTAGTCAACTGGCAGGTCTGGTGTAATTTGCATGACTTAGGCAGTGACACAGGATGAGGCTTGCTTGGGATGGGTGTTAGATCACTATGATACGTGTGTGTTTATTCCCCTTTAGTCTCCTGATTTATAAGCAGAAAGAAGTTTGCATGTGGGAACAGATAAACATGATGGTGTTAATGGAAGGAGTTGTGGATTACTCAAATTATTACTGAGAATATCCATGTTCTTTTGTTTTTAGGTTGAGTATTTCTGGTTTATGGTGGTTAAAAAGACAGCTGTGAATCCCTGTCAAGATAAAAAAGAAAAAAAAGCAGATATATTGTGGCTGGATAGTGTGATCTACACAGCAGAAGAAGTTTGGCTCCCCCCTCCCTTCCATATCTAATATACAGTGATTTATTGCTTTAGGAACCTATCCTTTTTGGGAGAGGCACTTTTGAATCGCATTATAGAAAACCTTCAAACTCCACTTATGAAAATATCATTTGGAAATAAGCACTTGGGAACATGGATAGCAAATGCAAATGCTTTCTTTTTTCATTGTAAGATGCAGAATGCAACTATGAATTACAGAAACAATTAGATAAGACATTCTAAGAAAAGCACACAAATTGAGCTTCAAATGTCATAACAGATGACAAATAAAAGGTAAATGAATTTGGGGGGGTTTAGAGCTGAAATGACCATGCCCTCGTGACCTAACGGACATGCTAATCTAGGCTTGCACAAGTGTATCTGACATTTATGAGTACATGGCCCAGGCCATTGTGTTCTTTTTCTTCTGACTGAGATGAAGTTGCTCTCAAAGTTACCTAGAATGCAGCCAAATCATCTCCAGGGCAGAATATAAAGCTACATTGTCTTTGCAAGTGCAATGCTACCCACAGCTAGATTGAGATATTTGAGAGGAAGACTTATGAGTAAAGAGATGCATCAACTCTAAAGTAAGAAAAGGCTATTTATTAATTAAAAAACTACACTTGGGAGGGAAGGGTAAACCACAGAACTTACATGCATATAAGCATAACCAATGGACATAGACAACAATGCTGGGGACGGGGTGGGGGTGGGAACGGGAGGAGGGTGTCAATGGCAGAAAAAGGAGAAACATCTGTAACAAAAATAAATTAATTAAACAATAAAAAAATAAAAACGACCGCATCCAACAATGGACTGTTTTAAACCAAGTACCTATAAATAGTGTCTGTATGTATCTCTAAAAGGTCATTCCTTAGAAGAAATAGTAACATCACACAAAAAATATTGTCAGGATCCAAATAAAGGGCATGCACTTGAAATTAAAATATATTTTAGGTTCAACTTTAGTCTTTTCTATTTTGATAACAATTTCTTCTAAATAAAAAAAATGATATAGTGCATCCTTCTAAAGTTCAATGAAAAACATAAACAGTACTGAGTTTTGCCCTCAGCAAAAAGAGATTTCTCTTGCCTTAGTGAATATATAGATTTGAATAAGGCTTCCTAGACCACAGAAACTTAGTCTCTCTCTCTTTCATTCTCTTAAATCTACATAGGAACTATAATGTGTGTGTTAGTGTATGTGTATGAATGTACATTGCTTTATGTTCTTATTTCATACATGTTTAAAACAATGAAATAATGAACAGTTCACGAGCATAGCTGACTCTTACTAACATGCCATTGACCTGCACACCCCAGGTCAGCATGTAAAGACCTAGGGCACTGTGTATGGTGAGGTTAGGCCTATCAAGATAGCATGCCAATGAGTCAGATGTGACACAGTGCCTAGAAATGAGGGGGTTAATGCACACAACCAGCCGGGCAGCACAGCTGTAGTTATGACGCTACAGGACAGTGTGAAGTTCAGGTACAATACCCGTCACCTGGAAGTCGAAGAACACAGAGACGGGTTCGTGCTGAAGTCATGCTGATCACGCCAGATGGGTTGGACATTGGGATGAGGGGGAGGAAAATGTTTTCCACTATAATATTTGTGGAAAGAAGTCAACTCTTTTTCCATAAATGTTATAGTCACTTGAGGACCATTTGATTTCATAGATCAAAAGGCGGTTTTCCCAACCCTGGCAGAAATAGTTTTCTAAAAAGCATGGAGACTGGTAAGTCCTCAGCTGGGCATCATAACTGATCATCACGTGACTCAGTCAATGTATTGCCTGAGTGATCATCACCATTTCTATATAATCTCTTGTCCAAGTCAAAAATACACATATGGCAGAAGTAATTTGTCCAGATTACAAGGAGAGAATTTCTACTCAGTTGGGCAGAGTAAATGAAAGTAATTTACTGGAAGTCCTTGCCCAGTGTTATTTTGGTATGCAGTCCAAGACATGATTAGAGGCACCTATATATGCCAGATATGCCATTAATTGCTATGTCAAGTTTTGATTGGAATCATGATTGATGCTGCAAGATTGCAGAATCTGACTTCCCTCGGAGCATTCAGTATCTTTCTGTACATATTGCAACATTCAACTTAAAAATGTTACAGCATTGTGTCTATTATTGACTTAAATACCACTCACAGTTTTATGTTTTTACAACCTATAAGATGCTTCTGAAATTAAACTCCCAAAGGCTTACACATAGATCTATATACTCTTGGAAGAAAAAAGTTATTTTTAAATATCTGAGTTGTATCTACATTACGACTCTTATTACGTAGACAAAAATATAGACACATTAAAGCTATTGAAGTACCTGTACTATATAACTCCTGTTAAGATACTGAGAAAAAGATATAAACCTGAAAGAGTTCATGCATTATAAACAAGTGGGTTTGGTTGGTAAGAGAAATCACATTTTTTAGAAGAAATCAGAAGGTAATTGCTCTCGAATCTACATTTTATTACTGGTAGTCTCTGTAACTCCTTAAACTTTCTGCCCCTTTATGTTCTTATCTATGAAATGGATAAAAAAAATCACTTCAAAAGAATTTAGAAACATGCATATGAGAAAGGAAATAATTTTCTAGAGGCCAGGATTCGATGGATAAGTAGTATTGATGGTTCTTGAATGGAAGCTCTTCATGTGTTTTGTTTGCTGGTGTATGGTGGAAGATGCCTTGGACTGAGACCAAACCTGGAGTTCAAATACTAGCTTCGCTGCGTGCAGTATGTGTGATCTTAGGCAATTCATTTATATGTTTTTACTCCTCATGAAGGGTACTGCTGACTCTAAACCAGATTTTTGTACAGAGCATTTCAGCTGGACTCAGAGCGTGAGTCTTAGGTGCTGTACATGCAGGAGGTGTATTGCTTCTTCCCCAACATACCTAGTTTTTATGGCTTGAATGCTTCCAAGAGGAACTGGGCAGCCTATCAGTGAGGGTAGGATATCTGTGGTGACAGGCAGAGACAAGCATGTGACGGCTGAATACTATGGAAGTTTGTCAGCCCTGGGTAGGTGCTCAGGGCACTCTTCTCCATCTGGTCATTCAGGGACCCAGGCTCCTTTTACATTATGACTCAGTTATCTCCAAGGTCCTCATTACCATCTGCAACAGGCTGACAGAAAGGGAAGAAGCATAAAGGATCACACAGGGGAGGTTGTTATGGGCTAAGTCTTAAAGTGGTACACATCACTTCTGCTCAAATTCCACTGGCAAGAACGTGGTCATGGTACCAAGCCCTAAATTCAAGGGAGGCTGTAAAATTATATATATATATATATATATATATATATATATATATATATATAATCTAATAATTTATTTTTGTTATAGATGTTTCTCCTTTTTCCTCCACTGATTCCCCCCCACCCCCTCCCTCTCTGCCCTGTCCCCAGCTTTGTTGTCCATGTCCACTGTTCATGCACACATGCATATAAGTTCTGTGGTTTATCTCTCCCCCACCACCCCTTGTTCTGGGGATTGTCAGTCTGTACCCCACTTATAAAAAAAAATAAAATGGATATTAATGGATAGCAGTGATCCCTGTACCTAGCAATATCTCTTCTTCTATATATCTATATACCTGCATTTATAAGTTTACACTAAGATAGAACAATCTTTTGAACAAAAACAGATCTTGGATCTGACCATTTTATTCATTTTTAATATATTTTATTGATATTTTTAGAGAGAGAGGAAGAGAGAGAGAGACACATCGATGTGAGAGAGAAACATCAATTAACTGCCTCCTGCACGCCCCCTACTGGGGATCCAGCCCGCAATCCAGGCATGTGCCCTGACCCGGAATCAAACCGGGACCTCTCAGTCCATGGGATGATGCTCAATCCACTGAGCAACACCCCCTGGGCTGAGTGTTTTATTCTTAACACCCAACTGAGCATAAAGATGATTAAAAACACATTAATGAACTGTGGAAGCTCAGAACAAGACTATTTCAGACAGGAGACTGGACTCTCCCAGAGAAAACCTTTGTGAGGACTTCCGGTCCGGAAGCCAGATGTTCTTGCTGTTGGACTCAATGTTATAGGTGTTAACTGGAACAGCTCTTTCCATTTCCACACATGCAGCCCTTGTCCTCATGGCATGGCCTTGGCACCAGTTGGCTGGGTCTGGTTGGGTTTTGGTATCAGACATCAAGTGCCTAGACTTAGTCACCTCGTGGACCTGTTGGTGTGAAATGCCTGGGAAACAGGCTTGGGGGTCTTGTAAGGAGGAATATTAATGTACGTTACCATCATTTGAAACTAAGCACAAATTAGTGCTGGGTACATATGCAACCTCTTTGACTAACTGCCAAAATAGAAAATGTTAACAGATTATTTCCAATGCTGGTCTTTTAGTGACATAAGATTTTCTAAAATGTGATTAAGCAATATTCTATAATCTCTGCTGTATATGTGTGTTTGTGTATGACTATATAGGAGATTGTATAAAATTGGTCACATACACACACACACACATTTTTTTAAATCCTCACCTGAGGACATTTTTGCATTTATCTTCAGATAGAGCGGGAGGGAGAGAGGGAGGAAGTGAAAGAGAGAAACATCAATGTGAGAGAGACACATCGAGTGGCTGCCACCCACACGACCCCAACCGGGGCCGGGGACAAACTGCAACTAAGTTATGTGCCCTTAGCAGGAACCGAACCTGGGACTCTCTGGTCCGCGGGCCGATGCTCTAACCACTGAGCCAAACCAGCCAGGGCTGATTATAAATATATATATATATATATAAAAACCTCCTGCTTCAAAAGTCTGTTCTTGGCATGCCAGAGCATGAGGGGCTATTGTAACATCCCTGCCACATGGGAAGTGGTAAAAAATAATAACTCTCTTTTATTGAGCAGCTATTGCACACAAATCACTTTAGGTATATTCTCTATCTCAGCCTCTAAGCAAGCTGAAGAAGTAGATACGAGCACTCTCATTTTACAGGTGAAGACACAGGCTGTGACAGTCACTAACCACACAGGTGTCGGAGCTGTGATGCGGCACAGCCAGGGTGCACATCTGTCTCTCGACACCCAAAGTCTGCACTTAAGACTACTAGATGATGTGGCTGTTGAGGCCAAGACTGGCTGCCCATGGAGCAGTCTGCGTCTGGCAGGTGCTGTGGGACAAGCTGGGCTGGGGATCGAGTCCCGCGGGCTAACCGGGGCCAGCGAGGAGGAGGAGTGGCCACAGGCCCAAGCAGGCAACACAGAGGAGCAGAAAGGCGAGTGGAGTGCTATCCAGGCATCAAGACAGCAAGCTACCTAACCTTTCTGAGTCTCAATGCCCTCATTCATAAAATGGGGTTATAGAACTCCTTAACTTTATTTTATTTTATTTTATTTTATTATCCTCACCCGAGGACATTTTTCCATTTTTTTTGTACAGATAGAGTGGGAGGGAGAGAGAGGAAGAGAGAGAGAGAGAGAGAAACATCGACGTGAAAGGGACACATCGAGTGGCTGCCACCCGTACAACCAACCAGGGCCGGGGACAAACTGCAACCGAGGTACGTGCCCTTAGCGGGAACCGAACCCGGTCTCTCCGGACCGCAGGTCAACGCTCTAACCTCTGAGCCAAACCGGCCAGGGCTGAACTCCTTAACTTTTAAAGGATGGAGTGAAGGTTTAATAAATTCTAGGGCAGTTACTTGCACTCAGGAAAACAATGATTAGTAGTTACTGAATAGTCTTTAAGCTCCCTCCAAGTTCTGCCAATTTTTTTTTTTTGGTAAGACTTAAGAATTTACAGTGAGGTTTGAGAGTTTGAGGGGGACCTACTAGGGAGGAGCATCATCCACATTGCATCCAAGACAGTTCTACTTCAGAACTGGACTTTTAATAGAGACACATCGGGTGGAGGTGCTGGCGGTGGACCCGAGGGCAGCCAGCGTTCCTGGCCGGAGGCCGCCAGTGACTCAGAGTGCCTTCAGGTTGCATTTCTGGCAGATTTGCACAAAGAGCAAAGATAACATCAAGCAAATGAGGCAGGTCATGGTATTAGTAGCACCAGGGAGAGCTCCCAGGGTCCTTGTAATCTTTGGAAGGCAGGAAACATTTGGAAGTACTTTGCATTTAGCCCTGGTCTTGCCTGGTTAGACCTACTCTTGACGCACAAACCTTTCTGTTGTTTACGTTCTCAGGTATGATAATGAAGTTCCTGATCTGAGAGGCAAAAAAGCTGCATTTTCATGAACTCAGGAACACATAAGACCTTTCTGAAATCGAAGACATATCACCTCCATGAACTGCAGCTTAGATTGCACTCACCCCTCTGCCCCAAATGAAGTCTGTGAGAAATAATTGCTGTTTTCTTTGCTTCAGTATCTTCCTGGAGCATGAACAGGGAGGAGTCCAAACAACATCAACCTCGATGAACACTGCTTTCTCTCCTCCTTGCTTTACGCCCTCCGGAGCAAGCAGGCTGCCCTGGGCCCAAAGATACTAACAGCATATAGGATCAGAGGCTTATAGGAGAATTTGCCTTCAATGCGGCAAATTTCAAACATATTTGCCCAGGGAAAAACAGGATTTAAATGGTGGTTTCAGTTCCAGCTGATCCAGCGAAACCTATTTGAGCTCTAATCCAGTTTCATGATCATTCCCGCCAGTGCTTCTGCGCGGAGTTCCTTCCTCACCCAGTGGGGCAGCAGTGACGAAGGAAGCCCGTCCCCTCCCACCGGCCTCTAGAAAATAGACAGCTCCCGTCGTATCTCTGCTTGTGGGGGAGCATTTCCCCCACCTTGATTTTCCTGGCATCAAGGGAGAATTGCTCCCCTACTTCCTCCCGCCCGTATGGGAGAGGCAGGAAAAGAGATGGCCCCCCACAATGTTGTGGTGGCCATTGCTTAGTAAGGGGCTACCCTGCCAAGGTCTACCTAAACTTTACACAATGTAGGCCTGCTTTTGGTACCAGACTAAAGCACTATTACACTTTTAATAAAATATGTTAGAGGTTTGAAAAAATCCATTTGTGTTTGGGCAGAGGAGGTGGTTTTTCGAGTTGGCTCTTCTCAACCTGCGGCAGCTTGTCAGGAATGGAAGGTTGCTACGGGCCCCGCAGCCCTTCCTCCCGCAGCCCCCTCTCTTCTGGACTTCCAGACATGCACCCCGATCTTCCTCTTACCGTGCCGGACTTCTAGCTTGGGTTTTCCTTTTCTCCCAAGCATATGCTCTTTTTACTGGGCCATTAGGTTTTGAAATTCCTCAAAATGGGCTTAAAATGACCTTTCCCCCTGTATTCCTTCCTGACACCTTGTTTCCCACCCTACAGCCCCAGACGCTTCGTTCTACTCAAATGTCTCCCACGTTCGTATCTCCAGCTCAGGCCTCTCTTTCGGGGTTCAAAACCCATGTATCAAACTGTCCACTCAGCTTTCTGAAGGGGGTGTATCAACATCATCTCAAACTCAATACATTCAAGACAAGCCAGACTCCAGCCTTGCTCCTGGGCCTGCTGCTTCTGTGTGTCCATCTCAGCGAACCTATCACCAGTGAGCTTAACAAGCCAGAGGTCACCCTGCACACCTCAGTTCCCTTGGCCATCCTAGTCAGTCTGTCCTGAGTTCTGTCGGTGAGCTCCTACCTATCTTTCAGATCCCCCACTTCTTTCATCTCTATTTTCACCCCTCTCCCCCAGAGTTCTGCTATATACTCTGGCAGCCTGCTCTCCCCCATCAAATCCTTTACACTTATGTTTTCACAGTAGAGCCTGAATGGTCTTTTCAACTCACACACCTTCCTGACTCCACTCTGCTCACAACCAGAGTGGTTTTGCACTGCTCTTGCCATGAGGATGAATACCCCTAACAGGGTCACCAGGGCCTGTGTGACCTGGCAAAGCTCCTGCTTCTCGACTAGTCTGCGAGCACTTTCCTCCTTTCTTGCTACCACAACTCACAATGTCTTTTTCCTACTTAAGAAGCTCCATGCTCCCTCTTGTCTCAGGATGTTCCAGAACATCGGATTCCCCTTGCCTCCAACACCTTGTCCGCCTGCCTCTCTCTTACTCACTCCTAACACTCCGGTTTTGTTTTGTAAATTACAGTTTTAGAGAGAGAGGAAGGGAGAAGGAGAGAAAGAGAGGAAGAGAAACATTGATACGAGGGTAAAACATTGATCGGCTGCCTCCTGCACGCCCCCTACCAGGGATTGAGCCCAGAACCTGGGCATGTGCCCTGACTGAGAATTGAACCTGAACCTTTCGGTTCATGGGACAATGACCAACCAACCGAGTCACACCGGTGAGGGCTTAACACTCCTATTTAAATAACTTTTTCATGGAAGTCTCTGTAATAGTGTGGTCTACCTTGTAAATTCTTTGATGGCAGACACCGTATGTATTTGGCTTATGCCTTGTGTTTCCAGGAAGGATGGAGTGGGGCGCATACCGGAGTTGCTCACCACACACCTGTCGAGAGAGTAAAAGAGTTTAATCCAGGATCATCTGTCATATTGTAGTAATCCCATACATTAAAAGAGTGATTTTTTTTTTCCTTCAAAAGATTTAAAGTTTCTATTTAATTTTTTTCCCTGGAATCATCTTTATTATATATTTTTAAAATTTTTTCTGTATCTTAAAGATTTTTTTTTTTTCTGATTGAGACTTTAGGCTTTCAAAAGAAATTTTCAGTGTTTTCTTTCAGTTGGTGCATGAATACGCACATACTTGAGCGTCTTTATTCAGCATTATCCTTTAAATGTTAGCCATCTCAACCAAAGTTTTCCCACCAGCTATTATTTCACAGTTTCTCTGAAAGATCTTCCAACAGAAGCCCTCTCTAAGTCAGTCATCACACATCAGGATTGCTCTCAGCTTCCACCCCACGGCACACTTCTTAAATTCATCCAACTGCATCCAACCCACTCACTCTGATCACAAGCTGTGCGGGATTATCAGAGGGAGTCACCTGAGCAGGTAAATTTACAACCAGTCACTTTGTGCCCAATACCTTGAATCACTGGATGCTGCTTTTGTGGAAAGGCTGAAGGCATGTGGTGTGTGGTGACAGAATGTTTGGTTTTGTAGGAGACCATGCCAGGCAGCAGATGGCATGGGTCATCGTAAAATTCATCTTTGATTCTATTTCATTGTTTGCTAATATCATCATAATATTTGTGAAGTGGTTTACCATTATGTTCATTTTTCTGTGTATTTTAGAATCTGTAAATCTGTACGATGCTGACACAAACAATAATGCTTTCCTGCGTTTTTCTTGGTTCAACCCTACTCTTTTTCCTCCCCTCCTGTCAAGGCCTTGAAGAGCACAGCTGCAAAGAAATTAACTCGTAATGGATAGATTTCTGTCTATCTGTCTATCTGCTTATCTATCTGCTTATCTATCTATCTATCTATCTATCTATCTATCTATCCATCCATCCATCCATCATCATGTATCTCTTCTGCCTTCTCTTTCTTTCCCTGACACTCATTGAGTTAACCCTTTTCTCTTGTTTCTTACACCATATGGTTTGCCTGGAACTGACCATGTGCTCAGTTCTTACAGTAGATGGATAGTCTAAAGGAATCAATCAATGAATGTCATACCCTTGATCATAAAAACTGGTTCTCACGGGTTGCAAAGCTCAATTCAGGACCATAATGTTTAGGCCCAGGATTTTTATTTTTAAGAAACCATTGAGGAAAATAATGCTGTGTGTATGTGTTAAGAGGGTAGCTGAGAGGGGAGAACTTGGACCCGGGGGCTGCTGAAGCCTTTGTCACCACAGCTGAGGAGCCGGACCGCCTGAGGATGGAGCCTCAGAAAGAGGCAGAGAGCTGAGTGAAAGCGAGAACTCGAATCTTGATTTAACATTTGAGATCCTGGATCCTGTTTTACCTGAGACCGTTTTACCTCGGAACTTCTCAATATATGTCTTGTTTTATTTTTTGGTGAAGCCAGTTTGAATTTTTCTTTCCCCCATTTTAACCAAAAAGTGCTGGCAAATGTGTCCCCCCCCCCTTTTTTAAATCAAGCTGATCTGGTTGCTACCCTACGGATACCAAGAGAGAAAATACATTCTCACCGACAAATGTGCCACAGGAAGGTTGCCAACTAGGAGACTGTTAGACCCGGCAATGCTGACCCCAGGATGGCAAGCATCACACCAGCCGCCACACCAGATGGCCTCAGGCTCTCCTCAACTTCCCGAAAAGGAAAGGTTGGACCGCCACATCCTTATGTATGGAAGTCTCTTGATGACTGGCTTTCAGATACTCTTATAGATCAGAAACCTAAAGTTTTTGGTATCTAAAGCGTCTCTGGAGTTTTTCATTCATTTGCCCTAGTGTTATTTCAACAATGATGTTCTGTTAATGACCTTGGTCCAGTTTGCCTGGGCAACTTGAGGCATCTGATGTCGCCTAGATATTTACGGGCGCCACTCCTGGCTCTCGGGATGTCCAGGGCTGGGGCGGCTGAACCCATGAAGGTGCCCATTGGTTCGTAGAACGCTACTTAAATAGCCACATCTTCTTAAAAGGAATTTTAGACCTTAAAGGTTATTATAACAGTATAGCACTAATATACCACTCAAAGGCATCTTTTTAGTCTGAATTTAAAAGTCTTACATGCTTATTGAAGGGGCATTTCATAAAAAATGGAAACTTAATATTTATAATTCCTTGACCTAGAGATATCCACTACTGAAATTTGTGCATATTTTAATCCAGTCTTATTTCATGAGCACGGAAGCATTCCTATTTTACTGTACATGTTTTGTTCTGCTTTTACACTTATTTTATTATAAATATTTCCCACGTCCCTACAAGCCACTCAGACTTTTAATGAGGGTACCACTTTCCCCTTTGTGTTCCACGCGTGCGTAGACATCACCCTGCAGTCTCACTCTTAGCTCACGGCTACTTTCGTTTGAGTTATGGCTGTCCACCTCAAGTTCGCAATGGCTGTTTTCAAGTCATTAAATGTGTGTTCAGAATTTTGGAAAAGATATGTGCTATTTATAAGAATCACTTTCCTAAGCATTCATTTGTTATGACTTTATTTGGTTGGGTTTTTTTGAGTGCCTACTATGGGCATGGCTTCTTGTTCCTAGACACATTTCACAGGCCAAGAAAATTATGCTTTAGAAGAGTTGTTTAATGAGAGCGAAATTTCACACTTGCAAAATTACAAAAAGCTGTGTAAAGATTCAAGGGTCTTTGAAGCCATCTATGGTTCCACTTACTTGTCATTATTTAATCAGAAAAGAGCCTTATTGGGACGCATATGGTGTAAATAGTTCAAAAGACATTCGGATGTCTTTACGACAGAGGATTTTCTTACACTTCAGCCCTTAAAATGTTGCATTTTATTTTTCCACAGCTATGTACTTGCTTTGGAAGGTGGTATGTCATTTTCGAAACCAGAAATTAACCATAGTTTTTTCTCCTTCCCTGGGAAATGTTTCTTTTGTACAGAATTCTTCTGGTTTGCAGTATGTCGTGTTTGTAAAAACAATATGCATGTTTTTGAAAGTTCCATCACGTAAGAGAGAACTTGTTTCTTCCACTGATTTGAATGGAATTACACTTTAAAGGAACAGGTCCATACATACACAACTTGAAAATCTCACAACAATGAATGAATGGAAAGTCCTGCTTATCCCACCACATGTTTGCTGAAGAGGCTTAACTGGGGAATGAAAGATAGCGACAGAAAACATTTGAACACAGCTAAATACAGATTGAGCTGGCCTGCATTTATTGGAGGTAAGTGAAACTCATTTTACTTCATTTTACAGGGGGCTTTATCACCTCTTTACTTATGAGCATAAATTACTCCAAATTTTAATTTTGGCTTGGGTGTGATATATCCTCAGGCTCAAATAATTATTTTCTCTTTCCTGAAAAGTTTTGTTTGCATACTATTTGGAGATGCATGAATTACAGATGTAAAACTGAAAAGTAAAAGGTGAGACAAGTCCCTTAATGCCCCAAAAGAATTTTTGACTACTCTGGGATTTTACTGCGAAGAGTTTGCTTCTTTTTCATCTGGTAACCTTAAATGAAAATGAACACAAGGAAAACCTGCCTGCCCTGTGGTTAAATTAACATTTGTTAATAGATTGGAAAGATACATTTTCTCATCTCCTTTCTTTCTTTCATCCTTTTACACTTCTCTTGGATCTACAATGGGCTGTTTAAAGTAGATCCATTTACAACCTCATGTTATAAAATGTCTTCATACCCAAAGTCACTTTTATTCTCCATGGTACTCACATGGCCCTTATTTGAAGGTAAGACTGTTCTATATGTTCAGTTAGAAGCTGTATTTTGCCCTTGATGTTACATTATATATTGCTTATCAGTTAACTTTTAATTTGTAGTTAAGCTTAAATAAATTTTACAAGTAAGGAATACAACACACACTGAATTTTTAAAATAAAAGCTTCCCTGAGGGCAAGATATCTATTTGGAGCTTTTTATGGCATCTTTGGTTTGTGGGCAAGTACGCAATATGACTTGTTCAACCTTGTGTCAACACAGTTTGTCCAACTTTATTATTCTGTCAAGTTTTCTTTCAACATTCAAATGTTGGTCTTGATATCTAGGTATTGAATGTTGGATATTGTGCAATCATTGAGAATTCAAAACTTACAGAATAGGAATTAGTTCTGAGTTCTATGATGATTGCTGTGTACTTTTACTCCTGGTTGGCTTTATGAATGTGTTCAAATCAATTAATTGTACTATGTCTAGTGTTATTTGAACATGAGGCAGTATTATTCTACCTTTATAAAGATCTCAAGCCTTTCCTGAGAATCATAACCACCTTTGTAGATGCTCACTGATACCTGTCCCCATTTTTATGCCTACTGTACAATTTCAGAGTTTTACCTTATGGGTGCTCTAATGTTATTGTCTAAAACTAGTGGCAACTCAATTTGGAAACTTTTTTCGTCTGCTGATTGTGCCTCTTAACAGCAATAAAATAATAACACTAATAAATGCTAACTATTCAAGCTACACTGCTATTAACCAATGAAGTCAGGATTCTGATGTTGGATTCCAGAATCGAGTTCTTTTTCTGGTCTTTAACTATGAATGTAGCAAGTATACCCATTCACTTATCATTTTAAAAGTAATTTTATTTCACTATTTCCAAGAAGAATTTGATGCAGCTTATTATAACACATCAACAGATAACACAGTTGAACATTAGGATAAAACAAGGGGCCATAAACAAAAAAAATGAAGGTGAAATTATTATAATTAAAAACTAAAATTTGCGCTAAACTGAATACTGGAATATAGTAGTAAATTTAGGAATACTCCCCACAGATGAGGGGAAAAAAAAAAAAAAAAAAGAAGAAGGAAAATGTAATGGGTTATAGGGCTTTCATTTAATAAGGGGAAATATTTCTCAGTAAGGGCAAATAGGGCAAATTTCAAACTGTTATAATACTAAATTCCAACAATTTATGCCATGAGCACTGTCTTCTCTCCTTTATTTGTTCATTCAACAATTATTTATTTATTAAATGCATTTATGGCCTCAGTATTATGTCTGTCACTATGAACTCAGTGCTGAACGAAAGTCTCAGGCCTTTTGGAGAGGACACTAGTGGAGCAAAGAGCCGTGGATCCTTGTATTAGTCTGAACGTACAAAGAGAGATCTCTGTTATGTGGAAAGGTGCACAGTTCCATGAGAACTCATAACAAAAGAACATGACCTAGACTTGGGGTTTAGAAACGGCCTACCTAAAGAAGTGGCCAACAGAAGGTGTTTAGGTCCTTGCTTTCAAAGTGCTGCCCACAGACCAACAGCACTGGCACCAGCTGGACACTTCTCTGAGATGCAGTATCTCAGGCTCCAGCCTGGACATGCTGATTTAGGATCTGTTTCTGTTTTAACGAGATCCACGGGTAATTCCTTTGAACATTCAACTTCGAGAGGCACTGATCTTGGGGAAGGGGTGGGATAGGACAAAAGGAACTGTGTGTTCCAAGGATCTGTGGTAGGAGAGAGTACTGAGGACCCGAAATGCAGGCAATGTGGCTACGGCCTTTCTAAGAGGAGGAAGGGCGAGCCTGTTGGAGAAGGTCATGGAAATCGACCAGGGCGGGGCCGCTCAAGCAGGGCGTTGCAGGCCTGAGAGACACGGGATCTTTGATCGCTAGGTTTTATTAGGAAAGCAGAGGAAGATGATGATCGGATTGCATTGGAAAGCATCCCTCCGCAGGGCAGAGCAGAGGGTATTCCGAGTGAAAGCAGAGGACCACCGAGGCGGCTATGATGGGGTCTAGATGAAGGATAACAGTATGGAGATAGTGAGCAGTAGAGATTTGTGAGGTGTTTAGGGGAGTCAATGAGTTGGTTTTGGTAATAGTTTTAATATAAAGGTGAAGAAGAGCGAGGGGTCACGGATTATTTCTGAATTTCCAACTTGCCCTTTCTGATGAAGGTGTTGAGATGGGAAATTCCTAAAGGACAAGCAGATTTGGAGGGGAAATAATCAGTTGGGTCTTAGACATGTTGAATTTCAGATGCCTTTGAGGCAGAGGAGATATCAATGTGGTTGGTATAAAAATGGATTCTGACTAGTCTGGATGGGAGTGAGATTGAGTGATATGTTGAGTAATTAGCTTAGGAAAGAGGAAAAAGAAAAAAAAGGTTTTCATCATACTATCTCTTGTGTTGAATTTCAACAACATTAATTTAATGAAAGCATTTTTCTAGAGTGCCAAATTAATATAGTCCAGCTCCATTATTTTTTATTATTATAGATTTCAGATAATTTGAGAGAAAAAGACAGTCAATGTTTTTTAGACTTTCTCAAATATTGATTGTCTTGACCATGCTTTGGCAGAGTTACATGGAACTCATTTAAAAATTGAATTCCATGTGCCTTAAGCATGGACTGTGTATGTTGCCAATTGCCTAGTTCATAACAGACCCACAATAATATTTGAGCTGATTATTGAACTTAAAAGCTGTATACTTTAGATATCAGACTTGCGAGCAGTAAAGCTGGTATTCTATTATGAAAATTAATGAGCCTGACAAACCTTACACAAATACGTAGAGGACGATGCTACCTCTACTCAGAGAAAGACTGCAGAGGTACATCTGAGCTATGCTAAAGCTATTTTTCAAAAATACCTTTTATTCTGCCCAAATACATGCATGAAAGACGTAATTTGACTAGAAAATTTAAGTGTAGATTTTATCAATCAATCGAATTAGCTATTACAATATAAATGTGGCTTTTTATAGAATGAGTGTACCAGCTGCAAAATATATGCATAGGAAGTGTAATAAATTAGCCTACTGGGTGAAGGGAGAAGCTAAAATCAGGGATCATTATTTTAAAAATTAATAACTGGTATGGTAAGGGCACAAGCCAATAAGAAAAGGCATCAGTCATATCGCTCAAGGTGTGCCCTGGAGAACCTGTTGCTATGAAGACATTACTTGCATTAGCTTGGGGTGGGTATTAAGGGAATGAGGAGACAGGGTGGTAGAGGAGCATGGTTGGTCCTCGCAGAGTTAAGAGCAGTTAGTGGTTTGTGACTATGACCAGCAGTATTTCATTAGTTTAACAACCAACATGGCCTGTTCTGTTATCCCCTGGTTGAATACCATTCCTGCCTAGGACTGTGCATTGGAACAACAAGGTATAGTGAAACCAGTGATCTTTGATTTAAGCATGATTAATATTTTGCTATTATATTTGACAGTGATTAACCAATAGGTTCATCTGTTTTTTAAGGCCATACATAATAAACTATGTCATCAGTAATAGGAAAAATGAGTCATTTTCATTGTCTTTGGCAGGAGGGCAATAATGCAACACATCTTAATGGAATTTTTTATTTACAAGAAAGGAGGGGAAGGGGTGAAATATAGACCAGTTGAACACATTATACTTGGAACATGGTCTTTCAAATAACTGTTCCAATCTCTTGATTCTGGGGTGGGTTTTATAATATAGGCTCTGAGAGAGCATTGAGTCACGGCTCTCAGCCGAGATGATATGATTTAGAGGATGAGGCAGCACAGCTTGAAGTGATCCTACTTTAGACTTACTTTCCTGACCACCCACAATCCTGGGGCTAAAAGAGCAAGAGTCAGATAAGCAAGAAAGGACCATCAGCCGAACTCAGGCACTTGAGCAAGTCCACCTTCCTCTTCCTTGATGCGCATGTGTTTCTTGAACCCCTCACCCTTTTCCACCTCCTCTGTCTGTCTTTCTGACTATGTTCTGTGTTTCTGACCACGTTTCTTACATAATATTGTGAAGTAACCTCCGCTTCTGAACCACACTTTATCTTTAATCATTAAAAGAGTCTCAGATTATTGCTTCCACGTGAGGGTTGACGCATGGGTCTGTTATTTACGCACTTTTCTTGGGCCTGAGAAATCTGACCATATCGACCAAGCCCCTTTTCCTAGACTCTGTCTTAATTACTACTTTGCTACGTCTTCCACCTTTGGGGAAATATTTATTACAAATGATTCTGTGACATTTTGCACTACCCTTTAAATATTAGTTTAATGCCAGACTCGAAAGATTATGCTTGGATGAAGTGGCCATCTGTTCTAAAATGGTCAGGTGTACCCACTCTGAAAACTTGATTTGACTGGTTTATAAACAAAAATACGTGAAATTATGATCCCCAGAAGCATATATTGGCACATGGAATAACATGGGATTATCATATACATTGTAGTTTAGTGTTTTTATTTTGTGTGTTTGATGAGTAGTGTGCAAAGCGAAGACCTTCAGATATTCTCAAAATGTGCTTGAATTTCACCCTCATTCCCAAAAGAATGGGAACAGTTCTAAATAGTCTCCTGTTTAATAAATCCCTGTGAGTCATTTGTTGCTGATCTCATGGAGGGATGCCTTTGATATAGTCAAATAGTCAGTTTGGTGTGTGTGGCCTGAGAGGAAAAAAAATCTCATTCTTCCAAGGTATTATGGTGTTAAAAGTGTGTAATTATTTCCACTAGGACATTAGGCATTATTTCTCTTACTGTTGGAAATCTTTGAGATATAGGCTAATTTACTGCACTCTCAACTCTTGTCAGCTTTGTACAGTCCTGTTTCACTTTCCAGATCATTTTTCCTCGTAAAACTTTCTTTCTTTTGTCTTCTAATAAATATGCCCTTTCTAAATCCTTTTTCTTTTATAATGAAAAGACTAAAAGGACTACTTTTGTAATTAAAAGTCATTTAAAAATAACCTCAGAAGATTGTTTCTAGATATCAAAACATCTTTATGGCCCCATTTCTATGGCAAGAAAGACAAGTGACTGTGATCCTGTACATTTTTCTGTAGTCTACATTAATTACCTTCTATTAAAAAATGACAAAGACCTTTTGAAAGGGAATCTGGCACTCTTTCCACAGAAATGATGGCAGACACCCTACTTTGCTGATTTCTTGACACTTCTAATTACCTGTATTCATTTGAAATCGTTTCCTTTGTAGAGAGTTATTGGCATGATTTTCTGAGAACAAGAAGAAAGTGGAAAACATTTTAGCAAGTTAAGGAAAAAAATCAACAGTATCATTGTTTGCCGCTTTTGTTGAAACTACCTACACGAGTCATTTGAGGGACATGAAGGTAAATGAAAGGTTATACTTTGCCCTGCACGTTGTTGCTGGTATTTGTAATGTCAATAACTGTAGAAGGTTGTCAGGAAATTGGAGAGATAAAGGTCAATAGCAATGACAAATATATCATTGTATGTGTTTGAATATGCAATATCAGCCTAATCTGCCAGTGGAGGCTTTTACACCCTGCAAATATCAATCAGGTGCTACATAAAACCCACCTATTGTTCTCTGGCCTCCTAGACTGTAATGGGGAGAGCCGCAGATTGAAAACCCATCAGAGATTTTTTCCTGGGGGGGTGGTATCGTGGTCATTGCTGAATGGTATCTTAGTCATTGCCGAATACACATATAAATGCTCATTTCTTTTAAAGATGGAATTGACAAAAACATCTGGAAAGTTATCCAGTTTCTCAGATTGCTTCATAGGTGGGAAAATAAAGCCTTTTTCTTTTCACCAAAACGGGAAGACACAATTTAGCTTTGTATATCACTGCAACGAGGTCGATTCCAGAATCTTTCAGTGTTATAAGCTGAATTAAATATTAACTATGCCTTTCATACCATCTCGACAAAAATTTAGTTGGGCTAATGGTGGACCCTTACTCCAAGTCCTGCCTCCTGTTGATTTTGACATGTTAGAAAGTGTGGTCATTTGTATTCAATAATAAATTATTTACAAATGAAATGCACAGTAGGTTACTTAAACTGTGTCTCTACTAAGAACAGACTTGTTAAAATGCATTTTGTTGGAGCCAAACCAAAGTATTCAGACTCAGTAGACAACTGCATCTATCTTCCTTTTAGTAAATGGTGCTAAAGAAATCACTTAAAACCTTTTGGGAAATGAAAAGTGAAAATAAAATAGCAAGAGATCTTTTAAATGAATGTGCTTCAACTTGGGCTCGAAGAACACCTGCAGGATATAAAGGCAGTGTGTCTGAAACCCAGAGAGATCGTATTTTATGAATATTACTTTTTAATTTTTGCATCTGCTGGGACTCTCCATAAAAATATTTTGAAAAATCTACTCTTCCTGAGACATTCTGCATTTTCTTGGGTATAATGACCCCTTTCCCTACCTCTGACCCAATGCATAAGTCATCCTTCTGAAACGCACACACGGACCATGTGGAAAGAGAGTGCAAAAGAAATCAGCTCTTGAAGAGTGTACAGAGTGACAGGAAAAAGAGCAGTAAGCTCAGCTGCACCCTGAGGTGACAGAATCAGAGAGAAAGCTGGAGGGGACAGGAGGCCTGGAGGAGAAAAGAGGTAGACAGAAAGACATGATTTAGGGAGGGGAAATAAAGAAGGGCATCACGAAGGTAAAATATAAACATAATTTAACATAATAAACATAAATGTTACATAGGGAAAGTGAGATTTACTAAACCTGGGAGAGGGGAAAAAAAGTAGACTGTAGGAAGTTGAAAAATGGGTCATATGCAGACAGCTGATCAGCAGAGAAAGTCCTAAACGAAGGGGAAGAAACAGAACTAGCAGAGCCCCTGAGGTTTCCCAGCCCCGGCGTCTGTGCGTTCAAGGGACAGGGAGTCCGACACTCCACGCCCGTCTCCCTGTCCCTCTCCACAGACGCACAGAAGGGACCCTGTCCCGGAGCGCTGCGCCCCTCCACCCCAGTGAGCCCAGCCTGCACGTCCACTTCTCACTCCCACGATTCTACAGCGTACATTATGGGAACTTTCGCATGGAGTGTTTTCTCTCCAGCTCTAATTATTTCCAGAAAATAATAATTGTAAAAGCCAAACAAAAACCATAAATGATTTAAGTAGGCTATTTTGAGATTGGATTATTTCATCTTTCACTGGCTTCCCTTTGTATTCGGTTAGTTGTTGTTGTTGTTGTTTTTTTATTACTTTTCTGACCTTCAGATGAGACTCCTGTGTAAGTAAACAGTCTGGCTAAATTCACCATGTGCCAAATGACAGCTATAGTACTGTCCCAAAGGTTTTATTTATTTTACTTTACATTTTTTGTAAGTTGAAATAATAGAAACAGGGGTGGACCTTTACTTTTGTCTTCTTACTTGAGGGTAGTATTTTCTTAATGAAGGTAGCTGAGGAGTTTAAGAAAAAATAAAAGGGCTCAGATGCACTAAACATGTGTTAAGTAGAGTTAACTTTTCTTTGTGATTTCAGCAACTTGAACGCAGGTGCTGGAAATGACAAGAGTCCTGGATTGTCTTTGCCGGAATGTCTTCTTTTTATAGGCTAACATCTGGATGAGGATAAAATTTCGAAGGTTATATTTTTTTCATTTTATTTCTTTCCCTTTCCCCCCTTTCTGGGTAAAGGTTAGTTTGGAGATAAATGGATAATACGGTGCAAGTAATTTCTTATTTCTTGTGATCTCTTTTTAAAAAAGTTTGTAATATAGCACAAATAATTATCATTTTGCATATAGTGTTATTCTTTCATGTTAGATGACTGCTATTGAAAATCGACTTAACTCATAATTTTCTATTAAGTCCACATAATTTCACAATTTTTCCTTTCCTTTTCACAGTACAATATTTAGGCAATAACAAATTACATACCAATTTTTACTCTGTTCCTCGTTGTTACTAACCAGCTTAGTTATCAATAATGCACAGTGGAATTTGCAGAATTATTGCACAGCTTTTCCTCTAAAATCTTAATATAATTTCTAGGTGTAATAGCATCCTGTGTAAGGTGACCATGCTGAAAGATAACTGTAATTCACAAGTGTTAGGGATGGGCGAGATTAGATATAATTTTATTCATATCTATCTTCTCTATCTCTCTGTATAGACAGACATAGTATTAGACATGATGGAGTGGGCAGTTGTGAGGAAAACCACACATCTCAGGCCTTTTCTGGGGTAAGAAAAGGGTGAAGGCCAGATGCTCTCAGTGTTCCAGAAGTTAACTAGTTAACGGACATGCTCTCGCTCTCTCATGCCACTTGCCACATTAACTAAGTCTTCCTGTTTGGAAGAAAAAAAAAAAAGATCTAGCTTTTAGTGTAATATATTATTTTTTTTCAGATATTGTTCCTTCTTAAATATGTACTAATATTATTTATTAAGAGTCTGCTTAAGAAAATGAAGTACACACAGAATGACTTGAATTATTTTTGTATTATAAATTATTGAGATTTTGATAGCTATCCAAGACATGGTGATCTAAATTTAAACAAGAGAGAACCACCAAGGGAAGAAACAAAAGTTAAAGAAGCAAGTAGAAAAAATAGTGAGGGCTACTGATAAAAAAGTAAAAGCAATTAACTGATGGTGAGAAAAAATATCAAGTACATAAAAGGAAATATTTGTTCAATCATAAAAACGAAAAAGACATAGGAGGCCATAGAGGATTACAAAGTAATTATGGGTTCAGAACATAGCTGTGTTGTTCAAAGACAAAATACTGATAGATACTTACTGAAGAATTTAGGGAACATAAATAATTGTCCATATTATATGCAATAGTAATCAGTTCCTTGTTATCATACTGTGTCCTTCAGGATCCTACTACTTAAGCTGGGTGTGCAGAATTTGGAGTTGGTCCAGAGGAAGCAGCAAAACAACGAAAGGCTTGGGAAACAGTCCCAATGAAACAAGGGTAAAGGAACTGGCCTTGTTTAGTCTGGAGGAGAAAAGACTTGGAGGGAATTAATAGCCGTCTTCAAGCTCATGAAGGAAAACAGTCCTTTGCAGGTAGAGGTGAATAGCTGGTCTCTGTTTCCTCTAAGGATAATATATGACAGCAGGGTCTTAAATGCAGTAGATGGGCTTTGGGAAAGATGTTGGGAAGATCAGGGGAAGTGCAAGGAGAGGGTCCTCACAATTTAGAATGTGTTGAGGGTATTTGTATTAGTATTTTTTGGAGTCATTTAGTCCGAATTGCAGAATAAAAAGAGAGCATACAATCATACAATCTATAAAACAGGATCCTTTGGAGGAAAGGAGGCAAAGAATGAATAGCTGTGATCCAGGGATAAAGGCCATCTGGGATGAAAGAAATACTAAATTCTAGATGTGTATAGGAGGCAGAACACTGGACTACAAGGGAAAATACGTGCCAGAAGAAAGGGGATTAAAAAGAGAAAGACAAGACTATGAAAATGTGAGGGTATGGCATGTATTTGAAATGAATGTACAGTTTTAATCAACAATTTGTTTTGGTGGTAAGAAAAGATTGTAAACATTCATGCAAATAATATATATGCTAACTACTAGTTATTTAAGCAAATTCTGTTGGATTGACATCCTTGAATGTTAAAAATAGGACCACCAGCCCTGGCTGGTGTTTCTCAGTGGTTACAGTGCTGGCCCGAACACGGAAGGGTCATGGGTTTGATTCTTGGTAAAGGGCAGTATCTGCATTGCAGCTTCGATCGCTGGCCTGGGTGGGGGTGCATGCAGAAGGCAACCAATCTATGTCTCTCTCTCACATCGATATTTCTCTCTCTCCCCCTCCCTCCCTCTCTTTCACTCTCTCTAAAAATCAATGAAAAAAATGCCCTTGGGTGAGGATTAACAAAAAAAGAGATTTACCATATTTTATGCCCAGTGTTAGAAAATAAACAAAGAAGAACAAGGAGATAAACAAATAACTTCTTACACCATATCCAAATCTTATTCTTTTGATCTTATGACACAAGGGAAAACTATGACTCTTTGTTAAGTAAAAGATGATACGTTGATACATAGATACCACACAAAACAAGAAAAAGAATGCATAAAACTCAGGGAGCTGTGTTATATATAACCCAGAAAAATGGTTGTAAAAGTTATCAACCTTATCACAGGAAATACTGAGTATTATGCAGATCAAACAAAGAAATGTGATCCATGAATTTAAGAAATTTAGAGTCTAAGATTGATTATATTTGATACATCACAGGTAAATCACCGGGGACTGCAGAATCTACTGAACTTAAAATGATGCTTACTTGCATAAACACAGAAGTATAAATGACCATTTCAGCAAGTGGAATTGTTAAAAGATGTGCCTTGGCTTTTAAAATAATTACAGAGGTTAAAATTTCCAGTCCCCTTGAACAAGGATTACAACTTGAACCAAAAATCAGAATTGTGTTTAAAGATTACAAATACAGGGTGGGGCAAAAGTAGGCTTACAGTTGTTTATACGGAAAAGGATACAATACTTAGTAAATAATAATACGAGAATAAACCTACTTTTACCCCAACCTGTATATTATACCCAGGGTCCGGATAAGTGGCTTTACTTCTAGATTACTTGGTGAGTTTGATCAATTTTCTAGTTACTTTTATTTCTTCAACTAGTCATTATACCTCTTTAAAAATGGAATGGATTCTGCCTATGTTTAGTTTTGTTGAACAAATTTTCAATATTTCACAGCTGTATTTTGTCACTGAGAGGTTCAGTCTCATGTGTCTTGCAATGCATTTTTCCTCTGATGTTTAAAACTTTTCTTCACTTTCAAATGCAAAAAATAGAATAGTCCATATTTGAAATTTATTTTGCCAAGATGATAGTTATGTATATTTTATAACATTCTGGTACACTGATTTTAGCGATCTAAAAATAGATCCCTGCAAATATTTTTTACTGCTTTTTAAAAATATAGTTACAAACACTTGTAAAAGATTTTGGTTTGGAAGAGCTCTCTCTCTCTCTCTCTCTCTCTCTCTCTCTCTCTCTCTCTCCTCTTTCCACAAAGAAAAGCCTTTTGTTCTGGTCTCTCTGGCACTACCTTATTTTGTGACTTTCTGCTGTCCCCTAGTGGCATGTTAATCTTCTTGACTACTGTGTGATCGCCTCTGGAACCAATTCTCTACTCTTCTGTGCTTTTTTTGTGACTCTCATTAGCAGACATTTAAAATACTATTAAACAACCCATGAGCTGCCTTTTAGAAGCAATAACTCTGTTCTTTAGCCCTAACAATTTTCCATTTATGAATTCTCACTCAAGTAAACATGTCTAGGGAGTGCATGCTATCTAGATACATCGTATGATCTCACCAAAATAAACATTTCAGGTTTTCAGATTTTTAACGTGAAACTGATGAAAGCAAAATGTTATCAGTTTTGACTGGTCTATACATAACATACGGTAGCTAAAACATAATTTGTGACAGGTCAGACTATTTATGTCAATGGGTTTACAAACAAAAATTGTACTATTCCTTTTTCTTTGCTTTTTAAAACCCTGCTGGGTTACTATAATTGTAATATTTGCTCTTTTCATGATGACATATTTTTCTAAGAAATATTTAGAAAGATACAATTAAACTATGTACTTGATGCATTAGATGTAATTCATTTATGTAAAAGATTTTGCATCAACATATATCATGATGATTAAAAAGGAAGATGTTCTTAAATTTTCCTGAAGGTTATTTTTTTCTACATGAACCAGAATTTAGAAAAAAAAAATTAAAGATAAATTGGTTATTTGATCTTCCTTCTATGCTTTATGTACTGAGATATATAAATTTTCAGCTGTAATAATGAGCTGGTAAATTTTTCAATCCAGTATTTTGGTTTTCTAAATTAGTCATTTAAAAATGCATGTAATGAGAATGGAATGTAAGAATTTGTCAAAAGCAATATTCCAGGTATTTTTATATTTAATATTAACTCATGAAGAATTACTACAAAGCTGGCTTGCACAATTCCTTTAAAAGATGGCTAAAAACAAGCTAAGAAGAATGTACAAGATAAAAAAAAAGTCTGTTGAAATCTGGCCCATTAACAGAAAGAACATTGGAGAAATCCGAGATGTATGGTGAACTAATGATTTCTTGGCACTGTCTTGTTTGGCACTTATCATGGTTTTGACAATTATCACATGAATAGCAACACTTTTTTCTTTCTGAACTTGGGGTGGGGGTGGGAAGAGCTCTGGGGGGAAAGGAGGCCCAGAGCCCTGGAAACTCCCATTTCTTAGCAATTCAACTGTACAGTTTGGCCATGTAGAAGAAAAGGAACTGAGCTGTAAGGTTCTGTGAAATGACGATATTCTTATTTCTTCAAAGACATGTTCGTCTAGTTTTCGAACTGCCTCTCTTCTAAAAGGTCAGATCGCTGCCCGGTTTAGTCATTTTGTCTGTTTATACACGCCTCCATCGGGAGAAGATATCCAAAAACAAAGCCTGAGATTGCAATCAATCCTGGCTGAAGGGCAGAGCTATCTAACCAACCCAAGAAGTCCTGCTGACTGTCACGTGGAATGGGAGAAGGAAGGGTTTAAGCCTCCTAAACTTTTTATCAAGAGAAAAAATAAACCACTTTTCTTAAACCTCCTTAACATAGGAGAAACTCATGCTCTCCTCCTTCAGTTTTGCCCTGACACCCAATTTCTCAAATTCAAATTTCATGGTTTTTCTAAAAATACATCCTCCATCAAACACTGTAAATTGCAATAGCTATTTTTCACACACAAATGTCTGATTTAAAAATTTTTTTTTTATTTTGGTTGTCTATTCAGGTTGTAAATGTTCTAAAAATGTTCTCTTGGAGTTATTTTTTAAAAACTTATGGTATGTTGGATAATAAATATTGTTGCTCTGTCACTGGAAACATTGGAAACAACATATTTGACAGGTTAATAGGGATGAGAATTCTATTTGAAATTTTAATTAATTTCATTTTAGATAAATGTGACTCTCAACAATCTTAGTTCCAATGACTATACAGGCATTGTAGATTCTATTCAATTAATTATATTGTATATTGTTTGGGGGGAAAAAAGCAGGAAAATTTTCTTTTTTTAAAAAAAATTAAATCTAGAGACAGTCTTAATAAATCTTCTCTTATGTTATATAGCATTATCAGTGGCCTATTCTCTACAGAATTAGTTTTTCCAAAACAAATAATAAAGCTGAGCAGTTCTACTTTTTACAACTCTGGAGACTATCTAAACAAAATGAGCAGATTTATAGGGCTATTTTTAGTGTGTGTCACTTGCATTACAGTTTACATTTGCTTTCGAGCCTTATTTGACATTCTTGGTAGAAAAATACAGGCAGAACACTCATTAAGAATCTTAATAAAGGACAGTCTCCATAGGGCAGTTACTGAAATAGCCAAAGTCAGGACATGTATAAGAATGTTCTTTTGGACTTGACTTTATGTCCTGCTGCTTGATTTTCATTTGTCTCCAAAAGTAAAGCCCGAAACCAAAATGCATATTTTATGCTCTGCTTTCAAAATCTTTAGCATTGGTTTCGCCTACCAATAATAACTGAAATGAAAGCACATTTTTGAGGGTAGGGATTTTCACACAGCAACAGGTAAATGCTGCCATGTCTATAAATAACTATTATTTTTTTCCTAAATTGTATATTCACATTAAAGTGAAAATTAACTTGCTGGAGAAGTATAGCACAAGGTTGTGATTTTCTGTAAACCATTCTTCCATGAATAAAAATGCATGGAAAAAACTTATGTAATGTTATGAAATATGTCATCACGCCTAGATTTATGGAAAATACCATGTTATATTTCAAAATCGAGATGCGAGGATTAAATATTTGCATCTCGTCTAAACCAACTTTCTCCAGCAGTTTGTTCTGTGTGAGAAAGACCAGCACCTTCCACAGTGAAAGGGATTCCATTTCATGTGCACACACAAATAAGGAAGGAAGAATTCACTCCTTTTGTTTATTCTGAAAAGATATTCTATCGAGAGGAAAATATTAGAAAGATAAAACCAGGTACATATTTAACCACTTTGTCACGGCTTTTTCTCCTGTGGAAAGGGAAGCGCTTTGATAAGGTTAGATTGTACAGGAAACCTAATTTGACACCCTGCTCGGTACCTTGTGGTGCTTTCTTATTAATCGTGTTCATGTAAAACTCCCTGGTAAGGAAATTCCTTAGCTGTAGACATCATTTAGCAGAACCTTATAAATAGAGCTCAGATTCAAAGGTAAGAAAACAGACGTGAATGTTACACCAACCACCCCTGATAAGATATGTTTTCAAAGCAGAAACATGTCTACAAAGTGTTGTGGTATGGAAATATCCGATTAAACACTTAGGAAAACATGCTTTCCCACACAGCAGCCTCTTTATTTGCATGGAATAATTCCTTAGAACAACAAAAAAGTAACTTTGGTACAACTGTTGGAGCTTATTAAAATTCAGTCTACCACGCTGAAATCTGAAAAAGAGATTTCTATAAAATTATGGCTTGACAGATTTCTTGCTATGAACTTGAATAAAGTTGAAAAGTGATAATGATACATTTGAGCTGATGGTAACAGTCATTGTAACTGCTGAAAAAATACAAATTAAGGACTTTGGGAGGTTTCAAATAGTTTGCTACAGAAGAGGCATCAAAGAAAATAGTTTTATAGTTTGATGAGTGTTTTTAACTAGTTAAAGATGTTACTACAGCTACCTTAAAACCATGTTGTAAACAATGCCCCTGATTCAAAGATTGTCACAGATGGTTGTTTTTTTTAAATTTTGAAGCTTTTAATCATCCTATTTCTAAGGCTTTGTAGTGTAAAGGAATTGCATTTCTATAATAAATTTATCAATTACTAATTAGTTTGGTGGTGAATGCCTAATTTGGTTTCTATATAAAACAGGGCCGGTTTCGATTTCTTCTACCACTGGTTTATCCTGGCCTATTTAACATATGAATTAAGCTCAAATATCTTTCAAAATTCAAAATAGCTGTACTTATTCCTGCCAAAATAATAAAAAGAAATTTATTGTTGTAATTGATTTATGGTTTAGTTAGGCAGAATGAAAATATGACCTCTAGAGGAATCCCTGTTGCCCCTTAAATTCCAGTTTGCTTTACAGTGGATCTGTGTGCTGGTGAAAGTTGGCACAACTAATACTTAATATGTTGATTTAAAAATAAGTTGCTTTGGATTTTAAAATAATATTTAAATGAGAAAAGAAGAAAAAACAGAGGCTCTTTAAATAAATTACTTTGCTCCTTGTAACTTTAAATAACCAAAACAAACAAACAAAAGATAAACCAAGTCATATGATAAATATATTGCAAGCAGGGACAGATAAGACATTTTTCAAAATTAAACTGCTATGACAAGCAGTCGTAAGGCAGTCTGCTTCCTCAGTTTTTGGTGTGTGTGGGTGGAGGGTGAAGATTAGGAGTATTACCATTGAAAATGCATACTCAAAGGAACGAAAACCTTTTAAGATATTCAAATTCCTCTTCTTTTATGAAATATACACACCATGTGCTTTATAATTTTGGTGATTTTTACTTTCCAATTTTGGTGGATTTATTTCAATTTTTACAACGTTATGTATTACATGTTTTTGTCCATAAAGCATTCTTCAAATGGTAGCTATTTATGTGAATAATAGAAAACAGCGTGAAAATATGACTTTTCTCCTTATTCCATTATTGAAATGGAATGTGATCATTAGCCAGGGCTGAGGTTTAGTGGCAACATTTTGAAAAATAGCGTAAATAAATAGATGTCAGATTAATTTTAAAAAAAAGACTATTATTGTTATTTCCAAAAATACCATCAGGATTTTTTTAGCTAAGAATAATTGTTATAATGAAGATAGAAGGCTGCATTTAAAAAAAATTAGCATACTATACCTCTTTAGAGATAAAAGGATTTAGTGCTCAGCTTGGATTTGTGAAAAGTCATGATTAAGGAACTATTCATGATCATAATAAAGTCATATGATTAACCCTGAATTTGGAAGTTGATGATGCAGCAATAGACAATACTGTGGCTAACGTAGAGTGTCTGTTTCTTTTGTAATTTGGCAAAAGTGCTTCTGAATCAGCCTCCTCACTCTCTGCAAAGGTGCCTCTCTTTTGAAGCAAAGAAGTTTACTTTATCCAAACTTCTTCTGGTACTGGTGCTATTGCTTTCGCTTTGTTCCTCAAGTCAGAGACAAAGAATATTTTTTTCAGGCATTGATTTTTTTTTTACCCTCTGTGGTTAATAAGAATTTATTATTTAGAGGTCCTGCAGGTTGAAATGCATATAAAAATCAGTTTTGATTGCCAAAAACCATTTACAGTAAAGGAGAAGGAATTTCAATCATTTTATCATGGGGTTCATATCATCTAGGTATACTTTTAATTAAACACTGCTCCATAAATAAGCAAATAATAGAAGTTAGCAGAGAAGCAGTTGATCTAAATCATGACAGTTGCTCATTTATCTTTGTCCTAACTAGACAATAGGAAATGACACTACGCTGTTGTTTTCTATGCATTAAGATTTCCTTCTTAAACAAATGCAATTGAGGCGGTTTGTTTTCCGACAGCCCGGCACACACTGCCAGTGGCCAGAGTTTTGTCTCGTCTTCATCCAGAGGAGGATTAATCTTGGTGATGGTGCAAACAAAATGTATGTCTGGGGTCAAAGTGCAGACTGCCTTTTGGGATCTGCATTACATTAATGTCATTTTTGGGTTCCTGACGTTAATCAAAACCAACACCATAAAGCGTCACTTAGCTAATTTGTGTATTATTGTCAATGTTACCATTAATTATGCGTTTGTGAGGAAAAAGAGGATTAATGAGATGTCACAGGTAATTTACAGCGATCAGGCTCCCCAGGACATTAAGGAAACACTAGCTGGGTAAGATTACCATGCAATTGTAATAGTATGCAAGAAGCAAAAGCCTTTGTTGAGGGACCACACTAATATTGTCCATCATGATAGAAAATTCCTCTTCACGAGAGTAATTCCTAACTTTTAAATACCTTATTTGAATTACATGTTTGTTTTTGTCTAAAATGTTAGGCACTGATGTATTAATTGTGAGACTTCTCTTTAGGTGTGTCTCCCAGTTCTGAGGACAAGCTATTGTCTTTCTGGAAAGGTAGGCAAGTCATAGAGGGTTAATTCTGCCCTGTTGGAATATTTCTATCAAACCATTTTAGGCGATTTGAGTGTTCATATTTAAATCAAAGTTGAGAAAAAGATCTCTTCACTCGCATCATTTCCTCCAGCTTAGTCCTTACTCAGAGCCATGTGAATAAAGGGCTTTTACTTTCTGTCATCCCGTTTCTGGAGTTCACCCAGTGAGGAGAGACAGCATAACCTAATGTAAGAATTATACCAGCATGATGCACATGGGGACAGAAGCATGGGAGTGTCTGTAGTCCTATACTGTAGGCCAACAGGCCGCACTGAAACAGGGATGCTGGGTCTCAGCTTGCTTCTGCTGCCCACTTGCTGCATTATGTGGTAACTAAGGGATCTGCTCAGAGAACACTGGAGCTCCCCAGGGGGAAATCAGAGGGGTTGGTTCAATCTGTAATTGATGAATCAAGCCTGATATAGATGCTCACTAGGAGCCTGAAAGCCTAGTAGGGGAGGTTCTGAGCTCCAGACTTGTGGGAGGACTGAGAGTTAGAAACCAGCAAGTGCTGTAAAGGAAGCAGCAGATGGAACTATGGGGCTTGTTGAGAAAGCAGTGAACTGAATCTGTAACCTTTATTAAAAGATATTTTTCGACCCCTCATCATGCAAAAGGCAACATGAATGGGACAGGGATGTATACTGGGGAGCAAGACTGGAGGTAATCCTAGAGAATTCAGAGCTCAGGGCCTTGGTAGCTCAATCAGATTGTTTTTGAAATAATCATGGTGCTGTAGGGTGGAGAATAGATTGGGGGGGGGGGGTTGTTCAGAGTGGTTTATGGAAGATCCTGCAGAAGGAAAATGTTTGGGGGAGACCATCTGCTATTTTAATTTGGATTTTCATTGGTCCATCTTAGTTTTGTCTTATTCTTATTTTTATTTATTTGAGGAATTATATGATAAAAAATATAGAATTATGTAGTTTAAATCCAAATTCTGGGAGACCTTGAACAAGTTATTTAACCTTTCTATGTGACATGGAGATAATAAAACTTACCCAAAGCAGTTATGAGGATTAAATGAGATAATGACTGTTACTCACTTAGCATAGGACTCAGCAACTATTTAATAAGTCATTTGTTTTTAGCCTTACATTTGTATCAGTAACATCTGGAACTTAAACAAACAAAAAAACCACACACCATGGCCTGGGCCATACACCAAACCTGTCATTCTGAATATCTCACTGTAAAGCCAGGATGAAAACTGCTACAATAAAGATTCAATATGCAGCCCTGGTCGGGTGGCTCAGTTGGTTGGAGCTTCATCCCATACACCAAAAATGTTGCAGGCTCGATTCCCCATCAAGGCACACACCCAAATTATGGGTTCAATCCCCAGATGGGGCATGTACAGGAGGCAACCAACTGATGTTTCTCTCTCTGTCCCTTCCTCTCTCGCTCTCAAAAGCAATAAAAACATATTCTTCGATGAGGATTAAAAAGATTCAATATTCATTATTTGTTATTATCAATTGTTATTAACATTAATACATATAGTGAAACTTAAAAAATAATTTTTATCTGATGCCTTGGTGTAGAGACTATATATGTGGGATCATGCATATTTCATTGGGTACTTATACATGTGATTAAAATGTTTGGGCCATACAATTTGAATTATGACATATAAAAAGCTATGAAATGCTGTTATTATAATGACAGTTTTTGTGTATACACGTGTGTCATGTATAGATCTATTTCCCTGGGGTGTGTGCTGAAGTATGAGATGGCTAGGGCTGCATGAAAGCTGCATTTAAGAAAAACTATCCATGTACTAGAGTAAGGTCAATCCACAAGTGAGCTAAACTTCACCATCTATTAACAAATGAAAATAAAACATTTATTACATTGTCCACTCTTGCTTTTTTATATTTATGGTATATTCCAAGGAGATTTCCCTGTTGGGATAAAATTTCAGAAGCAGAGATGTTGAAAAGCAGGGGAAAGTTTGAAATAAAAAATGTTTTATTATTGATTTGGTTGTTGCTGGGGCTGACCATATAGATTGTGGAAATAATATAGTTTACTTCTTTTCTTTTTATTGGCTCTACAAAGTAATAGCTTAGCATAGCTATTAGTTTATCTTGTAACTAACCTTTGAACTACTTTCTGAGCTGGTTGTTTTCCAGACGCTGGTATACTCAGTAGAATAAACGGAATGCTTTTTAATAATGTTAAGTGCACTAGAGGAGAAGATCCTCAAGAAAAGATCTGCTTTCCTCTGTTCTATGATATTTTATGGATTTTAAATTTCTTACTTTATTATCATGGTCCTTGTAGTGACAAAGCTCCTGCTCTGACTAAAATTAGGGATCTATACATGTACAGAATTTGTTTCTAAATTAAATGGCTAGTGTTTTCACTCTGTTCACCATAATGGCATAGTGTGAAGAAAACACTTTATCAAAATATTATGGCCCTGGCTGGTGTGGCTCAGTTGATTGAGTGTCATCTTGTACACTGAAAGGCTGAGGGTTCAATTCCCAATCAGGGCACATATCCAGGTTTTGGGTTCGATCCCTAGTTGGGGTGCAATGGGAGGCAACCAATTGTTTCTCTCTCACATCGATGTTTCTCTCTCTCTCTCTTTCCTTCTCCCTTCCCCTCTCTCTCAAATCAATAAAACATTTTTTAAATGATAAAATATTCTGGATATGATATAAATGATATAATATGCTGGACTAAAAACAGTTTATCAAGGGATTAGATGTAATATGTAAAGAACTAGTCATTTTATTTAAAAAAAATTTAAATGATGATATGTGGGACTGTGTATAAGATCTATTGAAATTATTATTCAAGACATCAGTAAAAGGAGGCTCAGCTTCCCCCAGCAGGCTGTGCTGAGATCCCTCAGAGGCTGGGGAGGAATCTTCCAGCGGATCCCCTCCCCCTTGCTCAGAGCCGTTAGGGAAGAAGTAGGAGTCAATGACCTTTGGGGGAAGGCACTGTGCTGCTCAGCACACCCAAGCAGCATGTCAGATCACTGCAACACAAAAAAGTAAGTTACAGATTCAATTTGGTGGTGGTGGGGGGGGGCAGAATAAACTATCACCCCACCATATGTGTGTGACTTCTCAATTTCCCACTTGTTTCTATTTTTTAAAATATGTTTTCTTTATTGATTTTAGAGAGAAAGATAGAAACATCGATGAGAGAGATCATCAATTGGCCGCCTCCAGCATGCCCCCCACTGGGGATCGAGCCCACAACCTGGGCATGTGCCCTGACCGGGAATTGAACCAGCGACCTCTTGGTGCATGGGTTGACGCTCAACCACTAAGCCACACCAGCTGGGCCACCTGTTTCCATTTTTAAAATAGAAATTTTCAGCCCCCTTGTTTAATGTCTGCTCAGAACAGTTCAAGACCCTGTTACTATTTTAAAATGCATGCGTCTTAAGATGAATCTCCAACCAGAGGAAAATAAAACTCAGAAAGCTTTGTGTAAGGAAAAAGTAAAAGACATCAGAAATGTGTATATGTTCCTGGTCTTATATTTTATATAATGGCATTATAGTCATCAGAGACCCTGATAATAGGATTGCTAAGACATCTAAGTAAGAAGTAGAAAATATTCTTCAGGTGACCACAAACATTCCTCTTTGACATAATTATGAAAAAAACTTCTAAAGATTAAGAAGCTTTTCTTTTTCATATCAAAGGAATTGATTAAATAATTGAATAATTGTCACAACATTTCTATCTTTCCCACTGTCGATCAAAATATCCTGGTAACCTTCTGAATTATTATGGACCTACATTGTCAATGAAGCTTCAACAAACCCATAATGGGTTTCTAGAGTATAAAGTCACATATGATTAACATTTCCCAAAGAAGAATCGTCTCAACGTAAGTCCACTAAAAAAGAAGTGTGTCCTCATGTTCGATACCTTTGAAAAATAATGCATCTATATTTCCCTCTTTGAGATTCACAATGCTCATTGATTTATGAAATGTTCCTGTTGTAAACTAAATTTTAAACTTTGAAAGTAATTTGTCCCCAGTGAAACATTGACATCGCTCAGAATTTCTGCTCCACAGAACACACTATGGTTCTATGGAACATTATAACTATGGTGGTTTGTGATATACACACTGCAGTCAATATTTTCTGGCTCCACCAGCTGGGCCAAGGGCCGCCCAGCTGGAGATGGGAATTATTAGGAAGTGTGTCCAATCGAGCAAACTTGATGAAGAATAACCAGAGAGAACTGAGGGCTATAGCTGGCACCTCAGTGCTGATTTTCAGGCCTGTGGGGCCACAAGGGGAGAGTCCAAAGTGTGGAAAAAACTAGAAGTATTGAGAATGCAGAATTAAGTGTGGGAAACAGGAGTAGGCCAATTATTTATAGGCAGATTGCAAGAAAGTACTGGAGATCCTTTTTGATTTGGTGTCTGTTATAGAGTGTGGAGGTGGGGAGGAAAAAACCTCTAAGGCTTAACTGATAGAACCACGTTGCACAAAGATTGAGAAAAAAACATAAGAAATGGTGTCAATAATATGGGGAAGGAAGGAAGCGGGTGGGAGTGGGGGAAAAGAGGGAACATCTGTAATACTCTCAATAATAAAGATTAAAAAAAAAAAAAAAAGAAAGAAATAGTGTCATGGTCTGCCCATCACCTTCAGTATTGTACATTTTGAGTCAACTGGAACTATGGTAGCTACTGAGCAAGTTAGATGACCTTGCTTGAGGTGTTCTCCAATACCTTTTTTTTTTTTTTTTGCATTCATCTTCAGATATAACAGGAAGGAGAGAGGGAGGAAGAGAGAGAGAAACATCGATGTGAGAGAGACACATCGAGTGGCTGCCACCCACACAACCTCAGCTGGGTCTGGGGACAAACTGCAACCGAGGTACGTACCCTTAGCAGGAACTGAACCTGGGACTCTGTGGTCCATGGGCTGATGCTCTAACCACCGAGCCAAACTGGCCAAGGCCAATACCTTTTAATGACATGACTGCCAATCTTAAAATTGGTGGTGCTTCTGTTGCCATTTCCAAAAAATAAATACTGACTGGTGTTAGTCAACTGGTCTTCCGAGTTACACTAGGAGATAGTAAGGGAAGTGGAGGCCTTTTTTAAAAATATGCCAACCAGAAAACTTTATCTCATTAAGTCAAAGAATAGCAATTAAAACAATCTAATGTTTATCTATGAACTTCTATATATTGGAAACAACATTCTCGAAGCACACATGTCAGGGTTATGGTAATTCTTAACGACTTTAGCCAATGGCACAACTTGATTGAGGTTAGTAGCAAGAGAATGGTTCCCAAACAGTACATGGTTATGTCCACTATGAGGAAAAATTCTGAGCTTAAGGACATGGTCTGGGCCCAATTTATCTTTGCAGACTCAAAATTTAATATTCTCAGCACAAAGGCAAGAGCTCAATAAATGTTTGTGTAGATGAATAAATATTCATTTTTTTTTTTTTTATCCTCACCCGAGGACATTTTTCCATTTTTTGTTAAGACAGAGTGGGAGGGAGAGAGAGGAAGAGAGAGAGAGAGAAACATCAACGTGAAAGGAACACATCGAGTGGCTGCCACCCGCACGACCAACCAGGGTCGGGGACAAACTGCAACCGAGGTACGTGCCCTTAGCGGGAACCGAACCCTGGTCTCTCTGGACCGCAGGCCGATGCTCTATCCGCTGAGCCAAACCGGCCAGGGCTAAATATTCATTTTTTTAAGGTGATCTGAAGTAATACAATTACATGTAGGAAAGGTAAAATAAGTGTATTAAGAATATCCTGAGACTATGTTTTAAACCATATAACAAAATGGTGGTGACTAGGCATACATGCAATTAGCCAGGTCAGCTTGATAGCTTGATGTACACTTGTCAAAATTTATATTTCTTTTTTTTTTTTTTTTTACATCTGACCTCAATTCTGAGAGATTGAAGCAATATAATATCCTATAAACAGTGGCCATAACAACAAATTAAAGAACACCCTTAATGAGTTCACAATGTGATAAAGACCATTTTTTAACAGGTGATCTGTTCTAATCTAAATAAATTGGTTTGTTCCATCTTTGAGCATAGAAAACAAAACAAAACAATAAAGCAAATATATCCATATCCTTCATGCATCAAGATGACTATGTGTGAGTAGGAATGAAAAGGCTTTCAAGTATATACATTCCCCCCCGCTTTTTAATTGTTGTTAAAAGTATTACAGATGTCTCTCCTTTCTCCCCTATTGACCCTCCTCCTAACTATGCAGTCTGGATGAAGAAACCTTTTTCTATCTCACAGCTCTGTGGGCAAACCGCTGGCCTAGGAGGGAAGGATTTTACCTGTCCACTTCATTCAAATGGCGATACAGATAACAAGGACACCTAATATAAAAATCTAGTGCCGACAGATGTGTGTAAGATCCTCGGACATCCTTTCCATCTTCAAGGAGCTGGAATTGCTGGGATTTTCTTGCCTTATGGAAGTGTCCGTCCACTCTGTCACCTGCTCCTTGTGTGTCCCCATTCTGAATGCCAGCAGTCCTCATGTTCCTTCAGTTTTGTTTTTAATTCCAACCAGTGGTTCTGATTCTGATTTATAATAGCTCTCTTATTCAACAATTTGGTTTTGTCTTGTTGCTCATGAATTGAACTCAAATTTGATTAACCCACGATGACTTTTCACCATGAAAGGCTGTAGAGCCTTTTCCTGCAGGCTCCCTCACCAGCATGTATAGTATGTTTCAGGAACAAAGACGGAGAAGCTACATTGAAATATCCTTTTCTCATCTTGTGTCTCCTGTCCCCAGTCCTCCTCCCCCGGACTTCCTCCTTTCCCCCCTTTCTTCTGCCCCCTCATCTCCTCCCCTTCCTTCCTCTCATTTTTCTTCAAATCATTGGTGCTCTAAACTCATTACATTTTAGGTTCTTTAATTCATCAAAGTGAACAAATGTATTCTAAAATTAGTTGGATCAGTTCATAAATCAAGGCATAAAAGATGAACACAAGGAAGAAAAAATGGGAGCTGAGAAGCAGATGGGGTTCTGAATATCACCCTTTCCTTTCTCTTCCGCTTTCTGCATTCGCTGCCCCTCTCTGCACCTAGACCTCCATGCACACAGAGCTGCCTGCACTACCCTTCACATCGTAGTGTAGTGTCCTTTCTTCAGGGGCATCGTCCCTTACCTTCTAGACTTAGACTTTTATATGACCGTATTGCATTCTATAGATAGAATGTCTCAGAATTAATGAGTGATCTAGATGCAGATAAAACACAGGGATCCAATGCAACCCATCCAGATTTTTTTGACGACTCCCAGGCAATTAGAACTGTGTGACAAGTTCCTCCAGCGCAGGAAGACTGCTGTGGTAGGCAGCCTGGGAAAGGGTTCCGGGAGCTCTCTGGAATTCCTGCCCTGTGCAATTTACCACCACTCACCTTGCACGTGGGCTGGATATCGTGGCTCACTTCCAAAGAACAGAATACAGCCAGCATGACGAGATGTCACTTCCGAATTTAGGTTACAAAAAGGCTGTGACCTCTCCCTCCCCCTCTCTTTCCACCCTGTCCGGGAGGAAGCAAACTGCCATGTTGTGAGTGACCCTACAGACGGACAGCACAGCAAAGAACTCAGGTTTCTGGCCATTGGCTGGAAAAAGACCTAAGGCCTACCACTACCCTGTGAGTGAGCTTGAAAGGAGAGTTCCCCTCAGTTCAGCCTTCAGATACAATGTCTGCTGACACCTTGATTGTAACATTGTGATAAACCTGGTACTACCTGACCCAGCGAAGCCAAGTCCGGATTTCTAATCACAGAATGACTGAGATAATAAATGTTTGCTTTAAGCCATTAAGTTTTGAGTTTTGGGATACACTGTTACACAGTCATAGATATCTAATACAGATTTTGGAACCTGGAAGTGGGGTGATGTCATGATTTGGTAGTGGGTTGAGGCTGGAAGGATTTTGAGAAATGTGTTAAAGAAAGCCTACATTTCCTTGAGCATCCAGGCCAATTTCATGTGTATTGCCTATAGAATATGTCTAACAAAAAAGCAGAAAGCATTCACAATGACAGTAACACATGTAACAAAGTATATTTGACAATGTTCTCACCCAAAATGCTGAGAATAAGGGGCCTTCAGTATTGTGAATATCCAGGCTAGTGATGATCTGTTATTTAACATATTGGTAGCCTTTTGTATGCATAATGTTCATTCTTCTCAGACATATACACCACACACAACGGATGTGGATGGTGATTTGATGTGGGGCAGGATGCTCTTCTACAGATTTTTATGAGGTTCTCAATCTTCCCATTAACTTTTTATAGATATCTGGGTCGAATCTGTGCCTGTGAATAAATGATAGTTTCTTTTTTCTCTAATGGAGGCAATGTATGACCATCTCACTTCAAATCATGATTCCATTTACTAAGTAATCTCTACTACAAATATATTCTTAGGCTATGCATAATTTTCTTGTATCTGATCTTAGTGCAAAGGTAAATTCCCTTTTGCAAAGTCTTGAACTAAATCTAGTTACTGTGTTTGCTTTATATTAAGTGGGGAAAAAATGTTGTTACCTAACCTAAAGAATTCTTACTTTCTTACTTATGGGTAATAAAGAAAGGAATATTCATGGTTTATGTGCCTACAGACATGGACAGCTAAGAGTAATATTACGCTGTTTTATGGATGGTATTTCTTTGAAAGTAAACATAATTAAATCTTTCATGTATTATCAGGTAATATGCATATGCGTATATGTATTTCTCCATCTCTCTGTGTCTCTCTCCATATATATATATATATATATATATATATATATATATATATATATATATATATATATGTTAATAGTATCCAGTTCTTATTTCATTGTATCATTGTACTGGGTAAAAATAAAATATAAGTCCAATCGATCTATATTTTAAAATAATGTTTTATCTAAATTTGGGTACTTGGATAAGACATATTTACTTATTATGACCTCCTTTTTTTTCCATGTCACTTGAGAAACAAGGTCTTTGTAAATTCTTCAATTAAGTCCCAGTGGTTACCAGGGTGCAAATGACTTAGTAGTAATGTGGTCCAGCTTCCACAATCAATCATTTCAGCCCCCATCACCACCAAAGACTTATATATACACTTTAAAAATTACCTTTATTAATAAAAAATATATACATAGCTAATCTCATATGCAATTTCAGGGGTGTGCTTTGAAGAATAGTCTTTCTGATCAGAAATATCTTTCTCCATGGCAAGCCACAGAGTTCCAAATTCCAAATATCCAGGTAACCTTATCATTCTTTCAAGAAGCAATACATTTTAAGCAAGTTAAACTATCACTCTAAGAGGAGTTAACTGGTAGGTAGCTTGTTCACAGGGATTAATTAGTCTATATGGATACCTGTTACTCATTGCTATGCAGCAGAAGAAGGGCGTTGGGCAATCTGACACAGACTAAGTCAGGTTTGATGTCAGTGGTTAGAATCCGCACACTGTATTTAGGGTTACTGAGAGCAGTGATCCCTTTACTCTCACTTTCCATAGATGAGGGCCCTGGAAATCTAGGAATAGGATAATGAAGGAGAGCAAGGTGGTACTAAATAAGTGGTGTGGCAAGATCTTAAAGATACATTTTAATTTTATCAATCTTTCCTAGAGGTAGAATTTGTTATATTTTCCTTTTTTGTTAAATATAGACAACTCACGGATGAAGACTGTGTAATAATACAGTTCTGTGTAAGGAAATGTCCTATTGTCTTCATAACCTAATAATAAGAACTCTTATTTTTATATTGATTCTGATGATAGTTTTTAAGTGCATGATTTCACTACAAGAATCTTTGTAACTTTTTAATGGACATCGGGGGCATAAATTATCCATAATTTTGGTCATCATTAGTCCACTAATGACTTTTTTCATTTATTCCTTCCCTCCCTCCCTCATTTATACAATGAGATAGACAGTCATTTATAAATCCATTATTCAATACAAAAATTGAGACCTTGACAATAACTTTGTGGTCCTTCTCTGTTCCCTCACCCTGTCTTTTTCTACCTGATATAATTATGCCAAGTCTTGTGTTTGCCATTTTCTTGCTTTTTGTATAATTTTATTCTATCTAATTGTATTTCTAAAAAGTATATATATATATTTTATTTATTTTTAACTTTTAAGAAGGATCATGCTTTATGTACTCATCTGTGACATTTTCCACTTAACATAAAATTAATATTATTCATATTGTTGCATTGTAAATATCCACAGTGGACATTCATTCATTTTGATTGCTGTATACTATTTTGCAGATTTTTAAAAATATCCAAATAAATAATATCTTTTCTCCCTGACTCTTCTCCTTATTCTTTTTTCCTTTTTCTTTTCTCCCTTGTCCCTCAAGTAAGTCTTGCTCAATCTCCTGTATTCAGGACTTTTTAATAGCAGCTACCTACTATACATTTTCAACTGCAAATACTACAGTAGCGCCAACTATATCCAAAATATTTTTTTCCCTCCTATTCCTTCTCTCTCTATAACTCCCTATCAGAAGATCCTGGGACAAATGCCCAGCATTCCAAGAAACCGAATTTGAAAATAACTGTATGAAGCTGTAACCAGATGTATGCATGTATTAGAACTCTCTTTATTAGTTCACTTCAGTGGTTCTCAATCTTTAGTATGCCTCAGAATTACCTGGCAGACTTTTTAAACTCCAGATTGCTAGACCATCACCCAGAATTTCTGATTCATTAAGTCTGGGTGGAGCCCAATAATTTGCATTTCTAGCAAGTTCCCAGGTGATACTGATGTTACTAGTCTGGGAACCACATTTTGAGAACTACTGATATATCTAAAAATGTTTTTGAAGTTGTCCACACCCCAAACCTTATATTAGTCTCACTAATCTTTCAAGTATGCAGGAAAAAAATATTGGTCCTTTCCTTGAATTTTATGTGTAAATTTAAATTAATACTTATTTTTCTTGTACACTAGCCAAGGGTATTTCATGAAATTCAAAAATAAACAGGGTTTAAGATAGTTTTATTTATTTTCATACTTTTATGGAACACATTCTGATTATACTATTTAAATTCTACTTATAGCTACACCCTACTTTGCCTAATTAGTAATTTTGATGTAATTTTGATGGAATGCTATAAGCCACAGTTCTGTGTACTAAATAATTAAAAACAAATTTTTAAATCCTCACCCAAGGATACTTTTTTCCATTGATTTTTCGAGAGTAGAAGGGAAGAAATCAGGGAGGTGGAGACAGAGAGAGAGAAAGAAAAGCTCATGTGAGAGAGACACATTGATTGGTTGCCTCCTGCACATGCCCCAGTTAGGGTTGGGGTTTGAATCTGCACCCCAGGGACATGTCCTTGACTGGGAATCAAATCTGAGAACTTTGGTGCACGGGCCAACTCTCTAACCACTGAACCACACTGGCCAGGGCCCAGATAATATTTTAATAAATACACTAAGAAGCTACCTATTTAACATTTTTTGTTAAAATGTTTTTCTTGATTTTGCATAATTATCCTCCAATTTATATCTTCTGTGAATTTAGAATTCTGTGCATAATGTCTTTGTGAATGAGAGCGAGCAGGCACTTGGCATACATAGCTTAGAGATGCCCTAGGAAAGCACGCTGTAAGAGAAATAGTGACTTCCTCAGACACCTAGGTGCAATTTTAGTGGCAAAAGTTGTACATTTCCTTGAATGTCATGTACAACTTCATAAGTATTTTTTTTTCAGCTCATAAATGTGGCTGATTTGCAACTTCTAGGATGCTACAATATCCCCATAAACCTCTCTTCTTAGAAGAAACACAGCTCCATCAAAACAAGTCTTTGAAAATATTGACCAAGCAGTAATAAACAACACTCCTCAAATGTGCTGTATATAAAAAAAATAACCTCTTGAGGGGCAACACCAGTTTTATTTTTACTCATTAGGCTTTGCACTTTTGCCAACACTAGTAAATGATGTGGTCAATCAAGCTCATAAAAGTAAAGCTTTCTTTCTTTCTTTTTTTTTAATCTGAGGAAATGATCTATATTCCTTTCCCTGGTTATTCAGATAGATAAAAATATCATCTTTTCAAAAACGGTTCCCAGCAGACAAGGAGATGTTTATATTTGGCACTGTGAATGAGGATCTATAGTTAAGTAAATGGAAACATACCAGATCAAATTATATTGCCTTTAGCAAATAATAGCAATGTTAGCCCCTTGGTACTGACCAGGTTGTTCAATATATTTATTAATTTGTGTTATTTAAAGTAAGACTTCAAAGAGCATAGTGATCATTTTGGCTGGAGTGGGAAATGGATGGCTGCTACACCCGGACTGAGGACAACTTGGAAGCTTGAGCAATGCAGCTAGAAGCTAGAAACGGCCATGAACCTAAATGAGTCTGCTAAGAGCAATGGTACATTGGCTGTCTTTGGAAAATCAATCTGCCAACTGATCCACACCATAAAAACAAAAGAAACTGACTCAAGGACAAATAGCAGTAGGAACCTTATTAGGAATTAAGCACAAATAATAGAAATAAGCATAAGTGAACAATTTCTGATGATTTGTGCTACATGAACAGGTGCTATTTTAGTTTAGATATCTGAAAATTCTTCACCTTTTCTCATTATTCATAAAAATATTTCAGTGGTCTCTTGTCTTTTTTCTACCCATTTCTTTCTTGCCCATTTTTTCCCCTTCTCTTTCATTTTTCTCCCATTTCTCTTTCTCTACCACATTCCCTCTTCCCTATCATGTCTTTCTTCTTTCCTTTCCTTTCTGGTTCCCTCTCTGCACATTCTTTCTCCCCTTAAGTCAAGCATGGCATAAGAACTAAACAGAGAAAACAAATGATATATGCTGGTTTCCATACTAGATTTCCCCAGTGACGAGTAAAAATAAAATACATAATAATATGAAAGTACAGGCACTATAAAAGAGTTAGGGGGCTGATATTAAAATTGGCTTCAAGAACATGGCAGATTAGCCAATTTAACTTCCTAGGTGAATTCACTCTTTCAGAAAATATTCACCATTTTATTACCTATGCAGTAGTGTCCTAATAGCCTCTTCATGTTTCTTGACCATCTATACTTCACACAACTCTCTACAATCTCATCATGTTTCTCACCAGCTTAAAATCCTTACTTTCAATCAAATCAGTCATTGATTGGTTGGTTGGTTGGTTCGTTCGTTCATTCATTCATTCATATACCCCGTGATGAATATAATGTTCCTTTCTGCCTGTAGGAGGAAATAAAAACCCTTAAATATAAAAATAAAAACAAAACCCTTAAACCAGTAAATACATCAATCACCCTCTAGTCCATCCTGACTTTCCTCTTTATCCTCTCCATATAAATCTGTCCTTCCTTCCACCTGTCCATTTCTTATACATTCTTTGAATTAACACAGATATACTTTCCTCTATAAAGCCTTTTTTGACTCCTTGATCACCCTGGAAGAGTGTTGTTTCTAGCTCCCGATACTTTTTAAATTCTTTTTTTTTTTTACTTTTTCTGGTACATGCCCCTAGCAGGAACCGAACCCAGGACTCTCTGATCCATAGGCCGATGCTCCAACCGCTGAGCCAAACTGGCCAGGGCTTAAATTCTTCTTTTAAAGCCCCATTCATCCTGCATGTAATGTAGCTATTTTATTTTGATTAAAAAATACTTTTCACCATGAAATTAATAGAGGTTTCTTGTAACATTTTTAGAGAATGCAGAAATGTTGAATAAAGAAAAAGGTTATTCATAGTTCTACCATTGACAACTATTGTTAATATTTGGATATGTTTTGCCCTGGCCGGTTTGGCTCAGCGGTTAAAGCGTCGGCCTGCGGTCCTGAGAGACCCGGGTTCGGTTCCCGCTAAGGGCGCGTACCTCGGTTGCAGTTTGTCCCCGGCCCTGGTGGGTTGTGCGGGTGGCAGCCACTCGATGTGTTCCTTTCACATCGATGTTTCTCTCTCTCTCTCTGTTCCTCTCTCTCCCTCCCACTCTACCTGAACAAAAAATGGAAAAATGTCCTCAGGTGAGGATAAAAAAAAAAAAAAAATTTTGGATATGTTTTCATCCAGAATTTTTTCTGTGCATAAACTTTATAATTTACTCTATCATTTTAAGGTTAAAAAAAAGATTTAGTAAATTTTACTTTATATTTTCTTTTTATTGGCTTACTTATCTTTATTTTCAATTTAATAATTTTATAATATATATATTTTTAATAACAAATCTTTATATAGAATTGAAATGTATTTATTTATCCTCACTTGAGGATATTTTGTTTGTTTGCTTTTTAGAGAAAGAGGAAGGGAGAGAGAGAGAAACAGAGACAAAAAGAGAGTAAAACATTGATGTAAGAGAGAAACATCAATTGGTTGCCTTTTGGACATGCCCTGACTGTAGCTTGAACCCACAACCTAGGTATGTGCCCTGACTAGAAATTGAACCCACAACCTTTTCATGCATGGGACAATGTTCCAACCAATGCCACCTGGCCAGGGCTAGAATTAAAATTTATTTTGAATGTAGATTAATTATAGGTTATAATCTCCAAATAGCTAAACATATATTTAAATTTTTTATTGCCTGGATTATACTACATTTTTTGAATCTTGCTTGGAATCCTTCATAAAATCCTGCAAGACATATTTTCATGTCTAGTTTATAGATGAGAAACCCAAAGCTCTGAGAAATTAATCACTTATCCAAAGTCAAATAGGTTGCAGTGATAAAACTAGACTCAAATTTTGTTCTAATGCCAGTAGTTATGGTCCGTGGTTAACTAGAAAGGCTAAATGTAGGATTGGTCTTCTTTTCTTATTTTCTTAAAACTATATTTTGATTCTTGCCCGGCCAGTGTGGCTCAGTAGTTGAGCATCAACCCATGCACCAAGAGGTCGCCAGTTCGATTTCCGGTCAGGGCACATGCCCAGGTTGTGGGCCCAATCCCCAGTGGGGGGGCATGCAAGAGGCGGCCAACTGATGCTCTTTCTCATCAATGTTTCTATCTCTCTCTCCCTCTCCCTTCCTCTCTCTCTAATATCAATAAAGAAAAAAAAATCATTTAAAACCATATTTGATTCTTGCCTGATCTTTCTTTCCGAACAACATTAGAGAAATTTTGTTATGTTTTCACTAGTCTCACTTACCAGAGATTAGCTAATGGTCCCAGAAAAATTCCAGTGACATAATAAATGCACAATAAATATTTGTCAAATAAGCAAGATGAGACAAAGCAATCCAAGGAATAGAGAAAGATAACAATGAAGAAATAGAGGGTCAAAAATAGTCTGCATTTATTTACTCTCGATGCTGCCATACTTTTGATTTAAGAGGGATGTGTTTGATTAGAATTCTGAATATTGAAATTTGGGTTAGTATTTTCTTCCTAATCCTGTGCTACAAAAATAAAGATACAGAATTTCTCAGACCACAGAGAAATCTTGATGTTCTTGTGATCCTATGCTAATATATAGTATTATCATGATTCTAAAAGCAAATTGCTTGGTTGTGGGGGGGGGACCTCAAGTCATGTTTTCTATTTACTATTAGGGGCTCTGAGATGGGCAACCTAACACTCAAAAGCATCTCACCATTGATGAGATGAATATTGTTTATTTTAATCACAATGATAATAGGAATAATTATGTCTGCTATAAAAATCTTTTTAAATATCTTAAGATTCCACAATGATCTCAACAGTTTTTCATTTTCCTCATGAAAGACGTCTGTCTGGTTGCTGAGAGGCAGCATGGCAAATGAGAAAGCTTAAACTTTGAAGTTGGAACCAAGCGGTGCCACTCACTAGCTATGAGGCCTTGGGAAGGTGCCTCCACTCCCCTGAGCTTCCAGTTCTACCCACTTTGTAGTTTTGGTGAGTATTAAAAGTAATGACCCTCCCCCAAAAGAAGTAATGACAACTATGCAAATGCTGGTACATAATAGGTGCTCCATGCATGTTAGTGTCTGACCATAACTTTTTTTTTCTTCATATCCAGTTTCTTCACCATGTGTAGATGCTCGTTGACGCTCTTAATGGATGACAAGGACATCATTGCAGCTGAAGAATCTGCCTTTGTTCTGCATAACTTTCCAGTCTCCTAGTCATCCAAATAGAACCTGTAAATAATAATGGTTGTCGAGTGGTTTCCAACTACTTTCTCATTGTAATGTGCTTTTAAAAAATGAGATCGTACCCTTAACAATGATTACCCTAGCCAAATTACTTTTCTCCCTTTAATATACTTTTCATGATACGCTGTGTTGGAGACAATTTATAAGACACCTTAACTTTTAGAGAACAAAGGAAAGGAAAATTAAAATGTAGACAAATAAAAATTAGACATAGGGATCAGAAAATTGCCTAGTTCCTATCACATGGATTAAAAAAATGGTTTTAGTATTGAAATTGTTTATTATCTGTTAAGCTTATTTTCATCTTTTTTTCCTTTTTTTTATTTATTAAAGAATATTTTTCTTTATTGATTTTAGAGAGAGAGGAAGAGAGGAGAGATAGAAACATCGATGAGAGAGAACATCTATTGACCGCCACCTGCATGCCCCCCACTGGGGATCAGGCCCACAACCTGGGCATGTGCCCTGACTGGGAATCAACTGGTGACCTCTTGGTGCGTGGGTCGATGCTCAACCACTGAGCCACACCAGTCGGGCTCATTTCCTTTTTAAAGCATCCATGAAAGAACAGCTTAAGACCACCCAGTGGTTGTTCCTGCCCATCCAGTGGCCTGGGCAGTGGGGGGCTGCAGCCCAGTCTCCAGCAGGAAACTGCTGAATGGGCACAGGGGGCACCTGCGTACCTTCAGACCAGTGGGCGACCTCAGGCTGAGCAGCAGTGAGCTGTGGAGCTGGAGCAGGCCATTCACCCTGAAATGCCTCCTTGGTCGCAGCCTTCTCAGCAGGCCTGTCCTCCGTCCCCACCTGGCCGGCTCCGTGTGGAAGCGGAGATCAGGCAGCACCTCCCGCAGGCGCTCTCGGGAGATGACGTCACGCATGCGCAGAAGCTCCTGGGCAGCACCCGCCACCTCAGCCCTAGGACTGAGCCTCCTTGTTGTTGCGGGAGATGACAGTGTCCACACAGCGCGGAGGAGAGTCTGTGATACACACAGAGCAATGGTAGGCAGGTTAACAAAAGATGCCTCCGTGAGAGTCCAGTGCTCGGCCCTGGGATCAGTAACCACCGGAGGATGTGACTCCCGAAGGCAGGTCCCAGGTCAGCAACAGGAGTGGCGCCGGTGGCAGCAGCAGCTGGTCAGTGTTCCTGGAGGACGTGACAGTGACGTCAACGGTGTTCCCAGTGGCAGCAATGGTTCAAGCTGCCAGCAGGAAGCTTCTCCCAGGTTCTCTTCAGACATATGAGGTAATGCTATCCCTTTACCTTTTGCAGATGTACTATTCCATTTGGAAATCAGGGTTGGTGCCACCTAGGTGGGGTCTTGCTGTAAGAATTTGAGGACATCAAGGGCTCTGGACATTGTGAGGTCTCCCTTTACGTTACAGTGGGAACCCCGAGCAAGTCGTGTGAACCCTCCTCTTGGTAGCGTGGAAAGCCCCCTTTAATTTTGTCAGGCTTATTTTATTCATCATGAAAAAAAGATGAGTAATTCTTTTAAAATTCTTTTTTGGGGGTAGTGCTTTGGAAGGGAATAAACAACATTTTAGTGACAAGTAATATCTAAAATCTAATAACACTTGAAATTATTTTTATTATGTGAAGAATTACATTTGCAGAGAATACAATCTATCCATTGACACATTTAACTTATTAAGCAGTGGAATGAAACAATGCTGCCGTTATTTAGTATTCAGAACTAACAGATGATTGCTGATTCTTTTAGCAAACATGCACTTTGATGAGACTTGCCTGTCAACGCACAAGTAAAGCTCAAGGAACACAAGACAATATGCTATTGACCATAAAAGCTTTAAGATGTTATAAACATTTTAGACACTGTATTCCATCCATCATGCATCCATACATTCATCCATCCATTCCTGTAATAACCCATGCTTTTATATTTAACAAACAAATTATCTAATAATTTTCTATGCTTTTATTTTTACAACAATAAACCTGGCTTTCCAGGCAGTGTTATTATTTTTCTACTGAGAAACATACATGGGACATATGGCAAGGTCCCTAACAGATGCCCTCTAAATATTGTGTGTATAAAGGTCTAGGCAGTAAAATGAGACAGATCAGTTGTTAATTCATAACACCTACTAATAGCTATTTTAAAATGGTTTGCTTCTAAAATTTTCCTATGTAGTTTCAAATTCCATGTAATTGTTTGAACCCATATACATGGAAGATACCTTGTTATAGCATATTTTGAAAGGAATTTTATGCTCTTGATGATATGGAGACACATGAACTGAGTGATAGAACAGTTAGTAAATTTTTAGCTATTTGAATAATGTTCCCAAAGTTCTGATTAATGGATCAGTTTCAAACCATGGTGGTATCTCTAGTGACATGTCAAAAGGGTCTTCCCTAGAACATTGAGGAGAAAGTGTCTGCCCTAGACACTTTTTCCTCAAAGTTCATATGAATGGTTTGACCAAAAACTTAGGTAGACACATCATCTGTGTAGAAGTTATAGAACTCTGAGAAATATATTAAGAAACTCGGCTCATTGAATCAATATGGGACAAAAACAACACAGTAAAGTTTAATAGTTACACACATATCCACCCTAAATGTAAGATACATGTGTATGCCATCTTGCATTTTGGTTAACAATATTAATTGGAAGTATACATAATAAGATTACCATTTTTTAAAAAATATCACCCGAGCTCTATCCTAATAAAACAGAAAACAACGCAATATTTAGGAATAAACATACTTGTTATTTAGTTGTTTATAATAGTGAACTATTTAAAATAGTAAACTTCCAAATGAGGAGACTAGTTACTGTAATCATGATAGATTTACTTGATAGAATATCATCTGTTTATCAAAATAAAACTTACAGCTCAGGCCAGTATGGCTCAGTGGTTAGAAGGTCGGCCCATGTACTGAAGGGTCATAGGTTTGATTCCCAGTAAAGGGCCTGTACCTGAGTTACCGATTTTATCCCCAGTCCCAGTTTGAGCGTGAATGGGAGGCAATCAATCAATGTGTCTGTTTCATATTGATGTTTCTCTCTCTCTCACCGTCCCTCCCTTCCACTCTGTCTAAAAATCAATGGAAGAAATATCCTCGGGTGAGGGTTAACAAAAAGATTAAATCAAATTAAAAAACAATTATGAAGGGATAGAGCTTCCAACAACATGGTAAAATGTTTATTCATGCTAAAAACAAAATACAAATTGGATGATTCTTCATCTATATAAATAATTTAAATGATACACAAATAAAAAAATTCCACAAATATATACCAAATACTATCTTTTTCTTTCTCCTACATGCTGTCTCTTAATTCTACTTCTTTCTGCTTCAGTGTTTATACTGAACATGTATTTTTTAAATAATTATATGAATATTTTTAAATCAGTTTCAGAAGCAGTAAATTTGGATGCCTGGCCAAAAGCAGTCAATGATGATGGCTCGTGACAATCAATTTGCTGAAAATCCTGCCCTTTCCATACTCACCTTACTTTATCTTGACAACAAACTTTAATTTACTTAAGCCTCACAAAAACTGTATGAGGTTATGTATCATGATTTCCCTCTCATTTTAAAATTCAAGTTTACAGACTACATTATTAGTGTATGGTAAAAATCATGCTCTGAAAAGTTAAACATGAGCCCACAGTGAAATTAATAACTTCATAAGTTATGATAAGGAGATAATCTATGTAAAGTACCTCCCTCACCATTAACCAGTAGAAAGCTCTTATGATTAGCTACACACACACACACACACACACACACGTACACACACGCACAAAGGTGATGGGGTAGTAGGGTCTGTTGTGATCATCTTATAATATTTAAAAAACTATGTGGAAAAAAAAACACTTTTTTTTTTTTTTTGGTGGTTTCAAAGGATTGAACTCAACAAGCACAGTGGAAATTACTGAATGGAGATTTCCAATTATTATAGAATTGCTAAGATACTGGCTTAGTCGGCTCTTTATTACTGGAAATATTAAAGCAGAGTCGAATGATCATGTATCAGAAATATTTTATAAGGGAGATTTATGTTGAGTGAAGGTTTTTTTATTAGATACTCTATTTATTTAAAGCTCTGGAGTTCTTTTTAACCCCAAGGTTTTATAATTCAGTTATATTTTATCTTCCTTAATTCTTAATTGTTTTTCCATGTTCTTCACACATCTTACAGAGCGCATTTTTTCCTCTTCTGCTTTATTTCAATATACGCACTTGTTATTGGAACCAAATGACGGTTCTCTTCAACTTCACAGCTAGAAACTTTAACATTATTGCAGTCTGGGTTTCAAGTGCCCATTACAAACAAAGCTGAGTTTTTGGATGAACCTGATAAGAGGGATGTTGTCCAAAGAAATCAAATACGATCTCCTTTCCACGAGATGGGGCAGGTGGTGTCTCAGAGGCCTTTTCTGGGCAACGATTTGGAATTTGGAGCCAAAAGAGGCGGAGACAATTAGCAGAGGCAAGTCTTAGGGATTTCCAAGGTCAGTACACAAGGTAAACAGTCTGGGAACAGTTGCCAAAACCAAATGGAACAAAACAAGGAGGGTGAACCAATTCTCAAAGCCAGGAGGGTAGAAAGCAAGAGCAGATGATTTCTGAAATGGCTTAGAGCAATGGAATAAAGGCACAGAGGGGAGACATCCTGCCATCTGGATTTCAGTGGATGCTATGTCCACAGCCTCAGTGAGTGTGGCAATAGCCAGAGGAGGCAGACACCAGACCTCACACTAAATTGATACCCTCAGGTAACACTGATTAATTTATTTAAAAATGTTTAAAACCTACATCCTCTGAGCACATCACTTTGCTAACTAACTACAATGAGAAATATGAAAAATAGACACGGATCTTGTTCTCAAAGAACTTACTTTCTAATGGGTGGGAAGATGGTTAGAGATACAATAAAAAGTACAAAAGCATATGCCATACAAACATTAAGTAGTAGGAGAAAATTGACTTGTTTATTGCCTGGTTAGGTAAATATGTAAGCAGGCAAATATGAGAGGAAGAATGAAAATAATTCAGGAAAAAAATCTCCAAAACTTTCTAAAGGACATTTTACTACTTTCACATTTTTAGTTCAGTACAATTCTACTCTCAAATGAAACTGAATTTATGAAAGCAAACCCACAAAAACACAGTTCGTGAATTTGGTGGTAGGACGGTATTGGCAGCAACTGACCCATGCCTTCTTCATGAAGTTGCTGCAGATCAGAGTGTTTGAACAGAATGCCCAAATCACACAGCAGCTCTATTTGTCTGCGTTCTATTTGTCTAACTCATAGTCATTCATAGGAAATGATTCCTCATGGGCGTCTCTATTAACTTTCTGTTAAACATTTTTTTTTATCCTCATTGAATTGCTCATGAATGAGTTTAAGAAATCTGTTGTTGTTCAACAGCTGAAAGCATTAAGTCTGATAAACTTGCTCAGATTGATGCATGAAAATGTATACAACTCCTGAGCCATGTGATGGTTGACTGATGTATACACTAACACTGTGTGAAAATGCTGTTTGGATTCCATATTATTTCTTCTGATACTTCCTCAGAATGCAAGATGAGGGCATGCTTTATTACAAATGTTATATCCATCTAATCAAACACTGGTGTGGATCATGACAGCCATCTTCTTTATACTGTCTTTAGATGCAATCATTAAAAGTTTTCTACTATAACTTAATAACAGCTCTACAAAATGATCCTAAGCCTGCATTTATCTATGATACTCTCCTTCATTTCTTTTTAAGAATCATTGAGGCAACTGAAAATGTAAAATATCACTAGCTGTGGCTGTGCAATGGTTTTTATTTTACAATATCTAATCATTTTTATAACTTTTTGTAAGAAACTTAGAGGACAAATAGCACCAGTTTGCTTAGGTTTATGTGTGAAATCTCAGACACAAAAAGGTCAGAGTGTGCTAATGACAGAAACACCAAAAAGCACAGCTGTGGATTAAATCTAAGTGTTGTTGTTTTTCTCTAGAAGTTCCTTCTTTTCCAATAAATGTGTAATTTATAAAGTTCAATAAAGACATAAATTCTTTGTAGCCATCATTTTAGTTAGCATAAATAACTATTTGCAGAAACCAGCAAGGTGTTCAACGAAAAGAGTTATTAATATTATTGCTATATCTGCCAAATCAAAATAATCTTGGGATAAAGATTTTTTTATTTTCAGTAGTTTTCTTAGACAACACTTCAATATTCAAAAACATATGGTGTTTACAATTTTACCCACAGGCTATTTTTCCAAAATGATTTTACTGATGGGCAATCATAAGATTTGCAGAATCGATTTTAATTTCTTAATTTTATTTTCTTCATCTCTTTTTTGACTTTTAACTCTTTGCTACTATCACATCATCTATTCATCAAGATGGGTTAATATATTTATTTTTTTGTAGGAGTAGAAAAATTACATTTTCTTTAACAACCTATGTAAAGCAGAAGTGAGTTAATTATTTTATTTATACATATAACTACATAAACATATGTATACATGTTATGTATATATGTACAACTGTTATATATATGTATGTATATATATACACACATATATAAATTGATATTTATTCAGGGATAGAGGACCAATTTTACTTGGTGTGAAAAGTCTAGCAAAACATCTTAGCTATGACAACTACCTATAATAACAGGAAAGTTTAATTACTATAGCAGCTCCATTTTCATGTACTTTGAGCAATAGGACATCTAAAATACCAGTCCAAAAGTATTCCAGTCAGTTAATGGATATGGAGTGATTGCTTTGCTGACTATTGGGAATTAGTAACTTCTAGCTATGCTTTTGTAAGCATGAACTATGTCAGACCCTTGAAATACATCTTCATTAATTTTTATATTCTGCCTTCTCTGCAAATTGGGCATTGCTGGGAACTAAGTCACATGGAAGTAAAGTCATTTGTCCAATATCAACATTTATGAAGTACTGGACTACAATTTGAACCCAGATCTGTCTGGCTCCAGAGATCCAATAAAGAAGACTGGGAATGACAAACTTGTAATGGTGTATAGTGGTGATCTGTTAAGGCTGAAGGTTGATCATTTCTGCCAGACCACTGTTGGATGTTAGAGTGCTGCCCTAGTCTAGTAGTGATTAGAGAGTTGGCAGAGCATGTTCTCTTGCATAAGTGTGGTTCATCCAGTTGCCAATAGAGTGAAAAGGAGTAGAGTGTAGTTGTTAAGAGCATTAGTTTTGGAGTCATTCAGATCTAGGTCGGGGCTCAGGTTATATTGAATTTCAGTTATACAATTATGGGCAAGTTACTTAGCTTCTCTAGATTCCAATTTTTCTCATTAGTAAAATAGGCTTAAGTAATAGCACCTAACAAATATGATTACTTAACTTTATTGAGATAGTGCATGTGAAGTCTGCAGTAAAGATTCATTATTATAAAATTAGAATATTTATTGTGTTATGATAACATGGAAATTAATGATCTAAAATATTTCTGAAGGATATGGGAGCCCACCAAATTATCATAAAGAATAATTATCCTAAAAGATAAATGAGTGTTCAGGGTGATAATACCATAAACGGCAAGTGAGAGAGCACAGCTTAAAGTTCCCACTTTGAGCTTCAGTCAAATGGTAGACACCATATATCACTGCTTTTAGCAGCCCTTCCTCGTTACCTGCACAGTGGAAAACTGCTTGATAGTCTAAGGTGGTTGGAAGGGAATTAATACTTAACAAAAGTGCCTGTGTTAAATATTTATAGTATTGTGCTTTTTTTTTCAATGAGAAAGATGAGTTTCACATAGATTTAATAGCTGCTCCAAATATTGTAGGTGGAAGCACCATAACTCACCCTTAGGTCTAATCAGCTTCTAATCCTATGTTCTCTCCATGGTTTTATGACTTTAAGTGAATTCTTGCAAGCTCATTGAAGGCTACCTGTGTATCTCTTAACCCAGGACAGTTTCCAGAAGAGTGCTGAGTCTAGTTAGACAGCAAAGTCCAATGAGTTAACCTTCCAAGAGTAACCTTCAATCAATGTGGGACAAGAATTGGTGGATAAATAATCCAGCTTTCTCATGAGCAATGAAATGATTTTAAGTCATGTTCTACAACCTCTCAAAGGATCCTTAGCCAAACGGAGCCTTACTTGTCCACAGTGATAAACTCCACACAAACATACTTTTATTAGTTTTTCTTCTCTTCTTCATTTTTCTTCTCCATTTCCCTCCTGGTACTTCTTGGGTTCATCTCTCAAATAAAGTGCTTGCACCCAAATCCTGGTTTCTTTTGAAGGACTCTAAACTAAGATCCATTATATAAAACAAATAAAAATGGCACTGCTTAGCCCAGCCAGTGTGGCTCAGTGGTTGAGCATCGACCCATGCACCAAGAGATTGCCAGTTCAATTTTCAATCAGGGCACATGCCCAAGTGGTGGGCCCAATCTTCAGTGAGGGGCGTGCAGGAGATGGCCAAACAATGTTCTCTCTCATCAATGTTTCTATCTCTCTCTCTAAAATCAACAAAGAAAAAATATTTTTAAAAAAATGGCCCTACTGCCCTGGCCGGTTTGGCTCAGCGGTTGGAGCGTCGACCTGTGGTACAGAGAGACCTGGGTTTGGTTCCCGCTAAGGGCATGTACCTCGGTTGCAGTTTGTCCCTGGCCCTGGTTGGTCGTGCGGGTGGCAGCCACTCGATGTGTCCCTTCACATCGAGGTTTCTCTCTCTCTCTCTCTCCCTCCCACTCTATCTGAACAAAAAATGGAAAAATGTCCTCGGGTGAGGATAAAAAAAAAAAAAAAAATGGCACTACTTAGTAGGAGCAGTTGTGCATGCTCAGTGTCCTTGTTTCCCTGAGGAGGCGCCTCTGAACCTCTGCTGAACTAACTGGTCATTCCATTGAATATGGTGTGGAAGTCTCTGGAAAGGATGATCGCTGCCCAATTCTAATGCTATTATTTTGTGGATTTTTATTATTCATCTCCATTCTCTGAAATTGTCCTTGGTAACCAGAAGAAACCTGCAAGCTGATGATGGGGGAATAGAGGTCTGTGACGTAGCACTTTCAGGCTTTCTTCTGATAAGTAAACTGTGTTTTTTAAATTAAAAAATACACTACAGAAAAATACACTACAAAGAAAGAAAACTACAGGCCAATATCCCTGATGAACATAGACACCAAAATCCTGAACAAAATACTAGCAAATCAGATCCAGCAATACATCAAAAAGATTATTCACAATGACCAAGTGGGATTCATCCCAGGGATGCAAGGGTGGTACAATATTTGCAAATCAATAAATGTGATACACCACATAAATAAAATGAAGAATAAAAACCACATGATCATATCAATAGATGCTGAAAAAGCATTTGACAAAATCCAGCATCCATTTCTGATAAATATGCTCAGCAATGTGGGAATAGAGGGATCATATCTTGACATAATAAAGGCCATATATGAAAGACCTAGAGCCAACATCATACTCAATGGGCAGAAACTAAAAGCATTTCCCTTAAGAACAGGAACAAGACAGGGATGCCCACTTTCACCACTCTTATTTAACATAGTACTGGAAGTCTTAGCCATAGCAATCAGACATGAAGAAAAAATAAAAGGGGTCCAAATTGGAAAGGAAGAAGTGAAATTGTCATTATTTGCAGATGACATGATATTACATAGAAAATCCTAAAAACTCCATCAAAAATCTACTAGACTTAGTAAATAAATTTGGCAAAGTAGCAGGATACAAAATTAATGTCAAGAAATTGACAGCATTCTTATACACCAATGATGAACTCACAGAAAGAGAAACTGAAAAAACAATCCCATTTACCATCACAGCAAAAAAATTAAGATACCGAGGGATAAACTTAACCAAAGAAGTAAAGGACCTATTCGCAGAAAACTACAGGACATTGAAAAAAAGAAATAAAGGAAGATATAAAAAAGTGGAAGCACATACCTTGTTCATGGATTGGAAGAATTAACATCATTAAAATGTCCATATTACCCAAAGCAATCTATAGATTCAATGCAATCCCCATCAAAATACCAACGACATATTTCACAGAACCAGAACAAATACTTCAAAAGTTCATATGGACCCAAAAAAGACCCCGAATAGCCATAGCAATCTTGAAAAAGAAGGACAAAGTAGGTGGGATCACAATACCAGATATCAGGTTATACTCAAAGCGACTGTAATCAAAATAGCCTGGTAGTGGCACAAGAACAGGCATATAGACCAGTGGAACAGAACAGAGAACCCAGAAATGGACCCAAGACATTATGCTCAATTAATATTTGACAAAGGAAGCAAGAGCATACAATGGAGTAAAGACAGCCTCTTATATAAATGGTGTGGGAAAACTGTACAGCTACATGCAAAAAATGAAAGTAGACCATCAATTTACACCACACACAAAAATAAACTCAAAAAGGATAAAAGACTTAAATGTGACCCGTGAATCCATAAAAATCCTTGAAGAAAATGTAGGCAACAAAATTTCAGACATTATACGCAGCAGAATTTTCACTGATACATCAGCTAAGGCAACAGAAACAAAGAAAAAATGAACACATGGGACTACATCAAACTCAAAAGCTTCTGCACAGCAAAAGAAACGACCATCAAAATGGAAAGGCAACCCACTGTATGGGAGAACATCATTGCCAATGATACATCAGATAAGGGGTTAATTTCCAAAATATATAGAGTACTCATACAACTCAACAAAAGGAAGACAAAGAACCCAATTAAAAAATGGGCAGAGGAGCTGAATAGACACCTCTCCAAACAGAACATACAAATGGCCAAGAGACATAGGAAGAAATGCTCAACATCACTAATCATCAGAGAGATGCAAATTAAAACTACAATGAGGTATCACCTCACACCTGTCAGAATGGCCACCATCAACAAATCATCAAACAAGTGTTGGTGAGGGTGTGGAGAAAAGGGGACTCTAGTACACTGCTAGTGGGAATGCAGACTGGTGTAGCCACTATGGAAAACAATATGGTGATACCTCAAAAAATTAAAAATTGAAATTCCATTTGACCCAGTGATTCCACTTCTAGGAATATACCCTAAGAAGCCTGAATCACCAATCAGAAACATGTACCCCCATGTTTGTAGCAGCACTATTTACAATAGGTAAGATCTGGAAACAGCCCAAGTGTCCATCAGTAGACAAATGTTAAAAAAAGCAGTGGTACATATACACAATGGAGTACTATGCAGCTGTAAGAAAGAAAGATCTCTTATCCTTTGAGACGACATGGAGGGACCTGGAAAGTATTATCCTAAGTGAAACAAGCCAAGCAGACAAATACCACATGATCTCACTTATTTGTGGAATATAATGAACATAACAGTGTGAGGAATAGGGTAGACCCAGAGACATGGAAGTAGGGTACAGACTGACAACCCTCAGAAGAGGGGATGGTGGGGGGAGGGAAGAGATAAACCATAGAGCTTATATGCATGTACGCATAACCAATGGACATGGACAACAAAGCCGGGGACGGGGTGAGAGGGATGGGGAGGAGGATGTCAAGGGGTAAAAAAGGAGAAATATCTGTAACAATAACAACAACAAAAAATAGGTGGAATCTGCCCTGGTCAGTGTGACTCTCTGGTTAGAGTATTAGCCCCAGAACCAAAGGGTCTCAGGTTTGCTTCCTGATCAAGGGGCACGTACCTGGGTTGCAGGTTTGATCCCCAGTTGGGGCGCTTGCGGGAGACAGCCAATCGATGTGTCTCATATCAATGTTTTCTCTCTCCCCCATTTCTTCCTCCCTTCCACTCGAGAAATCAATGGAAAAAAATACCCACAGGTGAGGATTAACAAAAGAAACAAAGAATTCCTTGCATGATTTGGTTCATTTTAGGAGACTCAGGTGGCATGTGAGGAAAGCAAAAGAGGAACGGAAGTGTGACCCTTTGCTTGTGGCCAAAGAAACAAGGAACACAACTTCCTGTTTCAATAGCAGGTGAATAAACACAAACCACAACTAGGGAGTTAAAAAAAATTTCCTTCACCCTGTAGAAAAAATACTGATACCTCATTTGGATGTTTTCTTTTTTTATTGCAGTATTATGCAAGGAAAGTGGTACTTAGAAAGCCATAATCCATCGCTAAAGGCATTCGTTTTCTTTTACAGTTCAGGTGCAAATGCAATGTGCTATGAAAGACATGCTACATTCTTTAATGTGTCTTCCAATAAACCAGGAAGAATCATGGTCCGTGTAAATTTTGAATCCTAGAAATTTCAACTGGGAAATGCAGTGAAGAGATTGAAAACCACAGTAGGAACTCAAAATCCAGCTAACACAGTTTGTTATTAAAGGACTTTCCTACGTGAGAATAAACTTACTAAATTATTCTTTCCTTTCAGTTAGTTATTAAGGAACAGTCAAAGTGCATGAAAAAATATTCTGTGGTATCAGAAAACATTTGGATGTTTCGGCTGAGAAATGGAACAGCCACCCTTTCAGAGACACTCGGGGATTTTCGGCCATTGGGTTAGAACCTGTATGCGCATGTCATGTGGTTGAACATGCTTTGCAGGCCGCAAGTACTCCCCTCTAAACCTCAGTATTTTGTTTCCCCACCCTCCTTCCCTCTGTCTGCTCTGTTTATGTATGGGCAGAGGCCTGTTGAGTGTGGCTGATCTCTCCCAGCTGTGGCCTCTCCACTCAACCTAATTTCTTTCTCCATAGCTCATTTGGACCCAGGCAGTGGTGAAGCTGCTGACTGGTGAGTGTGTCCTGCCACAAAAGCCATAGACAAGACATGGCCACAACCGAAAGAGCATGAAGGGTGGAAAACACCATCTGGACCGTGCTATTTAAGCAGCATAAACCCCTCTTTTTTCATTTAAGAAAAATCAACCATGCAGCTTTTTGTTGCTTTCTGCTGTGGCCAGAAACCACTTAGGTTGCAGTCCTCTGTGAGTGATAGAGAAGGTCCAAAGGGACTCCCGAGTATGCACTGCCCTCTTTTCAAGTTTTGTGCACAGCTTTTCTTGGCCCACATCTCTGTAGACCTTGCCCTGCGCAGGGCATCGAAAGTGGCTCCCAGCTGTACATCTGTCATCGATCTCCCTGAGAGTGCTCACCAGGCTCCTTGGGGATTTGTTTTCCAGTTGTTGGTAGGCGTGGAGAGTTTGTTTTCTGTTTACAGACAGCCAATAACCCAAGAATGAGCAGCACATCCCAGAGAGTCCATGTTCCTATTCATTTAGGGAAAAAACACCTCATTTTGATTATTGAACAGACTTAGTCATTCTTCAGTTTTCACGCAGCAAAGAAGATTCATAGAGTTAGGTTGTTGTATTTTGATACTAGTATTTTATAACAAACAGTGATAAAATGGTTGCTTTTGTTTTAACCCACAATCAAGACTTACTCTCCGGCCATGAGGGTAATTAAATAATGATTTTCTCAGTGATTTGGGTTCATCACAAATAGCATTCCTCTCCTGAGGGAGGGCAGAGAAGAATTGCCCTTATAGTAAGGACAACACTAGACTAAGGGTTAAAGACTCAGCTTTGTCACTAACTGGCTGTGTGACCTGAAACACCCAGCCTCTGACTTCAGTGTCCTCATCTGTGAAGGGAAAATTGAGACCCTCTCTATCTCTGCAAACCCAAACCTCTTACTAAATCTTTAGAGTACAACTTGAGAAGGAAAGTAAAAGTAAATAGCTCCCATTTAATGATGCCTACTAAGTGCAGGCAACGTGAAAGGATACATGAACTGCTCTAGCCGTATTGTTCATTGTAATCTTGAAAGGGAATAGGTGTCGTTATGATGTCTGTATGATAGATGATGAATTGAGATGGAACATTTCAGGAATTTCCCAATGTCACAAGAGGTAGAGCTGGAATAAAAGTTCAGGTGTCTCTTATTCCAAAGCCTGACTCTTCCTAACTGTTGAGCATTTACTAGGATCACAGCAATTTCTATACATTATCCCATTTAATCTTCAAAATAATACTGGAAGGCTGGTATTATTATCTTCATTTTGAAGATAAAGGAATTGCAGCTTAAACAATTTGGATGTCTACCAAGGGTGACGTGATTAATGTGGCGCAGGAGAGCAGGATCCTACAGAGTGGATCCGTAGTCAGCCCGATTCCAACAGTCAAGCTCTTTCTGTTACACCAGTCGGGTGCCTGGACAAACCCAACTCTGTTGGATAATTAGATAGCATTTTGTTTACTTTTAAATTTTGGATTTGACTTCAGGTTGGCATGTTAAAATTCAGGCCAAATGTTAGGCAATGTTACGGAAAATGTTACTTATGAGTTTTGGATGAGGCAATGGGACAAGTTTAGGTTAAGTTTCAGATCCCAAACAAAACCTTAGAGGACCTGAGGAATTGAGGAGGGGGTCTGGAGGGGGAGGGTGATGTCACTAAGATCAGAGCCATGCTGCCCTGGCCGGTTTGGCTCAGCGGTTAGAGCGTCAGCCTGCGGTCCTGAGAGACCCGGGTTCGGTTCCCGCTAAGGGCGCGTACCTCGGTTGCAGTTTGTCCCCGGCCTTGGTCGGTTGTGCGGGTGGCAGCCACTCGATGTGTTCCTTTCACATCGATGTTTCTCTCTCTCTCTCTCTCTGTTCCTCTCTCTCCCTCCCACTCTACCTGAAAAAAAAATGGAAAAATGTCCTCGGGTGAGGATAAAAAAAAAAAAAAAAAAAAAGATCAGAGCCATGCTGTTCATTTTATACAGTAGACTTTACAAAAATATATAATGTTTTTATTGATTTTAGAGAGAGAGGGAGTGGGAGAGAGAGAGGGAAACATTGATCAGCTGCCTCCTGCACACCCCTTACTGGAGACTGAGCCCAAAACCTGGGCATGTACCCTGACTGGGAATCGAACCAACTACCTTTTGGTGCGTGGAATCACAGTCAACCAACTGAGTCACACTGGCCAGGGCTGCAGTAGACTTTAAAAAGTCAGATAACTTAAGAATTCAAAAGTTCTCTTTGGAACAGATAAGTAGACACTACCTTGAAATCTGGAAACATGTTATGAAACCTCTGATCTCTCTTTAACTTTACAATCGTTTTTAGTGAAGGCATGAATACAAGTGGGCAGTGCATATTGAAATCCTATCAACAGATAGTTGTCTCAGGGAGAGGTGAAAGGAGTGGACATAAACCTGAACGTGTCTACCTTGTCATTAAGTTGAGTACCACACCCCTAGGACAGTCAAAAACCTAGTTGCTCATCAGGGAAGCATTAACAATGGAAATTCCTGGGTCTCTACCCAGTCGTGTTGAGTAAAAATCACTAGGGAGCGTTCCCAGGACATTTGCATTTTTAAAAATCTCCCTGGATGATACTGATGTGCAACTGGGTTTGGGGAACCCCTGAGCTAGGCTGGAATCTGGCCTTTTAGTCCCTTGAAAGCAGTCTCTGACAAGTCATGATGCTGTTTCACCTGTTTCCACAAGGACTTTGGTGTGTCACAAAGGCATGGACAGAAAAGTCACCAGGAAACTCACTTAGGCCCAAATCGGAGAAAATCTCCAAACTTTACTTGTGATTTTATTTTTGCCTTGCTCAGAAATGTAATTCTGGTCCCATTTCTTTCTTCTGAGTGGATAGATATTATAACAATTTAGTCAGTGCTTTATGTTTTCTGTGGTTAGAGAACTAAAACAAAGAATGCTTTTCATTTTGAAGGTACGGAGTACTCCTTTTATGAAAAACAAAACAAAACAAAAGAAAACTTGGGTCAGAAGGCAGTCTAAGGAAAATTAAACATCAGTTGTCATGAATTCTCTTGAGAAATATGTTTTAGAAATGTGCACACCATATATCTTTAAAGACATGCCATATAGTTTGACGTGCTCTCAGTTTAACAAAATGCATTGGTTCTAAAGAACAAACATTTTGTACTATTAATTTGTTCTAGATTTGTAATGTCTTTTTTCATTTTTTCATTGTGTATATGATTTAGGTCCCCCCACCCCCATATTCTTCTTTTCGCTGCTATTAATAGGTTTGCATTTATGGTTTTGTTTTTGAGAAGATGGGAAGGGCAAGGATTATATTTGGGTCAGTGTGTAAAAAGAAGAAGTAGAAATTTCCTGTGGATTACAAAAGAATGAGTAGATTTTAACAAAATGAAAGGAGAGACTAATATTGCAGATGTTCAGGATAAAATCAGTTTCTGGGAAAAACTTTAAATCAAAGATTGTAAGTACTATACATTTTTAAAAATAGTATACATTTACAATAAACCTTTTTTTCTCTAGTAAGTTATGGTTACAGTTGTTTTATTTATTTATGCTTTATTTATTTATTTATTTATTTATTTATTTATTTATTTTATCAATTAGTCAGTTAAGGAAGCACAAAAGGCAGATCTAACAAAACATTTTCTCCTGCCACTTTTCTTATTGTGAACAATTTGGTTTAGTTGATGTGTATGTAGTTTTCTAATAGTTGCATATCCCGAGATTTTATGTAAGAAATATACATTAGGTGTTTTTCTTTTTCTTTTTTTTTCTTTTTTAAGGCAAAGAGAAAAACAGGATGTTTTCGGACTAGTTCATTGATTTCAGAAAAATAAACACACCCGCAGCACAAGATGCTGCCAGAAGGACGAGGGCTAAGGACTGAGGACCTGTTTGCTTTCCATCATTTCAGTCCCAGCAGGGACAAGTCCACTGGACGGAATATGAAAATCCAAACGGAAAGTGTCATTCACAATCGAGTTCTTTGGGGGAGGGTGCAGAGTAGAGATTGAGCTGTAAATTGTGAATAATGTAAGACTGATTTAAGATTCAACTGTATTTTATACTTTCCAAGAGGCCACTTGAACCAGAGCAGGGTTTGGGTGGGTTGTGGTATGTTTCCAAGGCCTGTCCCTGCTCATACTTGGTCTGTGCGAGGACCGCAGAGCCGCCTTGGTGTTCTGTGGGAGAGATGCCCCTGGCTTCGTGGCCACTCACAGATGGCACCGCTGCAGAGCCCCAAGTCAGGACAGGGCCTCTCACTCTGCTTAGCGTGACTCTCTCCTCTACATTCCTGAGCAAAGTGACCCAAATGATGTTCATCTTTACTTTGTCAGAATTATGTCCCTTTACATTAAAGAGTGTCTCCTCCCTGAGTTTAATCAAAATACTCAAAAAACTTTTTTTATTGTTTTTTTAGAGAGGGAGGAAGGGAGAGGGAAAGAAAAATAGAAACATCGATGAGAGAGAACATCGATTGGCCGCCTCCTGCATGCCCCCCCACTGGGGATTGGACCCACAACCTGGGCATGTGCCCTGACCAGGAATGGAACTGGCGAACCCTTGGTGCATGGGTCAACACTCAACCACTGAGCCACACCGGCCAGGCTCATCAAAATACTTTTTGATATGTGTTCGCACACAAGCCAGTCGGCCTCCCTTTGATCTGGGGTCATATCTACGTGTGACCATGCCTAGCTTTTCTGGCAAACACTTATCACTGGTCTCTAAAGAGAATTATTGCAGCGAGTGTATTCTTCTGAGGAAAAAAATTCATTCTAGCTACTAGTATAATCATGTATTAATTTATGCCCTATGACGGCAAATAGTATTTTCACAATAGGAGGACAACATAGAATTAGAAATGTTACTATCTAATGAATTCTGATCAGTCTTATAACAAATTATCTACCATAAGCAAAAACACTACCTGAGTAGAATTTGGGGTTACTGGAACTATCTGAGGAGTATCCTTCCTTTGTGTTGTGGTCCGGGTGACAAGGAGCCCGCTAATCTATGCACAGACTCAGCATCAATGAGCAGTTAGCACTTCCCTAACTCAGCTCACACCCTCCGGATACGGTTAAAGTCCCTCAGAAGGACATGGTCATTAAGCTAATATCTCAGTGCAATACTCCAATATATTTGTGAGGATGGCACTATCATCAAGGGCACTATCCATCAGACTTCAGGATGCGTGTCTACTACTGAGTCGTTATGCACATTAAGAACCTTCTGGCCTGTGGTTGTAGTAGTGGTTCTTTTAAGTTCTCTGGGGGTTGACAGTCCCGACACAATAATTAAAAATTCACTTTTGCTAAAAATATCACACACGTATATGTTCAAATAATCACATTACTGGAAATACAGATAGAAGTTTACGTATTTCTCTAGAGAGCAAAATATTTATTGGAAAGAAAAAGAAAAAAAACAGCTCAGCGTTGCCTCTCCTAACCCTCTAGGAAGGAGTTCAGGCCATAACTAAGACCCTAGAGCATTTCGAGTGCCAGAGATTCTCTGTCTTCTTATTTTATAATTCCAGTCTTGGTGTAGTCCAAGCCACATTTTCATTCTCTCAGTCTCTCTCTCTTTCTTCAAGGCAAGACCTGAAGGGAGTTACTGTGTGTAAGTGTATGCATCCCTATATGTGTACATATGAGTCCTTGTACATGTGTGTGTTTAATTAAGCGGATTGAGAAGGGAGTCATTTTATACAAACTGCACAGTTATTAAGAGGTGAATGACTGTGGAAAGTGGATGTCAGACTTGGAATTGGAAAAAATTTAAAAAAACTGCAAGTAATCATAAAGCCAGAACATTGGTGTGAGATCAAGACAGAGATGGCATGAGGTTTGTGAGGAATTTAGAAAGGAACGAAGTGTTAGGGAATCCTATCTTTTTAATGGAAACAAAAATCAAGCAGGTGGATAACGCGGCCAAAGATTCGGGACGACGTTTCCACTTGCGGCGTTTTGATTTCCTTATTTTTAGTGTAGCAAATTGTTGTGGTTAATGCTTGAGTGCTGGTATCAATGTTTAATGAAAGTTACATTTTTTTTCTTTTAAAATATGTGATTTTAAAAGACTTGCTGCATGCTCAGGTACAATCTTATTACAGTGAGGAGCCAAAAATGTTTTTCAACAGAACACATCTGTGATTTTATGTGATGGGGAAATAATTCACAGGAAAATTGTATTCCTCTGATAGGCCTTTCCTGGACCGACCCTCCTTGCGTACCATGCCCTCTGATATAGTAGGAGTTTTTGTGCGACCTAGACTGCACTGTACTTGGCCTGATCATTTGAGCAAAGAAGCATTTCTTGAGTGACTACCTCTAATTGGTAAGAGACAAACTCTATAAATAGTGAACCTGCTTGAAATGATATTCATAAAGATCGCCTGTGGATTTAAAAGTAAATTCTGCAAACACTTGCCGTGTATATACATCACAAGCATATGATACAAACTAGAGTAATAACTTCCCTTGTATTCAGAACACAATGGATTTGTTTAGGAGCAAAAAAGTTTACAAAAAAAAAAATAATAATAATAACTTGCTCATCTGGACCTTGCATATTTAGAAGTATCCTTCAAGTCTACTTAAGTCTGCTTCAAAATGATCAGTTTCTCGTCTTCCTCCAAAATGACTTTTGATTCCAAATTACCCTGAAAAAAAAAATCAGGTTGAAAATGAAATAATTATGATCCCCTTATACAGGCATCAGTTATGAGGTGAAGTAGCATATAGCTCTTTTAGGGGGTGTACTTTAAGCAAAAATGTTCTATCTCCTTTTGAAGAGCAAATAGAAATATGAGAATACATGAGTAGGCCTCCGGAGGTACAGTAGGCAGAATAATGGCTGGTAAAAATGTCCATGTCCTAACGCCTACAACTTGTAAATATATTACCTTACAGTGAATGCAAATCAAACTTGTAAATGGAATTAAGGTTATTGATCAGCTGGCCTCAAAACAGTCAGATTATCCTAGATTATCCAGGTGGGTTCACTGTAATCAAAAGGGTTTTTTAAGTGGAAGAGGGAAGCAGAGGGGTCAGAGTGATGTGATATGGGAAGAAGTCTCACCATTGTTGCTATGGAGATGGAAGAAGGGGCCATCAGCCAAGGAATGTGAGCAGCTCCTAAGAGCTGAAGAAGAGAAGGAGACAGGCTCTCCTCTAAAGAAAGTGGGCCTTCCCCTAGAGCCTCTGGAAAGCAAGACTGTCCCGCTAACAGATTTTAGCCCAGTGGGACCCATTTTAGACTTCTGACCTACAGAACTATAGGATAATAAATTTTGTTGATTTCTTACAGCAACGATAGAAAATGAATACAGGAGGTATTGGACTCATATCCAGATCTCACTTTGCTAATTCATTTCTCTCAGGTGTGATATAAATGGACTAAGATTTAGCTAAAAGCAAGGATACACCCCTCCAATAACTAGCACATAATTAGCACAAAGGCATTCAGAGTCTGTGTGAGAGATTTACAGGGTGGGCAGACGTAGGTTTACAGTTGTTTGTGTGAAAAAAATACAATAATAAGCAGTGTTTTGTGTACTCACAACTGTAAACCTACTTTTGCCTCACTCTATATGTGACTTCGTCCTTGGCTACGTGTTTATAAGATTGAGTTGCATGCTCAGTTCCTTAATAGCTTCTGGGAATATGTTTGGTAGTTTTATTTGCACCAAATGGTACAGACTAAATGAATTACCAAAAATTGCATTCTAACTTTAAACAATTTGTCCCACTTTAATAACTTATGGCTGGCTAATTGGCAAGTAAAAACAATCCATTTGCAAGACTAGCTATTTAAACATAATGAGAAAAAGAAGGAATAGATGGAAAATGAGAGAGAAAGAGAGAAAGAGACACACAAAGAGAGAGAGAGAGAGACTTTTCAGAACACTTGTCAATATCCTAACCCCAGTCAATCTTAGTGGAAAATGACTTAATTATGCGGTATTGGTTGAGGAATAGTTTTGCTGTCAAAAAGCTTGTATTTGTTCTGATTGAATGTGATTTAGGTAACCCCAGTGGGATGGTAAAGTCAGATAAAGTTGAGATTTGACAGGGTTTGCATGACCAATAACCTTTCCAATTTAATAGAATAAATAGTGCCCCTATGTGTGTTTAAAATATTGACATTATCTATATCAGAATGAATTATTTTTTAGAAAAATGACAGGATTTTCTGACATCATGGTAAGGAAGGGCTGTGACATAGTAGCATTTTATCATCTGGATTTAAATATAGCAAATGCCTAGTGTAAAAACCTGCTAGGATTAGCCCATGGTGCAGATGATAGTCCTGTTTTGCTGTTTTCATGCGATAAGAATGCCCCCCCCCCTGTAATTTATGAATAAAATCTAATATAAAACTTGAAGGTTATAAAAAAACATGGTCATCTAATTTTGTTCTCAGTTTTTAAGTCATTAGTTTAGTGTGTGTGTGTGTGTGTAAATATATACAAATATTTTTCTTATGATACTTTTACTAATAGATTAAGGTGAGACTTTTAAAGGTACATTTACAAAAAAATAAAATAATGTTTGAGCTTTGCAAATTATATTTCAGAAAATGTGTAAAAACCATCAACAATGGTGATTTGACATGGCTTTTTTAGTATTATAAACTATACATTAAAAGAAAGAAAATAGACCTGAATAGTTGCCAAGTATTTTAGCTTTTCTATAAAGGCAAAGATACATAGCTAGGGGCATGACTATCTGGAAGAAATATGGTTGATGGACCAGACAACGTACCTTACATGCTGTGGCTCACTGACTCCTTTGAAATTTTGATGAAATCTATTCTCCCTTTTCTCAGAAAATGTACACACATACACCACACACACACATACACGAATAGTATATACTGTCTCAGAACGTTTATAGAGCTCCAAAAGTCCATTCATGAGCTTCTATAGGTTAAGGACCAGTTCTTCCTTAAAACATTGTGTGGCTGTCTTGTCCAGGCTACACTAATACAATCACCTGGAACTTCAGTTTCTCCAGGGACTCCAGGAATCTGGCTCTTCCATATTGTAAGGAATGAATTATTTGGGGCACACAGTGCTTTGGAGTTTTAGTTTATGACCTAACCTCAGGCAAAGTCCTGGTAATTAATTCTGTTCAAGTCTAGGGTTTTAAAGACAGCAGAAAGGTTTAGATGGGAAGAAAATGCTGGGACATAGAGTAAAGAACTCAGATATAACCAAAGATTATAAAGTGGAAACAGATTCTGATTTCCCCAGCCAGACTTATAAGTGAAATCTGAATTAGGTAGGCTGGTGGGGTGGCATGGGCACGGGGATCTGGCTGGAGGTCCCAGGGCACAGGAGGAAGTCCTGAGAACCTGGGCACCAGAGTGCTGGGTAATGCTTTAGAGAATAATTGCTCAAGGTGGGGGAGGGGAGATGACTAAGCAATGGGCACTGTGGCTGAGTTGATCTCGAACCTTGATCTTTGCAGTTCAGCAGTTTTCATGCATTTTCACTGGTGTTGGGACTAAAAGCAAGCAGGGCTGAGCTCACAAGGAGGAACAAGCCTGCAAATCTGTCAAGGGTAGAAAAGCACTGCTAATCTGGGCCCCAACGTGTGGTGGATTCTTTTGGGAAAGCACATGCACTTCTCTGTGTAGTCTATGTGTGCCTAGATAAAGTCATCTGTATTAGCAGGCCGAGGTATAACATATTTCAGAAATTCAATGGAAAATAAGAGGTTTGACAGTCAGTGCAACAGGGAGAAAGGGGATTCAATCCAGCCTTGTTGCTCCATAAACTAAGCAATGGATTGGAGCACGAGGCTGTATCTGCCCACAGGAAGGGCTGCCTTTTAAAGCTTAAGGAAAGACATCGTGACATCATCCACTGACCAACACTTTCGCTGAGCTTAAGAGAGGTCGCGTCTTCCCTGACTCTGTGCAAAAGCTTTGCACTCGCTAGTAGCGGCTGTGGCCACTCTGCCGCGTTGCTCAGCCATTGCGAAGGGTGCCACGGCGGGCTGCCTGGGTTTGAACCCCCGCTCGGCACACGCTAGCTGTATGACAGTGGGCAAGTTCTTTAATCTAGCTGTATCTCATTTTCCTCATCTGTAAAATGGGAATAGTAAATGTTCTACTATTTTACAGGGTCAGTGTGGGGACTAAGTGACATAATACTCATGTAAAGTGCTTAGAAATGTCTAGAATGTAGTGCTGAATAAATGCTGGTTATTAATATTCTCCTAAATATGTCCTTTTATGCAATAAATGATGATACTTTATTCATGAAATAAAATTTCTGGTAATTTCACGTTACTGACAGAATAAAGTTCTAACACCCCAACTTGACAGTTAAATTCTGCTCATCACATCCATTGCATTATATACCCTCTTCTTGACATACAGTGAAGGGTCCGCTTTAGCCATGATGGTTTGCCCCAGAACAGCCCCCTCCTTTTATGGTCTCCCACAACTCTAAGCCTCCTGTCATGTTGCTAACATACCTGAGAGTCCAGCTTACATGATACCTTCTCGAAAGATACTGAATAAATGCATGTGAAGGGCGAAGAAAAAAGTTTCTTCTCCAGTGATCAGTGAAAGAATAAAGGAAGGAAGAAGAGAGAAATCCATGAGTCCTTAAGCTGGTAGTAAATGAGAATTAAATAACAGGCTTTTATTGGGACATTTTATTGCCTTTGCATATAATATGCCCACCATAGTATGACTACTTGGAAGCAGAACTAAAGGGCAGATGCCTCCTCTGGTTCCTTTCTCCTAACTCTTTTAATTTAAATTAAGGTACTGTTGTCTCTCCCAGAGATATCTGATTTTAAGTGAGGATTAAAGCCTAAAATATATAGCATTACAAAGAGTGCCATTTGAGACTGTAACTGAGGAATGGGGTGTGCAGTTTTTTTCCAAGTTGCCTTCAAATATCATCCTCTGGGTTGTTGCTTAATTTGCAGGAACAGGAGCATAGTCTGAATGTTGATTAAGGAAAGAGGAAAATGAAAAAGATTAGAGGAAGGGCATCCTGACCCCTCGTGTTTATTTTTCTGCTCCTCTTCGCTGGTGGTGGTCACACTGTGACTTCAGACCACTTGATTGGTCTCTTTGCATCCTTGTGATCCAGTTCTTTCTGCTTTGTGACTATCACTTTGGTGTGAGAGAAAGGCTAAATGCCATTGACTTCCTTCTTTAATTTTGGTGATTACTTCTATGCCCAGAGGAAAGCATCATCGGAGAAGCAATTCTAAAAGCTGCTAACAATCTGGCAAGGCACTCAGGAGAGCGGAAGAGCCACGGAGAAGGTTTTAGGTCCCTACGGGTAAATGAAATGGTTGGGTTAGCTGACCTTTCACTTCTGAAGCGGGCACCCCAACAAAGCATCACACCGCTGAACAGAAGGTCTTTATGTTCTGAGCAGGAGAGACTCGGGGCCCTGCCACTTCTTAAAGACCCTGAGCTGGAAGAGGAGACCTAGTTTCCATTCGGAGCTCCGTGATTAAATCTTAGCTGCTTCGTATCTTAGTTTTCCATCTGTGAAATGAAGGATTATTCAGTGAAATATTAATTGAGCACTAAGCATTGCTTTTAATGCTGGGAATAAGGCAGTGAATAAATCTCACAAGTCTCCTCCCTCGGTGTCTTGGGGGAGGGATGCAGGAAAAGGAGGCAGTCCGTGGACCCGCACATGTATACTGAAGGGAATTCCGGATGCTGATACTAGCTGTGGGGAGACGAGAGCTGGGTGTGGCGACAGAAAGTGCCTGCAGTTGGGTAAAGGGAGGACTCTGAGGAGCCTGGAATTTAAATTGTACCTCAGTGATGAATATGAGTCATGATATAGGGCAGCTGTTCCCAGAAAGAAGGCACAGTAGGGTAAAGAAAGACTGGAAGGCAAAAATTAGGTTAGTGTTGCCCTGGCCGGGTGGCTCAGTTAGTTGGAGCATCCTCCCATACACCAAAAGGCTGTGAGTTCGATTCCCTGTCAGGACACATACTTGGTTGCAGTTTAGTCCCCAGTTGGGCGAGTATGAGAGGCAACCAGTAGATGTTTCTCTCTCACTCTCTTTCTCTCTCTCATCCCTCCCTTCCTCTCTCTCTAAAAAAAAAAAAAAAAAAAAAAAAAAAAATCAATAAACATTCTCGGGTGAGGATTTGAAAGAAATTACGTTAGTGTCTTAGAGGAACTGGCAAAATGCCACTGTGGAAAGAATGCGGGGAGAGTGATGAACGAAGGGATTAAAGAGGTGGACAGGAGCCCCTGTTGACATTGTAAGGGGTTTGAATTTATTCTTATTGTCATGTGGACTCACTGAAGCAGTGTTGTCTAATAGAAATATACTGCAAGCCACATATTGAATTTTAAATTGTTTAGTTGCCACATTGAAAAAGTAAAAAGAGCCCTGGCCAGTATGGCTCAATTGGTTAAGCATTTTCCCATGCACTGAAAGGTCGCTGGTTTGATTTTTGGTTAGGACACATATCCATGTTGTGGGCTAGATTGTGGTTGGGGCATTGGGATGTGGTTGGGGTGTTGGGGTACGTACATCAATGCTTCTCTCTCTCTCTTCCTCTTTCTCTCTCTCTCCCTCTCCCTTCCTCTCTAAAACCAATAAAAACATACTTTTAACAAAGGTAAAAAGAAATAGATAAGTTAGATTTAATAACGTTATTTTATAGAATATATAAACATACTTCAACACGTAGTCACTATTAAAATTATTAATGTGGTATTTTACACTCTCTTTTTGGAGTACGTGTTTGAAATCCAGTGCGTATTTTACATTTATAGTACATTTCAGTTCGGACGCCAAATGTTCATTGGAAATAATTAATCTGCATGGAGAATTCATAAAATTTACATTTGAGCTAGTAGATTTGCATTCCCAAAATGTTCCAAACATACTTAAATGTTTTTCAATAATTAAACCAAGTATCCATTGTTAAATTTAGACTAATTGAAATGAAATAAAATGAAAAATTTAGTTCTTCATCTGCCCCAGACACCAGTGTTCAGTAGACACATGTGGCTGGTGGCAGCCTACTAGACAGCTAGGATGCCAGGGTCTAGAGCAGGGAGTGACGGGCTTTCATTTGCTTTAGAGGGGTCACTGGTGGCTGTGTGAGGAACTGACTGTGGCAGAGAAAGCACGGGGATAAAGGCCTGATTACACAGAGGTCAGCAAACGTTTTCTGTAAAGGGCTAGATAGTAAAAAGGGGCCGGATAGTAAATATTTTAGGCTTTGTGGGCCATATGCTCTCTGTCTTAATTACTCAACTCTGCCTTTGTAAAGCAAAAGCAGCCATAGGCAACACATGAAAGAATAAGCATGGCATTGCTCCAATATAACTTTATTGATGGACACTGGAATTTGAATTTCATATAATTTTACATGTCATGAAATATTATTGTTCTTTTGATTTTTTTTTTACAATCGTTTAAAAATGTAAACCTATTCTTAGCTTGCAGGATGTACAAAAAGAGGCAGCAAGTAGAATGGTGAGCTGGAGTTTGCTGACCCCCAGTTCAGGGCTCTTGGGCAGTACCCCAGGTGGGAGGGGAGCACGCTGAGGGGGCAGCACTGGGTGGAATATGGTTCTCATAGTAGAGCTGGTGGATAGGCAGCTTGATGATAGTCTGGGTGTTGGGAGTGAAAAAGGGAACAGTCAAGCACTGGGCTTCATTCTGAGCCTGACCAGATGATTTCCAAAGTTCTCTTTAGCTTCAACAATTTGTGATCTATGATTTTTAAATGGAATCCTTTTTTTTTTTTAACCAGAGTTTGGAATGATACTCTTTTGTCCTCTTTGAGTGCATGCATTCCAGTGTCTGGAAATTGTAAACCTGGGGATTTTCTCTGCTAAAGGAGTGTTGTATATTTTAGCTCTTCACTGACAGCCCCATTAAGCTATTTTATAATTTTTTATTTAGTGTTGCAGAATTTCATGGATCTTAGGACCAACTTTTGTATGCATCAGTAATATGCTTGATTTCTGTAAAGCTACAATCGTGTTTAAATGAATTAAACCTACTTGTTTTAAAGAAGGTTCTATGGGAATTCGAGATTATTTAGGTCCTTCTCTTTCCTTTCTTTGTTTCATCCTATTATAGTTCTCTTCTGGTGAGGAAAGTTTTCCTGGATTAAAACAGCAATTGATTTTGTTTTTAGCTTTTATTTGAATGTAGCCTTTCTTCTCAAATACATTATGCATCGCCAAAGAAACTCATAAATTATAGACTAAGCAAAAGTTAAAATTAGATCTGAGTGTGGTGTAATGCCCAAAGGAAAGTATCTGAAAAGGTTACAAGCTGTCAAAAACCAATTTGTATGGTTAAAAGCCACACAGTTAGATGCTGTTAATGGAGTATCTGTAATGATTATTTGGGCATTGGTTGCTTATTATGTCTCTGTGGCAAGTCATCAGTGTGTTTCTTTGGAAGCCAGAGAGGCCTGGAATTCAGCACCTATAATACCAGAGAGGTGTGTGGAAGAATGTGTTGTTCCACATCAAACAAACCACACCTCTTCTTTCTCCAGATTTTAATAATTCCCCACCCCTCCCAAATTGTCATTGGTGCTGATTGCAAGAATAAAGACTAGTTACTTCAGTGAAAGGATCATAAAGTCAATCATGTGGATAAAATTACTGAGCCATCCAGCCAGCTGGTCTCTATTTGGCTCCACTTTGGTTCATTAGTTTATGGGGTGAATTCACTCCATATTTAAGGAAAGTAAAAACGGCATCAAAACTAGTTTGTAATTAATTGCAGCTTTTTAGAAAGGAATGCATTTGCAAGTGGGGACTATGCGATGTCAGATCCTGGTTTCTGATTATGTTATGGATCTGTCTGAAATGTAACTTTCCTGTGTGTTTATGTTAACTCTAGGTACAGGTTAGACACTGTTTCAGACCCTTACCACTATTCTCTGTTTTAAGAGTTTCTCTTGCACAACTTGAGACACTTTAAAATAACACATTGTTGGTTGGCTGGAGTCTGTGCATCTCTGAACACCATAGAGTCTTTTGGATGTCTGGCCCTATAATCTTGGCGCCTGTCTTGATGCATTGTCATGCAGGTGATTAGATGGGCTTGTGCAACTGTAAGCCGACGTTGAAATGACTGTACATCACAAAAACATTGTGTTTTCCATGCTTTGTTAGTGGCATAATGGCTAACGTTAATTACTTGGGCATTTAATGGACTCAGGAATAACAAATACATGACTTGGAATCCTTTTATAAAGGGACATAAAAGCAGTCAAGCAACACATGAAACTCCTCGTAACAATGGCCAAAGTAGGTGCAAAGGACACAGATGCTTTTAAACAAAAGGAACCTAGTTGGACTGAGCGCTAATATTTAATGCTAACGCTCATAAACACAGGAAGAAAAAATCTGTTGAGCAAAGAAGCCAAATGTCATAAATACGCTTCCCCGTGTCAAAGACTGGAATTCGTTCTCACAGAACACAACAGGCAAAGGCAAAACAGAACTTCACTTGGCTACTTACGGTGGAAACAATCTGCCCCAGAGCAAGTCAAACCGGTGACAGAAGCATTCCTTTGGAAGGGATGGATATTCGGGATGTAAGCTCCGTGGTTCAAGAGCATAAATTCAGATGCATTTGAGGCGATGTTGAAGTGTGTGAATTCCTACCAGATGCCACGGGACAGAAGGACCACAGGCCTCACCATGGTGTGTGGATTACCTTTTTTTGTTGTTAATCCTCACCCAAGGACATTTTTTGATATTTTTGTTCAGATAGAGAGGGAGGGAGGGAGAGAGAGAGAAACATCGACTTGAAAGGGATACATCGAGTGGCTGCCTCCCGCACGACCCAGCCAGGGTTGGGGACAAACTGCAACCGAGGTACGTGCCCTTAGCGGAACAGAACCTGGGTCTCTCTGGACTGTAGGCCGACACTCGAACCGCTGAGCCAAACAGGCCAGGGCTGTGGATCACTTTTGGACCACATGTCATCCCCTGTAGCTCCTCAACTCCTGCAGTCCCTGAACTGGTGAGAAATTATTCATAACTTGAAAGTTAAAGAAAAAATCAGAAATGTAAATAGACCACTAGAAAAATAAATTTGTTCTAAATGAATGGGTTTCAATTCCCTTATTTGGCGTGAGGAGACTGAGGCCTAGACAGATGGAAATGATGGAGCAATCTGCTCAAAAAGGCCTATTTATTTAATCAGTTGGGGTCACTAGCTGAGCATTTTACAAAATGGCTTTTTAATACGAGTTTTAACTAATCCTCAAAAAAAGAGAAAACAATCTTGCAAGGTAAGTCGTGAAGGTATTATCTTCCAAATATTACAGGTAAAGGAACTGAAATTCAGAGAGGTAAAGTAATTTGCCCAAAACCACATAGCTAGGTAAGAAGTCATGATCCCTTTGACTCATTCTTCTCGATGCTGTGAATTTTGTGTTATTCTAAATTGCCTCCAGATTTGAGTTCCTTTTCTTCCAATGTAGTGCCAAGCATAATGAAAGGCTAAAGCATGAGAAAAAGAAAGAAAGAAAGAAGAAAGAAAGAAAGAAAGAAAGAAAGAAAGAAAGAAAGAAAGAAAGAAAGAAGAGTAGAATTAGCTTTGTGTCTGATTCCAAAGATGATAGTTTTCTCAGAATAGATATGTAAATGTCACCTGGGCAGATTGATGAAGAAGGAAAACCTAGAACTTTGGTAATGATTCTTCATAGATGAGTCAGTCTCGGGCATTCTTGGAACCTATTTTTCTCTCTTAAAGTCCCTCCAAATTTTTCCCTCAAAATTAATATAGGCTCAAATAAAGTTAAAATAAATTAATTGTTTCTTAAAAAATGACATAGAGCCCTAAGAAATGTATCACATCTAAATGCAATTTTAATGGCCTAAACGACACATAATAAAACATTATAATTATCTGTTATTTACATGTATTCTAAAAATTACTTAAAATTAATTGGGAGCAGGATTAACAATTTTAATCATGTTATGAAATATTCATGAGCATTCATAAAAACCACAAGAAATTTATTTAATGAACTAATGATATTTAATATCTTTTCACAGAATTGAAGGGCAGAAAAACACAATTAGATGGTGCAGTGTAGGTTTCTGAAGTTATTGTCAGTCTCTGAAGAAATGGCTACCACACATTGTTCTTAGCTGTCAGATCTATCTAAAGGCACACAGGCGATTCTTTTCTGCTTTTAATAATGAACCAGATTCTCCCATCATAGTCTATTGGACATGACAACAACAATAACAAGAATACCTTTGCAGATGGAGAGCACTTATCCTTTTCAAAACATACATTCTGATATCAAGGGCAGGAAATCCATTGATTTGTTTTACACAGCCACTGTGCAGGCTGCTGTGAGTGCCAGGTTGAAGAAACACCTAGAATTTAAGGCAAGAGTCGACACTGCTTCTCTCTGTAATGTAAGTGAATAAGAATCAAGGTGAAACGGTTGGGGTTGGCAGTCTGCGAGAGGAGCACACACAGTGTGTATACAGGGGGCTAAAATGTCTCCTTTAGTCTTAACTGTTTGTGTTTTCCACCAGACCCTCCAACCCTGCAAGTTTCCTGGAATCTGCAGGGAGACACCATTTGTAATGAGGACTAAAGTAAAATAAACAAGGTAATTGAATTTTAACATGTTGTCAAAGAACGATTACTGACAAAATGGGGGGAGGTGATAGATGAAAAGGGAATATTAGGGATGGAGGAAAAAAAAGTCAAAGAAGAATCTGATGCATGGAAGTTAGGCACATGGGGTGTTCAACAAACACTAACCTTTATCATGATCCTTCTCAGGGTATCTCCAGATCTATTTAGGAAGAGGACGTTTGACTCTGCTGATGGACATTTTGGCAGTTCTATTTCTGAAGATACATTAGTAAACTGTTGTTTTGATCCTAATGCTAGATTAATTAGAATCAGCCACTTAGAATCCTATTACTCCTGAGTAACTGGGAAATTAGGTTCCTGACTACATAGAGTAGAGAACAAGAAGGTGGATTGTTAGAGACCACCAAGGACACACATTTAGTAAAACACCCAGATGGTCAGGGCTATTATTGGCTATTACTACTCTTACCTTTATGGTGGACAGAAACACTTTCTCTCGCAGCAGACAGAGCTAAAGAAGGGGTAAGCAGGTACATTCTTGGACGAACTTTTTATTTTACCTTGATTTCATTTCATCATGACATTCAGAGTGCAGGTTAAAGAATTCTAAAATATTAACGATTTTGCATTTAAAAAATCATGTTAGATGGCTTTATTAAAACATAAAAATTAAGTTTATATTTTTGAAGGAAAAAAAGTCTTGTACATAGGGTGTTTGGAAACTAAAAACATGTGAGCAAGGACAAAAATCGTCCCAAATTTCTCTGAACCAGAAAAAAAATCACTGTACTATTTTGATGTATTTCTAATCTACTTTATATGCATTTAAACATGTTAAACTTTTAAAAAATTAAAATGATATCTAGACTGTTTAATAAAAATCCAGGCCACGTATAAAAGCGTAGAATAGAAAGGACAAGCTCTCTCTTCATCTTACAAGATAAGCATTTTTAACAGTTTCTATTTTTCAGTTATTCTATAGTTACCATTATAAATCTAAATAATATATTTTGTCAATTTCTTATCAACTTAAAAAAACATCTGCTGCCCCATCACTACATTCTACCTTTATGCTTGACTTAGCTAATTTATATACAGGGGTGGGCAAAAGTAGGTTTACAGTTGTTCATCTGGGAAGACATGCGGGTTATGATTATAATGATGAAGAATAAGCTCTGCGTTTCATGCACAACTGTAATTTACTTTTGCTCACCCTGCCCCTGAATAATATTGTATTTACGACTTTAAAAGTTTTGTGATTTACTAACTTTAGTCAGTGTCTAAGGAGATATAATTTTATTGTCTTTTTGTTTATATTATTTTCACCATTTATTATAACATTTACACTCTATTGTTATATCATTATAGTTAGCTATAACTAAGACTTCATGCTTTGCCTATAAGTGGAGACTAACATTTTGAAATTAATAAAACAACTTTTATAATATTATGATTATGTGAATATTATTCCTTGTAGAACCAAACAGTGTAAATAGATGTACAGGAGAAGAAATATAACAAATCTTAAGTCACTAAACCTCTGTGAATGAAATTATTTTTATAATATGTGAAAGGATGGCAGATTCTTTAAAACACTTTTTAGCTTTCTTTACTTCTCATTCATATTGAGTAGCTAGTGTTGCCTTTTACCGTGGGTCATCATCTAGCTTGTAGTCTTTTAAATTTTTCTTGTGTATTCTTTTCATAAATAGTGTTTCAGGAAGTGGCTCGGAAGGTACGTTTTTGGAGTCCTTGCCTGATACATTTGTGTTTTGCTTTTACACAAGTAGAAAATTATTGGTTCAAAATTATTTCTTCTCAGACATTAGAGGAACCACTCCATAGTTTCTGGCATACAAAAACAACTCAAATTATTATTCTTTTATGCTAATCTTGTGGGTTTCTTTTTTTTTTTTTTTTAAATTTAGTCTCCCTTAGTTCATAGAATTTTCTCTCTTTATGTAAAGTTATTTCCTTTATTCCGTTGCTCTTCTCTGCCTCTCAGTCTCCAGCGAGATGGGTGTTGGATATTCATATCTTTTAACATTTCACTCATATTTTTTATTCATTTTTTGTTTGTTTGTTTTGCTCTTGGTTCTAGGAAATTCTCTTAACTCTGTACTCCTGATCACCAGTTTGGTTATTGGAGCTTTTCTTTCTATTATTTAGTTTGCACACTAAATTTTTTATTTTGTCATTCATATTTCTAATATCTCTTTACTGTCTATCATAATTTAATTCCTTATACTGCTCTTTTCCTATTGTGGCCTATTCTAATTTTATGGATATACTAGCTTCCTTAGCCTCTCTGAGAAAATTCATTAGAAATTTTAAACAGTATTTTCCTCCCCTGGCCTGTTTGGCTCAGGGGTTAGAGTGTCAACCCACAGACTGGAGAGTCTCATGGGTTCAATTCCTGGTCAAAGACATGTACCTCAGTTGCAGTTTGATCCCTGACCCCGGTTGGTGTTGTTCAGAGGCAAACAATTGATGTATCTCTCTTACACTGATGTTTCTCCTTCTCTCTCTCATTCTCTCCCTTCCTCCCTTTTACTCTATCTAAAAATCAATGGAAAAATATCCTCTAGTGATGAGGATTTTTTAAAAAAAGTATTTTTCTGTTTCTACGAGGTCAGATTTTTGTTTTGTTCACATTTCACCCTTCTTTAAAAAAATTTTTTTTTCTATTGATTTTTAGAGAGTCAGAGGAAGGGAGAGAGAGATACAAACATTAATGAGAGAGAATATCGATTGGCTGCCTTCTGCATGCCCCCCCACTGGGGATTTGGCCCACAACCTGGGCATGTGCCCTGACCGGGAATCGAACTGGCAACTTTTGGTGCATGGGTTGACACTCAACCACTGAGCCACACCAGCTGGGACACTTTAGACCCTTCTCTTTTATGCCATTGGTTTTCCCAACTGCTTCTTCCCAACTGTCAGTTCATATCTGTGAATGATGGATCAATTTAATTGATATAAATTAATTCAGTTTTACTTAAAATGATTAGGTTATATTTTCTTTAGTGAAATCCTGAAGGAAACAGAAAGTAAGGGTGGAGGATCAGAACAGAATGGAAGGGCCAGAGATCTAGCCTGCAACCGAGGTACATGCCCTTGACCAGGAATCAAACCCATGCCCTTTCAGTCTGTGGGCCAATGGTTTAACCGCTGAGCCAAACCGGCCAGGGCAAAACATTACATTTTATAGATGAGGTAATAGCAGAACATTAAGTGATTAGTCAGAATCAACAATTATTATTTTCCTTTTGTATCAATAATTGTATTTATAAAGAAAGCACATTTTGAATGTGTTTGAAGCCACATTGGCACTGCCTTGCATGTGGATACATCTTTATAGAAGGTAATACTGTGATGGCAAAGTACACTGAGGTGAGTGTCCACATGGTTCTCTCAACTGGCATTGACACTTCTCAAATAGTTTTATTCTTCTTCTCAGAATCTAGAGTCTCTGTTTTTATTTGAATGACAATCTCTGCCCATTTTCCACTGCTTTTGTGAAAATAAATATCCAAAATAGAATTCAAGAGACATCAGTATCCAGTATAGGACACACTCAGAAATGGACATAGCCTGACCAAATGGCCATCCATTTCCCAATTTCAAAATTCATAAAAACAAATTACTTGTGGCAAATGGCCAAGTTTTTTCAAACTCACACTACATATTGCTGCATGATTTCAGGTCTCACTCTTCGAAGCAGCAACTAGGCATTTTATTTAAAAATTATGTGAACATTTCTCAAAGGACAGCCAAAAAGTGAGAAAGAATCTCAGAGGTCCTGTGTGTAGAAAGAGGCTATAGATTTGAGTTCTGGCTCAGTCATGCATTAAGTGATTTATTTTGCATAAATTTCTTAACCATTCTGAGTTTCAATTTCTTTATCTGTAAAATAATTATTTAATAACACCTTATAGGGTTGTTTAAGGATTCAAATATAAAAATTTATTAAATAATAAACTATATTCTTATTAGAATAGTCAGTCAGCCAGTCACCAAATGTTTATTGAGGTTGTTATAAGACTAGCACTTAATCCTTTAATTCAAATACATAACCAGCAGAGTTATGGGAAGCTGAATCACTTGGGAGGGTAATGCAGCCTATAAAATATATGTACCATTCTGCAAAGTTTGGAAGTTTAATCATTATTCTAAAATTGGAGCATGAAGAAAAGACAAATGAAATGTTATAAGTAATGTGTTAGGTTCTTATTAATTTAACAGATTGTTAAATGGGATATTCTTTCTGTCTTGGAGTCTTGATTGGGACCCTACAGCTGAGGAAATCAGTGATAAGTCCTGCATACTCTATGGAAAGACGCGCGACTCATCCGTGTAGTACCAGCCTTTCTCTTCTGGTCCACAGAAGAGAATTCTACAGATTTTTGAAGGAAGAGAATGAGGGTATGCTTTTTAACATAGCTCTATGATTTAGTTGTAATTCATATAACATGCGGTTCACCAGTATCAAGTGTATAATTCAGTAGCTTTTAATATATTCACAGAGTTGTGAAACCATCACAATAATCAATTTTCAAACATTTTCATTACCCCCCAGTGAAGCTCTTCACCCCTTAGCCATCACTTCTTAATCCTCACTTGTCCCCTTGACCTCCCCAATCCTAGACAACCACTAATCTACTTTCTGACTCTATTAATTTGCCTTTTTTGGACATTTCATATAAGTGGAATCACACAATTTGTGGTAATTTGTAATTACTTTCTTTCATTTATCATGTTTTCAGGCTTCATCCACATTGTAGCATATATCAGTACCTCACTTATTTATTTATTTTTTATTTTATTTATTTTTTGGTAAGAGTCCCCAGTGGGAACTGAACCTGGGACTCTCTGGTCCACAGGCCGATACTCCAACCACTGAGCCAAACCGGCCAGGGCCTCATTTACTTTTATTGGCTAATAATAATAATTGTATAGACATACTACATTTTACTTATTCATTCATTGGTTGACAGACCTTTGGGTTGGTTTTACTTTTGACTATTATGACTAATGCTGCTATAAATATATAAACATTTTTGTGTGCACATATGCTTTCATTGGGTTATATGCCTAAGAGTGGAATTGCTGGTTGGTATGGTAACTCTGTCTAACCTTTTGAGGAACTACCATACTGTTTTCCAAAGTGTGTGAACCCTTTAAAGTCCCATCCGCAATCTATGAGGGTTCCAATTGGTCCATAGCCTTGCCAACACTTCTATTAACTGTTCTATTGATGATAGCCATTCTGTGTGTGAAGTGGTATCTTATTGTGGTTTGGATTTGCATTTCCAAGATGGCTAATGGTGTTGAGAATCTTTTCATGTACTCATTAGTCATTTATATATCTTCCTTGGAGAACTGTCTACTCAGCTCTCTTGCTCATTTTTTAAATTACTTATTATTTTGTAGTATAAAAAAGTTTGTGGTGTTCCCCTAGCCATGTGAGGCAGCTCCCAAAGAACGATGCACAGACGTTGCTGGTGTCTGCCAGAGACATATATTCTACAGCCGGGATCCTGTGACCTTTAGAAACTTCTAAGTCAAGGACTTCTGTTGAATTGGAGCAGAGTCTAGAGAGAGTGCGGTGGTGGGAGTGGCTTTTACTTCTAGAGCTTGAGGGTGCATTGGGGCTTAGTTTTTCTGTGGGCCACCCAGATACTTGTTTGCTGTCTGGAGCCATTTAGAAAGGACCCAGAACGTTAGTGCTGTCTGCCAGGGAGTGATGCAATTCCAATGCCCAATGTGATAGTGTTAGGAGGTCATGAGGGCAGAGCCTTATAAAAGCAGTTCAAGAACCCTGGCCGGCTTGACTAAGCAGTTGGAGCATGGGCCTGTGGACCAGAGAGTCCCAGGTTCGGTTCCCGCTAAGAGCACATACCAAAAAAAAAGAGGCCCAAGAGGGATCCCTTGTTCCTTCCACCATTTGAGAATGCAACAGGAAGTCTGTGACCCACAAGAGGACCCTCACCTAACCATCCCAGGCTCCAGAACTGCGAGAAATAAATGTGTTGTTTATAAGCCACCCAGTCTATGGTACTTTGATATATCAGTCGGGAGGACTAAGACACAGGGGCAGGAGCCCCAGGAATGTAGCACCGAGTAGAAAGCCGAGGCAGAATCGGGAGTAGTTAGCCCGGGCATGTACTGCCTCTGTGGTGACAGAGTCGATGCCCAGGTCCCAGGCTGGGGATCTCCAAAGATCCCCCACAGTAGCCTGTGAGATAAAGAGTCTGAAGAGAAAGGGTCATATTATATAAGCACCTATCGAGTAAGTCTTTGTCCTTTCCACCTGTCCCCTGCTCAGGCTGCTTCCTGCCTCCATTTCTGATACTCAGGTTGCAAGTCTGCTGTGTGTTGGGGTGGAGGAGACGGCTTTGAAATGACTCAGGTTTTGATTTAGATTGGATTGGATCTTTTCACACCTGAAAATAATAGTGTTCTAATATCCCAAAGTGACCACAAAAGCTGCAGGGAATTTCCTGAGATATTTTCCAAGAGAGTGGAAAGGAGATCTAACAGAGGATTTCTTAAACTGGTGGTAGGGAAGAAAACTAAGTCTTGGCTGTACGTCATCAAGTATTGCCTGTTCAATGTATACACAAATGCACAACATATACATATCTACATATTCTCACATTGTTGCATTCTTTCTAGATGGATGAAATAACCTTAAGCCCTTTGTTCCATGAGTCGTAATAGTGAAATGAAGTTGTATGTAATTTCCACTCACAGCAGGTAGGACAATGATGGAGATAAGGAATAGAACCTAAGTCTGTGACTGACGAATCATGAGTAGAGTATGCTTCCGTATGGTTCGGGCCTCTGTTTAGGGCTGTTCATATTGTCAGTGACTCTAAAAATTGGCTGTTTAGTTCACATCATGTGATTAAAGATCTTCATTCTCCTGGAAGATCTCAAATATTTTAGTTACAGTTAGATAGTGAAAACATCTAGTAAACAAAACTGACTCTTTAAAATAAGAGAAAAAAATATTCGAATTTATATATTAAAATAAACAACGTGTTAATTGCAGAAAGCCAGTTGCTTAAGTAGCAGACTCCTGGATGCCTGATTGGAGTGACAATTGGGGTCAGTCCCTAAGGGCCTGAGCTCCTGCGTTGTGGTCATGTCAGGGCCAAGATCAAGAGAAAACTCATGTGCTGAAAAGCTTGGCATCACATCTTAGAGACCCAGAGCACGGAGGCTCTTTACACAAACAGAACAAATCCTTTTCAGTGCTTTTAGACCTTAACAAACATGGGGTGATGTGTAGAACTTCACTCCCCCACGTTGCAGCTAGCCCCCACCCTGCGAAACCCTGCACTCTTTTCAACATTTCTTAAATCTGCCCGAGTGAACAATCCGCATTCATTGTAGCAAATACAATCTTATTGAATTAGATTCTGAAGAGACTTTATAGTAAGAAATAAAGAGAACTGGTCCTGTATTCTCTTTAGTTTAAACAAGGGACAGAGCACAGCAGACGAGAAATCTTGGGTGAGCTAAGTCCACTGGAATGGGTGGGGAGGGAAGGATTTGGGGTGAAAACTGGGTGGACTTGCACTGGGTAAGGAATCAGTCGCTAGGCGTTCCAGGAATAGAAAACCAGCGTCAGTATTAGTGACTTAATTGTGCGACTGTTAGATGTCACCGGTACATTTTCATTTTCCCATCCCAAGGTGATACATTGTCTTTCCATCGAAATTTCCTTGAATGTAAAATAAGACTTAGAGTCAGAATGATCAAAATTATAAAGTGGGAGAGAAAAAGCACACGCCAGTAGCTCTTTGCAGATGTAATAAAGATCGGACTAATCTGCATATTCATAGTTTGTATTAGCTCACTGGCTCTCCCCGTCTGATAAACCTGCACTATCGCCCAGGCGCTCACGATTCATTGCCTGGTATCATTATGATTATCTATGGGCCTCTCATTACTCACCCATTGCTTCGGTTGTATCAGAAGTAAAAATAATAAGCCATAAACTTCCCTGCTGTTTAACCTAACAACAAATCATTCCCAATTCCAACCCCAGTGTCAATTATACAAAGCAAATTAGGACCACGCAGACAGATTTCTCCTTCCGTCAGCGGGCAGCTGACCTCTCTCCCTGAAGCTTTCGACCCACGCAAGTGTTACATTTAGGAACGCGTTCTTGATTTGGGGGAGTTACAAATCCCTAATAACTTAACAAGCAAAACATAGAGTTAGCCTTGTAATGCTTCAGCACACAAATTAGCTAGGCAAATAAAAAGGATTAAAAAAAATCTTGAAAATAGCACTTATCATCAGTCTCCCATTCAGAAATAATAAAAGAAGATGGTTTATACAGATTCAGTAATAAGACATGACATAAATGAGTATATAACAAGTTATGACCTTTCTTCTGGTGAACAATAAGCATTTTGTTCATTATTCCGAATCTCTTTGTTTACAGTGAATGTAGTGATGAATCGAAGTTATGACATCAATTAAATCACAAGTTTCTATTATTTTCAAAGAGATAAAATTGCAGATATTTTAAGGCAGGTAGAAAAGATGATGAGTTACTATCTATTCTTGGTCTCTAAATGAGTTATACATATTCAGAAAAGGAACATTAAAGACGCTCTACAAAGCCGGCGTCGTATATTACTTTCACACTGAACAAAGATAACATTTGTAGAATCCCATTAGCAATAAATCTTTAGATTTTTTTTTCACTTATAATCTTATGATCCCAAAGGGAAGGATAGATAATCAGTAAATAGAACTCTGATATCTGTCAGGAATTTGCCTGAATTAGAGGCAAACTAACTTGACAGAGAAATCGAGAAAAAATATTACCTTGCTACTCTGATGAATGTATTTGAATTTTTCTTTAAAGGTATCACTAAAATGGAAACAAAAACACCTTGTCATATTTGAAAAACACAGCATGTATAATATATAATTATCAATGTTATAAAGTAAATATCCTTGGGAAAAATATATTCACAGACCATGGAATAGTTTTGTTTTTGTTTTTTTTCTTTATTGATTTTAGAGAGAGAGGAAGGGAGAGGGAGAGAGAGATAGAAACATCGATGAGAGAGAACATCAATCAACCTCCTACATGCCCCCCACTGTGGGATTTGGCCCACAGCCTGGGCATGTGCACTGAAGGGAATTGAACTGTGACTTTTTGGTACATGGGTCAATGCTCAACCACTGAGCTACACTGGCTGGGCAAGACCATGGAATAGTTTTAAAATCTTGAACTTGAATGTGTTTTTAGAAATATTACATAATAAATTACAAATAGTTTAGTAATTATGTATTTCTCCTTTTAGTGATTTCAACATTCCAGAGATGACTCGATTAAAATTGTTTTATAAATCCTCTTTTTTCTCAACCAACCAAGGAAAGAAAAAAAAAAAAGGTGGGGGAAGATGAAAACATTCTGGAATATTGTATATAGTATATTCACGGTCTTCACTGACTTTTTGGAGCATTTCAGTATCTGGCACCCAATATGATTTACTTATGGAGCCCCTGTCAATACCCACTTTCTGGTGTGGTCGAGTTGGGATATTTTTATTACTATATATATATGGAAGAAAGCAATTTTTAAAAGGGGGACTACCACCCATTTGGAACTACCCCAACACTTTTCTTGAGATGTGATTTGTCTCATTAAGATCTCTGTGTAGGCCCTGGCCAGTTTGGCTCAGCAGTTAGAGCGTCGGCCTGCGGTCCAGAGAGACCCGGGTTCGGTTTCCGCTAAGGGTACGTACTTGGTTGCGGTTTGTCCCCGGCCCTGGTTGGGTCGTGTGGGTGGCAGCCACTCGAAGTGTCCCTTTCATGTCGATGTTTCTTCTCTCTCTCTCACCCTCCCACTCTATCTGAACAAAAAATGGAAAAATGTCCTCGGGTGAGAATAAAAAAATAAATAAGATCTCTGTGTAGAACTCCACCGGCTGTTCTCCTCAAAAAGTGCATTGCTCATGAACTTGAGTTGAGGAATGCCACAATGGCCCCCTTGGAAGTTCTCAGGAGTTGGTGGACCACGGCAGCAGGACTGCTCTTGGTGGCTACATCAAAGAAAATCCTCTCTCTTGAACCAGTGTGTAACTGGTACCAGAAAAGACTACTCACAGCGCCTCCACTAAAAAGTAAAACCAAACGTTCATAGAGGATAGTGGGAAAGCGAAAGGTGTGGGTGGAACTTTATCTATAAATATAAAATAAAAATTACTGCAAATACTTTAAAAACAAAATTTTAGGTTGCGTTAAAAAGTATTCTCCAATCTTTAGAACAAGGGAAGAATAAACCGAATCTTAGACTTTTGAATACTCTTTCTAACATAAGTTTAAGACACTAAATGTATGTTCATAAAAGAGAGATTTTGCACACACACAAAATTCCATGCCTTTATTAATTTTAAAATGTTTTTTTCTAATCATTTGGTTTGCAAATTGTTCTTTTTTGAATCTTATTCTTTTCATTTTTCCCTTTTGCAACTGATTGATCTTGATAGATCCTCAGTCTTTGCCCGTGACTTGAGCAGGTCTCCAATGTCACTGTAATTAACTTTATGAAACCCTGCATTTTGGAAAGCGTTTCAGTTTAACTTGTAAATTTGCATTCTATATGCAGAGAAAGTTGTAGACCTCAGTTCTCAGCAGAATTATAACCGATTAAGCTGTTGATTCTGTGGATTGAAATAGGTGCGATATTAATTGCAGAGGTGAGTTTGAGTTAGAACTACTCTTGAAAGGGCTCAGTTCACTACTGAATATTTTCATGCTATGACAAATTTTTATTACTTGTGAACAATTTACTAACTGATGAGACTCACAAAATGAATATGCAGACACTTGTGTCTATTGGACAATCTGATGGAGATCAAGAGAAGGCAATATAGGTGTTAATAATAGCTAAATAGCTAATATTTTTTTGAAGGTGAACTATGTTATAAGCACTTAGTATATATGGATTTGTGCCCTGGAATTCTTACTGCCCTCTGTAAGAAGGAAGGACAATTTGACTCGCATCTGCGTATGGTCCTCTAAGTCCCTTAGATTCTGCAGATTCTTTGTTCTGTCCATCTGTTACACTGGCATAGATGGATGCTCACTATCTATTAGATACTGTGCTAGGCTCTGGAAATATGAAGACGGATCATGTATCTCTTTCCACAAAGGGCTCAGGTGCTAGCAGGAGAAACATCTGAACAGAGAAGTACAGTTGAGTGTGATTTAACAAAAATAACTAATGGTTATAATACATTTATGATGTATCAGGCGCTGCACTGGATGATTCACTTAGACCATTTCATTTAATCCCAACAACCTACCTGGTGTCTGAATCTAGACTTGCACCCAGGTCTTTCTAAGGCCAAAGCCGTGTTCTTTACCACTGTACCCGGCTGCTTCTTCAGAGTAAGTGCAAAGACAAAGGTTTATGCCCAGGTGCGGTGAGAATGTCCAGGGGGTCTGGGGTCCTTAGGAAAGCCTTCTTGGAGGTGTTGTGTAAGCTACAATGCTGGAGGACAAGCACACAGCCCCGTGGCAAGGCAGAGCCAAATGGAGATGAGGTGGAAGGATGGGCTGGGTTTGGGAAATTATTCTGCCTTTGTTTTCTTCAGTATTATGAGCACAGTTATAGCACAGACCATTTTACACTACATTACCTAGAATAAAACAATGCGGTTTCATTTACAATCATGCTTAGTGTTCCTAACACCAGAAAATTCCAAATAAAATCTTATGTCTAATCATGCTCCCCATTTCTGTATAAAAGATTTCAAAAGCCCATTGCCTCAGGCAGTGAACTTAAGAGGGATTGTTACTCAACTGATCACTGCTGCTTCTGATTTCTTCTACCATGTATATTTACCCAAAAACGTCACATGGGACTTTGCATTTATATAATGCTCTTTAAGGCAATGAAATCCCAATAAAATCAGTCGGCTTATTTAATGTTCAAAGTGTTTAATAAGCTTTTTTTTTTTTGAATGAGCCATTTAAACGAGTTTTTTTTTTTTTTTTTTCATTAATTAACTCACCAGTGCACTGAATACGTATCAGATAAATGAGTTGATAGGGTCCTCAGTTAGTAGAAGATGCAATACGGAAAGCACTAATTAGGCAGGCAAGAGCTCCAGATAATTAAATAGTGATTAATAGATTTTTTTGTGTGCTACCAAAATTAAAAGTAACTAATTGGTTGAAAAAAATATTTTAAATTGTGTGTTTAGAGTTTACAAGTTGAACGAGATTCTGAGAGACACTAAGATTAAGTTGATTTTGTTAAAAGTGAAGTTTTTAGTTTTTTACTCATTTTTTCCACCTTCTGACATCTTGTCTCAAAGTATTCCCGTGTTAATAGTAGACTGTAATGGAAGTTTATGCAATTAAATACAACAAGAGAGTTTATAGACCATTTATCATTGGATATGGGTCATATACTGTGAATTTCAGAAAATAAAAGGGAATTCCATTTGTAGCCCAGTCTTGCCTGAAGCTCACCTAATGAAATCTTTCACTCTCATAGAATTAACAGTGTATCCAGCTGAAAAGTATTTAACATTCTCTGTGCATACTAAGCATGCAGAAGTAGAATAAAACCTTGCATACTTACAGGGGATTTTTGTTGCTTTTTCTTCAGCCCAAATTAGGCAGCTCTTGTTCATTTAGTGCATTTGAAAGGAGCTGAACTTTTAAAATTCTGAACTGTCAGTCCCCATCATTTCATTTGACAGCTGACACTTTGAGAGTGAAGAACACACAAATCATGTTAGCGGAGCGAACTGCTGCTAATAAATGCTATTGTTTTTCCGGATGGAAACCGAGCACCTTAAGTAACTGTTTGCAGATCCAATGGGTTTGTTATGATGCAAAATGCGTGTTTGGCTGTCATCATTTTTGTTTACCACCTTCAGAGCATTAAATTGCTGATAAAAAAAGAAAGAAAGAAAGAAAGAAACATAAGGCCTGATTCATTAAGAAAAGAACTATGTGTTTCTCCTCTCAGCCCAGTTTCATTTCCCACCTTTGAATTTTAATATGATACACACTAAGTCTTCATTAAGGCATGAAACTAAATAAATAATGTATAGTTATTGAGATAAATTACAAGATTTTGGTATTTATGGAAAACAGGACTTTGAAGCATTCGTTTGTCAGCTTATACTCTGCTCGCTGAGCTAGGGAACTTGAGAGAATGGGCTCTGCCACTTTGGAGTTTCATTTAAGACTGTCTGTGATAGCTTCAGACGTTGTATAGCTTTGTGTTCTACCATCAGACTTCTGAGGCTAAAGTATTTATGGGTAAGTTGAAAGGAGCCACTTTCCTGACACAAAAAATCTCTGTGTCTCCTTCAGAGCTATTGACCTGATAAAACTAGATAGAATGACACATCATATTTTATCGAAACCTTCCTTTGTTAATGTTAATTAATATATACCCAGCAAGAGGATCTTCTCTATTTTGTTTCATATGTACCTTCTATAGGGAAAGATCAATAAGCTTGAGAAATCATGCGTTTTAGGCTTGAGAAATCATGCGTTTTGCCTACCTCATGGTATATTATCACTTAAAACACTTTTTTTTCCCCTTTATTGATTTTACAGAGAGAGGAAGGGAGAGGGAGAGAGAGAGAGAAACATTGATGAGAGAACATCGATTGGCCACCTCCTGCATGCCCCCACTGGGGATCAAGCCACAACCTGGGCATGTGCTCTGATCAGGAATCAAACTGGCGACCTCTTGGTGCATGGGTTGACACCCAACATCTGAGCCACACCAGCCAGACAATACTTTTACCTCTTAAATATTTTATAAAGTATGCTATTAAACTTAGTAAATGTCTTTGAGTATTTTAATAAGCCTTCATAAGATGTCTAATAGATTGAAATTGGTCTGACCCAAATAACGAACATGGAAGTTTATAATATGGTTATGATGGCTAATTTTATGTGTCAAGTTGACTGGGCTACAGGGTGCCCAGATATTTTGTCAAACATTATTTTGGGTGTAGGTGCGTGATAATGTTTTGCGATGAGATTAACCTTTGAATCAACAGACTGAGTATATTACCTTCTCTAATGTGAGTGGGCCTCATCTAATCAGTCAAAGGACAAAAAGTAGAATAATAAGTCAAACCCTCCCTTAAGTGACAGAGAACTTCTCCTGCCTGACTGCTTGAGATAGAATATCAGTCTTTTCCAGCCTCAGACTTGAACCGAAACATCCACTCTTCTTGAATCTCGAGCCTGATGGTTTTTGGACTGGATCTTATACCATCAGCTTTCTTGGTTCTCAGGCCTTTGAACTCAGACTGGAAATATACCATGGGCTCTCCTGGCACTTCAGCTTCCAACTGCAGAGCTTGGGACTTCTCAGTCTTCATAATCACATGAGCCAATTCTTTAAAACAATCTCTTTCTCTATATGCACACCCTATTGATTCTGTTTCTCTGGAGAACTCTAATTAATTCATGGTGTTTAAATTCTAAAAAATATATATTATAGTGCAAAATATTCAGGAGTGACTGGTATTTCTTTTTTCTTTTTGCACAATGTCTTTCGGGTTTCAATGCCAATAATAGGAAAAGGAAATTATTTTTGGTATGTTTTACACTGTTGAACTGACAGATAACTCCTTTAATTGTCTAGACAGGAAGCATACATACATACATACATTTGGAAACACTAAAAAGCTCATTACCACATGGCCTTGAACAATGTTAAGATCTTATGCACATATTTATGCATGTGTATACAAAGTGTAGTTGATTAAGAAATTGCTCAATGGAGAGTCCCTTAAATTAATTCTAGTGGTATTCTCCAGACAATTTTTGTAATGTCTCAGCATAGCTCTAACCATGAAAATGCTTTGGACTTTTATGGAAAAGTGCCCTTTAAATTCAAGCAAATGTACACACAGATATGAAGAATGTAATCTACACTGTTTTCATAGGAAGCCTGGAGAGTCTGTGTGCCCCCCTGGGCCACTAGAGGTTCCTCCAGGAGAAGCCATTGCCCTGCTTTCTAGTCTCGCTGCTCTGACCTCTCCTCCTGGTTTCCCTTGAAATCTGTTTAACTTTGAGTCCCCATCTCTACTGTTTGCTTACTCACCTTCTCAAAACCAACAGGTCAGAAGTCAATGGGCACTTTTTAAAATTCATGACTGTCATAGGATGTATGATTCCCAAGACAGCTATGGCAAATAACCAGCCTCACAGATGGATACTATCCAGAATGTTATTCTGTGGCTAAAATTTTACTGGAGTTGCTCCTTATGCCCACAAATAGGCAGTTTGCTTGGGCTGTCATTCCCTTCCAAAGGCACTTAGGAGGGGTGGGGGCCGGGAGTAAGCAGTTAAGTTCCTCATGTGAGAGCACTAGTGAATTCTGGTTCCAGCGACTCGAGTCTCAGAGGCAATTACAGTGGTTTTCAGTAGTTAAACCAAGGTAACTTGCAAAGAGCCCAATTCTGTTGCTGACTTGATCTTTAAATCAATATTTTCCACAGACATTATGTATGATAGCATATGTAGGCTGGGAAACTAGGAATTGAAGCCCCAGAACAGATTTAAAGGGGAGAAAGTGAGTCTTTATAGAAGGCTGAATTTTCAAGTATTATCTAGGGCAAAAGTTTTTTAAAATCTTAAATTACCTGTCACTCTGTAGCAGAGAACCTTTCCAGAGTCTCGACTTTGCTCTTACATAGTCACTCCACATAATGTCAGAGACCCCTGAAAGGGTACTTTGAAAGATATATTACAAATTGTTATGCAATTCCCTATTCCTCTGTCTGGGAGAATTAGGAATTTGGAAGGTTTTTTTATGTGGGGTAGGGGAAAGAATTGACATGGAAATTTATTTTGAAGGATACTAAAACCTGGGCAGTTTTTACTGCATAGCCACAGGATACTGGCTAAAATAATTTGAAGAAAGGCAGTGGACTGATGGCTACAGAGAATCAGTCCCAGAAAAATGCTTTTAATGCAATTTAAATGGAGGAGGACATCACTGATGTCAGATTGTTTCCAGTTTCACTGGGAGGCCTGAGGAGCGAGGAGGTCACAGATAGAAGCTGCAAAATGACCAGTGTAGTTAGTGTATTACATGGACTGTGCACAAAGGAAAACTAGTCAGTAATGCCCTCTGAACCCTGACCGCAGCACAATGCCCATCTTGTGTAGAACTGCAGATGAGTCAACATCTCTAAATGGTTCACGGGGTTAAAAACTTGGGCTTTGGAGTCAGACACGCCTGCTTTCAAATCCCAGCTCCACAGTTATTAGCTGGATGCTCTGAAAAATGTACTAACTCTCTTCAGGCTCAATTCCTTCACCTGTGAAATGAGTTTACTAATAGTATCTAATAATAGTAGATATTTGCAGAATTCCTAGCAGTTAGCATGTGCACAGTACAGTTTAGCTAATTGGTTACTTGAAGAAACTAATAAATGGAAGCTGATACGATCATGGCATACATAATACAAAGTGTTCAAAGTAAAGCAGTCCTGAAAATCAGAATTGGCATCATGCAACTGAACACCCAATCGGTGGCACCTTGGGTTAAAAAATAGAATGGGTTCATCCTTATTTTTGTCACCAGGGAAAACTACAAAGGGGCCACTTTCTAAATTCTTTCTAACAGCGTCAGCTGAAATGTTAGTATTAAAAATGGACAAATGTGAAACATTGTATATTCTTGGACAAGATTGATTCACTATGTGTTCATCTCCTCTGAGCACATGTTAGAATCTTTATACATTTAGACAGAATTGATAACAAGACTTGAACATAAGACATCATGAAGACTCATTCTCAAATGACTTTAGGTTATGTAAACGAACCCTGGTCAGTGAAAGAACAAGAAACATGTCATATCTCTCTTCCATTCACAGAACCTGAAGTCTCAAATATCGGAAACATATGGTTTTAAAGTTCTGTGTCTGAGTCTGCAACATTGATGGAGTTTTATGTAAAGAGATAAAGTCTGTGCATGGACTGTCAGGAGCTGTTTGGGTGGAGATAGTCACTGTGGCTCAACCAATGTTGATATTCTTTGATGGGTGGCAATGAGAACCACCTGTAAGGCAGACAGGTTTGGGAGTGGGAAAAATCATCAAGGGATCCAGGTCAAAAATAATGTAAATAAGATTAGTAAAGAGAGGTGGAACAATATCAGGGAGTCACATAGCAATGAGAACCTCAAGAACAAAGAATGTAGACACAGGTGTGGCTCCTGTCAGAAGCACTGCAGGAATGTGTTGCTGAATGATGAGATTATGACTCACTCAGTGGTGGTCTGGAAAATTGGGATTCCTGATCCTTGCACCTTTCATATCATTTACCCTAATTATGCTAGTCATAATGTAGTCAGGAGACTCCACAGCTCCAGAAAACATATATGGTATTGACAAATAGAGTATACATTTGGAGGTAAAGAATTTCCTGGAACAGGTACCATAACTGTTCTGTTGGAGCAGGACAAGGTGGGGGTGGGGTGATACACATTTGTCAGCTGTTTTATACTTGCCTGAGTGAATTTCCATATCTTATCTCACTTGACCATTTGATCCTCATGGGGCAGGCGGAGTGAAGGATGGCTTGGCCCGCAGAAAGCCTTCAGGAAGTATTCTGTTCTAGATGAATTTGATGAGGCACAGTAAAAATGAAGATAAATAGAGATGAAATAAGTTGAATGTCTTCTGAGCAATTGGTTTTCAAAGATTCTGGCCAACTTACATTAATACATTTCGGACATATTTTTAAATGGTTGAAAGCACCACAGATATTTATGTGGTGATAGCGGTGGGATGTGACCTGAGAAGTTTCCTAAACCCAGAGAGTTTTAGAGCAGAGAGAAGAACTACATGTTAACAATTAACCTTTCAGAAAGCAAAACAAAATAATAACCAGGTAGAGAGAGATTATTGCATAAGGGTCAAGCACATGAGCTCTGTAATCAGGGCCTCCTCCTGCCATATATTAGCTGGATAACCTCGGACAGGTTCTTTTATCTCTCTAAACCCCAGTCTTCTCATAGGTAGCACCTATGGTAATGTGTTTAAAGCCCTTATCATAATGTCTGGCATATACTGAATATTTTAAAAATGGCAGTGATCATCGGTAATCATTATAAGCTAAGTGCTATGATTAGGGACATTGTGGAAAACTTGAAAAACGTTCTAAAATTTATTTGCCAATTACAGTTGATACACAATATTGTACTAGTTTCAGTTGTACAATGTTGTGCTTAGACATTAGTATATCTCATGAAGTGGTAGCCCCAACAGGTTTAGTACCCATCTAACCCCATACATAGGTATTATAATATTATTGACTATAGTCCCTATGCCATATCTTGCATCTCCATGACTATTTTTTATCGCTGGAATTTGTATTTTTCAATCCTGCTAACCTTTCTCAGTCACCCCCTTAACCTGCCTCCCATCTGGCAGCCATGAATTTGTTTTCCATAACTATGAGTTTGTTTCTGTTTCGTTTTATTTATTTATTTATTTATTTATTTATTAAGATTCCACACATACGTGAAATCTTTTGTTATTTGTCTGTCTCTGTTTGACTTATTCCACTTAGCATAATACCCTCTAGGTCCCCCCATGTTGTCAAAAATGGCAAGATTTTATTCTTTCTTATAGTCATGTAATGTTCTATTGTATATATGTACCACATCTTCCTTTTTTTTTAAAATATGTTTTTATTGATTTTTTAGAGAGAGAGGAAGGGAGAGAGAAATAGAAACATCGTTGTGAGAGACATACATCCATCGGCTGCCTCCTACACGCCCCCTACTGGAGATTGAGCCCACAACCCAGGCATATACCTGTCAGTCAGTCTGTGGAACACCACTCAGTCCACTGAACCACACAGGCCAGGCTGTACCACATCTTCTTTATCCAGTCATCTATTGATGGACACCTAGGTTGCTTCTATATATTGGCTGTTATAAACAGTGCAGCAAAGTACAAAGGGGTCCATGTATCTTTCAAATTAGTGTTTTGGATTCATGGAGGGCCTGGATGCTGGCTTATAATAGGGTTTGGGCTTTTTTCCATGCCTAGTGGGGAGTCAGTAAAGGTTTTGAAAGAATAATACATGTTCTGAAAAGATTATTCTATACCCTGTATTACAATGGACTAGAAAATACCCACTAGTACTTTATTAGTGAGGAAATCATGAGGTCGTTTTATGCTTAAGTCCCCATCTTTCTTTTGTTCCCTCTTTTCCTGGCCCTGGCCTACATCATTCTTTGGCTATTCTCAGTAATTCTCAGTCTCAGGTGTACATTAATACTATGTAATGGAACTTCAGATATACATCAATGCCTAAGCTCTGCTCCAGACTATTGAATTAACATCTGGATGGTAGGGCCTAGGCTATGAATTTGAAAAATCAGTACAAGTGTTTCTTATGTCCAGACAGGATTGAAAGCTTCCCTTTGAACCTCCTCTCTACCCCGTAGTACCTTATGATTCAGTGAGGAGGTTCATTAAGTTGCAAGAAATATCCATACATTATGGTGGTCCATTGTTAAGATATCAGTGGACATAACAAAGAGAAGAGTCTTGCCACCTGGCCTTGGCCAGGGCTCAGAGAAACCGACAATGATAGAGCACTCGGCAGTGGGGGACAAAGAGGAACCATGGCATGCTTGGGCACTCGGGTGCCTGGATCACAGTTCAGAGACAGGAAGGTGACTCGGGTGTGTAGCTGGGTGTCAGCAGGGGTCCAGAGGCCCCTTCTCCTGCTGTGCTGGGACTAGGACTGAGGTGCCTTCCCAGTCCCTGCTAGTTCTTGCACTCCAGCTCTTACTCTCAACTCACTGGCTGTCTTCTGTATCCTCAGTGGGAATTCCTGAGAGGGACAATTGGACTGGTCCAGTTCCTTGTGGTGTATCACCTGCCTTTGGCGTGGTGCTTTCTCTTTGGTCAAGTCCGTTGTGATTGGGTGGCGAGGTCTTCACAGGGTGGAATGTATGGGGGAATTTCTGCAGAAGGGTCCTGGCTTCCCAGGAGGGAACTGTTGAGTCATAAGTATTTATTGATAACCTTTAGTTAGCACGTAAGAGCACAGGTCTAAGGATTTTACATGTGTACTAACTCATTTAACTTTTATAACACACAATTTATTTGCCTTTATTTAACAAATATAAGAACTTAAATTTATGTAAGTATACATTTATATAAACACTAACATATGGCAGTTACTCTGTACCAGGCACTGTTCTAAGTACTTATTTATTTATTTTTCTTTATTGATTTTAGAGAGAGTGGAAGGGAGAGGGAGAGAGAGAGAGAAACATCGATGAGAGAGAGCATCAGTTGGCCACCTCCTGCATGCCCCACACTGGGGATCTGGCCCACAACCTGGGCACATGCTCTGACCGGGAATCAAACCAGCGGCCTCTTGGTGCATGAGTAGACACTCAACCACTGAGCCACACCAGCCGAGCCTGTTCTAAGTACTTTACAACCTTGACTCATTTTATAAATACTTATGAGATAGTTACTACTGTTTTCTCATTTTATGGACAAAGAAACAGTGGTGGAGTAAACATCTTTTCTGAGGTCATGTGGCTCAAAGTGGCAAAACTGAGATTTGAACCCAGACACCAGATCTGGGCACATGTTGAGCTGTTGTGTTGTTTATGGAATCTGTTTCTTTACGTGGGCAGATGGCCCCAGGCACTGAAAGTATATTTATTCCTATTATGCATCCCAGGCTGATCTACAGAGTGGCATGAGGATGGGTAGGCAGCCTGGGCCTGCTCCTCAGTGAACTTGGCCTTCTAGGTCCATATCTTGTGTCCACGTCCACCCTTTCCTTTTCTCTTTAAAGTTCCATGTGTCTGGCTCTCAGTGCCGAAAAGGTTTATTAAATAAATGTGCAATAAACGAACGAATGAATACATGAAAGTGAAATTTCAAAAAAAGAATTAAGAACGATGAATTGGAGTTTGAAGGACGATGGAAAACATTTTTGGCAGAGTGGAAAATCATGTGATTGTTCGATAATTCCAGTATTAAGAACAAATGGTATCACTTGACTTTGCCTCATACCTCAAGAGATTCCACTGAGACCTGATTCAGTGTTTAAAATATTCTTGCTCCTAATCTTCTTATTTTGTAAAATTCGAGCAATGTGACACCCCAGAATGTAGATAATCATTGCTGCTTTTTCAGCAAAACTGTTATGAGAATCAGTCATCATTTAGTATTTTTTTTGTGTGAATCTTGAGCCATAGTGAAAAAAGAATAAGAGGAGAAAAAGTTGAGTAAAATCTTTTTTTTTTTTTTTGTCCTCACCCGAGGACATTTTTTTACATTTGTCAGGAGAGAGAGAAGGAGGAAGAGAGAAAGAGAAAAACATCGATGTGAGAGAGACACATCAACTGGCTGCCACCCACACGGCCCCATCTGGGGCTGGGGACAAACTGCAACCGAGGTACGTGCCCTTAGCGGGAGCCGAACCCGGGTCTCTCTGGTCCACGGGCTGACACTCTAACCGCTGAGCCAAACTGGCCAGGGCAAGTTGAGTAAAATCTTAACAACTTTGCAACACTAGGCGTATTGATTGGTATTTGATGGAGTTTTTATTTTATTCTTGCATTTTTTAAAAAGAAAAAAAGTAACAAAAAGAAAACTCAGAGACTCTTGGGACATATCCTTAAAAATATATTATGAAGAAAATGTATTTTTGTTATTCAGTAGGGTAAAGTCATCAGCGAAAACAGGATCCACACACTGCAGAGGAAACCCAGAGCAGTGACCACGGTTCTGAGACTTCACCGTAGAGGGAGCAGCAGAGGAAAGGGAGTCGCAAATGTATGTGTGCCCTCAACAAGCACAGGGACTCAGTGGGAGCGTGATGTCCAATTCAACCTGTGCAGGGAACTTACTTGTTTCCTTGAGTTAAGGGGAGACACCACCATTCAGACAGATAACTTACATGAGCAGGCTATCTCATAGTTGTATGAGTAGATATACAAACTGGAATCAGGGTTTCCAATCAGGGGAGTTTCTGTGTCCTTTTCTATCAAGAACTTGCTTCAGACGATTCCACTGCATTAAAGGCATTGGCTCTAATGCGTCAGAGAGGGAGAGCCTAAGAAATGGTCATACAAAATATGCATGATGATCATGCCCCCATTTTAAGGGGGGGGACCTTTTTCCATTCAAGAGCTGCTTCTGATTATTCTATATATCTGGTCCAATCTTAGGAACACAATATATAGGGTAGCATGATACTCATGTAGCAGAGATATGTTATATAATACCCTATCTTGTTTATGCTCTTATTCCTTTTCAATAAATCAAGTTTTACTTTATCTTCTATAAAATGATATCATTTCAATTTATTTACACACATTTTGGGTAAGAAAATTAACTCATTCTGGGTATCCCTTTAATGTCTTACAAAACCCCTCCCCATTCAGTCTCCCTTTTTTTCCCAAACCACTCACCAACTGTGGCCAAAATGTAGAATATCATAAAACGGAAATATGCTAAAATCTGGTTTGTAATTGAGATTCTAAAGAGATGCATGTAATCAGAACTTGCTTAGCAGGGTTGTGATAACAAAATCACCTTGTATAGAAAAAGACTGAAGGAATAACATTCCTCAATTAGAATCCCTCAAAACCTATCTTTAAAAATTAGTTCCAATAGACAGTTATTTAGATTGACTTATATACTGTTACATTTTATAAAGATACATGCTTGCTATTGAAAGCATTTTATAGTCTCCTGTATCATGGGGAGGAATGCTAGTTTTTCTAACCATTTATAACCTGGAACAAAAGCATAAATGATAAGCTTCAGCTTTGAGGCAAAAAAGAAAAAACATTTTTTTTGGGGGGGGGGTCAACTGAGTATTCAGTGGTTCCCATAGGCTGGCCTCTCATATCAAGTCCTCCTTCTCTAATAAGTGTGTTAATTGAAAACCACTCTTTACAGGTAGATACAGAATAAGAATGATTTCTTGGTGATGGTTTGTCAGTCATTGTATAAGGTAAAGCTCATCTTACTTAGTTTGTCAGCAGACACCTTTAGATCCTCACTGCGGTGGTTGGATGCTGCGCCCACAGTGAACTCCCTACATCTTCAGGTGATACAGATGGAGGGTGGAGTGGGGGGACATTGCAGTGAGTTTCTGTTATAGCAGGGATTCTGAGGCTCTTACTTTTGGGAATGTGGAGAACTTTAGAGAGTGAGACTAGTGATTAGTGCTTTGCCAATGAGAAATCAGGTGAGCAGGCTTAGATTCAGCTGGTAGCCCAACACGCTTCGGTTTGGTGAAGTGCCCCTCACCACATTTTCTGTATATGCTGGCTCTTGATTTTTGGGTGGGTGTAACTGGAGAATTACACAGATAGAAAATATTATTTTGTGGCATAACCTAGTTAGGTTAATAAAGAGAACACAATGTTAGAAGAGAAATGGTATTGGTGAATTTTACTTTTGATTATCAGTGGAGAGTCTTTCACTGGAAAAAAAAAAAAAAAATGAGGCAAACAATGAAACGAAACAACAGCCACAACAACATGCTCCAAAAAAAAAAAAAAAAAGAAAGAAAAGAAAAGAAAAAAAAGCTTTGGATTTGTCATTGGAAACCAAACTGAAATTTCAAACATTAGAACTCTAGGATAACTTTAGGAAGCTAGAAAAACTACTAAGGTTTGTCACTGATGTGGATTTATTTATTTATTTAAGTGTGTGTGTGTGTGTGTGTGTGTGTGTGTGTGTGTGTGTAATAGTAGTGGTGAAAGTGAACAATGTTTAAGCTGTGGGTTCTTCTAAATCTCATATTTATTATTCACAGGGTCTAAAGAAAATATAAGATAAATTTTTCTTGCCCACCTGGCAGCTTTAGTTCAGCAGAAACGAGGAAGAAAAGCTAAACACAGCTGTGAAGACAGAAGGCTGGGGAACAGCACCCTGAACATCCTGTTGATGACTTGGACGACTCAGCCACTGTTCACAAAGACTCCATCAAATGGGGCAACACAAACTTTATGGCCTTTGGCATGGACACAGGATCAGCAGCCTTCACGGATTCTGTTTTATATGAACAAACAAAATGATAGTTTAGGTTTGGCAAATAAAGAGAAAATATTAACCTTCTTTGGGGTGGAGGGAGATAGAGAGAGAGAGAGAGAAAATCACCAGTAGGAGATTTTCAAAGCCTTAATTCTTAATAGCTTTTTATTTATTCTTTTCAGATATTTTATTTATTTATCTATCTATCTATCTATCTATCTATCTATCTATCTATCTATCTATCTATCTATCTATCTTCACCCGAGGACATTTTTCCTACTTTTTGTTCAGATAGAGTGGGAGGGGGAGAGAAAGAGAAACATTGACGTGAAAGGGACACATCGAGTGGTTGCCACCCGCATGACCCTACCAGGGCCGGGGACAAACTGGAACTGAGGTACGTGCCCTTAGCGGGAACTGAACCCGGGTCTCTCAGGACCGCAAGCCGACGCTCTAACCGCTGAGCCAAACCGGCCAGGGCTCTTTTCAGTTACTATACTGAGCAACTTTCTGTCTGTCTTCTCACCTTTACTAAACATAGCCTTTAGAATAACTAGCCCTTTTGATGTCCCATGCATTAAAACTTGGGGTTATTAGGAGATATTTTCTTTTTTTTTATTTAACATGATGAAAAATAAGTTTTTAAGGGCATGAGGAAAAAATTATGTCACAGAAAGGTGCTCCCTGCATCCCACCTCACCCCCGGCTGGCCTGCTTTTCTTCTTCCCTTCCTTCATCTCTCTGTTTCTCTTCCTTCTCTCTCTCTTCCTTTTATCCTGAACTATTTTTTAAATTTACAAAATGTGCAAGGCATACATTGATATTTTATTAATAAACAGTATTTCAGTAGTTGATGTATAAGTAGAGGTTTGGCATTTGCCTTTTATTTGTTCATCCTTTCCATGAGGAATTGTTTCTTAATGTATAATTTTAATGGCTTTTTATTTTTTCATTTATTGTTGTCACTATTACAGATGTCCCCCTCCCCCATCTTTCCCCACCTCCATTAATGGCTTTTTAGTTTTAAAATATATTAAATGCTCTGCTACCCAGCCTTTTACCAATATGCACACTTTAGCTGGAATTCTCATGTAGCTTCAATATCATCCATGATAATGATATGGAAAGATTCTGAAAAAAGTTTGGAATTGTGAAAGATTAACTTATATCCAGTGTGGTGAAAGTGTCACAACTGCTTATTACATTGTAACCACCTGAAAATGAGAAATCCAGATGTGGCATATAAAGCGACTACAAAGAAGCTATTAGAATGCTTCATTCTCCATTCACACCAGACAGCATTTTTCATATACATATTGTGAAGCGCTTTGCAAGGGATAACATTCTCTTGTTACTGATAGATTAACCAGGATACCAAGTCGATGCCTGCACTAGGTTACATTCCAAGATAGAAAACCTTTTTTTTTCTTTTCTCCTCTCTATCACCTTAGCGTTGATGATATTCATCACTGTTCTCCTCCCCTGGTGTTCACTTAGATAACAGGTTGTTTTGAATGATATCCTGTTAGAGGTTTTACCATAGTGAATGGAATAAGGAGAGTTTCACACATAAGAAATGATGCTTCTCATATGTATTAGTTTTGTCTGTGTTTTGCTAACAAAATAATTATAGTCAATATGTATGGAAAGTAACCTGATAATTTAATGGGAAAATATTAAAATTTGTATCTTTAAGGCTGCTAATGATAAATGTATTTCTTTGACAAAATAATTTAAAAATCACTTCATTACTGCAGGCGATACACTTTCTGTTGTTGTGATGAGTCTGTGAGTTTTCACATGTGCATGTGGCTGCAGTAGCCCCGCATATTTCCTTGTTTTATGCCTGAAACTAAATTAGTTACTTTGTTTAATTTCATGAACATGCCAAGCTGCAGTTATGAATAGCTACTAATATCAAGTGTTTACATGGAGAGTATGGGATGTTACCATAAATATCTACCCAATTACCAAACCACTGAGGGCAATATTGTTTCTAGGTTACCTGGACAAATTATAAAGTCACTATATTTAATAGGGAATGAAACAATTGCAAAGTCAGCCCTGAAGTTTTGTTAAAATCCTATGATGGTCACAATGTCAAATTAAACTTTATTAAGGAACCAGTTTACAAATACAATATTGTGAAAGACAAAGTTTCTTAAAGCCAAAGAATCTCAGTGAAAACAGACACACCTTGAACATCCATTCTGCCAGAGCTTTAGAAATATTTTGACAGAACTTTATGAGGTGAAGGGAAATCAGTGTGGGAGGGCAGTTCTGCAGTGAGCTGTGGCTTTATAAGACATTAACGTGTGTGTGTGTGTGTGTGTGTGTGTTATTTCCTTTCCTTTCTTTAAAGTTGAATTTATTGGGGTGACATTGGGCCACAAAATCATATAGGTTTTAAGTGTACAACTCAACAAAACATCATCTGCACACGCGCACACACACAAGCATTAGCATAGAAAAAGATACATGTACATTTGTCAAATACAAACAACCACAGATTTTTTATATCAAAGCTCTAGACTGCAAGTTACACATTTTGATATAATTTTTTTTTTATCCTTACCCGAGGACATTTTCCCAGTTTTTGTTCAGATAGAGTGGCATTTTCCCAGTTTTTGTTCAGATAGAGTGGGAGGGAGGGAGGAAGGAAGGTAGAGAGAGAGAGAGAGAGAGAGAGAGAGAGAGAGAGAGGAAGAGAGAGAGAAACATCAATGTAAAAGGGACACATTGAGTGGCTGCCACCTGCACGAACAGCTAGGGCCGGGGACAAACTGCAACCGAGATACATGCCCTTAGTGGAAACCAAACCCGGGTCTCTCTGGACCGCAGGCTGACGCTCTAACTGCTGAGCCAAACTGGCCTAAGTTATTGTATTTAATCCTTAAGCAATGTCATGAAGAAAGTTGGTAGAATTAATGTTTCCCAAATGATTTGTGTTTTCAAATGAGAGAATTAATCTGACCTAGAATTAGGCTTCAGGCGAAGATGAAGATCTGATTGTAGGGTACAGTGTGTTAAAACTGAAATTAGGTTGGGCCCCTCCTGGTAAATGACACCAGGATTCACTCTGATTTAGTAGAAGTGATCTGTTCCCAATGGGGGGCGAGGAGGGAAAGAGGAGCCTCTAGGGTTTCAGATTCCTTTGATTGGACATTGAGCTCTGAGCCTAAATTTAATCCTGAATTATAGCTTCATTTCTTAACCTGCATTTCTAACATTCTAAAAGTTCAGAATGAGGAAAATTATGAAAACCCATAGGTTCGGGTCCTGTTGTTAATACTTAAGAGTTCAGGAGGATTTCCACTAACCAGGGTACCTGGCCACACACCTTCCTCCACCCTCACAGGGTCTTTTCATTTATCTTCTGTTGTAGCTTTAGTTCTGCTAAGTCCTTGTTTAGCTGGGGGTAAATAATTTTGGTTGTTCACAGTCCTATCTCTTTCTGTTCCGCTTAGATTTCTTCCTAGAAAGACCAAAGTAGAGAAATAAATTTGTGAAGGCCCTGGTAACTTTCTGCTGAGCCCTGGAGATTTAGGAGGGGCTTTGCCTTCTTGAGACTTTCCCCAGAGCTGTGTACTTACTCCTTTGCTGTATTTCCAAAACCTGGGGCTATTCGTGAGGTTTTTGGTGACTCCCTCTCTTCCTCAGGCATGGCCTCCAGGGTGTTCAGGGGGGATGGATGGCGCTGACCCCACAGGAAATCCGTCGTTCTGCCCTCTTTCTAAGATGTTTGGTGAGAGTTTAAGTTCAGTTGCTGCTGGTGATCCCCCGCCATTTTTGTACTATAATTTGTCATTTTGTTGGGTATTGGAGAAAAGAGATTCTGAAATCTGATTTCACTCTGTTAATTTTACTTAAAAATCCCTTCAAATCTTGTTTCAGTTAAATTAATTATTAAAACACAAAATCTGCTGTTATATAATGCATTTGTCATTTTTATTTATTTATTTTTATTCTCACCCGAGGACATTTTTCCATTTTTTGTTCAGACAGAGCGGGAGGGAGAGAGAGGAGGAGGGAGAGAGAGAAACATCGATGTGAAGGGACACATCGAGTGGCTGCCACCCGCACGACCGACCAGGGCCGGGGACAAACTGCAATCGAGATACATGCCCTTAGTGGGAACCGAACCCGGGCCTCTCTGTACCGCAGGCCGACGCTCCAACCACTGAGCCAAACCGGCTAGGGTGCACTTGTCATTTTTAAAAAAACATGTTTTCATTGATTTTTTTTTAGAGAGAAAGAGGGATAGAAACATTGATGTGTGAGAGTAAAACATCAATCAGCTGCCTCCTGTACACCCCCTACTGGGGATCGAGCCCACAACCCGGGCATGTGCCCTGACCGGGAATTGAATCAGGACCTCTTAGTCCTTGGGAAGACACTCAACCTACTGATCCACACTGGCCAGGCTATTTGTCATTTTTATATTAGAATGTAATTCCTGTTTAAAATTACTTTTGATGACTGAATGTCTCTGTCTCGGGCAAGTGACTGACTGTTTTGGACTCTTTTTTTGTATAAGCTTGTATTTCACGGAGCCCCTGAGTGGCGTTTTATGATATTGATCATTTCCTTTCTGTAACTCTAGTTTTTGGCTTCTCCTAAACTTTTCTGGGACACTTGCAATCTTTCATGTTGTTCTTGCTTGGTTTCTCATGAGAACTTCTTCTGTCCACTTTTAAACACTGTCTTCCACGTACTGGCTCCACTGGCCTTTCAGAGAGCATGCTTTGCTGTCATGATCTTATATATTACATACAGGAAGAGAGACGGGAGGAGGGGGAAATGAGATGTTCATGTGGGGTCAAGTTGAGTTTAAGGTAGCTAGGAAATTTTCAAAAAGAGACGGTACTATAAACATTTAGATATATGAGTCAGGATTAAGCAAGAAATCTATGCTAGAAATTTAGATGCAGAAGTACCCTAGAGACAATCAGACATCAGATCTGCATTCTTATTATGTTGAAAAACTCAATTTTCCCCTCCTGTGGTTTTTTCTTTTTTTTACTTTCACATACTACCACCCTCAAACACCATACTTCACTTTTGACACTTCTGGTCACCAAACATGGAGGTTTTACCTGCACCATCAAGTAATTCTCCGCAACCCCAGCTGGGTGCCCTACACTTCAGCTCAATTCTGGCACGGCCGACCTGGAGATGACACGAGCTCGCCCAGGTTCAGGGCTCCATCCTACAAGACTGTCCCCTCTCCACCCTTCAGATGCCAGTCGCGAGGCCAGGCTGTCACCTGTGCTTCTGACCCATTGGCTGTAAATCGGAGGTGCCCCTTACCCCCTCTTCAGGTTTAATTAATTTGCTAGAGTGGCTTGCAGAACTCAGGAATATACTTACATTAGCCAGTTTATGAAAGGATATGATAAAGGAGATAAGCAAACAGTCAGATGAGGAGATTCATAAGATGAGGTCTGGGAGGGTCCCAACCTCAAGAACTCCAGTCCACGTGGAGTTGGGGTGTGTCACCTTCCTGGTATATGGATGTGTTCACCACCTGAAGCTCTCTGAACTCCATATTATTGGGTTTTTTTTAATTTTTTTTTATGGAGGCTTCATCCTGTGGACATGATGAGTCATTCACTCCATTTTCAGCCCTTCTCCCTTCTCAAGAAGCATTTCAAGCTTCTAACCGTGGCTCGGTGTTTTCAGTGACCAGCCCTCCTTCGGACGCCATCCAGGGTGCATCCAGAATTGCCCCATTAAGATAAAAGTCCTCCTCTCACCCAAGAAATTATAAGGGTTTCAGAAGCTGTGTTCCAGGACCTGGAATCCAAGACCAGTATATACTCTTATTATCACATACTTATCTACTTATCTCACACTTACTCACTATTATCTTCCATACATTTTGTTCAAAAGTACTCAGCTGAGTACGTCTGAAGACGAAATGGCTTTATCAAGCAATTCATAAATCTGGCAGCATCCCATCTAGCAAGTACAGAGGCTCCATGAGGGCTTGTACAGAATGGAAGGTTTTCGTGGGGAGAAGGGTAGGGCAAGAGAGCGGTTACTAAAAGAGAAGAAAGGGTTATTTTTAGAGCAGGATGTGGGCTGGGGGGTAAGGGAGTGGCAAGGTGTTTATCATGCAGATTGCCTCGTCTTTCTGTGGGAGGAGATAGAGAGATGTATAGAAGAGAATACTTGACTGGTGCTTGACCAGAAAATTCCAGAATGGTTGATTAAGATTACATTTCTGGGAGAGATTGAAACTGAAGTTAGATCAGGTATTAAAGCTGGGCTTGGTATCATGGGCTGTTCGTGATGCCATTTGGGCGTGTGGTTTTCTCTTTAACACTTAAAAAAATTTTTTTTTTCTTTATTGATTTTTAGAGAGAAAGGAAGGGAGAGGGAGAGAGAGATAGAAACTTCGATGACAGAGAACATTGATTGGTTGACTCCTGCATGCCCCCCACTGGGGAGATGGCCCACAACCTGGGCATGTGCCCTGACCAGGAATCGAACCAGCGACCTCTTGGTGCATGGGTCGACGCTCAACCACTGAGACACACTGGCCAGGCTTTCTTTAACATTTTAATGTTTGAAGTCTAGGTCTGTACTCCACCATCTACTACGTAGTCATCTGAATGTTGCAGAGAAACATGACAATGAACATGTTTCAACATATCCTGAAACCCATGACTTGTTCCCTACTCTCCTGTCACCTTGACTGTTTCTATATTTTTACTCCTCTGCTTAGTAAACTTATATCACCCTAAAATTTGTCATCTTAACACTTTCCATTTTTGGTAAAAAGAAGTTTGAATAAAATAAAACTATATAAATTCATTAAGAAAGAGATATTCAGCTATCTGATCTACAAATAAGGTTTTCATTTAAAAATTATGGATGAGGCCCTGGACTTTTTGGCTCAGCGGTTAGAGCATCAACCTATGGGCCAGAGAGTCCCGGGTTCGGTTCCCACGAAGGGCACGTACCTCAGTTGCAGTTCCGGTTGGGGTTGTGTGGGTGGCAACCAGTCGATGTGTCTCTCTCACGTCGATGCTTCTCTTTCTCTCTTCCCCCCTCTCTCCCTCCCGCTCTATCTGAAAATAAATGCAAAAATATGTCCTCAGGTGAGGATAAAAAAACATTATGGATGAGAAGCTACAATTTTTGAGACTGGAGGGTGATAGAGGAAGCATTACTTGGAATATCATTCCTTTTCCTTGGTCAGTAGAAAAAGCATGGGTACTGTCACTAGGCACTGGAGGAGCGATCTCCTAAATTACTCTACATACACTTAGTCACTATATTTTACAAGCAAGTAATGTGGACACCTAATATATTTGATATTATAAGTACCTCTGATTAGTTGAAACATAATTTTAATAAAATTAAAAATTCTCAAGGGGACCGGTTTTAATTCTTTTATTAAAAAGAGCATCTTTTGTAATGAAAATAAGCTAAGATTTAAGAAAAATTACTTTCCTAAATCAAGAAACATTTGGAAAAAAAATATATATATATATATTCAATAAAATATAGAAATGTGGCATAGCCTGCTTTTATGCAAATAAAGAAGCTTTCAAAATAACATAAACATTTTTGTCCGGGAGTCTTCTGGAAAAATTATGATAGCCATTTTTGGTCTTTTTATGTCATGAAGAGGTCATTTCAGTATCTCATTTTATTTAGAGAACTTAAAACTATTCTTGAATTATTACAGAGACTAAAATTGATGTTAATGGTATAGTTGTAACATTTATGCCTGGCTGATAATATTTTGGTATGAATATACATGACTATATCTGTATACAATATTAATAGAAAATAATATATTTTGCAGAAATGGGATCATAATGTTCCTAGTGTTTTATGCCCTGCCTTTTTCACTTATTATGTATCATAGACATTAGAATACATTTTCTTCCATATCATAGTACATGTTTATTTTTTGCAAAAATTATAATTTTTTAGTTGTGTTTTAAGTTAATTTTAACATTAATATTCCCTCCAAACGCATCCACGCTAATACCTATGCAAGGGCTAATAACAGGGGTGATTATGTTGGGCTTTTAAATATATTTTGTAGTTCCAATAATATGTAATGTATATAATTTATGTTACAAATACATCCAATATGGCAAAGGGCAAATGTGGGTGGTTTGGAGAGGAAATCAAAGAAGAGGCTGTTTCTCCTTCATTCAGCGAACAGTGTCTCCCTCCATTTTCCCAGTTTAGCCATAGACGGTCATACCTGGGAAAACTTCACAGAGGGGAACTGGACTCTCAGGCCCACAGATCCAAGGTGGTTTGTGGGTTTTATTTTCCCCTCTGGAGCTCCTGACTCCAAGCTTTAGAAGACAAGTTCCTGAGAACTTTGTGTAAAAATGCACACCACCTCTTAGTCTTGATTGGGCTCCTTCATGAAGAAAGTCCTATTTACGCATCATCCCATTTCCTGTGAGTAAAGTGACTAAGGCAGAGCCGGACACACAGTAGACAGTCAGTAAATGACTTATTATTCTTATTACTTTAAAGGGTGTTCTGGCCTTAGAACCTACCAAATACCAAAGACTGGGCCCCATTCCTAAATATTCTAATTTCATTGGTCTGTGTAGGCAGAAGTCAGTGTTTTTAAATAGTTCCCTGGGTGCTTTGACTATGCATCCAGCATTGAGAACCAGTGATCTCTGGATGTTGCACTAGCTAACTTTAATTGCATATGAATTTTGTCCTAATTGATTCACCTACTAATTTAATGCTCACAGCAATCTATGAGAGGGGTTATTATCTCCAATATGAGGATGAGAAAACTGAAGCTCAGAGATATTAAGGAGCTTGCCCCATGCTACACAGCTGGCAAATTGCAGAGCTAGGATTTGAACCCAGAGTGATAGAAAGCAGTAAAATAGATTATCCAGTCGTGGGAGAGGAATGCTAAAAGCTTCCTCAGATTTCCAGTTATAGGAAGATAATAGCATAGCAATACCGGAAGTTGGATTCTAGTATCAAAGGACTAGTTAGTAGGTTAGTATAGAGATTGGGGACTAGAGAGAAATAGATGCTGCTGGATGTCATGACCTTGTCAGCTTAAGAAGCAAGGCTTAAGCCTTCGCTCTGTACCTGGCTGTAAGTGAAAATGAGTCTGGTGTGTCTCTGAAATAAATGGTAAGCAAATATTAAATAATGATAAATCTTTGGTAAATCTGCAGTTTTGGATTTTGTAGTCTACCAAATATCTGAGTAAAACATTGTCTACCAACATGATTAGAAGTGAGAGTTTGTCCAAAGTTCTTATTGTTTTAAATTTGCCATGTCAAATTTTCCTGAGTTGATTATTATCTATAGCTTACATTTTTCTTTTTTGTTCACTGTTCTTATTAACATATTTTATTTAAATAAAGGCTGTCCTGACAATTTTATAAAATAATATAATTGCTCAGCCCTGGCTGGTTTTTCTCAGTGGTTAGCACATCGCTCCGGAGACCAGAGAGTCACAGGTCTGATACCCAGTCAAGGGCATGCATTTCAGGTTTGATTCCCGGCCCCAGTAAGGGTCATGCAGGAGGCAACCAATCTATGTGTCTTTCTCACGTCCATGTTTCGATCTCTCTCTCCCTCCCTCCCTCCCTTCCTCCATCCCACTCCATCTAAAAAAAATCAATGGAAAAGTATCCTCGGGTGAAGATTAAAAAGTAAATGAAAAAATACAATAATACAGTTGCTCAAATTGCAAGTGTTGTCTATAGAAATGTCACCTACGACATAGATATTTTAACTGTTACATTCAGTGACTCAGAGTCACATTTGATTTTTGATATTACTGAACCTATTAACTTAGTAGTTGGGGCTTGGGGGAACAAAAGGATGCTAAAGTTTTGAGGGAAAAGTAGAAAGAGCAGGTTTTAGGGGACTACGTCCTTTTGGAAGAGGTAGAACTGTGGTAAAACCATGCAGAATGACAGGGGAAGTGACCACATAGCTTGAGGATGTTATCAAGCACCTGAGAGAAATATGAGAAATGTCCTCTGCTGAACCAGTCAGTCTATGTGCTTAACCTGGAAGCGTGGTTGTGAACTTTCCAGAATGTGCTGTGACTAAAAGCTTACCGATTACTTAGTTGTATAAAATCTAACTGTTCTAAACGTACTGAGTAATTAATGCAAACCTCTAATTTTCTTTTTTGTGAAGAGTCAATGATTAGAAACATAATTAAAACCAACTGGCTCTGGTTATTTTATTTTTCTCTATTGATGATTTAAGCCCATAAAAATGTGATGCCTGTATTTCAGTCTTCTAAAATTTAGGAATTCTTGGGTCCAGTATGAACTGTTCAAACACTGCCATTATTAGAAGTATATGTGTAACACAACTGTACATGGATAGCATTATATAACTCCCAGAAATGTTAAATGGCAAGTTAAATGTTTGAATGACAGAGAGGAGAGAAGAGGAAACAGTGATCGAGTAAGCCTATTGGTGGGAGGCACAGTTATTATTTAATGTCAAGATATTAATCAGATATATATTTTAAATTATCATTATTAGGGATGGGACTGTAATCACTAGTGAAACCAATAAACACAATTTTATTTAAAAATAATCTGGGGAGGGAAGGAAGGAAGAGAATGAAGAGAGATAAGCCAGCAAAACTTAAGCAAAGGGAACAGAAGAAACAATAATAAATTATAATAAATACTAAACATAAGTCAGATTAAAGAAATAAAACCACCATCCCAATAAATGCAAATGGATTAAATACCTGAAATGGATTAAATACCTGGTCATAGGTGCTGGTAAAGAATTATGTGTCTTCTACTCTTTTGTTTAATACTTTAAATCATATGGCATGAAATGCAATTTAAAATTTTAAAAGTAGAATTAATAAAAGGAGGTTGATTTTTATGCGTTTAGTTGTGGAAAATAGCATTTATAGTTCAGATTCTGTTACTTCCTTATTGCATTCTTACTGAGAAAACCACATGTAGTTTTCTTTCTCTACATGTTTAGCTATTAAGTTGGGTCTTAGAGATTTTGAACAAAATGGTAGTTTAAATATTGTTTTGCACAAATATTAAAACTATGAGATTATTTTCTTAAACTTTTACCAAAAATGGGCTCTTTACTCAATTTTTATAATGATCAAATACCAAGCTACATTTTTCTCTTCCCATGCACACTTGACTATTTTTGTGTGGCTATACTAATGATGTCTATTTATAATTTTAACATTTTCAATGCATGTTAGATTAATTACTAGAAAATTATTTACTTTATCTTTGTGATAATTGGAGATGTATTTCATTTTTTAAAGAGATGGAGGATAGTAGGGAAGCTGAGTATTTTCATAAAGAGTGTATCAATGAGATCGATTAGACTATATTATAAGACATTATACATTGTCTTATACATTGATGAAGTTAGACGTTGACTTAAAATCCAGTTATAGTCTGATATTTTTTTCTTAATATTGAATTTTACATAGGAATTCCAACAGGGAAGGACAGAATAAGTGACCATGAAGCAGTGACAGTGACCAGAACAGTGACAGTGACCAGGCACCCATGAGTATTTGCATTTCAGCTCCTCAATTACAGGTCTGAGCCTAACTCAGTCTTATCTTTCATTACATTTTATTCATCCACTTTTAAAATCAATCTTTACCTCCTATTTTTCTTTTTAAATCTAAAAGAAAAGTTTCTGACAATTTTCAAAATTGATGCCCAGGTTTATAAATTGCTCATGAGTAAGGGAGAAACCAAACCAAGCTAATTTACCAGTAGTTCAAAACCATTATTTCCTGGGTTTTCAAAGCCTATTTTTTTCTTACATATAATCATAAAGGTCAAAAATCTATTCTCACACTTCCACTTCTCTCTGATTTCCAGAACACAACACCTGAGTCTTTGATTTTTTTTTCCCCTTGTTAGTTGCCATACAAAGAATTACACAGCTCAATAAAATGAAAGACTCAGCACTGTGTGGTTCCTACAAGAGGCTGAAGGGATTTTGAGATAGGTTAATGGTTCTGATTGTTTTCTCATATTGATTTTTAAGAATGATCATATTTTATTTATGAGGGAAAATGTGGACTTGCATGTGAACTGCCTTGAGGGTGAACTAGGCCTCTTACAGGTTGAAAAACTTTATGTGAATTGGTAATGAATCGCAGAAAACGAAGAGAGAAGAATATGCTGATAAACACTCCTTTTATTTTCAGAAAAGGTTATGACTTTAGAGAACCTATCTGGACTAAAAGGTTGAATATAATTTAATGGAACCAACCAGTGTTAATAGCCCACAGAAGCAGAACCAAAAGGTGGTTCTTTCTGGCTCTAGTCCAAAGAGAAGTCAAAGGGTTGATCAACCAGGGTGGAGTGGTGTGGGGTGGGGAAAAAAATACCGCCTTGGATGGGAGAGCTGGTCAACTCCTCCTGCTTGGCTTTTGAGATTACTCACAGCCTTTCCAAAGTCGGCCGCCAACGCCCCGCACGAAGGCAGGATGGCTCCAGCTCTGGAATGCTACGTTAAACGTTTTCCTCTCTGCAGTACTGGCTTGAATTTTTTGGATCTATTTCAAGTGGAGCAGATGACTAATCACCCCCTTCTGCTAGTTGATAATGGGTTGTCTATAAAACCTTGTTTTTGTATGGTTACCTTATTGTGAAGTTCATGTCTTTGGAGGAACATTCACAACGGAAAGGCAAGGAAAATGTCCACTGTAGGGTATAGAAAAGCTGACAGAAAAACAAACAAACAAAGAAAAAAAACCCCAAAACAAAACAAAAAAATCACTAAACGACTAGGCTGTTGTTTTTTTAGTTTACTGAGAAAAAGTGGCCTTGACCCCTATGTATTACTGCTTTTGAGCTTGTAACCGCAGGTGGTTCGAAATGACAGTCAGTGAAGACAACTAAAGTGTTCATAAAAGTGCAGGGTTGTGCAGGTGACTTTACAAGCATAGGATTTGGAAGTGATAGAAAGTAGAGACTGGCAGTAGAGATGGTAATAAAGCCACTGGCTACTTGAGGCAATGTTTCTTTTTTATTTATTTTATTTGATTGCATCTGATTGCAAATTAAAGTGGGGAAAAAAAAATTAACCTCAGGCAGAAAAGAATATTCAGTCTCTGCCTCAGTGGTTTTGCAGAATAAAAAACTGTAGTCTTTGATTTTCAGATTTGATTTTTTTTTTTTCTTTTGCCTGCTGGTTGCCATACAAAGAGATATAGCTCAATAAAATGAAAGACCCACAGCGCTGTGCTTCCTAGCAAGGGCCTGGAGGGATTCTGAGCCAGGTTAATGGATATGATGGTTTTTCCTTCATTGATTTTTAAGATGATTATATTTTATTTATAGGTGAGAAAATAATAGTTAATCTTAGATTTATTGAAAACTTATTGCAAGTCTGCATGAATTGATAACAATAACAGTACATTTAGGGCAACAAAACTAGACTTGTCTTTAATCCCTTGTGCTGATGTGCAGTGAATCTATTGGCTTGAAATTAAATGTGCTCTAACCCACGACTGAATTCAGGTAGGGAAGAGTTATATATTTCTGGCTTCTCTGAAAGATTTCATTACACAAAGCTTTGGTACACTGGAGGTGTTTCTTTTGTAAAAACGATGTGAAAAATCTAGGAGCTAAAAGCTCAGGGATATCAGCATGTTGTTCTCCGGAGGCCTTAAGAACTGATTTCCAAATCAGCCAGTCCTTCATCAGCTAAAAAGCCTACTGCTCGACCACAAGAAGTTTGTCTAGACGTTTGAATCTTAAACCAGGATGTGGGGTTCGAAGATGCAGAAAAAAAACTAAGTGCATTAGCTTATCATAACTCAGAATTCCACTACCTTAAAACTATTATAATTTGCTTTTATGTTGGAAATGAGTTCAGGAACTTTTTGGATTTGGAGCAAATGTATCCCTGTTAGCCAAACATAGACAGTAATTTTGCCCTATAAGGATAGAACACTGGATCTTTGTCTTTTAAAGGAGTGAATAAGTTTCAAAACAGTCACTTCATATCAATGGCTCAGAAATGCCAGCTTAGAGGCTCTTGATATGCAACGTTTATCAGAGATTAGGGGTGGAGAGGCAAAACATACTCCCCAGCAATTTAATTAGTCAAAATTTTCCAGCTAATTGAATGTTTATGTGGTGAGAAGAGAGAAAAATATTCAAAATGTGCTCCAGAGACAGGAAACCTTAACCATAGTGTTCACTCAAAATAACAATGTAGCATTGTTTTAAAATATTTCAAAGTTGCTTTTATTGAAGGAGCCATCTAGTGCTCAGGGTGGCATGGCAGCACGTGTACTAAACTGGACCATTACAGAGATTAGCAGGACCCTTGTTCAAGAATAACATGCAAATTCTTGAAACATTTTATGTTTTTTGCATTTTCAGCCATAAGTGTAACATGTATATGCAAAAGCTAAAAAACAGCTTAACATCATACTATCCTTTAGTAATAGTAAAAATGTATTACTGTGAGTGGTCTGTAATTAAGCCCAATGAGACAGTTAATAAATCCATGCACATGTCCGTGAGCAGATGGTTTGCTTATTTATAGAAAGTTTCTTTTTGAAAAATGAGTGGTGGTCACATTTGGATCACCTTTGTACATTTATAAAAATAAAAGATTTGATTGTGGTCATTCTTTTAAAAAAATGCCATATTAGCTCATGCTGTAGCTAATATGAATGCAGTTGATTTTTACCCATGTTAAAAACAAGCTAAAGCATATTAACAATTTGAAGACTTGATTTGAGCAAAAATTGATTAAAATCAGTCAGCACCAAATTGGAATGGTTCAAGGACAGGAGCTTGAGAAAAGGCTTTTATAGAGAGGAAGCAGAGCAAAGCACGGAAATCATTGGAATGGCTATAGCTTAAGCATAGCCAATTTGGACAAGCCTACTAGGCTGTTTGTGATAGGCTGTCCTTGGGTTTTGGTTTCTTCACCTTTAGGCATTTACAGGCTTAAGTTTGGCTTTGCTTAAGCGGGCTGCTAAGGTCTTAGAGCCGCCTCAGACTAATGGCCTCCTTGTTTAATTAATTTAACCCCTGTAAGGCTAGTGTTCATTTTTAAATTGCACTGTGGTCTTGTTTTCCACAAAACTGAACTTAAATGCTCAGTCTCAGTTAGATGCAGTGACAGTATATGAAAATAATGTCTCACCACAATTGCACTTGCGGATTTCTTCAGCAAGAGCAAACCAACATTCTAGAATGTGTGCCAGAAGGCATTGATTTTCCATGTCTGAATCCAGGATATAAGCAAAATAAGAGGACAGGGAAACAACATAGTAGTGAATTAATGGGGTTTCCGCTTTTACTTGATTATTCCTTGCTTACTTGATTGTATCTCAGGTTCATGAAACTCTGAATAAAAAGGGAAACATTATTTTTTTATTTTTTAAATTATTTTTTATCTTCACATGAGGACATTTTTGCATTTATCTTCAGATAGAGTGGGAGGGACAGAGAGAGAAACATCAACGTGTGAGAGACACATCAAGTGGTTGCCACCCACGTGACCCCAACCAGGGCCTGGGACAAATTGCAACCGAGGTATGTACCCTTAGTGGGAACTGAACCTGGGACTCTCTGGTCTGTGGGTCGATGTGCTAACCACTTAGCAACCAGCCAGGGCATAAAACGTTATTTTTTAAAGAGGCATTTTGATAATTGGATATCAGTAAGTAAAGTTCTACATTTACTTTAAATTCAGGGAGCATTTTCCTGCTAGGAAAATGGAGCAATTCAAACAAAACTTTAACCTGTATATAATGATAAAACACAGACAGAATACTTGGAAAATATATATTTTTAAAGGCCAAGAAGAAATTTGAAAAGTAAGCACTAACATACACATCACATTGTCTTCGTTATGTTTTTGTTAGTTATGGCAGAGACTTTTCATTGCCTACTCAATATCTGTCCTCTGAAGACAAAGATTCTCGGGTTTCCTTGCAGCTAGGTGTGGCTGTATTTCTAAATTCTGTCCAATGAGGTGTAAGTTGTAGTTGTTGTGGGGGCAGAGAGGAAAGCTCCTTAGATGCAGAAAAGGGTAGTCTTACTGCCAATAAATTTCTTTTGCAGCCAGACTACGATCTTGAGGATAGAGAATAGTAAAGGGAAAAGGTCAGAGAAGCCCGAGTCCCTGGTGACTTCAGAAGAGACCATACTTACATGTTAGGTAAACCCCTGTTAGTAGCTGAATACAGTTCCTGTCTGAGTCATTGTCAAGGGTAAAAACTAAATCTCACTCTTTTTGTATATATCTACTGTCTAGATCTCAGTCCCTAGTACAGAGCAGTCACCTCCGACATACTTTTTCAATATGTGGAGATTTTTGCACTAGGAAAATGAAAGTAATATTATCATAAAATACAACATAAGTGAACACGAGGTTTATGGCATTTTATTTTCTCTTTAACTGTATCCTGTAATCAAGTTCAAGCAGCCCTTATTACATCATAAAATAAGGAATATACTTATATATATGTGATATAAATATATACATAATATATCTGCATATACTTTTATACTCCATTTCTTACTAGGTTTCTAGTGAGGTAAAATGAAGAATTGCGATGAAAATAGACCTGATTTGGGTTAAGAATATCTTTATATATGAGCATACTTTTGAGGATTGGGTTAAAGAGGGATTTATCCCTGAGTTATGTTAGCATTTTACTCTAATAGAGCTTATTTTGAATTTGGATATGCTCCTGCTTTTAGAATACATGTTGCCTCTAGGGAAGGATTGTGTTAGATAATCTGTATAACACCGAACAAAACTCTTTACTTTAAAACGTTTAACTCATATTTATTTGATGATGCCAAATTGTTTCTTTGTTACACAATTTACAGAATCCATGAAGAAAACATGAGGGTATATGTTGCCGAAGTCTTGTGTACAAATAACTGATTTGGAAGGCAATAAGAGATTAGGCAAATAAAACAAGAATGCTATTTTTAAATGTAATATCCTATAACATACCTGATTACATACTTATGATCCTGGATAGACTGAACTAATAAAACCCAAGAAGCATTCTATTTCCACAGTGTGTGTGTGTGCAGCAAACCCTAAGCAATCATTTTAAGAGGTTATGGTGTCCGACCAGTTTCCCTTTATCTCTGGTATTCTCCCGTAGAGACATCGCCATAAAAACAGACACTCCTACTCAATTTTAATTCATAATTCCATGATGCTTGTGCATTTGAAGGTATTTATTGCTTACTACAGTAAGCTCCTCTGATTTACCTTTCCAGTACGAAATGATTGCAGTAACGTTTAGCTGAGGCTGCTCACTCCATCTTCTGTTGCGCATGCCATGTCTTCCTTTCCTTCTTGGCTCCAGTAAATCTTCAGGGGGGCTGCAATTTCAGAACCTATTTCCTGGTTTTTCTCTACTCTTCTTTATCCTCATAAGAAACACTGGGAAGAAACTCAGGCCAGCAGCTTAATTATTTCTTCATTTTGTCCTCTTTGATGTCTCATCTACTTTACTTTTAACTGTAAACCTTCAAAGTCATAATTTTTGAGTTCTAAAATCCCTCTATTTAGCCTTGACTGGTTTGGCTCAGCAGTTAGAGTGTCAGCCTGTGGACCAAAGAGTTACGGGTTTGATTCCAGTCATGGGCACATACCTTGGTTGTGGTTTGGTCCCCAGCCCTGGTCCAGGTCGTGTGGAAGGTAACCAATTGATGTGTCTCTCTTACATCGATGTCTCTCTCTCTCCCCCGCTCCCGCTCTATCTGATAAAGATAAATGAAAAAATATTCTTGGGTGAGGATTAAGAAAGTATAATAAAATCCCTCTATTTATATTGATACTAATAGCTAACCTTAGAAGGTATGGAAATTTTGCATTATTTTTCCAGCATAAAATGTTCTGTATGTGACACGCAGAGCTGCTTTCATAAATTGTAGGGTTGGTGATACAATTATATAATGGCATATATTCATCATTGTAATATCATACAGAATATGTTCACTGTCCTAAAAATCCTCTGTGTTCTGCCTATTCGTCCCCCTTCCTCATTAATCCCTGGCAACCACTGATCTTTGTGCTATCTCTATAGTTACATCTTTTCCAGGATGTTATATATTTGAATTCATACACTGTGTAGACTTTTCAGATTGAATTCTTTCACTTAGCAATATGCATTTAAATTTCTCCCATGTCTTTATAGCTCATTTCTTTCTAGAGCTGAGTAATATTCCATTGTCTATATATACCACAGTTTATCTTTTCACCTCCTAAAGGACATCTTGGTTGCTTCCAAGTTTTGGCAATTATGCATAAAGTTGCTATAAACATCCACGTGCAGGTCTTTGTGTAGATGTAAATTTTTAAATTCCTTAGTAATTGATTTTTAAAAATAAATTTATTCAGTCAATCTATATTTATTCTTACCTTCCTATGTGCCAGGCAGTGTGTTAGTGTCTGGGGGTAAAGTGCTGGCTGCCTTCATGTCTACTGTCCCTGGAGAATGTAGGTTCCATGCGACAGGCATGTGTCTAGTGTGCTTAGCAGATTCCTACGCTTTTCTTGACATATATTTGTATTTAAAAGACACACCTACATAAAAGTGACTGAGAAATGTATAAAGGAAAAGGATCAGTAACAGGCACATGCAAACAAAAATAAACCCCGAGGTGGTACAGTCTGCCCTCTGCGTCTGCAGGTTTCACATCTGGAGATTCAGCCAACCACAGATTGAGACTATTCGGAAAACAATGTTCCATAGTTGCTGAGTTAGGCCCACTATGTAGTCAGGCCTACAATGATTGCATCTGTACTGAACATGTACAACTTTTTTTTTTTTTTTTTTTTACATTATTCCCTAAACAATACAGTATAACAGCTATTTACATTTTATTAGATATTTTAAGTAATCTAGAGATGATACTAAGTATGCAGGAGAATGTGCATAGTTATATATAAGTCCTGTACCATTTTATATAAGGGGCATAAGCATCTGCAAATTTTGGTATTCACTGGAGGTCCTAAAATCAATCCTCCATGGATACTGAGTGACGACTGTGTAATAACATCAGACAACATTGAATCAAATGCAAAGCGTCCTATAATGATGAAGGTAATATCTTCAGTAAAAAAAATCTGGAGTCAACGTTAATGTGCTGTACAACAAAGTATCAAAATTTATATTTATTCACTAAATAATGAACCCATGAAGAGACCTTTCTTAATTTTTATATCTATATTTTTCATATGAAAAATATAGATACAAAAATATGTATATGTGTATTTTGTATGAAGAGAGAGAGAGATGTGACCATATCAAAATGAAGGATTCTTACACAGTTCACGTACTGGCCAAAGATATTTGAAACATCTAAAACTTACGAGAAATTCCTTTCTGTAATAGAAAACTGGAAACCCCCATGAAAAGTATGTAAAATCCAGTAGGAAAATGCACAAAATACATAATTCCATAGGCAAGAGAACTCAAAATCTAGGATCTTTAAAGAAATGCTCAGTGTCAATAGTTATCAGGGAAATATTAGAACGATAATGAGAGGGCACCTAACACTCAACAGCATGTGGAATATTAGAAAAGGGAACAGCAGGTTTTAGTGCCCAGTGAGGAGCTCGTGTGATCTGTGAGGGAAGGACCATTCAACAGGGCAGTGTGGTGGCATTTGGTAGGATTATATTTGTGTACACCCAACAAGCCAGTGACTATACCAGAGAACCTCTCCCCCTTGACCCCAAGATTATATGTCAAAAAATTTTTGTATATTATAAGTATCTTATACATATATATGTATTTATGGTGGAGAGTTGAATTCATCAATAGAAGAATGGATAAGTAAAATATGGCATATTAATATATATTAGGGGACCATATGAGCATAAAAAGGAACCAGATAGATGTAGAAATAAAAATCTGGGTTGATTTTTTTAAGAATAGCATTAATAGGAGAAAAGTAAGAAGCAGAACATGATTTATAGCATAATACCATTGGAGTAGTTTAAACACATACCCACAAAAAACAACACTACATATTTTACAAGAATTTGTGCATATGCAAAGAAATACAGTCAAAGTATTTAAGTAGATGTCTAGGAAAGCAAAGTAATGGAAGCAGGATCTTGGCGTAAAGTGGAAACATAAAGAAGGGAAGGTCTTGGACAGACTGGTGTCCCGAGAGGGGAGGGAGAGGGAGAGGAAAGACAATGGAAGAGAACTGGCTACAGGGAAACACAGTGAGTGGTCATTTGGATTACCAGCTCTCTCTTCGCATGCAGCAGTGCTTTCTTGTGCTCCATAATGGGACTTCTGAGTAAGATTTCACTTTAAAAAACAAAAATCCTTCTAGTTCTAACAGGCAGTTTTAAAGACATGAACCTGGTAGATAAAGCACCGAGCTTAGAAGAAGGTGTCTTACATTTCACAACCTGTCCCAACACAATCTGGGTGCCTCAGGGTAAAACCCTGAAACTTTCCGTCTTGGTTACCCCACCTATAAACTGAGAGTAAAACACCTCTGCTTTTCTTAATCTCTCAAGATTGTTATGATAAGAAAAATAACCTGATGACCCTTGAAATTATATCTAAAATCAGTGAGTCATGCAAGAAAATACCTTTTGCTGTGCTGTGTTAATATATAGAATTGTTCTTGCCCAGAGGTTTCTCTGTAGCACCTGTGTGCGGTAAAAGATTACATGGGACCAGGTTCAGAAATATGCTTGTGGAAATCCCTGCACTCACCTCAGAGTCCCCTCCTAACCTCACCCCAAGTGAGTAATGAGATGAGGTCCTCAGATATTCTGCCAGTCAGATACTCCCTTATTAGAAGCAGGTCCAGGCTAGGTTCCTTTAGGACCAAATAAATAGTATGATTTATAAAATGTCTTACGTCTGCTGTTTCCCTTCTCTTTTACTGATTTATCACTTTAATTAACCCAGTCGTTCTCAAACTTTTTGGTCCCAGAGACACTTTACACTCTCAAAAATTATTGAAAACTCCACAGAGCTTTGACTTTTGTGGGTTATATCTTTTGATATTTACTATATTAGATATTAACACAGAGAGGGTAAAAATGTATTCATTAATTCATTTAAAAAAAATAATAAACCCATTGTAGCTAACATGAAAACATATTTTCCTAAGCAAATGACTATATATTTTGAAATAAATAATGATGTTTTCCAAAAGCAAAGAAATAAGGTAAAATTAGAATGGTGGTATTTATTTTTTAATAATTTTTCAAATCTCTTTAGATTCTTAAAAGCGCATCCAGAAGAATATGTTCAGTAAAATGTTGAGTTTAGACATCAAATATTGCCTCAGAAAGTTTTAAAGCAAGGAACATATTACTCCCACAGTTGGAAATGAGCCTAAATTCACACCTTCGTCTTTCATCTGTGATTGAAGGAATAGCATTTTCTGTTTTAAACTTAATGAAGGAATCCAGGAAAATCTGACTTGAACACATTTGTCCTAGAAATGATTTTTATAATGAACATTAAACCTGTTTAGAATAATACTGGGTTCAACTATGTGAAATTCCTAATATTTGACCATTTTTTTAAACCTATAAATATAGCAATTTCATATGGGTTTTTCTAATATGGATAAGAGAGTATAGCCAATTTGTGTTCCTAAAAAAAAATCTTTCTTAGGGGGAATGTTTACCTTCCCTAAGGAAGAATTTAGGTTACACTTCAATGAGAATAGTCCTCTTGGAGAAGTTTCCTGAAAAAGTTTGAAGACATGGGTTAGGGGTTGAGTCTTAACTTTTTTTTTTTTTTTTTTTTAATCCTCACCCGAGGACATTTTTTCCATTTTTTGTACAGACAGACTGGGAGGGAGAGAGAGGAAGAGAGAGAGAGGGAAACATCGATGTGAAAGGGACACATCGAGTGGCTGCCACCCGCACGACCAACCAGGGCCGGGGACAAACTGCAACCGAGGTACGTGCCCTTAGCGGGAACCCAACCCGGGTCTCTCCAGACCGCAGGTGGACGCTCTAACCGCTGAGCCAAACCGGCCAGGGCGAGTCTTAACTTTTAACAATGGTCTAGAAGTTTATGATAAATTTGTCAGTTCTCACCTTATATTTTTTACTATAATACATAACATTTTATTTGAGATAAAAACTGATTTTAATTATTTGAAATCAAACTACTAGATATCAGGGGCAGAGTTGGTAATGCAAATCTTAAAATTATATTATATTATTACTAAACAGTCTTATTAGAACTCACCCTTATAATACCAGTATAGCAAGAATACTTCTCTTTGACTAAGAAGCAAGAATATATTTATGTTTGTCCACTCAAAACACTTACTGTGAGATATATATTTACTATTTAATCATATAAATATATATCCATGTAGTGAGATATATATATATATATATATATATATATATTTTTTTTTTTACTTACAATGTATTTCTTCTTAGACCAGATCCCATCCTATCAAAACCAAGAGTTATGTAAAGACATTGCTTGGCATTGTGCTTCATATTTTAAAATATAAATAGTTACTGTGTTCTGGTATCCTAATGTGCTACAACCAAAGCAATCACTTTTTTAATTTATGGCAAATCTAAATTTTAATTATTTTTTCATTGAACTGTGTAGTAGTATAAATTATTTGAAAGACAGTGTGAAATGTCAACAAATCTTACATGACAGTGTAGCTCATTTAGTGTCTTAAATCAATAGTGTTTCGCATTGGGAGCTAGGCAACCAGGATTCTTGGCCAAAATAAAGTGTAGGGAAATACAGAAAGGCTTTCTCTTTTCCTGACATCATTGTACAGAAAACCCAAAGTTGTTTTTTGTTTGTTTTTTTTTTGCTATCCTCACTCAGTTCTGTAAGTACCCAGGTCCATGGCTAGTTAAGATAAGATACCTGCATTTATTGAGTACCTTATCAAAGACTGGTGAAAGCTCTCTACCACCAGTCTTAAATAATGTCCATAAAGTAGAGAAACTCCTAAATAAATACAGGATAGTAGAAATGGAAGTCATATAATACAGAATGTAATTCTCAGTGGAGAGGTCAGGTTCAGGAAGAATAATAGCCCTTCAGTTACCGGCACCCAGGAGCAAGGAGAGCGCAGAACTGGGCCAGTGTCTGTCACAGCCTGGTGCTCCCGAATCCGGCGTCCCACCTACTGTCCTGCCCAGGGACCATCCCACAAACCAGGCCACCTCTGAGACTTCTGGGGGAAAAGGGGGACGGAGACGTTGATACTGACTGTGGAATGGGCTCTGGAAATTTGTCAAAGGATCATAAATCAATCAAAGTGACGTCAGTGTCTTCTCTAATAATTAACTCACGTTCCTTTCCCTTTGGAAAACAATAGCAGAGGTTTTAAGTGTACTCAGGCAAAAGGGCATCAATCAAATACTTGCTGATTTCTATTTTTTGTTGATTCTTTTGGGGAACAACTACCCACAATTCCTTCAGCTCCTCTTAGGACATGTTTCTGTCCAAATCATGTTCGAATCTGTTTTCTGACTCCTGTGTTTTCTTTGTTGTACCTGTGGCACTGAAAGCCAAGCAGTGTGTGTATAAAACTTGAGCAGTGTTACCCGAACCCTCTTCTCCTTCTCTGTGGTTCTGATCCATCCCCCTTGCACCAGTCTCCTAAACCCAGCCTGACAGGGCAGGTCGATGGGGCAGTGCGGGACCGCCGGAGTCCCCTGCTTGTTCTGGTAAAGAAGCTAACGGGCCTGTGTGTAGAGAAATGGCCATTCATTTGAAATCTGGGGCAAAGCTTTGCTAAATGTTTGCAGTAGAAGTCTTGTCTACCATTTTAGTTTTTCTGATGTCACCGATTGCATGAAATGCTGATTCAGGTGACACACGGAAATGCTATGGTAAGCAGGTGTTTTGCCTTGACTAAGAATCCTGAAGTAAATACTTAAAGTAACTATTATAATACCACACAGGTTTCCATGCTTCAGAGAGCAGTTATTCTCAGAAAGCCCCTTCAAAAACATGTTCGGTCTCCTTATCTTGGCATCCTCATGAGCAAGTTTTTGACACTATCTCAGTGATGGGGCAACTCTATTTTATAGAAAATAACTTCATAAACACAATGCAGTTAGTATACAAATAAGATGTAAAACTGCTTTGAAAAAGAGAGTTTTGGACTAATTTGATGAAAGCCATACATTATTCTTTATCTACTTCCTTGTTACCATTCATGGCTTGACACTTGTGGAGTAAACTGATGTTAATATAACGCATTAGAGAGAATTCCCCTCCTGAGAGCCAGTGTAGCTTAGCAAAGTGATATTTAATGTTTTCTATGATATTTATTTAAGTAAAATGGCTGATTAGATGTTAAACAGAACAGAGGTTAATGATCTTTGTTATTGGAATTATAAAAAATTAAAAAAGAATAAAATAAGGTTAATGATGTATGACATTATTGTTATTATGGAGATTAAAACCATGCAGTTGTTGGCTGCCATGAAAAAATGGGCACCAAGCTGTGAGTAATTAGCAATACTATATTCTCTTCCAACCTTATAATTAATTAATTTGTTTGGCTGTAATATATTTTTTTTCCTTTTATTGGTTTTATTTTGAGAGAGAGATAGAAATATTGATGAGAAAGAACATCAGTTGGCCACCTCCTGCATGCCCCTCACTGGGGATTTGGCCCACAACCTGGGCATGTGTCCCGACTGGGAATCGAACTGGTGACCTCTTGGTGTGTGGGTCGATGCTCAACCACTGAGTCACACCAGTCGGGTGGCTGTCCTACTTTTTAATGTTAGACTTCATTGACTTCATGTAATAATAAAAATCTGTACATAATTTTAAATCTAAGTGATAAAAGGAAACTCGTGATGATTTTCTACATCTGAGAAGGAACCAGTGAAATCTATAGCTAATACGAAAGAAAAGGCATGGCAAGAGACAAGATAACCAACTTCTAGAATGGTGAAGTCAGTGGAGACTCATTAGATGAAGTTTTGGAGACCTTTTTTAGCTTTGAGAGTAATCAAAACATTTGCCTCTGACAATCTTCACCAATACTATTTTGATCTTTGGATTGTTTAACAAAAAGGCTTTTGTTTTATTTTTTGTTTCTTTTCTATTTTTGAGTTGGCAAATTAAGGACTTAAAAATACTGGATGCCCAGTTACATTTGACTTTCAGATAAACCATGAATAATATTTTAGTGTAATGCTTCCATGCAATATTTGGGACCTACTTATACTAACAAATTATTTGTTGTTTACCTGAAATTCAAATTTATCTGGGAATCCTGTGTTTCCTCTGACAACTCTAAGTATTTTAAGCTTTCTGAATTTATTGCACTAGCACAGGCTAATAAATCAGGCATTAGATTTGACATGGAATAGCTTCAAAGGCATAAAAATATAAGTATTCCTTTTTTTACAATTAAATTTAAGCTTGTGATTTTTTTCTCAAACTATACCATCATTTATTTATACAGAATTCACAAGAACATTCACTTGTATTTATAGAGTGTGTCTCTATACTGTGGGCTCACAGAAATTTCTAAATAAGGGTGCCTTTTCCTAAGTTCTTCACGTTCCTGGTATCATAGCTAGAAATTGTATGCTAGAAGGGTATGATAGACTGAGTGGAGTAAACAAGGGTAGAAACCATTGATAGTGTTAAAGGTTATCTGTTGCTGATTCTGGTCATCCTTCAATATTCCCCCTACCCTGCATTCTTATTCCTGTATCACAATAGGTCAAGTAATGTCCAAAGAGTTATAGATTCCCAAGGAGATTACTAATACACAGTCTTTCTATTCTTTTTATGAAGAACTAATAAGGTTGCTAAGAAAGGTTGGAATATTTGGGTTTTGATAAAGTTTACAAAGCTATTTTTTAAAGTTAATTTATTAAAGTAAAAATTTTTTACATCATTACATTTTGTGCCTAAAGAGAAAAAAAAATGGGTGGGTGGGTGGAATAGATTTGATTCAGTCTTCTTATGTTTGCTGTATTTTGATCATTTGCTTCTAATTGTATGTTATTTCAGACAAAAGGACATATAGGCTTTCTGAGTTTTTTTTTTTTCTTAATTAGTTAGATTCTATATCTTTGCAGGAAAATAAAAAAATGTATTCTTGATCTTGATCCAATTTGGATGCAGATCAACAAAGGTGTGAGTTCTTAGGAGGGATAATCATTTTTTTGTTGTTGTTGCTATCAGGGAAGAGTGTTGTGTAAAAAGAACTCATCTATCTCTAATATTTACACATGAGTTAAACATGTTGACTTCTATCCTTATGTTTCAGTTGGCATTTGTTTATAGGCACGTTTTCTTAAACTTGTTGATATATTTCGTATTCATAGGGAAACTTATGAAAAATTCAAAGTCTTTGTGTTTAATTCATTCATTCAATCAAAATTTAATTTTTACTTAATACCTTTTAGACATTGAATTTTGTGTGGTCACAGAGATACATCTATGTTGAACCATATGCTATTGCCACTATTTGTCTGTTTTTCATAGACAAAAAAACTATTTCAAATGGTACAATCAAACATAAACTTTATTGTCTTCCCTGGAGAAACTTGGAAATATAGCAATATAGTACATGGTAATACATGAAAAGATGTAGTCATGTGGACCAGTGCTTTTTATACTTTTCATAATCTGTATGAGTACCACTTGTATTTTTATCTAGTTAACATTTTTTCAATGAGTCACTTTTTAAAACTTAAGTAAATTTAACTGTTTTAAGCAATATTATCCATTAAAGCTGCAATTTTCAACCGGTGTGCCACACTAATTTTTAAAACATGCAATACCTGACTAGTCAGGGGCACTAACCTCTTTTCCCTTGTCAAATAAAATAGCTGTCTGGTGTGAATGAATCAAAATTATACTTTTTTTTTTTTTTGTCAAATTGACAAAAAAATATATTTTTTGGTGTGCCACAGAATTCTAGTAATTTGTTTACATGCCACGAGATGAAAAAGGTTGAAAATCGCTGCCTTAAAGCATACTAGTTCGAAATGCTAGCTGCCTATTTTCTAATAGTTCTCATGCTTATCAGCGTACCACAAAATTCATCTTACCTACCACTGGGACTTGCATTACTCTTTAGAAAACCGCTGGTATTGATAGAAAATGCTATAGGAGTTCTGCGACACTGATCATTTTTCAAATGTTTCTGAAAATTCAGGCAGAGATGTAGGTCACCAGACGGAAATTTCTGTTTTCAATAACAGAAATCTGAAAGAAAAAGTGGGAATGGCAGTTTCCTACATTCTATATTGCATTATCGAATCTGTTAGGCTGAACCATAAGAAATCAGCATTTGTATGGATCAAACATGTTTGCATATTGGCCATTTCATATAGCTTGATCTAGTATGTAATGGACAACATTCAACCAACAGTGTAGCTGGATTATCTATGAAGACGTGCATTACATTTCCCGGAAAGGGTCTCCTATTGTCCATTGCTGCAGGGACCTTGTTGAAGGCACTCATTCCTCGAGCCATTTCACAGCAGTATTTGCAGTGACCTTTTATATAAGGCAAGTGAAAGCCGTGCAGGTAGCAGTCGGACTAGATAAAGTAGCACACCTGCTTATGTTTACCAATATCCTCCTCTGATTAAGTGAGACATCTACAAAGAAGATCACCTTTTAACAGATCATTTGCCTCCTATCCACAGCCAGTCAAGTGGATAGAAGTATATCAACATAGCTGGGAGCAATCATCAGCCTGCTAAGTATGCGGAAGGCAGACAGGCATGAGATGTGCGCACACGAATTGTCCTCTTTCAAAGGTCAGGTCGCTGCGTTGCCAGCGTATGCTTGGATGCAGTATGCCCAAATGTCCTGGGTCTAATTTTTCTGATGTCACCACTTGGGTCTTATAATATGTGGTGACACTGGAAGGTAGTAAAAAAAATAACAAGAGATTTCTGTAGCATGAAAGAGATGTTTTCTACCTACTGTGTGGAAAGCCAAAATATCTGTGAAGACACGTCTAATTTTTTATGTGATTAATATTTTTTTCTTCAACAGGTGTTTATCATTATTTCTCTCTCTTTTTAAAGGTTTTATTTTGGGGCAAATTGAACAGCAATTATGAATGCATGAACTAAATGCAATGCATTATACAGAGAGAAGTTCATGCAGTGTTGGCTATATAAAGTACTTAATCCGTATTTTGAAAAGATACTGTTTCATCATATTCTATAATTCTCTTTTGGAAGACAGTACTCAGGATATTTTTCCAGTGAGAAGACATAATTGTGGTTGGAGGGGTAGAAGCATTGACGTAAGATATTTTAAAACAAGTATAGAATTTAAATTGCTGAACACATCAAAAGTGTTCAATAAATAATGTATTTATTTACAGATATGTTCCAACATTTTTAAAAGTGATCAAGTCAACTTTAATGATTTCTCTGTTTTATTAAATGTCTCTAGCAACTTTTCTAAAATTTTCTCTTTAAAGTTAGGTACAGCTCAGTCTCAGAGATAATGTTGTGAACTATTTTAATGCATGTGTACATAATGATTACAAATGACTTGACTAATATTAAATATTTTACATAGACTTTACACTGAATTAAAGTGCACACAAGAATTTTAGTATAAAATAATTTTGTATCTAATAATTTTTGAATATAACATTTTCAGTTATTACTTTAACATATTATCTTTGAAATATTATCAAATTTTAGCCACTATAGTTCTCACATAGCTTATAACATAATGTATCACTGAGGAATGCTTCTTTGATAAATTTACCTAGAAAGAGAACATAGAAGTTGTATTTTAATGTTAAATAAAATTTTATGAGATAGTTTTAATATGTATACTAAGCCTATTTTACTGAATATATTTTGTTAGAAGTTCATGTGTATGAATAGATAAACATCTCTTTTGAATGGAACATCTTACAGTTATCAAAATGTTTGGGCAAAAGGATCTGAGGTATCTTTATTAATTATTCCAAAATTTCTATAGAATATCAATAGTTTTGGAAATATTATAATGCTGTTTTTCATCTTCTGTTGGACAAAAGTACAGGTGTTTTATGCCATGACCATCTATCTATCTTCATAGATATGAACAATGTAGAATTGTTTATTTAAAATATCAAGTTCATTTAGTAATTAAATATAATCTGAGTTTTTAGGTAGTAATTAATTCTCATTCTGCTTTATTTATTTATTTTATTTTTTTGGTATGTGCCCTTAGCAGGAACTGAACCCGGGACTATCTGATCCGCAGGCTGACACTCCAACCCTGAGCCAAACCGACCAGGGCTCTGCTTTATTTATTAAAATTAGGTTATAATGGTCTTGGGAATAAAAAAATGAACACAGCCCTGGCCAGTTTGGCTCAGCAGTTAGAACGTCAGCCCATGGACCAGAAAGTCCCGGGTTCAGTTTCCGCTAAGGCCACATACCTGGGTTGTGGTTTTTCCCTGGCCCCAGTTGGGGTCATGTGGGTAGCAACCACTCAATGTGTCTCTCTCACGTTGATGTTTTTCTCTCTCTCTCCCTCCCATTCTCCCTCCCACTGTATCTGAAGGTAAATGCAAAAATGTCCTCGGGGAAGGATAAAAAAAAAAAAAAAAATGAACACAGTAAGTGTTTTGGTAGAAATGTTTTTATTGCTCTAGTCTAATGAAAAATTTGTAATTGATAACATTTATGAAGGGGTAGTGGTGGAAACACAACATTAGCAGATAATTTTTAAAAGTCATTCTTACAAATACATTTGAAAACATTAGGTTAAATATAAAATTTGGCAAGAAAAATTTGCACTAGCTCCAGCCACGTTAACCATGGTGAGTTCCTTTGGATATGATCTTAGCATATTTTTTTTATTGCTATGTTCGATGATTATTGTGTAATTTCAAAATAGCTAGAACATAAATGCATATCAGGAAAACAAATACGTTGGAACATTTTGAGAAAGCTGTACATTCTTCACAGGACAGAAATGGGTTAGCAAGTCATTCCTTCAAATCAGAGATTTATTTTCACATCATATATTTGAAAGCTATAACTCAGGGACACTGCTTGTTTTGTTTTCTTCCATTATCAGCAGTAACCTTAAAAATCTTGACCCTTTCATAGTCCAGGCTCAGTATTAGCTGTCAAATACCACGTTTCATGGGTTAATTTTTCTATTGGATTTTTGCACTTTTGTCAGCAGTCATGACATTATAATTCTTTAATTTCTTCAATGAGGCACAATGTCAGAAGGAAGTTATCTGGATTTGTGTTTTGTAACAACATGACCAATATAGTAAGCAGTTATATATTATACTAGGATCATACTCTGTATATAACAGTTATTGAATGTATATAATTTAAAGTGCAGGGTTCATCTGCCCAGTATTTTTATCACTAATTTTGTTTTTGTCATTATATTTCCCCCTTCTATTTAATTATTAAGTAGAAAATGATTTTGATATAAATAGTACATAAGAAAATATTATCTTAAATTTAAGGTAATTTTGGGATGATTCACTTAAGTAAATATAATTTTTAAACCCAAATTTATAAACCTGTTTCTATGTTTATGTGTAAACATAAAGTACTTTGCTGCTGTTATAACATCAACAAGTATTGCCCTAAAGGAAAAGGCTTCACCTCTCTCATGTGCATTGACAAAAAATCTTAATCTTTATAAATAGTGCAGTTTAAAGTCACCAGTTACTTTATCATGAAAATAACAAAGAAGTGAGTTTAATTAAATTCAGAGTCAGTAGTACAATATTTTCAGGAAAGAATTTCTAAGGTTAACTTCAGTATATAGTATAGTTATATAAAATCACTTTTCAAGAATAAAGAAATAAATATGAGGCTTCCATTTTTGGCAATATAAAGCATAAGGAACTTCAAGGAGTTGTTTGCATAGCATCTCTTCTGGTTTACCCTAGCTGCCGCCAGGGTGCTCGGTCCTTCCGAGGAAGCTAAGGCCGGGTGGGTGAGGCCTTCCCTCGACCTGGCAGCTGACACCTGGGGCCGTGCTCACCCCATTGCTGGGGTCTCGGCTGGAGCTCACTGCATCTCTTTGGCCCTTATCCTGCATGACGATGAGATGATGGTGGCAGAGGATAAGATCAATGCCCTCATTAAATTAGCTGTATGTAGAATCTAATGAACAAAATAAACTGACAACAAAATAGAATCAGAGGCATGGAAACATGGAACAGACGGACATCTGTCATTGGGGAAGGGGTAGAGGAGCAACTGAATAAAGAAGGTGAACGGATTAGCCAAAGAACATACAGGCATAACCCTTAGACACAGACATCAGTGAGGTGATGGCCAGAGGGAAGGGGGCAAGGGCTGGGTGGAGGTGGAAAAAGGTGGGGAAAATGGGGACAGCTGTAATATTGGCAACAGTAAAAATAAATACGTAAATAAAAAGTAGCAGCTGGTGTAAATGCTGAACTTTTCTGGCCAAGCTCGTTTGCAAAGGCTCTGGCCAATGTCAACATCAGAAGCCTCTTCTGCAAGGTAGGGGCTGGTGGACCTGCGCCAGCAGCTGGTGCTGCCCCAGCAGGAGGTCCTGCCCCCGCACCACGAATGCCCCAGCTGAGGAGAAGAAAGTGGAAGCAAACAAAGAAGAATCTGAGAGTCTGGTGATGACGTGGGCTTTGACCTTTTTGACTAAACGTCTTTAGTAACACCTTCAAGAAAATGCTGAACTCTGACAAAAAAAAATCTCGTGGTTTGGAATAGTGTCTTTAAAAGAGACTATGTTTAAAAACGTTTGACATCACTCTGGCCAGCGTGGTTCAGTTGCTTGGAGCATCTCCCATGCACTGAACGGTCACGGGTTCAATTTCTGGTCAGGGCACATACCCAGGTTTCCGGAGGCAACTGATGGATGTTTCTCTCTCACATCGATCTCTCTCTACCTCTGTCTCTCTCCCTCTCCCTTTCCCCTCCTCTCTTTCTAGAATAAAAAGGAAAAAACAACTTTTGACATTGCTTTGACAAGCTAATTTGACATCACTTCAATATTTTAAATGTATCTTATTAAATTATTGGTCTGCAAAGGATTGGAAATTAAAAACAAAACAAACAAAAAACTTGGTCCTGTATCTCAGGTAATTTGAGAAGCAGTGACTAAGTTTCGGTTCGACAAGCCAATACATTGCATAGAGATTTAAAAAAAAATGTTGAGTTACAAAAATTGGGAAATCATATCTGATATTCTTGCAAAGGAGACGTGTCATAAACAACACAATGAGAATAAAAAGTTAATAATGAAAAATAATGTTAACAGCAACCCTGCTCTGCAGAGGGGGATTGTGGGGATACTGCAGTCCTGGGTGAATGAAAAAAGCCGCCCATGGGAATCTCTGACAATTCTTTTCTGCTGTCAGTCTGAGGCCCCGAGTCACATTACCTATGTGGTCCCACAAAGAAAAGTAAAAATAAAGTATTTCTGATGTGAAGTTTGCCAGACATGACCTTCTTTTCAAATAATTCAAGGACCTAAGTTTGCTTCATTCTAATTAGCTCCCTTCCAACTTACATGTTGTTATTAAGTTAATGATACTCTCAACCTTAGAACCTTTTAAGTGACATAAATATCTAGGTAACCACTAAAGAAACAGAAATTTAAAACTGAGGCATGAAACAAGTAGTAAGGAATACAGACAAAAAAGTTGATGTAAATAATTCCAAATATTTCATCTGGATAACACAACATATGTAACTAGATTAAATTCCTCAATAAAATCCATGATTATCAAAATGGAACTATAAAGAAAATCTGGACACAACTGAAATATAAAAACAAAGAAATGTTCAAAGTAAAAGATTAAAAAGAAAGTTTTCCCAGACACATTCAAAACAAACCAAAGTGTGTATAGTTGTATTGAAAGAGGTTGAAATAGATAATAAGGTACAAACATTCCTAGAAATAAAGAGGATGACAACATTTTGACGTCTGTCTCTGAGCAATACATCTTGCTTATGAAACCTAAGCTCTAGGACATATTAAGACTTAAAACAAACCTATAGTATGATAGTTTGATATTTGGGCAGAGATAAACAACTAAACTAATGAATCAGATTAGAGAACCCAGAAATGAACCAGTGTGTACATATTACGATTTGATACAGAACAGAGATGGCATTGAAGAAAGAATGGCCTATTCAGTAAAATAACATTAGATCTATAGCTCACAGCATGCCCCAAAACGTCAATTCTAGAGGGATAAGAACGTAACTTTGAAAACCAGCACTTCGAACTTTTAGCATCAATCGTAGAGACTATTTCTATGCACTTGAAGTAGAGAATGATTTCTTAATATTTAAAAAAGCCAAACATAAAGTAAAAATGTTTTGTCTGCATTAAACTTAAGAACTTGCATTCATTAAAAAAGGTGAAAGACAAGTAAAATGAGATACATATCATGTATGTATCTCTACATATGGTATCATACATGTTACTATCATATAGTCCCATGAATCAAAAAGAAATAGATAAGCAAACAATCCAGTGAAAAGATATACAAAAAGTTATGAACAGTTATTTCTTGGAAGGGAAACACAAATTTTAATAAACACATGAAAGATGCTTAAGCTCATCCATTATCAGGAAAAGATCAGTTAAAGGCCCAATGATATAGGAATAAATAAATGGAACAGTCTGATAAGACCACAAACTCTCAGATGTGAGGAACAATCGGAACGCTAACATACTGCTGTGGGGATTATAAATTGACGTATTTTAGAAAACAGTTTGCCTTTTCCAAGTGAAGTTCCAAATGTATGTACGTTTTGACATATGACCCAGCAATAGATCTCCTGGAGTCTCTCACGCTGGAGGAGGAGACCCAGACAGGCGCACAGCCTCGCGTTCCTCGGCAGTGCATAAATACGTGCTGATGTACACAGACAGCGGCATCATGTTAAGATTGAATGATGCACAACTAGAGACATGAGCATATCTCACAACTTAATATCAAGTGTCAAATCATGTCACAGAAAAGTTTCTTCAGTATGATTTCATTTATGCAAAGTTCAGATTAAGGCCAAAAAAAAAAAAAAATCCCAGTTTTATGACTATACAGATATATGTGGCAAAACCAATAAAGAAAAGGGAGAATAAATAATACGAAATCTATTAGTTATTGCTAAAAGAAGAACAGGAAGTGCCAGCAAGGATGACAAAAGAAGCGTTCGAGAGCTCTGTAAGGTCCCAACCACATAAACTGGTTAATGGGAACACTGGTAGTCATTTTATTGCTACCGTTAGAACTAGCCTCTTTGTATGTTACATACATTCTTCTGTAAGAATATTTAATAATAACATTTGGTTAAAATAAATGTGGACATTGTGATCTATTTGATATTTTGAGGTCGATCTACAATATCTTATTACAACATTGGGTACATTAAATGAATGAATCGATCAAATGAAGAATGAAATGGCGAAATAAAGACACTGGGCTTAGTTGAGTCCGAGTTAATTAAGGCAAGAAAATATGCCTTAATTAAATAATAATCAGGATTCTATTTTCTGTTGATAGGACACTATGCTGAATTATCAGTGGTACACAGTAAATCAGAATCAGAGATCTCAAAAAATATTTTTGACAACCTGTTATTTTGTCTGGTAAATATATAGACAGACAATGAGGTTACATCGTCAAGGTACCTACAAAAGATTTGGCTATAAATATGTGAAAGATGGAATAAACATATAAAACGATATTGTTTAGATAATAAATAGTTTAGAACAATAACATAAGAGAGATCACAAAAGAAGGACAAGAATATTTCATTTCAGATCAGGCTGAACCAACCAAGTGACAAGCTCCCTGTGTGAATGCACATTGCCATGAGCCCTCTGTGATTTTTTTTTTTTTTACTTTAAAAAAAATGTTTTTCTTTATTTATTTTTTTGAGAGAGAAGAAGGGGGAGAGAGAGAGAGAGAGCGAGAGAGAGAGAGAGAGAGAGAGAGAAGCACCAATGAGAGAGAACTGACTGGCCGCCTCCTGCATGCCCCCCACTGGGGAGCAGGCCCACAACCTGGGCATGTGCCCCGACTGGGAATCAAACCAGTGACCTCCTGGTGCCTGGTCGAGGCTCATCCACTGAGTCACACTGGCTGGGCTGATTATTTCTAAATATGACTATATTGACAAACCTTTTTTAAGAATGCCAGGGCATTAACAATCATTTGAACCAAAATGACTGGAAAGGTATGTGTGGAAGAAGAATTAGAATCAGGATGGGATATTTAGATATAGCTTGACAAAATTTGCTATAGAAACTTGCTAAAAAGGAAAACTCCCCTCACATTTTACATGTGATCATGAGTGGAAATGGTCCCATAGATTTTTTCACTTCTGAAGCTCATTTATCTTTACACGATTGCAGGGATTTTATTTGTTTGACAAATATGTTTGACAGAATACATTTTTTTTCTCAAATTAAAAGAAACTAAAAATTGCTGGTAAAAATATAAAAGTGTTAGATCTCTGCATTGCACATAACCATTATTCTTGGCATTTCTCATGCTTTTAATTTTCAAATGTTCTCAACTTTTGGGTTGTCATAAGTCTTTGACACTGTCAAAGGAATAAAGTATGACACAAAGGACGGTTGCACCCATAGCTCATGATTTCCATGTATTATTCTGTTTCAGACAATAAAACAAATTCATAGCCTGGGTTTTTATAGAAATGATTTTCCTTTCCAAATAATAATTTAATTTTATCCCACAACTGCATTTGAGATGACTTGGGCCCTTATGTTCTAGATTATAGTAACAGTTTAGATCATCTATAGTATTTGGAACGTTTGTTTATCATCCACCTATTTTACTTGTTAAACTTACAATGGGCGTGTTTAAAAAACAGACGATGATATGGCAGATGCTGTGCCAAATGTGCAGCCTTTTATTCTCATGTCGTGCCTGTAAGATGGGCACGATTTGATGTCCTTTTCACTGACGGAAAAATGGGTTTAGAGAAGTTAAATGACCTGCAAGATGACACATTTAGCAAGTGATCTGGAACCTGCTTTAAAACACAAAAACCATCCTCGTGAAGCATTGCACAGCAATACTTCCTTCCCAGGAAGTTTTCTAAATACCCACCTTTAATTTTCTCTCTTCTTGCACATCTGTTTCCACCATTTGTTGCCCATTTTACAAGAGTTCCTTTTAGCAAATTGATCTCCGTCACCCCGTAACAGTACTGGTTGTGCCATTCTTAACTGGTTCTGGAGGTCGGTGGAGAACTCATTGGAAGCTTGGGACCACTGAACTTCAGTTTATACTTAAAATTTATTGGAAATTGCTCATATCATTTTTCTAATACATGGAAAGACAGTTTTATTGTCAAAATGTGTTGCTTTATCTGCATTTGTCCCTCTTTAAAATTTAATGAGTCTTCACCATGGTTTTATCTATTAAGATGTATTTATGTGAATACATCTACATCTATCTATCCATATGGAAGTCACTTAATTATAGCAATACCATAAGAAAATTTTCTTCAGAAAGAAATAGTGCAATGGAACATTTGGCTCTAAAATATTATTGCAGTCACTATATTTTCCCCCTTAAACTCTACAGTTAAAGATAAACAAAAGTGGACATACATAAATATATCAGCAAATTCTAAATTTTTTTCTTGCTTGATCTAATTGTATATTTTCAGGTGCATCCCATTCCCAAGTTTGTCTGCTGAAATGCAGCACCGTAATGTACTCTCGGAATCCTACAAAATGTAGTTTTAAAATTAGGGTCACAAGAAGGTGAAGACAGGCCGTAATACATTTGTTGACCCTTCACAGGAATTCCAGATAAAACCCCAGAAGTTGAGTCAGAGATAATCACAAGATCTGGAATTTACAATAACAAACTCTCCATATATCTACCTGTCAGACTTCTTCCTCTTAGGGAGGGACAAAAGGTCACTAAAAGAGCTTTTTTTCCTTGAAAATGTTTTTGCCCTTCTTTGGGGGGTACTGAGAAGTTATACTTTAAATTAAATAGGGCCATTAAGATTCTTTTTTCACGGCAACTGTTTATTCTTAAAGGCCCAAATATTAAGAAACATTTTTTTTTTCCAGGAAGACTGTAGCAAAATTTAATAAAGAGTCATCACAAGAACAACACAAAAGAAAAACTAAAGATTGATTACTCACGCAAAGATCAAATGCTAGCAATTCACAAGATCAAACACGTGAGAAAATTCTAATTTAAATAAAATTTATAACAAAACCCACAATTTTATCAATCCTATGTAGCCAAATGCTGAAGTGAGGTAGTGTGGTATTAAAATAAAGGCATCACACGCTCAGTCATTCTTTCTACTTTTACTCCTAGTAAGTAGAATCTTGAAAATACTGTCAGTTATTATTATAATCTCCTAGCAATAATTCTGGTGATCATATTCTGTTTTCTTAGGACTTCACAGGCAATAGAAAACAATGTAGAACTATATTTTTTAACATTTGTTCAATTCTACAATATCATCGTCATGATTTCACATACCTTTACAAATAGAGCAATTGTAGCTAAGGATCAAAGAAATAAATCCATGCTTTTATTTCAAACTCTCTCTCTCCTCCCTGGGTTTTGGTTTAAAGGCAAATATTACAGAACAGTCCATTTATTTTCATGAACTACAGCATACATATGTCTTAAAATGAATATACACAGTATGTTTGAACTTTATAATATACCGTAGTGATGTTTAGTGTTTCTACAGTAGGTTCCCTTTAGCTTCCAATGTACTTCAAGTCTCAAAATTTTTAACCAGCAGTTGAGTTGTTTAGTAGAAAAAGATTCTGACTTTTTCGTATGAGTGTATGAGTTGAAATCGTGTGAAATGCTTCTGATTAAAGATTTTATATCTCTCTTTAGGGTTAAAACAATTGTTAAAATCACCACAATAAATTAACTGTTATCCATGACATGACACATCTACCTTAAAAATTCAATGACGTTTAAAAGAGAAAAATACAATAGTGTCTTATTTTCATATCTTTTATGACCAGGACTACAGCCAATGCTATTAGAGGCAATAAACATTTTGAAAAGACAACAACCGGCACATTTTTGTCACTTGCTTAAAGGACCTTATCCATCTGCTGTTCATTCTGCATGGCCTGGTGACCTGGGAGGGAGGAAGGGGCTACCATTTCATTGAGATGCTATCTCAATACTGTTTCTCATTTTTACAGATAAAGCTGTGGTGTGGGCCGGGATTGTTTTGCTTACTTTGTATCCTCATCACCTAAGCACTGGGTGCTTGGTACATTTTTGGTGAAGAAATTAATTTTCTGAGGCATGGTTGTTAAAGTTGAATTTAAACTGAAGTTAGACTCCAGGCTAGGGATTTTCCCCTTTATTTTTAAATAAAAAGAAGTAATCAAAAACAGTCATATAGAAGAGACTAATGTTCACAACACATGACCGTAGATACAGCATACTTGATAAAATAGAAATTTGAAAGATAAAACACCATTAAATTGTTTCCACATTATTTACTAGGTATTTTATCAGTATTAATATTTAAAATGTTTCAGAATGAATTTTTTTTTTTTATCCTCACCTGAGGACAGTTTTCCATTTTTTTTGTTTAGATAGAGTGGAAGGGAGAGAGAGAGAAACATCGATGTGAAAGAGACACATCGAGTGGTTGCCACCCGCACAACCCAACCAGGGCCGGGGACAAACTGCAACCGAGGTACATGCCCTTAGCAGGAACCGAACCCGGTTTCTCAGGACCGAAGTCTGATGCTCTAACCGCTGAACCAAACTGGCCAGGGCCAGAATGAATATTTTTAAATTAAAGAAGCAAACTTCAAATCCTCTGACTAATCAATTTACATGAAACAATTAGAAATGCCAATTGTAACTTAAGCTTATCTGCTTATTTGGGATTCTTGCTTATCTTAGGATCGTTTTCCCCAATTATTCCTTGTTTCTCTCAAAAACATAGAAACTTGACTGGTATTGACATTATAGTATGTGCCAACCAACTATCAAATTTAGAAAGTGTTGCTTCCTGGCTTATAACATGTATATTCTTTTTGGTTGGTTTATAAATCATCTGGTTATGTGACAAAAAATGAAGAGTAAGATGACTTCATCCATTTCCACAGTTTTCACTTATAAGTTAAGTAGATACTGTCTCCGAAGCTAAACGAGATTTCTTATCCAGATTCCTATGTTTGTTTTAGGAAATCTGAATTAACAAGAAATCAAACAATATCGCTTTTGCTTTATCTCAGACTTTCATTTGGAATCAAGTTTGTTTGGGATCATTTTTATGGTCTGTTATTGGTTTGTGTGGCATCCTTAATTCTTTGTTGCATCTGATAAAAGGCATGCTCTGCTTTTTACCTTTCCTTTTTATTAATTTTTATGTGGAATTCAGATGAGAAAGGATGCAGTATTGCTTTGACTGTCTGCTATAATATAAAATGCAGTAAAATATACAGCTGGTGATAGTCTATTTAGAATTTTTTAATGAAATATAAAGGAAAAGACCAGGTGCTTAATTTTTACATGCTGCATTTCATTTTAAAAATTCATGGTATCTTTTTGAATAATTTTTACTCATGCAGATGTTCTGAATATTGGAGACAGACGTTTATTTTATTTCCTTGACTCCCATTTCAAACGAAGCTTTTGCAGAAAGAAGGCAGGTTGAATGGCTAAATTATTTGTGACTCTGAATTCCAAGGATAATTATTCTCAGGTAATTGCCAAATGACTCATGGCAAGACTTTCAGTGATGTGTACCTTGGTTTTTCTAGCTCAGATCTGGAGAATAATGGTTGTTTAACATAATGGGAAAGAACTTTAGGCTATTGAAGAAGAAATGCATGTCAGTCAGAATGTGTTGACTCTTAAAATAACAGACAACCTCATTTATATTATTTGTTAGAAGATGAATCATTGCAGTAAGAATTGTATTTGACAAATTTCAGAATTCTTAAATTCTCAAATATCAAAGGTACCTTTTCTTTTTAGCCTAATACACACATCATGAAAAATTCAGTCTGAGTCATTTAGAATTAAGTGACTAGGAATTATAATGATGATTTACACTTTGTCCCCCCCCCCCCCCCCGCCAATTACCAGTATATAAAAATCTCACATCCTATCCTTTTTATAAAATATGGGTCCATAGCTGGATAACTTTGTGTGATATGCCTGATATTCATGGATAACCCATGTGTTTAAGTAATAACTTGCCAGCTTAGTTATTGAATGAATATACAAAAGACATCAGGATATGTTTGTGAATGATTATCATGATCAGTAACCATGAGGATGATTTTGTTGTAAGGTTACTTCCTGTATTTAATAATATTCATTTTTCAAAGCTATATTATTCTGAAAAGAAAACCTACTAGTGGATATCTATTTAACAAATCATCATTTAGTTTCAAAATACAATGTATATGATCCTTTTAAAAATAATTATTTCTCACTCTGTTTATTCTCTCCACGTTGACCCAACTAACAGGAAGAATACATCTGCCTGGAAGAGAGGAATCCAAAATCTAGGCTTTGTGCTACCTCTGTTTCCCAGTAATCGATTCAAGCAGATGGAAAAAAAAAAAAAATCTCAAAAAAGAAAGTCCATTGTCTTGAGTGACTACGTATTCTTGCTATTCATAAATTTCATTCTGTTTTCCTGATTTACCCAAAATAAGGCAGTTTTCCTGTTGAGGTTAATTTGGGATATTTAAAATAATCCCATCCTCTAAAAAACAAGGGTGAAATATTTTATCCTGGATATCAGTGACAGTCATTTGTTTTTTACTATATTTAGATTATCAAAGTATTCTTAAGTCACAAGTTGATCAAGATTGTGATCTCATTTTGGGATAATGTAAGGTTGCTTGGAGGGAAAAGATGAAAACCCCAAACATAACAATAAAAAATACAAAAAGTACCCACTGTTTCTGGTCCTTGTTCCCATGGTGTGGCTAAAAGCAACCCCATGTGATCTATCACTCTGATTATTTCTCCCGATTGTAAATTGTACCCCACACATCCTTGGGCGTATAACAGAACAGTTCATGCTAATAAAAACAGTTTGTGGCCCTGGCCAGTTTGGCTCAGCGGTTAGAGCATCGGCCTGCGGTCCAGAGAGACCCGGGTTCGGTTTCCGCTAAGGGCATGTACCTCGGTTGCAGTTTGTCCCCAGCCCTGGTTGGTCGTGCAGGTGGCAGCCACTTGATGTGTCCCTTTCACGTCGATGTTTCTCTCACTCTCTCTCTTCCTCTCTCTCCCTTCCACTCTATCTGTACAAAAAATGGAAAAATGTCCTCGGGTGAGGATAAAAAAACAAGCAAACAGTTTGTGTAACTGCGGGAAATACAGAATTGAATTAATTGTGTACCTTCGGAAAAATTTGACATCTGCACCAAACACACGTTTTCATCCTTTTTAATATGGCCCCAGGAAGGAAGATAGTCCTGCGGGTTTCTCAGCCTTGTGATGAGAAGGATCTTCTGTTGTTTTTCATCATTATTTCTTTCATCTCTCAGTGGCAGTGACGTCTTGCAGGTGGAAAGGGAAGTGGTTAAAGTTGACAGTAGAGCGGAGCATCACGCTGTCTTGATGTTAAAGGCAGGAACTAGGTCCCTGGCCGTAGAACCAGCTGAGAAAGGCTGGGAGGGGAGAGGGAATGGTGCCGATGGTGTGGCCTAACCTCTCACACTCACACATACCCGGGCTCCAAATAAAGGACCCAAAGCAGTAAAAAGTAAAACCAACAAATTTACAAATTTCATGTTTTTTCTTGATTAAAAAAATGGGCATATGAGAGAGTATACCAAAAATGGTAAGTGCTCAAAATTAATTATGGAAAATCAATTATAAAAATACAATTACCAAAACTGTGAAATATTTGACTTATTTCATCAATATATATATTTTTTTATCCTTACCCGAGGACATTTTTCCATTTTTTATTCAGACAGAGTGAGAGGGAGAGAGAGAGAAAAATCGATGTGAAAGGGAATCATCGAGTGGTTGCCACCTGCACGACCCAACCAGGGCCGGGGACAAACTGCAACTGAGGTACATGCCCTTAGCGGGAACCGAACCCGGGTCTCTCCGGACCGCAGGCCGACACTCTAACCGCTGAGCCAAACCGGCCAGGGCTTATTCCAACAATATTTTAGCAGGAAATCAGTTTTGCTAATGTTTGTGTGTTGGGGGAGCAGGAGTGGAACAGGAAGTTATGTGGAATAAATGGCCTATAACAAGTATAGATATTTGCTTTCTTGCCATATTTTTTTCCTGGAAACAAGCAAAATATGTTTTTGCCCATACTTAATGTGAGCAAATGGCTTTTGCTTTTATTTTTTTATCTGTGTTGTTGAAAGTATTACAGATGTCTCCCCCATTTACCCCTTCTACCCCACTCCGCCCACCCTTCGCCTTCACTGCACTGTTGTCTGTGTCCATGGCTTATGCATATATGCATATAAATTATTTGGTTAATCTCCCCTCCCCCCCCCGAGATTCATTAGTCTGTTTCCTGCTTCCATGTCTCTGGGTCTATTTTGTCATCAGTTTATTTTGTTCATTACATTCCACATACAAGTGAGATTATGTGATGCTTGACATTCTCTGACTGGCTTATTTCATTTAGCATAATACTCTCCAGGTCCCTCCATGTCATCTGAAAGGGTAAGAGATCTCTCTTATAGCTGCATAGTACTCCATTGTGTAAATGTACCACAGCTTTCTTATCCACTCACCTACTGATGGACACTTGGGCTGTTTCCAGATCTTAGCAATTGTAAATAGTGCTGCTATGAACATAGGGGTGCATATATTCTTTCTGATTTTAAAACAAAAATTGAAGGTAGAATTTTATCTTAATTGAATTAAGCAATAAGTGTGTGTATGTGTTAATAGACACAATGATTGGGTTTGAGTTTAATGCGTTTCCAAACTTAATCAAGCACCATCATTTTTTTTTTTAATCCTCATCCTAGGATATTTTTCCATTGATTTATTTTTTTAGATAGAGTGGGAAGGAGAGAGAGAGAGAGAAAGAGAGAAAGATTGATGTGAGAGAGACACATCAACTGGTTGCCTCCTGCACAACCCTGACTGGGGCCAGGAATTGAACCCATAACCAAGGTACGTGCCCTTGACCAGGAATTGAACCACTGAACCAAACAGGCCAGGACAAGCACCATCATTTTTAAAGATAGAAAACTGGGATCCAGTAAAGCTAGCTTAGCCGATGCCTTGATTCATGATATGGCCTTGTACTGTGCCCCTCCTCGGTGAGTAAAGGAGGTCAAATTGTGATTCAATGGCAGATTTTTATTTTTCTCACTTTTCTGACTTCATGCAAGTGATTATTGCTCAGTACCTTCACTTCCAACATTGGGACTAAACTATTGTGTCTTCCCCCAACTCCTGTCTAAGCATGTATCACCTGATTAACACCCGTAAATTACTTGGTGTCATCCAGGGAAATGTGTGATGTAAATACAAGGTAGTTGTGGGGGGGAAAAATCCACAAAACCAGAGGTTAATTTCCTTCAAAAAGCATTGATGTGTAAGGAACATAATGCTAGCTTTGTCAAGCTGAGTTGCCAGTATTTTGAAAACAAAGTTTTATTGTGCCAGACGCAACAAGAGCAGGTGAGCTCTTGACTAATGAGGTAGTGTCAAAAGGAAACACTGAACCCTTTACAGTCCTAAAGGTAGAGGAGCAATAAGGTAGAGAGAGAAGGCAAAGACAGCCAAGACCTACTCTGATGATATCTGCTCCATCATTCTATTGTGATATATTAAAATTATAAATATAAGAAAATCAATTGGCGCACTTTAGACTTTCCCATTGGCTCTGTAAAATCAGAGAGTTCTTAGCAATGGATCATTATACCCTTTTATCCTCTTAGGAGTCAATAGATGGTTTGTATATTAATGTTATGGAGCGAAGAAATTTTAGAAATTAGCTTTAAGAAAAGGAACAGAAGGCAAGGGCCTCCTTAGTTACTAATTTGGTTTCTGTCTTTGAAAGCCTATTGGATGTTAAGAGTAACAACAAACGAAAATGTTGCGCTGCCCAGTTGGGCTCAGCAGTTAGAGTGTCACCCACGGACCAATGTGTCCTGGGTTCGATGGCAGTCCGGGGCACGTACCTCGGCTGCGGTTCGTCCCAGCCCTGGTCAGGGTTGTGCGGGAGGCGACCAGTCAATGTGTCCCTCTCTCATGTTGATGTTTCTCTCTCCCTTCCTCCCACTCTATCTGAAGATAAATAGAGAAATATCCTCAGGTGAGGATTAAAAAAAAAATTATAAAACAACAAAAAAAGAGAAAAAATGTTTCTACTCACTATACAAGGAATAGAGAAGTATGCATGCTTCGTGGTAAGCAAGGAAATTCAAGGTATTTGCTCGCTTTGCTCAGATCCTTTTTTAAGAATGATCCTTACTGAAAAATACCGAAATGCTGCCTCAATGACAAGACTATCTTGTGTGAAAAGAAAAAAAAAAAGCTTAAGAAAAAAAAGCAGAGAGAGAGAGAGAGAAAGAGAGAAGAAGGAGGAGGAGGAGGGTAGGATGTAGGGAGGAAGGGAGGAAGGAAAGGGGCGAGAGGAAAAAGTAAAAACAAAAATCTGTCTTATCTCAGCATTATTAGGAGAAGGGACAGCATTTACCTCAAAGATTTTTTTAATAGTTTTGTTATGAAAGTTTTTAAGTGGTTTTGTTATGAAAGTTTTTAAGTGGGAATTATTAATAAAAGGAATCAGGGAGGGCAAAACTTTATGGAAAAAGGTAAAACGTAAAAAATGTATTTATATGACATACGGATATGTGGAGAAATATAGGCTCTTTATTTTCTTACTGATCTATTTCGTCCTCCACATGGCTAGGTAAATAAGGGAATGCTGGGAGGGGGCCAAATTTAGTCCAATTTGGTAATTTCCATCTCATTTGGATAAATGCCCAATCTTTTTCTTCTCTTTCCTTTTTTCTTTCTCAGATGTATCTGAGTGTATATTCTCAAGGGAAGGTGGACCTTGAACCCATGATGTCCTCCAGCGCCTCTGGTCTCTGTGGAAAGGTCCTTTTGTGTCTGGTGACTGCCTGCCCCGCTGCTGTCCCAGCTGCAGCCTGGCTGCAGGGCTGCAGGTGCGCCCTCCGTGCGGCCTCTCGGCGCCCCTCCGCGTCCCCACCTGGCCTCGCTCGCTCTTCCTAGTCCCGTGAGGAGCCTCATCAAGAATCTTGCTGCCTTTCAACTCAGCTGCTTTCTGGGTTCCCCGTAGGATCTAGGAGACAGAGTTCAGGGAAGCCGAGCCAGCCCTCCCGTGCCAATCACTGCGGTCGCTACCAAATGGACGTTTCTGTGGCCACTGCACCGGGAGGCTTGAGCAGGGCGCCTGTGCACCGTGTTCCTCCCAGGGCCCTCCAGGCTGGGTATTCTCCTCGGCTTACTGAATACGCCATCCTCTCCCCAGGTGGAATTCAGAGAAGGAAATTCACTTTTCTCAGCCCTGGCTGCCAGGCCACATCCTGCTCTTTCTTCGCACCACCCTCTAGGGCTGAAAGAGGTAAGATGTAAAAAATACGTTTTTTCCACTTTCTTTGCAGCTGAGACTTCTCTTCCTAGTCTCCTGTGTCCGAACGTCAGTCATGTTGCTAAGTATTATTCATGAATGGGAATGAAACAAGAAAGGGAGGGAATGGCCTGTCGGTAGGGGAAAGTCATTTTGGGAGGTATTTTCAAAATACCTGACCAGTGCAAGAAAAGCCGAGCTGCCAAGAAGCTGGAGGCTGTGCCTCCTGGAAGGGGAGCCAGCAACGGGCTGCCGGATCACACTCAGCAGTGGGTTCAAGGAAGAAGTTGGCTGATAAGAAAGTCCACTGGGAGGTTTGGCAGAAAAGTACTCGAATTGCTTTTGTGCTGTTCTCCATTCTGTGCAAATTTGTGATACGATTGTATCACATGCAAGAGCTATGAGGGAGCACAAGGCCATGCGCTGCATGGACTAGGGTAAGAGAGGAAAGCTTCTCCAGGAGTCAAATGACAGACAAAGTTCTAGAGAGTGAACGTGAGCACAAGTGTCCAGGGAGTGATCATTCAGCAGAATAAAAGCTATTTGGCTTTTTCCTCCCACTACCAGGGAACAAGAAATCCCTTCGTGGTAAAATTACAGTTTGTTTGTTTTTTCCAAGTTACCTCTATAATCAAAACACACAATATGGTGAGAGACAATTAAAGCACATTCTATTACAGGGGTACCTCAGAGAGAGTGCAGGTTGGGTTCCAGACCGCCACAATAAAGCGAGTATCACAACAAAATGAGTTGCAATGTTTTTTTCTGGTGGAGGGTCTTGCCTTCAATTTGAAAACAAACAAACAATGACAACAACAACAAAAAAGCATCATCTGTCTCTTTTTTTCCCTCTCACCTGAGTATATTTTTTCCATTTTTTTAGAGGGAGTGGGAGAGAGGGTGGAGAGAAACATCCATGTGAGAGAGACACATCCATTGCCTGCCTCCTGTGTGAGCCTGGAGAAGGGGTGGAATCTGCAACCCAGGGGTGTTCCCTTGGCCTAGCATCAAACCCTAACCCGATACCCTTCAGTGCTCCGGCTGGTGCTCTAACCACTGAGGCACACTGCCAGGGCAAAAAGCTCAACGTCTTTGAAGCTTAATAAAGCATAGTGCAGTAAAACGAGGTAGGTCTGTACATAGAGTTTTCTTAAGAGCAGAATTCGAATTAGGATATGCATATCTTTTACTTTCCATTCAAAGGGTTTCTTTGTTTTATCTGAATGTATTCCTGAATCAAGTGCTCTAAAAAGGTACTAGAACAGTACTTTAAAGGTCAGCATTCACCATAAATAATCTTAGAAAAATACATTACCTGCAGGTCATCTGATAGAACGAGAAATTACTTTTAGCTCTCCTGACATTCCACCTGTATCTTAAAATAAGATTTTTAAGAGCCTACACATTTTTCCAAATGTGTTTTGGTATCATTGGAAAGATACTTGGCTGGCGTGCGTCTGTATCATTTATTATCCCATTTATTTTTCTTTCTCTGCCTCCACTCTGGGCTCTGTAGGAGGAACTCCGGCTAGAAAGTCATTTCCAAGTTGAGCTTTCCTTACCGTATTATTTTTGGAAATAATTAATTCCAGAATTTTCATCTATTCTTTTATAGAAACCTAGTACCATTTTCATTAATCATTTTTGTTCTTGCCCTTCATGGACCTTCTCGGTGGCTTCTGACTGAAACCCTGCATGTTCAAGAAAAATAGCAACTTACTAATTTACAATTTTTTGCAAAGTATAAAAGAGATAATTTTTTTCTGTTTTTAAATCAAACATAATAACTTATTTGCTTACTTGACCACTGCATTTTATGCAATAAACTAGTCATGCGCAAAAATGACATTTTAGAAGTGAGTTTGAGAGATCTGTATTTCATTAGGACCCCATAATGTGAGTGACTCTTTGGATACTATAGCATGGCAGGGAGCCTGTTTTATAATGGTATATTTGAAAGATATATTTATTGTTCCCCCACAAGAAAAAGCCAAGAAGAGAAGGAAAAATAAGTTAAACTTTAGTGTTGGGGCAGAATCCCTGGGGTACATTTGGGGCCATCAAAAATCTGACCCCTCTTCCCAAACGAAAGCAAAACTTCCAGGAGTTCTTAGTCAGCTTATAAACAAAGAGGAGAACATACAGAAGTAATGAAATTTCCAACTGTGGAGAAAAGCACTCATTTATTTTTTTTCTAAATCAGGGAATGATTGATGTGGTTGCAATTTGATGTCTGCTTTTAAAGAAATTCTTTATTTCACTGTTTCCCCCCCACCCCTGCCCCCAGCTATTTTATAGCAAAGCACTACTCATCTTATTCAGACTTCCAGGGCTCGATTAAAACAATGTTGGTTTATATTTTCTTCTCTTTCTAGTCTTCACTCCCTGGTAATCCCTCCTTTGTTACAGTAATGCAAATTTGTGAAAAGTCCTGTTTATTTTTCATCTTTAAAGCTCCCATTGCTTTTGAGGTACCTGGTCATTTCTTGGGGCTTACTCTCCTTTTAAGCAAATACCTGCAACACATTGGTTCAGTGTTAGCTGATCTCTGACAATGCCTGAAATTTAATCAAAACGTGAATTCGGAAGAGAATTGCTTTGTGTGTGGTGAGGCTGATATGACAAAAAACATGACTAAAGAATGTCTGTGCTGGAGACATCCCTGTTTTATTTTTTATTTTATTGTGGTACGTGCCCCTAGCGGCAACCGAACCCGGGACTCCCTGGTCCGCAGGCCGATGCTCAACCACTGAGCCAAACTGGCCAGGGCAGACACATCCCTGTTTTCGAACTCACACCACCTTTTCTTTAATTAAAAAAAAAAAGTTATTCAGTTTCTTGAGACAATTTGGGAGTTTACAGTTTCTTTCTAGAATCTTCCCGTTAAGCTCTTTCCAAGCTACACATGGACACACAGAGACACCAGACAGGCAGAAGCGGCCACTTCATTTGCATTCCATAGTTTCCATATCTGTAGGAAGGTCCCCCAAATCTGAGTGCGAATTTGATCAGAACTGAGGGAGAAAAGTCTTCCTCTCATTCCCTGTCTCTTCTGGCAAAGCTCCCTGAGGAATTATAATCAGAAGGGTCTTCAATGAGATTAATATATGACGACATGTATGTGTGAAGAAGCCCGCCTGGCACTTCAGGTATGGCTGAACTACACTCAGGTCCTTAGCATTACACGCTTCTCTGGAGTACGAGCCAAATTCAGAACGCCAGTGCCAGCCACCAGGCAGGCTGAGAGGTCGGCCCTCACCCATGGGAAACGTTCCGTTTCAGTTACCTGGGACCCTTCAGGGACGGGGGCTTCGTTCCTTTCTGCCGATCCTACGTGGATGCCCTTGTCACCGACTTCTACTTAAAACCATTTATGACTCTCACAGATGTTTCTGATTTAGAAAGAGTACTTTTTGAACCATTTCTTCCTAACTTCCTTCCCCCTCCTCTCCCCCTCCCTGCTCCTCTCAGGAGCTAATTCCAGTCAGGTTGGAAATTACGAGCATGTTGTTTAGAGCCGGGAATGATGTGCTGACGGATGGGCAGAGGTAGGGCTTGAACCGGGGTCCCGAGGAACAGACTTCAATAGATTAGAGTATCAGTCTACTGAGAAATGTGCCATGCAGAAGCTTGATTTCCCTTCAGTCCGACTTAATATTTCAGAGTCCGTAACTGAGACTGGCAGTTCTGAGCCCCTTGTTCCTCCACACAATTTATCAGCACAAGGTCAGAGAATTCTTTTGGGCCTGTTTCTCATGAGCGGTGATAATTATGCATAGAGACAGCCCTCCTCGTATTATGTAATGCGCTGAACGAAGCAGGGAGAATGGTTTTGATTTAGAATCAGAAGCACCGTCACCAGACCCAAATATGTCCAACATCCAACTAACCCAGGAATCACCTCTCATGTTCTGGATCAGATCCATCAACACACCCCCAATGAGGACACATCCTTCTCTTTATGACTATTGATGGGCTTTCAGCCTGACAATTCAGAAATGTGCCATTGACGCAGGCCACATTCGGAGGAGAGCGCCTTCTGGGACTTCTCAGTCATCGGCCTAAGTGGGGGTGATTTGGTGGCAGGAAATGTCTCCAGATAATGCATTCTTCTAATTTCTTTTTCAAATACTCTGCGTCTTAGCTATTAATCAGGGAAGCTCCCACTTTTCCCTGTCAGAGCCGTTCACCCATTTGGCCCAGGTTTTGGCTGTGGGAATGAATGAACCATGTTCAGTTCATTGCAAGGCTAAGCAGATCAATGCTCCTGTCACTGTCTGGTTAGATGATATTTAACATCACTCTAAACAAAAGCATTTCCAAGCAAAGAGGAAAAGTGCTAGTAAAAATAGAGCATTTGAGTGGATCCTCTGCACGAGCCTTCCTTACACAAAAACGCAGAGGATTTTGTTAGTGTTTAAAGCTCCTTTTTACCCTTAAGGAGTTTTTATATTTCACAAGCTGGACAGAACTCACAGTGGTAGCTATTAGATGGGCATCATTGCAGCCCTTATCCCTAGAAAATATTAAAGACATCTAGGAAGATGTTAGGCTTACCTGTGACTCATGTATACAGGTTAATGTATACAGTTAAATACAGGTAAACCAGATAGTTAAAGGCTCATATGAGAGAAAAAAGTATTTGAGTAACAAGTGGCCCAGGTGATACTTCAGGGCCACCCAGAATGACTTGCAACCCATTCATCCCACTGAACAAAGAAATTTACATCAGCCTTGATCACTCTCTCACTTTTCTTCTAGGGGCCATTTCTATTGCTATCTTGTTGGAAATAAAACAGAAACTCACCAAAAATCTACTGTTCTTCATTGAATGATGCATCATATCACACAGTAGACAGACATAGATTTGCAAAACATGCCAGCCATGATATTGCACTGTGTTGTGACAATGATTCGCAAAAACAAGCATCTTAGCCATTTGTTATTTGTACCTTGCGTGCCAGCTTTTCTTTAACAATTTTCCAAGGTTATTTCTTTTCGTGTGTGGCTGAAGAGAAATCTATTTCGCTTGAAGTCTTTTCTTTGGTAACAATGAGAATAAGAGAAACCCAGTGGTAGTGTGTGTGTGTGTGTGTGTGTGTGTGTGTGTGTGTGAATTTCCCTGGTTTGTATATTTTCTCTTTCTCTTTACATCATTTCAATCCAATCAGATGTCTCAAGAAAGTGGATGCCAGGATCCGTGCATCACTGAAGGATCCGTGCCTGTCCTGGGGATCGACATTTAGTGTAGGTGGAGTGTGTCAGAACATTAAGTAAGGTGTGCCATGGCCCTTCAATAGAGGTGATACCTTATGCCTGGTACATTGAGAACTGACATCTAATAACTTGGCATTTTGGAAACCAGACTATAAATAAATGTATGCCTGAGACAAATTTTTAAAATATTATTTTGAGTACCGGATAGAAATCTACTCTTTGTGGCTCGGGGATGTAGCTTAGAGAAGCTTTATTTTGCTGACCGAATGTGAATACCTGATGCAACACCATACTGTATTCTGATGGCTATTTTTCATTTGTTAAGATTTTAAATAATCCATGTGATAATGAAGTCAAGAACCTGTTTTGGTTCATCTCATTGCACCCCTTTTCCATTTGTTTTTATTTGTATGTGTTCTAGGTTGTAGAATCTAGTTTGTATTGACTATGACCTTTTGTCTTAAGCTTTACCACAGATTCTAAGAATATAAGAATTAGAATAGACTTACTAAGGATACTATTGGGACAATCTAATACTTTACTATCCATGAAATATGAATATGTTGACATATATACATATATATTGAAAAACCTATTTTACCTTTTCTTTTGCTGGAACTAATATATTTTGGCCAGGCATTTTAAAAGAAAATCTAAATCATTTCAAAAAACTATATATTCTTCAGAGAAGCAATGTGGGCTCGAAATAGTAGTTTGTATTGAGAAAATCATAGTGGAAAGATACTTTTCATATGTTGTGAAAAAATTCCCAAACACACGAATACAGAAGCCATAATATGAATATGTTTCTCGTTCCCTGAGACTTTGTATCATTTTTTGCACATCTCAGCATCTCGTTTCTCACCATCCTCGATTTCTCTTGTGAGCAGCTGAATGAGAAGACAGCTTTGATTTTTACTTCAAAATCTTGGAGGTGAGGAGGGAAGGTAGATTTTGAATCTTTCCTCACCATTGGGTTTGAGATCACCACAGTTTTGTATTTATATACTAAATATTTTTTAAAATGATCTTTTTCCTTATGTGCAATTCAAATTAGTTCATCTCTCTCCCTCCACCCCCGCAGCAGACCATGTGTTAGGGTCTGTAGAATGGCGTAGAGAGTTATTTATGCTCTATCTCCTCAAATCGAGGACAACTCCCAGTAATATGTGCTGTTGAGCAGGCGGATGCTTAGAAAAAGAAGAGACAGTTACACAAGAATGTCGCAGACTGAGCGCAAACAGAAACAAGACCTAAGTGCAAAGGACAGTGAATTTTAATCCAGTGAAGAATGCTTAAAAAAAAACAAAAAACACTTTTTTGAGCTAGTACAGTTTGTGTTGCATAAAATTCGCAAGCAACTCCACCTCAGCCAGTCATGATGATGAAGCAATATTTCCTAAACAAATAAATGGTTACCAATGGGAGATGTCCAGCGCTAATTAATCAAGTCTTCTGAAATCAGATGCCTTCTAGGAATTTTATTTATTATTATTAGGTATACGTCCTTAATACCATTTTAATTATTTTCTGATTCCTGGGCTTGCCAAATGTAGTTTTGACAACCTCAGTCCTTTTTAAGAATGTAACCCCGAAGTTAATGAGAGATTCCTGCGTAATTGATGCAGAACAGCCAAATGGTACAGCAGCGGGCTAAATCAAAATGATTTATTTCAATAAAGCAACAGCAGGGTTTTCGATGGGGACAAGTATGAACTCTGTGAGCCCCCTTAGGTTTCATTTTTAAGGCTGCAGGGATGGTGCTATGCGGGAGACAGGCTTAGTTCTGACTGAGAGGACGGGGGCCCACCAGTTGCGTTGGAACCTCAGAGGATTGCACAAGCCCTCTAAAAACTCCCACACTGGTGCCTCTGCGTACAAATGGAACCCAAGCCCATTCATCGCATGACAGTGAGCAGACTGCACGATGATTAGTGATTTCAACCAATCGGGGAACAGTTGGCAACCACTCAGTTCTTTTTCTAACTTTCTGGCTTCTCCTGCTGTGGCAGATAAGTTTTTGCTGCTGATGAGGTAGGTAAGATTCAGATCTACACGCAATGATGCATAAACCGTGCAGCCCTGCCTACTGGCAACCGACATTTGCCTTTGCTGGGCTCAGGCCAGCTTTTCCCTGGCACGGCTGATTCTGCTCACGCGGAAATGGGGCCGAGGGACCCCAGCGCCAAAAGGAGCTGGGCTCTATCCTCAGCCATAAAGTTGCCCAGAGGGACCTTTGGGCAGAATTCTCCTGCTTGCCATTCTTAATAGTTATCTTTACTCTACTTGATTCCCCGCCTAATACAGAGAAATTTCTCAAACATTATGTCCTTCTTGGGTAGCATCTCCAGATTTCTCGCTACCTCCCTTTGTCCCGGCAGGGCGTAGCCCATCTTCTAAATGTCTTAAGTGCTTTGCTTTCCAAGCTTGGGTTTCCCAGATGAGCCTAGATTTAAATCTAGTTATTATGGAGCAAAACTATTAGCATGTCTCTGAAAGCTTCTCATCTTGTTGCCCAGAGATTGGTTGTGCTCCCTAGCTATGTTATTAATACTGTTACTTCTCAGACAGTTATTCAGGCCCTTGGAATGTAGTCGTATATCTTTATGAGAGACCCAAATGATGTTTCTACATATGCAAATATATATACTTTTTAAAAATACCCCACTAACAAACACAAATAGACTAGCAATCGCTACCAATTTCTTCTGGGGGGTGGAGTTGGCCTTGATCTGGTAAAATCCAGTGGGCAGAGAGCTTGAGCCTGGTGGTTAATTTTATATCAGGTTTCAGCCAGCCGGCAGTTACCCTTGTCTGCCGGTAGACTACTTTCTCTGTCACTTGGTATTAGATGTATTACACACCAAGCCGTAATTATCTTTGACACATAATTATTATGGTTTTGATGACAAGAAAGTCTTTTCTTTCCCCGCTTTCATAACATATATTCCTGAAAGTCCAGGCTTGCAAATGCAGCTAAAAATTAAAAGCACTTGGCTTCAGATCGAACTTGAGGAAAGGGAATGAAACAAAAGAATTGAGTGTGCATGAGAGAGGACAGTTTGGGGAGAGCAGAAATTTAGAAACGTTTCCCAGATGATGTCACATAGGTAGATGGCTGAATAGGAATGAAAACTCTGAGGGTCATGAATGCCCCGGGGAAAAGCTGCAGGACTCAGGCAGGCCAGGTTCCCAGCAGGAAGAGGGTGTCTTTAAAGTAATAAACTGATCAAGCCTTGGATTAGAGGAGAGAGGAGAGGGAGGGAGGAGGCTCCGGGCAAGGCCACGCAAAGGAGTTTCTAATCTTGCCACGTGGGCATTTTCCAGCTTTGCACTGAGTCTACCCCAGCTGCAGGCCTGGATGAGCACTTTAACAATCCTCGCCTGTAAACAAAGATTTTTTTCTCTCTCAAAGGATCAGAATGAGGCATCTTGAGCCTGGGGGCTTTGTGGTGTTCAAATAGGCCAGCACTTGGCACTCCTCCAACTATACCTGTAGCCGTATTGCTTGTAAGACTGAGTCACCAAGCTTTGGCTGCAGAGCTTGGTCTTAGTTCTCATGGACGAGTCCCTGGGACTTCTGCTTAGGAGCATCTGGGGACAGTGGGAGGTGACGAGGAGGGTGGAGGGGGTGGGGACCAGGGAATGGGGACAGAATGGGGGTGTATTAGAAAGACTTGCTGAAGACTGAAATTATAATACATGGATGTAATAATTTAACTCGAGGAAGCTGATGTTATCCAGGATCTGATTAGCACAGGAGGAAATCTATTGGGTTGGCTGATGGTGATTGGACTGAGACCCAGGATTTGTTTTCCTTTTTCCCATTTGGAAGTCAAAAATGTGGGCACTGGGGAGTCACTTATTTTCCCGAGGGTGCTCCCTCGCCTCATAGACTTCTCAGCTGTAACTCAAATAATAATGATCAAGTGAACATAGTTGAAAACAGCTCTAATTTTAGTTCATTTTATTATTTGGAGATGGGGAGAGGAGGAGGGGAGGAGGTGCAGGCTGCCATCTATGACTAATGCTGTCTTGCAAGCTCTTAAGCCATATTTAGTAACATGGGGTATAAAAATAAGCTTTTGGTTCAATTTTTTTAAAGTTGACTTCTGTTTCCTTTCTTCTATTCCCTCTCCCAAAGACGGATTTAACTAATTACACTTTCAGCTGAATGCTGATAGACGTGTATTTATTATCGGTGCCGTAAGCCCTGGAATTCTTTTTTCCTCTGTGAGGCCACAGACATATACATTAAGCTCAAGTCCCTGTGAGCTGTCAGAGTTATGGTCCAGCCCAGAGCAGAGCAACATGATAAAGTTTTCAGGCCCTGTTTAGTTAAGACTGAAGAGCTGGGACCCAGCCAATCTCCACCACTCAGGGCTCTTTTCACAGTCCAAAATGATTTGGCTTAAACGTTTCCAACTGTGATGAGGTCCCATTTCAGTGATTATGCAGTCATTCACTTTTCCACATCAACATCAAAGTCATTAACAGCCGAGTATTATTGCATTGGCTGGAATTCAGTTAAGGACTAGAGGGAAGTTGCTCTTTATTAAGATAAATCATTGCCTTGGTTATGTCACCCATGAAATAATCAATTTACTGTGTTGGTTAATTTCCTCCCTCTTTGATCTGTGAATTAAATTCAACAGATCATTGTTTCACACAACTACCACTCAAAAAATGTTTTAAGGGGAAAATGCACACACATGTTCTGATGGCCGTGGTCTTACAAGTATGATAAACAACATAGCAAACCGAGGGCTCGGTTCATTCCATCATTCATTTCCGCAGTTATCTTATCTCCCCACTGCTCTGAGCGCAGGGTAACACCCTGATCTCGCTGGGTGATCCTCTCTCTGAATTCCTGAACTGTTCTGTTAAGAAATAAAATGTTAAGCAGAGCTAGCCTTAATGCTTTGGGGATCATAAGCTTGAACCAAATCCAATGTGGGATATCCTTGTCTGGAATCCAGGATGAAAAAGCAACAATCTTTACAAGGATACTCACTTACAAATGTGAGGCATCCTTTAGAAGGCTCCCTCTCATAAATACAAGGCATTCTTTGCTCCATAATTCATGGCTTCTTATAGGGAAAAGACGTTGAGTGAGATGTTTTATTTTGTCTTGCTTTGGCAATTCCTATGAGAAATATTCTTGTGCTTGGATGATTTAAAAATATATTTTCATAATGAAATATTTCAAACATGCAGACAAGGATAGAGAATAATATAATAACAATCCATGGACCCACAACACAACTTTATCAAATCTTAACATTGCACTTCAGATGTGTGTGTGTGTGTGTGTGTGTGTGTGTGTGCTTTAAAGAAATAAATGTTATAGATACAGTTGAGGACTCCTACGTATCCTCGACTGTTCCCTCTCCTGAAAGAGAATAGCTGTCATGACTATATGCATAAAAATGCTTATTTCATTCATTTTACTTTTGCTACATATTTTTTTGCAATTACAAGCAGATATGTTATTTTTCAGGTTTTTAAACTTTTTGAAAATGGCATTATAACATATACATCTTTTTGTGTTTCACCTGTTTCATCTACATTGTATGTTTGGGAGTTACTATTGTTGATACGTGTATATCTAAATTACTCATTCTAACTGTGCCATAGTATTTTGTTGTATGAATACACTTAAATCTGAGCCATGTGTCTTTGTTCACAGTGTATTTTCTCCAGGGCGCATACAAACAAGATGGAATTTCTAGGTCGTCAGGCATGCACATGTGTAGCTCTACTAGACATGGTCAAATTACCCATTTATATTCTCACCACCACTACATCAGAATCTCTATTTCTCCAAACTTTTTTTTTTTTTTTCTAGAATGATTGAAAATAATTTTCTAATTAAAAAACCAAGTGGAAGCCAGTGTCCTCTGGTTTCTGTGTGCTCAGTCTCCACACTACAAATAAAGTAGAAAAGTGCAGTCAGCCTAATTCCAGTGAAGGTAGGAATTGCCCAGTGGTTATCTCTTACCTCTGTTTCAACCTCGGCTTTGGAGATCTGGCTCGAGAAATATGTGTAGTCAAGATAACACAGAGGGCTAGCCTATGACAAAGCATGTATTTAGGCTAGCTCTTTATAGTCAGCTGAAATGGAGATATGTGATAATTTTCCATGTTCTTCAGACACAAAGTAACACTTTGACAAAATGATTGCAACAAACATAAAGCTTTAATTTTAATGCCTTCAATCTCAAATTTTCATAAAGATGACCAAACCATTTCAAATTTTTTCTAAAAGTTTCACGCATTCAAACTACATAGCATTTACTGGACATTTAAGAAAAGGTGGAGTGTGATGACAGCTATATGCTTGGACTTGGGTGAACATGGGGCTCAGCAGTTAAGAATTTACTATAGAAAAAATAAAGTCAATATTAACAAAGAGAAGTAGAAAAAATTTTTTTAAGATGAAAAAAAAAAAGACTTTTAGAGAGAGATGAAGGAAGAGGGACGGAGAGAGAGGAACATCAGTGTGAGAGTGAAGTACCAGCTGCCTCCTGCACGTCCTGAGCCCACAGCCCGGGCATGTGCCTTGACCAGGAATCAAACTGGCAGCCTTTCCGTGCATGGAACAACCACCTGAGTCACACCAGTCGGGGCATCAAAGAGAAGTAGGAAGCATTTAAATGTGCTTAGGAAACCTTATCACCAACTGTGGTTAATCCCAAATTTAAAATGCTTGTCTTCCCAAACAAGGTGGCAAGAATCCATGTGGAAGACACAGAGGGGTTTCAGGACTGTTCTCTGAGCCACACTGACTAAAAGGTTATGCCCTAATCAAGGGGGAAAGGAGCCTGCTGAGAAGATTTAATAAATTAGTGCAGCAATTTTCAACTGGTGCGCCACAAGAATTTTTAAAACACCCATACCTGACTATTTAGTCAGGGGCACTGACCTCTTTTCCCTGAGGTTGTCAAATAAAAAAATGACAACAGCCAACAATAGCTGTCTGGTGTGAATGAAACAAATTTATACCTACTTTTTGTATCAGGTCAGCACAAAAATATATTTTTTGGTGTGCTGCAGATTTTAGTAATTTGTTTGTGTGCCAAGAGATGAAAAAGGTTGAAAATCACTGAACCAGTAAATGGAAGGCATTTAACAGAATATCTGGTACCTAATAATTGTGCAATAAAATTGAGATTAGTAGTTTTATCATTTTCTTTTTTTGGTTATTTCCACTTACCATATCTTCTCAAAGATTATCAAATGATAATTTGTAGTTTGAAAGTAATGGGAACATTTTTTTCCAGCGTAAATTTGAGACATTATCTGTGCCATTTTTTTTTTTTTTTTTATAAACACCTGTGGGCAGGAAAATAGTTTTGAAAGATTGATTGTTTTTCCTCTTGTATTTCCTAGTTGAGCCCCTGGAGCCAGATAATCTTGGCTTGAATTCTGGTTCCATCTTTTACTAATAGCATGACCTTAGACTAAACTCTAATTTTCTCATCTGTAACTGCATAGAATCGTAGTGAGGCGTCACCAGAAAACTGATTTAAATTACTTAACTCAGCTCTAAATGGATATGAGCTCTAATAATATATTATGATCATTATTATGATGTTTAGCTTCTCTTCAGGCAGCGAGGAGAGAGAAGACAACAAAATAAACTGTTGGCTTCTGCCGCCTGCTCCTTCCAGGAACACTGTGTGTCCAAGGGGCACTCTCCAGCGTAGACATCGCTCCTCTGTGTGATGTCCGCTCTGTGTGATAGCATCCCCCCGATGGGCTTTGTCCTGTTTAGGCTCTGCTTGATTTTGAGGATCTTTCTAAGACATTATCATTTTGCAGCATTCCTTTAAGATGAGCTGATGGCAGGATTTAAAAATAAACTGAGGCACAGTCATTTCAAATGCCCTGAGTCATACAACATGTCGCAACTAGGTGGTTTTTTTGTTTGGTTGTTTCCTTTCAGAGAAGGGGAGAACATAACGAAAATCCTTTCCTCGGAAGACTTTTCGGCTAATACCCTTTGACTTTCTGGTTTGTTTCTGACTGGAGGGAACGCGAGGGGGCTGGAAGGGCCAGTAACAATGTTGCTGCAGGTGGAATCATCTGTGAAATGCACGGAACACTTGTGTCCTGAGGGCATCTGTGGGAGTCGTGAATACTGGACAGATACGTTCTCCCCCTTCCTCACCACAGAAACGCTGTACTAACCTCTTGCATTTGAGGCTACATCATTAAGATACTCTGTGAGCTCACTAAAGATTAGCAGAGAAAAAAACAACACAAGTAGCATTCTTTAGGCTGAGACATTTGTCGGAAATGCTTGACACATCAAATACACAGACTTTTTACATGTTATAGGTTGAGCTGAATAATGTTTAAACAGCTCAAACATTTTAGGTGTTTTAAGTCCAAACACCTAAGTTTTATCAAACTTATTTAGTAAAATTAGGAAAATGTGTATTTTCCCCACAGGGGAAATATATGTTGAGAAAATACTACTTTAGATTATTTCTGATTCTAGCAGTTTCCAAAAAAGCCAAAAAGAATAAATGAAAGTGTATGTAGGCATGTGGATGTATGTGGATGAATTCTCTTATAATTTATACTACCAAGATAATATTAGCTAGAAAACAGTATGGGAGAAAATATAAACTGGGAGTAGATTCTGGTTAATATTGCAACACTTTTAATAGGATTGACTGATTCTCTTTATTTTAAAGATGGTCATTTCTGATAAGAATATCTCATACCTACCTGTTATTACATTTAGGAGTTAACAATGTGAAATTTAATGGTAAATAAAGTTTAAAACTAAAAAAAAAAAGCAACTAATTACATTTGCTTTTAAATAGCCCCATCAATCAGTATCTAAAATTTACCAGAATTGGACATTAATCCATCAAGTGGTTGGAAATTGCCAGGGTATTTCAGGCTACTTTAGCAGTTCATATTTTATAATATTACTGTCTGCACATTACTAACATTAAACATAATTTCATGCAGAAGACAATTAGATTAATGAATGACTCTTGTGTTGTCAAATCCCATGAAAGCCATTCCTGCAAAACGAACTGGAAAATCTGTTCTGTATTTTAGAAGAGGTGGCAGTTTCTGTACTAGACAAAGGCCAACTTTTGTATTCAGTTACTAACATATAATCCTGGCCTGGAATTCTAACCTCAGAAAATGGTCCAATAAATTCATGTCCAAAAATAAGTTCAAGTCCAGTGAAGCAGTTCATTATTCATTGGGTAGGATATGAAAGAGAAGCTTAATATTTTACTGATGATTCCAAGCCCAATAAAATTTGTTATTTCTAATTCAGGTAAAAGTCAACTCTCTATTACTTGTGATATTTCTGAATTAGAAGTAATTCCTTTTTGAATTGAGGACCATATATAGAAACTCCAAGCCTTGATCATCTCTCTTCACTGATAAATAACATCTTGGCCTGTTGAGAAGTTGATTTCCCAGTATTATCATACAGTAAATGGCAGTAAGAAGCAGCAAGTTAGACCACTGAGCCTCTTTCAGAATTATTTATGCCAGGAACTCTCATTATGTGGGTCATATAATTGGATTACCCCTTCTGTGCTTTGGAATATGTTTCTTCTAAGGCCAGATGAAAAAGAAGACTCATAACCTAGCGGTCAGTGAAAAATGCTAGCCTTTGAATGCAACTGAGGATCACTGTACCAATATATATATATTTTTTATCTCATAAGAAATAGTGGATCCAGAAAACTTGAGTGTAAGGACCATATAGTTAATAGCAGAATCCGAATTAGCATGTAGGGGTCTGACTTCTAATTTAGTGCTCTCTCTCCTGCACTTGAAGTCTGTTTCCATTACTAGTACTTCTCTAAAAATCTGTCAGATATTTGTCAAACAGGCGGTGACCCAAGGTGGGTGCAGGAAACCACCGCTTTGCTGGAAGGTAGGGAAGCTACATCTTAAAGTGACATGGGCTAGGGTTGCTCTGGCACAAAGGCTGCATGAGCATGTGGGCGACTGACAGGGAGGACTGACTGAAGAAAGAGGAGGCTGGGAACACCGGCAGCAAGCCCTCCTGTGATCGCTGGGCTGGCCAGTGTCTCAGACTTGGGAAGATGGTGTCTCCTTCGGCGGCTCAGTCAAGGCAGCTGGAGAGAATGGAGAATGGGATTTCCAAAATTTGGCGGACAGGATTTTTTTTTTTTAATTTTTATTTTTTCTTTCTTTTTATCCTCACCTGAGAACATTTTTATATTTTTTGTTCAGGTAGAGTGGGAGGGAGAGAGAGAAACATCGATGTGAAGGGACACATTGAGTGGCTACCTCCCGCACAACCAACCAGGGCCGGGGACAAACTACAACTGAGGTACGTGCCCTTAGCGGGAACCGAACCCGGGTCTCTCTGGACCACAGGCCGATGCTCTAACCGCTGAGCCTAACCACTGAGCCCAACCGGGAAGGGGGAGGGGGCAGGATTTTTAAAGCATGCCAACAAAAGAAGAAATCACAAAGAAAAAAGATAAACAGGATCAAAAACAGAATGAAAAGACAAAAGGGAAATTAGGAAACACATTTGCAACATAAGAAATAAGCAAAGAGTTAAAAACCCTATTCTGGCATAGTGCTTATTAACAACGAGAAAAGATAAACATGTAAATGAAAAATAACAGTAGGCATAGGAGGTTAAATGGGGAGAAATAAAAAATTTTCAACAAATTTATTCTCATAAAATATCAAATAAATGCAAGAATTTAAAACACCGTTGAGATGCAATCTTTTTCACACCAAACTATTAAAGATAAAAATAATGAAAACACATTAAATCAAAAACCATGAGAGATATGGGAAATAGGTTATTGCTGAGGGTAGTGGGACTTTAATTGGTATAACTTTTTGGGAGAGTAATTTACAATGTATTTCTAAAGCCTAAACGTGCTCTTAGTTTTGACTCAGCAATTCTACCTCTGAGAGTGAATTCTAAGCCAATAGTCATTAAGCATAAATATTTAACAATGAAAAGAAAATCAAACAAGAGAGAGATTGGTTAAATAAATTATATGTGCATAATGTGTATAAAGCAGTTTACTTATCTATAAAATATGCATAATAATAATCCCTATCTTATTATTTTATTGTGGAATTTAATTGGTAAAAAATGTACATAATATATATAGTACTCTATAGCTGTGTTTATTTGCCCTTTAAAATTTTTTTAAATTGATTTTAGAGAGAGGAAGGGAGAGAGAGACAGAAACATTGATGAGAGAGAACATCAATGGGCTGCCTCCTGCATGCCCCCCACTGGGAATCGGGCCCACAACCTGGGCATGTGCCCTGACTGGGAATTGAACTGGCGACCTCTTGGTGTATGGGTAGATGCTAAACCAGTGAGTCACACCGACTGGGCTGCCCTTTAAAGTTTTAATGTGCTTTTATGTTTTGGGGAAGAATGGTCCAGGTAGATGGATAGCCCGTGGTGGTATGTGCGTGGCAGGCCCGCTCATGGACAGGCAGGTGAGCCGTGTGACTGTAGCCCATTGAGTGCAGGGGAACAGCGGAAGATGATGATGATGAATTTGGAGAGGTGGCTGTGACCAGATCACATATGGCCTTTTAAGCCATGTTAATAACTTGACATTTTATATTTAATTGTTTACTTTTTGTCTTCCTACAATGATTAATCTGCACAAGGGCAAGTACAGGGCAGGGTAAAAATAGGTTTACAGTTGATCCTATGAAAAATAATACAATCATTAATAAATAATAATACAAGAATAAGTTCTGTGTGTCACGTACTCACCACTATCAACCTACTCTTGTCCTGCCCTGCATTTTGTTTGGTTTACTGCAGGAACCCCAGCATCTAGAACTGCACTGGGTGCTGTGGTTACCACTAGCCACGTGTCTATAAGCACCTGAAATGTCGCTGGTCTGAGTGTGATTACAAATATCTCTTTAAGAAATGTTTATATTGATTGCATGTTTAAATAATAATACATAGATATATAATTGGGTTAAATAAAGTATATTAAAATTAATATTATTCATTTCTTTGTGACTTTTTAAAAGGTGGCTACTAGAAAATTTAAAATTACATGTATGGGCCCTGGCCGGTTTGGCTCAGCGGTTGGAGCGTCGGCCTGCGGTACAGAGAGACCCAGGTTTGGTTCCCACTAAGGGCACGTACCTCGGTTGCAGTTTGTCCCCGGCCCTGGTTGGTCGTGCGGGTGGCAGCCACTCGATGTGTCCCTTCACATCGATGTTTCTCTCTCTCTCTCTCTTCCTCTCTCTCCCTCCCGCTCTATCTGAACAAAAAATGGAAAAATGTCCTCGGGTGAGGATAAAAAATAAAAATAAAAAAAAATAAAATAAAATTACATGTATGGTTCACATCATACTTATGATAAAAGCACAGGCATGAAAGGCACAGTTGTCTTTCAGCAAATATTTGTTGAATGAAGCAATGAGCACATGTTATAGTCTACCTTGATTCTGTTTGACATGACCTCTGGATTTTAAATTTGACTCAGAGACCATGAAATCTATGGTTAGAAGAGAACTTGATTAATATTTGTCCAAATAGCCTCTTAGATTTTTGTTCCCTCTGTGTTAAGGGACCTTTCTGAGCATTGGGCACACGTGTATGTGGCTGTATATATCTCCTGGCTGAGGCAGAAAATTCTGCTGTTGTCCTTGTAGACAGACAAGGAGTTGGATTTGACAGGATTAAACATATTTCTCGGAGTTCGTGAATTTTATAATGTTGGTGGACGTTGTCGCAAGGATTCGGGCAATGAGTACATCGACACATTTCATTCATTGAAATAGTCTCAAACTAACATCCATGCAAAGGCAATTATGGCATATGTGCCTTTTACACGGAAAGGCATGTATGCACAGGGTAAAACGGAAATAAAGAGGGTGATTTATTTTTTCTTTTTCCTTTAAGAAAACTCCATCTTCCTGTGTATCTATAGCTGTGAAGGAATAAGTTTGCATCTGTGCATTTACCTATAAGGAGTTCACAGAGTTCATATACATCCCTGTTGGCCTGGTACATTATTTATAGAAAGCACTTTTTCCTATCTATAGAAATGTAGATGAGTTAAATTTTTAGAATTTATAGGCGGCCATAGAAAGTGTTTTCTAAGTGGATGACAGGCACTGGGGCTGAATCCTGCTTCAGGCAGTAGCAAGCAAGTTAAACCATCACTGATTGACTTTTATTAACTCTGATTTGTAAGGCTGATAGGCTCGGGCTTGCAGCTGATGGACAGGTTTTTGTCACCCAGCCAAGACAGGGATCCTGAGGAAATGCCAAAGAGAAAAGACAGTGTTGTTCCCCCAAACCCATTGTGCTTTGAACGCTTGCTACTTTGTTTTTTTCTATTTTACATACCCAAGCTGAAATGTTTTTACCAATTATTTTGTCATTCTTTATGAAACTTAGTTTAATCAGACGCTGAGTCTGATCTTTGTGCTCTAGGCTATGGCTGTAAATAGCAAAGAAGTGGAAATGCTGTTTGTTTAAGAAGCTGGAATGCGTTGGTTCAGTTAAGAGAGAGGGGAAGAATATGAACATGCATGCTTTCCTCAACTCCTAGTTCCCTCCAAAGGGATAACTTGAAAAAGTTTTTGTCTTTTCAGTTATCCTTAAAGAATTCTCTTATGGGCTAGTTAGGTATGAATTGAATTCCTCACATGTAACGAATACATTTTGTTCTCTCCCTTGCTAGGTTAAGCCCAAGGCAAATTTATGTAGCTAATTTTTTATAGCTCCAAGTGACTCTTCATCCAACAAGTGTTTGTTGAGCATCTACTAGGATGGACCAAGCCATTTGCTTGGTAGGTGCTTTTGCAAGCATTGTAATTATACTTCATCGAGATGTGATGCTGCAAGTGTTATTATTCCTGTTTGCAGGTGAACAAATGCATTCTCTGAGAGGTCTTCTAAATGTCCCCCAGTATCAGTCCTCTAACTCATATTTGCTGGTTTATCTCAAATGCAGCTCCTCCAATTCTGTCTTCGTGTCCCACTTCTTAAAATCTGCTCTCTGAAATGTGCGTATAATCTCATGAAGATGTGAAGGTAGCTAAGGCTTCCGAGGCTCCTCATTTCCTTGGAGAGTTCTTCTTTGACCCTTGAATTATTTAGAAGGCTGTTGTTTAATTTAGAAATATTTGGAGATCTTCTAGATTTCTTATTGGTATTGGATGCTAATTAAATACGGTCCTGACCACAGACTATACGCTATCCTTTTGATCCTTTGCAATTCACTAAGACTTGCTTAATGCTCAGTATGGTCTGTCTTGGTGAATGACTCCTTTGAACTTGGGAAAAATATGGGTTTTGCTATTGTTGGGTATAGTGCTCAATAAAAGCATATCAGGCCGAGATTTGTTCAAGTCTTCTACATCCTTTCTAATTTAGCTACTTATTCTATCAGTTACCACAGGGGTATTGTATCTCCAACTGTGGATTTGTCCATTTGTTCATTTACTTCTGTAAATTGTTGATTCATATATATTTTGGACTTAGTTACTAGGTTTACACACATTTAAGATTGTTATAACTTATTGATGAATTGATGTTTTTATAATTATGAAACCTCCTTCTTTATCTGTTAGTACTTTTCTTCTCAAAGTCTACTTTGGCTAACATTTATATAACATGTTAACTTTTCTTATATTTGATGTCTGTATAATATATGTTTTCCATCCTTTTACTTTCAGCCTGTGTCCTAACCCCTTCAGCATGTTCTGGTAAGCGGCATGTCGTCAGGCCTTGTTTTTGTGTTTCTCCAGCCTGAAAATTTTTACCTTCCAATGTAAGTGATTAGTCCATTTACATTCAATTTAATTACTAATATGTTTGTATTTAGGTTTACTATCTTGATGTCTGTTGTCTTTTTGTCCCATCTGTATTTTGTTCATCTATTGCCCCCTTTCTGCCTGCTTTTGAGTGGAATTTTAGAAATTTAGAATTAAAAATTTTTTAATATGTAGCTAGTCATAATTGTATAGGCTTTAAAATATTTTTACATTTTATATATGTGTGTGTGTGTATGAGTAATTTAGAAAAACCCTTTATATTTATCCATCTATGTATCTTTCCTAATGTTCTCTGTTTCTTCTTGCAGGACTAGTTTTTTCAGTACTATTTCCCTTCAGACTAAAGGACTTCCTGCACCATTTGTTGTGGTGTAGGTCAGCTAGGGATGAAGTTTTTCAGCTTTTGTCTGTCTGAAAATTATTTTTCCTTCCTTCATAAAGGATATTTTCACTGGAAACAGAATCTAGGTTGACAGTTTTTTCTTTCAGAACTTAACAATGTCATTCCATTTTCTTCTGTTCTCCATTGTGTGTGATGAATAGTCACACTTGATTCTGATGGTTGTTCACTGGTGCATAAGGTGTGATATTTTTTCTCAGGCTGCCTTCAAGATTATATTTGGCTCTCAGCCCATTGACTATGATGTGTATAAGTATGTTTTTATTTGAATTTATCCTGTTCAGGGTAAATACACTGGAACTGTGCTTCTTATAACTGTGGGTGAATGACTTGATCAATTTTGCAAAATTCTCCATCATTATCTATTCAAATATTTTTTCTGCTTCATTTTCTCCCTTTTCTGTCTATGAAATTCCAACTATGTTTATGTCGAACCATTCGCTACTGTTCCACAGATATCAGATGCTGTGTTTTTTATAATTTCCTTCTTTTGCATTGCAATTTGGATAATCTCTATGAGCACGTTTTGTAGCTCACTTATTTTTTGTGCTTCTCTGTGCCTACTCTGCTGCTAAGAGTAAATAAAAAGAATTCTGACAGGTTATGCTATTTTTTTTTTTTTTAGTTTAGAATTTTTTATAATTTCCATTTCACTGACGAAATTTTCTAGTTGCTCACTTGTATCTTTCAATCATAGATTCAACATTTTTATCATATTTATCTATTTATGCCCTCTGATTATTTTAACATCTGGGCTATATATCTGGGTGTGGTTCTTTTGAGTGTTTTTTTTTTTTTAGTAGTAGGTCACATTTTCTTTTCCTTTCTTTCTTTCTTTTTTTTTTTTTTTTTAATTTTGCATATCTCAGTTTTTTATTGAATTCTGTGTAAAATAAATGTAGAGACTGAAGTCAACAATATTTGTACCAGGAGAAGGGTTTTCCCCTCTATCATGCTACTAATGTGAGCATTGAGTCAATACATTTTTAGTTGAGCTGGGTTTGGGCTATTGTTGCTTTAAATTTAGTTCAGCACAGTCTTCAAGTGATTTGAGGGTAGGTTCAATACATTCTTTTTATTTGGGCTTTGGATATGAGTGCCTGGAGGACTTTCCTCAGGTCTCCTGCATTGCCTATATCCTTGAACAGGCCCCGCACACCGATACATCAGATGGGAAGCTGTTTTAGCTCTCTTACCTCTCTTCTAGCCGTAGGAGGTCACTGCTTGCACCCATTGATAGGACTCATGCTGCCAAGAGTGTTTATTTCATTTCTTCCATCCTCCCCTTAGACCAGCAGTTCTCAACCTGTGGGTCACGACCCCTTTGGGGGTCGAATGACTTTTCACAGGGGTCGCCTATGACATAACAGTAGCAAAATTACAGTTATGAAGTAGCAACAAAAATTTTATGGTTGGGGGCCAGCACAACATGAGGAACTGTATTAAAGGACTGTGGCATTAGGAAGGTTGAGAACCACTGCCTTAGACTCTACCAGGCTTTGCATGCCTGTGCCTGGTTATGCGTGTGTGAAGGGGTTGTGCTGTCAACTGTTGAGAGAAGACGGGGATGTTTCTAACTATAATTATAGATTTGTCTATTTCTCCTTACAGTTCTATAAGTTTTTGCTTTATATATTTTATAGCTTTGTTATTTGGTGCTAGTATTTTAGGATTGCTATATTTGTTTGGTGGATAAACCCTTTATTGTTATGCAATATCCTTTTATATCTGGGCTAGTTTTCTTTCCTCTAAAATCTACTTTATCTGATATTGATATGACCACTCCTGATTTCTTTTAATATTAATGTGGCATCTTTTTTCTGTCCCTTAACTTTTAACCTGCCTATAACATTATAATTGAAGGGAAACTTGTAGAGAGTATATGGTTGGGTAACTTTAAAAATACATTATGTGAACCTCTGCTTTTTTACTGTCATACTTGGACCACTTATATGTAATTTTTGATATATTAGAGCTTAAGTCAGACATTTAATTTTCTTCATTCTTAGGTTTTTTTTCTGGTTTCATTTTTTTTTTCTTTGCTTTCTTTTTCCTGCCTCTCTGTGGGTTACATAAGTATTTTGTAGAATTATTATTATTTTTGATATAGCTATAATATTTGAAGGGTATCTCTTCATATAACTCTTTTAGCAGTTACTCTGTGTTATATTGTCTATACATAACTAATCAGTCTACTTGCATCAGTAATTTACTAGTTTGTATAACATGTAGAAACTTACCTCCCTTTATGTGTCTTTACCTCCCTTTATTGATGATATAATTTCCTTAAATATTATCTTTACATATATTTGGAACAATATCAGATATTGTTATATTTTTTTGCTTCAACTATCAAGAATTTAGAATTTCCTTCAAGAAAGAAAATATATTCTATTCACCTATATATTTTTTCATTGTTATTTTTTTGATGTTTCATGATTCCTTTTTTTTTTACTTTCTTTCTTTTTACAGAACTTCTGTAGCAAATCTTTTAGTTTTCTTTTGCCTGAGACTATCTTTACTCCACATAACTCCTGAAGATATAATTTCTTCAGATATACAGTCATTCCTGGGAGATATTGCAGGTTTAATTCCAGACCACCACAATAAAGCAAATATCACAATAAAGCAAGTCACATAAATGTGTTGGTTTCCCAATGCATGTAAAAGTTATGTTTACACTATACTATAGTCTATTAAATAGTGTGCAATAGCATTGTCTAAAAGAAAAAAAAATGTGCATACCTTAATTTAAAAATCCTTAGAGAACAAACTAATGGTTGTCAGAGGGAGGGGTTGGGGGACTTGGTTGAAAAGGTAAGAGGATTAAAAAGGTTACGAAATAGTCACGGAAATGTAAGGTACAGCATAGGGAACATAGTCAATTATATTGTAATAACCATGTATGCTGCCGGGAAATCTTGGGGGAAGCACATTGTAAAGTGTAGGATTGTCTGACCACTATGCTATACACTTGAAACTAATACAAAATAATATTGAATATAAACTATAATTGAAAAATTAAAAATAATACTTTATTGCTTAAAAAATGCTAGCAATTATCTGAGCCAGTTGAAAAAAAATAGCACTGATATACTCTGCAACACTTCAGGGTTGCCACAACCTTGAATTTGTAAAAAATGCAATATTTGCAAAGCGCAGAAAAGCAAAGTGCAATAAACTGAAGTATACCTGTTGACGATAGGTTAAGACTTCTTTTCGTTCATAAATTTTATGCCACTTCCTCTTGGCTTCCATAGCTTCAGATGAGAAATATGCTGCCATTAATATTGTTTTTTCCTATAGGTAAAATGTTGTTTTTTCTCTTGCTGTTCTCAAGAACGTTTTTTTTCTTTTAGATGTTTGAGCTGTTTTTGCATGAATTTCTTTTGTTATATTCTGTTTGGGGTTTGCTCAGCTTTGTGAAACTATAGGTTTGTGACTTATGCAAAATTCAGGAAGCTGTCTGACATATTTGAGTGCTTATTCAGTCTGCCCTCTTTATTCTCTTCTTGTATGCCATGTTAGAACTTTTGTAATAGCCCCACAGTTTGCTAAGGCTCGGTTAATTTTATTCAGTCTATTTTCTCTCTGTTGTTCAAATTGGGTAACATCTGTTGTTTTATTTTCTTTCTCTTTTTATTTTATTTATTTTTTATTTTTATTTAATTTGTTGGGGTGACATTGGTTAATGAAATAATATAGGTTTCAGGTATACAATTCTATAATACATCATCTGTATATTGTATTGCATGTTCACCATCCAAAGTCAAGACTCCTTCTGTCACTATTTATCTCCCTATTACCCTCTTCAACCTCCCCCGATCCCCTTTGCCTCTGGTAATCACCATATTGAAGTCTGTATCTATGACTTGTTTTTCCTTTTTTGCTTAATTCTTTCACTTTTTTCACCCAGCCTTCCTTCCCCTCTGATAGTGTTTAGTCTGTATCTATGAATCTGTTTCTATTTTGTTTGTTTGTTTTGCTCATTAGATTCCACGTATAGGTGAGAGTATATGGCATTTGTCTTTCTCTGAATGGGTTATTTTACTTAGCATAATACTCTCCAAGTCCATTCATGCTGTGGCAAAAGGTAAGAATTTCTTCTCTCTCTCTCTCTCTCTCTCTCTCTCTCTCTCTCTCTCGAATGGCCAAGTAGTAGTCCATTGTGTAAATGTACCACCACTTTTTTATCCGCTCATCTACTGATGGGCACTTGAGCTGCTTCCAAATCTTGGTTATTGTAAGGAATGCTGCAACGAACATAGGGGTGCACACATTCTTTCGAATTAGTGTTTTGAGTTTCTATGGATACATTCCCAGAAGTGGAACTGATGAGTCATAAGGCAGTTCTGTTTTTAATTTTTTGAGGAAACTGTACTGCTTTCCACAGTGGCTGCACCAGTCTGCATTCCCACCACCAGTGCATGAGGGTTCCCTTTTCTCTGCATCCTCACCAACACTTGTTATTTGTTGATTTATTAATGATAGACAGTGTGACAGGTGTGAGGTGTATTGTTCCAAGTTCATCAATTTTTTCCTGTCTCCTCTTTCAGTCTGCTGTTGAGCCTATCCACTGATTTTTTTTTTTTTTTAAACAATTTTGCATTCTTTAGCTCTAAAATTTCAATTTGGTTCTTCTTTATATTTTATATTCTTTGTTCAGACTTTCTATTTCTTTGCTGAGACCTCTCTTTTCATTTGTTTCAAGTGTGTTTGTAATTGCTTATTAAAGTATTTTTATCATAGCTGTTTTAAAGATCTTAATCAGATAATTCTAACATTTCTATAATCACAGTGTTGGCAACTATTGATTGTCATTTCTATTCAAATTGAATTTTTTCTGGTTCTTAGTAATGGATTTTTAAAAATTGAATCTGGATATTTTGGCTGTGACACTAACACTATGAATCTGGTCTACACCTTCTGTTTTCTCTTCTCTGATTACATCTTGCTGTGGGAAGTGGGAAGTGCTGCTTTGCTACTGGCCGGTGGGAATAGAAGCCCATGGTCCCTACTCAGCCTCCGTTGACCCCCAAGTAGAACAGAGGCTCCTCATTATTGCTGGGTACAAATGAGATTTCCAGCTCCCCACTATTCCTCCACTGATACCCCACAGATTGAGCATTGTTACAAGTGCTTGGTGGTCAAAGTCCTTACTCTTCACCAGGCTTCCTCTGTCTACACTAGCAGGGAGGGGGATAGGCACTTCTTTTTTTTTTTTTTTTTTTTTTTATCCTCACCCGAGGATATTTTTCCATTTTTTGTACAGATAGAGTGGGAGGGAGAGAGAGAGAGAGAAACATCGACGTGAAGGGACACATCGAGTGGCTGCCACCCGCACGACCAACCAGGGCCGGGGACAAACTGCAACCGAAGTACGTGCCCTTAGCGGGAACCGAACCCGGGTCTCTCCGGACCACAGGCCGACGCTCTAACCGCTGAGCCAAACTGGCCAGGGCAGATAGGCACTTCTTAACGCCAGATGGGGGTGGGATGGGTTCTGGGTCCCTGCACTCCATTTGTACATCCTACTTGTACTGTAAAGTTTCATGTGGTTGCTAAGGGTCAGAGCAGAAAGAGATTCCCTTCCCTGCCACAACACAGGCATGCGAGGCCATCGGAAGCCCGAGGAAAGGACTGGGAGCTGAGAGAAACCGACAGAAAATCTCTGGGGTTTTTATATACCAGCAATGAACAAGTGGAATTTGAAATGAAAAACCTAATATCATTTTATAGTAGTAGTGCCCAGAATGGAAGAAATCTAATAAAATATGTGTAAAATCTATATTTATATAAAATATATATAAAATCTACTTTTACATAGGAAAAGTATAAGACTCTGATGAAAGAAATCAAAGAACTATGCAAATGGAGAGATATTCCATGTTCATGGACATATTGTGAAAATGTTAGGTATTTGCCCTGGCAGGGTGGCTCAGTTGGTTAGAACGTCATCCCTTACACCAGAAAGTTTGCAGGTTTGATTCCCAGTAACGGCACATACCTAGTTTGCATGTTCAGTCCTTAGTTGGGGTGTGTGTGGGAGGCAACTGGTCAATGTTTCTCTCACATATCGATGTTTTTCTCTCTCTCCCTTCCTCTCTCTAAAATCAATAATATAAACATATCCTTGGGTGAGGATTTAAAAAAGTAAGTTCTCTAGAAACTAGATGAATAGATGCTTGGGTGAGGATTTTAAAAAGTAAGTTCTCTAGAAACTAGATGAATAGATTAAATGCAGTCTTATTCAAGATCCCAGCAAGTTATTTTGTGGATATCAACAAATTGATTCTAAAGTTCATATGGAGAGTCAAAAGACCCAGAATAGCCAACAAAATATTGAAGACTGACACTACTCAACTCCAAGACTTGCTCTGAATCTATATCAGTCAAGGCAGTGTGGTATTGCTGGAAAAAAATAGATTAATGGAACATAATGGAAAGCCCAGAAATAGACTCCTAAATGGAGTCAACTGATCTTTGACAAAAGAGTAAAGGCAATACAGTGGAGCAAAGACAGTCTTTTCAAAAAAATGGTACTAGAACAACTGGATATGCATATGCAAAACAAAGACTCTACATACAGATCTTACACCCTTCAGAAAAACTAACTCAAAATGTAGACCTAAAAGTAAAATACAAAACTATAAAAATCCTAGAAGATAAAAATTGAAGACAACTTAGATGACCCTGAGTACACTGTGGATTTTAGATATAACTCCACAAAGACACAATCTGTGAAAGAAATAATTGATAAACTGGACTTCATTAAAATTAAAAACTTCTGTCTGCCCTGGACAGTGTGACTCAGTTGGTTGGAGCATTGTCCTGTACACCAAAAGTTTGCAGATCTGATTCCTGGTCAGGGTACATGCCAGGTTGAGGATTTGATCTCTGGTCAGAGTTCATACAAGAGGCAACCAACCGATGACTCTCTCTCACATTAATGTTTCTCTTTCTCTCTCTCCCTCTCCCTTCCTCTCTTTCTAAAAATCAATAAAAACAACCTCAGGTGAAGATTAAAAAAACAAAAAACACTTCTGTTTTGCAAAAGATAATGTCCAGGTAATGAGAATAAAAACCACAGACTGGGAGAAATTACTTGCAAAAGACGTACCTGATAAGGACCTGTTATCTAAAATATAACGAAGAGCCTGGCCGGTGTGGCTCAGTGGTTGAGTACCGACCCATGCACCAAGAGGTCCCCAGTTTGATTCCCAGTCAGGGCACATGCCCTGGTTGTGGGCCCGATCCCCAGTGAGGGACATGCAGGAGGTGATCCATCGATGTTCTCTCTCTCTCTCTCCCCCCCCCTTCCTTTCTCTCTAAAATCAATAAAGAAAAACAAGTTTATTTAAAATATATATATATATATATAACAAAGAAGACTTAAAACTCAACAGTAAGAAAATGAACACCCTGATTTAAAAGTGGGCAAAATACTTGAAAAGATACCTGGCCAAAGAAGATACGCACATGGAAAATAAGCATATGAAAAGATGTTCAACATCATACGTCATTAGGGAATTGCAAATTAAAACAACGAGATACCTTTATGGACCAGCTATAATGGCCAAAATGGGGAACACTGACAACACCAAATGCTCATGAGGATGTGGAACAGCAGGGACTCTTATTCATTGCTGGTGGGAATACAAAATGGTAAGCCATTTGGAAGAAAGTTTAGCAATTTCTTACAAAATTAAATGTACTCCTTCCATATGATCCATCAATTGTGCTCCTTGCTATTTACCCAAAGGAGCTGAACACATGTTCACACAAAAATACTGCACACTAGTGTTTATAGCAGCTTTATTCATGATTGCCAAAGCTTGGAAGCAACTAAGATGTCCTTTAGTAGGTGAATAGATAAAGATGCAGTGGTGCATCCAGGCAGTGGAATATTATTCAGTGATAAAAAGAAGTAAGATGTTAAGTCATGAAAAGATATGGAGGAAACATACATATATATTACTAAGTGGGAGAGGGTAATCTGTAAAAGCTATATACTTTATAATTCCAATTATATGACATTCTAGAAAGGCACACTATGGAGACAGCAAAAGGATTAGGGTGGGAGGAGGGAAGAATGAGTAGGTAGAACACAGAGGATTTTTAGGAAAGTGAAATACTCTGTATTTTGGTTTTTTCCAATTGTTACTTATGATATTGCCATCATTAAAAAGTCCAGTGTCCAGAACGTAGTAGTATGCAATAAATGTTGGATGAAAAGAATGCATAAATGCATGAATGAATGTCCAACTCTGGGCAAAATAGTGAAATAGGGGAAGGTTTCCCAAAAGAGTGTGTTTACTGAACTGGAGAAGCTCTTTTTCTTCCTATTCTTTGAGCAGCATTCATGACATGGAGAAAGCCTTTGGTGGAAGTGGTGGCCCATTACAGAGATCACAGAACCCACTGGGACATGTCTCCTCGTCGCAGCAGGTTACGAACTTCTAAATGACAAGAGACTATTGGTTACCTATTTTATATCTAGCACAGAACCTTGTGGGCATGCATTTTGAATGGTAGTTTCTTAATAAATACTTGCTGAATAAATGTTAATAATGGATTCATTTTTGTCCTCAATAACTGTGGAAGAGGTTCTTAGTTTAAAGCGGAAATGTATGTTCTGTCCTACATAGTTTTGCTATGGACTGAACTTCAGAATTCATATATTGAAATCCCAACTACGGTACCTCAGAATGTAACCTTATTTGAAGAAAAGGTCTTTAAGGATATGATTAAGTTAAAATGAGGCCTTCAGAGTGGGGCCCTAATTCAATATAATTGGTGTCCTCATAAGAGGAGAAGGAGAAACCAGGGGCAAGCAGAGAGCAAAGCCCTGTATGGACATGACAAGAAGGCTTCTATCTACAAATTAAAGGTAGAGGCCTCAGCAAAAACCAAACCTACCAACTTATTGACCTTGGACTTTTAGTTAGCAGAACTGTGACAAGCCTCCCTGTCTGTGGTATTTTGTTACGACAGCCCTCGCCGACAAGCACAATTCCTGTGAATGAATAACAGGGAAACCCCACACTTTCATATTGTGAATGTTTCACTTAACAGATACGTCGCTATTTATCCACCTCTTGGCAAACATGTCTTGAATATAAAATGACTCTACCAGTTAATGTCAAGGCATGTTTTTCCATCTCTTCCTTTATCATTAACATTATACGTATTGTTTATTTCTTTTTTACTTGTTTACAGTGAAAACAAAATATCTTGTTTTAAGAGGTAATATGTGACAAACCATATTTCATCATTAATCAGATTACAGTATCAATGAAATATAGCCAAAGGAAACAAAACAAATTATACCTAAGAATTTTTACACATTCTGTTTATATCTTCCTCAAGAAACTGCCACCTTTATCTTACAATCTGCTTGGGTGTGACTAGTGCTAACTCAGCATCTTTCATCCCACCCGATTGAACCCTGGGGACCGCAGGGAGTGCTATCCATGGCACCCCACACCACGTTATTTGATAATCCAGTTCAGTATTTTTCTGCAGGGCCCGGGATCTACTTTAAGCGACAACTTTCCCTCCATAGATGCTAGTTTCCCCTCAGAACCTTCTTGATGACCCCCCCACCCCCACCCCACCCCAGGATAGAAACAAGGAGGAAGCACACACTGATGACGTCTTATCAGCAGGCGGTGACCCAATTGTAACCACAACCCGAATCTCAGGGAGTCTCCTTTAGTAACACTCCTACTGGAGGCCGGGTGATAATGAAGCCAGACGCCGACGTTTCCTTCAACTTGGGTCAGACGACCTGGCTCCTTGGAGGAGATTACAATGCAGTCTGTGCAAGAGGCATGTGGGAGCCTCCCTCCCCAGAGGGAAACTGGTTTCCAGTCTGAGACTGACCCCATAAGTGGAGTCAAAATCCAATTGTTACATCATCCTTAAAGCATGTCCTTTAACACAAAGACAGCCTATAAAGTAGCAGAAAGGGCAAAAATCTCTGGCTTCAAGCATCATTAAATATTTTTAAGAGGATATGGAAGGATTTCAAAGGGTAACAAAATAAAGTTTTAAAAGATTTTTATCTATGTTATCTAATTTTTCTTTTTCAGACAACAGCTTTATGTTCGTAAGCTTTGAACTTTGTGAGTTTTAATGTGACACGCAAGACATTTTTTAAGCCATAATTACTCTATGTTTGTTCATAGATAGTATTCACATCTATCCAATAAAAAACATGCTAATTTAATCATAAATTTGAGAAAAGATTTAGATATAGTTTCCAAAGATATTCCATTTCAACTTTTTTTTTTTCTTACAATCCTATTTATAAGCAATTAGTGTTGCGCCTGGCCTTGCAGTGGGCTTGGGAAGATACAAAGGAATAGAAGTCGTGGCGGAAGAGTTTGCTCTGCGTCCACAATGTGCTAGGAACTTTCTGGAATGCAACCTATTTCACTATCAACACTTCCTGTGAAATGGAGTTTTCTGTTCACTAACTGATCAAAAGATTTTTGTGAACTTACTACGACAGAATCTTTCGCAGCCCCATGAAGTTTTGGGAATTGCTGGAATTAGAGAATGACTATAGACAAGCACTAGAGCACGGGCTAAGGTCTCCAGAAATGGCCTTTGTGAGTTCAATAGTGGTTGGAGACTCACGGGTCGTGGAGCTCAAGGGTGGTCTTTAGTGTTGTGCAGAAAGTCCTTTAGATGTCTCCCTGGCCTAAACTACTTATTTATGTAATGAGATGGTGAAATTGATTTATCCCAGAATAACTTTTTACGGAGTAATGGGGAGGTTATTGGCAGAGATCTTGGTCAGCGGTAAAGTAATGCTGGGGAACTACTCTGAAAGGCAGCTGCCTCAGAAGACACAGAGACTTTGGAATCTGACTCTTGTGCATGGACTGCAAAATTGCTGCCTTTTTAACATTTCCCACTCTACATCAAACTGGACAGTTCTTGGTTCAGTCTAGAGTCCAGGAAACCTATCAGCTGATTCGCTAATGGCTAAGAGATGTGAGGAACTGATGCAATTATTTAGATAAATTAGGGCGAGAACTGCCATATTTTAACCATGAAATCTGGACATTTTATATATAGTAGTTTAAAAAATTGAACACAGCCAGCCATTCAACTTATGCAGTGTACAGTCTGCAGAAGGGTGACAATAAAGACAAACAATTATATAGTTAAAATAGTTGAACAAAGCTAAAAATAATGGAAGCTAACATGCTAACATATGCGGGTTTTAATCGATATATTTTCTTGTAAGAAGCAAGCCATTCCCAAAGGCCTGTCTCCCCATGTGAACGTAATTAACTTTTTGATATTCAGAAGAATTGGGCTGTTTCAGGGGCAGAAAGAGCAATTTTGATGCCATTGCAACATTTAACATTTTGATTCTAGGAAAGAAAAGTGATAATGATCCATATTCCATTGCATACTTTTTATATAATGCAAACTTACCAAATATGAAAAATTTAATTGGACTATTCTAAGCAGTACCATTATTATAGACATTCTTGCCAAGATGAATCTTACATTAAAACATTTCTCCCAAGCTACCACAAAACCCAGAATCATTAAAAATTTAAGAATTGCTAAAATACAAAGGACATGCATCTCCATACATTGTTTATGTTTTGCATTTCACTCAGTTTGAGTAATGAAACTAAATTGGTTGGTTTCTTTTATATTTTGTCTGTTTCTAATCAGTTTCACTTTTTGTTGTTCCATGAGCTCATCGAGTGATGTTTTGGGGGTTTTGTACTCCTGGCATCGTCCATATTCTCAGCAAGCTTTTTGTCACTGAAAGAAAACATTTCAGTGTATACGAGGGTTTGTGAAGCCTGTAATGATCTGTCAGAGGAAACGTAAGTTTTGGGTTAAGAATACTTTAACAAGAATGTGAATGGAATTGTGTGGAACTTGTGTTTATTCTAAAATAAGAAAAGTCAAGCTTGATCAGCACATCTACATTTTCTCAGATGCTTAATCAATTACATAATTATGCTGAATGTTGAAGTACTGTAATAGACTGGATACATTACAGTCTTTAATTTTTATTGGTTGATGTCTGTTATAAATCCTGATAATGTAGGCCCTGTATATATTTAATAAATACAGCTTAGAGGCAGCATATCCTTCTAATCATCCTTAAGGCAAGCTTGGTGGGATAGTAAATCTGTGCCAGCTCAGTTAAACCAACAGATGATTTCAGTAGGCTCACAGTGTCTTTGGTTAGCAGGTCATTCTACTGTGCTCTTAGTTGACCATGTAAATGAACTATTGATATGCACCTTGCTACATGTCCTTTAAAAGACTCATATTAGATTTTTTTTTACAAAAAAATAACAATAACTGAATAAAAAATAGCTAAATCCCATCCTTTCTAATTATTCAGTATTTGAGTAAGAGGATAGGATTGCTGCCTCTGGATAGATGACGGAAATGGAGATTAACCTGGCATTATCAGTGGTTTATCATTCCGCTGGAGGATTACCTGACTCTCTTGCCTCTTTTCTGCTTTGGGAGAGCTGCCTGATGGCCATTCTGCAGTTCATTAGCACCTCTACCTGAGGTGTGCAGGACGAGATGTCCTCGTCGGCCCTACTTTACTCCGCGTCAGCAGCTTTGGTCCAGGCAGGAGCAGGGGACAAGATTGAAACTAATGGCTGGAATGAGGTTTGAGGATTATCTGTGTATTTCATTAGTCCTCTCCACTTGTTAACAAGCTGAATACAGAGCTGAATGCTGTATGTGTGCATATATATATATATATATATATATATATATATATATTTGTGCACTTGAATGTGCAGTATATTTAGTTCATGATAAAAATTCTGGTTTGCCACTTATGCCCTACCAATAAGGGATATAAGAAAAACTGTAAAAAAAGATCTGTAACTCAGTTTTGAAAAACAAATGATGTTGCTGTGTTTTCTTTACATAGAAAAGGGTAAAATGTTTTACACACATATATGCAGAAAGACAAAGAGGCTTTATAATCAAGTCCTTGTAAAGTCTCATGTAATATTTTCTCAGTAATTTTATTTTGGACACAAGTAATTATTTGTGGAAACATATATTAGCTGGAAATTACCTCAATCAGTTGTTCCAAAAAGGGACATATTTTACACAGATTTAGTAATAATTTAATGACGAATAACCTTAAAATTCCAAGTGTTTGATGTTCTTAGATAAACACAGCAATTCAATTGTAGAAATCAAGACTATATACTTACATAAAAAACAATAATGGGTTTCAATGATGTTATATGAATAAGTGCTTTGGATAAAACAGTGAGTGTCAGCACTATATACGGATTGAAACAGGGCTGCATCTCACATGACTCGGGCAGAAGTAAATAGAGTCAGTTGACTCAAACATTGGCTCTGGACCAGATTCAAACCACACCAGAGCACCCCCCAACCACCTCCAGAATGACACACTTGAAGGGCAGATTCAGTAGACCCCAGAGGCCCACTAAAGTGAACCCTCCTCCAGAGAGTAAGCCCCTGCACAACAGCTCCCTTACTATGGTCATAGCCAGTCCTGCCGTCCAATCAACCAGAGGATCGGTTCCTCTCATTGACATGCCAACAGCAATCAAGGCTCAACTACAACAGAAGGCACACACAACCCACACAAGGGACCCACCTGCAGCACCTAGCTTAGGTGACGAGGGTGACTGAGTCATTGTGCCTCACAGGACACCTAACCACATAAGGCCACTTTACCAAGACCAAGACCAGGGGATACAGCAACTCTAGATAATACATAGAAACAAATGCAGGAAGACAGCCCAAATGAGACAGATAAACATGTTGCAAATGAAAGAACAGAAAAACCTCCAGGAAAGCAACTGAACAAAAGGGAAAAAAGTAGTCTTCTACGTGCAAAGTTCAAAACACTTTGTTATAAGAATGCTCAATGATCTCAGTGAGACACACGAGTTCAAGAAGTGCAGAGAATCCCAAACAAGTTGAACTCAAAGAGGTCCACACCAAGACGCAAAATCAGTATTCCAGGACAGAGAAGGACCCAGCAATTCTACTTTGGGGTATTATTCTGAGGAAACCCTAAACACCAATTTGAAAGGAGATATGCATCCATATGTTCATTGCAGCATTGTTTACAAAAGCCAAGCTATGAAAGCAACCTAAGTGTCCATCAATAGATGACTGAATAAAAAGTGATGCATATGTACAATGGAATATGATTCAGCCATAAAAAAGATTGAAATTTTGCCAATTGCAATAACCTAGATGGGACTAGAAGGTATTATAATGAGTGAAATAAGTCAGATAGAGAAAGACAAATGCCATGTGATTTCACTTATATGTATAATCTAAAAGAAAATAAACAGCCCTGGCCGGTTTGGCTCAGCGGTTAGAGTGTCCACCTGCGGTCCAGAGAGACCCGGGTTCGGTTGCCGCTAAGGGCATGTGCCTCGGTTGCAGTTTGTCCCCAGCCCTGGTTGGGGTCGTGTGGATGGCAACCAGTTGATGTGTCTCTTGCATGTCAATTTTTCTTTCTCTCTCTCTTCCTTCCTCTCTCCCTCCCACTCTCTCTGAAGATAAATGTAAAAATGTCCTTGGGTGAGGATTAAAAAAAGAAAGAAAAAGAAAATAAACAAATAAAGCAGAGAAAATTCATAGATATTGAGAACATTTTGATATTTGACAGATGGGAGAGGGGTTGGGGAGATGGGTGAAACAGGGAAAGGATTAAGAAGTACTAATTGGTAGTTTATAAAATAGTCATGGGAATATAAAGTATAGCATAAGGAATAGAGTCAATAATATTGTAATAACTATATATGGTGTCAGATAGGTACTAGATTTATTGGGGTAATCACTTTGTAAGTTATGTAAATGTCTAATCACTATGTTGTACATCTGAAACTAATATAATATGATATGTCAACTGTAGTTAAAAAAAATAAACTGACATAGAGACAAAGTATAATTGGTCCTGATGATAACCAATATACTGATGAAAATTTTGAATAAAATTATTTTGTAAGATATGTGTTATTTTAATTGAAAAATTGTTGAGACTGTAGCTTTGAAGAACAAGCAAACAACTTGACCTAACAGACATCTATAGAATGCTAGAGGTAACAGCTACAGAATATACATTCTTTTCAAATGACCATGGCTGTTCACGGAGATAAACCATATAAGCTAAAAAATGTTTTAGAACATTTTAAAAGATTGAATTCTTACAGATGATATCCTCTCAAATTAAATTAAAAATCAGTAGCATCTAAAAATGCTCCAGGTATTTGAATGTTAAACAGAATTTTTTAGGTAACCAATAGGTTATATGGAAGAAATTGTAAGAAAAATTAGAAAATATTTTTAAAAATTAAAAAAAAAATTGATTAGAGAGAGAGAGGAAGGGAGACAGACAGACAGAAATATCGATGAGAGAGAACATCAACCAGCCACCTCCTGCATGCCCCCCACTGGGGATCTGGCCCACAACCTGGGCATGTGCCCTGACCAGGAATCGAACCGGCAGCCTCTTGGTGCATGGGTCAATGCTCAACCACTGAGCCACACTGGCCGGGTGGAAATATTTTGAACTCCATAATAATTACAATTCACCATCTCAAAACTTATGTGATGCAATGCTTGGAGTGAAATATATTTTTTCATGTTAGAAAAGATAAAACAGGCTTAAAATAAATTATTTAAGATTTTACCTTAAGAAATTAAATGAAAAAGAATATTAAATGCAAAGTAAGTAGAAGAAGGAAATAAAGATAAAAGTAGAAATCAGTAAAATAGAAAACAGATGAACAATAGAGAAATAAACAGAGCCAAATGTGATTTCTTTGAAAATATTAGTAAGATTAATAAATTAATAGACTCCTAGCAAGATTATATAAGAAAAAAGAGCAGAGAAATATATATCATAATTGAAAAAAGGGACAGCACTATCTATGTTCTAGATATTAAAAGACTAGTGAGAGAATATTATGAATAACATTATTTTAATACAATCAACAGTTGAGATAAAATAGACAAATTTTAGAAAAAAAATATTCCAGAACTGGCAGGAGGAAATAGCAAATCAGAATAAAACTGCATTTATTAAATAAACATGTAATAATTAAATAAATCAAATTTATAAAAAAATATTTTCTATAAAGAAAGATCTAAGCTCAGGTTATTTCTATGGCAAAATTTGTCAAACATTTATTGAAAAAAATCAAACCATTATTACAGAAAATAATGTAAAATGTTCAGAAGCTAGAGGAGGGAAAACTATTTAATTCATTCTATGAGGCTAGCATATGCCTGATACCAAGTCTGATGAAGAAAATGCCCTTCTCTTCCTTGCCAAAAACTCTTAAGAAACTTCGTATGGAAGAGAATCCCTTCAGTCTGTTAACAGGATGTATCTAAAATTGATAGCTAACAACATTTTTCATTGTGAAGGGCTAACTATTTTCCCTCTGAGACTAGAGAAAGTCAAGGCTGCCTGCTTCCACCCCTCCATTTGATACTGTACTTGCAATAAGATGAGACAGAGCAATTAAGTAAATAAAAATTAAGAAGGAAAACAAAAAACAGGTCCTGGCTGGTGTGGCTCAGTTGGTTGGAGGGTCATCCTGTGCACCAAAATGTGGTGGGTTCAATTTCTGGTCAGGGCACGTACCCAGGTTGCAGGTTTGATTCCCAGTTGGGAAACATGTTTTTCTCTCTTCTCTCTTTCTCTTTCCCCACCCCTCTCTCTCCCTTCTTCTCTCTAATAAAAAAATAAAAACAGTCTGTTTTTGCACACTGTGTGAAAGTGTGCATATTTGATAGTCTACACATGGAATCATAAAGAATCCACAAAGTAACTGCTAGCAATAAGTGCACAGTTGATAAGTCAAAGTTGCAGGATACAAAGGCAATATACAAATATCAATTGTAGTTTTGCATATTTGCAAGAAACAAAAGTAAAATTTAAAATATAATTTTAAATAGTAAAAAGGCAAAATACTTATTAATAAATATAACAAAACATGTGGAAGTACTCTATGCAAGCACCAAAGAGCTGAGAGCGCTCACAGATTAAATACATGAGGAGACGCTCATGTTAAAATGTCCGTTCCCCCCAATTTGATCTACAGATTCAATGCAATGAACAACAAAAAAAGAAACCTCTATTTGCCTGGCTGGTGTGGCTCAGTGGTTGAGCATTGACCCATGCACCAAGAGGATGCTGGTTCAATTCCCGCTCAGGGCACATGCCCAGGTTGTGGGCCCGATCCCCAGTGGGGGGCATGCTGGAGGCGGACAATTGATGTTCTCTCTCATCAATGTTTCTGTCTCTCTCTCCCTCTCCCTTCCTCTCTCTAAAATCAATAAAGAAAAAAAAGACACCTCTATTTTGTAGAAATAGCTTAGTTGATTCTAAAGTATCTATGGAACCAAACAAAAATAACTAATATAATCCTACAATAGAAAAATACATTTCGAGGATTTACACTACATTACTTGAAGACTTACTCTAAAGCTACAGTAATCATAACGTACGGCTCCTCTTTCACTTCAGATTATGAAAATGACAACACACCCATGGACAGAAGAGGGTAACAGTGTAATGCTCGTGCACCCATCTCCTGGTTTTAACGGTTCTCCACCATGGCAACTATTGGTTTATCTACACACTATCCACTTAACCTCCACTGATGATCTCTTCTCAATTTACTATCTTAACACATTGAAAAAGAGAATTTCCCTTGGTCCTATATTGAGTTACTCTGAAATACAGCTCATATAAGAAAGTCAGAATCAATCCCCGCCCCCCTTTATCAGTTCTTAAAATAAAGAGTTAGTACTTGAAGATGCTCCAGAGATGACCAATTTTTGTTTAAGCATTATCAAGGATGCTGGTATTTAAACATATTTAATGTCTTTCCATACATTTCAGATATATTTATTGGTGCTCAGTTGCTCCATATTTGGCCAGGGGAGGCTCACTCAGGCGGGCTCCGGAGGCCGGCTGATAGGGTTCTTGGTTATGCCAGGACGATCCGATAGCCGGGGTGGGCAGAAGTAGGTTTGTATGTAAAAAAGTTGTTCTCATGGAAAAAGACATGCAGGTTATGATGATTACAGTAGCTTTATGAACTGTGTTTTGCATACTCACAACTGTAAACCCACTTTTGCCCACCCCTGTAATTCCCAGATCTGGAATTAGCGACTTCTCAAAGCGTCCTTTTCCTCTTCGTAGGAAATGGTACTGGGAGAGAGCTCTGAGCACAGGGGTGTGCGTTGCTGCTGGGTTGGCCACAGCCTCTGCAGTGCAGAAAATGGATGTGTGTTGTCCTTAACATTTGCTGCTTACTTGGCTTTCCCCGCCTAGACTGTGAGGCCAGACTTTATGGCTTTTCCTCCCTTGTGACTAGTATGATTTTATGATTTGTTGTAAAATTTTGTTGAATGAGGGAACAGGCAAATAATTACCAATTAAGAGTTCCCGGAGAGGTTTACACCTTATGGAAAAGGGCGACAGACGTGTGGTGTGTGTTTGTGTGCATGTGTTAGTATTACTGGGCGGGTGGTGGTGGGATCTGTTCAGAGAGTTCAATGGACTCATGTACAGGTACACTGGGAGGTTTTAGATGGGGTATGAATTTTTCTATGCATTGAAATACTTTGAAAATTGACATCAATAATAAAGGAAGTCCTTGCCATTTTTATATACTTCTTAGGTAAAATGCCTTGGATAGAAAGAACTTATCTGGGTTGCCTAATGGACTAAACCCCAATCAATTCATGCATTTGAGGTACCCATTACTGTCTTGTGCTGAGCAGCGGATGACATTACCCCACAGATATTCTCCCCTGGTTATGCTGAACATGCTGGGTTGATTGAGAATTTATTACATTGATGGTGCCTTCTGCTATTTGAGAACATCTGTGTGACTCACAATTTGAGGCGGTGTTAGCCCTGGCGGGAGTCTTACCTACTCGTTTTCTATGGACAATAAATTTTTTAATGTTATTTAAACCACTGGGCAAACATTGCATTAAAAGAAACCTCATAGCTCTTCAACATTCCTACTACATTTCCCCTCCCCCAGAACCTCGGAAAGATGTTCTGTAGCTGCCACTGTTGGGTGATGATAAAGTGCGAAAACAAGCTGTTAGTGACAACACAAGAGGAAAGCAGTACCTCCATGTCGCATGGTCTGTGCTGAGTACTGCCAGGTGAAAGAGTAACAGTCAGACTCATGCTTGAGTAGACTTAGGCCTGCTGGCCTCCAGCATGATTGCTAGGGCTCTCCACATATTAACACCTCACCCCATAACTACTGCTGCCTCCATTATACAGATAAAGAAACAGAAACAAAAAGGGAAAGTAAGTTGCCTGGCTCAGATTCTATACTCTTAACTAAGGTCTTGGGCTGCCTCTCAAATGGTATCTAATCTCATTGACCACTTAAGATAACTTCTTGATATAGATATTGCTCTTCCCATCTTACAGATAGTGAAAGTAAGGCTCAGGGAGACTCCATACTGCTTGTAAATTAGACCTAAAACTGCCTGAGGCAAAAGCCTTTGCTTTCTCTTTTAGATAGAAGTAAACAGACTAATTCGCTCATCAACAATATATCATGTGTCTCCCTAGCTTGTATTTTATGTGTAACAGAATATTAAAATGTTATACATTAGAGAACTATGTAACCTATCGTGTATTCAGTTTTATTTGGCAACTTGATTCATTAAAGAGATAAGTAGAGCCCAGAGCTTGGATTTTGGTGGTTTGTTTCCCTGCAGGTCACTGTAACCAGTGTGGGACTTGATCACCTTGCCCAACTTTTTTTTTTCTGAAGTGAACAAATTAATACAAGATCCACTTTTGGTACCATGTCTAGCTTTCTGCTAGCAAGTTAGTTAAAAATTCGATATAGAAGAGAAATGATAGTAGTGAAAGAGTTGATTTTTATACAAAGAGAAAACAAAAGTTCTTCTGGCATAATGACTTCCCAGAGATACATACCCTACAATTACCCCAATGGAAATATTCGCTCTTGGCCATGAACCCAAATGGGGAAAGTTTAAAGCCAACTGGAGTTGTGTAGTCACATTAGATATAACAGAAATCAAGTTTGAAGTGTCACTTACAGTAGGAACACTCTGTGGCTTTGGCTCTGCATGCTGATTATTATAGAGCTCACTTATTGATGAATTTTCATGTGACTTGTACTACTCTATGACGTCCAGTGTTTACTGTATTTACATTTAAATTTGCAGTCTTTGGTTCCTGGCCTTATTGTATTTCTCTCCCCGCCCCCCCAACTTATAGTCTTCACTAATAACTCATTAGGAGGGAAGATTATAGATCCAACTTTCCCAGCTGTGTTTTGTAGTCAATAAAACCGTGATACACTTAAGGACCTATGACGTAAAAAGTGTTATTGAACTGCGTTTTAAGAAGAATGCTTTCTATTTCATTAATGTCTATAATAAATGCAATCTGTAAAGCATGCAATGATTTTAGACTCTAACTAGAGTCACCCAATCTCTGAGAACAAAAGGATGACTCTAACCACAGGAAGAGGGGCTGGAGCGGTGGGGTGAGTGTGGAGAATTACAGAGGACTGGGGGCCAGCCCCCTGACCTCCGCCCCCCTGCTGCAGCCTCTGGTTGGGGGAAGCCAAGCTGACACCAGCTGTTTATCATGCTTTAAGACCAGAATGTAAAATGAAAACCATTACTACCTCTCAGGATGCAAGGAATGTAGAAGAAAGGATTAAATCAATTGAAGATGTTATCTCAATGGGAGAAGGAATTCTAATTAAATTGAAGTCTTAAAAAAAAAAAGACTGCCTGTTTCAAAAGACTGATAGAGACATATATCTGATGAGTCAACTTGGTCTTTTCAAGGCCCAACCCAGGCCCCTCTTCTATTTATGTTTATGATTAGAGGGATAAACAGCCCATGAAAGCTTGCTATCTATGAAATCCAGCCATACGTTCTTAAAAATCACTATGGGAGTCTATAGATAAGTCTCCTATCAAATAAGTTGATCCAAGACTGCAAGAGTTAGTAGGATTGGCCTAGAGTCAAACCCACCGCATTCATCAAAACTTTACCAGACTGCGTCCAGCTTGTGCTGGGATCTAAGAGATACCTACAAACTTATGGCAAGATCACCCCCTCAGGAAACTGACAGCCTGCGGTGCTGGCAAGAGGCCAATACAGCCAAACTCCACCGTGTAATTAAGTGAAAGGCAGGGTGTGGAGTGATGCTCCGGCAGACAGGCTTCCTTTGCCCATGAGTGACTGCGCTGGTTATTTCACTAGAGCTTGAGTTTTCATTTCTGCAGGGTAGAAATAAGATAATCAATTTTATCTTTGAAATGATAAACATCAATAGCCGGGAGAGAGCCTTAGTACACACTAGGCATTTAATACATGAGAGCCCTGATAATAATGATGATATAATAATGTTCCCACATGAGAGGCAGAAAATAACTAGATTAATAGAAACACCTGTACAGGCTGGAGTGTTTGAAGAATGCACCATGGAGTTCAGAGATCAGAATCAAGTGGGCCCTTAAGGATCAGCAAAGGTGAATAAGGCAAAAGTGTGACATGTTTAAGGGTTGCTAAGGGAACCATCTTCAGGCCCTTGGAGTTGCAGGCAGTTTGTACTTTGGCCTTGGGGACAAGTGATGTTACTTAAATTAACACATTTGTCCACATTCTCCGAATGACTCAGCCATGGGCCTCGGTGCTTATGATTACTGTGGAAATGGAGCCAGCTCTGCCTCATCAAGGGTGCCAGATGTAATGTAATTTTAATGACTTCCATTGTGTTTGAGGCTTCCTTGCTAAGATCCAGCATCTCATTGCACATTAAAACTGACCTGAGTATACTAATGAAGATTAATTGTTCATTGATTAAGGAAAGATGAATCACCCTATTACTGACAGTGAACTTTCTGTCCTAAAGTGAAAGTGTATTGAACTTCAAAAATGCTCAGAGAAAGTGGGAGCCTCCATTTAATTGTCTTTCTTTTCATTATACCCTGATAATAATGGCAACAAAATATTTGTCCCTTGTGAAAAAAAATCAAATGGAAGTTTTATTAGTTCTTTTTTTGAAACATCCACACAGTGAATGTGCATAGTGAACATTATTATCACCTTTTAATCATTACTTTTTCAAACTGAATGAACTTCTTCCTGTGAACCAAAGCCCAGTAATAGATTCTATCATTTAGGATTGCATTAAGCTGCACGTAAGCGGAAACCTCTAAACAATTGCTTAACCAGGGGTTCCTTTTTGTCACCTAACAGGGAGACTGTGGAATTCAGGGAACCAATTTTTTTCTCCTTCCCATCCCATCAATCTGAATGTATAATATTTGGCTTCGTTATTGCAGGATGGCTGTATTGTCGGGTAGTAATCTATACATCCTTCTGTCTCTGCATTATCATTTATCTTGTTAGATGAACATAACACTCTGAGCTGGGGCACTGAACTTTCTGCTTCTTTGTATACGCGGGGCCTAGCTTAGGTGTCCTGCATATGATAGATACTCAGTACATATTTATCGATAACTATAACAGGACATTAAACTAATGAAAAGAGCATTGTGGATTGCAGTAATAAACAAAGATTTCATGAATCATGAGAGCGATCATTTAAAACAAATTTTGAGAATTCACTTAGCAGCAAAGGTCACCCTGGCAGGGATGGCCAGGACAGGGTATGATGAAATGCTGCATGAAAAAGACAATGGCAGAGGGTGCGTGGTGGGTGACTGGTTCGTTTGACCTCAGACATGACGGCGCAGTGAAGAAGCTGGCTGAAGGCTGTCTGCGGAACACTTAGGGACATCAGACTTCATCTGGGCAATAGTAAATAATAACAACTTCAGATTCTTTCACAGGAAAACATGAAGAATATTGCATTTTAAGGAGATTAGTTAAGCAAAGGAATGCATAATTAATAAAACTTGAGAGAGAAAAACCACAGGTAAAAAGACCTACTAGGAGATGATTCAAGTCCAGGGGGGAGGTGTCGGGGAGGGCAGCTTTTCTTCAAAGGCCCGAGATTAGTACAGTCTCAATTTATTTTTGAGGGTCTAATGGCAGCTTCAAAAGGCATCCTTGTGTCCTTCCAAATGCCCTAAGGAATTCTAAGCATTTTTCTAAACACTCGAATTCATGTAGGAAAGAATTATTCTTTCTCAATATAGAAAAATAAATGGCAAAGTAGGAAAAAAATTCTTTTGTGGGAGTAAAATAGTTTTTTAAACATACTTTATTTGTTAACATATTCATTTATCAGATTTTTTTGGTGATACCATACTTTTTGAATTCCACTTTACAAACTTGCTTTTGTTGTTGTTACCTGAAAATTCTTGAAACGATTTTGTGTGTTGTTTTGTTAATGTGTTTTATCTTTCCCACCAATCTGTTGTCCCTGGAAGTAAGATAATTGCTGTGTATCTACACTGCTAATAGTGATGACTTTAATTAATGCTATAGCAATTCGGTGTAAACTATTGGCACAGATTCTCTTATAAGGTATAAGGTACTGATAATTCAATAAATGTTTATTGACTGGCTTATATTTGCTGAGTTTTCTACTATTCATTGGTTACATAGTGATGAATGAAATAGATATAACCCATGTCCTCGTGGAATTAACTATCTATAATAGTTAAATAAAAAAATGTTGATGCATTATGAGGAAATTACACAAAATGCTGAGAAGTGTGGAAATGTGATCAAGTGTGAGCGGCAGTGGACCTACTTTCATAGGGTAGTCACCTCTAAGAAAGTGACATTGAAGTTGTGGCTGAAAAGGTAAAAAATTAGCTAGCCTTTTAAAGATGTGGCATAGTTAAGTACAGTGGATGAAAAAAAACTGTACTGAGCTTTTAATGACAGGACAGTTTTCAAAGGCATGAACAGAATAAAGGGTAACCAACAAGGGAAGGTAAAATACCCCAGTTAAACAACAACAGTGTATTATTAACACTCCTTGGCCTGAGGGGGCAAGAGCTGGAGGACTGTCCCTGATCCAGAGAATGTAGCTGTAGCTATAAGAGATGACAGACCAAATGGAACTATGGTTTAGAGAAGAGGAAAACATCACTGTCAAATTGCAGCCTAGCAGGAAAGTAGCTGAGAAAATAAACTCTGCAATCTCTAGCTCTTCTAAAATATACCAGAATTCAACTAAAAGCATTTATAACAAATCAATTTTTAAGAAGAACAAAGTTGAAAGATGTACCCTATTTTATTTTGACCGTCTGTAAAGTTATAGAAAGACAGTGAGTGTTAGTAAAATGGTATACATAGAGATACATGAAACAAAATAGAAAGTGAAGGAAAAAACTCAGGTATGGCCAATATATAGGAAAATAATAATCATTTTCATCAAGTGACCCTGGAGCAACTCTATATAGTTTCCCAGAATCATTTACTTCGATCTGGAAAGAGAATGGGACAGAGAGACACAGTGAGAGACCAATCTCTATCCTTACCCCTCACTACACGTAATAAATTATTTGAGATGGATCATAGACTTAAACATAAAAACTCAAGCAATAAACTTCTAAAGGCCAGTATTAAATGAAAATCTTTGTGTCTTGCTGACAGGTAAATCTCTTTAAGCACAAAATGTAACGATCATTTAAAAAAAGTTAGACTTCCTCAAAATTAAAAACTTCTGCTCATTAAAAGTCATCATGAAGAAAACAAAAAAGACAAGCCGAAGAATGGGGGAAAAAATCTAAAAAACATATGACTAATGAAGAATTTCTATCTGCAATATATACAGAACTCCTATAACTCAATAATATGCAATCAACCCAGTTAAAAACAGACAAAACATTTGACTAGATCCTCCCCAAAGGAAGATACATGGAAGACCAGTACAAGCGTACAAAAGTGCTCACAATCATTAGGCAACAGGAAAGTGCAAATAAATTCCCTATGAAATTTCCATCATATCTCCACCAGAATGGCTGAAACTTGAAAAGGCGTAACTAGTGCTTTCATACACTTGGGAATTTAAAATGGTACAACCACTTTGCAAAATTCCCTAGCAACTGAGTATAAAACTAAACCTACGCCCATTCTATGACCCAGAAATTATACTCCTAGTCACCCTATATAAATAAAAGTATATATCAACAAAGTCTTGTACAAAAATGCTTATGATCGCTTTATTTATAATAGGAAAAAAAGAAAACAATCTCATACTCATTGGCAAGAGGATGGACAACTGGACTATGATGTATTTACACAATGGAAATACTATTCAGCATGAACAAGAATGAACAAGTGATTCTTGAACAATATGAGCAAATCCTTCTTAAAAACATTATGTGTTGTAAAAGAAAATTTATGTAAAGAGCATGTATCATGTCACTCATTTATATAAAGTTGTAGAATAGGCAAAACAGGTGTCTGGTGTTGAAGCGAAGCAGTGGCCCGTGAAGTGTTAGCAGGGGAGACCGACTCGGGTCGTGAGGGAACTTTCTGCAGTTATATTAACGTTATATATCTTGATAGGGTTTGGGTTATCTGAGTGTATGAATTTTCAAAATGTACAAAATGGAACATTAAGATTTGTGCAATTCAAGTTATGTAAAAAAAACCAACAACTTGTATAGTCAACTCTAGTTAATGATATGCATGCTGAACTGTTTAGGGGCAGTGTCTACTGTGTCTGTAACTATCTTTGAATGATAGCAAAACTTAAACATATTGATAGACTAGAGGAACAGATGGATGGATAGATATATAATACATCAAAATAGCAAAATGTTAAATTATAGCATATCAGTGGTGGATAGATGGGTGGGAGAGAGCTGTACAATTCCTTCAACTGCTCTGTATGTTTGGAAACTTTTATAATTAATTTTGGGAAAAATTGCAGAGGATGTTTGGATTCTTCCCTTCAGTTCCAGCCCTACTTCCTACCCCACTGTCCAGTGACTTATCGAAGTGAGAATTATGAGAATAGCAACCTCCTATAAGTATATGCAATAATCACTGAGTGAACCATGCAGACGACTCTCCCATTCCATGACTGACTTGCCCAGTGTAATTTTTATTTATTTACTTATTTTTAATTTTTTTCTTTATCGATTTTAGAGAGAGAGGAAGGGAGAGGGAGAGAGATAGAAACATCGATGAGAAAGAACGTTGATTGGCCACCTCCTGCATGCAACCTGGGCATGTGCCTTGACCAGGAATAGAACTGACGACCTCTTGGCATATAGGCCGATGCTCAACCACCGAGCAACACTGGCCAGCCCGGTGTACTATTTTTAACCCATAGAATTGGTAATGGTAAAGTGACCTGTTTGATTTGAGCCGAATAGTAGGCAGACTCTGAAAGTGAGCAAACCTCTCTTGCATTTAGAGCTACAGCTGTAGACTTAAACCTAAGATTAACCTCATTCATTCCTCCAAATTAGCAGCATTGGATGCAGAGCAGCCCCTCGGGTGTAGAGACATAGTTCACAGGCCATTGCTCAGGCCACATCTTCACTCTCTTTGGTTTTATGTATCTTCTTGCCTGTTGCAGGTGATTGTTTTGAAAGTTGGACTTTTTAAAGTCTACATTTAATTTACAATGAATCTTAGTAGCACTTCATATAATTGCACAGAGTACCCGAAGTTTCCTTACTAGAAAAATCATTTTCAATAATAAAATGTCATAAGATACCACACGTGTCTTCACATTCAGATTCAGGGGGGCTCAGAGCTCTTTCCTAGCCTCCTCTTCGACTCTCTTCGTTGGTCTCTTTGCAGCGGCAATAGACCAGATCTCATCTCGGCGACTGTTTTCTGGAAATTCTGCTTTTCTTCTAAAAAAGTGGGTTTTGAAATGGAGCACATAATTTTACTAAAAAGATCATGTTTGAGAGGTTCTTGTGTTAAATGCTTTCATACTCATATCATTTTTTGTTAAATCTATTGTTCCCTTAGGGAACGGGGCAAGGAAAGTCAGAGGGTGGGGCAGACATTCAGAAAGACGAAAAACAGCCCAGGAAACAGTGTAAGGACTGTCACCGACACCAGAATGTACAGCACTTTCTGGAACTTTGTAAGGTGCCCTTTCCTGCTATTTTGCAGGTGGTTAAAGTCATCATTGGAGCCTAAAAATATGTGGCTGGAGATCAAAAGTTAAAAAGACCATTAATTATTGACAGGCCTGGATTCTGACAAGAGGATCCTTTGGGTCAGAGACAAGTTAAGAAGCACTTAACAAATAAGCAACCTAGCAGATTCTTTTTGCAGTTCTTGATGGAGCTAAAGAAATAAAAAGAGATGGCACCTTATGATGTAGATATGCAGATCTTTTATTTACAGAATTATTACTACATCAGATGAAGTGCTGCCTTGTGACCAAACATTTAAAATTAAAAATTAAAAAAAAATATATGACTTCCTCCTCAAGCATTAGTAGGGATGGAAAAAATAAAGTAGTCCGGCCGGTGTGGCTCAGCAGTTGAGCGTCAACCTATGCTCCAAGAAGTTGCCAGTTCGATTCCCGGTCAGGGCCCAGGCCCAGGTTGTGGGCCAGATCCCCAGTGGGGGGCATGCAGGAGGCGGCCAGTAGATGTTCTCTCTCATTGATGTTTCTATCTTTCTTTCCCTGTCACTTCCTCTCTCTCTAAAATCAATAAAGAAAAAAAAGATCAAGAAAAAATAAAATAAAATAAAATTGGACCCCATGAAAAGAGAGGTGATCACTTGAAGTCAAGTGTGACATTCACATACTAAGAAGAAAAAGTATTTTTGTTCATCTCGGTATTCCTTTTGGCTACTATATTGAGAGAAAGCATTTTTTGTTTTCCTCAACCTGTATTCCTCTTGGCCATTGCAGACAAATCTGAATTTCTCCTAAGTAGGTCACAAATAAGTTATGATGCTGCTCGTTTCTATTTTAACAGCAGCACAGGAATAGACAAGCATGTCGTAAGGGGAGAGGCTTCTGGGTACCAGTTCGAGCAACTGTGAGAATCCAGGCATGATGAGTTCCCGCTTTGTTCATTACCCCCCACATGAAAAGTTCTTCGCCCCCAGCGTTGCCTCAGGCCAAAGCCATGCGGCCATAGCCTAAAGCTCCGGATGAATCCTTGTAGACCTCTGTGGTCAGAGTTTCTCAGGCAAAATCAGCACAGAACAAATGCTTTTTACTTGATGTCTGCCTCTTGAAAGCTCAAGGCAAAGCTATCTCTTTGCAAAAGTGGGAAAAAGTATATAAATTTGAAATTATGCTTATATGGCCATTCTTCATTTCCTCCCGTCTGTGTATACAGCCTACACTAAATATTGTATTGCCTAGCAGGAAGTCAAGCACAAGTGCCCAATGTGTCTTAAATAAAATAAGAGGCATGTTCATTTAGAGGTTGTGAGTGATAATGCAACATGAAAATCTGGGGGCAAAGAAATGATCTGGGGAGCCCGTGGGCGATCCTGGAGAACCGGTGCGCAGGCCCCGGCAACCCGCCCGCCTTCATTACCAATGGCTTGCGCATTGCCTTTTTTCTCCTGTCTTTATTCATTTTTCAACAGCCTGCCAGATGCAATATGCCAAATCTCATGTAAAGTAAGCCCTACACACACACAGACACACACACACACACACACTCACACACACACACTCACACTCACAAACCGAACAACCTTCGGCACGTCCTGGCACAAACAGGAAAAACAGCTCAGGATTTCTTCCATCACACTGGCCAGAGTTATTTGCTTGGTTTTGTAATGTAATGAGTTCTGTTTTATCATTGGAACTTTTCATGCTGTCGAATTGTTTTCACAACTCTTCCCCAGATGCATTTGGTGTTTACCAGTGGCGAGCGAGCAGCGGCAATGGAGACAGAAGTGGGTATACCCTGGCTGGCGCTTTTGGAACGATATCGCGTAACACATATGAGACTGTCCCCATGTCATATTGCTGACTGAAGGGTGGGGAACCTGCTTTCTGCCAAGGGCCATTTGGGTATTTCTAACATCATTCCTGGCCATACAAAATTATCAACTGAAAAATTAGCCTACTGCCCTGGCCGGTTTGGCTCAGTGGTTGGAGCATCGGCCTGGGGAACAGAGTCCCGGGTTCGGTTCCCGCTAGGGGCACGTACCAAAAAATATGTAATAATAATAATAATAATAAAATTAGCCTGCTGTAGCCCGGCCAATGTGGCTTAGTGGTTGAACATTAACCCATGCACCAAGAGGTCACAGGTTAGATTCCTGGTCAGGGCCAGGCGGCAGCCAATCAATGTTCTCTCTAATCAGTGTTTCTATCTCTCTCTCCCTTCCCCTCTCTGTAAAATCAATGAAGAAAAAAAAAAACTTTTTTATTTAGCCTGCTATATGTGGTCAGGCTAATTTGGTGAGGCATGTGAGGTTGGCTGGTATTGATTTCGAGGGCCTTATACGGCCCAGAGGCAGCTGTTCCCCACACCTCAGGTGTTTCACTAGTTAGCACGAGTCTTAATTGGGGGAATATGTACATCCTTTTTCAAAATGTAAGGTTTTCTTTTTTGAAATATGAAGCAGATTTGAATGCTTTTAACAGTGTTCCCGGTACTCATAATATTTTCCTTTGACCTATTTACACGATGAATTTTAATTTTTTGTAAATATGTTTTTATTGATTTTTTTTAGAGAGAAAGGAAGGGAGAGAGAGAAACATTGATGTGAGAGAGAAACATTGCTCAGCTGCCTCCTGCACGCCCCCTACCGGGGATTGAGCCCACAACGTGGGCATGTGCTCTGATCGGGAATCGCACGGGGAACTCTGAGTCCATGGACGACGCTCAACCACTGAGCCACACCGGCTGGGCTATTAATGGGTTTTTAAGATTGAAATACTTTTGAATTCCTGTAATGAACCAATTTGCATAACGTACTGTAGATTCTCATTGTCAATATTTTATTTAGGGTTTTTCACATTCATCTTTACAAAGTTAGTTTGGTTTGCAAGTTTTTAAATCTTTGCCATATTTTAGCATCAGAAAATTAATTCTTCATGGATTTCTCATAGTCTGTCACGTAGATATGCCACAGAGGATTCCCTTATATAGACACTTCTGTTGTTCCCAGTTTTCCAGCACTGTACATAAAGCAACAATGAATAATATGCTTAGAAATAAATAAATAAATAAATAAATAAATAAATAGTGTGTGCTCATCAAACAGGCATTAAAATCTTTACCCAGGTCACAACCAGAATCAGACTAAGATTTCTGGTATTTAAGTGAAGAGGTTAAAAAAAAAAGTTTCCAGGTTTAATGCCTGTGGCACACCGATCATTTTTCAAGGTTTGGAAGATTAAAGTACATGAGATTCTTTCAAGCAAGTTTGAACAGGGTGTTGGGAAGCCGGAGTGGCAGGTGGTTGATCTACGAAATGTCATCCAGGTTCAAGCTTCTGAACCTGATGTTATCAACAGGCAACTCAGATTTCATGCGAGTCTGAGGGTTCTCACATTGCTATAATCAAGTCACATAGTGCAGAAAACTCTTCATTTGTATTGAGAGTAAGGCTTTTTCGGACTGTGTATGCTTTCTATTAAACTACATCATTTTCCTTGTATACTGGTGTTTGGGACTGTAGCTATTGTCCCCAAATAATCATTAACATTCATGACAACAAGGATAAAATATAATAATCATTGAGATTCTCTGTGGCAAAGCTTCTCTCCTTATCTACAGCCATAAATAAGACTGATAGACATTCCATCAAAGTGGAAAGATTTCATGTTCTGTCCCAGAATACTGTATTACATAGCACAATAAGTCTATCACATGCCACCTTAAACTTAATGTACAAAATACATAAAAACTCACAAATTTTGCAATTTTCATGACCAGAGGTGAATCTAGTATTTTGGCTACAAGCTTTGTTTGATATACACCGGCTGTAAATGTTGCCTACATGAACACGGATGGATATGTAAGTGTATAGATGTGTTTATCTATCTGTCTCTGGATCTAACTTGGAACGTTGATCACCTCACTAGCACCTGAGCATGTTTTATCCTGGCTCTAACTGATAGTAATTATGAAAAGCAGCCTCCCTCCCCCTGCCAGATATCTATTTCCTTTTAAATATCCTTTAATTTGCTCCAGGTAGAAACACTTTACCATACAAAAGAACCAAGCAGAAGACTACTTATAGTTTCTCTAAGAAAAATTAAAAATTTATAAAAAGTCTACCTTCTTCCTTCCTTGTTTCAGTTCTTGGCTAGGATTAGAAAATAAACTACCTTCTCACTGTTTCCAAAAGAGAATGCAAATTGAAATTTAATAGGTATCACATAAAAGTATATCAAAGTAAAATACTGTTTGAGACACACGAACATAAAAATGAATGCTTCTAACTGTAAAGTCAGGCAAAATATTTCGTTGTTGTGTGTCATCATGTAGCCAACTACTGAGGTTTACCCTCTTGGTCATTTTTCTTGCTGAGACATACTCAATGGCTCAGATTCAGATAAGAAAGGGATTCTGTATCTTTCATTTGTAAATTATGCCCATAGGCGATACACTATAGATGATCTTATCTGTTTGTTTCCCCTCAATACTAGCCAGAGGACAACCAGTTCTGTTGAGAGTACTGCCACGTTGTTTTCTTGAGGAATTCTGGGACAGTAGGTCAATTCTGATACTTGGTTATAAATCTTACTATCAGCTCAGATAGAGACTTTTTCTTTTTTAATTATTTTTCTTTATTGATTTTAGAGAGAGAGGGAGAGAGAGATGGAAAAAATGGATGAGAGAGAACATCGATTGGCTGCCTCCTGTATGCCCCCCACTGGGGATTGGGCCTACAACCTGGGCATGTGCCCTGTTCTGGCATTGAACCGGTGACCTCTTGGTGCATGGGTCGGCGCTTAACCACTGAGCCACACCGGCCGGGTGTGGCTTTTTCTTTTCACAACAGAAATCCAGGAGTCTCTTTTTATTTCGGGGAAGGAAACGAGGAAAGAACAATCAAGATCAAGTCTTAGTTCAGTCTGGTGTTCCTGGATGCCTCTGTTTTCTCTATTTCTTTTCCAGTATGAATGTGCAATGGGGCGGGTTGTGTCTTGCCTTGCAGGAGTTTCTTAAGTGAGTTTTTTGGTACCTAAGGCACGTGGCTGTGTAGCCAGAACTATTCCAGCCATGACTTTGGAGTCCCGGCCAATGCTGCAAGTACTCCGTCTCAGGACTGAGATTTGAGGAAGACTCGGAAGCATCCTGTATCTCAGAGATATGCCTTAGAGGACTATTTAGAAATAAATGAGGTCTTAGAGGTTGTGAGTGTCTCATCTTTACCATAATGGTTCAAGTACACTCTAAGGAAAAACTATGGATTAATAATAACTAGACACCCTTTCCTGAAATTAGTGGGTTTTTAAAACAAATTTCTTAGGCATTTCTGAGTTTCTGTACCCATGTAACAATAAGCCACACTTCCAGCAGCCTGGTCCAAAGAGCACCTACTAATGATGCTAAACAGCCCAGCCGGTGTGGCTCGGTGGTTGAGTGTTGAGCCATGCACCAACAAGTCACCATTTCGATTCCTGGTTAGGACACGTGCCCAAGTTCTGGGCCCGATCCTCAGTGGGGGGCATGCAGGAGGCAGCCAATTGATGTTCTCTCTCATTAATATTTCTATCTCTCTCTCCCTCTCCGGTCCTCTCTCTCTAAAATCAATAAAGAACAACAACAACAACAACAAAATAATACTTAACAAACAGCCCTAAAAAGTTCTAAAAAATGGCAACCAAAAATCAATTTAGGCCTATTTCTTTCAGTATGGATGGAAGGAAACGCTGACTTCATTGAATATCGCATGTCAAAAACAAGCAACGGGCTAGTAGAAATGCTACTTTAGTCCTATTGGTCTTTGGGTCTAGAAAGCAAAATTGGGATCACTTAAATTCTACTTGATTTAAAATAAATGATTTCATGAATCTCTCAATAAAATATATTTTTTTCCCTAGGCACACAAGTCTAGGTATAAGGAAAGTGAATAAAATATGTAAGGGTGTGAAAGCCTGAGAGAAAAAACATTTATTAATCCTTGTCTCTTTCAGTCCTGGCCAGACTTAAAAAACAAACAAACAAACAAACAAACAAACCACCACCAACAAACAAAAAAACCCCCAAGAATATCAGTGCTTATACTTTTCTCTTTTTCATCCTAGGGAGAGGTCCATAGAAATAAATGCGAATTTCCTTGCTCCTGAAGCTTTGAATTCTTTACTTTTTATATAAAACATATTATTAAAAAGTATGTTTGATTTTTTAATGCATTTTTTAATGCCAGAAGGGAGATGTTTTATGTTTCTTTTATGTTTTCTTCTTTTCACTCCCCATGAATAGGCTTACCAGTTTTATTTTTTATTCTCAAACCAACACAATTTCATGTTAAGTTGGACAAATTTATTCAACTCCAGTTCAAGCACTGATTTAAAAAAAATAAATAAAGCAAGGTCAGGCTAGCTTTGCTTTTTTATATTTTTCTTTTATAATAAATTCTCTCTCAAATGATGCCTGTGTGTATATCTTGACATAATCATGGGTACAAATGTGCAGTGCTTGAAATCTAAAATGACACCGGAATATCTTTTCCTGCATTAGCATTATTTTAGCATTCCTACAACCGGGGCTGGTTGGGAGGAATGCAGAGAGTTTCAGTTTATATATACACCTCTGATTATTATTCCTGTTCCTGAGCTACAGACCCAATCTCAGATCATGATGGATGCATCTCTCGGAGTTCAAAAGGAATATTGGCAAAAGGAAGGGCTTTAAATAAGGCATCCACGAGAGCCCGAGATGTGAAACTCAAAATTGAAGGCCATAGTGCAACGCGATGATCTACTTTTCCTTTTGGTTTCTGTTGCAATAGCCGAGGTTCATTTGGGGTCTTCAAGTGTAGTGTCATGTGTGGTAACCGTGCTAGGAATCCAGAGTCGTGACTGTGACGGTCATGTTCCATCCTACCTGGGATTCCCTTTCAATCAGTGACCTCAAGAGCCAAGTCCTGGGAGGGCAGAGTTGTCATCATTTTAGGGAAAATACATAAATCAGCATATGCTGAACAGGTAGAAGAATTAGACAAAATGTTTAAAAATGGGCGACAATAGGCCTGTTGTTCCCGTTTTATTTTAGCTGTTTCTACAACATTTGAGGCAGAATCAGAAAGTTGCTGATGCTTCCAGCATCCTGGAGATTTGGAGGTAGGTGTAGGGAGCTGGTTTGCCGAACGTTCTCGGAAGTGTAATTTCATCAGAGTAACCAAAGACACTGTTAATAGCTGAGGATTATTCTGCACCAAGCTTAAGAAAACAGTCACTTGGTGTTCTTGCACAGATGATGTGTTTGTTATAGAAAGGTTTGATATGTGACAGAAGTTAGTAGACTATTTTGGTGTCATCCTGGTTAAAAAAAAAAAAAGAAAAAAATGAAATAAGGGAGGATAAAAGGAGAAAGGAAGGATTTATTCCTTTGATATACACTACTGTGCTTTCAAGATTCCAAGTTTTAAAAGAGAATACTCTTCACTCAGGTAAAATGTGATTTATTCACAGCATTGTGCAAATTAATTATTCAAAACGAGAAGGTCAGGAAGTAGAAAAGAGGTGCTGTGACTTGAGATGGGGGTGCTCACGGGGCCAAGGAATGAGGAAGAGAAGGGTAGCCACGGGGGAGGAAAGAGGGAACTGAGAAGAAGGAACTGATTTTGATCTTATTTTCTGATTTGTCTAAGCCTAGGCTTGAACATAATTCTGGAAAGTCCTAGCGAATAATCCTTAAGATAAATACTCCTCCTTTCAAAAGTTTTGTTAATTTTCTTTGTTAGCTAAGTGTACTAGTTAGTGGACCCCTGGTGGATCCAGGGCCTGGAGATTGGAGATTGGCTATCCGGTGTGCTGCCAGCATCTTTGCTCTGATTTTATTAAATGAGGACATTCAGTGGTGTCTAATGTCTTTCTATCTTTTTTTTAATCCTCATCCGAGGACATTTTTCCATTTTTTGTTCAGATAGATTGGGAGGAAGTGAGAGGGAGAGAGAGAAAAACATTGACGTGAAAGGGACACATCAAGTGGCTGCCACCCACACGACCCAACCAGGGCCGGGGACAAACTGCAACTGAGGTACATGCCCTTAGCAGGAACCGAACCCAGGTCTCTCCGGATCGCAGGCCAACGCTCTAACTGCTGAGCCAAACCGGCCAGGGCTAATGTCTTTCTATCTTATAAAATACATTGTACCAAGGAATAAAACCTGTCTCTCCACTTCTAAGAACTAAAAGTTAAATTGAACACCACCAGGTGTATTTCTCCTATTGTTAACATGCACAGATCAATAATCATTTTATAATATTAATTTGTGTATTTCTGTTTGACAAAATCATGAGTCAAGTTGAAACCATGTGCAAATGCTAGTCACCTGCTGGTTCCTTTGGGGTGGATCACTAAATTCCTTCGGCAGTCCTCTTCAAAATGTGCTAGGTGCAGTTTGAGGGAGAAATATGAGTAATTAGAGCTAAAGGAGACTCTTTTCCTCAAAAATAAATATTTTTATTTGTAATATGCCTGACTAATTCTCAGGGGTAAAATATAAAACCCTGACATAAAAACTATGAAGCTTTTATTTTATTTATTTATTTAATCTTTTTATTGATTTTTTTAGAGAGAGAGGAAGGGAAAGAAACATCGATGAAGCATTGATCGGCTGCTTCCTTCACACCCCAACCAGGGATCAAGCCCAAAACCTGGGCTTGTGTCCTGACCAGAATCAAACCTGACCTCTCAGTCCACAGGATGACGCTCAATCCACTGAGCCACACCAGCTGCACAAAACTATATATAAAATCAGTTGTCTCCCCTTATAGTTTTTGTTGTCATATACAAAAAAAAAAAAAAATACAATCTAACATCATTTCTCCTACATTCTCCTTGTCTCCGACTTGTAGAATTCTTAAGAACTTATTTTCACTTTCAAAATATTCATTAAAACACAAATAACTTTCTCCCTTTTGATGTTGCCAGAGAAACTTGAGCACTATGTAATTAAGCTTCTGTTTTAAAGTATTTCTCTCAACAAACGCAGGCTTTCTAGGACTAAGACTGCATAATAGATGTTATTAACTGTACATATAAATAGGAAATGTGTCTTGCAAAGCATTATATTTGCTGAATGAGTTTGCCTCATTTCAAAGTCATCTCTTTACTAATGACTCATGAGTTTCCTTTCAATTATTTAAAAATAATGTAATCATAGGCTATTCTGTAATAATTTGACATGTCTTATATTCATGTCTGAACCCATCAATTAGAGACAACATACATATTTATAATGTGCCTTTATTATTCAAGTTGATCCCTTTAATCCTATTTAAATGGCCAACTAAAAATTAATCCCTTCAAACATCTTTATAAACAAACATTTAAATTCACCTATTTTCATCTTTGTTCTCAGCACCTACACTGAGAGCTTTCATGATTTAGGTTGATATAGGCACAGTAAACAAGCAATCTGGAAAGAATAATATGCAAATTCCTTTTCTTAGCAAAGAAGAAATTTGTATTTACAAAAGCAGTCTTCCAGTCTACAGGGGTCTAAATTCACCGAGAATTGTTTTAAAGAGTTTAGTAACGTCCTTAGAAATTAATGATGCAATCATTATTAGTTCATAGGGTAGTTGTAGGGGTCCTTGACTCCTATTATGGAACTGTCTGTCTCATAAAATAAGCAGATGTCTATTTGAAGACTTTTTTAGCCCAAGAGAAGCAGGGCAGTACAAGGGCCTCGAGGTTTCTCAGAGGGTCCTTTGGACTAGGCATTTACTAACGTAAAAATAACAGAGGGAAGCCATGTTGAAGGCAATTTTGGATACTCTTTCTGACACTGTGATCCACACACAGCTAGGTCACTGGAAACAGGAGAGGAAGCAGTTGTTTTTCCCTGCTGTGAGCAGTGGATTTGAACATGCTTCACACTGTTCTCACGCTGTGTTTTCCTCCCCTCTCCTCTTCCCGTAACACCAGTGTCAACTGAGCTCGTGAAAGTCCTTTGGGCACTAGAAATAACACAGCCCATCGGCTTGATGAACTGATTATCTTATTTCATTTCTTTCCCTAGAATTATGCAGGGCACATCAATTAGGTAATAACAACTTTTTTAGACTAAAGGGAACTGGAAAAAAAAAAAAGCTGATGTTCATTTATTTTTATTTTTCCAATACTGTGGTTATCAAGTGTAGAAAATTTGAGAAGTATTTGAAATAGTAAAATGAAATAAAAAGATTTAAAAGATCAATAATCCTAAAAATAAGAGATAACCACGTTTAATATTACTTTTATTTCCTTCCAGGCTTTATCTGGTTTAATAAATGGGATCACATAACAGCAATTGCATTGTCTTTTTTCATGTTATTAAAGTGTCTTTGAAAGCATATTTTTAATTAGCTGTATAGCATCTCACCTTAAACATTTCTTCTTCTCACTTTCTGTGAATTGCCTACCCACACCCCAAAATCTTTCTTTTGTCTTCAGCTGAAGTTGGTATTTAAGATGATGGCTTGGGTCATTTCCACGAGTTTTACTTAGTTTTCCTGGGTATCTCCCATGTGTATATGAGATATACCTGCTGATGAACTTCTGTTTGTTTTTCCCTTGTTAATATGCCTTTTATTGCAGGGAATTTCCATCAAGAACTAGGAAGGGTAGAGGGAAAATTAATTTTCCTCCCCTACAAAATCAATTACCTATTAGTAAGAGATCACAGTAGAAAAAGTAAAAACTTAGGATTTCCCCATATTGATTTCTCTTGACCAGGAGGAAATGGAGCATTAAGGTAAACTACTCAAAAGCTCACTGAGTTCATTCTCCTCCTCCAAGAAGAGGCTCAACAGTACTGTGGTCAAGAGCTAAAATAAATGATTCAAAAATCTTCAAGAGAAAAAGAAAATGCTGTCCATTATCAAATCCATCCCTCTGACCTATTCCTCTGCCCATTCCCGTCCCATAGGTGAATGCTCCCTTCACCATAACGTTCTTTATTTCCCTGGGTGTGTTTTTATGTAACCCAACTATTTTTATTTACAAATGTTAAATGTTAATATTTAATAACATTTTAATTAACCTGTTTTAAACATGAAAATAGTACTTGCACAAGGTAAAACTTTCATACAGTGGTAAGGTGTGTTATGTTAGCATAATGTATCCTTGACAGACACCAAACTGCTAATGTCTTTTAACTACCGTGTGCTGATTTACAGTCATTTATTGTTCTTTATTTGACCATTCTTCCGAATGGACGCTTGGATTATGTCTAGTCTTTGGTATGTAAACAGTGCTGCCATGAAAATGCTTCTACATAGTTGTTTTGTTTTTTGTTTACATTTCCACAGGTGATAACTATAAAATGATTTCTAGAACTGCATTGATAGCTCAAAAGCTAATCTGTATTTTAAATTTATACAGATGGTACCTATTTCCCACCAATGAGTTTATGACAATGGTCATATTTCTGGCAATGGTCCTCGAACAAGACTTTTATCTTGCCAGTATTATATATTATCAAAAATATTCTTTTTTCTGAAATTGAATTTAGAAAACACTATCTAGTTTTAACATGTATTTCCTTAATTCCAAGGGGGAGAGTTTGAGCAATTTTCATAGTTTTTTTTTTCCTTCACTCCTCCCTGTATCTTCATCCTTTGCATTCTTTAATTTTTATAAATTTTTTATCCATTGTTTGTGTTCATGTTTATTATGTTCACATTTTCCTATTAATTTGTAAAAGCCTATTATATTGAAAATTTTTATAAAATAAAATGCAGTAATTTTTTTACGTTTGCTGTTTTGTAACTTTTAAAGCAAACTTACTCCAGGATTATTTTTTAAAAATAGATAATTTGTTCTCGTACTTTTACAGTTCCATTTTTTACATGGATAACTTGAAATGTATTTTAGTATAAAGAGTTGGATATAGATTTAGCTTTATGTTTTTTATAATGGTAAACTGGACATTCCAACATCATTATATAAGTAATCTCTCTTCCCCTACTGTCTTGATTTAAAATGTGATATTAATTATGAACTAATATAGAATAATGTATTTATTTCTATTTCTAAACTCTTTTCAGTTGGTATGTTATATATTTCTGGATGAGTGTTAGTTTTAATTTCTGCAGTTTTAAAATATGTTTTATTGCCTGGCCAGTGTGGCTCAGTGCATTGAGCATTGTCCCATAGACTGAGAGGTCCCAGTTTGATTTCCAGTCAGGGAACATGTCTGGGTTGCGAGTTTGATTCCCGGTGGGGGGCATGCAGGAGCCAGCCAATTGGTTTCTCTCTCACATCAATGTTTCTCTCTCTCTCTCTCCCTTCCTCTCTCTAAAAAAAGCAATGAAAACATTAAAAACATTTTTTAAAGTAAAATATGTTTTATTTTTCTGTATGAATGCTTAACTTAGATTCTCTGCCCCACCCCCAGAATTTTCATGACTGTTAGGTACCCCCTTTGCCCTCCAATGATTGTGTTGTTGTTTACATTGAAATTACATTTGGTTTAATTTATGGAAAAATTTATCCAGGTAGTATTAATTAATCTATTTAAAAACAGATTTTATCTTTCCCAGCTCTTTTAGGTCCTTTAATAGTTTAAATCATTCTTTTTCCAAATAAGCTATACATATTTCTTGTTATATTTGCTTCTGGTTATTTTGGCTTTTTGTTGTAGTTACTTCTTCAAATGTGATTTTTTCTTTCCTTATATATTCTAACTCATATATATGTATAGGAAAGCTATTGATTTTTGTAATTACCACCTTGTTGGATTGTTATCATGCATTACTTGTGTTTATAGTTGATTCTCTTGAAGTTTCAATGTGTATAACAACACTGTTGGCACATAGACTAAATTTCCCCCCTCTTTTCCAGTACTCATATCTCATGTATTTCCTTTGGTTCTGATGGGTTGATATATAAAGTGCAGAATTTAAAAAAAATATATTTGGCATATCACTCCTCCGTTATAGAATAGATTTCAACTCTTCATCAGAATAAAAGATATACGTGGTTCATAGGGAAACTTTATCATTTTAATGCACTTTATGTCATAATTTCACATATTTAAAATTTTCCATTCGTTGGCTCCCAGTTGGTTGCCTCATTGCCTTGATGTTCTCTCCACCCGCTTCCTCGGAAGACGGCTCCTGTGAAAACTTTCCCCTTGACTTTGCTTCATCTCATGCTTCCTGGCGTAAAAAAGTGTTCTCTGGACCCACGTGTGCATTGCCCACACCTCGTACCGGCCTGCTCCAGCTATGAGACAGCTGCTTGGACCTTTTACTGACTTAACATCTAGAACCTTCGAGCAACACCACATTCTGTAGGAGGACTGCAGACATCCGTGCAAGCTTGCAGGGCCCTTATTCAATTTCATCCGAGAGTCAATATATTTGGCAGCTATTTTTTATAAACTGAGACCTGGGGTTGTGACTGTGTCCTGGTTTCATAAGGAGAGAGATTATTGTTTTCATCTTATTATTATTATTTTTTAATGTGAGTGATAGAAGTGAAGGAACGCTGAAATAAAGCCACGATGTTCATTCCTGATGCAGCTGGTTTGCTTTATGCTTTATCTTTTAATAAAGCTCTCTTTCATCTTATCTTGTTTGATAAAGTTTATGTTTTCTTATATTTTATTGAGAACACAAAGTAATGCATTCTAAAATAGATGTATTCTTAATTTTTCTTATTTATTTTATTTTAAAAATAATTTTTATAGGTTTCATTTCCTCCGTCTCATTACACCAATTGTTCTTTCCTTTTATGGTATGCATTTAAAAAACATATAATCCTTATCTAGTTTGTATGCTTTGCTTATACTTGAAAGTGGAGAGAATTTGCCAGGTCTTGCCAAACAACAGACTGTGTATAATCTCTTTGATATTTTTTTATGGTTAATGTGGGGATAGGGTAGAGTGTTAGAATACACTGTTCAGGTTTTTGCTGGAGAATAACAGGATGTTCATAGCCCCCAGCTAAACGTGTAATCTGGCAGGCATTTATCTAATGCAGCTTGGCTGGTTTGAGGTGAGATTAACTTTGTGGTTGAATGGTATATGCCTTTCCCTTTACTAGATGGTTCTGTAGCTATTTACATACCAAAACCCTATAGCTATTTATAAGTTTTAATTTTCAGAGGCAGGCATTTGACTATTGCTAGGGTTGTTGTTTCAGAGAGTGGTTTAGCCTCAGGTAAGCCAAGTCACCGTTTAACATCTGCTTCGTAAAAGATCTTTATGGTTCATTGTACTCCAAGCAAAGTAAGGCCACTGAAGTGCCAAATAACCCAATATCTTTTTGTGGTTGTTTTTGGTATAAATGGCCAGCCTTAAAAAGGAGTCCCGCTGCTTTATAAATTATTTTAATCCTGAATTTATAGAATTATTAAAGGTTTTGAAAGGCTTACTGTACTTTATTAAATTTCATGGGGGAAATTATAGGCTAACTTGCTGTTATATAATGTGACTATTTCAAGATTTGGAGTTTTGTGTGTTTTTTTTTTCTCCTGTGTATCATGATTTTTCCTAAAAGGCTTCTTGAAGAATTTCAGCTTATTCAGAAATGAATTCTCTGGCTTATTTCTTGGCTCAGTTTGCTGCCTCTTGACTTTGTTAATGCTCCTTTAACTGTTTTACTGTTCTGTAATTTGAATTTACATCTGGGTTGAGCAAAGGAAGCAGAAGGAGAGGACGCTGCTTTCCCATGTTGACCCACCGTCTTGTCTCTCAGTCTCACCCACACTTGGAAATGTTCGGACCCATTTCTCTATGGCAAGAATAACAGGACCCTCTTATGTTTGCGAGTGATATTTCTATTTCTCAGCAATTATGATACTTTCATCTGGGCTTTGAGATGTTAAAACCATTCACAGAAGTGTCAGAGTGGGCGCACAAGTATATTCACAATGCAACTCTCCTTTTAAATGGAAATTTTCATAACAGTTGAGTTGGTGCCTAATTTGATTCTCTGTCAAATGCCTGTGGTTTAGGGTAATCCATGCCAGGCTTTTACCTCTATTTTCATAAGTAATCAAAAATTGTTTGAGTGTGCAAGTTAGTCTAATTCTATATTAATTCACCGAACTAATGTCATTCTGAGAAACCCTAAGGTAAACCATGCCCTCCCAACACCGCCCTACCTCAGGGAATTAGATCCGAATGTGACATTCAACCTCTATCCACACAGACACAATGAAGTGCAGGACTGAATTAATTAGCCAGATATTTCAAATAAAAGTAATCCACGACAGAGGAGAAAGTAGGAGTTGGAGGCTAGATTTTTTTTTTTTTTTTCAAATTGGCTAAATTCAGCAGATAACTACTGCTCGACTCACCAGATAATTGGCAGCTCCCCTTTGTGGATGGAGGGGGTGAGTCTTAATCTTTTAAGTACTCAAATTCTTGGAATAAAATTCTGTTAGAACTAGAGTTACTCTTTCCAAAAACTCTATTCTCGCTGAATTTAAACTTTTTCCCCCTGACAAGTCAATCCTTTTTCCTTTTAGTATTATCTAATTCTGCAAGAAGGGCGAAGTTGATACTTAAAGCTGCTCTCCCTAAAATGCCTCTCATAATAAAATAAATTCTGTTAAAAAAGAAAGAAAAAGGGGAGTCTTTTTCATTTTAAAGTCTACCTCTTCCTCTTGCCTAGGTCGGTGATGCCAACATCTATGACCTTCATCCTTGGTAGGGTTTTTGGAGGAACAGCATTCTCTTTTCTAAGTAAACCAGATCCGTTAAATTCTTCTTGCGATTAAAAGTGACCATGTGGGCATTTTAAAACACTCCCACTGTTAGTCCTCGAGACCATAAAGAAAATATAATGGTGGTTGATAACAAGTAGATTTCCCCTATTTTCAAAGTATTTGCCATTTAACTGAGGTTCAAGCCCAAATGGCATAAAACAAAGACTGTTCTCATGAATGCCACAGTTACCAGGCTAGTTTGAGGAAGAACACCTGGAAAAGGGGTGACGTGGATCAGATCTGGTGGAGAAGCACGAACTGGTATTTAAAAGGGCGAGCGTGTAGCTTATCTGACAAAAGAAAGGAGCCCATTCTTTGTATCCTGGATGTCAACTATAAAATTTTCGAAGGGAAGAGGGCAGCCAGGCTATCTGGACTCACATAGGACAGCTCGTCTGAAACAGGAGGTTTTACCTCTAGGGCTCTCTCTTTCCGGTGCAGTTGCAGGCACACGTTTCCAAGGTGTCTACTGGGCAGCTCGCCAGCCGCTCCCAAGGGGCTCACACCACGAGAACAGCGGTTGCTAAGGTAAAATCGCCACTGGTCTGATCATAAATGCCTCCGTGACAATTCCTTGGGGCTCGTGTTTTCTTCCTCCCTTGAGTCAACTCGAATCTAAGACATTCTATTTTAATTTCTTTATGGTGTAAAGCTACCCAGAAATGAATATCTTGGGACCCTTTCTGAGCCGATAGCCAACAGAGCAGCAAATCTGTTCGGAGACACATTTGCGACGTGAGGCCCACGTAGCATGAAATACCCCGGAAAGGACCATGAAAATCAGTGTCGCTTTCGAGAAGAGATGATGTGCTAACGTTTTTGTAGAGATGGTATTAAAAAGAGGAAAAACTTGATTTTCTGTAATAGAAGCTGTAAAACAAGGAACAAGGGAACATTTCCATTTATTTTAATATGCAAATACAAGCCCACATGGCATAGTGTATTTGAACAGTAGCAAAGTTAATTATTTTCTTGATAAAATAAAAGCACACTGCTGTATCCATCGAGGACCCAAAGCGTAGTGCGGAGGTGTTTTTGAAATCATTGTACCGCTTTGTCGGAGGCTCCAGAAATACTGACGGAAATTGGCTTGTTTTTTCCATGCGCAACTACTACGTTTACAACGCGGGAAGGAGAGGAGAGGAAGGGTATACACATCAGGAGACTTCCAGACCAGTAGACGAGTGAAGGCAAGAATACACAGGAGGTAGCTAAGTGCTACAAGAAGAGTCCCTGGGACTGAAGATCGGGATACGTGGCAGGCAACGATTTCTTTCAGCTGGGCAATTCCAGGCACTATCAGGAAGGAAGTGAAACTTGAGCTACACCTTGAATATGGGCTTTTAAACCAACAAATGGAATAAGTATTAACTTCCTGGCTGAGGGAACAAGCATGGTCTATTGGCTTCACTCCTGTTTACCATCATAAGTACAGTTCTTGACACATAGTAGGTGTTCAATAAATATTTGCAGACTGACTGAATAAATAGGCTACTGAGCAAGAGCTTCGAGTAAGGGGGAAGGAGATGAAAAACATCAGGTGGGAAAGGCAGGTCTCCCATGATGTCCCAACATTGATATTTAGATTTTATTCTCCGGAAAAACCGGTAAAGATTTTTATTATTATTATTTTTATTTTTTTATCCTCACCCGAGGACATTTTTCCATTCTTTGTACAGATAGAGTGGGAGGGGGAGAGAGGAAGAGAGAGAGAAACATCGACGTGAAAGGGACACATCGAGTGGCTGCCACCAGGGCCAGGGACAAACTGCAACCGAATGTGCCCTTAGCGGGAACCGAACCCGAGTCTCTCTAGACCGCAGGCCGATGCTCTAACCGCTGAGCCAAACCGGCCAGGGCAAGATTTTTATTTTTTAATGATGTCATTCAAGCAGGAGACGAACAACTGTGGCTTTAAAACTGCCTGCTTTACTTGGTGGGAGTATGTGTAGGTAAAGGGGAAATTGATAGTAAGGGAAAGAAGATTTCTCTCTGAAGAATAAACTATAAAATAATCATACAAATAATTAGATCCAATCAATTACTTTCTTTAGAAGAGGGAGTTTTGGACAGCAGATGTTAAATATTCCTCTTCCACTGGCCAGCATATTCCTATTCCAGAGCCTACTTGATATAATGTCTTTGGACATTCACAGTATAGACTTTTAGCTGTAACCTATACTATTATTAAGTTTGTGTTTCTATGTCTGTGTCTGCCTGGGAGACTACACATTTGTTGAGGTCCGCAGTATGTCTTGGTTGACTTGGAATCTTGTATGTCTTTCCATGCTTGATGTTAAAGTCTGTGGGACAGCTAAATGAATAATAGAATCCCCATATTCCAATGTTCTGATGCCCTGTGTCCCTAGGAACAGAGATGATGGGTTAGCTAAGGGATTAGTCATGCTGCCAAGAAAAGAAGTCCGCCCCTCTGTGTTAGTCTCAGTGAACCTCGTTGATTACATCTCCCCATGACTAGTCATTCCATTCTCCTGCTGCTGACGAAATCAGGTTTCCAAGCTTGTACGAGTCAGAGGACCAGGCCCTGGAGTATACAGTTTTGCAAGGTAAACGATGTCTTGTGTGAGAGAATAGTCTTTCTCTAGTGACACCCCGACCTCATCATACCTGACCTTTCAAAGTGATCAGATGAGAAACAGTGATTACATTAAACGAGACCAGAATCAAGTTCCCGAAGGAACAACTTAGGCTATGCGGAAGGACCTTTCCAACAATGCCATGCACTGTTACCATATTCTGAGTTTCATTTTTTGAGATGTTCAGAAACTGCCCTGGGCCTACATGGATTTGAATAACCGAAATGACCCCGGGAAGGCACGGTCCATGCTTGCTCATTAATCCATGGCACGGTGATTTTTTTCCATCGAATTTGCTTTTTGTTCTTTATTAAAGAATGAAGGCAAACTTCACCAATGCATTCATGGCAAAACCGATGACAGCTTCTGTCTAGGCCCTGTTAGCTACGTCAGTATAAGCTCATATGCCAAAAAAAAAAAAAAAAAAAAAAGAGCATTTTATTCAGTATCACCTGAAGACGGCAGAATAGAAAGCAACAATAAAGAAAACTACTCACTGAAAAATTTCATGCTGAGGAACACACACTGTATTTCCCACCGTTTGCCATATTTACTGAAAAATCAATGGCAGATCTCCCGTAGTATGACTGTGACACGACAAGCTCTCATTAGAGGTCAGCGTCCTGTTATACCAGTTCATTTGTGCAAAACTTTCTGCTGGATTGGCAAATAGTAGCAGCAGCATCGGAGAGGAAACAAACGCTGGAGTCTTCCAAGGATGTGAGGGAAAGAGGCATCTCTGAGAAGGGTGATATTTCATTATTAGTTTCATTTTGAATAAATACTACATTCAACAAAAGGTTTAACATTTCTTAACAAAATGCACACACTTCAATACGCTAGAACTACCATTTCAAGCAGATGCAGGAATGGAGTGCAGCGCAAGAATGGTAGACAGGTGGCAAGTTGGAGCTGAGTGGTGTGGGCGTGGAATGTGGGGAGTTTTTCCTTCCCCAGTGAATTGGGCCATGGCCGTGGCTATGGCTCTGAAGTTTTGAGCAGCCAACTCAAAGGAGACCGATCGACTTTATTATTCACAGTCTTTAATGAGATAAAAAACAAACCAGGTTATTGCTCATGAATATTCTATTTTTCCCTCCATTCCACGCCTGGAGATGAATTTCTCTTGTGGATTCTCAGAGAGAGAACTGGAACATGGGAGACAAAATTCTTACAGTACTTTCACAGTGAGCTTACTTGTAATCTTCTACTACGTAGCGTGATATAATTATACCCCAAAGCAACAAAGTAATAAATCTTTGGGGAGCTAATAGAATGTGCTTGAGGGGTGATGCTTCCTGCTGGAATGGTATAATGAAAGACAGATTTTAAAGTTTGCTGAGGACTGGATGGGCTCTGCATCCTCTTGAGACTCTCTCTCTCTGTCATGTTTCTTTTTCTGTTTTATTTGAGCTTGAGATTTTTAAGTACCTGGTCTAGGTAACTGGTTAGCTTGACTGACCAGAGGCTTCAAGTGTTCATCCTGTTGGTACAAGATTAACAAGCTTTTATGAAACCGAGGAGCAACAAGAATATGTTTCTCCACAGAGGTGATCCCAGGATGTGCCAACCTTTTGCTCAGTAAGAACAGTCTCTTTAAAGAGATGGGGAAACATCTTCTTGGCCATGATGTTCAGAGAGAACCAAATTAATTTGGCAGTGTCATGTCAGGGAGCAAATAAAAACTGATTTATGTTCTCATAAATTTTTCAGTGTGAATTGACAAAGACAAATAGAAATAACTCAAATCTCTGAAATTCGAGTCTAAGAACTGATAGCACGAACTTGTCTAAGAAATGTAGAATTTCAGAAATTAAGACCCACGAGAATGAAAAAGATCAGGGAAAGAAAACGTACTCAAGCCTCATCACTGCCTGCTTCTTCTTCCTTTGTTGACTTGAAACACACACCTTGAATCCTCAGATTTGTCTGCCTCAACAAGCCCATCACTGCCCTGAAGCCCTCTAATGGAATGGTTTTATTTGATACATGTCTTTTCGGCAATTAGTATCAATTTGGCTTGTATGTTATGGTAAGTGAGTCAATGTTGATTGGATGAATTAATATTGCTGGTTTTTTTGTTTTTTTTTTTTTTTTAGCCCCACTTATGTAAGTAAAAATCACTTTGCTAGTTCAGGAACAACCAAAAGTTTTATTCATAATTGGCCGACTAATGAAATATATTTGCATTATAGATTTAAGATCTGGGATGAGGAAAGAAGAAAATTGGGGAGCATACTTGACTTGAGTAAAAAAAAAAAAAAAAAAAAAAAAGAGCCTAAAAGTTGACAGAAAAACAACTAAAAATACAGTTTTCTATTTTTACCCATCACTTTTTATACATCTGAAACAAAACAAAACAACAACCAAAAATCTCTGTTATATAATATTGCTTCGGTATATGCCATCCAGCACTTTACTCTTATCCAGGAAAGACAAGAACTTTGACTTTGCACGATGAGTCCAGTGTTGTCAGAGCTGATGTGGCTTCCAACTGAGAAAGGGCTGCGGAGAGCCAGTGGAGGTGAGCCTGAGTGGGGGCAGAGTCACCTTGGGAATTAGGCATATTTGCCCTGATTCTCAGCCGGTAAATGGGTATCCTCCCGACAGTTTCAAAGTGGTTCTGGTCATGTTTAACTTCTCTCCCTGTGGGGGGCTAATCTCATAAAGATTTCAGCCACACAAGCAACAGTGTCTGGGGTGTAATGATTGCTTTGAAGTTGGTTTGCTTGCCGGTGCATTTAAAGCATTTAAATGTTCCAGGAATAGGATTAGATGCCCCAGTGAATTCATTTCATTTACCCCCAGCAGTGGTTTCCCGATGCTAGGAGAGGTTTACATGGTATCAATTGAGAGGCATGCTGCTTTTGAAGATTTCCCCCTTCACCCTCTCAATTTTCTACCTCTCTCAAGGTCTTGCCTAGAAAAATATTAGAGGTCAGGGCTCAGTAGAAAGGGGCATTATTGTTATGCCTTTAGGCGTGCTAAAGATAATTTTCTGAATCATCTTCTAAAGTGTTGTTAGCTCAATGAGGGGAAAGAAGAAAAAGAGAACAAAATGAAGGCGACTTTAGACTTGTGCAAAGATTAAACAGGAATGTTGAACCCCTGCACAGTGGCAACCTCTGGATCAGTCATGCCTCTTAGAAGTGGAGAATTTTGAACCCGGATTATTGCACTAGCTACGCAGCCGGTCCTTTCTGAGCACCCTTTGGGCTTGCCCTTAGGAAATACAGCGAATGTCTAGCTCCTTCCAACATGGCCCAAACATTGTATTTGAAAGTAAATAGTTAACTTATAAGGCTTATTATCCTCAATGCCTAGTACTTTTTAATGATGAATTGTAAATGATGAATTGTAATGATGAATTGATTCTCTATGTAGAAATGTACATTTGACTTCTTTGTCTATGTATATGGAAGGGGGAAGTTCTCCTGGGCTACTGAGCCCACTGAAAACTCTTTCTGGGATGAGCAAGAATTAATGTGGAGGATATATAATATTCTACAGGTGACAAACTTCCATAAATGTGAAAAAAAATCTTCATGGTGAAAGAAGATATTATCACTTTTCAAAATCCACACACTCCTAGGCAACTCAAATGATATATTTTAGCTACATTTTGATTTCATGAAAAATCTTGGGAGAGTGCTAACAGATAGACACTTGCCAGATAGATGTAACTGTGCTTCTGCTCTTTGATGAATTTCCTAGACATTTTGGTTGTGGCTATATTTTTCTTAAAAAAAAAAAAAAAAAAATTAGAAGCAATACAGGCTCATTTTAGAAAACTTAGGAAAAAAACACCACAAAGTTATAAAGAAAAAAAAATTACAGATAAATGTCCACAATGTTAATATAACTACTGTTAAAATATTGAGATACTTCTTTTTTGTTTTTCTACACAGATTTTCCCATCATTATGAGCATGTTATCAATACGTACTTTCTTCACGTGAGTATTTTGTCACGTCATTGAATTGTTATTCAATGTAATTTTAATGGCTTAAGAATATTTCATTAAATGAACATATAACAGTATTTCAGTAATTCTTTTTGTTGTTGTTGTTAGACATTTAGAAATTTCCCAGCGTATTGGTATATAGTTTCTATGTAGTTAGAAATAAATCTAATTATTTTATTAAGATGAATTTCTGCAACTAAAATTACTTGGCCAAAGTTTCTGAATATTTTAAGGATTCTGATATATATTATCAAATAATTTTTCCAGAAATACTTTATAAAAGTATGAGAGGTTTAATGTTTTAAAATATGCTTAACAGCCTTAGAGCTTTTTTTCATGTTCTTTGCTCATAAACCTATTATTTGCCTATTTTTCTTTGAGAAGGTTTGTGTTATTCTCAGCAATATTTTGAAAGCTAATTATATTGAGGATATTGCCTTTCTATGTATTTGTTAAAATATCTCCCCTCCAGGCTGAGAAGTGTTATATTTTGTATCTGTATCTCTTATCTTGCTGCTATAATCTCTAAATAATTTTGTTTAAATGACCCATGTTAGAACTATATAGATTGTTGAAATAAAAACAATTCTGTATTCAGAAATTATGAGTAATTGCTTCAGTATTATGACTACCTAATTACAAAAATATGATGAAACTTCATAATTATAAGAGTATGATGAAACATTTTCGGAGGGAACTAGGCACATTTCAATGAATTTAGTCTACACTGGATGAACATGCTTCTTCCATTTTCTCCACATGCCCTTCACCACCCATTACCACTTGCTCTGGGTTTTCCCCAGAAGGAGACAACTTTTCTTTGTTTCAAGTAGACTGAGCAATCAATTGATCTTCTCCTCCCACTGTCTGGCGAGATCACCTAGGGAGCTGCCCGGATCTCTTAGAGTATGGTTTGCTTGCCACACAAAAGGCTCTGTGTGAAGAAAGTGCTGATACCACTCTGCTGGGTCCCAGTTGAAGGGGCTTGCAGCTCCCAGGGCTCAGTGTTGAGAGGCGTAAGCAGCTAAGCAATGTGGCTTGATACTCCTTACTCTGATGGCGCTTTGTTGAGTTTGCCAACAGTGATTGGCATACCTTATGTTGGTATGGCTTACTGCAGATATTTCATAGTTGTTATGTGCTTCAGTTATGTTCTAGGCACTAATAAGTTTTTAATTTTTTCTTGCCCTGGCCGGTTTGGCTCAGCGGTTAGAGCGTCGGCCTGCAGTCCAGAGAGACCCAGGTTCGGTTCCCGCTAAGGGCATGTACCTCGGTTGCAGTTTGTCCCCGGCCCTGGTTGGGTCGTGCGGGTGGCAGCCACTCGATGTGTCCCTTCCACATCGATGTTTCTCTCTCTCTCTCTCTCTCTCTCTCTCTCCCCCTCCCACTATATCTGAACAAAATATTGAAAAATGTCCTCGGGTGAGGATAAAAATAATTAAAAAATTAAAAAAAAATAATAATTTTTTCTTGGTGACCCAGAAGAATTAGGACCTGCTTTGGGCCTTGAGGTCATTGCTCTTACCCACAGTCAACACCAAGTCTGGATCCAGGTACATTTTATCTCCACCCGAAAACTGGACTGGTGTTTGCTAGGCATTTATGGAGATTTAATAATAGACATCTTGGAAGATATGCTTACATCCCAGACAATTAGAAATCTGTTTCCTCTCCTGTGGTTATTAATTTCTAATTATTTTTAAAAAATGATGATAGCATGCTCATTGATACAATTACAGAAGTACTTTAAGTTTATGTTTTAGGGTGGAAAGACTTGCTCCATGGCGTGACCTATGGGAGAGATTATGGAGGTCTTCAACTGTACATGCTGAGGGAAGAAACACCACTTAAGCTAGGCTCTGCTTCCTAAACAAGTATTTAATCTCCTCATTAAAGATATATGAAACTAAAAATCAATGAGCTCCGGTGGTTAGAGCTTTTTAGCGGAACTAATGGATACACCTTGTCTAACATTAGAAACTTCACTTGTGGTTTACAGCTGTACATGAGGAGAAAACATGAACCTAGAAATAAGGTTTCTGGCTAGAGGAATGATTGGGCTGTGAGTTCTGAATAAGCAGGCCTCATAAATATATAACGGATGGAATAACGTATTGCCAATTCACATTCTCTCACATTAAATAGATATAGTGAACTCTTACTATAAAGCTGAAGATTAAAGTCGGCAGAATTCTGCTTGGATACATGCCCTATGGAGCCCCATTAGAAAGACTTTTAACTGTGTAAATTTAAACTTCTGACATGCTGAAATCATAAACTATTTAAACCAAAAAATATTCCTCAAGATTTGTTTAGAGATATAAAAGACAGACTTCATTGCACCAAGTAAATACAAGTAAAGTAATGTTACAGTTCAGGTAAATAATATCCTAGCCATTTGGACAAACACTCAGAACCTGAAATGAATCTCAGATAAACCATTTTATCCATAAAACTATAGCATCTCTAAGTAATTAATAGGGCATGCATTACCAACTGATTTTGCTGCTATATTTCAAAGTTGGGTTATTTGTTTGTTTGTATTCACATGCTGTATACAATGCAAGAAAATATGATACATACATAAGATTGATCATGAGCTCCCTGAGGCCAGGAACCATGTCTGCCTTTTTCAAAACCTCAAGTGGGATTCACGGCATAGGCATTTTAGCTAAATTGATGAGTGAAGCATGAGGAAGGTCATACATGGACCTTGGCTAGATTGTGAGCTAATGTAGCAGTCCACTCTGGGTCATGAAAGATAGCAAGACTGTTGCACACAATTCCATCCCAGAAACACTGACAAATATTTGCTTCATTGATCATTGCATGGATTTACCTCATTCATGCTTTGTAGTTCTCAGTGAGTAAGGGATGAAACAGCTAAATGCAACAATACTCTTATAAAAGTTGCAATCAGACCAAAGGGACTTGCTCTTAATTCTAAGCATAGAGCCAGGTGGCCAATAAGAATGATAAAACAGATACCTCCTGGGAGATGGAGAAGAGTATTCCACATGGCATTTTAGTCCAGAAGATATCTCCTTAGTCTGAACTCTAAGGAAACTTCTAGCACTACAAGTGCAGAGAGCATCAAGAGAAGATTTTGAGAGGACTTTTTTTTTTAAATTAATTAATTAATTTATTTTTGTTACAGATGTTTCTCCTCCCCCCCCCACAGATTCCCCCCTCCCCCTGCCTCCCCGCCCTGTCCCCAGCTTTGTTGTCCATGTCCACTGTTCATGCATACATGCATATAAGTTCTGTGGTTTATCTCTCCCCCACCATCCCCTCTTCTGGGGATTGTCAGTCTATACCCCACTTCCACGTCTCTGGGACTACCCCATTTGAGAGGACGTTTTTTAAATGTGCAAAGGAAGAAAGAAGCTTTAGCGGTTCCAATGCTGCACACAATGCAGAAACACCTAACACAGAAGTAGGAAAAAGGAAGAGATGCCACACAGTCACAGAACAGATACTGATCGTTGGCCATAGTGAGGGCTTACACCAAAACTCGGGGCGGAGTTCATTCAAGTGTTCCAGATAGCTACCCATCTGTGCTTCTATCCACAATCACTTCTTGCTTTTTCTCCTTCAAATCAATATTTAATAATTTGTATATAGTTGTTTTGATAGCATAAGTTCAGTTCTTTTAAATGAATCCTTTTATTGTTTATGCAAAATCCCAACTTAAGAAATACCCTTTGGCCAAGAGGACAGAACTGGGAGGCACAAATGATAACGTTGTCATTATCCTACGTTCTCAACGGGGCAATCAATACAGGTGTGCACACCCTTAAAATCCACTCATAAGGATCTCACATAAAACTGCATGTAGTGGTGAAACGCCATTCAGAAAGATTCATCTGAGGAAAGCTCTCCTGAGGATAAACAACTATCTGGGCACAGCTGCCTTAACTTTTTCAAAGAGTCACCATCAAAGGCGAACTGATCATTGAGTCATTTTTCAACATCAGTGGGCAAAATTATACCTACCTAGTCAAAAAGAGTCAAATACACGAGAGGAGTCTTGCATCTCAAAATAAGGAGCAAGAGAACTTAGCTGAGGCCCGGCTCAGTGGCAATATCTGGGGATTGAGAAGGACCTCTAACTTCTGCTGGGTAGCAATGGACCAAATGTTTGTTCCTGAGATGCCAAGTTCCTCCTGTTTGTTTGTGGAGTCTAAGGAGTGCAGAAAGTAGAACCTTCTTGTCAAGAATGTGGCATCCCTACTAAAAGGAGACCCCATTTTCTCCCAATTTTAATAAGTTCAGTCTGAAAAAAAGATAGGCTTTAGAAAAAGGGTGAAACCTGTTTTTTGGCTTCTACACTAATGGTTGTATTTTTTAATGAGTTTATGTAATTTTATGCTGGTATTTAAAAATCATTATGCTTACTAATGACTGTTCATGTTTTATGTATTATAACCTATTCAACTCTATGAATTTTATTGGTAACTCACCCTAAGGCAATTCAAAGACAAATATATAAACCAAATACATAAAGTAAATATTATCATTAGGAGGGCATGCTTTTCGGTACTAAAAGAAGACACTGTCGAGTATGATAAATGATAGCCATATGGGATGGAAAGGAAAAACAATTGTCCATAATTTTTAAGAGAGGAGTCATGAAAAGGAGTGGGAATAGACACTGCTCACCATGAGGTATTGAAAGGGGTGGGGGTGTGGGGAGAAATAGCCTTTCAAGTTACTCATTCTGTAAACAGAGAGTTTCTTGTAAAAAATGCATCCAGTTGTCTCTCCTGTTCTCATTCCACTTACGCAGGAAAGTTCCTTGCTGTCCCTTGAGCCTTTGCATCTACCATATTCTGCACACAGATATCGGCATTTATGTCTTATCTCAAAAGTTATTTTATGAGAAGTTCTTTCTTGATAACCTTCTGTAAAACAGCAAGAATCCTCCCTACATTGCCTTTATCCTGCTCCTTCCTTCCTTCCTTCCTTCCTTCCTTCCTTCCTTCCTTCCTTCCTTCCTTCCTTCCTTCCTTCTCTCTCCTTGGAGCACTTAAATGTCAGTTATACTAAATTATATCTGTATTCTGTAGTGTCTGTCACCTCTCACTATAATAACTTGTATGAGAAAAAGGACTTTGATTTCTGTTATCTTTTTTGTGTATAAAACTTTGGCTGTTGCTCAGCCGATGCTCAAAACATTTTGTTGAATGAATGAAATATGAACAGATGGTAATGAAGGGTTCTTAAATAAAATCTTATTGTTTATTAAATAAATGTACACTGTAGAATGCATTTGCAATAAGCGAAGTCCCTATATACTAATATATTTTGTTCATGGCTTAACACACAACCTTCAACAATAAGTCATATCATTCAAAATAAGGTATGTGTGCTAATAATAATTTGGAGATTTTTTTTATTAGTAAAAATTAGGCATTTTTTTTTCTGAAAAAGAAAGATCACAAATTCAGAGTAAAATGTCTAAGCCTCTTTACCAAAATTATTATAAATAATTATTATAAATTTATTTTTGTAATGGAACTATATATATATATAGAATAGAAATTTTAGAAAATATTGACACCCTAAGAAGAAAATATAAATTGCAATTTATTTCATCATTAGAGGTAATTAATATTAATTTGATATGTAACTCATATAAGTCTTTTAAATGAGATTTACAAATAATTGGTATTATATAATACAAGTATTTTAACACTTGCTTCTATTTAATAATATGTCAAAATATTGTCACATATTGTTAAATGTTACTCTTCATAACATTTTAATAGCTTAATAGTATTTTACTTTATTGATGAAAAATATTCATTTATTCAGTTCCTTATTGTTAAACATTTACACTGTTTATGAGTTTTCACCGGTACAAGCAATATTGCAAAAAAACCCAAAAAACACAAAACAACCGTTATGCCTAACCATGATAATCTCCTTGGGATGAATTTCTATGAGTGGAAATTGTAGGACCCAGGAAGTATGCATTTTCATTCACTTTGTGCTTACCTCCAAATTATTCTCCAGAAAGATTATAGGAAATTGTCTTTCTACAGAATGTAAGTACATTAATTTTAAATGATGTGAAAATGTTAATATTTTGACTGTAACAACAAAGTTTATTTAAAATTTTTTTTTTTTTTTTGGTTTGGAAAATTACTTTAATACATGCTCATGGTAGAAGAAGGTATGCTTCCTGAGTCTTAGAAGTCAGTAGCTTCTTTGTATAAAGCAAGGGGGAAATTTTTTTTTTTTTTACATGTTGAATTGGATGAGATGGCAAGAGCTCCGGACTAGCTCATCGGCCGGTCAAACCCTTTTGGAAGTCAGGAGTTTCAATGGTATGTGAATAGCACTATTTAAAAAACAACCCCAAAATATTACTATAAAGTTATTTGCTTTGCAAGGAACCCATCTTATGTTAAAGTTAACTTTACTCATGAGAAGCTTGTGTGTATGGACTTTTATAGTAGAAGTTGAAGGGAGATTGAGTATTCTGTCGAGGTCACTGTGGGGCAGTTTTGGGTTGATAAACAGGGAGATAGGAGCTCAGGGAAAGAGGGGTCACAGAAGTCACGTCCTCAGGAATGTGCTGAAGTCTCTGCGAGGAGCTTGTGTTTCGTGTTCCGTTGGCACAGTGGGGAGAGGGGCGCTGGAGGCATGGGGTCTGCCTCCTGGCGTCTGGCTTACATATTAGTAAACTCTAGGTATTGTTTTTGAAGATCTTTCACCATAAATAACTAAAGTTTTCACAGGAGACACTATTCAAAGCCAGTTTTGTTATTGTGACCATGCGATTAAAAATAGGGCGGACATTAGAGCCCCGTTATTTTTTTAACTTTCAATATTATTTTGTGTGGGCTTCAGGTGTATGGGATAGTGGTTAGGTGCTAACATACTTTACAGAGTGTCCCCCCAATATTTCCAGTACCCACCTGGCACCATATGAATGGATTCCCTTTGCTGTACGTACGTCATGCCCCCAGGACTCTGTAACTACCAGTTTGTACCTCTTAGTCTCTGTACCTCATTCACCCAGTCCCCCAACCTCCCTCCTCTCCTGCACCACCAGTCTGCTCTCTGTGGCTGGGAGTCTGTTTCTGTTTTGTTGGTTTGTTTTGTTGTTGTTCAGATTCCACATGTAAGTGAGATCATGTGGTACTTGTCTGTCTCTGACTGACTTATTTCACTGATCATAATACCCTCTTGGACCATTCATGTTGTTGCAAATGGTAAGATTTCATTAATTCATGTTTCCTATCGGTCATGACGAGAGGCATAAAAGTATATAGTGGTTATAAAGACAGATTAGCACGAGAAGCTTAAGTCTAGGTAGGGCTGCCAGATTTAACAAATAAAAATATTGCGTATTTTAAAAAAAAAAAAAACGGTTTGTTGTGTCTCTGGAATTCCCATTTAACCACTGTCCCATATTTTACCTGGCAGAGTTAAATTTGAATTCTTAAAAGAATGAAATGACCATAAAGGAGCTGCATGAAATGATACCAGTGTGAATTCGATTTTAAAAATACAGAACATCCTAAATCAAAGTGGTACATTCAAAGAACAGGAGATGACATTTCTATGAGATTAAGGTTCAGTGTAGCAATTGTCTTTACTGACTAGTTACCTCATGAAACAAGCAAACTAGGATTTACAACACTCTTTACTGGCCCGTGGCTAGTTCAGTACAGATACCCACGGCCCTGAGGCCAAGGGAAAATGCTACTCTGCATGTAGACCTATAAAACTGTGGTTGTATTGATCTCTTGAAATCTAAAATGCTGGACACTCGTTGTCTCATTGCATCTGCCCGTTTTAAGAACAGGAGAGCCCTGCCTGGTGCGACTCAGGTGATTCGAATGTCATCCCAGGTACAGAGGGTTGCGGGTTTGATTCCCAGTCAGGGCACATACCCAGGTTGTGGGTTCAGTCTCTGATCAATTGATGTTTCTCTCTCACATCAATGTTTCTCTCTCTCCAAAATCAATAATAATAATAATAATAATAATAATAATAGCAGGAGAGATGAAAACCTGAGAAATTTCTCTAATATGATTGATATCAGTACCCAAGAAAATAGCTTCCCTGGTTTCTTCATTGTTTAGATCTTTTGCCCTCTCTTATGTTGAAGAAAGTTACTGACATTATTTATTATTATTATTTAAAACCAGCTGTCTTGGTAGATCAATTGTCAACACAACTTTATCAAAATATAATACATTTCTATCATTTCAGTGTGGTATATCTTAGACATTGTGTACATTGTATTGGTTTTAAAGTTAAAGAGACATGGGCTTGGGATGCTAGTTTGCCTGGTTCATCTACTAAAGACCCAATAAATAATTTTACACTAAGTTTTTTTAACTATGTTTTTATTGATTTTTTTTTTTTTTTTTTTAGAGAGAGATAGAAACATCAATGTGAGAGAGATACATTGATCAGCTGCCTCCTACAGTTCCCCTACTGGGGACCGAGCCCAAAACCTGGGCATGTGCCCTGACCAGGAATCAAACCGGGACCTCTCAGCCCATGGGACAGTGCTCAATCCACTGAGCCACATGGGCCCAGCAGACACTTAGTTTCATGCTTAAGAAAAATGCACGTCTGTGCTCCAAAGGACATGTATAAGAATGTTTATAGAACAATGTGGATGTTTGTTGTCATATTGTAACATTTAGTAAAGCAATGACTAGAAACAATTAAAACATCATGCAATGATGATAAATAGATAGCAACAAAAATAGATATAAACAAACTAGAGCTATGTGTGACAACATGCATGAATCTCACAAAGAATCCAGGCACGGAAGAAGACATATCATTCCATTTATATAAAGTTAATAAAATAGGCAAAATAAACCAGAGGTGGTAGGGATGCATGCTTGGCATAATAAAACTGAATATTTTGTATAGAGCTCTCACTGAGCAACTGAGTCTCCTAAAGGTACTCCCAACGTAGAGCATTATTCAGTATTGTTAGCAATGTCTAACTTATGTTTTGTCGAACAAAATGTATTACATGGTTTCTTACAGTAAACCGTTAATTTTGGCAGATGTGCTTAGAAACTCAAAATGATAAACTCTGTTCCCTTGTCCTGATATGGTTAGTCAAACAGATGCAGAGCCTACTAAAATCAAAAATGACTCCAACCCTAGATTTGTGAATGTTTGTATGAGCACATATATGGTTAAGGTTTTGTGTTGTTGATTTTCCTCTCCTCAGGTCCTTGTGACAGAAAAATGCCACCCACGGATTGGCTCAGGGCTCTGGCCCCACACCATGGCGGGGATAGTGGCGAGTCCCACCCAGGCACTTGGGCTCAGAGTGGGAGGTGAGAGCAGCCCAAACCAAACTCAGGCTCTTGCCAGAAAAAGAGGCAATGATGTCAGAGTCAAAGAAGCACGCTTACCACATGTTTATGAATCAGCCTTTCCTTTTCTCTATTTTAGTTTTTTATCCTCACTTGAGGACATTTTTGCATTTATCTTCAGATAGAGCGGGAGGGAGAGAGGGGAGAAGAGAGAGAGAAAAACATGGATGTGAGAGAGACACATCGACTGGTTGCCACCCACATGACCCCGACCCCAACCGGGGCCGGGGACAAACTGCAACCGAGGTATGTGTCCTTAGCGGGAACCGAACCCGGGACTCCCTGATCCACGGGCCGACACTCTAACTGCTGAGCCAAACCGGCCAGGGCTCCTTTTCTTTAATATGCATCCTTTGGGGTGACAAAGGCCATGGGTCTCTTCTAGGTCAGAATACTCTACTTTCAAATTATGTATGTCTAAGTATATTCACGCACTGACAACACCATCTCCTTGTCCACCACCTCTTTGTGCGAACAGCGCTGAGACTGAGGTGTTACCCTTAACTCCACTTGTACTGAAGGTCAAGCTGACATGCTTTGAAAGAGGGGGGCACATTACATCCGTGGCCACACTGCGACCAGAGACCCCGACCTTGAACGCGCTAGGCCAGCTCTGCGTGCAGAAGGAACACATGCATGCTGACTCCTTAGTCACTTTTAGCTCAGTGTGAACGGACATTAGTTTACACACTGGGTCCCAGACTGGCCAGAGGAGGCAACACTGTTACCGCTGATTTCTACAAACACTTTTTCTTCAGTCCTTAGCCTGGCCTCAGCCCTTGAGGGATATGAATGACAATGCAAAGGTCAAGAAGGCCCTCTAGTTCCGATAATCAGACAATAAGGACACAAACAAAGCTCCTTTTACTGACTTCCATTGACGCATGAAGAAACCCATTATTGAGCCATTTGTATGTTTTCTTTAAAATGGCAACCCTTGGCAGCGAAGCCCTGGTAATGATATGTTACAACGGCCCGCAAAGGGCTGGCGCAGGAACAGGCTGTGGAGGCCCGGCTCTCTCCTGTTGTGCAGAAAGGTCAAGCTCGTGTCGCTCTTGCTGACACGGCATGAGGACTAATCTCTGCGCTTCGTAGTGAACCAGAAATGAATCAGAAGTGGAGGGGGCACATTAGACAGCTTGTTTAGCGTTCCTGACTGCACTAACTATGAATTAGCTCAGTCCTACACAGGCACAAGCAAAAATCCCGGTTTAGACTTTCTTGCCTAAAGGACTGTAATGATAGTCCTAAGGCCTGTCATTCCTTCTGAAATTACAGTCAAATGGCTCTGATTTGGCAGCTACCAGAAGATAAAGACTCCTTTGTGGGGCATTTTGGCTAGATCATTCTGCACTCTTAGGATGTTGATGAAAACCACCTTAGAAAGACAGAGAAGAGGGCAGATAAGGGAAAACAAATCTGATTGGAAATGTTTTCAGAGCTTTGAAGCTGTTGAGCAAGGCACAGTTATTGACGCAGTACGAGAATAACTATGGGCATATCTTAACTTAGGGTCACCTGTGCGTGATGACTTTTTCTTTCATTTTACCTGGAGAATTCTTCTAGGAATGACATAATTATGGAGAACGGAAGATGCTGAGTTGTCCTGTGAGAATTTTAGACGAAAGCCCACAACTTTAGACAAAAGAATTACAATTCTTTTCTTTTTAAAATAGGCTCTCAGGTTTTGTTTCCTTTTGTTACTTTTTAATTATGAAATATTTGTACTAAGATATTTATATGCATTTATTAGGTTTCAGGGTATTTTTTTTTCTACTTTGTAACAGAAACAGGCAGGATTTTTCCTTTCTTACACTTCGGTCCTCAGTTTTATTGCACATATTGTCTCTCTAAAGAAATCATAAAGAGTTTTCTGGGGGAGTATGTTTTTATATGGCCGTCCATTCCTATAATTTAAAAACCATTTTATTTCTCATAATATTTAATGGTTTATTTTATTTTTTTCATGTTTTGGGGGAGAATGATTAATACAGCAGTGCAACAGCATTTTCTTTTCTACTTTGCTTTCCCCTTAATTTATTTGTTTGTGTCCAAAACTAATTGGTTTCATATTGTGCAACTTTGGAAATCTGTGTCATCGTGACTTTCCTTGGTAACATACTTCAATCCTCCACCACAGTGTGAAAGGAAACTTTTTTAGTTTTCATTATTATAATATCTGTATCATATAATGTTGAATCCTTATTTCAAAGCTTGGTTTAACATCTATAAATAGAATTAAACCTTAGAGTTTCCCAGGAAACCTTAGAGTTGAAATGTAGAAATGGAATAATTTAGTTCTTGGCCATTGTTGCTGAGTCCTATACTTCAATTTAGGTATTTTTTTAATGATTAATATAGCCTTGAAAGAGACACAATAAAATGACAAAAAAATGCTCCTAGAGAGAAAAAGAGAGAGAATAAGGTGAAGAAGGAGGAGGGGAGGGAGGGGGAAGGAGGGAGGAGGAAGAGGAGAAGAAGAGAAGGAGAGGAGGAGGAGGAGGAGGAGAAAGAAGAAGGAGGGAGGGGAGGGGGAGGGGAGGGGAGGGGAGGGAAGAACTATGAACATATACAATCCACTGTTTGTCTTTTTCTTGTCACTTTTTGGTTCCTACTTGGTTTTATGGTACTTGATGGTGGCCAGCTTTTTCCCATCTGCGAAACACTAAAAAGAAACCTTTATAAAGCTTTAAGCTATTTCAGAAACTCGTGCTGTATTACATTCGATCTGGGAGGTACTTCAAGGAAGCTATGAGTATTTTGCTTTTTGCCCTCTGTCTTTAGGGGCAGTGTAATAAAATGGCTATAATAATAGGGAAAGGAAATGGGGAAGAAATCATGTGACCAAATGACTTATGGAGAAACATGTTTCCCTAGTGTTCCTATTCATTTATCTCTACTGTATAATGCATTTTTCTTGTTTTACTGGGTAATTAAACCTTCAACACTCCCAAGTTTGTGAGGAATCTGAATCCCATTATGGGGAGATGCCTGAGTTTGATTCCCTTGTATTATTATCAGGAGTTGGCCCCGTTCAAAGGGAATGCTTTTGATAATGTTTGGAGAGGTCTCTAAGGAGAGTCCCTACTCTGGGCAAGTTAAGCACTGTCACATGTCTTGGCAAGGTTTGCTGAACTTTTAGGTTAATTCCTGCAGCGATTTCTCCCCCTCCTACCTAAATTTTGTTTTAAACTTATTGCCTTGTCTGCTTCTTAATAGAGCAGGATCGTTTTTCAGAGGTAGAGCCATTCTTTTCTTTCAAGTTACGTTTTTATGAAAAGGAAAAAAGAAGAATCCACATCAAAGCCCTTATGGGAGAGACCACAGGTTTTCTGCATGTGTCTCCTCTAGTATAACAGTAGTCTGATACCAGCACTAGAAGAGGCAGGACTCAAAAGTTACACTTTCCATTCTGACCCTTTGGATTTCCAGCCAACTCTTGTATCATGTGTCTTTAATCTGAAATGCACAGCAAGGATCATAATTTACAGTTACTTGTTTTTCTGATCTAGGGAAGAGGAAGCGACAAACTTCTGTTTTGAATGTTGCCTCTTTCTTTGGATACTTGGAGCATGTATTTTTATTCAACTTTATTTTGATCATAAATAGGCAAAATAAAGTGGTTTTACTTTTTTTTTTTCCTTCTTCTGGGAAAATTACCTTAATACTTAACAGTATGTTTCACCTGCCTAAGGATTTACTCTATTTGGAAACTAGAAGACTAGACAATTTCACAATGTGATCATTTTAGACCAGAACTTTTTCCTGTCTACATGCACCCAGAAATAGAAGATATCATTTGAAAGACTGGATACTATTTTTGCTTCTTTAAAGAAAAACAGGGACAAATTATATTCCAAAACCTCAGCAACTAAATGAAGTAATGAATGAACAAGTGAAAAGAACACTTTAAATCTTGAAGTAAACTTTGTTCTTATATAGCTTAGTAAAAATTTCTTATGCAATATTTTAATTTTCAGTATAATTCTTTTTTTAAGACAACCTGAAATTATTAATAAAACATAGGTCATCTTAGCAGTAGGTTTTGTGATTGGATAGAAGAAAATTATTTAACTCTGGGAGACCTGAGCTGTGGTAGGGCCTTTCCACAAACTCTGAGCATGGAGCAGGCACTGAACTTCTGTGAGTCCCAATGTTCTTATCTGTAATGTGTCCCATTAGGCTCTATATGTTCCATCACATTCTATAATTCTATAAATATATATTTTCTGATAGATACACACACACACACACACACATACACACTCACACTTTCACCAAAACCCACATTGACTTGGTTCATACTGTTATTGTAAACCTAACTACAATTTCCCCCCCCTTAAATATGGGGCCTGGGCTGCATAGTTTAACACAAAGAATAACCCCACCCCCCAAAAAAGAAGGAAGGAAACTTTCTTCAAGAGCACTAAAAGCTCAGAAACCAGATGTGGTTTGTATAGGTATTCATTATGAATTTACTGCAAATTATAATTATAGAGACAGCCAAACCCAAAGGCACACTTTAGACCAGAGTAATGGGGACAGAGATTTAAGTGATTCTGAAAGGAAAAGACTTTTTAAGGAACATTTAAATGTCTTAATTATTTCAGCTTGGTGGAATGGAAATATACATTGGGAAGAGTTCCCTTTATCCTGTACCTTAACAAGGACTTTTTCTGCGTAGCTTCTGGAGCCGCTGGTCAGGGTGTAAGGCTCACCCAAGGGCACAAGGCCTCATGGGGTGATAGCAAGGCTCTGATTCTGAATGATCTGGCATTGAATCTTGGCTATGCCGTTGGCTGAAAATTTGACTTTGGAAAATGGAAACTTTCTGAGCCCTGTAGGGCCATTGTTGGAATTGGAGATGATCTTCACCTGACAACAAATTATGTGCTCAGGCCAGAGAGATGTTCGTGACATTAGCTGGAGTAGCTGAGTACGTGTTTCCTTTCAGAGGTTATTAGAAAGCTCTGGAGGTTATTGATTAGGTCAGTGTAAACGGGGTTTGGACACAGGAGGCACCGTCTGTGCTGGGCATGGATGAGGAGCATGCTCATTCGGGAAGCTTTGGGAGAAGCATGGACCAGGAAAGGTGAAGAGATGCATCAAGTCCAAATAACAGTAATTGTAATGACTCTACTGTTTTATTGATGGTTGGCTGCCTTGTTCAAGTGGGGAATTGCTTTCTGTCCTTCCGATCTAGACGGTATTGTAAGACAAAAATATACTTTTTAACATAGTAACTTTCATTTTTGTAATATTATATGTATCCTATTTGTTTACAGTGGATGGTTATGTTTTTGTTTTTTTCTCCCAGGATCCTTCCCATCCCTTCTGAGAACAATCCCTTAATATCCTTTAGAAAATAAATTGCCCTCCTTCATAGTCTCAGCTAAGTGGTTTGCATGAGATTGATGCCACACTCGACTTCTAGGGATGACCTTGAATAGTTTAAGCCAATCAGCACATTAAATGACGTCTTTGAACAGGGAATGGGTTTGGAGTGGGCACTTGAACACTTGTAAGTCTAGTGGGATTCTCAAGACTTTTGCTCGTGGAATGCTGGGGCATGGACTCTGTTTTCTCTTCTGGACATAAAGAAAAAAGCATATGTAGAGCCTTTAGGGTTGCCAAGGCAGAAAATGCCCGAGGAAAGGATCGATAGCAAAAAAGCAGGGCATGGAAAAGAAAAGGTAGAACAGATGCTTTCGAGTGAACCAGCTAATCAAGCACACTGAAACATTTCACTCCTGCTCATGATACTTCATTGTGTACACACAAAACCCTCCATTTATAAGATGGGGACTTACCTAGACAGAGCCTTGTCCGACTTTTCAGTCACCTGATTCCCAAAATATATATTTTTTTGTATATGCTAGTTTCGGTTAGATTTTCTGAATGTGTAAAGATACTAATGATTTACCTGTGAATAGCAGAAAACTTAGAAATAAGCAAAGAGAAGAAAATGCATTCTATCTATAATCCTAACACCCATACACCATCATATATTTATGGATTGTATATGTACAGTCATTTATTTCTGTGTGTGTGTGTTTATACATATATGTGCGTGTGTATATATGTATATACACATACAAGTATATATTGAAATATTTAAAAATACATTTCTTGTTATGTTTTTCACTAAAATTAGAGGCATTCTTTTTTGGTATATACTTAAGTGTTATACTACAATCCCATTTTTTTAAATCCTTACCCAAGGACATTTTTTTCCATTTTTTGTTCAGATAGAGTGGGAGAGAGAGAGAGGAAGAGAGAGAGAGAAAAACATCGACGTAAAAGGGACACATCGAGTGGCTGCCTCCCGCATGACCCATCTAGGGCTGGGGACAAACTGCAACCGAGGTACGTGCCCTTATTGGGAACTGAACCTGGGTCTCCCTGGACCACAGGCCGATGCTATAACCACTGAGCAAAACTGGTCAGGGCTATGATCCCATTTTTAATGGTTTCATAATAATCTTCTGCATGGATAAACCATAATTTAACCAATTTCCTATACTGGAAAATTAATTTATAACTGTATTTTCACTGTTATAAGCAATGATGTAATGAACAACTTTGTGCATAAGACCTGACACATATCCTTAAATATTTTCATTAGGAATAGTTCTAAAAAGTGGGTTTGATGACCAATGTGTTTACATGTTTTTAAGTTATTGATACATTTATGTGTCTTCTAAAATATGTATACAATTTATACTTATATGTATACAATTTATACTTCTACTAGCAGGGACCGGAAGTTGTTCACTCACAAAAACATCATTGTTACTATTAGAACTCTGTCAATATGTGGATACAAAATGCTCACTCTAAGGTACATACCATGTATAGACCTGTAGACACCAGGTAGAATTTGTACAAATACTAGTGAGCATAAAGGATTTTTCTCTTATAGCTGAAAGAATTTTGAACTATGAGCATACTTATGTGGAGCTACAAGATTAACTTGGAAATCCATTTTAGTTGAACAAATGGTTTCATTTATTTTTACTGATTTATTGCTTATCTTCATTAACTATTTTTAAAGGTAGAACACTAAACTCATTGAGAAAGTGTAATCGAGATGAAAAAAAATTTCTCACTGTGTACAGTAGCAGGTGACGGTTTATAACTGAATTTGATGTGGTTCACCCTGTGACAATAGAAGACGTGCGGATGCTTTTATGAGCACGTGGTTCTGTGTAGCAGGCAACACAGAGCAGGTCGCTGGGGCTCTTTCCCACTATTGTTATTACTGTTCAACTAAAGCTGTTTATAAAGGTGATTTTCAAAACGCTGACCCAGTTACCTTTCTGAGGCCAGAGCAGACATGCTTTTAAAGATTAAGCAAGGGAGGAATTCTGGAACATAAGGAAGGGCAGATTCAGAGTAGCATGGAATGATTTGACCTGATCGTGCCCCTAAGTCACTCTGTTGGGTCAAAGAAAGTTTGTTTTCTAGCCACCAAACTTTCCTGCCTTGAAGGCTGAGTGATTGGGGTCACCACAATGGAACACTTCAAAATACTCATCTGGTTTGGTTGAAATATCCCCTTAGCAACTCACTGATTCTCTCAGGTCAGGGTGAAGGTACATGTGACAGTCTGGTTACTGCCCAGAGAATTATCAGACCCCCAAAGATGTAATTGCCAGCAATATGAAGGGCTGCACAAGACAGAGATGATTTTTTTTTTTTTTAAATCCCATTTCAAAAATGGCTCTTCCTGTCTCACCTTGACAGGGAAAGTACATCTTCTTGAAATGCTTCAACTGGCTTCTTTGTCTGGGGGACTAGAAACACATGAAGACAAAAACCTCCCCGATCCTTAGAGCTATTTCCGTTAACTCCTTGAAAACCAAATAATATGTGCGCTCAGCTGCTGAACTGTTTTAATGAGGTGCCACTGATTTTAATGGGGCAAAAAGATGGATGATTTACACCAGATGTCCATAAGGGCCATTCGGGGATTGCTTTGCTGGACACATAGTACATCATGTTGCTCGTTGAATTCTTAAGGGGTTAACTTGACCTTTCCCTTTAACACAGCACTAAAAATAATGTAATTTCCATTCTCAGTGTCTCTTTTATTTATATAGAAAAGCTTCATGACAAACCCACCAGGCCTCGGAGAGCAAGTTTCTCATTTATGTCTTTGCCATCCATAAACCCTAGTGGGTGATTTTGAAAGTGAGAATAGACACTGGTGGATGCTTCACTCATGAGCAAGAACTAGGCTTTTATTATCAGCACTTCTAGCACTGAATCATTTCAGGATGAAGGATATTATTTTCTGAAGATTGTTGCTCATTGTTGTACACTGCACTTCTAAGAAAGTTTATTTCAGCTCAGATAATTAACACTCTTGCCCCTTGGTCTATAAAAATAAAATTAAAAATTAAAGAGAACAAAGCATAAATCTTCTCTTAAACATAACACCTCCGGCATTATATGGCATTATTATTTCTTATTTGCTAGATTTTGGTGAAATAACGCTGCATTATTTATTAAAAGTTATCTAATTGCAAAATATCATAGAATTTATAAGGTGGAAAAGATGGACATTTATTAAGATTCTTAATTGACATTTTCTGATTATAAACGGAATACCCAAGTTCTGAGTGTTAACATTTCGCCTCTTGCTTGGATCTGACACTTGGCTTCTGCTGAGGTCCTCATGCGTGGATTTTCACTCATAAAAATGAAAGAACTTATTTATTTGGTGGTTATCACAAACCTTGTAGCTTCATCTTTTGCTGTATATTTCCTTTGAAAATCAGATGTTATAATTGATTGAAAAAGCAGTCCGGAAACTCAAAGGCTTATAATAATCAACCAACAAGGGAGAGAAAAAATTGTAAAGAATCTAAAGGGTGACCAAATAATAATTCATAATTTATTTCTTGTTTCTTCTGCTGCATTTGTAGGGTTTACCTAACATTTTGGATTCCAGATGAGGACTCTTATTTTGCCTGGGAGGTAGCATAGCAATAGCCACGTAGTCAAAACACAAATCCCCATGTTTTTCTGGTTGTATGTTGAGATTTTCTTATGTCTATGTATTCTTTTGTGGTGTCTGTGTATTTTCCTAGATATATAAAAATTTGTAAATTAGATGGTCTTCTTTAAAAAATATTACTTGTGCAAACAAACAAATATGGAGGAAAATAAAGACAAAAATATCCCACTGAGAAACAGATTCCTCCCCTCATCTTGCTCGGATATTGTAGATCACAGTTTTTGTTTGAAGGATAACACAAGTGTGATTTCTCTTTCTACTCTTTTTTTTTTTTCTTTTTATCCTCACCCGAGGCCATTTTTACATTTTTTGCACAGACAGAGAGGGAGGGAGAGAGAGGAAGAGAGAGAGAGGGAAACATCGATGTGAAAGGGACACATCGAGTGGCTGCCACCCGCACGACCAACCAGGGCCGGGGACAAACTGCAACCGAGGTATATGCCCTTAGCGGGAACCGAACCTGGGTCTCTCGGGACCGCAGGCCGACGCTCTAACCGCTGAGCCAAACCGGCCAGGGCTCTCTTTCTACTCTTAATGTGGTATTTTCTTTCAATGTAAATTTCCCAATCAATCAAGCACACTGAACTAGGTCACACTTGACTCACCGTATTACATCACCGTTTAAGGTACAAAAACCTTTCATTTCCTGTTACATGGTACTTCTCATCTCATCAGTGATTTGTATTTTACTCAGATAAAAACGGTGTGAACTTTGCCACCAGTTACCTTCAGTGGCCTTAATCTAGGTTACCTATCTTTGATCTCTCATGTATTTATGTGTCTGACCTTACAAGGCAGTGATAATGCAAGCTAGGTTTGCAAAATTTTGCTTTATAGTACTATACTTTCCTCTATTTCTTTTTTTTTTATGGTAAATTTTGAACTGATTATAAGTATGTGGTAAGAATAAATACAAAAATGACTCCAAATGTTCACCTGTCCCTGTATATGTACTCAAGTTCCTTTGCATCTGATCTGGACTGGCCTTGGTAAACTATAAGTTCTATCGATCAATAGACTACAATAGAATTGATAGTGTGCCTAAGCCTCTTGAGGTCTTCTAGTATATTCCTGCTCTTTCTCTTACTGCTCTGCCTTCACCAAGGAAATACACCTGGGTTACCTGCTGGCTGATGAGGTACACGTGGCCCAGTCACTGACCTTATCCCATCAGATATATCAGTGAGCCTCCCCAAGGCCGGAAGAACCACCTAGCTGGGTCCAGCCTAATTCCTAACCCACAGAATCATGATCCAAAGAGATGATTATTTTTAAGCTTATTTATGGTGTGTTTTGCTATACAGTCGGCCCTCGTTTATCGCAGTTAATCAGTTCCAGACTCTACCATGATAAATGAATTTTTGCGAAGTCGGATTCTATATTTATACACAGTCGTCCCTCGCCACTTCACGCTTCGACTTTCGTGGCTTCACTCTATTGTGTTTTTTTCAAGAACTAAGGATGACTGTACAGCTATAGCTTTAGATTCAAATAGATTTAGATAGATTAAGATAGTAAATAGATTATGACTTAGATTCAAAGGAAAAGACTGGACACCATTGTAGTCAACAATCAACTTATCTTTATGGTATGTGGAAATTTGGGTCCACCTGAGTCTGTTGTCTTTTGCTCTACAATGCTGTTTTTTGGGGGGATTATAATCTATTTGCCAAGTTTTCTCTTTTAAATGACTATGTATCATTTTCTTGTCTCTTGGGTCAGCTTTTAGTGTCCAGAAATTGTTGCTAAGGACAAGGAAGACTTTTCTTCCAAGACCTTCATCATGTCCTTCAATTTGAGTAGTAATTCCCTATATTTTACAATGAAAATAAATACTTTTTTGGTCTTGCTGTGTTGTTTATTTTCTCTATAGATTGTGTGTGTCCATTCATCAACTTACATGAACTAAAGTAAATTTATATTCTAGAAACATATTGAGAGTATTTGGACATTTTTTTTTGATATCAAGGAAGAAACTTATTATTTTCACAAAATTTTTAGAATTCTGTTTTGAGAGCTGATCAAGTCAGGGTTACTAGAGCACCAACAGGAAAAAAATCTAGTTAATTAGGCCATCAGTTTATTTCTACGAGATCTTAAATTTCTAGGTAAGAACATCTCTGAGTGGGTGAAAAAAGGAGTAAGTAACTGCTTTTGCACTTTTACACTAGGCTTTTGTTCCCATCTATTTTGGAATGTGCTGCGAATAAGAAGGATTTTTATATTCTAAGCAGCCAAGAAATAAATGTCGTTTGCTACTGCATTTGCTATCTAACAGTCTCATGTACCATTCCCCCCTAAACATTCTTCCATTAAAGATAAAAGTTTCAGTAACATGACATCATTTCTGTGTAGTAAAAAAATGTATTTACTCTCTTCCTAAAAGAACCATGAATAAAATCTTATAACTGACTGTATCAAGCTTCAAGTCTAAGTTTAAGAGTATTGGTCATTATCTCTGAATTTTTTCACCATCTGATCTTAATCTTCTGCACCTTGTGAACTAAAATATGTTTAACGGCCAACATACCTTACATTTAATTATGAAGGGAAAAGAAAGGAAAGGAAATGTTTAGCTGAAATAACTATATATGTGAATAGCAAGCAGCAAAGTTTGTATCGATGTTACAGACCTTGTTTCTAAAGTTATTAAAGAGGCCCTAAGTAGTATGCATGACTTTCTTCCACATTCCATGCTGCCTTTGCTTTTAGCCAAAACCTAATCTAATTGGTATTCTTTTTTTTTCTTTATTGATATGAGAGAGAGAGGAAGGGAGAGGGAGAAAGAGAGAGAAACATCAATGAGAGAGAACATCGATTGGCTGCCTCCTACATGCCCCCACGGGGATCGGGCCCACAACCTGGGCATGTGCCCTGACTGGGCATCGAACTGGCAACCTCTTGGTGCATGTATCGACACTCAACCACTGAGTCACAGTGGCTGGGCCTAACTAATATTCTGATCCAGTGGAATGTCCCACATTTTTGTTCCTGAGAAACAAGGGCCTTGACGATTCTGTCTCTATACAATGCTATCTAAGAGCACTTTCTGTGACAAGGGAACTGTTCCATATCTGCAATCTGAAATAATGCAATCAAATATTGTTCTCTCTTGCTCTGGTCGGTTTGGCTCAGTGTCGGCAGGTGCACCACAGAGACCTGGGTTTGGTTCCGCTAAGGGCACATACCTTGGTTGCAGTTTGTCCCTGCCCCGGTTGAGGTCGTGTGGGTGGCAACCAGTCAATGCGTCTCTCTCACATAGGTGTTTCTGTCTCTCTCTTTTTCTCCCTGTCTCCCTCCTGCTCTAGCTAAAGATAAATGTAAAAATTTCCTCGAGTGAGGATTAAAAAAAAAGTTGTTCTCTTCTGTCATATTCTGAATCTATTCTCACACATAACCTCTATACAAAATATCTGCAAGTAAACTTTCCAGTATGGTAGCTGCTGGCCACATGTGGCTATAGAACACTTTAAATGAGGCGAACGAGACAGAGAAACTGCGTATTTAATTATATTTACTATTAACTAAAATCTAAATAGACACTTATTAGACAGTGTGGCTAGGTAGTTTAGTCGTCTTTTATTTATTTCTACGCCCAGACATAGAAACACTCTGAGGTACCCCAAAGGATCACCTGGATTATTTTTATATTCTTTATTGGTTTCTTGGAGAGTTTTCTAGATCCTCTTAGAGGATATAATCTAGTTATTGGAAGGTACATGACACATGATAAATCTACTCTAATATATCTGTCTCCCAATTCTTTGATTTTATGTTTTTTTTTTAAACCAAAAAACGATGGCATGTCATCCTAATTTATAGTGGATCTTTTCTGTGTCAGAATTTAGCCATCCTATCGAGTAATCCACGAATCTATTTCCAGTTGCTCAAATAAGCAAGTTTATTCCATAAAATAATATCACTTCAAAAGTTGTTTTTCTCTCAGTCTCTTACACTCTGAGTCTATTCCCACACATACTCTCAAATAGCAAATACCTCCCGCTGAAGTAACCAAGCTCCAAAGTCCACCAGGAGTGCCAGCCTTCTCGTACTCCCTCTGTGAGCACTGCTGGATTCTGAACTAAGTTACCGCTTGCGAGACGGTAAAGGAGTGTATACGTGTGGAGGCTGGGGGATGGGGCATGGGAAGAACTGCTTTTTTATCTTTTGATAACTGCCCCAGGAGGAGAGCAATAGAATTATCTGTGTTTAATTTTAATGGGTCCCAATAACCAATCTAAGATTCTCTTCATTTCCTTAAGGTTCTCTTGTCTGCATCTCATTCTCTGTTAACAATTTTGTTAGGGATCAAGATTTTTATATCCCAACAACAAATCCTAACCCAGATTAATTTAGGCAGGAAAAGACTTTACAGATAACAGAATCCACAGAATGGCTGGAGAAATAATTCAGGTAAGGTTCAGCCAGGGCCCATGGCCAGCTTTTTTTTTTTTTATTCTCACCCAAGGACATTTTTCCATGTTTTGTTCAGGTAGAGTGGGAGGGAGAGAGAGATAGAGAAACATTGACGTGAAAGGGACACATTGAGTGGCCGCTACCCGCACGACCCAACCAGGGCTGGGAACAAACTGCAACCAAGGTACGTGCCCGTAGCGGGTCTCTGTGGACCGCAGGCCGATGCTCCAACCGCTGAGCCAAACCGGCCAGGGCCCATGGCCAGCTTTTAATGCCAACATCACTGAACATTTTCTGTTATCCCTGCTACTAGGGAAGCCAGTGGGCACTCATGGCTCTGCCACTGACTACACCCCCTTTTAAAATAAACATTTTATTTTAGAATGGTTTTATTTTGGGGGGGAAACAAACATTCAGTCCATCGCAGTGTCTAAATTCAGTGATTTGTTTTGTATATGGATGTCCTGTTCCAGCAGCGTTTCTTGCAAAGACTGTCCCTTTCCCACTGATCTGGCTCTGCTCCTTGGTCAAAGATCACTTGACTACATTTGTGTGGGCCTATCTCTGGGCTCTTTATTCTGTCCCATTGATCTATGTGTCTGTTTTTTAATCAATACCACACTCTCTTGATTACTGTAGATTAATAGTAAATCTTGACGCCCTGGAATATCAGTTCTCCACCTTTGCTTTTCAGTATGTTATGTTGTCCATTCTTGGCATTTTGCTTTCCCATATAAACTTTATACACAAAACGGCTTCCTGGACGTTTGATTGGGATTACACAAAATCTATAGATCAAGTTGGGAGGATCTTCATGATTTATAATTTTCCAGTGTAAATACAGACTACCTCTTCACTTATTTAGGTATTTTAAAAATTTGTTTCTTTTTGCAGACACTCACACACACACATGACTACTTCAATTTTTGGTGCTATTTTAAATGACATTTTTTTAAATTTAAAAATGTAATTGTTTATTGCTGGCATATATAAAAGAAGTTAACTTCTGCAAGTTGTACAAGCCCACTGTAATTGTTATCCTTGTTTCTCCAGATTAGGTGTTTCTTTCAAGATTTTCCCTTTGTCTTTGTTTTTCAGTAGTTAGAATATTATATGACTAGGGATGTTGGTGTGTGTGTTTGGTATATTTCCTGGTTTGTGTTCTCTGAACTTCCTGGAGTTATGGTTTTGTGCCTGTCATTAATTTTGGAAAGTTCTCAGCCACTATTTCTTTAAAATATTTCTTCTGATCCATTCTATGTTTTTTCTTGTATTCCAGTTATGCATATGTTACATCTTTTGATGTTGTCCAACAATTCTTGGATATCTTTTCTCTTCCTCCTCCTGCCCATTCTGCTTTTCTCTTTGCATTTTGGTTTGGGAAATTTCTGTTGATCTGTCTTCATGTTCTTTGATTCTTTCCTCAGCTACTGATGAACCCCTTGAAGACTTCTTTTGTTGTTAATCCTCACCCGAGGATATTTTTTCCCCACTGATTTTTAGAGAGAGTGGAAGGGAGGGAGGGATGGGGAGGGAAAGAGAGATACATCGATGTGAGAGAGAGATATCAATTGGTTGCCTCCCACATGCACCCAGACAGGGTGGGAAATCAAACCTGCCACCCAGGTATGTGCCCTTGACTGGGAATCAAACCCAAGACCCCTGAGATCCTTTGGGATGTGGGCTGATGCTCTAATCACTGAGTTCGCTGAGTTACTCCAGCCAGGGCTTGAAGACTTTCTTTGTTTCTATTACACTGTTTCTATATCTTAAATTTCCTTTTGATTATTTCTTAGAGTTTCCACATCTCTTACATCACTCTTCTGTTATTTAATGTTATCTGTGTTTTCCATTAGAACCCTTAACATATTTATTATAATCACATTAAATTCTCCTTTCGATGAGTCCAACATCAGTGGCACATCAGAGCAATTCTGGTACTTGCTGTTTTCTCTTTAGACTGCCCTCTTTTGCCTTTTGACATACCTGTTAATTTTTGGTTGAAAGCCAGACGTGTTGAACTGGGTCATAGGAACTGAAGTACCCAGGTTTTAGGGTAGGTTTTCGTAGGTCTGACTAGGACTCAGGTTGTGTCAACATTTGCTATGGGAGCCAGAGGCTTCAGATTCCCCAGTGTCCTTGCTGTGTCTTCCCTCGTGACTTAGGGTATCCCCAAATACTCCTCCTCAGAGAGAGTGTGTGTCCCGCAGCTTTTTAAGGTTTTAAGGTGTCACTGGCTATTATTTTATCACCATGGTTGTGAATTACGGGGGGGGGGAGCATTCTCTATCTGTCCAGTTATCTCTCAGTCCTATAGTGAGCATGTTTCCCAAGGCTGTGACCAGGACAAGTGTTTCTCCAGTGGTGTAGCTTTTATACCCTGCCCCCCACTCTCTTCTCTGGCTGCAGCATTCCTGGTCTGTTTCCTTAAAGATCTAACCACTGATGAAGGGTTTCCTCTCTCCTTTAGATGAGACCAGACATCCGGAGGGAGCTAGAGTGGGAGGAATTTCCTTCTATCTAAAAGGAGGTTCCAGCACAGTCTTTTCTTCTGGAAAGTGGGTCTTTGTAATGGAGAGGGTTCTGGAAATATTTTACAATGATAACTCTTCTCTCCTTGCCAGAGCCAGGAGGGAATCGTTCTCAGATCTTCACTGTGAGAACCTGGTAGGGTTCCTGGAGGGAAAGGCAAGGAAAGTGTGAGATGTTCCTAAAACTCCGGAGCCTGCAACTCAGCCTCCTGCGAATGGCCACTCCAGTGTCCCCACCAGCGATGGTGCAGCAGCTTCGGCTCCAGCTGTGCCGGCCTGCATGTGCTTGTCTGGCTATGCCTTCAGATGTCGTGGTGGCTGTGTGCCCCAAGACCTCAGTTTTTTGATGGATCAGATTTTCATGTGTTCAGCTTTTTCTTATTGGAAGGCTAGAATGAAGATTTCCAAGCTTTTTCGTGTCAGAACTGAATCCACAAGTCCGTCACTTAACACTTGGACCCATTGAAATCGTTTCTAACAGTTCTTGAACTACTGTGTCACTTCTTGAATATCCGTAGTCCTTCCTTTCAGTAGGCTTCTCTAACAGGAGACGGAGCTCTGCTTGTCACATAGAAGATTTTTCTGAAAGAGCAAGAGTGCCTCCAATCTGTGCAGCCAAACAGGACACTGTTTACCAAACGTTTGATGGCAAAATCCAAAGCTTGTTCTTCCCAGTGGAGTGTACCATATCTATATGCCTACTTGTTCACTGTCATATTCTTTGCACCAACAAGTCCTGGAAAACCTTTTATTGTGTGTGCATGAATTATGAATAATTTAAAATTCAACCTTCATTTTTATTTTATGGCAAACCAAATCCTTGAGTTGGGGTTAGGGACCACTGATGCATAGAGGGGCAGAAATGATATACGTGGAGGTTCTCAAGGAGAAAACCAGGAAATTCATTTAATCTGAGTCATGATATGAAGTTTCTCCCCTAGGGAAATTCGGAAATATTTGTAAGAAGACTAGATTTCTTGTAGTTATACAGATGTTGGATGACTTCATTTCTTTGGCTACCAGAGGAAAGGGTGATCTTGGAATGCTGAAGAATTCAGGAGTGCTCAGATTGCAGCAGCAGTTATAATATGGCTGTTGTTATTATTATCAACTAGCTAATCTTCTCTATTCAAGTTTCTCGGTGATTGGAATGAAACCTGAGAAAATGCTTCCAAACCACTGATGACAGAATGATCTTCTGAAGTGAGTTTTGTAGTGATCTTTAGTCTCCTGAAGTCATTTTAGGACTTTAAGTTTGAAGATGGCCACCGATGACTGCTTCTGATGACTGTCACACTTTACCTAATTGTGGCTACATAACTGTATCATTAATAACACATAACATATAGGGTGTATTAGACAAAGATTTAAGTCCATCAAAGTGACCAATAAATTACACTGTACTAAGTGTGCTCTCATATAATCACATTTAATTTCATTATTATTATTATTTGGGTAGGCATCATCCTTATTATTTTTTAATAGATAAAAAAAACCACAGGTTTAGGATAATAAATAATTTAGCTATGATCATATAGTTAATTTGGTGGCACAGACAAGATATGAACCTTAGTTTTCTAACACCCTTGAGGTCACAAATCTCATTTTGTGAACAGCTTTATAGGCATTATCTCTACCTGTGGCGTTTGTGGAAGTATTTTCATTTTTGGTTCTGACTTTCACACTGAATCATTTTAAACATTGATAACATTAAACCTGTGTATTCATGGAACAGACACATAGATTGATATTTTATTTTTGTGCCAAATTTTATGATTATTGTCCCAACCTTAATCCAAAGAATCTCTTACCCTCACAAAAACTTCTAAAAAAAATTGCATTTAAACAAGAAAAACATGGAAATGTGTAGAATATCAAGGTTCTGAAAGCAGCTGTTATGTGTAGAAAGTGAGCATACTTTATGGCAGTTTTTAGTATCTGTTCCAGCTGCAAATGTGTAATATAATCTGCAAATTATACAGAGTAGTATTCATTTAAATGTGTAAACTTTATTGACAAGAAGACAGCTTCAAAAGAAATGGCAGGACCTGTTTCATCAATTTTGTTTGGAGAAATTTCTTGGTAAATAAGAACAGAACCGAACATGATAACTTCTGTGACACTTTAAATTGCATTTCAGGGCATCCAGCCAATTCCGCAACTTGCACAACATGAATAAGAAAACGATTTTGTCTAATTAGAACACAAAACCGTCTTGGTAAATGTGTTCTGTGTTGATATTTATATACGTGATGTACATGTGTATTATTATACACACTTGTTACACAGGCACACCCACAAACAGTTTGTTTCTGTTATGAGAAAAAACCAAAGTGAGACTGAAGTGTCTCTGGGCAAACCACTGCCGGGACATTCATTTTGGGGATTGTTCGGTGTGTTGCAGGGCATCCATTATCTCTGGCTTCTGCCTCCTCAGTGGCAGTTATTGTGGCAACTGAAAATACACTCATAAATTTCCAAAATGCCTCTTCAGGAAAGGCATTACTCCTGTTGAGAACAGCTGCTCTCAGAAGTGGCATAGAACTCAAACTAGGTCAGTTGGAGTCCTTCCCCAGGGATTTTCAAACTGGTGCTGTCCACTCTATGAGAATGACTGTGGAGACTGTCATTGGGCATGTCCTTGGCTATATGAAAATGATTGGCCTGCAATCAGGGAGATTAAAACTGACAGGGAGGAGAGGTACCAGATAGAGCTGGATGGAACTGATGTCTCCCTGCCCTGCCCTAGATTTAGTGACATTTCCTCCATTTTGATGTAGCTCATTCTGATTGGGTTTCTGTTGCTCGTTATTAAAAGAGTTCTAAAATGATATAGGTACTTATTTGAACATTATTATTTTACATACCATATAATCGGTAATCATCTTTCCTTTAATATGATGGAAGGAACTGAATTAAGGAGATATGCAATAAAGGCAAAAAAATGAGGATAACGGTAGAGAGTTATTTAAGGTTCTGCTGGATTATACTATGAAAATAAATTTTCATGAATACTTACTGGGTGAAATTGAAACTTTGTATATGTATTTCTTAAATGAAAATAAATTAGAGGGGGTAAAGAAAGTGTGTGCTGATTTGAAATATTAAGGAAGAAAATGTGTCCAAAGATAACTAAAACATTGTATCTGTTCCATGTAAATTCCTTTCTTGAAATAGTAAGCCAAGGGCACTTACCTCTCCTCACATAATCTTTACTAGGTGTTATTACGTGCTCTCTGGCAAGGCAAATGTTTTCATTGGAAGTGGCTACCTTATTAATATAGTAGATGTTTTCAGGATACCAGTATCTACCAAAATTTTGTCTGTCATCCAACTTCAGTATGGATGTTCTTTGGAAAGTCTGCAGAAGAGATTTACATTACAATAAATGTTTAGTTATGTAGAGATGGGCTATAACATGCATGCTTGGATTATCTAATGAAGCAGCCATTCAAAACAATGCGGTGTTAAAGATTGGTAAATATCACTGATTACGTCTAGTGTAGTTTCTTCAGTAGAGTATGAGGCTCATGCTCTTTGGCTGATAATCAACCATAGTTAGAGATGAAGGATGGGGATATTATGTTTTAAGGGGAGACTCATTTAAGGCAAACTTTAATGAATACATTCATATCATATTCTCAGTTTAAGTTTTAAAAATATCTGATATTCAGACACATGCAAATGAATATTAATTTGTGGAGACTGCACAGTAAAAACCGAAAGGCTAACTAACATATGTTTACTTTTCAGCTAATTTCCATTTATCCTTGTACCTCTGATAGAAATTGCTGTTTATTGTTATGAGAAACACCCATCTTCCAGTTCTTCCCCTTTCTCCTGACCCATGATGACTCTCCTGATTTAATGTGCTGGTCAACTTACCTGGACCCCTACGTCAAAAGCTTTTAAAATGGACACACATGCCTGGCCGGTGTGGCTCAGTGATTGAGCGTCATCCCATTGTACCAAGAGGTCGCTAGTTTGATTCCTGGTCAGGACACATGCCCAGGTTGTGAGCCTGATCCCCAGCCCCAGTGGGGGGCGTGCAGGAGGCGGCCAGTTGATGTTCCCTCTCATCGATGTTGTGCTCTCTCTCTCTCTCTCTCTCTCTCTCCCCCCTTTCCTCTCTCTTAAAATCAATAAAGAAAAAACAAATAAATAAAATGGACACACCTGGGAACAAAAGAAAAGTCACATAAATCATAGGCATCAACATGGGGACTCAACATCAAGTGCCCCCTCGGCCAAAGCCTTGTGACAGCCGCCATCGCTGCCTTTTCCGTCCTTATTTGTGCTACAGGCTCTTCTTATCGAGCTTAATGTTCATTTTTATCTTTTTTATGGAGCAGAACAAAACACCTGATATAGTAGAAAATAGAATCTCTCTCTCTATATATTAATATAATATACTACACTAATATAACATTAAAAATATTTTAGTGCAAGAGAATGATATTGTTTATGTCCTGTTGTAAATGCACAATTCATTAAACACTTTTGATGCTAATTAATAAAGTTCTGATTCCTCACACACACATCGATTGTAGCTACCTGGAAATTATTAATGCTATGAAATGAAAGCAGTGGATGACAGGAAGAAATTCTTCATTGAGTAATTGATGATGACAGAGGAGAAGAAGAATCCTAGTAAAAGTTCCCATGTAAGATTTACAAGTGTCAAATAAACAGGAAGGAAGACAAAGATACTGCAGAATCTATTCACTCACAAATGAGAAAATGGTTAGATATTATTAAATTCTGTGATCCAGCCCTGGCCAGTTTTGCTCAGTGGTTAGAGCGTTGGCCTGTGGTCCAGAGAGACCCGGGTTCGGTTCCCGCTAAGGACGCGTACCTCGGTTGCAGTTTGTCCCCGGCCCTGGATGGGTCGTGCAGGTGGCAACCACTCGATGTGTCCCTTTCACATCGATGTTTCTCTCTCTCTCTTCCTCTCTCTCCCTTCCACTCTATCTGAACAAAAAATGGAAAAATGTCCTCGGGTGAGGATAAAAAAAAAAAAAGTCTGTGATCCAAAAACAAAACAAAAATATTGAGTTTGGAATGATTTCCTTTGATGGAAGATACTATTCTCTTTATCATTCCTCAGCTTGTTTACTTCTCTATTTGATCCAGTGAAATCAACAAACCTCCTCATCGTGTGTTGTACAGACATTCAGGACTTGAAACAAATTAATTTTATTGCTCTTCTTAAGGGCAATATGCAATTATTTATAGTATTTTGATATAACTATATGCTATTAATAATAGGAAATGATATGGATCAATAAAACCTCTATGTTATTTTCATCTAATATTTAAAATGAAGAAAAAATTGTAACAGTGAAATATTTTGAGTGACACAGTCATTTCAGTGATATTGGAAATCATACTGTTTGAGTCCGTAAAATTAGACTAGAAAAAAGCTTTCAGGAATAAATGTTATTGAAAATTCAAGTGCCTGAATAGAATGGCAAAATGACCAACTTAGCTGTCTTCCCATCTTTAAATTTTATGGAATCTTTTAAATGGATTACTATATTGCACACGAGAATTTTTAACTAGTTTTTTTTTTTTTTCATTTAAGCTACTAGTTAACATTTAACATTATATATAGAAACATAATCAGAACACTAGAAATGGCATCTTTGGAAAAACTCCTGATTTAAAAAAAAATATTTCATATAATGTTGCACATATTTCAATAACATAAAATAAGTAGTTGAGAATGTATCTGAAGTATGTGAGTAATGTTGACCAATACACTGAATCTTTCAATCCCAGGACTTTAATCATATTTTCCCTGTCAAATAGTATTCTGGAATCATCAAGATAATTATCTAAACCCTCTAAATTGTTTCAATAAGTTAAGAATATATCTTCACATGTTACTTGTGTCTTTGTTTTTTTAGCATAAAGCAAGCTTCTTACAAATATTCTTAGAAAATATATTCATCCCTTTCAAATATTCTTACTTGATTCATTTTTCTCTGGAAAAATAATGAGATAGAATTCCATTTCAGTACTATTTTTTTTTTAAAGTTGGTCATAGCTATGGGAAAAAAGGCTCAAAAAGATTCTAAAAGTCTTACTCTTTCCATCACCAGAAAGACTTACCTTTACATCTAATCTAGATTAGACATTAGTTTCTTCTGTTCCTCTATCACATTTCTCCTGTTTTACATGTTCACAGCCTCTATCTGCTTCATGTATGTATGTATGTATGTATGTATGTTTGTATGTATGTATTTACAGGCTTGTAGACTATCATGTTCATTACACTTTAAGTGTCATGAGGGCATGGATCTCTTTTTATCTTACTCAGTGCTGTGTTCCCAGTATCTTCTATAGAGACTAGAACGTAAGTTAGGGATTTTTGTCTGTTTTGCTCCCTACTGGATCTTCAGCACATAGAATAGTGAATAACAGAAGGAAGGAAGGAAGGAAGGAAGGAAGGAAGGAAGGAAGGAAGGAAGGAAGGAAGGAAGGAAGGAAGGAAGGGAGGGAGGGAGGGAGGGAGGGAGGAAGTTGGATTAATATAGTAGGCATTTAGTAAATATTTATTGCATGAAAAAAATTAACTCTTCCTGTGTTTCAAGATTTTATTTCTGGACACCATTTTAAGGATAAATTTCATCTAGGTTTTGGTTGTTCTGATAGTAGCAATATTCTGGTATTGCAAAGCAGTCTTACCCATCTCTGAGCTTATATGGTTTTGCAAAGTATTGCATTCAGAATTCAGAAATTATCCATTTGTTTTACTTTAAATTGCACTCTATAGAAGTAGAAGAGTATACTGAAGACAATTTTTTTTCCAGGAGAAAGTGGCCCATTTCGGGGCCGGGACTGTTGTCTATGGCCTTGATGGCATTAACTGAGTTTAAGAAAGTGAACTGTATCCAATATACTCTGCTTACTGATCAAAGGAAACATGGCCTTACCTACTGTCAAACAATCTTGAGAGAATCTGAGGGAGGAGGTAGGGAAAATAAGTCATGGCTCTTTCCAGATCTAGAGTTTCTATATAGTTGCCTGTATTTTCTCTATTCCCTAAAAAGTTATCAGCTGATATGGTGAGCATAATTATGACAATTCTGCCATTTAACAATTAAGTTTTCTGTAAGGAAGAAACTCCACTTATTTGGTGATGATATAAGACGTTTTGAGAATACACTTATTTATAGTCATATTTTCTATTAATGCCAGGGAATAGATCATAACCTCACCATCATAAAGTTAAAATTAATCAATTCTTTAAAAATGTGCCCACATTATCGACAATTATTGCTTATTTGTATCAATCATAACATGCCTTAAAGTAGCAGTTCAGGGAAACAAATACATTTCTGTCTTTTCCTCCTCTCATATACTTGAATTCTTCTTACTGTCTCCCTAGTTCTATCCTGCATCTTTTTTTTTTTAATATTTTATTTTATTATTATTATTTTTTTATCCTCACCCGAGGACATTTTTCCATTTTTTGTTCAGACAGAATGGGAGGGAGAGAGCGGAAGAGAGAGAGAGAAACATTGACGTGAAAGGGACACATCGAGTGGCTGCCACCCGCACGACCAACCAGGGCCGGGGACAAACTGCAACCGAGATACACGCCCTTAGTGGGAACCAAACCCGCAGGCCGATGCTCTAACCGCTGAGCCAAACTGGCCAGAACTCTATCTGCATCTTTAATGATTATTTCTCTTCAGCACCAATGTATGTAGAAGGGAGGAGGTGAATGGCTGGAAATGAGAATAAAGGAAATAAATGAGAAAGGAGGAAAAAACAAAATCAATTTCTTTTCTTAAAAAAGTGGCAGAATAAGTTAGTTCCTTTCAATAAATTATGGGCTGTTTGCCTACTTAATCCCACCTTCCCTCAGCTCCCAACAGGAATAGTTGATAAAAATGAAAGGAAAAAAATGCATGCTAAATATACTCCAAGTCAAGTCATGTTGATGTTTTCCTTTCTTCATTTCTGTAACTGGTTTTGGCACCTTAATACAAGGTTGATAGCATGCGAATCCACACAATAACCTAGTTAGGATTCCTACAATAAATAACTCCCATCCCCATCACTGTTAGAGCATCATTGCGAAGATCGGAGCACAGCGATGCTCCCTTATGTTTCTTATTTTCCAGATCAATCTGTTTTTCTTAATTTTAATTTATAATCAGCACAACTGAAGCTTCCTAATCATATCAGACATGCCAATCCTTTCAGAAGCAAATCTGATTTAACATCAAGGAGCCTGGCTTGTGTTCTTGGAGGAGTTTCGCCCCTACTGCTCTCCAGAAGTTTTTGGCTGGGACGTAACACATCGACACAGCTGAGATGCAAACCGGTTTCCTAATACTTGGTGGACAAAAACCTCTCTCCTTGCAGCCAAGGAATCTCTTTGGTCAGCATAGCCCAGGCAGTGACACTGCAATTTCTTGTTTGTAGTTTTGATGGACGGGAAGAGAAATAAAAATATGCACAAAAGGAAATGGCTCATGAAAAAGTTTGGAATAAAATAAAAGCTGTTGCTTTGAAGGTGGAGGTGTGCTCACCTTAAATGTTTAAAGGGATGTACGGAGAGAGAGAATATAGGCTTATCATCCTATTTTGTTTTGTGTCTCAGAATAGTTCAACCGAACAGACAAATACCAGCGATGCTATCTTAAGGGATACACATTTCTCCGAGAAGGGACGTGGTGGGGATTTCTGGCCTACAGAGCAGACAGCGATGAGCTTTCCTGGCTAGTTGCAAGCTGGGGCTTGGGTCAGGCTTCACTAGGCACACAAGGCTCTGATTCTGTATCATTAAAGACTCATTATCTCTTTTAACTTCTGTTGAAAGCATTCATCCATAGCTCCAGCTACTACTGAAACAATAGAGGCTTCTAGCTCAGTAATAATGCCCCCTTTTTTTTCTTCTTTTGCTAGCTTAAAGAGCCTTTAAAGGATGGATTGGCTTACACAATGCAGAAACAAAAAGCTACTGCTCAGGAACATATGAAAGATTATTTCTATAAGTAACTTCCATTTTAAAGAGTAGAGGAAAATCATCTGATGTGAGTTTCTCAGAGCTGGGGGTCTGCATACACGTGGATGCTACATCCCTGTCGGGGAAATATTACATTTTCCCGAGGAGAATGGCGTACCTTACTTATGCTTAGCTTCGAAGAGAGAAGTGCTTTAATAAGAATGAAACGGGCTTGGTGTATTGATCTTGCCAATTTGTTTGGTATTAATATATATTTGGCAGGGAGCTGAACTCTCCATTGAATTCAACAGTGGATTATGTGAACAGTAATTTCTACATTTACCGGCTTTGTTTACACTTTCATTATACCTCTACTGCATTATCTGATGCCTTCATATAGTTTTCAATCTTATAGCCACTTTAATCTCCGCCTGCACTCAGCATATCTGAGTGAGTTTGTTGGCATAAGGGAATTTTGAAGGTTATATTACAGTACATGAATCAACAGAAAATGAAATGCACTGGAGACATGATCAGCCAGTTTTAATTCATTGCAGAAAGTTATAGATACCAAAACGCATTTAATGTAATCTGATCTCTTTATTCAGCCCTGAATTTATGAGCAATTCACCAGGAGTCAAATGACAACTTTGTTTTAAAAATAGTAGTCTATATTGAATGCCATTTTAATATATCTCTGACATATTTACATTTACAGAGTAGGGAAAAGTGGAATCTTTGAACATAAATTTCCCTTTTCATAGAAAAGAAAAGCCCAAGAAAGATGATACTTCTGTTCATTGAAACATTATCTGTCATTGTAACATAGGTCAGGTTGGCGATAACAGTTAAATAAATCCAGCTCATCAGCGCGGCTGGTAAACAGATTAGAAACCCCCTAGATTACTGAGCATTTCATTTGAAGGAGGAGGCAAATCACGTCATTGTGCTCAGCGCTATAAAACACATTCCACGTCGACAAGCCTGCTCTTGGCCTGGAGTGATCAGATGGTTTGGTTCAGGCTGGCCAACAAGATGCTTCCCAGACAATTTCCCTCACAGCAACACACATACATGTCAGACATCAGTCAATTACTGTTTGTTTATAAGACGTGATTCTTCATTTGGAGTCCCAAGTTGTTTTGGTGAGATTGACCCCATATAAGTCCCTTGTGTTACCTGGGAAGAGATAAGGTAACCCCTTCTCACTTAGATTTGAGAACTCTCCTTCTCCCACGTACCCTGGCTTTGCAATTTAGGTTGCATGGCAGATGTGGAAATACTAGTTGCTATTTTTCTTTCAACATACAACATTTTTTATCTATTTCAAAGCAAACAACATTTCCTTTTTGTGTTTCTGAACATTTCTGAGTTTTTTTTATGTAGAAGAGCTATGTAATTTTAGTAAGCCCAAGAAAATAACATAGTTTGATAGCATCTTAGCTTATTAAATGTGGGAATTATTATCATTATTATAAAAATACTATACAATACCTATAGAGAATAAAAGTATATTTTATGTATTATGCTTTTTTAGTTGTAATTGTATAAACAATATACTTTATTAAGTCTGTGAGATAAAATTGTAGGTTTCATAACAAATTTTATGTAATAGTAGCCTTTGGATGGAGGTCATTCTGAGTGATTAGCTTAATTGATAATTTTGTAACTAGAATTGGATTCTACATTATTTTAGAATTACAACATCCGTGGTAAACATTTTCCTAACAACAATAAAACGGCTAGTTTTTATCTAACAGATATAAATTTCCATCCCCCAAATATTCCAAACCACAAATTGACCACTTTTAACTATTTTTATTATTTAGTTCATTTTACTCTGGCAAAATAATGAGATAGTACTATGTTTCCTTTATATTGCTTTAAAAAGTAGATCATAAGGATGATAGAGGAGATAAAAAAAAATGAGTTGACCTATTGGAGAAGAAAGAATTAATTTTCAGAATTAATGACCAGATACCCTACATTTTTGGTTCACAGAAATCAGGAGTAAAAACAATTTCTTAGAATCACACACCAACAGTCTGTCCAAATGGACCCGTGTGGCCTGGAGGAAAAGCTCCATCTAGTACAGCATCAAGAAGTGATTTTTCCAGCGTCTAGCAAACATTAATGTTAGAAACGAATGCTTCCTACATAGCCCGAGTATTCCCTCCCTTGATTTCATCTAATTGTTCTATTTCTTTAGTGTTTCTTTCAAAAATTGGTTAACTAGCCGTACCCTCCCTCGGTTTCCACCCACTCAAACCACATTTAGTTCTTTATGTTTTCATTACAGTTCAATTCCTCTAATCAAAGTTATTTACATTTCTCATTTTTACCCTTTTTGAGGGGGAGGGAAATGAATCTGTGACACAATAGTATTCTAATTATGCTCTTTTAAGTGGTATGATGAGAGAGGCTTTTCTAGCTTATAAACACTGAATTTCTAATATTGTAGCCCAACTTGATGCCCATGAAAATCCTATACTGAGAGCTTTACAATATTAACAATTTATTGTATCTCTTCCTTTTGAATAGCCATATACTTTGAGATTTTCAGGATACATCTCAAGTGATCTTTATTGTCTCTACCTATACAACTTGTCTCGGTTATGCCAAGTTTACCAAATAGAATGAGCATTATATATTCTTTATCTTTATAACTCCGAATGATCTTTCACAGTCTTAAGGACTATTTCAACTATATTTAAATTACAAAAGTGAGCATAACCAAAATATAATATACTGAACAGAACATGGAAGGATTAACATCATCTTGGGTGCATAGTCTTAAAATAAAAATAATAAAGGACTTAAAAAAATCTTTGTTTTTTGTTAACCCTGGGATGAAATGCCAGAAGTTGTAGTTGGCATAAAAGTTGACTTTCTTTTACTTCTAGGCAAGAAGAGTGGTGGTGTTGCTGGAATGGAGAAGGGATTGCAGCAGGTAGGACGGAGTCTTAAGTAAGCTTTGGAGGAGGCTATGCCTTTAACTCAGGAGTGAGGGAGTCTGCCTGTGGTCCACTTGCACTATTCCAAACCCCACCTCAACCCTCTCCCATTCTTCCTACATCTTTCTTCATTCTTCCCTCCATCTCAGCAGCTTCTTCTCCATACCTGTCTCTGGGGGTTGGCTGCTAATGGATTAAGATTTTATCCATGCTAAGAAAGTTAAAATTTTAACAAGATTTTTCAGATAGAAAGATTTCAAGATTTCAGGTGTGCAGAAGATACTTTTAAACAAGATGCTGTATGCATGAATGATTCCAAGGTTGTTGGAGATGGAGCCAATATTCTCACTCCATCCAAATTTTAATTGTATTCCAAATGTTCCAAGTCATCTAGATATAGTAGTACAAATATTTTGTAATGATCAGAAATGTGATAGAACTGATCAAATATGTAAAAACAATTATGCAAATTGGCGAGTCTCAGTAAGGATTCCTTGATCAGTACTAGCATGGAAATGTGTTTGTTTTGGTAGAAAATAGTAGCAAGAAAAGAACTATGAGGGTCATTTTTTTTTAAACTATCAATCATTATCTTGCTCTGATAACCGGTGCCTTCTCTAACAATTTCTGTTCGTTACACCCCTCCGGTATGCTGTCTATGACACCCCTTCACTTTGGGCCATCATGCATTCTTGAAAACCATGGACCTACTCACCAGAAAGAATATTAAGAACAGTTATGCTCTTGATAGGAACAAATGAAGCAATGGCTAATGGATGACACTCGTAAAAGAATGAACATAGCAATATTACAAATATTAATACAGCCTGTGGTCTTCATACCACACTTTGAAATTTGGTTTGACCACTGGTCAGTAATTTAATACAATTAAACACTGTCCCGTCATATGGGAATTCACTCGAATATTTATAACTCTCTTGCATTTAGAAGTCTGCTAACTTTACTGCCGGCGCTATCTCAGAGCGCAAAGAGAAAAGAAAACACTGAAGAGAAGTGAAAACAGAAAGTAAAACCTCTGAGTGTAGCTGAAGCCGAGCGTTAGGGGCAATGGAGCGGAAAGGAAAGTTGGGATACAAGACGATGCCTGTTAATTCATAGAACAACTGCGTTTATCCATTCGAGGTAATGCAAATGCATGATAAAAGTGAAATGACCAAATCCAATTATATGCATCAATTCTATCTCCTTGAGCAATTATCATTCTTTCGTAAACTGTAATTTTGGCCACTTGTGTGTACCAACCCTTAATTGTCAGTAATTCTCTGGTTTTCTAGCGTTTTGTAATGAGATATTTTAGCGCATCACGCTGCGGCCGCCAGCCACTTACGTCGCAGAACCGAACTTCCAAAGAGACATGTAAAAACCGAGAGGCAGTCACGTGCGGCATTCTGAAATATTTTGCTTATTTACTTGATATTTAAATACAGGAAATTATTGATAGAAACAGTAGTAATAGTAAGGGTCCTGGGGCTGTGGCTAGTGTTTTTCCTTTCATGCCACAGTCTCATTAAGAATTGTAGAAAGGGGCCTTCTGGTGGCTATGGCAGCGTAGGTAAACGCGGTTCTCGCCTCCTCCCACAATCACATCAAAACTACAACTAAACTATAGAACAACCATCCTTCAGAAGCCCTGAAATGGAGCTGAGTGGAAGTCCTACAACAAAATTAAACAAGTCACATGGACACTGGTATTAGGGGCAGAGGTGTTCATGGGCTGGTCCTATACCCACATGTGGCAGATAAAAATCAAGAGGGCACCTCGACTGGGAAGGTCCTCCCTGAGGAGTGAGGGGTCCCTGTCCCACACCAGGCGCCCAGTTCAGGAAGAGAAGTCCCCATAACTCCTTGCTGTAAAACCAGCAGGGACGAGGCTGAGGGAGGCTGAGACTGCTGGAGCCCCAGGCAGCTCCTCTTAAAGGGCCTGCATATGGACTTACTTGAACTTGCTCCCTCTGGTGTCCAGTGTAAGAGAGGCAGCTTGAAAGGCTCCAAAGTCATATGGAGAAGAACTGAGTTGTTTGGCATTGGGCTGAGAGCTGGAAAGGCAGCCCCCCCCCCCCCTCCCCGTGCCCCCCCACCCTCCCGACCGGACAGAGGTGGTGGCAGAGGCCTTTGTTCCTTTGGTGAGCCCTCCCCCCACAGGGCAGGCAGTTGGGAACCATATCTGGGACTCCAGCAACTTGGCTCACACTATTTGCCCCGCCCTGGTGATTCCCTGAGGCCCCGCCCCACCCAACTTTCAGGCCCACCCAAGCTGTTTCCAGTAGCTTTACCCTAGGATTGGCCTGTCTTGGTTCCTGCTTCAGATTTTCCTCAATTCTCTCAAACATCCCCATACCTCTCACTAAGTGGTCCCAGGCCTGCCACCAGAAGCCCCCAGCCTTGGTTCACAGCTTGGCTTTGCCTGGGCACCTCCAAGCCCAGCAAGTGAAGCAACCATCAGCAGATCACTTTATAGCTTATGTCTGGTGGCCCTGGGTAGAACACAGGCAGTGGCTGACCTTGCCCCAGAGCCAGCACACCCAGTGGACAGCTTCAGACCATGTCGAAGCACCACCACCCAACCACCTCCATAAGTGACACACTCAAGGAGTGGACTCAGTGGACCCGAGCCCTGCTAAAGTAAGTCTTGCTCTGTGTGGTGGGCCCCTACCCAGCTGATCCTCCAAGGTAGTCAGAGGTCAGTAGTCAGTTGGACAGCCAATCCTTGCAGCTGATCAGCCTGAGTAAATCCCTCCCATTGATGTGCCAACAGTAATCAAGACTCATTTACAACAGAAGGGTGTACAGTCCACACAAGAGGTATACCTTGAGGACGCACCTGGGGTGACTAGGGGTGCTGTGCTATTGGACCCTATGAGACACTTACTACAATAGGCCACCCTATAAAGCCTAGGAGACATAGCAACTCTACCTAATACATAGAAACAAACACAGGGAAGCAGCCAAAATTAGGGGACAAAGACACATGTCTCAAGTGAAAGAACAGAACAAAACTCCAGGAAAAGAATGAAATGAAATAGTGATAAGCAGTCAATCAGAGGCAGAGTTCAAAAACTGGTTATAAGGTTGCTTAAAGAACTGAGTGAGAACTTCAAGAAATTAGTGAGAACTTCAACAACATAAAAAAAAGGCCAGTCAGAAATAAAAGATGCACTAACTGAAATAAGGAATAATTTACAGGGAATCAATAGTAGAGTAGGTGAAGCCAAGAAGAAAACCATCAATTTGGAATATAAGGAAGTAAAGAACACCCAATCAGAACAGCAAAAAAGAATCTAAAAAAAAAAATAAATAAAGATAGTGTAAGGAGCCTCTGGGACAACTTCAAGTGTACCAACATTCACATCATGGGGGTGCCAGAAGGAGGAGAGAGAGAGCAAGAAATTGAAAACCTATTTGAAAAAAACAATAGCAGAAAAATTCTCTAACTTGGTGAAGGAAACAGACATATAAGTCCAGAAAGCACAGAGAGTCCCAAACAAGATGAACTTCAACAGGTCCACACCAAGACACATCATCATCAAAATGCAAAAGGTTAAAGACAAAGAGAGAGGATCTTAAAAGCATCAAGAGAAAAGCAGTTAGTTACCTATAAGGGAGCTCCCACAGGACTGTCAGCTGATTTCTCAAAGTTTACAGCCAGAAGAGAGTGGGAAGAAATATTCAAAGTGATGAAAAGCAAGGACCTACAACCAAGATTACTCTATCCTGCAAAGCTATCATTTAGAATCGATGGACATATAAAGAGTTTCCCAGACAAGAAAAAGCTAAAGGAGTTCATCATCATTAAACCAGTATTATATGAAATGTTGAAGGGTCTTCTTGAATAAGAAGATAAAAAATATGAACAATAAAATGGCAATAAATACATATCTATCAACAATTGTATCTACAAACTAAATGAACAAGCAAAACAGAAACAGACTCATAGATACAGAGAACTTTATGTTGGTTGCCAGATGGGAGGGGGGTTGGGGGATGGGTGAGAAAGGTGAAAGAATTAAGAACTACAAATTGATTGTTAGACTGATGAACCTCAAAGGGAAGGGGGAGGGGTGGGAGAAGAGATAAACCAAAGGACTTACATACATAAATGCATAACCAATGAACACCGACAATAGTGTGGGGAAAGCAGGAGAGGGGTGGGAGCGGGGAGAAGGGGGTCAATGGGGGCAAAAATGGGGGACACTTGTAATACATTCAACAATAAAGATAAGTTTAAAGCAAAAATCCCAGGTTTTTCCTGTATTAAATGATACCATGTAAACAAGGAAAATCATGACTGCTGCTCCTGGTTATTTAGTTACCAAAATTCTCTAGTTTGCTCAGAAATATCATTTTTCAATAAATACAAGGAGTAGAAACTGGTCAGAATATACAACCAATTTTTCAAAAAATGTCCGTGTGTACTTTCTAAAGGATTGGAGGCTTGAGTGTTTTCCACATAATCAAGTCAGCAGGGTGGTGGCACTGTCCAGGAATTGATGCCATGGAGAGTGTAGAGTGGGCATGGTTGGGAACACCCCCAGATTGCTTCCCTCTTTCTTTAAAAGGAAGTCACTAGGAAACTTGCAAGTGTGTTACTAAGTAAAAGAAGCCACTTTGAAAAGGTTTCATACTGTATGATTCCAACTACATAACATTTTAGAAAAGGTCCCTCCATGTCCCAGAGACGTGGAAGTGGGGTACAGATTGACAATCCCCAGGAGAGGGGGTGAGTGGAGAGATAAACCACAGAACTTATATGCATGTGTGCATGAATAATGGACATGGACAACAAAGCTGGGGACAGGACAGGGAGGGAGGGGGAGGGGGGAATCAGTGGGGGGAAAAGGAGAAACATCTGTAACAAAAAGAAATAAATTAATTAGAAAAGGTAAACTATGGAGATAATAAAAAGATCAGTGGCTACCAGAGGTGGGGTTGCGGGGAGAGATGACTAGGCAGAGCACGGGAACTTTTTAGAGCAATAAAATACTTTGTGTGGTATAATGATAGACATGTGTCATTATACATTTGTTCGTGCCTACAGAATTTACAGCACTAGCCTGGCCAGTGTGGCTCAGTGGTTGATCATCAACCCATGCAGCAAGAGGTCGCCGGTTCGATTCCCGGTCAGGGCATGTGCCCAGGTTGTGGGCCCGATCCCCAGTGGGGGGCATGCAGGAGGTGGCCAATCGATGTTCTCTCTCATCGATGTTGCTATCTCTCTCTCCCTCTCCCTTTCTTTCTCTCTAAAATCTTGGGGCGGGGGGAGAAACATCTGTAACAAAATAAATTAATAAAAATTGAAAAAAAAAAAAGAATTTAGAATTTACAACACCAGAATTGAACCCTAAGTTAAACTATGGATTTGGGGTAATTAAGATGTGACAGGGTAGGTTCCCCTTTGGTAAAGCATGCCCCATTCTGGTGAGTGGTTGCTGATAATGGTGGAGACTATGCATGTGTGTCAGCAAAGGGAACATGGGAAATCTCAGCACCCCCAGTTTAATGTTGTTGTAAACCTAAAACTACTCTAAAAAAGATAAAGTCATTTAATAAAAGGAAGCTATTGTACTGGTTCATCTCAAAGATGCCTCGGAGTTTCTGGTGGTGGCCTTTAGTGACCCTTTAGATTGGTTAGTAGAGAGGGTGGTGGTAGCTGGTGGAACAGAGCTGGCCAGGCACTCAGGAGATTTGGATTCTCTGGAGTCTTGGCTCCTCACTAGTTATGTGATCCATGTATGCAGCCTGAGGTTTGAGTATCTCGTCTGTCCAATGAAAACATTGAATTAGATTTGTATAATACCTTCAGATCTCAAGGTTCTTCTAACAGCCAGTGATCTATCTGAAAGTTGTATATTTCCCCAAGTGTTTCCTTGCTCATGATTATTTGCAGCTATTTTTATATTCCTACTGTTCTTTGATTAACATCCTTGTGTTTGTTGCCTTTTTAAATGACTTTTTAAAAAAGACTGAATATGAGAGCTTTGGAATGAATAGTTTCTTCTCTTGTTTCTTTTATTATTTGACCCTCCTTTTTTTTTCTATTATTTTTGGACTGCTCAATTAAGATTATTTAAAAAAAAATTTTTTCCCTCTTTTCCTAATCTCTCTCTGTCTGGAATGCCTTACTTCTGAATTGAATCTTGTTTGCCATTTCTCGTAATGTTTCCTTAGTCCGTGAGCATCCCAAGATCTTTCAGAAATACTCTGCGCACCTTATTCTTTTTGGGTTTTCTTCATTGCCTATTCATCCAAGCCTAGATTCTCTATTCGAATTTGGAATCTCTTCCAACTTATATTGTAATTCATGTTTAGTTTTTCCTTTTAATGAACATTCCATTTAGTCCATTTCATTTGGATACCCATCCTCTTACATTCAAAACGGCAGGTGTCCCTTCTCCTGCCAGCGTGCTCTTTCCTCCCTGAGAGATCGATGTCACGATCCACCGCGTCTCCACTGCTAGAAACATTGGCAGCATCCTCGGCCTCTCCTTCGCTCTTATTCTTCATCACTAGGTCACCATGCCAACCTATGTGAGGGGAATTCCCCCAAATTAAGGATGCTGGCAAGAAGAGAGGTTGGCATCTCTTTTCTCACTTGGTCATTTGGCTGGGCAGCTGACTTGTTTGTTGGCCCTGCATCTCCCTGGGCAAACAAAAGTAATTAGAAAGAGATGATGGACCAGGGAACAGAGGCAAAGCAGCCTCGGTCACGCACAAAGGTGTGTGCGTTTCCTAGAGGTCAATGGGCATCGCAGAGAAACGGGGGCTGTGTCGAAGGACTTAGAGAGACGCTGTGGGGTATTTTAATGGGGGCAGGAGCTAGAAGATTTGGAAGAGAGCGAACTGGAGCTACTTGATGCCTTGATGAAGGAATATATGCACGAACAAAGCCATGTTCAAAAGCAGTGTACAAAGGCAGATGTGAGGAACTCAAAAAGGAGAAGAATTAGGCACAAATAATATCCGCATTCCGAAGGTACAGATGCTATTTAAGTACAAAAACATGTATTTTCATCACTAAAATGAAACTCATAACAAGCTGCCTGTTTGTACTTCATCCTACACCCCTTTCCATCTTGGCCTTTCTTTTACCCCACAAAAGACATATGATTGCTATTGCGCTTCAAAATGAGTCTTGTGTTCTTTGGTCATCGTCTATCGACTGGCTAGTTCTGCGTGTTAACTACTATTTAGTTACTGTGAAGATAACTATGTAAGGCCATCATTTTTTTTCCCCTGGGTCATCATTTTCCCTCTTCATATCTCATAATGCAATACTCTCCTCTGACATAGTTGCTTTAACAGGCTTGAAAACTGCAAACACAAGTTTTTCATGGTTTTAGACCCATGCCCATGTGATGCTCTTTCAGAAAACGGAATATATGCTACTTTTCTTCTTTAAAAAATAGTGCTTTTTATTGCTTTCTGCTTTAGAGCTGCAAACCAATACTGCCATCCACTGTTCCTTTAGATAATCTTTTTTTTTTTTTCCCCCTCAGCTCTTGCCAAGATGTTGTGAAGAAAAACCTGACAACAAAATGAAGTTCTTGAAAGGATGGGGAGCTTGTTTCTTTCGAGCAAGTGCCGCCCTGAAGATCATAAAGGAATCAAACAACATGACTTTTCTTCTTTTTCCAAATGCCTGGATTGAGAAAATGCTCTTTCAAAATGTGACCAAGTAAATGAGCAATCTATAGAGTCAACTTCTTCCTGGACATCACAGGAAGGGAAAAATCACCTCGCTCCTCTTTGATCACTGTTTAGCTTTGCTTCCTGCAGCTCCCCAGGCTCAGGGCTATTTCTCATCCCAGTCACAGCCTGGTGTTTCAGGAAGAAAGCTAGTCTTCCCCTCCAAGCCATCACACAGGGCATCTCTATTAGTGGGAGAAGGCCTCCAACTCCGCGGGGAGCGTGCATTCCCGATGCCTGACCCCTTTGATTTTGCGCCTTTCTGTTCTGCTCTAAACGTGTCCCGTATTTATTATGTATCTCTTTTTAGTCTTACTTTTTCTAGCTTCAGCTCAATTTCCAACTAATGAATTTGTAACTAAGAGGATGAGGAATTCCTTATTTTTCTCTCTTGTGAAATACAACTGACCCGTTAGGTAATCAAGGCCAATCAAGAGGCCAGAATGTAGGGCAGGCCACGGCACTGTTGGAAGGCCTCGAGGCGAACGGGTCCGATTCCCTGATGACTAGTGAGCAAAGCAAAACCCAGAGAGGAGCAGGAAGACACCTGGAGCCATAGAGCCAGTAAACGCCAGGGCCAGGAACAACCCAGGTCTCTCAACCCTGGTCAATGCCCTTTTCCTGCAAAATACTCCTCCAGGAGCACTGTCCTCTCTGCCTCTGGGTCACAGGACATCGTAAAGTGCTTAACAAAAAATAACATAAATCTCTCTGAAGGTGTCATCGCTCCTCCAGGCCTTTCATCCCCTTCTCTTGACTCCCCCTCCTGGAAAAGTAGCAGGATGCCGAGGTTGGGAATGAGCTCCCAACAGTAACATCCCTCGTCTGTTTCACCCCGGAGAGGAGAAGGTACGTGAGCCTGCTGGCCTGGAAAGGGGCACCGGCCGAGGGCTGTCTGCATTTCAGTCCCACTTTATTAAAAGGACAATTGAATGTTATTTTACTTACGTGGATTTATAGCTTCTGCATTAGGAGATCTCTGATCCTTCATTCATTTGGGCACCACTTACGACTGAACTGTCCTTTGAATTTATACAGGTCATATCTCCTCATTATCTCTTAAAATAGCCCTACAGCAGCCCGCAGGATAATACTGGAAAGCGGAATAGCTCCCTCCAGGTGTGTGCACTGCCGTCCATTCAGCAACCACAACCTGCCTGAGCAAACACACCCATCTGCGGTTCCCGTTCCCCTCGGGTTTTCATCCAGTGGCTGCTGGCACTCTGTACTTTATGGATTGACATGGAGTGGGTGTGCATTTGAGCTGTACACAGTTTTACCGCAGGGGGAGATGTGCTGGCATGCTTTGAGGAGAACCATTCCTGTCTCTGACAACAGGCTTTTTTTTTTTTTTTTTTTCCCCTAAATAAATGATTAATAAAGATAAAATTGATTTAGAGAAGTTATTGGAGGTGGGTAGTTATAAAATACCCTGTGAGAGAAGGGCCGCCGTGGGCACACAGGGAACAGATTAGTTTGGTTATGAGGCGTAAGGTTGTAAGGAAATTACTATTCCCCCAAATCATATTATGCACCAGGCATTGGGTTAGGGATTTCGAGTATGCAATCTCATTCCTTATAATGCTCTGGAGTAATTGCGATTACCCCCACTTTTCAGGTGAATAAACTCAGACTGGGAGAACAAGAGGTTTCCCTGAGATCGCTTAGCAGATAAAGGCCGAGTCCAAGTGTACCTGAATAGAAGGCGATGTGAGCAAGGGGGCTTGGAGCCCGCACTGCAGCAGGGAGCTGATTTACTCTCCTGGAGGCGAAAACGCAGAAGGAATATTGGAGCAGGGGCCTAGAAGGACTGGAACTCTAAATGCCTGGTGAAGGTTATTTAATTTTATTCTATAGACAATGCTGAATCACTGGTGCTTTTACAGATAGGAAGAGTCCTCAAAATTGTATTTTAGAAAAAGAAACCTGAGAGTCATGTGCCACGTGGACACTGAAAAGAGAAGACCAGTTTGAGAGCCATTCTAACAGCCCGGGGATGATGGGAAGGGAAGACGAGCAATAACATTTCTATCGGGTGGCCTTTGAGTATAACACAAAATGGGCTGACAATGCCAATAATTCATTCACTCATTCTTCTATTATTTATCACTGTGCTAAGTATTGGCATCTTATGTTATAATTGGTAGCTTATTAATTTTTTTTCCTTTATTGATTTTACAGAGAGAGGAAGTGAGAAGGAGAGAGAGCTAGAAACACTGATGAGAGAGAATATTGATTGGCCGCCTCCTGCATGCCCCCACTGGGGATTGGACCCACAACCTGGGCATGTGTCCTCACTGGGAATCGAACCGGCGACCTCTTGGTGCACGGGTTGATGCTCAACCACTGAGCCACACCGGCCGGACGGTAGCTTATTAATTTTAAGTGAACCTTTTATTTGGAAATAATTACAAATTCATATATAATTATAAAAAATAATGCAGAAAGGCCCTGGCCAGGTAGCTCAGTTGGTTAAGTTGTCATCCCCATATGCCAAAGTTGCGGGTTCAATACCAGGTCAGGGCACATATAAGAAACCAATGAATGCATAAAAATGTGGAACAATAAATGGATGTCTTTCTCTCTCTCTCTCTCATATCAATAAATAAAACTTAAAAAATAAAGAAATAATGCAGAGATATTCTGTGTACCCTTTACCCAGTTTCTGCATTGGGAAATCTTGCAGAATTCTAGTGTAATATCACTGCCAGCGTCTTGACATTGATACAATCCACTGATCTTATTCAGGTTTCCCCTGTGCTTACTTATACTCATTGGGTTTAAAAAATATTAGTTATTCAATAGGCCAAGTACACTGTTACTATGCTCGGTTAATCAGCTTCTGTCATGAATACGCATGCGTTCCCAAGCTCACCACAAAGGAGTGTCTAAGAATCTTGTTAAAAAGCACCTGTACCAGCCCTTCCCTCAGTCGGGTTCCACAATAACAGTTCTGAACCTGCGACTAAATCTTATTTCTTGTCGTTGAAACCTGCCTATGCTTTCCTTCAGCTGCCTTCCATGTCTCCTGAAAGTTATTCGGAGTTGGTTAAGTATTTTTCTTCTCTCATTGAATTAGGCAGAGTGCATCGATAGACTGGAGAGGTCTTCAAGCTCAGAAAGCTGGTTATTCTACGGCTGTCAGGACTCACATTCTTCACCGTCCTGCGTGGATCTGTCTATGCAAAGACCTCCAGGTGGAACACACCAGGCCCACAGATGTTCTTTCCGACTCAGCGTGAGCAGTGTGATTTGGGGTGATGTTGTTAACCTCTGTGGGCCTCAATATTCTTGTCCCTTCCACTTCACAACATCATGAAGATAACTCCGCATTTTCTGCCCTTTTCTTCCCTGTTTTGTACCCGTTTTTAATCCTCCGAGGCTCTCAGGCTCTCATTTTACCTGCCGATGTCCCCTAAATCCTTCTCTTCGGAGAGGATCTGAGGACGACTGAGCACCAAGTACATGGCCTGTGCAGCTAACAAGGAGGAGAAATGTGTGGCACCCACCGTGCCTGGGGATGGGCGCTCGGAGAAATCCAGGGTTGGCTGTCTGTGGGACGCCTCATAATGTTATACCCTGAAGGCAGACTGTCTGGATTTGAACCCAACCCCTGCAACTTCCTGGTTATGTGACACTGGGAAATGACTATCTCTGAGCCTCAATTTCTTTATTTGTAATGTATGAATAGTAACAGTACCTTCTTCACAGCATTGGTTTCTAATACAAGTTAAGCATATTGCATGGTACTTGACACGCTAGAAGCATTCAACTATTAGTGTTACAATGCAAACAGTCATAGATATGAATGGCTCATGGCATTCATGTAGTGCCTGTAGTTCTCCTGGTGGCTAGATTCTTTATAAAACCTGTCTTTTCACCCTGGCCGGTTTGGCTCAGCGGTTAGAGCGTTGGCCTGCAGTCCAGAGAGACCTGGGTTTGATTCCTGCTAAGGGCATGTACCTTGGTTGCAGTTTGTCCCCGGTCCTGGTTGGGTCGTGCGGGTGGCAGCCACTCAGTGTGTCCCTTTCACGTCAATGTTTCTCTCTCTCTTCCTCTCTCCCCCTCCCACTCTATCTGAACAACAACAACAACAACAACAAAAATGGCAAAATGTCCTCGGGATAAAAAAAAAAATCTGTCTTTTCATATTTCCCAAATCTCTTCTCTCCCTCATAGCTGTTGTATGGTTAGATATGTCAAAAAATTTTTAAATGTATGAATTTTTTATGTAAAAAGCAACAAAACACAATTTAATGAGGGCTTTCTTGTATCTGTGTCATGCTACAAAGATATCTGAGTGTGATTTTGGAAAAGGGGAAGAAGACAAGTGCAATGTACTATGTATAATCTTGTACTAAAAATTTAGACTTGTTAACTCAAATAATCTTTAAAGCAACCCTTTGGAGGAGGTACCAATTATCTACAAGAGGGTACTAAGTCTCAGAGCGGTTAAATAACTTGTCCAAGGTCACAAGTCTTATCCCTGGCAGGTCAAAAGTAGAACAGTGATCTTTACACTATAATATATTTTCTCCTTTGTTTATTTTGTGTGTTCTTAGAGAAGCCACAGTAAAGCGAAACGATGGGTTAATACATATCTTAATGCAATACAAACATTTAAGCATTTAGTGACCGTTTTATGGGAAAATAGTTTTTAAAGGCCCATTTGAAGTGAGACTTCCAAGCCTACAATTCCACTGCCAAATTTCAGAAAGTTTTCAATTAAAGGCTCTAAAATAAAATTAACTTTTAAAAACATTCTTACTTTTCTTCTGAACTCAATTAAAGTGTTTCTCTCTCTAATGTCTTTGTGTTTCATGCTTTGCATCTTGCATCTATGTAACAGTCATAAAATACTTTGCTATTTTAAGAGAGAAAATAAGAGCAGTAGAACCAGTGATTTGGTGTTATTTAAGAATGCCAAAATGTTTTCAACAAAATGTTGCTTCTCACCATGTCTATCCCCCTTCCTTTTCTCCACCCTTCTAGAATTCTCTACCAGCAGTCACACTGTCTAAGGTTAAGAAGTATACCAGATGCAGGAAATGCTACCCAAAACCAAAACTGAATTAATAGCTAGGCAAAATGCCCCCTGAATAAATGCTTATAAGGTCAGAGGGATTCTCAGTTCTAGGAGGGAAAAAGTCCTTTGAAGAAAGAAAGGGTGGGGAGAGCGAGCAGTCCCTGAATTCATACTTCTAAAGGCCCTACCCTCTCTTTCAACTAAAGACAAATACAATTTATCTACTCGTTGTCCAAGTCCTTACTAATTCTGGAAGTTTTTAGCCACTTTTTTTCCCGATTATTAATGATTGTCTCTTATGGCCTGATATATAGTATCGTTCCCACTTGATTATTTAATCCTATATAGCTTCTGATTTTTGGTTTGTTTATTTTATAAGAGACAGAAAAATCAAACCTAATCCAATTATGTGAAAGGAAAATTCATTGAAGCATGGAATCCAAGGAAAAGTTGGTCAACAACTAAACTTGGGATCTAAAAATAAATAAATAAATGAACTTTGTATCTAGTTGAGGATCCATTGGCTTCAACAGTAATATTTGTGTTACTCACTAAATCTTGAATGTTTATTTAGCAGGCCGGCCATAGTAGTCTCATTAATTCTGATCCACTGCCAGATAGCACCATCACAGCATCGACTAGTTTTTTTGCCACATGATTTGGATCTCAATACATTTGCCACAGAGGTTGCATGTAATCTATTCAAAATTATAATATAAAATTATGAAAGAACATTGAAAAAAATTAGGGTCCTAAGCTTCACATGTGCTTGAATTATGTTAGCCGTAGCTAGTATGTTCGGAGTATATACCTAATTCTGAAAAATGCCTGTGTACTCATTCAATGATTACTTAAGAATGCTGAGTACGCCAGACCCTACAGACTGCTTAATACTTAGAAAAACTGAATTGTTAATGTATATTCAGAATATAAAATGATCTTCCCATACAATAATTATGTATTTACCTCTATAGATCCTCTTGCTGGTATTGTATTAGTAGGTGATTAAAATAGGATTAAAATTTTGGATATTGCTGTCCGGCTGGTGTGGTTCAGTGGATGAGCGTCAACCCATGCACCAAGAGGTCGCTGGTTCGATTCCTGGTCAGGACACGTGCCCAGGTTGTGGGCCCGATCCCCAGCAGGGGACATGCAGAGGCGGCCAATCAATGTTCTCTCCCATCGATGTTTCTATCTCTCGCTCCCTCTCCGTTCTTCTCTCTGTAAAATCAATAAAGAAAAAAAAAATTGAGATATTGGCTTCATTAAATTCACATTTACTATTCAACTTGAAAACTCATTTTTAAATTAAAAAGAAACAAACAAAATCTTCTGCTATCAATGTATATTCCACACCAATATTTTATTTTTATATAGGTTGATGTCTGCCAAAATTCCAAATCAAATTGTATATTTTAATAAATAGTATTTTAATCCTGTCAAAAACATTATTGTATGAATTTTCATATGAAAGTAAGATGGAATAGTTGTTGCCAAACCAAAGCTCACTGAGAACAACTAGAAGATATTGATTAATTAAAAGATCATGTGTTTGACAGTATCAGAGAGCTGTTGAAGCAATGAGGATGGGATAGGGCTAGAAATATGTAAAAGAGAGAACCATGGAGTCATTGGCTGACATTCTGCAGTTTCTTTTACTGTGGTTATATCTGAAAATGTTGGGTATGAGCAAGAAGCTAAGTTCCTGGGCTTTGTCCAGGAATAGAGTCGTCTGCTGCCAGACGTAGAAGTCAACAGAACACTTGGCAATCTTACAACACTGCATTAACAAAATTGGAAACTCGAGAGACCTCAAATTCATGGTCAGTTTTCCCCTTAGGATGTTTGCTGAATTCTGAAATTTGGGGTGTGGGAAAGTAAATAGCTAGGCAGAAAATAGAAAAGCAAACAGAGTTTCCTACAATTTTATAGTAAGGAGACAAAGACCTCATGTCGTGCCAGGGAAAGGAACTTTGGTAATACACCAGGCTCTCATTGAAAGCCCTGGTGAGCTATGCCATATAAAGAAGAAGTGAACCAAAATTAGATTGAATTCAGCTCATTCCTTACTTGGATTATGTTGATAAGCCTCCACTTTGCCTAGCTAAGAAAAGGATTAAATAACTCTGGAGGATGAGTGAATCCATAGACTCCACAATGTCTACATGTAAATTTATGGCATTGAGTCCAAATTTATTAGGCCTGAGAAAAGACAGAATAATCAGAATACAAAAAGGTAAAAAACAGATCCAAAGGTAATCCATGTTTTGGCATTAGAAGACATGAACTTTAAAGTTGGCAAAAATGATAGTAATGATAGTAGTAAGGACTAGATGAAAGATGAAGAAATATAGATGAAAAGATGGAGAATTTTACAAGATGATTAAAAATCTACCAAGTAAAATAAATGGACAGTTTAAATTTGAAATTAACCAAATAGCTACATTTATTCACATATTCAAATAACAGAATTTGAAAATATCCAAATTGAAGCATAGAGAAAAAAGGTATTTGAGAATACAGAAAAGAACATCAAACACATGTAGAATAATTTCCAAAACCTCATCATACATGTAACTGGAATTCCTTAAAGGAGAAAAAGAATAAGTTAGGCCCAGCCAGTGTGGCTCAGTGGTTGAGTGTTGACCCATGCACCAGGAGGTCACTGGTTCAATTTTCGGTCAAGGCACATGCCAGGTTGTGGGCCAATTTCCCAGTGAGGGGCATGCAAGAGGTGGTCAGTCAATGTTCTCTCTCACCAATGTTTCTCTCTCTCTCCCCTCCTCTCCCTAAAATCAATAAAGAAAAAAGAGTAAGTTAGAAGATGTAGTTGAAAGTGGAGAATTTTCCAAAACTGATTAAAGATAATCACTCACCAATTCAAGAAGCTTAGTGAATAAAAAGCAAAAACAACAAGAGCAAAGAGTTAGGGATTTTATAGTTAGACTGTTAAACACCAAAAGCAAATGGAAAAATCTTAAACATATTCAGAGCAAAAACACACTGCATGTAAATGACAGACTTACAATTGACTTCTCAATACATACTATGGAAGCTGACAGAAAATGGAAAGTGCTAAAAGAGTTAAATTATGAATCAATACTAAAAATAAAATGAATAAAATAAAATAGAACATACTATATTCATCCATAAGTAAAAATTAGGTTAAAAAAAGAAATCCTGCTCATTAATAAAATGTTTTCTCAGGAAAACAATAGCTGAGATATTTTGTAAACAACAGGCCTTCATTAAAACAAATATTAAAGGAATTTCTTTAATCAGAAAAAAAAAATTTCCCAGAGATAAACATAAAAATGCAAAAGGGAAAGATAAATGAAATTAAAACATTCCAGAGTTCTAGCATTATTGCACAAGAGATAAAAGTAATAATTTGTAGTAGTCTGTTCTAGGTGAAGAATGCATATTGCAATCTCTAACATCACAAAAAGGATAATAAAAGAGTTGCATAACTAAGAAATTAATAGGTGGATAATTCTTTTTATTAATCCAAAGGATGACAAGAGAATAGGAAAACATTTACATAGAATAGGTAGTTCAAGTAATAAACGAAAGCAGATGGTAGATGTAAATTTAAATGCATCAGTGATTAGATCACATACAAAGAACCACTCTAAATCGCTAAGAAAAGGAAGATGTCCCAGTAGAGAAATGGGCAAAATATTTGGCTTGGTACTTCACAAAAGTGGGTTACAGAATGACATAAATCACATTGAGATACCATTCCGCATACTCCAGAATGGCTAAAATAAAAAACAAACAAACAAAACAGGTAACCTTAAGGATTGTTGACAGTGTGGAGAAATTCCAATTCTTACTCAGTGCTTGTGGGAGAGAAAATTAAAATTGGCAAAAGCAATTTGAAAACCTGTTTGACGATTTCTTGTGAAACTAAACCTGCTGAATTACATTATGTAGTAAACATGAATACAATAATTTAGCAATTTCCCTTCAGTGTTGATACTTAGTACAAATGTATATAAGTTCACTCAAAGATGTACCTAATATTCAAAACAGTGCTGTTCATAACAACCCACATGCAAGAGAATGGATCAAGGTGTGTTACGTGCCCTTGAGTTGACTCTGATTCCTGGCAACTCATTAAAGAGCACATATTGTATAACTTTATGTAAAGTTCAAAACAGGCAAAATGAATGCTATAAGAAGTCAGAATACTGGTTATTCTTGATAGGAGAGATGAGTATGGACTCGAAGGTGCACGAGAAGGCCTTCTGGGATGCTGGTATTTGGAGGCCTAATCTGGATGCCAGTTGCAGAGGTATGTTCACTTTGTGACCATTCCTTTGGGCTGTGCATTGGAAGTACTTGGATGTTTCTGTCTGTATGTTCTCTTTCAATAAAGAATTTGTTTATAAGTTATTAAGTACCTACTAAATGCATGGGACTGAGCTATGTGAATCTCCCTTATAAATTGCTTTTCTCTTCAAAGTACTCTGCTATTAAATGCCCATTGTCACATGCCCTGAAAAATTATAGTGGCAAAATAATGATGGTAATAATACATTGTTTATTATGCATCACTTACTATGCCATGAAAATGTACATATATTTCTCGTAACCTCACAGCAATCCTGATTTTAATAATATAACACAAAAATAAATTGTTTCTTCAGAATTACTGGAAATAAAAAAAGACAAAATAAAACAAGCATTTCATAACAAAATAATAAACCACACCAGCAAAACTTGTGTGATTATTCAAAACTTTGAAGTTTGCTAAACCAAGTAGCCTAGCATCTAAAAATTTGTGAATTGCATCTGTTTGCATGGCAGTTAAACAAGTCAATTAGTATTTATTGAAAACTTGCTATGTGCCTAACATTGCTAAATATTGTGGGTGTTAAAAAAGAACCATCTATTGTTCTTCCATCCCTTGAGAACCAAATAATTGATTCCTGGCTACAAGAGTTAAATCTGCAAAGCAATGGAAAGAACAACACAGAGACATGTAGTTGAAACTACTAAATTATGTCAGGTATTCCATGGTAGTCTAAAAATGAAAGATGGATGTAGGGTGGAGTGATGGGAAGACAGACTGGAGGAAGTGAGGCTGGAGCTGGGCTTTAGGAAGGTGATTGACTAGCAAAGTTTCTTGGAGATCTAATTAACACATGTTGTGTTGGACAGATGAAGATTACCTGTTTTATAATAGTATGAATTGATATCATAAATGGTTCTGATGCCATGATGATGTATCATGTGTGAATAATTCATGCTTAGACTAATGAAGCCATACAATGGAACTGCAGGGGTGTTACAAATGAGAATTTATGTTCTTTGACAGAGCAGTGGGTAGATGCTGGTGCAGTGTTGGCCCCTTTCACTATTCACCACGTCTCATTCTTACAGGACTGATGTGTGTGTGTGTGTGTGTGCGCACATATTTGATCATTAGAGCTATAAAATCCAGCTATGCATTGAATTCACAAAAATATTTCTCAAAATCATTTGTACAAAGTTGTACAATGTATGGGCAGAGGCAAAAGAAGGTAAAATAATTTGCAGGAGAGTTTTACAGTTGGCCCAATCTTCTGAACATTGTTTTTAACTTCTTTTTTTTTATACTCACCTGAGGACATTTTTATATTTTTTGTTCAGGTAGAGTGGGAGGGGGAGAGAGGAAGAGAGAGAGAGAGAGAGAGAAACATCGATGTGAAAGGAACACATCGAGTGGCTGCCACCCGCACGACCAACCAGGGCTGGGGACAAACTGCAACCGAGGTACATGCCCTTAGCGGGAACCGAACCCGGGTCTCTCGGGACCGCAGGCCGACGCTCTAACCGCTGAGCCAAACCGGCCAGGGCTGTTTTTAACTTCTTTAGTTGGAATTTTAGTTGAGAATATAATCTGATTAAATTATCTTGAAATGCTAAGTGTTACTTGAAAGTGTACTGGATAAGCCCAGTCTTCATTTCATATTGCCTTTAGATTTTTCTTTTTGCCTCTGGGTGAATGACATAATTTAACAACTCGTAACAACTTGTCACTCTATAACTAGTATTTATCAAGTTATGGTGTTTTATATCTTACTTTCATTTATGAAAACACATGGAAAAAGCCGTTCCTTGTTCGTGGTGTAGCATATTGCCACTTGTATGTGAATGAGGTCATTTAGCGTGGTAAGTTCACATGGCAGCGTCTCTTGAAGGTGATTTTTACCTTTGTCAGATCACTACTCTCTGCTGGGAAGGTGAGGAAAAGTGAGAGAAGCTTTCATGAACACCTGTAATTAGAGCTGGTTCTCAGTCAGAAAGAGCTCATGCTTTTGCACACAGTTCATACTGGTATCATCCCATTCACTGAGAATTGGAGGAGACTTTAAGAGTTCAGTAAGTCCTGCCCAACCGGTGTGGCTCAGTGGTTGAGCGTTGACCCACGCACCAAGAGGTCCCGGTTGATTCCCTGTCAGGGCACATGCCCAGGTTGTGGGCCCGATCCCCAGTGGGGGGCACTCAGGAGGCGGCCAATTGATGTTCTCTCTCATCGATGTTTCTATCTCCCTCTCTAAAATGAGTAGAGAAAAAAAACAACAAATAAAAAGTTCAGTAAGTTCCAAATGATGATCCAGGAAGGGCCTCATGCTAGTCTATGACAGGGGTTTTGCCATCCTGTACCAAAGTGAGAAAAACAAAAAAACTCATGTCATCTCTTGATTTAGCTAGCTAAATTTTTATCTGAAGAAGTTAAGAACTATCTTTCATAAAATTTTTATTTGTTTTTGCAGGTTGCCTTCAATTTTAATATTATATCATTGTTGGTTTTTATTTAAAATATAATTTATTTTATAAAATGATTCTGGTTATTAGTTTTGAATTGAAGGTCATTTTTGGGCATTGTAAAGTATTCGTAAGCATTTTTCAATCTATCTATCTATCTATCTATCTATCTATCTATCTATCTATCTATCTATCTATTATGTCTGGGAATCATTAATCTCATCAAATGACCCATCTGATTCCTGAATTCCCTCAAAAATATGCCCACCACACTATAGCTAAACATCTTTAAAAAGAAGAAATGCTGTCACTTTCTATGCTCAGACAATTTTCTTAGACAACTCTAAAAAAGTTCAGTGGAGATTTTCTTATAGGTTTCTCTTCTTGGCTTTTACTTCTGAAATCATACTAAGGAAATATAATCTATTCTAAATGCAGCCCTTCAAATATATATATATAAGGTATTATTTTCACCCCCATTTTCTTTTATTTTCTAAACAACCCCATTTTCTTTGTTCCTCACACATGATTGCAAATCTGTTTTAGTTTGTCAATGATACTCAAACTCTTGACACCTAGGACTGAATTTAAGATTAACCAGATATAAATACCTAGTTGAGGGGGACTATCAATTCCCACTCCTAGGTCATATTATTAGTACTGTTTACTATTTTATTAGCTGTTCTGTGAGTTGTGACTCATCTTAAGTTTTCAGTTGAGTGAGTCCTCACCATGTTTTTTTTTGCCTCTGGCTCACTGTTTTCACCCAGAAAACCAGGAGGTGTCATATTAAGAAATGGCAACTAAAAAATTCACTTGTGGGCAAATCACATGTGGTAAAATACAGAATTTCCTTAAAAGAAAATTCAAGCATTTTCCTCAGTGTTCAGTACCTCGTGGATGGCTATCTCCTTAAAAAATAGCAGTTCTTGATAAAGACAATAAATTGGCTGGTAATTAAACAAAATTCTCCCAGGAGTTGATTCCTCTTAGCCCTAAACTAAAGCAGGGGCCAGCACACTACAGCCCAGGGGCCAAATCCACCTGTTTTGCAAATAAAGTTTTATTGGCACAGAGCCATAATTTTATATCACCCATGGGAGCTTTTGCACTAGAATAGCACTGCTGAATAGTTGCTACAGAGGCTATATTACCCACAAATCCTACAATCTTTTTTTTTTTTAATCCTCACCCAAGGACATTTTTCCATTTTTTGTTCAGATAGAGTGGGAGGGAGAGAGGAGAGAGAGAAACATCGATGTGAAAGGGACACATCGAGTGACTGCCACCCGCACGACCAACTAGGGCCGGGGACAAACTGCAACCGAGGTACGTGCCCTTAGCGGGAACTGAACCTGGGTCTCTCTGGACTACAGGCCAACGCTCTAACTGCTGAGCAAAACCGGCCAGGGCAAATCCTACAATCTTGATATTATCTGGTCCTTTTGAGAAAAATTTTTGTCCATTACTAAGCTACAGGAACATTCCTCATATGGAATTTTTGCAGTGATAAAGAGGTCAGAGGATGGGAAGAGAAGAAGGAGAAAAGGCAAGAGAAACTTTCCTGAACACCTACAATGAGAGCTAGTTCTCAGTGTCCCCAGAAAGAAGTCAGTTACAGATTGGGAGAAGAAATGAGCAGTTCTGACCTAATTGTTACAGATGTGGCATTTGCTTGAGAAGAGATCAGTTCTGTAGAGTAAAGCTGACAAATCAGATGCCACAGTGCTGAGTTGCCGTAGAGCAGGTTGGGCTGTGGGGAGTCATACTCGGGATGGTTATTGATGACATGAATCACATTAAAGCTCTTTTTGTCACAATGCTCAGGTCCCCTTCAACCTGAAAACAAGGCGAGCCGAGCAATCCTATGCTTCCCTATGTTTTGTACACCAAAATGGAGATTCTTTTTTTTTTAATCCCAATTTATAGAAATATTTTTATTAATTAATTAATTTTTGTTACAGATGGTTCTCTTGTTTTCCCCTAATGACACCCTCTTCCTACTCCCCTGCCCCAGCATTATTATCTATGTCCTTGTTTACACATACATGCGTAAAAGTTATGAGGTTTATCTCTTCCCTCTCCCCCACATCCACCTCTTCTGAGGTTTGTCAGTCTGTACCCCACTTCCATGTCTCTGGGTCTATTTTGTTCCTCAGCTTGTTTTGCTCACTATATTCCACAAATAAGTGAGATCATGTGATATTTGTCTTTCTCTGATTGGCTTGTTTCACTTAGGATAATACTTTCCAGGTCCCTCTATGTCATCTCAAAGGATAAGAGATCTTTCTTTCTTACAGCTGCATAGTATTCCATTGTGTATATGTACCACAGCTTTTTTATCCACTCATCTACTGATGGACACTTGGGCTGTTTCCAGATTTTAGCAATTGTAAATAGTGCTGCTATGAACATGGGGGTACATGTATTCTTTCTGATTGGTGTTTCAGGCCTCTTAGGGCATATTCCTACTCGTACAACTCAACAAAAGACAAAGAACCCAATTAAAAAATGGGCAGAGGACCTAAATAGACACCTCTCCAAACAGGACATACAAATGGCTAAGAGACATATGAAGAAATGTTCATCATCACTAATCATCAGAGAGATGCAAATTAAAACAACTATGAGATATCACCTCACCCCTGTCAGAATGGCCACCATCAACAAATCATCAAACAAGTGTTGGCGAGGGTGTGGAGAAAAGGGGACCCTAGCACACTGCTGGTGGGAATGCAGATTGGTGCAGCCACTATGGAAAACACTATGGTGTTACCTCAAAAAATTAAAAATTGAACTGCCATTTGATCCAGTGATTCCACTTCTAGGAATATACCAAAAGGGAGATTCTTAAGAACTGACTAAACATTCCAAAAAGTTCAATTAGCATTCATAGCCATACTGTACAGCTTTTCAGGGTAGAGAACTGACATTGGGAGAGATGCGACCATTCGTAGTGCGATCAGTTCCTGTTCCATCAGCCACAGGAGGTGGATCCAGCAGTTATACTTCATACCTGGGTGGTGGCTTTTCAAAAAGTCCTTTTATATTATGAGAAAACAAATGAGAACACGTATTCGTAACTCGTTTCTATGCAATGCATCCCAGCCTCCACAAAGAAAAGGAAGGAAGCCAAAAATTTGAAATGATGTTACCAATGTCTATGTGGGGATTTTAAATTTATGAGTGAACACACAGACAGACACGTGAAAAGCCACCTTTGCAGTCCAAGGAATTAGCAAAACTGTGACCTCGGCAGAATTCTTTGTCACACTCATCCCCCTTTCTCCAGTTTTTGGTGCTACCCTCCCTCCCCTGTCTAGGAATTTAATACACCTGTGCTGCTTGGGCTTGTTCAGGGGGACTGCAGTTCAGCTGATGAGGATCGATTCCCCTCTAGTCCCGAATGTTTCCCTCTCATCAGAACTGGTCCGGTGTGCCCGTCTCTCAGGCCTTGTGATGATGCCACGGATCCTGTCTAAGAGACCACAGGAATCAATGCCCATCTGTGACACCAGTTTTAGGAGAAAACTCAAAACGCCAGTCCCTACAGAATACAAGGCACCTACGTCGGAGGACGTCCCTCCACGTGAGAAGTGACTGATGCACAGGGCCTTGCTGAGCCACGTGGAGCCCGAGGCCAAAGGAAAAGTAGGTGCTCCTATGCACATGGATCAGAATGGCCTTCCACACTTTTAACCAAGTGGAAACGTTAATAAAAAGTTTTAAAACGAATGTTCAAAAAGACTATATGGAGAACCCCGCATGGCCCAACCTCTTTGCATACCACTACTAACCCTGAAAACCTACCTGGAGAGCCATGTCATCACCACGTGGGTCAGGAACCCGACTGATTGGAAATAACTGTTTCCTTTACACAATAATACAAGAGCATAAAACAAACCAACAAAAAGACTACTACCTTTCTTTATTTAAGATTTTGATATTTTGTTCATCGTGATATTTGTGCATTTGCTTTTGTCTTAAAAATAGCATATTAAAATTATTTATTTTGTTTACAGAGCATTTTGTCTTTCTGAATCTTGCCCCTAGGAGGTGCACCCCCCCTTTGCTTTGCCCTAATACTGGACTTGTTAGTCTGTTATTCAGATTTTGTCTAAGATGGTAAGTTATTCTTTAAGAAGCAAAAACATTTCTTGGTTTACTTCTCTAATATGTTTCTAACCTAGTGTTTGTCAAACATCCCAGAAACACAAGAGTTCCAGAAATATTATTAGTTATTTCAACAAAACAAATAATAAAAGAGGCTTTTTAAAAAAAGAAGTTTGGGAAATTCCAACTATCTCTGTCTCTTTCTCTGGAAACTCACAGCTACAATCGTGTAGTAAGGTTCAGAGAAGTCCCAGAGCAAAGACAGTGTTCAGCATGCTTCACCACACTTACCTGACATTTTGTCTCGTAGAACTTCTATTACCATCTTAGTAGACACGTGTATTATTGAACTATTGCTGCACAACAAATAACCCCAACACTTAGTGGTTTAAAATGACGATAAAAATGTATTATTCTCACAGTTTCATGGGTTAGAATTTTGGAAGCAGTTTAGCTGGGTGATTCTAGCGTGGGGTCTGTCTCAGGGGGTTGAGTCCTGGTGACCCCAGAACCAGAATAGCAGCCGTCTGGAAGCTCGACCGGGGCTGCTGGATTCGCTTCCAAGGTGTTGACAAGGTCGGTGCTGGCTGCCGGCAGGGGCTCGGTTCAGAAAGGTTCACATGTAGATCTTTCCACGGGACGCCTGGGATCTCATGGCATTGCAGCTGACGTGCCCCGGAGCAGGAGAGACAACCGTGCACAAGCTGGGCTTTTCAGGACCTCGCCTTGGAAGCCAAACACCATCACTTGCGTGATTTTATATTATTCATTAAAAGCAAGTCATGCCCTGGCCAGTTTGGCTCAGCGGTTAGAGCATCGGCCTGCGGTCCGGAGAGACCCGGGTTCGGTTCCCGCTAAGGGCACGTACTTCGGTTGCAGTTTGTCCCCGGCCTTGGTTGGTCGTGCGGGTGGCAGCCACTCGATGTGTCCCTTCACGTCGATGTTTCTCTCTCTCTCTCTTTCCTCGCTCTCCCTCCCACTCTATCTGTACAAAAAATGGAAAAATATCCTCGGGTGAGGATAAAAAAAAAAAGCAAGTCATGAAGTCCAGCCCACACTCACGGGAAGAAGTTAGGTGTCACCTTTTGAAGAGAAGTGTGTCAAGGAAATTGTGAACCTGTTTTAAAAATGATCACAGAACGTAACTTGGGAAATTTTGTTACAATCTTTTTTTCTGTTTTCTACCCAGATATTCGTAGAACTATGAGGGCAGAAATTCACTTAAAACTAGGCCCAAAGCTGTCTAGCTATCTACTTTAATGAATAATAAGCCTGGATGATTATAAGAGACATCTGTTGCTTTTGCCTACCTTCCTCTCAGGTTATGACAATCCTTTTTTTTTTTTCCTTTGGCTAATCACTTCTCCACAACCCCATGTGGGCTTGGTGGGAATGCCAGACATGGTCACCGGCATGGTGCCACCATTATCTCAGGCGTGGACACAGGACCAGTTGGCCAATCTGAGACCTCCTCTCCTCTGTTCTGATGAATGCATTAGTGACAGGCACATGGCCCAAAACAAGACCATAATATTTGATATTTGTGGCTGGGAGGGTAGTGGATACAGGGCTGGAAGGAGGAAACCAGTGTGGTAGAAGGAGACAGTGATGAGAAACGAGAGCAAGAGTCCTGATGATTCGTTTGAGTACCTGGGTCTGGTTCTGCGTGAAGCCATTTCAGTTGTTTGGACCAGACTCTCTCTTTTTTCCCCCCGTTAATTCTTACCCAAGGATACTTTTTCCATTGATTTTATTTTATTTATTTATTTTTACAGAGAGTAGAAGGGAGGAAGAAGAGAGAGAGAATCATCGATGTGAGAGAGACTTTGATTGGTTGCCTCCTGCATGCACCTCCAACCGGGGTCAGGATACAACCTGCAACCCAGGTACGTGCCCTTGATAGGGAGTCAAACCTGGGACCCCCTCAGTGCATGGGCTGATGCTCTAACCACTGAACACACCAGTCAGGGCCCATTCTCTTATTGTAAAGTCTGGTATGAATTGTACTTTTTTCAGCACACAAGAAGGAGTCCTAGCAATTCCAGTACAATGACCCAGCATAGATAACAAGTGATTTTTAAAAGTAGTGCCTTTCAAGGATTAGGCAAAGCTAAGAAATACATTACAGCAAATATGTGGAACAAACTGGTCTATTGGACATAAAATTATTTTTAAAATGCTTTATTTTCCTGCATCATCCAGGGTTATGTTTATTTATTTATTTATTTTCTACCTTGGGTTATTTTTTTTGAAGGTTTTCCTGGCCACTCTTAGCTATTAATAAGCATTCAATTGTTTAGCCAATAGAAGGTATCATCTAGCCTAATATTAAATACCCAGCCTCTTATGCAAACTTAGAATTTTTAGCCCTGGCCAGGTACCTCAGCTGGTTAGAGCATTGTCCCGATTCCCCAAGGTTGCGGGTTCGATCCCCTAATTGAGCACATACAAGAATCAACCAATGAATGCATAAATAAGTGGAAAAAACAAATCAGCATTTCTCTCTCCCCCTCTCTCTAAAATTAATTTAAAAAGGCATTTTTAAAAATTGAGAATTTTTACTTCCCTACTTCCTCAGCTCAGACTAGACACGGTTCAGCTTTTAACTATTCCCCACTCTAGCCAAAATTAGATAACAGGCAAGGTCCCGTCTGATCATTCTTCACAACTCTGTGACTACTTTTTAAAGTAGTTTTGAGGCAGGGAGATTTTGCCACCCCCCCCCACCTCCGTACATCTTTTTATTAACCTGTTCACATCTGCTTATTCCAAGTCCTGGAAGTGATGTGTATTGAGTCAGGGGAGTGTATTTCAAACACTCTCTGTGGAAATGGAAAAGGAAGCAGTTAGACGCTTATCCCTTGATTTGTGTGTTGTGAGATGGACAAGGCAGAGCTGTCACACATGGGTTCCCAGCGACATGACTGGGAGACACACGCACAACCACCTGCAGCTCACCTCTAAACAGTCTTCAGTTAAAAGAGAGAAATGCAGGATCCCAGAGTCAGAAAGTCTGAGAAGGTCTAAAAGACTCCATGAGTAAGTCCTCACTGAAGGCTGCCAACAGGTTCGGTGACTTTAAGGAAAATGACATATAACAAAGTCAGTTGTACCATAGGCTAGTTGATATGAACAAGGGTTACGTTCCTGTGGTATCTCATCAATGTGATAACAAAATGACATCCTTCAAGGACCTGCTGTGTAGCCCAACTCACAATGGGCATTGCCAGCCTACTTCGTGTCAGGGATATGGTATTACACTTTGTGATTCATTGATTTATGCAACACAGAGATCCTTCCTTTAAGGAGCTTACAATTTGATAGACATTATAAGATTTGTAATAAAGTAAACAATGAAGGTATATTATAAGGCTCACATTAATTTAGATATTACATATTTTTAATATAGCTTGCTTCTTTAAAAAATATTGACTAGAGCCCTGCCCAATGTGCCTCAGTTAGATGAGCACCATCTCGTGCACCAAAAGGTCCCCAGTTCGATTCCTGGTAAGGGCACGTGCCTAGGTTGTGGGTTCAATCCCCAGTTAGGGTGTGTAGGGTAGGCAACTGGTCAATGTTTCTCTCTCACATCAATGTTTCATCTCTTCTCTCTCTCCCTCTCCCTTCCTCTCTCTAAAAAAGTCAATAAAAACATATTTTAAAAAATTGACTAGAACAGGTCATTGATACATGATTTTGGACTCTGAACCCGCAGTTATTTGGTTCTTTTGAAACAGAGAAGGAACGACCTGTTGAGAAAGAGGCTTCCAAACTTTGAACTGAATCAAATGGTTTTACCTAAGTTCCCCAAAAGCTACTTGGCACAAACTGTTCTTTTATCGATTTTTAAAATGCTTTAATCAACAGTGTAAACCATTCATGCCTAATTTTAACTGCTCCCCTATCACTGCTTTCCATTTCTTTTTTAATTCTTCCAAAATCCACCTCTCATGTATCCATTTTACCTGTGCTGGTAATTTCGGTTTCCCCCATGCAAGTTATTCAACAGTATCATGTTAGTGCAGTCAGTGAGCCAGTTCTGCAACCACAAATGTTACCCTGAGAGACAGGTGCCATTCTGTGATTTTAAGGTTGCTGAATGTATAAATATCTAGTTCCATTTTCTATTGTTTAAGGTATTGGTCAGACAGCAGATAAGATTGAGTCAGCAAATTTCCAAACCTGTACTGTATAAGTTGCTCTTGTAAAACAAAACAAAACAAGATTGAACCAATTGTTATTGTTGGTGGTAGGATCTGGCTTTATGATATAAGTACCAGGTCCCAGAATTTCACTGGAATCATGTTCAAAATCTTTCATGTGGCCTAGCAGGTATCACATAAAAGAACATAGTTCCTTTGTGGTAGCAAAAACAGGTCAGTGATGGAGAGACTCAAACACCAGCCGAGACGAGAAGTCCCTCCCTTGTGTCCGAACTGGGCAGAGTGCGGGGAATCCTCAAGCAGACCGGAAGCAGCACACATGGGGGGGCGGGGTGGGGAGCAGACAGCAAGAGCTGAGCTGGGGTGAGCCTGTGCCAGTGCTCAGAGAAATGTGTGGGTGTTTGGTCTCCATCCTGTAGGCAGTAAGATGCCTTTAAAGAATTCTGAGCATGAGCAAATCTGTGGCTGACCTCCCTATGGGAGAAAGACTTTAAAAGTGAAAAGTTAGAAACAAAACAAAACAAAACAAAACCATATTAAGAGGTCATTATATTTATCTCAGTCATGTACGATACATGACTTAATGGAATGTTGCTCTGAATGCTGCCATTAATAATTAGCCTAAAATTTTAAAAGTCACAGAGTTTCACTGGCCAAGTGTATTTATGGGCACCAGAGAGATTTTGTCACTGGCCATGTGTTGATGGACAATGATGATTCAGAGTCGAAAGATTCCGGTGATAAATCTGGAGAATTTTGCTTCCAGCCAACTTCTCCCTGTGTCCTGCCCTTCTCCAAATTCCATGGTCAGAGAAGTCTAAGCAATGAAGAAGCTGGGAGTTAGGTAATCTCAGAGTTTCAAACATGATAGCTTGTGGTGTTTCTCTTGAAAGCTGTAAATTTCACAGCGAGAGTTTCTCCTAAGGAATATTTAGGGCTTCTTACGGGTAAGAAAAATCTGAAAACCTGGAAGATGTGAACTGAGTATTGATAGTTGGACACAATGATTGAGTGGTTGAAAGAAGGCCTATTGGGACATAGAGTTCTTTTCTACTTTAGTTATTTAGGGAATAATGATCTCCTTTTATTCAGTTTCATGCAATGATCACCCAAAGGACAATTAAGAGAAACACGATTTAGAGAATGATAGAACAACTTGTTGGAACAGACAATGGATAGAGCTTTGATGTGCAAAGATTATGGATCTAGATAAGGCCCTTAAATAATAATGAAGGTTTTAGATTCTCATGTTGAATGATTCAGTTAAGCATTATAAAATCCCAGGATATTCTGGTTCTTACCATTTGAAGTTAGTAGAAATAGAATTAGAAAGATCCAGGCTTTGCATTTATACTTAAAATCATTGATATTCTATCTTCCAAGAATAAAGAGATTTAGATTCCAGTGTTTAGAGAGACTAGGATGTACGCGTGTGTTCGCGCATGTGTGAAGTATTAGCTTTTACGTGGCAAAACACTGATCCTTGTTGAGGGAAGCCAAATTGTTTCAAATTATATGTTACAGACCTCAGTCGCTCTGCAGAACTATTTTCCAGTTTGGTGAGTGGTTTTATTTCTTGACTCCTGTTTATACTTTTCAAATCCAGGTCGGGAAAACGAAATGGATCCTTGTCAGCCAGAATTCTCTCCTGAAGTCTTAGGAACGCAGTGGCCTGTTAACAGTGCAAACCAGTCTTTCTACTGGAACATTTCTACGCAGGCTTCATCTCAGCTCTGTTCTGTCGAGGGGGACCCACATTTTCAAGGAGCACGGATTTTATGGCTGCAGCTTGGATGCAGCTGTGTCTTTTCCAATCTAGGGCCAAGAGACAAAATGCAACATGAGATTTTTAAACATTCCAAGGCCCATCTGCCATGTAACCCACTTATCTTTGTGGCTGCAAGTTCTTTATTGATCCAAAATGGTAAAGGAAAAAAAAAAAAAGGCAACAAAGGGGGAAAACGAAGGGGGAGAGAAAAGCCATAAATCCATTCTTTTGTTGTTCTTCCAGCAGCATCTGCGAGCAATTGTCACAATTACTAGTCAAACTGGACTTGACTTGTTGCCAACGTGAATTTTCCAAAAACCCAATGTAAACAAACTCTGCGAGTACTTCCTCATTTGCCAAGCCAGTAATTATTTACTTTGTTTGGGCCTCGCATGAATGTCAGCTCAGCTTTACAGCCTGTAATGTGTTTGTTAATGAAACCGTGAGGTCTAAAGCTATATATTAACCTTGCCACCCTTCAATTTCGAGCTCAATAAAGTTGCACCATGGTTTTGTAAACTAGTGTTGGGGGACAGGCAAATGATTAATTATATTTTTCCCTTTTCCTTTATCCAAGCAAATTGTTAATCTTTAAACCTGCCTCTCATTTTAAAGTTAACAAACCCGCATCCAGCCGCCGGAAGATAGGATGTCGTTTCGACAAGTCCGCGTGTCTGTGCTGTGCCTTATGTGGAAGTCTTCGGCCAGGGTGCTTGCGTTCATGTCCAGGAGCCTTGCAGGCACCGTGTGCTTCTTGGAAGGAGGGGAAAATCCCCAGGGATTCAGCGAATAGCAATGTGGTAGGGAAGTGGGAGAAGGCCTGGTTGGGACCTAGTTTTCGTTTGGTGGAGACTAAATGAAAGGCAGGTGGTTTGAGGATGTTTTTGCAACTCAGCTGGTAAAAGATGAAAATTCCTGATCTGGGTGAGGAAGGAGGAGGCTGTGGACGAGGAGACTTCGGAGGCTCAGAATATAATATTTTCCTCCGAGACACAACAGCATCTGCTTCTGACTCCAGCCTGCTGAACGCGGACTGTGCGCTGATGGAGACCTTGAGTCCCACCGAGGACAGTTACAAGCCCTGCACTCATCTCTGTGTCCATGGGTGATGGGGAGGCCAGAGAGTAAACAAGGAAACCAACGGGCATAGTGGTTTCCCATCTCAATGAATATCACCAAGTCAATGAAAGAAGGGAAGTCACTGGTCAGAGAAGGCCTCTCTGGGAGGAGACATCAAAACCAAGACCTGAACAACGTAACAAAGCCCCAGTTACAGTGTATGGGGACACACCTTTTCTGGAAGAGGGAAGAACAGCAAGTGTCCCAGCTGTTTGATGTGTACCAAGACGGGGAGGAAGGCAGTGTGGTTGTGCCCAGGGAGGGGTTCGTGGTGAGGGACCTGGGAGGAGATGGCTTGTGTGTTGTTCCCCTAAGCAACTGAGGATGAGAAAGAAAGAAGAGAGAGGGTTTTCGATTAATTCGGCAGTCTCGGTTTTTTTGGGGGGGGAAGGACAAACATGAAGGGGATCGCATCTGGCTAATACTAGAGAAAATATCCCTGGAAAAATATTACTTTTTATAAGCTCCTTCATGACCACCTCCTTCTCTGAATATTCGAAGGCTGAAAAAAGCCGCAGGAACTGTCTAGAAATTTGACTTACAGATGAAATTTAGTCCTTTACTATGGAGCTCAGGCTGTTTGATTTACCTGACGTGGAAATTGACTCCAGATAGAGGTGTCTATTTTCTCTAATGGAAAGCTATAATGTTTCAGGAAGTGTGATGATTATTTTTCTCTTTATCTCTAGAGAAGGTGTGAATAAATCCCCCCAAAGGGATCATTTTGTTTAGCATCAGAAGCTGATGGTTGTGTTTGATTATGTAGTTCTCAGCTCAGAATAGGCATTTTATGCAAAAATCAATATGAATTATGGAAAGAATCTAGCATTTTAGTTACAGTGTACGGATTTTATATTTAGCTTCAGCGAGGAAGGAAAGTACAGAAGGCAGCCTCGAGAATCTTGCAGGAGTCCTTTTTCTGGGGAAACACTTTCCACTTAACAGTATAAATTGATCGAAAATGCACAAATTGGACATTCGCAACCTAAATGGTGGGAAAGAATGTAAATCATCTTATTAGGAACGTCAGTCCCTTATGACAGAACAGATTTTAACTTTCTTCTGTGCCAAGTGTCCTTGCACCCAGAGCCTGTGGATTGCGTGTAACATATTTATTTGGAGGTAATCTTAGCTTATGAGCTGAAATGTTCAACGTGTCATATCCAAAATATTTTTCAAACAATTCTCCAGTCCTAGTGTACATAAATCAGAAACAGAACCTAAATGGGTGGGTAATTGGATTGAGCTCCGAGCTTAAAGATGAAGGGGACAAAAGCCTGCCCAAAGCTGTGTTTGATAGTCTTAGTCTTATCTGCAGATGTTTTACACCAGGCGCGGAGGCGGTATTTGTTTACAGTGATTTGTGCTATTGGCAGTGACATTTTATTTGAGCTGTATCTTGTATCCAAGGGCTTGTTCTGCTCTCTCTCTCTCTCTGGTTCAAATGCGATACTAAAGCAACATCACCTCTCCCGATGGCCAGGTTGGCCAGGCGAGGAGGTGGTGTGTGATGCAGGCACACAGGCTGTAAGCAAAGATGATAACAGAAGACAGTGACATGTCACGGAGCTTTGTGACGGCTGGAGCCTTCACAGGGACAGAGACCGTGCTGCAAGCAACCTTTGTAGATAGAAGGTACGGAATTCAGTGAACGCAGACTCACTGGATTTGGGATTAATTGCAAACCGACTGCCCCAGGGCTCGTGTTTCTCAATGAAATCTTGAAAAATCCCCAGTAATATTTGAGTTTTAAAAAAAGTCATCTTTTGTACTAATGTGATCAGAAAGTCTCCTTTGCTCTGTTTATGGCTGGAAATCTTAAAGGGCCACGGCTTTCTCGTTAATGATCCTAGGAGCCACATGTTTGCATGCATAGGATTGAGTCATGCTAGGCAGATGGGCACCAAGTAATGCTCAAGGTATTTTCCACTGTTTTCCTGTTCGCGGTCTCTCCAATCTTTTTGTCCCCTTTCCCCTCACGCCTGGCCATGGTTTCTGGAAAGTTCTCTTCTAAGTCAGTGATGGCAATCAAGGTGCAGCTAAGTTCAACAGACATTGTGAAGCTAAAATGGTCCATGAATTGTTTTTAAAAAGTTTTCATGTATGCTAATGATAGGAAAACATGCTTTGAGTTATTTTTACAAAGGTATTTTAAAATTTTTCGGCCCATCCCTGCAAAGTTAGGAGCATGGAAAAGAGAAAAAGTTTCCAACAATGTGGAAATGGGAAACCACGGTGAATGATAAAATATATTCAATAAACATGCTTGTTTTCCAAATGCACTTGTGGAAACCAGTGATGGTACCCATAAATTAAATAGATGAAGAGTCACCCCAGAATTATAACCGAATGTAGGAAAGGCAAAGGCTTGGTTTAATCAGTGTTAAAAGTTTAAAGAAACTCCTGGAGGCAACAACTATTTCAGACTTGTCAGGTCCCCCCGCCGCCCTGTGGCTTTCACTAAGAGACCCACATGTGGTTGAGTTCATGTTTATTTTAAGATCCAAGTGATGGAACACTGTATCGTACTCACCACCCATACCAATTGTATATTCTTTCATCTATCCATTTATTAAATTATTGATACACTTTTAATAAGTGCCTACTATGAGAAAAGTACTGAGGATAGAAAGAGAAATAAGGCCCAGGCTCTGCCCTCAAGGCCCTGATGACTCAGGCAGGTTGGCCTGTACACACACTTATGTGCCCCCCTACTTGCACACACGTGTATTTTGCCAAAGCGTTTTATCTGCCAAATTACGGCTTTGTTTATCTACGTGTAATCTCGTGGTCAGAGTGTGAAGAAAAACTTATTCTCAGGTTTAGGCCCAGGAAGTAAGTGAGATTTCTCTGATCAGATACAAAATAGTCATGAGGATTTGAGAAAGACTTTCCTTTTCCCTTTAGAACAAATGGTTTTAAACCTACTGAGTTGTTTAAAAGATCTTAGTTTTATGTATCTTCAATTATTCAGGTCTCCAAATACACTTGCATTGTAGCTATTAAATAGGTTATAATGTCTCACTCTGAATATGGACATGGCAGATATAATCACTCCAAATTCTCCTTTTCTATAACCTTAGAAAGCTGAAAGAACAACATATCTAAAATTGTACAAATGTGCACATGGGTATTTGTGATTCTTCACAGTCGTTCTATGTATATCTTCCGAATTGCAATTTTGAATGGAAGACCTAGCTGTTCTCAGTAGTGGTGACCCATTATCGTGGTTAAAAATTTATTTTGCTCTTTTGAGTGGTAAATTTATTTATGCTGAAATGTTTAAGAAGTGCATTTGTTTATACCTGGATTCTTTCAGGTATTACTGAAGATGCTTGGCTAAGTACTGTCTTCTACTCACACTATGTCTGTGCCTATTTATATAGATACAATAGCATCCATGTGTGTGTTTGAGGATTCATTAGATTTTAAAGGCTCAAGCATCAGCTCATGTCTGTAAGATGAATACCTCTGTAAGCATGCTTCTTTTATTTATTTTTTAAAAAAATATTTCAAAATTGATTTTTAGAGAGAGAGGAAGGGGGGAGAGAGAGAGAGAGAGAGAGAGAGAGAGAGAGAGAGAAGCATTGATCGGCTGGGGGATTGAGCCTACAACCCAGGCACGTACACTGACCAGGAATTGAACCAGCAAACTTTTTGGTGCACAGGACAGTACCCAACCCCCTGAGCCATACTGGCCAGGGCTATAATTATGTTTCTTATCCTGCTTTACAATTCTGCTTGTACCATCAACATGACAGTGAGCCTGCTGAGGACAAAGATTGTCTATTATTTGTCTCTCTAGGTCCAGGACCTAACTCTGTGCTGAAACATAGGAAAGCATTGAATGAATAAGATGAAAAATCGAACATGGTAGGCTCAGTCATGTAGGTGGCCACAAAGTGTGATTCCCATGGTAAAACGTATTTTTGAAATGCAAGCTCTTAGTTTGAATTACAGTCTGTGTGCCAGATGTTTTATATACATTATCTCATTTATTCCTCTCAACAACAGGAGAGATAACTAAAGGCAATTACAGCACAGCAAAGGAGATGTGGTGGCTGAATGCAAACTCAGTGGGAGGAAGGATGCTTCCTGTTTCTTCCTCTGCTGGGGATTTGTGCCTCTGGTCGCTAGAAAGGTGCCTGGTCCCAGAGGTGAATTTACCACAAACAAAAAGGCTGTGCTTGGGGCTTGAGGGGAATCTAAATGTGTAAGAGAAGGTCTTAAAGAGCTTTTTGAACATATTTGGCATTTAAAAGAACATTTGTAAACTTGGTGACAAAAGGTGCTTCGAGTATTTGAAATTAAAGCCAGACTGCGAAGGGTTGAGAAGAAATACAAGCTGGGAGCCCGCAGAACGAGGGCACATTCTTCCAAGAAGTTTGATGGAGAAAGAGAGAGGGGAGTCACTGAGGGAAGTCAGGGCCGGAAGATTTTCTTATCGATTCTCTCAGTGAGGAAACTGGATCATCGTCATTGCTAAACCTAGGGCAGAGAGATGGCGGAGAGGGATCTGGAAAAACCCAAGACGGTGGAAGCCAGTTACAGGAAGATGCAAAAAGAGGTGAGAACTAGATCGCTGATGTACAATTCTATCTAAATCTTATTTACAGATTTCAATAAATCCTTTTTATATACTTATTTATACCCTATGCAATATCCAGTGGAAGGCTTTGGTTACACTTCTAATCCAACTCTCAATCAGCTAATTATTTATTACGATTCCAGTCACTTATCCAAGAGTGTTGATATACTTTTAAATAATATTTTATTAAAAATAACAATTGTTAATAGCAGTGATACATGGTTCTTGTAGAAGAATTGAAAAATACAAATGGGCCAAAGAATTTTGCATTTTAAGTTTATTCTAAATATATCGATTGTCTTTTGATCAGTAAGTTTTATGATGATCCTAATCACTTCTAATCAAGTCTCTCTCTACCACTTATCTATATTTTGAAAAGTTTTATGTCTTTTTCTGAAACAAAAATGGGATCATATAGCCAAAACTATTCTAAAATCTACTTTTTAAAAACTATTTTTAGCAACTTTTCATGTCACTCCTCATGATCTTGTGTCATCGTTTTACTAGCTGAAGATAATTAAATTAGATGCATTTATTTTAATTTATCAAGTCATGTCTTATTGCTAGGTATTTTAGTGCTTTTTGATTTTTATATGATAAACTACCCTTAGAATACTAGGGATGAATTGCTCAGTGACAATATGCATCATTTAATAGCTTTGGTGAAAATTTTCCTGATTATCCTCCATAGAGGTTGTATCAATTTATACTATCACCAAGAAAATATAAGTGGTTATTGCCTACATCCTGGGTAATTCGAGGGATTAGCCTTAAAAAACATTACATTTTATTTCATACATACTTCATTATGGCCCTACATTGCACTTTTACTGTAAGGTTGAAATGATTTCTACTGGCTCTTTTTCTGTCATTTCTTGCTCATTTACTGGTATGGTTATTTGATACATTTGCATTAGGGTTCAATTTCTTTCTCAGTGTGTTGCAAGCACTTTTTAAATGTTGTATATTGAAATAGGAACCATTTATAGGCATTTATATTTGGTAAATATTTCTTCTTTTCATCATTTGCCGTTTACATGATTTAGGTCATGCATAGTTTAAAAAATGTGATGTATTAAGCCTTTTTTCTTTAGGGTTTCTACCTTTTCTTTTTAAAAAAATGTTTTTATTGATTTTAGAGAGCGTGGAAGGGAGAAGGAGAGAGAGAGATATAGATGAGAGAGAAACATCAACATCAATCAGCTGCCTCCTGCACCTCCCCTACCCGGGATTGTGCTCTCTACTGGGGATTGTGCCCCCCACTGGGGATTGATCCCACAACCAGGACATGTGCCCTGACTAGGAATTGAACTGGCAACCTTCTGGTGCATGGGTCTATGCTCAACCACTGAGCCACACTGGCTGGGTAGTGTCTACCTTTTCTGTGAGGCTAAAGACTATATAAATATTTACCTATTATGTGTATGGTATCACTTTTTATATTTGAATATTTAAACCATTTGGGATTAATTTCATTGTATGGTCTCAGATGTGCTGTTAGACTATAAAATTATTTTTATTTTGGCCAGTTGTCTAAACAACAGTTACTGAATAATCAATTCTCTTCCTCACTGATCTGAGGAATTATTCTTATCATATGTTAAGTTCTTATAACTACTGCATGTTAGGTTTGAATATTATAATTTTCCTCCATGGCTGTGTTTGTCCTTTTCTGTAATGATATTACCTTGTTTACTCTGTTAGAGATGTAGAATGTCATTTGGATAAGATTCCCTCATATTTTACAATGGTAGAAAAGTGTCTCTTTTCACATGGTAATCTGACAGTTATTTTGGTTGCTACATTCATACAATGAAATATTATTCGGCAATAAAAAGGAACTATTGGCACATGCTACATCAGAGAATGACCCTCAAAAATGTTACTCTGTGAGAGTCAGACACAAGAGGTCTTATAATGTATGACTACAGTTTGTAAAATGTCTAGATAAGGCACATTTATAGAGACAAAGTAGATTAGTGGTTAAATGGAGGCTGAGGGTAGGAAAGACAGTGAACTGGAAATGAACATGAGGAATCTGACTTGGGTGATGAAATGTTTAAAATTTTTTTTCTTTATTGATTTGGGAGAAAGGAAGGAAGAGGGAGAGAGAGAGAGAAACATCAATAAGAGAGAACATCGATTGGCCGCCTCCTGCATGCCCCCCACTGGGGATCAGGCCCGCAGCTGGGAATCGAACTGGTGACCTCTTGGTGCACAGGTCAATGCTCAACCACTGAGCCACACCTGCTGGGCGGGTGATGAAATGTTATAAAACTGACTTAGGTCCATGACTTCTTCATATAGTAAGATGACTGAAAATCATTGGATTGTGCATTTGAAATGAGTAAATATGTGGAATACACTTCAGTAAAATTGTCATTAAAAAGAATTCTGGCAAGTTAATAAAAAATTATCACTGTGTTTTGTTTGGAATTGTACTATATTTATATATTAATTTCAGAATTGACATGATAATATTGTTTTGTTTTCTAAATTAGGATATTTATTTCCCAGAAAATATTTATAACTTTATTTCTACAAATCCAGATTTTTTTAACTGGGCCATTGGGTTTTTTAGTTGTTTGTTTTATTTTCAGTGGTTGCTGTTTGTGATGATTTCCCTCTTATTAAATAGAATAACTATTTATTGACAGCATAACAGAGGACTGCTTGCTTTTTACATATTTATTTTATAAACATTCCTGTTAATGTAATCACTTACCAGTTCCAACCGTCTGGAATGCACCAAAAGGTGTGCATTATATTAGCAATCTGACTGACCTCTGGCCCAGAGACTTTAGAATGACAAGTTACAGTCTCAGTCACGAGTTCAATCATTTCACTGTTTTTCACCCAAATTGTTAGACAGAGGTCACTTGATCCTGGTGATTTATCAACATCTAGTTTGTCAATTTGGTTTACATTTAGAATATCTACTACCAATATTAGACCTTAAACCTATGGCCTATCAACTTGCAAATGGAATTTCAGAGTGGGAGATTTTATAACAGCAAGCTTAGCAAATTAACTATCTAATGTATAACAGTGATTCGAACTTCACTGAATTCAAGCACGTGTCAAGAGATCATGATCAGAACACTGGCTATCAGGTAAATTAACAAACCTTTTGGTTGGAAATTGAATGATTAGCACCTGGATAATCTGCTCTGCTGCTGCTGATTATTGGGCATGAGACAGTTATCTGATATCCACACGTTGCAGTAAATACTGAGAAAACCTTTGCCACTGAGAAAACAATAATAAAGATTTTAGGTGCTTACATTTGGTTGCTGACATATTTTCCACTTAAATACATGATAATGTTCTAATGTACACTCTAATTACCAGATACAGGTATAAAAGAAGTTACAAAGGTCAGGCAGTAGTAAATTTACAGAAAGATTTTTGAAAAAGAGAGAAAAATATTATTTTAGAATTCACTTAGGAATGTTAAGCAATCTGAGGATAGAAGTGAATCTGGACAAATTGGTAAAACTCTGCGGACTATAACTCTAACTTGATAGGAGGAATTATGTGAAACAGGGTCAAATTGTGATCTTAACCTCAGCCTTTCTGGCACATCTAAAACAGTTAACCTAAAGAGTTTTATTCTATAAATTAAATAGGAAAAGTTTTTCTCATTTTTAAATTTTGAGCCCAGTAAGTCATTATATTATCTTGCTAATATACACATTTCTGTGTTTGTCAAGGTCCTTGTTCCAAGCCACAAAACAGTGACCCTGGAGCATTTGAGCAGCAACAGTATTTATTTAAAGGACATTGCAGCACGACAGTTCCTCTTGTTTAGAGTTGTACTAACTTTCACTAACTTTTTATCACTAGAGCTCATCATATAAAGAGGTATTTTGGAAATCTGCTGCCTCCATCTAAACACCTCCTGCTGTGTGGCAGTTACAAAATGTTTCCCTTGACGATTAGGATTAGCCCCCTACCCGATGTCGTATCCTTTCTTTTTACCATTTGCCTTTCGGTGTGAAGACACAGTGGTTAGATTTCCATCTCAGCTCATCGTTAAGTGATCAGAGCCCCATGGCGCAAGCACACATCTCAGGGGCCCTAAACTAAACTGGTAGAACGGAGAGTTAGAAGGATGGGTAGAATGTTATTGATGATTACTTGGACAAGCAGGAGCCACCATTCCCGTGGCCATCCATTGCTTGATTTCTAGATGCTTGAAATACGGCTATGAATAGAACAACATCATATGCCGTTTCTGGTTTGGAGCAAACACTGCTATTCTTTGTAAGCAGCTTCTGCGCAGTAAGGTGGATGATAAAGTCGGTGACATTTGTGGACTTTAGCCCGTTGGGTATCTTATTTTGCCACAAAGTTTGTTCTTTCACCAGGAGCAATATTGTGTAGGATTTCCCCGTGGAGTATAAAGTGTTCAGAAACTCCACAGATTTTAGAGTTAGAATTAGCATGATAGGCAGAGGAAAACACAAACAAAAAACCACTTCAAATCCAGATTGTGTCTCATCTGTGTCAGATCGCGTTCCATGGGAAGCCGATTCAGAGACAGGTTTGTATGTACCACGTCACTGAGAAGTACTCTTGGGATGCTCGTCTGTGGAGAGAGGAGGGATCAGGCCTGGAAGGGAGGAGGGGCACTGTGAGCAGCCAGAACCGAGTCCTTGGCCGGTCCCCACTGGGCGTCCTGGAGGTGACACGGGCCTGAAGTGGGGCGTGGAGGCTGAGGCTTTTATACAGTTTAATCACATGTAAAATCAATTCAATCCCAGGAGGACGGTTTTAGAGCTTGACAGCTCATTCTAAAATATATATGGAAATATAAAAGGCCAAGAGGAGCTACGATGTCGAAGAAGGAAGACGAGGCAGGGGGACCTGATATTCTAGCTATCAAGATGGAAGATAATTGGCATAGGGATAGAAAAGGAGAGGCCAGATAAGGGGATTCAGGTATACAGGGACACTTGAAATGTGACAGATGTGACAGGGCAGGTCAGTGAAGAAATAAAGGGCTGTCCATAAACGGGACATTGGGAATTGAGCATCCATATAAGAAATAAGATTGGGCCCTTTCACATGTCAGATACAAACATAAATTCCCAACGGCTTAGAGAACTAACTGTGATTGATAAAATCACATCACCTTTGCCAGGTGGTGTAAGAGGACAAATCACACCCTTCAGATTGGTTACAGTGTTAAAAGTCTGACCATACCAATGTTGGTGAGCACATGAAGCAACAGGAACTCTTCTGTGTCAGAAGGTAAATTTGATTCATTCAGTTTGAAATACAGTTTGCTTATATATATATTAAAGTTGACTGTGAGCATCCAGCCAGTGTGGCTCAGTGGTTGAGTATTGACCCATGCACCAAGAGGTCACCAGTTTGATTCCTGGTCAGGGCACATGCCCAGGTTGTGGGCCCAATCCCCAGTGAGGGGCATGCTGAAGGTGGTAAATTGATGTTCTCTCTCATTGATGTTTCTCTTTCTTCCTCTCTCTCTAAAATCAATAAAGAAAAAAAAATTTTTTTAAGTCGACTGTGAGCATACCCTATAATTCAATAATTCCACTGTTAGTAGCAACCTTTGTAATAGTCAAACAACTGAAGCAACTCGAGTGTACATCTATAGCAGAAGAGCTAAATAAAGGATGTTAAGTTTATGCAATGAAATTCTACACATCAGTGAAAATAAGCTAGAACTATATGCAATATCATGGACTAATTTTAAAAATATAATATTAAACAAAAGTGGTGAATGCAAAAGAAAACATTCAATGTGATTCAGGTAAAGTTCAAAAGTCGGAGTTGTGGCTACTTAGGAATAAGGGTGTTTTGATTTTGAAGGGACACATGGAGGAGAGAGGATGTTTCTGTGGAGTCTGTAATGTTCTATCTCAACCTGAGTGGAGTAGATGGGTGTTTGCTTTAACATGATCTGTTAACCTGTACAAATAATTTTGCACGTTTTCTCTTTGTAGGTTCTATGTCACACAAAATGTTTGAACAGCAAAGCAGAAAAAAGAAAGGTTGGGACACCTATCTTCATGACCTACATGTTCACGTGCACATTTTTCCGAGCTTTGAGGTGGAAGATGAAGGGTATAGCAGTGGCCTGTGGCTATAGAATCTCTCTAGGAAGTTGGCAACGTGGGCAGTTACTCAGACTGAGTTGTCAAAGCCGCCACCCACTGGAAATGGACTTTATGGTGCCATGAAGGTAGTCTTTATGCATATTTACATCCCCAGGGCTTAGCTCAGTGATGAGCATGTAAAAACTGCTCAATTTGTGTTTTCTGACTAGATGGCTAAATGAATGAGTGAAAGAATTAACAGTGCCTGTCACAGAAGCCTGCTGACTCACTGAAGAGACTCATTGCTGATTAATCTTTCTTTCTTTCTTTTTTTTTCTTTAATGATTTTAGAGGGAGAAGAAGGGAGAGGGAGAGAGAGATGGAAACATCAATGAGAGAAAACAATGATTGTCCTCCTCCTACATACCCCACACTGGGGATTTGGCCTGCAACCTGGGCATGTGTCCTGACTGGGAATCAAATCAGCGACCTCTTGATGCATGGGGTCGATGTTCAGCCACTGAGCCACACTGGCTGAGCTGATTAATCTCTTATTATAAAACTATAATATATAAGAATAATAGCCTTGCCCTGGCTGGTGTGGCTCAGTGATTAGAGCATTGGCCTGTGGACCAAAGGGTACCAGGTTTGATCCCTGTCCTGGTCAGGGTCATGTGGGAAGCAACCAATCGATGTGTCTCTCTCATGTCTATATTTTTCTCTCTCTTTTTCTTTCTCAATCTTTCTCTCTCCCCCCTCCATACTTTCTGAAAATCAATGGAAGACATATCCTAGAATGGAGATTAAAAAAAGAAGAAGAATAGCCTTCAAATCTTTATTTATTTATTATTTTGTCCTCACCCGAGGACGTTTTTTTTTTTCCATTTTTTGTTCAGATAGAGTGGGAGGGAGAGAGAGAGAGAGAGAGAGAAAGAGAGAGAGAGAGAGAAACTTTGACATGAAAGGGACACACTGAGTGGCTGCCACCCACACAACCAACCAAGGCCGGGGACAAACTGCAACAGAGGTACGAGCCCTTAGTGGGAACCGAACCCGGGTCTCTGCGGACCACAGGCCGACGCTCTAACCGCTGAGCCAAACTGGCCAGGGCTAGCCTTCAAATCTTTAAACTTTGAAGGAACTTTCAGAATTATTTATGGACCTTTAAGAAAGGAGGAAACAGAGTGCCTTCAATTTTGATAGGTTTTCCTAGTAAAACGTGGCATAAAGCATGCCAAATAAGCAAGCCTGCTACATTCAAAATATCCTGACCTTATCTGCAAATGTGGGAGACCCCTTTGCCTCCTTTTTATATATATATGTTCTGATAGATGTCTGTGAAATATACCACATCAACCTACTTCCTGTCTGTCAGGAACAGACTCCCATTCAGAAGCCCAATGGAGGTCCCTGGTAAGCAAATATGTAATTAAGATTGAGTTTGGTTCAGTGCAAATATGCTTTCTTTATAAAGAAGGCCCCGGGCTAGGTTCAGAGTGGGCCGGTTTAGATATGGTGGATTTATTAGCAAATTTTCCCCAATTTAAGAAGCGTGCCTTCAAACCTATTAAAGATGTTGCTTTCGTGATATTCCGGGACGCCAGCAGATGCAGGCGGTTCACGCAGTGTACTGCAGCCTCGAAAGTGGATTTATACGAGCGAAGAGGAAAGTGCTGAGAATTTTCCCCCCGTCTAACATCCTCCCTTTGACCACATAATAGTCCAAAAGCTCACACAAGCAATTCCATATGGAGATGAGGAATGTCTAGCCCAAACAAGTTGTTCAGCTTGTTAGCCTTGGGCTGAATGAGTTACTCAGTCTCTGGCAGAGCTGCCCCCTTTACAAAGGAGGGGCGGGGTGGCTCTGTCTGCCTTCTCGCTCGGCCCCTAGAGTCTGAGAGAGGAAAACAAATGAGTGAGGCGATGCTGCAGGCGCTGTGCTGGGCTGTTGCTGAGCATTGAAAAGCCTCCCAAGTGCAAGGGCGGTTTCTTTGCACTTGACCGGCTGCGGAGAAGGGCACCTTGCACCCTGCTCACTGCCGTCTACTTTCACGCCGGAGCCTGCTTGGGCAAGACTATCCAGTTGCTTTGGTGTGAATCTTGGCAGAATAAAAACCTCTTCTTTCCAAGAATTCGAACGACTGTGAACGGTGAAATAAATTGGCTCCAACTGGAAGCTCTATTGTACAGGAGAGTGGAAGACAGCAGAAGGAGACTTAGAATACATTTTATTTTTGAACTCTTTTATTCATTTATTTATTTTTCTTTTAGAGAGTAAATCATTTTTGGGACGGGGGTAAGGAGTAAGTAGTATAAGATTGCATTCAAATGTAATTGTAGTTTGAGAATTTTATTATTTTATTTCTCCCAATCAGGGCAGTTGGAGAATGCAGTTGAGCCCTTTGTCTCTAGTTCAAGTATTAATTGGAACATTATGCAAATATTTTGCCTGCCCATGTTGACATCACTCAGTAAATAAAATAAAGAAAGAACAAATAAAGAACAAATTTCTTAGTATTAACACAAAATAAAGAACAAATCACTTAGTATTAACTTTTCCAGCATCTCTTACTCCCTGTGCACATATGTTCAACCTTTCTGTCTTTCTGGTTCTCTCTGTCTCTTTCTGTCCCTCCCTCTTTTTCTTCTTTGAAAAAGCACACACACTCACTTTCAGATAGACTTTAAGGAGTTTTTGAAACAAATTCTGAAAAAAATATTAGCTGTGTATAATAGAAAACTCCTTCATAAACTTAGTTCATAAAAGAGTGAATTAAAAAAATTTTTTTGTCCTACCACAAATTTTCAGATTACCTGCCTTTAAAAAAAATAAAAGTTATTTCCCTGGCTGGTTTGGCTCAGCGGTTGGAGTGTCAGCCCACAGACCAGAGAGTCCCAGGTTCGGTTTCTGCTAAGGGCAGGTACCTCGGATGCAGTTCGTCCCCAGCCCTGGTCGGGGTTGCGTGGGAGACAACCAGTCGATGTGTCTCTCTCGCATTGATGTTACCCTCTCTCTGTCTTCTCTCCCTCTCTCCCTCCCTCCTAATCTGTCTAAAGATAAATGAAAAAATATCCTCGGGTGAGGATTAAAAAACAATAATAAAGTATTGACTATCTTTTGAGGGAGACTCGCTAGTAATAATTTTGGTTTTGGCAGCTTGTTAACTAGGCTGACTCGTCATGACACCTCGTGGAAGGCCCTGGTGGTAGAGCATGAACAGGTAACCTACACATTCCCTCGGCCTGCGGTGTGATTTTCTGTCACGTCAGTCCCACTCAACAACACCCAAGAGGCTGAGGGACATTTCCAGGCAGTGGTTAAGAGCAGTTTCTGCAACAACTCACAGAAGGGCTCCTTTTGCATGGTTGCAAAGCATTTGCATGGTGTACAATCTGCCAATACGTAATTATCACTCTGATAGGTTGATGGGCCTGACTTGCATTTTTGTAAATGTTTGCTAAGTTACCAGCTTTACTTATTTGCGTGTGTGGACCATGTCATTTTGTGGCAAAAAGGGATGTTTTAGACTTCACAGCAAGGGACTCCTACCTTCTAAGGGATGCCTTAGAAGTTTCTAGTAGAAATCCTTTATAAGAAGTGTACTGAAAAACTCACCTTTGATGACTAAGAATTTCTAGTTTATGATTTTTTTTTTGTATTGAACAGACTATTTACATGGACCAAGGTCAGATCATTTTTTATTCTTTAATTTTTGCAAGACCCTCTATTAGGTCCTGTGGGCAATTTGAAAATGCGTGCAAACTTCTTCTAAGAGCCTGAGAGAGAAGATACACTTCATAAAAATAACTCAAGTACAGATAGAACATAATTGCTCCCAGTCCTCTCCGGCCAGTGATGACTGCATTCCCCACCTCCTCCCGGGGGACTCCAGACATTTGTAGGAAAAGCCGGAGCAGTACTTCCCATGTGCTCACAAACTGGGTTGTCAGCTCCAGTCACTGTGAGGCACCCGCCCTGCTTTCCCTTTTCCACATCCTCTTACCGCCGCCGTCTTCTTTCGATGCAGCTCCTTACGAAGGTATCACGTTCACTCACTCCTCGGATACCCACTGTTTCTGGAGGCCAGGTATGCACTTTCTCCTGGGGGAAATGGTGAACCAAACAGGGCCCTAATTCTCAGCACTTCCGTGTGTGTGTGATGGAGGAGGTGGAAAGGAAAGGCAAATAAGATGATTTCGGACAGTGACAAGTGCTTCAGATAGGGTAGGTGACACTGAGGCCGGGGGAGGGTGTTTGTAAAGGTGACCAGAGAAGGCCTCTCTAAGAGGGGTGTTTGACCTGGTGAGAAGTTGCTACCGAGGTCAGTGTCTATCAAGAGGATGCTGCGGGCCTCGCCAAGGGTATCGTGGGCACCCGCCTGCATCACGGCTGATCCTCATAGTGCCAGAATCGTTATGAATTATGGCCACACTCCCAGCTTCGCCACACTTTGTGATCCAGCCCCCAAATAATATACTTTCTCCCAATCTCACGATGTCTTTCATCCACCGAACTCCTTCAACTGTAGGTCCCTCCACTGTCCTCATCTCCCTCCTTCTCCACAGTTTCTGATCGGGTTTTGTGGGGACTGATGCCTATACAATCCGGGGCCCTCTTAAAGAGAAAGAACACAAGCATACAAAATTAGGTACAGGGAATTGGAAAAGACCCAAGGTTACTTTTCTTTCTGTCTTAAAGAGGAGACCCCATGCAGAGCAGCCCGTGCATGGAGACACCCAGGCGTGTTCTCTGCCCTTTGCACACATGCCACAGTATGAATCTCAGTTTGAGGCCCCATACTACACACAGAGAAGGATGTTTTCACTACATGACAAATAAGGACAAAATGAGCTGGGAGCTTAGAAGAGGGAAAGGTCGCGTCTCCAGGAGGCAATCAGTGGACACGTTATACAAAAGGTGCGCTCTGAGCTGTGTGGAAGGATGGAGCAAATATGCACATTCAGAAAAGACGGGAAAACTACTGAGCGTCTCATCTGTGTACGTTCCCTCCACATCCCACATTATTCTTAAGAATATTGCACAGTGGGAAGCTTTATTTTACAGACGATTAAGCTAAAGTCTCAAAATTATATAAATATCATATTGCATAATTCACTTACCTTGTTTAAACCATGTTTCCCGCTCAGGCCACCAGAGTTGAGCGTTCCTTCCATTATGCCAAGCTGAGTCTCATTTGAGTAAATGCGCAAGGATTGCAAACCCAGAACAAGCATAGGGAATATACAATGGAGGGGTTGGCTGAGCCACAGAGAGTCATGGTAGATAGAGTTGGAAAAATAGCCCAGGATCAGGTTATTGAGGGTTTAAATGTCATTAAGTGAGTAGCATTTTGTTTTATGTTAATACATATACATAAACAATATCACAGCTTGTGACCAGGTTTTGTCAGCAGAACCTCTTGCTGTGTGTGAATATAGTGGAGGCAAATTACAGTCCAAATGCAGTTTGCATTGACTTTCCTTCAGGGCTGCTCACCTAGTATGATGTCGGGAGTGCTGAACATAACCTTCACCATTTCATCGACGTCTGAAATACCACCATGTAAGCGTCACCCCTTGCCCTGCTGTTAAACTCTAACCTCTGAAAGCGGCAAACAATGAATGTAATTGAGAGTGTGAGTGTCTTCCCTGGGAGCAGCCTTAAAGAAGCAGGGCCCAGAAAGAGAGGGCTGAGGGAAACCTAATAACATCACAGAAAAGAGAAAGCTTTGCACTTTAAAAAAAATTTCTTTTTTCTTTATTGATTTTTAGAGAGAGAAGAGAGGAGAGGGAGAGAGAGATAGAAACATCAATGAGAGAAACATCCACTGGCTGCCCCCCACTGGGGATCGGGCCCACAACCTGGGCATGTGCCCTGACCGGGAATCAAACCGGTGACCTCTTGGTGCATGGGTCAATGCTCAACCACTGAGCCACACCGGCCAGGCAAGCTTTGCACGTTTTACTGCATCTTTACTTCCAACCACGTGAATCAGTCACAGTCTAGCTCCACTCATCGAACGACAATCCAGAACCAAAGCCACAGACACAAGGGGCTGAATTCTGAGGAAGGAATGGCTCCTCTGTTCTGCTGAAGCCATCTCCAAGCCTATGTTCACTGCGGGCAGACTGGAGTGTGGGCAACCGGCGTGCAGGAAGCAGAGCGGAGGGAGCAGTCTGGTAAGTGGAGGATGACAGCAGGAGCCCTCCCAGCAGCAGACCCTGCAGTCTCATTGCTGGTGGGCTGTCAGCATCTTCCAGGCTACTTCCTGGTGGCTCCAGCTGGGGCTTTCTGGGAAGCATCACACACTTTGATTCAAATTGCATTTTGTTATTCTCCTTGAAAAGCTCCTCATCTGGGAGCCCATGGGAAGACTGGCAGAGGCATGTGTTTCTATTTTTAAGACTACAATAGAAGTTGAAAAAAATGTGGAAGTAAATGCAAAGGCCAGATCCTGTGGCAGAGAGAACCTTCGGCCTGCTTGTGCCTTTAAACGGTGCCCAGCTCCGTCTGACAGCTCAGCTTTGATTTGGCTGTCAACCAAGGGTAAACAGCATTCCACAGAGTCGAGCAGTCTGTTTTGAAACAAGGAAAATTGATTGGGCTTTGTAGAGGCCCTGAGATCGTCAGGGAGTGTCTATCAAGGTGTGCATCACTGTACTTCAGTTATGAACTTGAGCGTCTGAGGGCACGAGCTACCTCTTTGTAGGAATCACTGAACCCAGCATCTTTACTTAAGTTTGTGGAATGAATGAATGATGAGAAGCATCCCGTGACTGAAATGAATCTTAGCATGAACCTCTTTTGCAAATGGTTTTTATTTGTGTTGATGCAAATGCAAGAGTCTAGATTATTCATGAGGTACAGGAATGTAACGTTGGAAGAAGGAAATTCCTAATTGAAGTTTAATTATGGGTTTTGCTTATAAGTGAAAAAGAAATCCACCCACTCCCTCAGGTCCTGGTGATTATTGTCAGACATCAGAAAGTACATTGGTAGTGTTAGGTGACGATAAAACGAGACAAACTAACTTTCAAGTGTGTATGAAGAATTAACACAGTTTTAGATGGTCAAGGACTTAGAAATTTCACCATCACAGACTAAGTCTCAAAGGATCATTCAGGGTGGTCTGCTGGACAAGAAGGAAACACAGTAACAAAAACAAAGCACACCAAAAAAGCCAAGATATAAATGTAGTTACTAGAAAGTATAAGAAAAAAGAAAAGTGAAACCTAGAATTAATGTAAAATGCTTACGAATTGTGTATCTGGAAAATCAAAGAGAGTCCCTAAGAGAGTTCAATATAAGATTGTAACTATTGCCCTGGCCAGGTAGCTCAGTTGGTAAGAGCATTGTCCTGATATGCCACGGTTGTGGGTTCGATCCTCAGTCAGGGCACATACAAGAATCAACCTATGAAAGCATAAATAAGTGGAAAAACAAATTGATGTTTCTCTCTCTAATATATATATATGTATATATATATAGACAACTATGTTAATATCCCCCCCAAAATTCCCAATGATTTTCTTATATACCAGCAATAACCCTATAAAAAACAAAATGAGTAAATACCCTTTTCGCACTCATGACAACAAATGCATAGAAACTCACTTAATATGTGTGCAGAGTTTATATGGGGAAAACTGTAACTCAACTGAGAAACATAAACAAAAACTTGAACAAAAAGGAGAGGTATACCATTTTCTTGTATAAAAAGAATCAATATTACAAACATATAACTATTCCCTAAATTAACCAATACATTCAACAATATTCAAAAAATTTTCAGTGGCATAGCCCTGGCCGGTGTGACTCAGTTGGCTGAGTGTCCATCCCTGCACTGAAATGTCCCCAGGTCAATTCTCAATCAGGGCACATGCCCAGGTTGTGGGTTCAGTCCCTGCTTGGAGTGTGAGAGGCAACTGATCCATGTTTCTCCCTCACATTGATGTCTCTCTCCCTCTCCCTTCCTCTCTTTCTAAAATCAATAAAAAAATATTAAAAAATTCCAATGTCATACTGTTTTAGAAACTTGACAAAATTGTTCAAATAAAAAAATAAGACTATAGAAAAATTCTTTAGAAGAATGAATAATGGAAAGACTTACCCTATCAATTTTTAAGATATATTAAAATTATAGTCATTGAAGGAAGGTATTCTTGCTAGGGAGACAGACAACAGGACTTGTATTAGAGACTGTTTAGTGTAATGGAATTAATTGTGTGCCCCCCAAAATTCATGTTGAAATCCTCACCATCTCTTAGTACATCAGATTGTGATCTTATTTGGAAATGGGGTCATTGCAGGTATAATTAGTTCAGTTAGGAGGAAGTCATACTGGAGTAAGGTAAGTCCCTACTCCAATATGGCAGGTGTCCTTAAGAGAAAGGGAAATTCGGACACAGACACACAGGGGAAATGCGCCATAAACATGAAGACAGAGATTGAGGTTATGCTCCCACAAGCCAAGAAATGACAGAGATTGCCAGAAACCCGCCAGAAACCCGGGAAGAGGGATGGAACAGACTTTCTCTTAGCCCCCGAAGGAGCAAAACTGGACAGCACCCTGACCTCAGAATTCTGGCCCCCAGAACCGTGAGACGATACATTTCTGTTGTTTAACCAGCCAATTCATGGAACTTTATTGTGGCAGCCCTATGAAACTAACAGAACTGGAAAAGAATGGACTATCAATAAAGGAGATTGAGAAAACTAGCCAGCTGGAGAAACCAATCAGATATCTGCCTCATTTCTCTACTGAATTCGATTACAGCTGTTATCAGTGTTTAATGTTAAAAAGGATTGGAAGAAAATATTGGTAAATATGCTTTATAATCTTAGAGTGAAGAATTTTTTAGCATTATGCAAACTCCAATAACTGTAAAAGGTTATTAGCTATCATGTTATCTATTAAACTAGTAAAAATTTAAAATATTGGTAATATAAAGCATTGGCTAATGTCCAGTGTATTTTAGTACATAGGAGATATTCTTTATCTAACAGAATATAAATTCTAGCCCGGCCAGTGTGGCTCAGTGGATTGAGCGTTGTCCCAGGGACTGAGAGGTCCCAGTTTGATTCCCCAACAGGGCACATGCTCGGGTTGTGGGATTGATCCCCAGTGGGGGACATGCAGGAGGTGGCCAATCGATGTTTCTCTCTCACATCGATGTTTCTATCTCTCTTTCTCCCTTCCTCTCTCTCTAAAATATCAATTAAAAAAACAATACTTTGAAAAATTCTCTATATAATATATAAATAATATAAATATGACATATTATGTAATTAAATATATCCTTTAGCTCAGTAAACACACACTTACGTATACATACATTCTTTAGCTCAGTAAAACTATAAGGAATTTATTCCAAAGACATATATGTGTGTGTGTATATGTATTCATTTAGCATTATTTATAAGACAGAAGAACTAGAAATAAAATAAAAGTTCATCAGCTGACATTGGTTAAATGAATTATTCTTTAGTCACAAAATGGAATTGTCTTCATCCACAAAACATGAAATACGTCTCTGCTTAACAATATGGAAAGATCTGGAGAAGCCGTGGAGTGAGAATAGCAGGCGAAAGGGCATAGATCTGATCTCATGCAAGCGCCCCTCTGTGTACACCCACATCAACACTCTAGTCATCTGACATCTAACAAAATATCGGACAAAATTATAATATTACACACAATTATAATAGTGATAAAATTTAGGGCGACTTTTAATTTTTATACTCTTCCATATTGTTTAAAATTCTAACGTGAGTGTTCGTTAATAGTAACTTAAAGCTCTTTTCATTATGAACTTTGCTGAGAATAAATACATATTTAAAATGTTTATTGTTTGTCCCAGTAATTTTATTTTAGAAATATGTATTAAATAACCAGAGATGCACACACGGGTTTACATGCAAGGATATTTGTTTATAATTTAGAAAAATTTGGGAACACCAGAATATGTAACAACATGGACTTTGTTACCTAAATTATGCTGTATCTAAGTGACAGAATTCTATAGAGCCATAAAATATAATATAGAAAGTAGGAAATACTGGATGATCACAGGTTGTGAAAACATATGTACATATACCGAGAAAAATTGGAAGATGTATAACCAAATGTATTTTTATTTTCTGAAGGATAGAATTACATTACTGATATTCCTTTGTAACGCTTTATAATTATTACATAAGAGAAAAAAGAAATATAATACAGACAGAGTTTTGTTGTTTCCAGTGCTATGTGTGCATATTCAAACAAACACACAATCTGCAGATATTATGGGAAAGCACAAGTTTGGGCTAAACATTTTTTCCCTCCCTTCAAGTGCGTGTTCCTTGTGCACATGTTGCGGACCCAGAGGCGGTGGTCTGGGGCGCTCCCTCACCCAGAGCTCCTAAGGCTGCCCTGTCCTCAACGGGAATCAGGCGCACCAGCAGGAGACAGACAGCCCTTTCCGAGAAAAGAGGCTCTTATGTTCACTCTTCCGCCCCCTCCCCCTTCTCTTATTTTGATACTTTTGGAGATTAGAGATTTTAATTGTACGGCTTGTGAAATGCCGTTTTTCTTCCAACAGCTGTGTTTATGGTATATAATCTATTAGCTGCCTATATGCCAACATTTAAAAGCATTCTGATGGATAATACTCAGCAAGGGATTAATCTTTTCCAGCATCACCCTCTTGACCTGCAAATGTACATTAGTGGGGGGTATAATGCCTGCTCTGACATTTGTTTGCAATGTATCCAAATACATTCTGGAATGCACATTCAGGTTTCCTGGCATGGAGACAGACAGGCGAGTCAGCACTGAGACATATAGTTCCCATATGCCAGGGTTAAGGGAACGAGGACTTGTCGGGCCTTTCCACTGAGCTTGCACTGTGCACTTCCTGCCGTCTACCCCTCAGGTTTTCCTCTGCGGCCCCTTAACCACACTACCTACAGCACAGTGAGCTCAGCCGGTAAATAAGATGTACCGCGGCCAGGTTTGGGTCTTCTCTCGTGTGTTCTCTGCACATCATTTGGTCAGGATCACCCTAAAACAGAAGGCAGTAGAGGACTGCCTTTTCTGCCCTCCAGGCTCTCTCATGATGTCTGAAATTTCTGTTTCCAATCCTGGCTTTGCCCTCTGCTGTTCTTGGGTAGATTACTTAATATCGTGAGACTCTGTGGTGGGTATAGCATTACCTGTATTCCAGGGAGTGAGGCAAAGTAAGATGAAACATGTAGGTGAACCGGTGTAGACCTGGAGCATAAGAATCCTTCCACACGTTTGTGGAAACGTAACATTTATGTTTTGAGACTGTTTTGAGTCATAAAGGAGTATTTTGTTGTTGTTTATGATTTCTTTCTATAAAACTATTCTTGGGAAAAGCAGTACTATAAGCTGGAAATAATTGACGATTAATTCAGGTTAATTGATAGCTACTTGAAACTACTAAGACTCACTGGGGAAGGATCACAAAGGAAGTATGTAGGGGATCAAAGAAGCTATTCTTTCACTGGTCAATGGCTCTGATTCTCTGCCATCAGTTGTCATTTCACTAATGTTTCTACTAAAGGTAAGCAATACATGTTCTCCGACAAAACAGTTCATATGCTATTTTATTTACAGGTATCTACTCTTGTGGCTCTTAGGCAGTTTCCATCTTTTATTAATAATTCAAAAGAAGAATACAGTGTAAAAAGAACTAAAGTTTTTTGTTAAAATATAATAGTTTTTTCTAGTCTTAACTTTGGAGTTTGAGCTTAATCTTCCTACTTATGAGACAGAAAAGGGCAAGGGAACAAGCATAAAGGTTGAGAGCATCCAATCTTGGGTCACATCTTTCTCTGCCACCTTATTAGGAGAATTCAGAACATATTGTTTAATTTTCCCTGACTCAGTTTTACTGTCTGTTTAATGGGGACAATAATATCTATTTCACAGATAACAATAAGGATTAGATGAAGTGAGACAATGCATCTATTAAAGAGTTGATATGTTGGCAGGCAAAAACAGCAGTCCTTATAATTTTATTATTTTGCTAGCTTCTGTCACACCATTTATATTCCCAACCAATATGTGGGTTTTTTTGTAGTACATGTCCCTAGCAGGAACTGAACCCAGGACTCTCTGGCCTACAGGTCGACGCTCAACCGCTGAGCCAAACTGGCCAGGGCTCAACCAAAATGTTTTTAGAGAAAGAAGGGACCAACAAGGACTGGTCAGAGTATGAGGCCCACTTTGAAGTAGGAATCAGTTCACTGGATAGACTAAAAGGAGACTATACCTTTCAATAATTATACACATTAAATATTATTTTTCTGCTTAGAGATCATTTCAAGTCCTGATTCATTTTTGAGGGGACTAATATTTTAACAGTGGTCATTGAATACAATTACTGCAAAATATCAATGCCTTCTAGCCAAAGAACTCTAGGAACACACCTCTGGTAACCCAGTTCGGTTTCTTAGCTCGTTGCACTGAGGGAGAACACACCATGGACTTCTGGGAATGATGGTATTAGAAAGAAATTCTGGGATTGGAGCTTGTGGTAGGGGATTTTTTTATTCAAGAACATAATTTTGAATAAGATTGCCTTAAAATGTACATACCTCTTATTCAAAAATTATAATTTTTAGGCAAACCATAAAGAAAACATGTTTCTAAGTGAGTAAACATATAGATTTACTTTCTCTTTTTTAAAATTGAGTCCTTTATTTTCTTACTGTTAATTTTTTATATTTATTTATGTATTTATTTATTTATTTTTTATCCTCACCCGAGGACATTTTTTTTCCCTTGCATTTATCTTCAGATAGAGCATGAGGGAGAAAGGGGGGAAGAGAGAGAAAGAAACATCGACATGAGAGAGACACATTGAGTGGTCGCCACCCACATGACCCCAATCGGGGCCAGGGACAAACTGCAACAGAGGCACATGCCCTTAGTGGGAACCGAACCCGGGACTCTCTGGTTCGCAGGCTGATGCTCTAACACTGAGCCAAATTGGCCAGGGCTTACTGTTAAATTTTAAAAATTAATTTATTTTTGTTACAGATGTTTTTCCTTTTTCCCCCATTGACAACTTCCTCCCGATCCCGCCATCTGCCCCCACCCCCCCAGCATTGTTGTCTATGTCCATTGGTTATGCTTATATGCATGTAAGTTTGTTGGTTTATCTCTTCCCTCCCTCCCCTCCTCCTCCCTCTTCCAAGGTTTGTCACTCTGAATCCTACTTCTATGTGTCTCTGGGTCTATTGTGTTCATCAGCTTATTTTGTTCATTATATTTCATAGATAAGTGAGATCATGTGATACTTGTCTTTCTCTGACTGGCTTATTTCGCTTAGCATAATGTTGAATATATAGAGAGATTGAAAAATTCTAACCAAACTGAGATTTTCCACTTGGTATAATTTGAAGGATGAAAAAATAAGCAACAAAAAAAATAAGTTTATTGCTATGATAACCACCATTATTTAGTACCAAGTTTGTATACTCTCTAAAACAATCACACTCACTATCTATGTTACCATGATTATACCCCTCTCAAATTTTGGGAAACACTAACCTGTATATTCTGGATATATAACTAGCTATGTTTGTTTAAAATATCCAGACAAAATCTTTGCTCTTGGTGAATCATTACAGCTACCTTACCTAAAGTAGGATGCCAATGTGACTTGAAATCATAAGAAAGAGAGAGATGCTCTGATATATTTTATTAGCTGTTTGGCACGGGCTGTTTTGCTCACTGAGGGAAGGGCCTTGTGTACTGCACGGGGATTTACATAAAACCTAGTTTCTAGTATACATCATCTTGTAAGTGCTCTTTCTTTGTTTATAATTGTCCATGCCTCCTTTCATTTCCCAAGAAGCAAGATCAAATGGTGCAAAAGTAAACGATGCCCAGAAAAAGGCACTTGGGCCCAGCCAGAGGGGCTCAGTGGATAGAGTGTCGTCCTGTGCACCGAAAGGCTGCCAGTTCGATTCCCATCAAGGCACATACCTGGGTTGCGGGTTTGATCTACAGTCGGGGAGCATAAGGAAGGCATCTGATCAGTGTTTCTCTTTTACACTGATGTTTCTCTCTCTTCCCTTCCTCTCTCTAAGCGTGTTCTTAGGTGAGGATTAAAAACAAAAAGAAAAACACTTGGGTCTCCCTCTTTCAACAGCTATTGGTGAGATATTGCGCATATCACTTGCCTTCATTTTTCTTAACATTGAAGTGAATAAGAAAGTCCTAGCATCATTTTATGCAAATGTTACAAGAATGAAATAAAGTAATAGGCTGGACAATAACAATATTCCTTATTAATAAGAATCGAAAGTCATCAAGCAGAGGCAGCTTGTGGTGTACTCAGAGGTTTATTGCCGTAGAACTCTGTCTTTCAGTGAAAGACTCCTTGCAGCAGTTTTGATCATACAGCAGTTAATCTTAAGCATGGAACTTTTCACGAACATCTAAACTTTAGTTGTAGATTAAACGCTAAGTTGTTTTTCTTTCTTTTGAACTTTGAAGGCCCTTTTCCAGATGGTGTCATGTGGCACACTGTTTGTGTTGTCGTTTCTGATGATTTTGAAAGCTCATTCCATCAGAGATCCTCACTACCCCACCAGGGACCCAGAGTAGCCAGCCTTCCCATATGTTTCTCCATCTCTGCACTGTAAGTTCCTTTGCTGCCTTGCCTGCATAACAAATACAGAGATGCCTATGGACCTGGATTCCTCCCAGATGGGCAGACTTCAAAGTAAGTGTGAGGCCTCCAGGAGAAGACTTTTCCTTTGTCCATCTGTGTGCCCGTTGCCAGCTACGTGTCTGGTTTTCTTAGCGATGGAGTAATTAAAGGAGGTGGCACGAGTCGGGAGAAAGGGGAGAGCCCAGCGAGGTTTGTGCTTATCCAGAGCTGGAAGTGAGTGGAGGAAGCGAGAAAAAATTAAATTTTCCATCTGGAATAACAAATTAGGTTGAGAATGACAAATTTAGTGCAAGTAGCAGGTTAGCTGTGGCATGGCATCAACACACGTCGTGTAACTTTGCATGTCATTATTGAACATGCTAATATATCACTATTATGTGCTCATTACTGGCAGCCGCATCGCACTGAACAAGAGATCATTATTTACTTGAGGACCATGTCAGTGACTGATGAGCACTGTATAATGCAGCAGCTACCTTAGCTTGTTCATGGTGGCAATGAAATAAGACTTGTTCCTTTATGCTTTCATGTAAGTTGAACTTGAGATATGATGGAGCCAGGTAGAAAGGTCTTCCAGTTCTTTCATGGGGGCGTTAATATCATTCCTCGTCTGAGTATGTAAAGTTCATCTGTATTACTCTTCCACTTACACTCTTTCACTTGTTTTTGTTTTTTGCCTTTCTTTTAAAGTCTGTTTCCACCACCCCCTTTTTTACTTCTTGTCTCTTTTTTTTTATAGCCTCTTCCTCTTGAGCTAAGGAGTATTTCCCTGTAAATGCTATATTTTTTTCCTGTTCTAAACAACCTACAAGTATTCACTGAGTATCTATTAGGCTGTCGGTGCTCCCCAGTTATAGAATTCTAGTCATGGCTCTTGAACCTAAACTGCCTTCCTCCACAGAATTGCATGTGATGAAATCAAGAGGTGGGTGACTTGCTTTAATGTAATGGAGCCTCTTGGTGGGAGGGGTGACAAAGGACAAAAAATAAGAGCCAGTAGAAGAAAGAGCTCATTGGACCGTCACCTGATAAACAAGGTGCGGTAGCTTTTTCATTGGGTGCCATTTTGTAGCGAGGTGACTGTCATAGAATACATGAATTCAGTGAATAAATGAATGCAGTTTCTTTGCTTTTATTTTCTACCCTTGTTTAAACCTCAACCTCTTTTTCATTACATTAGGTACATGTGAGAAGAGTTGAGGAAAAGTTGCTACTAATTACTTCACAGCAGTCTATCTCTAATTGCTAGCCCTTCACTGATAGAGATGGGAAGCAGTTTATCACTTTGGGGCATGAGATGACAAAAAACTACATTTAAGTATTAGCAGTCTAGTTATCACCACAGACTGGGGGAATCTCATCATCTTTTTCACTCTTCATCTTCTTGCCTATATTAGCAATGAGAAAAATACACTTGTCTAGAAACACATATTTTCTAGGACAATATTCCTTTTTTATAGTTTTCATATTATTTCCTGTCAAATGCCTACAAGTCGAAAATGTTCTCTGAGGACGAAAGGACCAGTAGAGTTGGATATAGGGTAGCCAGGACCATTGCAGGCAATTAGCTCCAAATCAAAGTCCAGAAAGTCCTTTGTCAATCTAATATGCAATCATTCCTGTTAAGTCATTTAATGTTGGCGTTTGCTTTAGGAAACTCAAGTAGAAAAATTCAACATGGCATATAAAGTTGGCTTGCATTTGGAATATTAACCGATTTATCCTTTTTCCTTTTGTTGGTCATTTTACTTTAACATGTTTGTAATTTAATATTGGTGAGTAACCATTTCTCTATGGTTTATTTTTCTGGCTGCATTACCAAGATCATCCCCATAGTAAAAATTTTTAGTACTTATTAATCTAAATGTTTATTGATATTACTGCTATTAAATTTTAATGGAAATACTTTATGATTTTATTTGAAAAAGCAATAGATGTCAAAAGCAAATGATTAATGGCTTATAAAAAGGTTAAGAAATACATTGTTCATTTTTAAAAATGTAAATCTTATATTGCTCTCCATGCACACACTGACAAAACTTCCTGCTAAAATTACAGTACTGGAATAAAAACCTTTTTTTGTTGTTGTTGTTGTACTTAGGAATTTGGGGAACATTTAGCCATATTTGAAAAAACCTTTTCTTTATTGATCAAATTAAAATATAAAACTTTTTCCAGTGGAATGACAAGGGGGGAATATGTTTTTCTTTACCTTGCCAAACACTGTGGGGGCATGCTAATTTCACAATACCTGGGCGCACCCAGGACAGAGCCATAAAACGTGCCTGTGGGAAGCTCGCTGTGCTATGAGGTAGATTAGAGGTAAACATCTGTTCCCTACTTCGGCTATGGAATCCTTGCCAGTAGACCATGTCTGATAGACCATCTGAACTAAATTTATTATTATTATTTTTTAATGGTAATAGGAAGAATAGATCTAAACTAGCCATTAGAGAAATTTAGGCTCATTTGTGATTTGTTTTCACGTAACAACTTCAGTGGCTCTTACCTATTACCCCTCCTTTCCTTAACCAGTTTGATTATGGCTAAACCCTAAACACATCTGGGCAGGGGCACTTTTTATTTCTTTATTTCTTAACCTATTGGAAACTTAAAGAGAACACAGTCAATACATGTTTGTCTTTATTTACACTTAATACATTCATATGGTATTTTGTAAATGTAAGTTAATGTCCAGAAATTTGTTGGATTTTTATTTCTAAATATAGAAGAAATCCACCTTTGTCACAAACAAATTGATTTGTTCCTAGGAAGTTTAATTTTTACTCCACATTATAAAATAATAATCATAGCAGATTCCAATTATGGAAAGGCTTGATTGTAATATTTCAACAACATGTTAAAAGAGCTTGTCTACTAGCTATAAAACAGTAGGTAAAAATTACTTTATACATATATTTCTCTCTATGCAGTATGTACAGGCTAACACCAATTATCCAAAGGCTTTGTTTATTTTTGAGATGGACCAAATCTTCATGAGATTTATGAATAGTTTTTCTTAGTATATTGAATTTGGACAGAGGACATTTTCTTTAAAACTCACTAATGATGGCTCAGCTGGTGTGGCTCAGTGGTTGAGGATTGACCCATGCATCAAGAGGTCGCCAGGCATGTGCCCAGATTGTGGGCCTGATCCCCAGTGTGTGGGGGGGAGGTATGCAGGAGGCAGCCAATCGATTGATGTTCTCTCACATCGATGTTTCTCTTTCTCTCTCCCTTCCTCTCTCTAACACCAATAAAGAAGAAAAAAAATCCTCTTAAAAAAAATGCACCAAGGATGCATATCTTTGGCATCTTTTCAGAAAACTAGACACTACACTAGATATTTCACCAGAGAGCTTTAAGATGGACTCAGTTACACAGATTTTGAAAGGCACCAATTGGAAAAGAGGTCATTGATGTAACTCAGAGATGACGACTTCAGGAAGCAGCTACTGACCCTAGGGCCTGGGGAGGCAGGCTCTGGGAGGAGGGAGATTTTCCAGCCTTGAGGAGGGGCACTATACTTTGGAGTTTTTGCTCTAAAAAGGAAATGCTGCCCATCCTAGGAGCCTGTAGGAGGGGCCTCGGAGCTGGGCTCAACCACAGTGGGAGGGTTACCACCTGACCGAGCTGGTGCTGTTCAGCTGGTTCTGAGCACATTGTCAGAAGCAAGGACCACTGTTCAGGCAATTCAGACAGGTCGAACAAGTAAAACAGAGACATGGGCATTCCTCCTCCCATCCTCCTATCTTCAAAAAAGCCTCCAGAACCACTTATTAACCTAACTTAACAAATAGGAAATATGATTTGTAGAATCCCAGTCACAACATCCCAGGAGAGAGTTGGGGCAGATGAGCACAATGACTGAAATGAGGGCAAGTATTTAAAGAGCTTTATCACAGGGGTTCTCAACCTTCCTAATGCTGCGACCCTTTAATACAGTTCCTCATGTCATGGTGACCCCCAACCATAAAATTATTTTTGTTGCTACTTCATCACTGTAATTTTCCTATTGTTATGAATCATAATGTAAATATCTGATATGCAGGATGTATTTTCATTGTTACAAATTGAAAAGAATTAAAGCATAGTGATTAATCACAAAACAATATGTAATTATATATTGTGAAATATTTATTTCTAATTACAAATAAATGAAATTTTGTCTTGAAGCATGGTGTAGCATCGGTAACAGTCTTAATATAACAACAGTAAACTACATTGCTACATTTTGGGACAGTATGTGTAAAAAGCCAACGTCAGTGCGAAGGTTGAGATTGCTTCTTTCTCACCAGACCAGAAATTCTCGGGGCAGTCTTTGCAAGAGCACAATGAAGATCCTCTTCCACAATGAATATACTTCTGTATTTAGACTTGATAACCAACAAGCTGGAAAACCCTTTTTCACAAAGATATGTTGTTGGAAATGGAAGAAGAAGGTGCAACACAGTCTTAGATAGAACAGGATATGACTGCAAACACTTGATCCAGAATTTTGTAACTGGCATTGTAGAGAAATCAGTTCTCGCTGCATTGCTGTTAGTAAGTTCAATGAACTCCTCTTGTGCTGTCTCAGGAACATCTTCAACTTTGTGAATGGGCTTCTGGCAAGTGCCAATGGGGTGTCAGGTAGATTTGGAAAGTACGATGAAATTTTGTCTGCAAGCATGTGCAAGTGTTCTGTCACAGAAATTATCATTGTAATCCTTTTGTCTGGTTCAATGTCATGTTCCTCAAAGAAAGTAGATAAGGTAGGCAACATGTAAATTTTATTTTCATCCAATTTTTTTGCCAAAGCTGAAGTTTCATTTGGAATGATCGGATCTTTGCAGACAAATTGAGGCATGTTGCATTTGGTCCTTGCAGTGATCAATTTAACTCATTCAAGATGGCAAAGATGTCAACCAAGTAAGCTATTTCTGCAGTTCACTTTTATCGCTGAAAATTTCTTTGAACTGTGGTCTTGCTTTCTGATTAAAAAATGTTTTGAGTTCATCACAAAGCTCAAAAATACGTTTTAAAACTTTTCCTGTCAACAACCATCTCACTTCAGTGTGAAATAGCAGAGCATTGTTTGGCGCATCCAACTCATTGCACAGTTGCAAAAACAGTTGGCTGTTTAAAGTGCTCGCTTTTACAAAATTGACAGAACTTATGATGCTTTTTATTACTTCTTGTAACTCTTGTGGCATCATCTTCGTTGCTAATATTTGCTGATGAATCATACAGTGAGTTCTGATGACTTTTGGTGACTCATTCAGTATCAAACGTTGAAATACATATCGACATCCTAGCATAGCTGGAGCACCATCTGTGCAAACACCACAAACCTTTTCCCAAGAGATCTTATGTTCTTTCAGAAATGAACCAACTCTGTCAAATACATCATGTGTAGTAGTTGTCATTTCAAGAGATTTGCAAAAAAAGAAACTCATCTTTTAAGTCGCCATCATTAATATACCTCGCATAAACCAGTAACTGAACAGTTTGCAACATCTGTAGATTCATCAAACTGGATGCTAAATACTGGAAGTGGAGCAGATTTAATTTCCTGGATTACCTGATCAAGAATATCAGCAGACATGTCATCTATTCCTCTGTGGACAGTGTCTTTAGATAAGAAAATTGCACTCAATTTTGTAACGAATTCATCTCCAATCATAATTCGAACAATGTCTTTGGCCGCTGTAAACAGTAAATCCTCAGCAATGGTGTGAGGTGTCATAGCTCTGGTGATGCTGAGTCCCACCAAATATGAAGCTTGAACGGCTGCTATGTTTTGTTTGTGGTACTTGCCACCAGTGTCAATTCTGGCTTTCTTGAGCCCATCAGCTTTGCTTCTAAAATAGTTGGTATCCTTGCCCACAAAGTTTGGATGCTTGATATCAAAATGGCGTTTTAGTTTGTTCGACTTCATAGATACAGCTGATAGAACTTCACAATAAATAACACATTGCAGTTTCTCAATTGCTGCTGTAATTATTGAGGTAAAACCATACTGTAAAAAAAGTCTCACTATATTTTCTTTTTCTTAACATTCTTCTCTACACGATCTATTGTCATGAAATGGGTTGCTAATGAAAATAATTATAACAATAGCTTTAATAATACAAAAGATGATACATGGCATAGTTTAGTCAATACAGTTCATTAAAGTTTCCTATGATTTACCATTCTCTGTGTTTTGTTTTTTTTTTACATACCTGTTACTCTCATAAGGGGGCAGTATTCACATCAACCACAGCTAAATATAAAAAGACTGGTCAGCATCCAGATCAAGTTCCCATGGTACAGATATTTGTTTTGCAGTAGTTGATGATTTTACAGTACATGATTTAACATTTACCCAGTAATTATAATTCATGAAGTGTCATTTTACCTCCAATATTGCTGTTTTCAACACAGTAGCTGCTTCCTACATAGCAGCTGTTCTCTACACATGTGTGACTGGTCCGCATAAGTACATTATGGTGCCAACCTTGTCACATACACCTGTATTTGTATGGGGTGTTTGTGATGGGGTTGGTGTGATGATGTCATCACGCCAGGTACTCGTATATGGGCATATCTATATGTGGGTGTATCTGCATGTGGGTGGACCCACCTGGAGACGGATAGAGGAGCGGTATCTTGGTTTCTAAGACCATTAGAAATATGTGTTTTCCGATGGTCTTAGGTGACCCCTGTGAAAGGGTCACCTAAGACCATTGGAGCAGGTTGAGAACCGCTGCTTTAGTGGAAGATCTGTTCTACAAATAACCACTCTTTGTTCATGTCTTTTGTAAGTTTATACATTTTTTTTTTCATCCGGCCAGTGTGGCTCAGTGGTTGAACTCTGACCCATGCACCAAGAGGTTGCTGGTTCGATTCCCGGTCAGGGCACACACCCAGGTTGGGCCCAATCTCTAGTGGGGGGCATGCAGGAGGCAGCCAATTGATGTTCTCTCTCATCGATGTTTCTATCTCTCTCTCCCTCTCACTTTCTCTCTCTCGAAATCAATAAAAGGAAAAATAAATAAATAAATGAAAATAGCTCTTAAGCTGAGATCCCAATTCTGCTGTTTACAAGCCATAAGCCCATGGTAAACATTCTTAACCTAACTGAGCCTCAGTTTCCTCATGAGAAATACTCTTAGTATGTATTTCATAGAATTGTTGGGAGGATGAAATGACATTTTGTACACTAAAAACTTAGTCTAGCACCTAGCATAAAGTAAATACTCAAAAAATACTAGAGAGGGAAAAAAATACTAGACCCATGTAACCATTAGACTTCTTTGATTCCTTGTGACGAAATACCTTTTTTTCTTTTAGTCTATGTAAAACATATGAGAACTAAAATTTCAGTTTTCTTTATCGGTGACCTCACAAAATGGTTACTATTATTCTGTGTAACTTTCCTATTATTTAAAGTGTTTTTTGAATTATTGTAAATAATTGGCACATTGGAGAATAAAATTATCTCTAGGTTCCTTTACCCCTCTCTTCCAACAGAAATTTAGGACAGATTGGTGCTGGGGAAAGGAAATCTGGAAGATAGTGGGCTGAACCCTAAGAACCCTTTGACGCTAAGCCCATCTGTGTTCTAGGCCCTGGACAGACCCTCTACTCTCGGAGCAGTGACTAGTGGATAGAAACATGAACATGTACCGTAGGGAGCCCCACCCAGTTTGGTCTGACTTACCTCCACGCTTCCTTCTTCACTGAATCTGCATCTGGTGGACAAGTCATTCCAGATGCTACTGACCAGTTGAAAACACACCATAGCCATTCAAATGGTTTTACTTTTTTTAATCTTGTTTGTTTCTTTGGGAACCTGAGTGATACTTTTTGAATAGGAAGATGTAAAAATGTAAGCTATGATTTAGAAGTTAACACATTTGAAGTGTTATTGTAACCTTTTTTTCATTGTATTTGCCCAGATGTAATAACCAAACAAGTAGAGGCTGACGGAGAAGGGCCTGCTGTGCACCCCCACCACCTGCACCCTTCGTATTTATTTTTAATTTTAAAAAATTTTTTATTCCTCACCCGAGGATACTTTTCTACTTATCATCAGACAGAGTGGGAGGGAGGGGGAGAGAGAGAGACAGAGAGAAACATCAACGTGATAGAGCTACATCGACTGGTTGCCTCCTGCACCAGCGGACCATAGCCAGGGATGAACTGCAACTGAGGTACGTGCCCTTGACTGGAATTGAACCCGCAGCTCATCGGTCTGTGGGCTGACACTCTAACTGCTGAGCCAAGCCAGCCAGGGCTAGTAAGCCATCCTTTAAAACTCAGCTCAAAGGTCTCCTCCCGCCGTGACTCAGCTCTGTAACCCACATGCCTCTCCCCACGTGTACTCGTCTATATCATGGGGTCAGGACTAGGCCTTGAACTTAGTACTTCAGAATCCAGCTGTGCCTGCCTCATAGTGGGCACTCAGTGAAAGATATTTTAATAAATAGATGAGCACAGTTCAAACGGCTCAATGTGGAATTAACTTTGAAAAGGACTTGGGAAATGGGAATAATAAGAAACATTAGAATTGAAAAAAAATTTACTTGGCTAGATAAAAAGAGCCATAAAGCTGAGTTGGGTTTAAATGAAGATAGAGATTAGAACATTCATGAAGATAAGTTAACAGAATCTGTTTTTACTTATAAACACATTTTTTTCTGGTTATAACAACATTCAGTGCTCAAGTCAAGGTCAAAGTGATTACAGAGTTGTCCTAATAGTTTATGAAGAAAATGGAATGTTATTCAAGTTTGATTACTCTTTAGCTGATTAAATGCCCCTAAAGGATAATAAAGGAGTAAATAAAAGCATAAATGAATCATTATGTTGTACACCCCTAACTAATATGATGGCGTATGTTGAGTATACCTCAAAAGAAAAAAGAACATAAACATATTTTTAAAAAATACACATCGATACTATGTACAATGTATGAAGTAGATTATCTGAAGACTGAATGTGGTAAATATAGTGATGGAATTATCTAAGTTTCATCTATAGAAAGAAGCAATTTGGAAAAAATATATGATAAATATCTTGTAAAATTTCAACTTTCTTGGCTAGGTGTCCAAGATCCCTTACAATGTGCCTACCCCAATCCCAACCCCCACATCTCCATGCCCTCGTTTCTGTCCACCGTGTTCTCTACCTCATGGAAGGTGTCATCATTCCCCACTGGTCTGACACGCACGTCCCTCTGCACCTGCCATCCTTCGGCATCTGCACAGATGCCAGCCCTTCCTCAGCCTTCGCTGCCCCCTCCAGTGTAGTTTCAGCATCTGCTCTGGCAGTTAGCCATGTCGTTTGAGGTATCCTTCCGTCTCTGCCACACAAGACAATGTGTCCTGGAAATTAGAAAGTGTCCCACTTGGGCTTGTATTCTTACCACCTAACACCATGCCTGTTACAGAGTATGTGTTCAATGAATGCATTAATGCTAAGCGAGAGTGCAGGAACTTTTGGGAAAAAAAAAAGAGAAATGTACTTTTTTTGTGTGTGATTTGTATGTGACTATGCTACACGCATTGTGGAGAGAGGTAATCTGGGAAAAAAGAAACAAGAGGAAGAAAATAGGCCCCGGTAAATAGCTGAAGCCTCAAATCAGAGGGCAGGCCTGAGCGGCACTCCCGTTTTTGCCACAGTATAAATCTCACTTGGTGATAACCCGAGCAGATGTACCACAGAGCTCTCACTAATCACTGTTTTCGAGGCGTATGAAAGATCCATTTGGAGTTCAGGCCTACGAGTTCAATACCGTTTCCCTCAATAACCATAGCAAGCAGGAGTTATTTAACTTCATGAATTATAAAACGATGAGAAGCATTTCTCTATCGGTTGTGGGTTCAATGCCACAACAGGTTCAAAAGTTCAGGAGCAGCTAATACCCAAATTTATCACAGTAAAGGTTACTACATGAACAGCATTTTTAAATCATACATACTTTAAATTATTGAAGGTAAGCATCAACAGGTAAGAACATGGTCTTTTAAAGTATCCTCTTGTTTCCTAAAATGCTTCAGCACTTTTCAAATACTCCTCAGAGCAGTAAATAATAAAACCATGTACACTTTAATATTAGCGGATAGCTGTTTGGTATATTTTATTGTAAACAGATGTTTTAGGTCTCGTTTCCTCCAAAGAGAATCATTATAATGGAACGCTTATTGAAGGCTTATTCTATGCCTGGCACCAGAAAGACATTTTAGAAATAACAACTCATTGAGCAATCTTATAATTTCTAGTATCAACCCCATTGTACGGATGAGAACATTATAGATGAGAGGGCACCAGTGACAATCTGGTCTTATTTTTATTTCCAAAGCTTCGCTCATTCTGTTGCCTTTACCTGGAAGGTTTCCTCTCAGTCTATTACTCTATTCTATTCTGTCTTCAAGAACAGTTTAAATCTCTCTCATGACTTCCCTACGATCTTCTCTAAGTTTTCCAGCACTGGTTTGGCTCCTTCTATGCAACTATTTACAATGCATCCATTCGCCCATTCATTCATCTATTTATCCATCCGTCCGTCCGTCCGTCCGTCCGTCCATCCGTCCTCCATCAGATACTGTTCTGTGAATGGCGACGGAAGTTCCCCATAGATCTTGCATTGGTATATGCTGACCTGTGGTTTTGCTTCACACAGTAGGTTTGTCTCTTTAATGAGATCAGAAACTGCTTGAAGGTAAGCCTGTTGTTGTCTAAAGGTGGTTTGTGAATGAACTCAGAGCCTGTATGAGTTAGCAGATGGTAAGGGACTAAGCTCTAAAAAATTACTTTGTGTCAGGAAGTACAAAAGAAACTAGAACAGGAAAAAGGAGTGGACAGAGAATTTGGAGAACTAGGAGAATGTTCCATACTGTTCAGTTCCTTAGAGTGGTGTGTAAAGATAACGAACAAACAAAAAAACAAACGAAACACAATTATGTTTAGATAGAATTAGTTGGGGACAAAGACTCTTATCCATGATGGCAATACGTCTATCTTAAGAGAGACCACTGGTGCCTAGAAGGTGCTATTAGTCATGGGGATAAAAGTCGGATTGCCGAGGGGTTAGGAGGTTGATGCGGAAAGGAAAGTGGTTTTAGATCTCTTATTCAAGTATTTGGCAGCAGAAAACAGAAGGAATGTAAGACTCTAATTATAAAAGTTTAGAGATGAGGTTTTTAATGTATGAGAACCTGTACATGTCAGAAAGTAAAAGGTTACAGGGAAAGGGGAAAGGTGTTGAAGAATGCCCATAAGTGGTACCCCCCCCCCCACACACACACACACCTTCTATGGCAAAGGAGAAACACAATTCAGTTCATTCCTCTCACCTCTAGGCAAATGCCACGTCACCCTCTGGGCTGTTTGAATCTGTTCTGCACTCCTGGCTTCAGACAGAGCAGTTCCTTGCTCTGCTGATGAACAAGGCTCTCTGACAGATATTGACCAAATATAGTTGCTTTTTTCTTTCATCACCATTCAATTTGCTTAAATAAAATGTCCAATGAAAAATGACTTCCTCGAATATATCTATGCTGCATTCATCCTCTCCCGTTATTTTTGGATATCCCTCCGGAGTGATTTGGTTATATGCATGTAACTCCCCATTCACCAAGTCTAATATGCAAGTCTTAAATTTTTAAAATTGCCTGGGCAGTCTATGGACAGTACAGAAACAGCACAGGTTGTCCCTGTGTGAGTTGAAATCTGATACTCTGAATCCAAAGGAATTACCCGCCATATCCATCTCTATTGCATTTTGTGTCTCCTTTTCCTCCCTGCCGTTCAGCAGACAGTAATGTTCTCAGATCAAATATTCTCTATAAATTGAGAGAACATTTAGCTGATTTATGGGGCTTTTAGCTATTATATACTTACCTATTCAATAAAAGTAAGTACTTACATCACATGACACATATGCTACCTTTACAATATAAGATCTTTCCTTCAAGGGATTCGGGCATCAAATTGTAATGAGATTTCTTGTAGCTAATACATCACTTAAGGGCAAACTGACATTTTGATCTATTCCCCCCTCCCCCCCTTTTTCGTCAATGGAATTCAGGACACAGCATTCTTTATATGATACTTAAAATTATTAAGACTTTTATTTTCTCTTTTAAAAAAAATGTAAACCTCTTCAATAAAGAAACGAGGAGCAAGAACATTGGTTTTGGACTTAAGGGCAAAAAAAGTGTGTGTGGGGGGGAGTCATTGGTCTTTAATTCAATATACCAGTTTCCAGATCCCCAACAGAATACCTGCTGCCTCAGCATCAGGCCATGGGGAAAGTCTTGAGCGCAAATGCACCTCATGTGATCTTATTTTGGTATCTCAATCAACATATTAACAAAAAATGAACAAATATTTGCTTTACAGAGTGCTTTGGGTATATAAAGAAATCTAAGACATAACCTAACATAGTAAATTCTTTCAAAGTCACTCTAATTTAGGCTTACTCAGCATTGGATTATTACAGTTTGTGCCCAGTTCTTCTTTGCTGTGGGTGTCCGACCAGTGCACTGTAGATGGTTTAGCAGAATCCCTGGCCTCTGCCCAAGAGAGGAGGCCAGGAATGCTCCTCTCCAAGTTGTGACAACTAAAACAAGTCTTCAGACATTGCCCATAGTCCCCCCGGGGCAAATCCCTCCCCCCCCCCGCCCCCAGCTGAGAAGCTCTTCTCTCATTGGACCTACCATCTATTGACTTCAGCTCCATTGTGGATGTGATTGCAACAAGATTCTACTGTATGTTTTAATCTAAGGGTAGAGATTTACTCTACAGCAAAGCATCTGCTGAAGCTGGGAATATAGGTTGTGTTGTTTTTGTTCACCATTCCTACGCCATGGTGCAGTGGATGCTAATAAATTAGTAGAAGTAGTGATAAGCACTTTTAAGAGAGGAGTTTTAGAAAACCTAATTTCGGTATTGGGTTTAGGAAGATTCAAAAATTAGAGCAGATATGAATCACAGCCGTGGGGTAAGCATAACTGGTTGCTGGCGCTCATTCCGCAAGAGTCGTTTTCTCTTTTTGCAGCGACCTAAACCTTGTACTGGCTAGTGATTTCTCTATTTCTGCCCCAAGTCATGTTCATGACCCATCATCTCATTGTAACTCAAACTGATATTATCTAAACTGAACTTATTGTATCCTACTGTATATTAAGGGTCTGTGTTCCCTCCAAATTCACAGGACGTAGAGAGAAGACAGCCATCTATGAACCAGGATGTGGGCTCTCACGAGACACCAGATCTGCCAGCATCTTGATCTTGGATTTCTCTGTCTCCAGAATTGTGAGAATACATTTCTGTTGTTTATAAGCCTCATTGTTTAAGCTATGTTGTTATAGCAGCCTACATATCTAAAACATATCCCATTGCAAAAATAATTCTGCTTCCCAATTTGACAACTTCTATATATGAAGCCACCATTCTCTAAAGATATTATCTGACCTGTCCACATCCTTCCCATATCCCAGAAGCTGCCAAGTCCTATTGGTTCTTCTGTTTCAGAACCATTTCAACTGGACACAACCTCTCTACCTCCTCCTTCCAAAGACCAACATTCTGGTGGTCACGAGGCTGAATTACCGGCACATTTCTGAGAGCTTCTAACCTCAGATTCTCTCTATCACAGATTATACTCCCTTGCATGCTGCTCTCATAACGCTACTTCTGACATGGGACTTTGAATACTGTTGGTCATCCTTTTCAGAAAACTGTATCATGCACCTCTTATTGAAACAAATACAAATTTTCTAGCATGATATTCTGCACTGTCCCTCTGTTTACCTCATTTTACCATCTCATCATAAACATTTTAATTACAGTTGACATACAATATTATATGAGTTTCAGGTGTACACCCCCAGTGATTAGACATTACGTAACTTACTAAGTGATCATCCCAATATATCTCATACCCTCTGATACCATACATAGTTACTAGAATATTATTGTCTATATTCCCTATGCTGTACCTTACATCCAATACTATTCTGTTACTACCAATATGTACTTCTTATTTATTTATTTATTTAAATTAATTAATTCATTTTTGTTACAGATATTTCTCCTTTTCCCCCCACTGTGCCCCCCTCCACCTCCCTCCCTGTCCTGTCCCCAGCTTTGTTGTCCATGTCCATTGTTCATACACACAAGCACATAAGTTCTGTGGTTTATCTCTCCCCCCAACCCCCTCTTCTGGTGATTGTGAGTCTGTACCCACTTCCACGTCTCTGGGACTACCCCATTCCTCAGACTGTTATGTTCATTATATTCCACAAATAAGTGAGGTCATATGATACTTGTCTTTCTCTGTTTGTCTTGTTTCGCTTAGGATGATACTTTCCAGGTCCCTCCATGTTGTCTCAGAGGATAAGAGATCTTTCTTTCTTACAGCTGCATAGTACTCCATTGTGTATATATACCACTGCTTTTTTGTCTACTGATGGATACTTGGGCTGTTTCCAGATCTTAGCTATTGTAAATAGTGCTGCTACAAACATGGGGGTACATATATTTTTTCTGATTGGTGTTTCAGGCTTCTTAGGGTATTTTCCTAGAAGTAGGATCACTGGGTCAAATGGAAGTTCAATTTTTAATTTTTTGAGGTAAAACCATATTGTTTTCCACAGTGGCTGCACCAGTCTGCATTCCCACCAGCAGTGTACTAGAGTCCCCTTTTCTCCACACCCTCGCCAGTACTTGTTGTTTGATGATTTGTGGATGGCGGCCATTCTGACAGGTGTGAGGTGATACCTCATTGTTGTTTTAATTTGCATCTCTCTGATGATGAGTGATGTTGAGCATTACTTCATATGTCTCTTTGCCATTTGTATGTCCTGTTTGGAGAGGTGTCTATTTAGTTCCTCTGCCCATTTTTTAATTGGGTTCTTTGTCTTCCTTTTGTGGAGTTGTATGAGCACTCTATATATATTGGAAATTAACCTCTTATCTGATATATCATTGGCAATTATGCTCTCCCATACAGTGGGTAGCCTTTCCATTGTATCTTTTCGCTGTGCAGAAGCTTTTGAGTTTGATGTAGTCCCACGTGTTAATTTTCTCCTTTGTTTCTGTTGCCTTAGGAGATGTATCAATGAAAATTCTGCTGTGTGTGATGTCTGAAATTTTGTTGCCTACAGTTTTTTCTAGGATTTTTATGGATTCATAAGTCACATTTAAGTCTTTTATCCATTTTGAGTTTATTCTTGTGTAGGGTGTAATTTGATGGTCTAGTTTCATTTTTTGCATGTAGCTGTCCAGTTTTCCCAACACCATTTATTAAAGAGGCTGTCCTTACTCCACTGTATGCTCTTGCCACCTTTGTCAAATATTAATTGAGCATATTGCCTTGGGTCCATTTATGGGTTCTCTGTTCTGTTCCACTGGTTTATATGCCTGTTCTTGTGCCAGTACCAGTCTGTTTTGATTACGATGGCTTTGTAGTATAACCTGAAATCTGATAATGTGATTCCTCCAATTTTGTTCTTCTTTTTCAAGATTGCTGTGGCTAATCGAGGTCTTTTTTGGTTCCATATGAATTTTGAAGTATTTTTTCTAATTCTGTGAAGTATATTATTGGTATTTTGATGGAGGTTGCATTGAATCTATAGATTGCTTTGGGTAATATGGACATTTTAATGATGTTAATTCTTCCAATCCATAAACAGGGTATGTGCTTCCACTTTTTTATATCTTTCTCTATTTCTTTATTCAATGACCTGTAGTTTTCTGCGAATAGGTCCTTTATTTCTTTGGTTAAGTTTATTCCTAGGTATCTTACTTTTTTTGCTGCAATGGTAAATGGGATTGTTTTCTTAGTTTCTCTTGCTGTGAGTTCATCATTGGTGTATAAGAATGCCATCAATTTCTTGACGTTAATTTTGTGTCCTGCTACTTTTCCAAATTCATTTATTAAGTCTAGTAAATTTTTGATGGAGTCTTTGGGTTTTCCACGTATAGTATCATGTCATCTGCGAATAATGACAGTTTCACTTCCTCCTTTCCAATTTGGATCCCTTTTATTTTTTTTCTTCATGTCTGATGGCTGTGGCTAAGACTTCCAGTACTATGTTAAATAAGAGTGGTGAAAGTGGGCATCCTTGCCTTGTTCCTGTTATTAAGGGAAATTCTTTTTGTTTTTGCCCATTGAGTGTGATGTTGGCTGTAGGTTTTTTATATATGGCCTTTATTATGTCAAGATATGATCCCTCTATTCCCACATTGCTGAGCATTTTTATCAGAAATGGATGCTGGATTTTGTCAAAGGCTTTTTTGGCATCTATTGATATGATGTAGTGGTTTTTATTCTTCATTTTGTTTATGTGGTGTATCACATTTATTGATTTGTGAATATTGTACCAGCCTCGCATCCCTGGGATGAATCCCACTTGGTCATGGTGAATAATTTTTTTGGTGTATTGCTGGATCCGATTTGCTAGTATTTTATTCAGGATTTTGGCATCTAGGTTCACCAGGGATATTGGCCTGTAGTTTTCTTTCTTTGTAGTGTCTTTTTCTGGTTTTGGAATTAGAATTATGCTGGTTTCATAAAATGAGTTTGGAAGTCTTCCTTCTTCTTGAATTTTTCAAATAGTTTGAGGAGAATGGGTATTAGTTCTTCTTTGAATGTTCGGTAAAACTCCCCCGTGAAGCCATCCGGGCCTGGGCTTTTGTTTGCTGGGAGAGTCTTGATTACATCTTCAATTTCTTCTGTTGTTATTGGTCTGTTCAAGTTTTCTATCTCTTCCTGGTCTAGTTTTGGGAGACTGTGTGTTTCTAGAAATTTGTCCATTTCGCTTAGATTGTCGAGTTTGTCACCATATAATTGTTCATAGTAGTTGTTAACAATCTTGTATTTCTGTGGTGTCAGTTGTTACTTCTCCTCTTTCATTTCTGATTTTGTGTATTTGGGTTCTCTCTCTTTGTTTCTTGGTGAGTCTAGCTAAGGGTCCATCAGTCTTGTTTATCTTTTCGAAAAACCAGCTCTTTGTTTCATTGATCCTTTGAATTTTTTTTTTTGGACTCTATGTCGTTTATTTCTGCTCTTATCTTTACTATTTCCTTCCTTCTACTTGCTCTGGGGTTTTCTTTTTGTTTGCTCTCTAGTTCTTTAAGTTGTGAGTCTTGCTGCTTTTAGGATTCTCACTTTGTCTTTAATTTTTGGCGCATTGATTACTATGTGTCTTGGTGTGGGCCTGTTTGGGTTCTTCTTACCTGGGGCTCTCTGTGCTTTTTGAACTTGAATGCCTTCTTCCTTCACCAAATTAGGGAATTTTTCTGTCACTATTTCTTCAAATATATTCTCTAACCCTTGCTCATTTTCTTTTTCTTTGGTGCAAATGTTATTACGTTCTCCTATGATGCGAATGTTATTACGTTTCCAGCTGTCCCACAGTTCTCTTAAACCGTTTTCCTGTTTTTTAATTATTTTTTCCTTTTGGTTTTCTGATTGGTTGATTTTTTCTACCCTATCTTCTAATTCACTGATCCAATCCTCAGCTTCTTCTACTCTGCTATTTAGACTTTCCAATGTGTTCTTTATTTCTGATATGTCATTCTTCATTTCTTTTTGGTGGTTTTTAATTTCCAACTTGTTGATTTTCAACATTTCTATGTCTTTACTCATGGTGCTCATGTCCTTACACATGCTGTTGAGCTTTCTCAAGATCATGGCTCTGAATTCTAGTTCTGTTAACTTGCTTAACTGCACCTCATTTATCTCATCTTCAGTAGAGGTCTCTTGTTCTTTCATTTGGCTTTTGTTTCTGTGTTTCACCATTTTGGCTATCACAGTGGGCTTTGGAGCCTGCCAAATTTTCCCTGTGGGTGTTGGTGTTCTGCTGTTTGTGGCTCCCTCTCCTGAGTTTGGATGAGGCAGGGAGGACCCAAGTTAATCACCACTGTCAATTCTTACTTTCCTGGTTAGAGTTGCTAGCCCAGGGAATGGTAGTTATTCTCTAGCTTACCTGAAGAACCTTGGTTTCTGTGTAGACTGAAAAACTCCCTCAGGTGGTCATTGTCAGAGGATTTCCCAAGGGTGGGGCAGATGCTGGTTGTTAATGGGCCTCAATTAGCATTTCAATGGCTACCAGGTGGGGTTGAATCTCCATGGGAGGGGCCGCCACCTCTCCCCAGTGCCCTGGGAATGAGTAAGATGACCACAGTCCTGTGTGGCTGCAACTCAGCAAAAGCTCTGAGCACCCTGTAAATCCCAAGTGTCCCACACAGTTCCAGTCCAGTCTGCTCCCCCTCTGCGGGAGCCCAAGGTGAGTGGCTGCTGCTATTTTAGCCTCTGTCCTGGCTCTGGGCTGTGAAGCTGCTTGTGATTGTTACCTGTGGGTGCCACTCCCAGCTAAGGCCGTTGCTCCCGGCTGAGGTCACTGCAGCTCCCGGCTGAGGTCACTGCAGCTCCCAGCCAAGGGCACCACAGTTCCCAGCCGAGGGCACCGCAGGTCCCAACCGAGGCCACTGCAGCTCCCAGCCCAGTCTGCTGTGGACCATGGGCTCCCGACCCCCTCTTGCGTCTTCCAAGCCTACCAGGATTGCATCAGTGTCTCTGGTTATGTGGCCCTCCACGCTGCTTTTCGGTTGCCTTTTCCTGACGATTTGTCTTTATTTTTGTTGTAATTCCAATTTGGTCCTGGGAGATGGTCTGTGTAGCTTCTATTCACTTTGACACCATTTTCAGTCTCCAATTTGTACTTCCTAATCCCTTCATCTTTTTCACACAACTCCCCAAACCCTCTCCCATCTGGCAACCATCAAAAAGTTCTCTGTATCTATGAGTCTGTTTCTGTTATGCTTGTTCATTTATTTTTTTTTTTTTTAGATTCAGTTGTTAGTATATATATATTTAATACCACTTTATTATTCGTACTTTTAATCTTTTTTTCTTTTCTTCTTACAGAAGACCCTTGAATATTGCATGTAATACTGGTTTGGTGGTAATGAACACCTTGAGCTTTTTCTTGTCTGAGAAGCTCTTTTTTTATGTTCTTTGATTCTAAGTGACAGTTTTGCTGGGTAGAGTAATGTTGGTTTTAGGTCCTTGCTTTTTATCACTTTGAATATTTCTTGCCACTCCCTTCTGGCCTGCAACATTTCTTTTGTGAAATCAGCTGAGAGTCTCATGGGAGCTCCCTTGTGGATAATTAACTGCTTTTTTTCTCTTTGTATTTAACCTTTTGCATTTTAATTATGATGTATCTTGGTGTGGGCCTCTTTGACTTTATCTTGTTTGGGACTCTCTGTGCTTCCTAGACTTGTATGTCTATTTCCTTCACCAGGTTAGGAAAGTTTTTTGTCATTATTTTTTCAAGTAGATTTTCAATTTCTTGCTCTCTCTCTTCTCCTTCCAATACCCCCATGATGTAAATGTTGGTACACTTGAAGTTGTCCCAGCAGCTCCTTACACTATTCTCATTTTTAGGATTCTTTCTTTTTGCTCTTCTGATTGGGTATTTTTTGCTTCCTTATATTCCAAATAGATGGTTTGATTCTAAGCTTCATCTACTCTACTGTTGATTCTCTGTAAATAATTCATTTCAGTTAGTGTATCCTTCATTCTGACTGGTTCTTTTTTATGGTTTTCATGTCCTTTTTTTATATGGTTGAAGTTCTCCTTAAGTTCATCTACTCTTCCCCTAAATTCATTGAGCATTGTTATAACCAGTGTTTTGAACTTTGCAGTTAGTAAATTTCTTGTCTCCGATTTTTTGTTGTTGTTGTTTTTGTTGTAGTTCTTTTTCTAGAGTTTTGTTCTGTTCTTTCATTTGAGACATGTTTCATTGTCTCCTCATTTTGGCTGCTTCCCTGTGTTCATTTCTACATATTACATAGAGCTGCTATGCCTCCTGGGCTTGGTTGAATGGCCCTTTGTAGTAGTTGTCCTGTAGGGTCCAGTGGCAAAGCCTCCTCATTCACCCCTGTTGGGCCCTCCAAATGAGCTCCCCCATGTGGGCTGTGTACACCCTTCTGTTGTACTTGAGCCTTGATTGCTGCTGGCATGTCAATGGAAAGGATTTACCTCAAGGCCCATTGGTTGCAAGGACTGGCTGAAACCACCATGGAGGATCAGCTGTGCAGGAGCCCACACTACAGGACTTACTTCAGCAGGTCTCTAATGCCTAATGAGTCCAACCCTTGAGTGTGTGGCTTGTGGAGGTGGTTGGGTGGTGCTTCAATATGGTCTGAAGCTGTACACCTGATGCATTGGCTCTGGGGTTTCCCAGGAGGTGCAGGCCAAGGTCAGCCACCACCCGTGTTCTGCCTGAGGCCACCAGGCATGAGCTACAAAGTGGTCTGCAGCTAACTGCTACTTGTGCTGGGCTTGGAAGTACCCAGGAAAGGCCAAGCTGTGTACCAACTCTGGTAGTGCTGGGCCTGCCTGGGGCCACTTAGTAAGAGGTATGGGGCATGCTGAGGCCAGATGCTGCTTGTTTGCAAGATTTTAGGAAAGTCTGTAGCATGAGCTGAGGCCATTTGTATGGTAAAGCCACTGGAAACAGCTTGGGTGGGACTGCAAATTGGTGGGATGGGGGAGTCTCAGGAATCACCAGGCAGGGTGAACAGTGTTAACCAGGCTGATGGAGACTCACATGTGGTGCCTACCTGCTGGCTGTGTGGGGGAAGGGCTCAGAAAAGAAACAATGGCCTCTACCTGCACTTCTCTCTGGGAGAAAGCTGTCCCCCCACCTCTCACTTTGATGCCAGACACTTCAGTTCCTCTCTGTTTGCCCCTGGTGCTTTCAGAGCTGCTGTGTCAGCACTGGAGCTCAGAGGGCGTGAGTCCAAGCAGGTTCGTGTGCAGGCCTTTAGGAGGAGCTGCCTGGGACTCTAATAACCCTCCGTCTCATTCAGCCACAATCCCCACTTGTTTTTACAGACAGAAGTTATGGGTGCTTCTCTTCCCAGCACGGGAACCCTGGGCTTGGGGCACCTGGTGTGGGACTGGGACATCTTGCTCCTCAAGAGGGTCCTCTGCCGCTCAGATATCCTTCCAGTTTTTATTCACCATGTGGGACCATTCTGCTCCTTGTCTCTGCCCCTCCTACCAGTCTCAAGGTGACTTCTTTATATCCTTAGTTATGGGACTTCTGTTCAACTAGATTTCAGGCAATTCTGAATAATGGTTGTTCTGTAGTTTAGTGATTATATATATATATATATATATATTTCGTTTTTGGTACATGCCCCTAGCAGGAACCGAACCTAGGATTCTCTGGTCTGAAGGCTGATGCTCCAACTGCTAAGCCAAATGGGCCAGGGCAGTTTAGTGATATTTTAAGGTGGGAAGATGTGAGTATCACTTTGCTACCTTAATCTGAAGCCAACTAGGCCCTTTCAATTCTTGTTTACAATCTAATAATTTCAATTTGTACTTTATGATTCTTGATCTGGAGCATCTTTTCCTCTTGCTGCAAACCCAACTTTTTACTTACAGTGACAATAACCACTATTTGTTGAAAACCTACTACCTGCTAGATACAGGCCTAAGTGTTTTATATATATTGCCTTGAGGACTCAGCCCCTCTTGTAAAGCTGTGAGAAGTTAAGAAACATGTCCAAGTTTATACAGCCAGGATGTGTCAGGGTCATTATTTGGACCTCATTCCATCTGACTGTAGCACCTGAGTTCATCATAATTGCAGTGTGTTACACAGTCACTCATGGGTTTATACATTTGGTGTTAAGTGGAAGATGGGTAAACACCATAGAAGAGGGGGAGTTTGTTCTCTAATAGCCTTTCCTTCCACATTGGATCTCTAGAAATTAACTCTTTTAAGGGTAAGTTTGATAATCCACAAGATGTTCAATTGAAGAGAGACAGACTGTGACAAAAAACAAGCTGCTAATTTGCAGGTTATAGAGTTAAGAACATAAAGCTGGTTCACTACAGCAGTTTGCTGGTAAGTTAATGCAGAGGACACCTCAGAGAAATCTAACACTAGTCAATGAGGTCAAGAATGTAACTCAAGTAAAGAACAGCCCGTCCGGTGTGGCTCAGTGGTTGAACATTGACCCATGCACTAAGAAATTACTGGTTCGATTCCTGGTCAGGGCACATGCCCAAATTGTGGGTCCGATCCCCAGTGGGGGGCATGCAGAAGGTAGCTGATTGATGGTTCTCTCTTATCGATGTTTCTATCCCTCTCTCCCTTCCTCTCTCTCTAAAATCAATAAAGACAAAATATTTGAAAGAAAAGAACAAACAAAAAAAGGACAGAAGGTAGATTAGACCCTGTCTCTAAGAGTGACTAGAAAAAAAAATCTATATTTCACCAAGAAAAAGTTAATGATAAAATAAAATCTCCACCAATATTATAAAGAATTAATTTTGTATAGATATTTTCTTAAGTAGAGTTTAATAAAGTTATATGAAAAAATACTTCTTATTTTGATTTATCTAAACTAATACATTTCTATTTAATATTCTTACAAAGAGCTTCATTTAAGGTATTGGAACATTGTAATGTAAGAGAATATTAACATTAGAAAGGCACTATTTAAGTGTACAAGATAGCATTTCTTTGATTAGAACTGATAGGTTATGTTACATAATAAGCCTCTTACATGATTCGTCTCAAAATAGGACAGTTTGCTTATTGCCTGATTAATAATATATTAAGCAATGTGGGTAAAACAAAAATGATTATCACACAATTTCCAGTCCCCCAAACTTACAATTTAGTTGTGTAATTAAGACATATTGACTAATAGGTGTGACATAATGCAGAATTCAATATATGTTACAAATTTCAGAGAAGAGGGCGATTCAGTCTTCAAAGTCAGAGAAGATTTCTAGTCAAGGAAACATTTGAGATGGGTATTAAAAGGGTAGATTGGAAGATGTATAAAGGAGGTGGAAGAAAACAAGACCTTTGAGATAAGGGAAACACAGTAAGACCTTCGTATCATATCAAGATACGAGAGTAGGAAAGGAGTCTTGTTCCATGCATGCCTATAGGTAGTGTAGGAATCTTGAACAAATTTTCCTGAGCACTTTCTGTGTTCTAAGTGGATAGAACTTGTTCTAAATGGATAGGGCCTGTCCTTAAGGACCCAGAAGAAGCTATTTGAGGCCAGATCATGGGGAGCTTTGGATCTGACCTCGGGACTAAGAGATTTGCTGTTTTAGACAGTGACATATGTAGCAATATAACTAGACATATATTTTACCCTGTTCAATCTCAAAGGCAGATGAATATAGACTACTTAGGAGGTTATTATAGTAGTTCAGGAAAAAGATCAGGAAGAATGGAAAACAGACTTATAAATGAGAGTTACAGCAGGAGAGATCATCACAATGTGGGAATTGATTTGTTGAAATACATGTGTTGGCAATGGTTTCTCTCTTGTAGTCTCGCAAGCTAAATTTATTTGCTTTTCAAAACATGGACACAGCTAATTACATAGTTGTCTTCACCACTATCTGTAAACACAGTTCTACCAGAAAAGACTGATGAAACCTGTGATGGATGTGTTTTAAGAGCTGTATGGCTGCGTTTGGTTTTTGGCTTGAGAAGAAACCCGAAGGATTAAAACAAATATTTTCTAGTAACTAAAAAAAAATAGCTTTGGAGATGATAGATGTGTTTTTCTTTCTTTCTTTCTTTCTTTCTTTCTTTCTTTCTTTCTTTCTTTCTTTCTTTCTTTCTTTCTCGCTCTCTCTCTCTTTCCCTCCCTCCCTCCCTTCCTCCCTCCCTCCCTCCTTTTCTCCCTCTCTCTCTCTCTCTCTCTTTCTCTCTCTCACAAACAAAGCCAAACAAAATTGGAATACCTGGATTATCTAGACTAGTTACATTCCAGGAATTGCTCTAGTAGAATTGATATAGTTTCTCTCCTACCTCCCCATCTTTTTATGAACAGGACGTAATGCAAACAATAAAGAGATATAACTTTTTTTAAAAAAAATTAAAACTCAGATATTTCCAAGGGAAATTAGCTTAAGGAATTTACCCTGGCAAGTGACATCCTATAGACTAAGTATCAAGAAAATTTTATTCTTTTCTTTTATCAGTGAAAAATAAACAAAAATTTTCACTGTTAACATCAACATTGAAAAAAGTGAGACAAACAGCCACAATGCCAATGCAAATACTGTAGCAATATAATACAAGCCCATCAAATGCCAGCCAGCTTGGCGAAAACATCCTTTCGGTAGTGTTCTCAAAGCCAGTGCCAGCGCTATCCTCATCAGACCCAAGGACCAAACCGCAGAAACCTCCTCACCATCTTGTCTGTCAGTGCTGAGGGCACAAGGATTGAGTGAATGCTCTGCAGACTTTTCATGAGAGGTGGCCCTTCCGTGACAGGAGGGAACCTCTAAAATCACTGCAAAGTGAGGAACCCATTTGTCCCTTGTGCTGGCTGGTGATGCAAATGGGAAAAATGACATGCAGCTATTTTCCAAATTATGTCTTTTCACAGACAGATTGATGCTGCCAAAGGAAACAGTCAATCCAATGAAGCAATTGATCTTTCCTGAGCTTGGCACCATGGAGACCAAACAGTGGGCAGAATTGTCTCTCTATTTCTCACCTGGTTGGTGTAATGCACTACTGTATAGTTAAAATTCACTGATGCATGGACAGATTATATTCAGCATTCAGGCTGAAGTCTATGAGAATGTTAGCGGTGTCTACCTGTGCACACTGATTTAACTGAATACAGTCCAGGAAAAGTTGCATTTAATCCAAAAGCCTTTTTTGTTGTTGTTGTTGTTGTTCTAGGTTAAGTCTAAATGTGTGCAACATAAGAAACTTACCTGAATAATAGTTTTGATTCAAAATAACACAGATATACTGCTAACAAGAATTAAGACAAATCTTTTGTTGATATTCTTGGTTAGGGGATGGTTACCAGTGTCTTAGTATATTTAATAGAAAATAATCTAAGGGAAATTTCTGCAGCCACAATATAACACATTCAACATTAAACCCACATTACAAAATTATATGCAATTTTCAAATTTATAATGTCAAAAAGGCGTAGAAAACTGTATTTGGAGAAATATCATTGTGTGTTAGAATAAAAACTCACACTGGCCCTTTTGTAGAATTACTTTGTTAAAAGGACACAAGTAAAAAACATGACAATTTTTTTAGAAACCTGAATATAATTTGTAAAAAGTTTTTTTAAACTGATTTTTAGAGAGGGAAAAAGGGAGAAGGAGGGAGGGAGGAAGGGAGAGAGGGAGGGAGGGGGGGGGAGAGAGAGAGAGAGAGAGAGAGAGAGAGAGAGAGAGAGAGAGAGAGAGAGAAATTGATGTGAGAGCAAAACAACCCAGGATCAAGCCTGCAACCCGGGCATGTGTCCTCCCAGGGACTTGAATAGGCAACATCCTGGTTCATGAGATGCCTCCGAACCAACTGAGCTACACCAGCCAGTGCCTGAATATAATTTTTGACTGATAATCTAACCCCTTTCTCTCTCCTCTGGAGATAGAAAACATAAAAGGATTTTACTTTTACTGAGAAAAACTGAAATAAGACGTAATCAACTTTTGGACCAGAGTTGTTCGATGTAGCTCTCTGTAATGCAATAAACTTGTGTCTGTGCCTTTCAATAGGTCAGTCACTAAACATATGTTACTACTGAATCCTTGAAACGGGGCTACTGTGACTGAGAAACAAAAATTTTAAGTTTACTTAATTTTATCTAATTAAATTTTTTTAAGTCAAATTCTCATCTTTAAAAAAATTTTTTTTTCTTTATTGATTTTAGAGAGAGAGGAAGGGAGAGAGAGAGAGAAACATCAATGAGAGAGAACATTGATTGGCCTCCTCCTGCACGCCCCCCACCGGGGATTTGGCCCACAACCTGGGCACGTGCCCTGGCTGAGAATTGAGCCAGCGACCTCTTGGTGCATGGGTCGATGCTCAACCACTGAGCCACACCGGCTGGGCTATCTAATTTAAATTTGAACTTAAATCCCCACATGTGGCTAGAGGCTACTGTTTTGGATCACATACATCCAGAGAGTGCCAGTTGTTAACCCTTAGACAGGTGGTCCTCAGTGAAGTAGAGGGTTGTGGGCAATCTCACAGGGCCCTTTGCTCATCATCTTCTTCATCGGTTGGGTCTTCTCGATCATCACGTCGTATTTGCCTTATTAGGATTCCATAAGTTAGAGTGAATTTTGAAATTTGAAAACCTGAAATAGTTAAATATAGGCTTTACCTTTAAAGCTTAAGAAGTAGATCAGCCATAAAGAAGAAGAAAATCTTAACCTTTTGCGACAGCATGGATGGATCTGGAGAGCATTACGCTAAGTGAAATAAGCCAGTCAGAGAAAGACAAGTACCATATGATTTCACTCATATGTGGAATCTAATAAACAAAATAAAATAACAAACAAAATAGAAACAGACTCATAGATACAGAAAAAACTGACAGCTGTCAGAGGGGAGGGAAGTTGGGGGACTGAGTGAAAATGGTAAAGAGATTAAGCAAAAAAAACAAAACACAAACAGAAACACCTCATGGACACAGACAACAGTATGGTGATTACCAGGGGAGAAGGAGTAGGTGGAGTTAGATGAGGGTAAAGAGGGGATAAATTGTGATGGAAGGAGACTGGATTTGGGGTGGTGAACATACAGATGATATATAATCAAATCCTGAAACCTATATAATTTTATTAACCAATGTCATCCCAATAAATTCAATAAAAAACTAGCTAGAAGTTATATTTTAAAGGCTGTGCAAACTCTCAGTTATCATTTGACTAGGTGAAGAGCTTAAGAAAGGTTAATATTATCCAAAATGTATCTCTTGTGATTATCACAGATGATAATATAAGATCAATGTTAGGTTGTCTAATATAAAATCAATTTGTATTTTATTTATTTATTTGTATTTTTACTTATTTATTTATATTTTTATTTATTATTTATTTTTATTTATTTTTATTGCTAAAAGTATGACAGATGTCCCCCTTTTTTCCTCATGGACCACCTCCTTCCCGCTCCCAGCCCCCTCCTGCCTTCCCCAGCCTAGTGTCCCTGTAGATCGGTTGTGCATATGTGCATATCAGTTCTTTGGTTTATCTCTGCCCTCCCCTCCCATCCCCCTTCCCTCTGAGGTTTGTCAGTCTGTTCCCCACTTTCATGATTCTAGATCTATTTTGGTTGACAGCTTATTTTGTTTATGATGTTCCACAAATAAGTGAGATCATGTGGTAGTTGTCTTTCTCTGACTGGCTTATTTCACTTAGCATAATACTCTCCAGGTCAATTTGTGTTTTAAAAATCCATTCATACGTAGTAAAATAAAACAGGTAAATAGTAACGAGAACTCAGAATGCATTTTCCCATTGAAAACTTAAACTTAGATTCCAAATTAACTAAATTAGAAACCGAATTAATCTGCCAATAATCTTACCACATAATGCCAGGGCTAGTATTCAGCAATATGAATGGATACAGCTACACTGGAAACTAAAATAAAGTTTCATAAACTTGTTAAATAGCCACTGCGCTGCCATCCCACCTCACAGTCATTTCCACCTAAAATGGTCAGACCTCCCGCAATCCAGACACTAAGGGGTCGAAGCCTGGACCAGCAAAGGGCCCCCTGGACGCCCTCCATCTGGCACTTATTGTAACTGGTGGGTGCCTGTAATGTACTGATTGGGAAAAAGTTTCCCGACCATTCCCAGCATGCTCTTCCTACAGTACTATCATATGGCCCTGTGATTCCTGAAAAGTCACAAGCTTTCACACTGGGCAGTGAGGGTATGAGACAGTAAAGAAATTATGTTTCTATCCCAGATTTCAAGTCTCATGCAGAAGCATAGCCAAGTGTTGTGTGTTCAGATACAGGCACGTGCCGTCTAAAGCCCTTGGTGTACAACTCTCACCCAACACGAAGTCTCTTTGCTAACATCAGTGGGGAAGGTGGCCTCCCGGCTCTGTGCCTGCTAAGTAGGGCTCACCACGGGAAAACATTCAATCGCCTAAATTACAGTGAATTATGAAGAGCAATTGAAAAATGGAAACGTGTATTTTCTAGAGACCCTTTAGCTAAAAAGCATTTTTGGTGGGATTAAAGCGTTCGGATGAGTTATTTGACATATGAAAGTGCTTTTTAAATGTTTAGTCCTGCAGCAGTGGGGGAAGGGCACTCATTGAGAAGAAAACGGTTACATTTGGAGCTTTCGTTCTTCTTTTAGCATCAGTGTCCTTACATTTTCATAATTCTGTTGCGTTCCAACAGATTCCAAAATTCTTGGTAATGGATGAAGAAGCCTATTCCAGCATCATACTTAGATAAAGCTATGCTGGCTGATTTTAAAGTCATGGGACCTTTCTGGTTCACTTTTAACATTTATAAATTAGGAAATGTAGTTCCCAATCTCATTTAAATATCAAGAGTAGTTGTAGGAAGAATTAGGCTATGTTAGTAAATGTTTGGAGATTGTCAATTATTCTTTTGCTCTTTTGCTCCTTTGAAAACTATTTAAAAATTTGTATTTTGTAATATCAGTTCAACATTGTATATATTTATTATACTCATATATATTTACTTGCCACCAACTTTTTCTCTAGCCTTTTCGCCATCGTAGAAGGTGTTATTCACTATGGAATGAATATATCTTATATACTAAATAGCAGTTGTCTCACAATGGACAGTGCTTCACATTTTCCCTTTAATTAAAGCTCTCACTGGTCTTAATGAATCCATGTAGATTCTAAGATATTAAAATTCATTAATATGATTAGCTAATTAATCAAAATTCATTAATGTGATTCAGATAAAGATTTTCAAAAGAAAGAAAAGACATGAATACCACTATCAACACCCCAAACCACTGCTGGATGGGATTTCCTGCTGAAATACTGTGGAATATTTTTATCTTGGCCCTAACATGATGACTTTTTTTTTTTTAATTCAAAAGGAAAGCCAGAACCCAAGTAAGCAGGAAGGATACTAGATACAATATCTATCTTTTTCTTTTCTTTTACTTTCAAGTAATTGCTTTGCTTTATGCCCTTGCCAGCTGGACCAAGCTTCTCACACAGTCGGTGGAAACGAATCCATCTTTGCTGATGGGAGGGCTATGGACAGCTCCATCCACTAGTCTTCAGAAGGCAGACACGTTTGGAAAAACCTCTTTCAAAAGACCGCCATCAGTTCGGAAGAATTGGCAGTGTTCAAAGACTCTCGCCTTTACTAACAGCCACCTACAAGAGGAGGGTAAATGTCCGTGTGCTGTGCTCAGCAGTCTGGTACATGAGAGAGACAGATGATTCCTTTGCTCACACATCTGAGAACAAAATCAGCAGAGAACAAATATACGGCAAAGCGAACCTCTCAGCACACCAAAGTCCTGACGAAGAATACATTGACCATCTTCTGTCAGAAACGAAACGATTTAGACTTCATCAGCGTCAACAGAAGTGTCATACTCCCGGGCCGTCCTTCAGGCCACTTGTTCACGTGCGGGAGCGGGAAGCCCACCTGAAGCTAGAAGCGCCTGCACACAGACTGCGCACTGAAGGTCCATGAAGCCGAGTGAGGAGGTTCCCAGGGGAAAACATCATGGAATGAAAGGTTCTGGGTTCTAGGTGCAGAGTCATCACTACCTGGAAGTAGGAGTTAACCATTTCGCTTCCCGAAGCTTAGTTTTCCACATCGGTTCAATGAAAACAGGATTATTCTTTACTCATCTTTTACAGAGAGGTTAATACGAAGTTTGGAGAGAACTATGTAGCTGCCTGCCTTTTGAATGTGCGACACACACTTATGGGAAGGTGGCAGTGTACACCCTCCAAAGCCCTTTGAAACCACAGGATAAAAACATTGCTTCTTGCTAGACCATCAATTTTACTGTAAGATTTTGTATGATATTTTTGAATTTGCCTTTTTTGATGAAAAGGAACATGCTGCCCAGCCGGTGTGGCTCAAGGGTTGAGCATCGACCCATGCACCAAGAGGTTGCCGGTTCGATTCCCGGTCAGGGCACAGGCCCAGATTGTGGGCCAAATCCCCAGTGGGCGGCATGCAGGAGGCAGCCAATCAATGTTCTCTCTCATCTATGTTTCTATCTCTCCTTCTCCCTTCCTCTCTCTCTAATATCAATAAAAGGAAAAAATGTTCTAAAAGGAACATGCTATGTTATGGATTTTACATGAATTTTTAAGATAAAATTAATATTTCAAAGAGTTATTTTGCTGTTGGGGAAGCACTTTGGCCTATATGCCTATATTCTCTGATCTCCACTGTTAACCTTTTGTTGCTTTTGTTAATCCTCACTCAAGGATATTTTTTCCATTGATGTTTTTTAGAGAGAGTAGAAGGGAGGGAGAGAGAGGAGAGAGAGAAACATCGATGTGAGGGAGACACATTGACTGCTTGCCTCTCACATATGCCCTAGACAGGGCCGGGGATTGAACCTGCAACACAGGTACGTGCCCTTGACCAGGAATTAACCCATGATCCTTCAGTATAGAGGCCAACACTCTAACCACTGAGTAACACTGGCCAGGGCTAACCATTCATTCTTGTCTGCAGCTTGTAATTCTTTACTGGAAACATTTGCTAAATCCTGCAAGAACAAGCAAACAAACAAACAAACAAAACCCCACAACAACAGAAATCCAGCATTTTGAAAACTTGAAAAATAAATTCTAGTAATGCATGGTCTCATTGGTAATTTTATCAAAGAAGGGAGCATTCCAAAATTGATTGTTATCTAATTTTTTCCCTCTTTGACACAGAACTGCAGTTGTTCCTCTGTTTGGAATGTTGACTTTATCATTATTTTCTATATCTACTTATGTATTTATTTTTATCAGGCCCCTTGCCCAGTTAACAGGTAGATCCGCGAAGCTGTACTGAGTAACCCCCCAAAGTGAAAGACTGACGAATAAGTGCTGGCCGCAGAGGGCCCACATTTCCACCGCGCAGGAGAACTGTGCCCCCTCCTGGCCCTGTCCCCTCCTGGCCCTGTCCCCTCCTTGCCATGACAAGCATCCGGGCGTCCATTCCAAATAAATGCAGACTCCTATTTCCAGTGGAAGCAGAATATGTTTAATTGAGCATGATGAACATTTCAGCCAAATGGACAGAAATGCTTTGGGCTGCTCTTCGTGTTGGGAAGGTATTGCTATTTGCTTTGGAGCTTCCCATGTAAAACAAACTCTGGTGTTACTGACCCTGTGAGAGAGAAAAATAACTGGGTAGCTAAAATCTGGTAGCCTCACTTCATTTTAGTGCAAGCTCAGAGTAAAACCTGTGTTCTTCCTCTAGCCAGTGTAGAAAACTTTACAGAGTGCATTCTATAAATTAATTTTGCTTTGGTTTTGTATTTTTTCTACTCTAAATTTTTCCTTCACCCTGATTTCTTTAACATTTGCTATATTTTGCCGTGTGTGTGTGTGTGTGTGTGTGGTCTCCTTGGTAGTAGCCTTGAATAAGTATTTTATTTTATTTTTTACTGTTTTCCATGTACAGACTATAATATGATCAGAGGAGATGAAGAACTATGGTATTGTGAACATCTTCATAGCAAGATTCTTTGCATCATGACTTTACTCAAAATACTGCAAAGTTCTTGTGGTTTTAGCCTTTCCCCCCATGTCTACATCACACATTTGCACATGAGTAGAAGTTACCTTTCAGAAACCTCGAAGCAATATTTTTATCTGTTTGCTAAATGCTACAATTGAAACAGGAACTGTACAAGGTATTTTTGCAGAGACTAGTCTGTATATTCATTGTGTAATCCTTGATACTCCTTGGTGCCTGGCTATTTCTCAGTCAGCTTAGCTTCTCACTTCCTGATGCCCCACCCCTTGCCCACCCTACCTGTGCCCTCGCCCCACCTCTGCCCATCCATTTGAAGTCTGCTTTAGCCCTGGAAAATGGCCATGGTCCCAGTGACTGGGAAGAGGGAGAGACCCTGTCCAGGGAGTGAGAGGAGAGGAATACCAGGGGATTTGGGGGTAAACGAGGTGAAGGGTGTTGGCTAAATTTGTCTTTTTGTTTGTTTGTTTAATGCATATTTTTATAATTATTATATCTAAAGACAATTTTTAAAAACTGTTGTTTTTTGTTACCAAGGGGCACAGGAAGGGGTGGGTGTGGGGGCCTGAGGATTCCAACTCCAAGAACCTTCGGCAATAGGTCAGTGGCCTCTTAGGACATTTTGACCTTGCTCAACCTTTCCACAAAGAATGACTGATATGACATGCTCGCGCACACATACGTGATTTCTTTAATTGAAGATGTTTATCCTCAGTTTCAATATAGCAACATCTTCAGAGTTAAGGTAAAGGAGTGAGAAACAGTTTTATACGCATGGATTCTAAATAAACCAAAGCGTTTGAAAGGTTGCAGATGGGGAGGAGGGTGGGCAGCGGCAGCTCTAAGGGGAAGCCCAGCAGGTTCCCGCCTGCAGCTAGTTGGGTCAACAGCGGCAGTGGCGTCTTGAAGCCCTTAAAAAGCATTGGCTTTTCTCCCCTGACCCCCATCCCCCCACCCCCCAGCTACCTGGAAGAGAGGCTGGTGCTGTGGAACATAGACCCCAACGGGAAAGGCCGGATCGACAGGGCTGCCACCAAGTAGAGGGCGGGCCCCTTCTTCAGCCAGGTGAGTGGGCGGGGCCTCTCCCACAGGAGCGGGCGGGGCCTCTCAGGGGCGCTCTGCATTCCCGGACGACAAAACCGTGACTTCCCTGCACCTTCAGGCCTCCTAATCCCAGCCACGATTCTCCCTGGTGCGATGGTGTCACCAGGAAAGCAAAGAGATGCCAGTGGAAGGTTATTAACAACAACAGTTAACTCCCTCTTGAGTACCTAGCACATGTCCACTGTAGGGGTTGCGCTGGCTGAGCACAACCGACTTGAAGGTGGCATTTACTCACTTTAACAGCTGCCGATTGTTGAGTAAAAGGAGGTGCTAGGACTTGCATGAAGACCATGCAACCCCCAAGTATTCGAACGAGAACTGAGAGCAGGCCGGCCCGTTCTAGGGTCAGCTATGCAGCTAGTTCTTCCCTGGGCATAAGTGACGGGCCGGGATCACGCTAATCACCGGCGTCCTAAGTTATCTCCCTGGTTGCAAGTGAGTTTCCTCATACTAATTAAATCCCCCAATTTAAGAACAAGTAATCCAAAACGAAAGAGAAGGAAACATGGACGAGAACGTAAATTAATTTAAGTGGAGATCCGGCTGGGAATCAGTTGGCTGTGGTCGCTGCTTGTTTGCTGGTAACTCACCTTTGTCAAGTGACCACACGTTTCACCCCCTCCCGCTGCCCCCCGCCCTTCCGGCCGCCGCTTCTCACTGCGCTTCTCTGCCGTCTCCAGCAGCGATTTTCAAGCACCAAGAATGTGCAGCAAGAATTTCTAACACATGCAAGACCTGACTGTGTAGTCAGGGGCACTGACCTCTTTCCCCTTCGACTGTCACATGAAAAAAATGACAACAGCCAACACAACAACAGCTGTCCGGGGTGAATGAATCAAAATGATACCTATTTTAATACTCAGATCGACAAAACATATGGTATGTTTGGGTGTGCTGCAGAATTTTAGTAATTAATTCGTGTGTGCCATGAGATGAAAAAGGTTGGAAACCACTGGGCTACGGGCATCGCTCACCGAACAGCTGTAGTCATGTTGTTAAAAGCGGCATGTATAGTGTAAAAAGCAAAAGCCCAGACAGGTGTCTCTTGTCATCCAGCTCAATGTGTGCTGAGAGGAACTAGATATTGGGTAAAAAAAATATTTGCTGTCTTTCACTGCTGCCTTAACCCATCCTTTGTATGCTCAGTATAAAGAATTTTCATGTCGTCCGGCCGGTGTGGCTCAGTGGTTGAGCGTCAACCCATGCACCAAGAGGTCGCTGGTTCCATTCCCGATCAGAGCACATGCCCAGGTTGTGGCCCGATCCAGTGGGGGGCATGCAGGAGGCGGCCAATTGATCTTCTCTCTCCCTCCCTCTCCCTTCCTCTCTTTCTAAAATCAACAAAGGGAAAAAATTTAAAAGAAAAAGAATCTTCAGGTTGGCAGGAGATTCAACCCCAAGTGTTGGTTCTCTGGGTTCCTGTTGATTGGTTATGTCTGATACCAGTTTGAACTCTGCTTTTTGGTGTTAGGATGGTATCCTTCATCTTGCTCCCCTGTTTGCCAGCAATAGCGAATTAACCTAACATGTCTTGTTATTCTATCAGACAAAGCCAGAGATTCAAGCTGGAGAATCTCAGACATGTGAATTTCATCAAACGTTGATGAGGCCACACCGATTCGGAGTATTTTCACAGCGTCACCACACGCAGATGATTACTGTGGCCAACGGGAATGAAAGCGGTTTTGTTTTGTTTTTCCTGCATCCAATTTCTCTGTAGCAGAAATGTTCCAGTGAGGAGAAAGAGGTATTGGACGTAATAATGCAATTTCTTCTTGTTTTGTTTTGCAACTGGTCTGCATGTGCATGTCTTTTTCCGTCAGTAAGTCTCACATGAGAAGAAGCAAGGGGCTGTTTTTTACTAACACTCATAGTACTTTGAGAGGGCTCAATATACTCTTCTTAAAAAATTGAGGTATAATTGGCATATGACATTATATGACTTTTAAGTGCACAGCATAATAATTCAATATTTGTATATATTGTAAAGAATCACCACAATAAGTCTAGTTAATGTCACCCTGTGTAGTTACTACTCTCCCCTGTGCCCCCCCCCCCATCTGGTTTGGCTCAGCAGTTGGAGTATTGGCCCCAGGGACCAAAGAGTTGTGGGTTTGATTCCAGTCAAGGGCAGGTACCTTGGTTGTGATTCGTCCTGCACTCTGGTCAGGGTCGTGTGGGAGGCAACCAGTCGATGTGTGTCTCTCACATCAATGTTTCTCTCTCTCTCCCTCCCTCTTGCTCCCTCCTTCCCTCCCACTCTATCTGAAGATAAATGGAAAAATAACCTCAGTTGAGGATTTTAAAAAAACTACTCCCTTAGCAACTTATATATGTGTGTATATATGTATATATATGAATATATGTATATATAAAAAATATATTATACAGTATTAATAACTATAGTCAGCATGCTGTACATTACGTTCCCTTGATTTTATAGCTGCAAGTTTGTACATTTGACTTCCTTTCCCTCTCCCCCTCCACCTCCAGCAACTATTAGTCTGTTTTCTGCATCCATGAGCTCAGTTCTATTGTTTTGTTTTAATTCCCCCATACACAATAGCATAAAGTATCTGTGTTTCTCTGTGTGACTTTTTTCACTTAGCCTAATTCCCTCAAAGTCCACCCATGTTGCAAATGGCAAGATTTCCTTTTTTATGGTTGAATAGTATTGCACTGTGTCTATACAACCATGTTTTCTTTATCCATTGATCCGTTGCTGGGCGCTTGAAGTTGCTTCCACGTCTTGGCTATTGTAAATAATGCTGCAAGTGAACATGGGCTACATATACCCTTTGAAAAAACACCCAGAAGTAAAATAACTGGATAATATGATACTCATATTTTTTTAATATTTGAGAAGCCTCCATAGTGTTTTTCACAGTGGCTGCACCAATTTACATCTGGCTGACAGTGCATAAGGGTTCCCTTTTCTCCACCTCCTCACAACACATTTCTTTTCCTTTGAGAATAACTACTCCAACAGGTGTGAAGTGATAGCTCATTGTGGTTTGGATTTGCATATCTCTTATGATTAGTCACGTTGAGCACCTTTGCAAGTACCTGTTGGCCATCTGGATGTCTTCTTTGGAAAAATGTTTATTTGGATTCCCATTTTTAAAATTGGATTGTTTGTTTGTTTATTTGGTTTCTTGCTTTGGAGTTGTATGAGTTCTTTACTATTTTGGATATTAACCTTTCTCAGATATCTAATTTGGAAGTATTTTTCTCCCATTCCATGGGTTACTTTATTTTGTTGGTTTCCTTTGCCTGCTGAGCTTCTTAGTTTGCAGTAGTCCCACGTGTCAGTTTTTGCTTTTGTTACTTTTGCTTTGGGTTTCAAATCCAAAAATTTGTTGGCAAGACCAATGTCAAGGAGCTTACCACCTATGTTTTCCTCTAGGAGTTTTATGGTTTCAGAAGTTACATTCAAGCTTTTAATCCATTTTGAGTTACTTTTTGTGTATGGCGTGAGATAGTGGGCAGTTTAGTTTTTTTGTATGTGGCTGTTTGGCTTTCCAGCACCAATTATTGCAGAGATTTTATCCATTGTATGCTTTTGGCTTGGTCATAGATTAATTGACCACATATGTGTTTATTTCTGAATATGCTCTTGATAGTTAAAGTATGATTAATATTTAACTTAATCTATTTTAATTTTTTAACTTTTTAAGTATTAATAGGTCTTTTTACAACAGAGTGTAACTGTGATTCTTATGAAATGCGATACCTGCTTTGCAAACAAGCACAGGGCGGGCACGCCTGGGCTTCTGAATTCTTTTCTTTTTAATCCTCACTCAAGGATATGCTTTTTCACTGATTTTAAAGAGAGAGGAAGGGAGAGTGAGAGAGAGAGAAACATCCTAGTGAGAGAGAAACTCCTCTATGTGGCCCAACCAGGGACTGAACCTGCAGCCTGGGTCTGTGCCCTGACCAGGAATCAAGCCCATGACCTTTTGGTTCACCAGACTATGCTCCCACTACCTGTGCCACACGGGCCAGGCGGGGCTTCTGAAACTTGTATCTGCAGACCATGTTTGCTTTCCTGATTTTATTGGCTAGTCAATAGTAGAACAGTTCTGGAATCAGAAGTCAAATCGTGCTTTTCATGGCATGGACAGAAAGCCCTGCAAGCTAAAATAAAAAAATCAGGTGAGGTGATGCTCAGCAACCAGACAGCACAGTGTGTGGGTCCTAGAGTACACATGCCCCTCCTCCCCCTGCAGGTCCAGCACGCCATCTGGCGTGGTCTGGGATCTCACTTCCTTCCTCAGACTTGGCCTTTCACTGTGTCTGCTCGGGCTCTACTGTGGTCGGAATGTTTGTCTCCTTCAAATTCATAGGTTGAAATCCTGATGCCCAGTGTGATGGTGTTAGGAGGTGGGGCCTCCGGGTGGTACTCCGGTCATGAAGGTGGACCTTGGGACGTAAACAGGCTTCTGGACATGACTTCAGTATGTCACCTGTGTCTGCTGTCAGTTGGAACATAGGCACTCCCTTCTCCGACCAGTACAGGCTAGCCCCTCAACTAGGCTGCAAAGTCAGGTATGTTTCTTAACTGTATAAATTGATCATTGGATTCTGTTTTTTCTAATACATTTAAGACTGGCTGGAAAATTCCAAGTCTCTAAAGGAGTCAACCTAAGACTCTAGCATCTCTATTACCTAAAATGCAGCTTCTCTGAGCACAGAGACTGGATATTCTACAAGGTGTGTATAGTAACATAAATTCACTGGACCTTATAAATGCATTTTAATGCTTGAGAGACTGAATGTGTGATCAAGAGGTGAGGAGTAAATTCCAAAACTAATAACTAGAGAGAAAAATAGAGGATTGCATTTACAAATTGAAAAAATATATATCAAAGGAAAAAAAAGAATAAAGTTCATCCCAGATAAGAAAAGCAAATAAGTTAGAGTGCATACATAAGCCACAAAGGCACATAGAATATTCCATCAAATAATTACACACAAACATGGTCAGGAGCTATCTGGATGCCTTAAGTGGACAAGGTAAGAAGTGGAAATTATGAGGAAATGCTACCAATATGCTGAGGTCCACTTAGGTATTACAGGTTTTCATTTATATTTGGGGCTTCAGATCTTCAAGCTTTTATAGTGTTCTATTCTAGTTCTGTTATGGGATCTTAGCTACACATTTTCTTAACTGTGTCCCCTACTCAAAAAGTTGGCAGGAGGTTGTGTTTGTATCACATTTGCTGCTGTATTGCCAGCAGATAGCACAATGCCTAGGACACCACAATAAAGACGAAAAATAAAACTAAGTAAAGGAATGAATATGAGGAAGAAAAAAAATAGGTGAATTATTAAACATTTTTAAGAAATCGAAAGCTCAGAATGGAAGGGAGGAACTGATTAAGGGCAATCTTCTAATTGATTTTGAGATTTTCTTTGTACATCTGTCTGCTGCTTGTCCTACATTAATTCTAATTTGCTTCCTTATTGGCTGGCATGAAATGTTTGTCCCCACCCCAGAGAATTATAAACGTATTGGATCTAGGTGTTAGAAGAAAAAAATATATTTTTAAATATTTTTTTATTGATTTTTAAAAATTTTTAGAGAGAGGGAGAGGGGAGAGAGAAATATTGATGTGAGAGTGAAACATCAATTGGCTGCCCCCTGCGCCCCCCCCTCACCAGGGATTGAGCCTGTAACCCAGGCATGTACCCTGATCAGAAATCGAACCTGCAACCCTTTGGTGCATGGGACTTTGCTCAACTGAATGAGCTATATTGGCCAGGGCAAGAGAAATATTTTTAAAAGCTCTGCAAAAGTTATTTTCCTTCTCTGAAAAAAAAAAAAAAAGTGCTTTTAATCTGCACAAGAGAACTCATAACAAATTGAAAATAGTGTCTCAACAGAAGTAAATATACATTATGATTTTAGTCACTGTATCAAATTTATATGTATAGAAAAATGAAAGGGACAGTGATGTACTAAACTAGAAACAGTGGTTGCTCTGAGAAGGTGGAATTTTGTTTTTTTTTATCTTTTTATTTTTTTTTGTTACAGATGTTTCTCCTTTTTTACCCCATTGGCACCCCCCTCCCCACCCCACCCCCGCCCCGTCCCAGGCTTAGTTGTCCATGTCCATTGGTCATGCATACATGCATATAAGGTCTGTGGTTTATCTCTTCCCACCCTCCCCACCCCCTCTTCTGAGGGATGTCAGTCTGTGCCCTACTTCCATGTTTCTGGGTCTACCGTATTCCTCAGACTGTTATGTTCATTATATTCCATATATAAGTGAGATCATGTGGTATTTGTCTTTTTCTGCTTGGCGTATTTCACTTAGGATAACACTTTCCAGGTCCCTCCATGTTGTCTAAAGTATAAGAGATCTTTCTTTCTTACCGCTGCATAGTACTCCATTGTGTATATGTACCACTACTTTTTTATCCATTCGTCTACTGATGGACACTTGGGCTGTTTCAAGATCTTAGCTATTGTAAATAGTGCTGCTATGAACATGGGGGTACATATATTCTTCCTGATTGGTGTTTCAGGCTTCTTAGGGTATATTCCCAGCAGTGGGATCACTGGGTCAAATGGAAGTTCAATTTTTAATTTTTTGAGGTAACACCATATTGTTTTCCATAGTGGCTGCACCAGTCTGCATTCCCACCAGCAGTGTATTAGAGTCCCCTTTTCTCCACACCCTCACCAACACTTGTTGTTTGATGATTTGTTGATGGCGGCCATTCTGACAGGTGTGAGGTGATACCTCATTGTTGTTTTAATTTGCATCTCTCTGATGATGAGTGATGTTGAGCATTTCTTCCTATGCCTCTTGGCCATTTGTATGTCCTGATTGGAGAGGTGTCTATTCAGGTCCTCTGCCCATTTCTTAATTGGGTTCTTTGTCTTCCTTTTGTTGAGTTGTATGAGCACTTTATATATATTGGAAATTAACCCTTTATCTGATACATCATTGGCAATGATGTTCTCCCATACAGTGGGTTGCCTTTCCATTTTGATGATTGTTTCTTTTGCTGTGCAGAAGCTTTTTAGTTTGATGTAGTCCCATGTGTTCATTTTTTCCTTTGTTTCTGTTGCCTTAGGTGATGTATCAGTGAAAATTCTGCTCCATACTTGCTACAGTAGCACACATTCTTGTTGACCTGGCATTTGAAAAGTTACTCTTAAAAGTATCATTCAGCCCTGGCCGGTTTGGCTTAGTGGTTAGAGCATCGGCCTGCGGTACTGAGAGACCTGGGTTCGGTTCCCGCTAAGGGCATGTACCTCGGTTGCAGTTTGTCCCCGGCCCTGGTTGGTTGTGCAGGTGGCAGCCACTCGATGTGTCCCTTTCACATTGATGTTTCTCTCTCTCTCGTTCTCTCTCTCTCTCTCTCTCTCTCTCCCTCTCCCTCTCCCTCTCCCTCTCCCTCCCCCTCCCTCTATCTCCCTGCCACTCTACCTGAACAAAAAAAAAAAATGGAAAAAATGTCCTTGGTGAGGATTAAAAAAAAAAGAAAAAAAAAAGTATCATTCAGTTAAAAGCTACGTGCTGTCTGCTGACTACATGAAGACTGGCTTATAAAGTAATGGACTGATCCAAATGATCGTAGATTTCAGTCTGCACAAATGAGAGACTTCCTAGTGGAGGTGAGTCCATGCCTTAGTGGGAAGGCAGGAGGGAGCTCCAAAGGCAGACACAGTTATTTGGTCTGCACAACATGGACCAATTCAAGCAAGATTTGTTTGTTTGAATCTGGTCTGACATTTCAAGCTTATGAGATGCCACAGATAAAATAATCACACTTCTGGTTTCTCTTGAAAGTGGAATATGTGGCAATACCTAATGTGTTATTCGTGCCTGGCAACAACAGTCTGGAGCTCTCAGCACTCTTAGCTGGTTACACTTTCTGCATTTTGGGTTTTTCCCCTTCATCTAGCTCACTGCACCTGTTTGCTTTGCCTCGCTGGTGCCGCACGAGGTCTCCGATGTTGTGCCTCCGTTCTAGCTTTTTTCTTCGAATGATGAAACAGAACTTTGTGGGAAATAGAGATTTATTTTGCCCTTCTCTTCTTATATGCTCTTTTGTGAATTTTGTGTGTAGAGCGGGGGGGGGGGGGTTGTTGATCAGTAATATTTAACCAAAAAGAAATTAGGAAATGCATTAATATTTCCTTAGAGTTGACTGGATGTAAGAATTTGGAATTCCACATCAGCCCAAAAGGGAAGGTTGCAGAGTCAGCCGACGTTGTAAGTGGCTAAAATTTTAGCAATGAAGCAACTTTTCTGAAACTAGTTCCATATCTGCATTTTTTGGAAATTCCTGTTTCAAAGGCAAAAGTAACCAGTCGGGGTCGTTTATGAAATGGCTGTTAGCATTCAGAGTTTCCGTTTGGCTGACACAGATTACATGGAACTATTAGAGATATATTTTTAAGTTATGACGGATTGCATATTAAAGAGTCCTTCCCAATGGCAAAGATGAACTTGCCAGGGAGTAACTTGAACTTTCCCTGGGTGCTCTCAGGAAGAACTCTCTCGTCCAGGGAGTGGGTGTCAAAGAGGAGATGGAGGAGACAGGACAAAATTAATGACATCTGCAACTCCCAGCTGTGGATGACTCAATGTTCTCTAATCTTTGGAGAAGGACAAATACAGGTGAGATGAAATTAACCAACACGTGTGTCTCTTCTATCAGGGGGCGTTCATCGTCCACAAGTCCCCAAAGATACTGTACTGCCACATGCGCCCCCTGAGCCACTGCCTGGACTGCAGCGAGAATCCAAGACCTCGTGCTGGGTGTTTCTTGTCAGAAGCTGGGCGTCCATGCTCCAGCTGGCCTCTGTCCTCAAGCACAATGGAGAAAGGTAAAATCTCTCTATTTGTATCGTGTTGCTATGTTCAAGGGTTTTTCTTCCCATTTCAAGAGATGGTTAGCCTTCACTGGTTTACTTTTTCATCCCCTTTGTATATGTCATGATCGCTAGGTCTCCTCCCGTGTGCAAATCTGGCACATCAGACCACAGTGTGCACTGTCAGCTCCTCGGAGTGAAATCTATTGCGCTTGCCGAACTGCCCTGCTTTTGCCTTTGTAGCAACTTTTAGACCACAATAACCATCATCAGTTTAAAGCCGGCAGATCCATTACATTTCCTCTGTTCCTACAGCCCCACATTAAGCTAATATTATCTATTTCCCAAGTGAAAAGAGTCCTTCCAGTCCTATCAATTATTAATTCCTTGCTTGCAGCTAATGTTTTCTTTGAATTATTTAATGCATCTTCATTTATCAATAAACATAAAATGTTAAACAAAGAATACTGATGAAGGGCATTATTTAAGCTATAACATTTTATGAGATTATTTCAAGTGCCTTTTCTGATTTATTAACACAATATATTTTATAATTATTTTTCCATTTCTAAAAAAAATTATTCTGGGTTATCGTCTAGAGGTTTGGCGATTTTTGTGAGTGCCCTCTTCAACTTCTATTGTGATTTTGACAAGTTTCTTTTAAAATATTCTTAGGTATATGTACATATCTGTGTCCCTCTCTCTGTGTGTACACATACAGACAGATGTGAATTTATAAAAGTACGCTATTATTTTTGTTTATTAATACACGTTTGTTATCTCTGGTATCGTTCTTTAAATTTTAAAGACACCATTAAGTTAAAATTTTTTGTTGTTGTGAAATCTATAGCGTTATATTCAGCACAGCAAATTCATGTGAGTTTAAAAACAATAAGCACAAACATACATTAGGCAAGTAGGCAAAGAACAGTGTCCTTTAAAGACTTTAAAACTTTATATAATAGGCAAGTGAACAACAAACTTGTATATAATTATTATTTTTTCTTTTAAATATTGGCAGTAACATCCGCATGTGTACACACACACACACATACACACACATCAATGCTACTTACTTATATTCTTTTGTCTCCAAGTTTTGTAACCCCAAATAAAACATGGACTATTGAAAAGTCCGGCTATAATTAGGTACATTTGATCCTGTCACTCACTTTCTAAAATAGCAAGAAACTGAGTATTCTGAAGTAGATATTCCAGAGATATTCCAAAGTAGAAAAATTAAATCCTGTGCATAACTGGAAAAAAAAATTAAGGTAATTAATAGAACCATCCAATCCATGCCATTCTTTGGCCCTTTCACTGACATTTATTTTCAAACAGTGGTATCTTTCAGACACTGAGATATTGGTATCAGTGGATCCAGTCTGTTATTCCTCCAATTTAGAGAGCTCTGAATTCTCTGATTATTATCCAAGAATAACCTCTATAAGCTTATAAAAATGTGCTATGATAAAACACAGATGTATTTTAATGAGAGTTGCAAAATTATCTGAACTATTCAACAGTAAGCTTTGAAATATCCAAGGTTGTTTAGTTCATAGGACTCAAAAGGAATTCAAATAATTCACCATATACTATCCCAGCAGTACAATTTTGAAGCAGACAAAGATCTCGGAAGTCATGGAATCCAAGCCTTACTCTATAAAAAAAATGAAAGAACTGAAATCTAGAAATGTTATTGACTTGCCCGTGGTCATAAAGCTAGTAACACTCACTACTAAAGTTCGCAGATAAATGTTAAGTTTTTGCTGTACATGTTTTAGAGGAAAGAACAGTGTACATTTCAAATGGCATATAAGGTTTATCAAGAATGCATTCGGTTAAAATTTATCAATTTTGAAAAAGTCAATGGCAGCAGTCACCTCTCAGTATATTAAGGCTGTGACTATATAAAAATATTTTGTGAACAAAAGTCTATCAAAATTCAAGGATTAGCAACAAATCATGGTGTCCATTGTGATCATCTCTAAGTTTTTAAATGATATGGCATAAGGTTCTATAAATTATTAAGTGACATGAACTCAGGATAAGCCCTAGGCAAAATGTGAACTAAGGGAGATGGTTCTTTTATGCCCTAGTCTCTTCCTTTTAAACAGTGAGTGATCTCGAAAGCAATAGCTGATAATGTTACCTTGAGTTTAATACATTTTAAATACCAGGTGTCAGGCACTATCCTAGGCACTTTAAATAGGGTTGTATAATTATTCCAGCAACAACCATTTTAGCCAGATTAAAAAAAAATTTTTATTTCTGTTCTATAGATGGGCAAAACCCCACTCAAAGAGGTGAAATGATTTTCCTGAAGCAATTTAACTGGTAGAAATATATATATATTTTTAATTCTCACCCGAGGACATTTTTGCATTTATTTTCAGATAGAGCGGGAGGGAGAGAGGGGGAAGAGAGAGAGAGAAACATTGATGTGAGAGAGACACATCGAGTAGTTGCCACCCACACGACCCCAACCGGGGCCAGGGACAAACTGCAACCGATGTACATGCCCTTAGCGGGAACCGAATCCTGGACTCTCTGGTCCCCGGGCCGGAGCAGTTCTCAACCTGTGGGCCGTGACCCCTCTGGGGGTCAAACGACCCTTTCACAGGGGTCGCCTAAGACATAACAGTAGCAAAATTACAGTTATGAAGTAGCAATGAAAATAATTTTATGGTTGGGGGTCACCACAACATGAGGAACTGTATTAAAGGGTCACGGCATTAGGAGGGTTGAGAGCCACTACAACTGCTGAGCCAAAGCAGCCAGGGCTGGGAGAAATATCTTAAAGCTCATGTTTTTCGGCCAAAAAATTTAACTTTACCATATGAAAGCCACAAGAGCCATTGAAGAGGTTTTTGTAGTTTTATTTTTTAACAGAGCCTTTTTAAGGTATAATATTGACATGCAGTGAAATCTCACATTTAGAGTGTACAAAGGTAATGTTACTTCTCTCTTTCCAGTTTGCTGTCTTTTCTTTTTCTTGCCTTATTGTACTAACTAAAACCTCTAGTACAAGACTGAATACAGTGGTAAGAGACATTCTTGTCTTGTTACTGGTATTAGAGGAAAACATGTATCTTCTTACCATTATGTATAGTGTTGGCTGTAGGGTTGTTGTTGTTGTTGTTTAATGTATATAAATGCCCTTTTTCAGAATTAGGAAGATTCTTTCAATTTCTATTTTTCTGGGAGTTTTTTTTTTTTTTTAATCATAAATTGATGTTGGATTTTTGTCAAATGTTTTTTCTGTGCCTATTAAGGTGGTCACATGGTTTTTCATTTTTAGTCTGTTAAAATGATGAATTATATTGATTTTTGAGTTAAACAACTCTACATTTCTGGAGTAAACATCACCTTGTATAATACAGTATTTATTCTTTTTTATATTGTTGGATTTGAATTGCTAACATTGTGTCTAGAATATTTTTATATCTATGCAAATTTTAGATCTATGTATTTTTGACATATCTATAAATAAATGAAGAATATTTATAAATATTTTTCTTATAATGTCTCTTTCTGGTTTTGATATAGGACAATACTAAACTTAGAATGAGTGAAGAAGCATTTTTTTCTTTTTAAATTTTCTGGAAGAATTTGTGTAGAAGTGGTATTTTATCCTTCTTAAATTTGGTAGAATTCATGGATAAACCATCTGGGATAGATTTTTCTGGAGTAAGATGTTTTATTTTTTAACAGATAATACTTAAAAAAAAAATTCTCATCCAAGGTTATGTTTTCATTGATTCTAGAGAGAGAGAGGAAGGGAGAGAGAGAAACAGAGAAACATTAATTGGTTGTGTCCTGTACACGCCCCAGCCAGGGATTAAACCCACAACCTAGGTATGTGCCCTGACCAGGAATCAAACCCACAACCTCTTAATGTATGTATGTGACAATGCTCCAACCAACTGAGCCATTTGGCCAGAGTAGAAAACATTTCATAATGGATATACAGCTATTCAATTTATCTATTTCTTCAGTGTGAGCTTTGGTGGTTTGTTTTTTTCAATAATTTGTTCATTTCCTCTAAGTTCCTAAATTTATTTCTATAAAATTACTCATGATATTTCTTTATTATTTCTTTAATATCTTTCAAATCTGTAGTGTAGACCCCTCTCTCATTCTTGATATTGGTTATTTGTGTTTTCTCCTTTTATTTTGTTCAGTCCGACTCAAGGTTTATCAATTTTATTGGTTTTGCAGAAAGAGAACTTGGTTTTATTGAAGTTTATTATTTTCTATTTAATTGATTCTTCTCTGATCTTTATCTTTCTGTTCACTTTGGTTTAATTTTCTCTTTTTCTAGTTTCTTAAGATAGAAGATGCAATAATTGATTTGACAGCTTTCTATTTTTTGAATATAGGGTTTTAGTGCTATACATTTTTCTCTTGATGCTGTCTAAATGGCGCCCCACAAATTGATAATAATGTTTTTAAAGACCTTGGAGTGAGTCATGCGCAAAGAGTTGAAGGCAAGATCTTGGATTAGATAGCTAAAGAACACAGTATATAGAAGTATTGATTAATCTGTATATGGAAGTTACTACATTTTAATCATTGTTCCAAGTACTTTACATAATGTTAACTAGTTTAAAAATCACAAATCACATAAAAAAAGTTCCTCTTATTATTCCCATGTACAAATAAGAAACAAGGACACCCCAAGACCAGGAGTGCTGCAGAGGAGAAGACAGAAGCTCAGGGAGGAATGCCAGGGGGTGCGTACAGGAAGGCAGCACCCCAGGCACCGGTCTTCCAGCCTCAGAAAAGATGCCCGTTCAGGTTTGGGACACGTAGCCGAACCACCTGCCCGCAAGGGCATGTAGGTTAGACAGTGGAAAAATCCAAGGTAGCCATGGCGGAGACAAAACCAGAGCCAACCTTTGGGCACCACATCGTGTTTCTAGGTTGGACGTCTCCCTGAATGATGGGGTTACATTTCCCGTCAGCTCGGTAGCGTGGAGGCTCCAGGTACGACGTAATTTGATTTAAAAAGATAATTCAATCTGAAAGAAATATACATGTTCAAAGAAAGATACATACCTGATACATTTCTTCCAGGAATCCATTTATTCAGTCAAGTCCTTAAAAGTATGTGCTCGATGTTCCATATGATGCTGGGGTTACAAATAAAAACGTGTGAAATGTTCTCCCACCGAAGGGAGCACCGTTCGGTCATGACAACCGCCCTGGGGCGCACAGAGCCGTAGAGCAGAGTTGTGTGCGGAGCATCAACAGGGAAAAGAAATTGGAGCCAACTTTATGGAAACTATGTTGAATTTGAGCGCTGACAACAAATCGGCTATCAAGTGGAGTAGGGTAGAGGGGACAAGAGTGTGTCAGAAAGAAGAAACTCCCCTCGTGGACAAGCAGCACTCTTGCAAAGCACCTGTCCGCCCGGCGTCGGGGAGACCGTGGAGGCAGCCCGAGCCCAGGCTGGAGGCCTGCTCCGCCGGTTGGGAGGTCTGGGCTGGAACTCCTCGGGGCCAAGCTTTGCTGTGGCTTTTTCGTATTTTTTCAATAGTGGTAATTATAGCCTCCTCGTGGAGTTATCCTGAGGATGACAGGAGATGACAGGCATAAATCCCCAACACAAATATTTTCTTACATGCTCCTCCTCTGTCTTCCCGGACCGTCCCGGGCACAGGGCACTGGGCTCTGTGTGTGACGGGGAAGGAGCGAGTTTGCAGTGGCGTGAGGACACCTGGACGTGTGATTGGGGGACAGGTTGGAAAAAGCCAGTGTACGGCTGGCCCGAGGACTTAAGATTTTATTGTATAAAATGTCATTTAAGGCTCTCAGCAGGGGTATTATGTGAGTAACGCGTGTTTTCGAGCGAGGCAGGCGAGTCCGGGAGGCAGGGCGAGTTCAGGAGCTACTGCGCGAACCCAGCAACGGTGCTGAGGTCGTATCGTCCGGTAGAAGCCCGGGGTCGGGAGAGACGGAAATGAGAGGACTTGGAGGGAGAACTGAGAGCGTTCACCGATCAAACGTGGGGGCTGGAGGAGACCCCAGACTGGTCCCTAGCTCTCGGTTGCTGAGGAAGTGCCAGTGTGATGGCCCTCCATGGGAAATAGAGGGGACGGATGCCAGATCTCCAGTCTTCGGAGGGTCCTGAAGAGACTCGGTAGAACTATGAACTTGGGGGAAGTTAGATGCATGTACAACCGGAGAGGAGAGCAGTGGGCCTTTCCCGGTCTTTACTCCACAGACGAGAAAACCAGAGGCACGGACAGGAAGGGGCCTGACATCACACAGCCTCACAGCCTGTCCTGTCTATCTGTAATCACAAGGTTTCGTGGCTTGATGAAGAAATGATGGATGATGTCAATCATGTCAGTAAGATACAGGTACAAGATTTTTCTTCCAAATGTTTATAAACATAATCAACAGAAGAAATACTTTTTCGGAAAAACTAAAATTAATAGTAGTGTAACCTTAGCCTGGGCATCAGAGGCTTGGTTAAATTATAAAAGGACAAACTTGGTGATGACCAAGAAGAAAAAAGAGATTGTAATAAACCATAAAAACAGTCAACAAATTGAAGTATCCCAGGCGAACATTATGTGGGAATCTACTCATGTGCCTGGTATGACCAGAGAACTTAAAATAAAAATAAAAGGCTTATGTGCAAGCATGCTGTTAACATACTTGGTGTATTCAAGTTATTTGTTTCGTTTTTAGTGTTTCATTTTCTTTATTGTTTTTTTCGAGAGAGGAAGGGAGAGGGAGAGAGATAGAAACACCAATGAGAGAGAACATCGATTGGCCGCCTCCTGCATGCCCCTCACTGGGGATCGAGCCTACAACCTGGGCATGTGCCCTGACTGGGAATGGAACCGGTGACCCCTTGGCACATGGGTCGATGCTCAACCACTGGGCCACACTGGCCAGGCTCAAGTTATTTCTTTAACATTTTTTGAGTTCTCTACTATATGGCAGGTACTCAGTTAAGTACTAATAATAGGAAGTTGAATAAAAAGCACAACTAAGTTCAGATTGCCGTGGGTTAGTGGGAGAATGGTAAATGGTCATTTGAACTATGTGGCAAATATCCCAAAAGATATGTGCTCAGAATTTCAGAGAGCAAAGGAGTGAGTGAGGGGAAGTAACAGGGAGGGCTTTCTGGAGGCAGTGATGCTTGACTTGAACTGCAAAACACAAGAAGGAACCTCGCCTGAGAACAGGGAAGAAAAGTTGTAGGCAGAGGGGCTGATGTGAACAAAGCAAGGAGTTGAAAAGCAACTAGTTCCTTTGAGGGATTCTGAGCTACTCTGTTCAACATGCGCAGTCAGAGGAAAGTGGGCAGCATGAGGGAGGAGGGGGAGACCAGAATGGACCGCATTGGCTTCTGTAGCCTCAGGAGTTGGCCAGATGGCCCGGCTGCTCGGCTATTCCAGCAAGACAGCAGCCTGTACGGGACTCAACCAGCAGGAATAGACATTGACCACTTTTCCCTTGACTACTGAAGTGTTGAATCTGTTGAACTGAGGTTGTTTTGGCCTCACAGTCTTCAGAAATGAGTCCCATCACACATTTTAAGAGATGGGATTAAGGTCATTCCAGAAAGGTTCTCAAACCCAAGATCATAAGTCAGGTTTTATCACCCTACTTGTTCATCCCCTTCAAACTCCTCTCAAGAGATGACAGGCACCATTAGAGATTAGATTCTCTTCCCAGAATCCTGCCTTGGCTTCCACTTCTGCCCGAGCAATCTCAGCGACACATATTTCCTGGAAGAACATTTCACCGTCAGAAGTGCTGACAGACGGAGACAACCCTTGGGCCAACCAGAAAACTTACTGGTGAGCCCTCAATATAACTCCCTCCCCCCAATACTCCAGTAGAGAACATGTCAGATGTTTCTTTCTTTCCTTAAAATCTTTAAAAAGCCCTTGTTAGGTAACTAAGTTAGAAACAAAATCTATACCATGTTTCTATCCTCAAGTGATATTCTTTATTGAGGTCTACATTATAGTCACATTAATATCACATTAGCTCCTCATGATTAATATTAGTGCAATGAATGAATTAATAATGATTGGCCACTAAGGTTTTCCCTCCTCCCCTTGACATGCAGAGGATCCAGGGCATTGATTATCACAAATATAATGGATTGATTCATCATTTATGGGAAAAGAGTTTCTCTTCCCATAAAGCTTATTCTCCCCCCCGCTTCTGGAGACATATTATTTTTGGCAGCAACTCAAAATCATCCACAGATTATTCACTGCAGCCAACAATAATAATTAAGGACGGTGATTTGAATACCAGCCTTCAGTGAATGAGTATGTCTCTCACAAATGAATTGTCATATAGAAGCTGTACCCAGAAGGGAGGGTCTTCCTCTCCCCGGCCTCCCCTTGAATGATAACCATTGGAGAGCATGGTTGCCTTCTGAATAGGGTAATCAGTTACCCTTTTGCTTAATTGTACAGGAAATATTATCTGCTCTATTACCTGTTGGAAACCTCAAAACACATTCAGAAGCTGGTATCTTTATACACTTGACCTCAAGACTATGCATGGTTTTTTTTTTTAGCAGATATGCATTTTGAATTAACTGTCCAATTTATTCCTTGGGTTTCTTCTTGGGCTTTATTGTCAACATTGCTGTTGGGAAGAGTTGTGCTTTTGTTCTTCTGACTGAAAAACATTTATCACAGTGTCTTATGGTGAAAAGCATAGCCTTCAGGAATGCCTTCTTACTAGGACCTGCCTTTTGACAGGCTGATATTAGACCTAAATGTTTACCATCATCCAGCATTAGATTGCAGCAGCAATTTCACAGTTATGTTTTTAATTGCATTTTATAAAGTATCAGTTCATTTCCTTCCCATTGAGATTCTATCCATATTCAATAATAGGAGTCTAGCATTAACCTCAAATTCCACACCTAAGCTTGTGCATTAAGAAGATGTCTGTTTATTGCAACACTTCACACGGTGTTGTATTTTAAGTGTCTTCTAGTCTGCTAATAAGCACTTGTGGTTTCATAATGAAATGGCTAATATTTCTTCCCTAGAAGTTGTGGGTAAATGGGCTACAAAAGTGGCTGTTTTATACTTGCATAAATGTAAAACAGCAAAAAATCAACATGAGTACACGCTAGTTCATTTTTTTTTTTTAATCCTCACCCGAGGACATTTTTTGCATTCATTTTCAGATAGAGTGGAAGGGAGAGAGGAGGGAAAGAGAGAGAGAGAAACATCGATGTGAAAGAGACACATAGGCTGGTTACCACCCACACTACCCCAATCGGGGCCGGGGACAATCTTCAACCGAGATATGTGCCCTTAGCGGGAACTGAACCCGGGACTTTCTGGTCTGCAGGCCGACGTTCTAACCACTGAGCAAAACCGGCCAGGGCCACACTAGTTCATTTTGATGAGCATTTATGTATATTGAGTGCCTACTATGTGTTAGTTCTGTGTGGGTCAGAGCATAGAGGTATACAGAATCAAAATACAATGCCCCTATTTTCAAGGGAAGACAGATATGTAAACAAATCATTTCAATATAATATGATACATAGAATATTTTTTATAAATACCGATATAGAACCAAAATAAACTCAGTCAAGAATAATTCACAGAGAAGGTTCTAGCTGAAGAGGATTTAGGCCAGGAAGAGACCCATGATGATTCTCATTTTCTTTCTACTCTAGAAACAGAGATAAGCTGATAAAAATCCTTCCACAACCAAGTACCAATGGGCTCTAGTTCTCTCTGTATCCAGAGTTTTGTGCTTTGTATAAAGACTATAGGCCTGAATGACTTGTTAAAATCATTTTAATATTAGCTCTACCAAGAAAATCCATATGATATACATATTGAGTTTAAAACATCATACATTCATCCATCAACTCCCTTGAGCTATCCATTATCCTTAACTTGAAAAATTAAAATAATAATTGATAAGAGAAAGTATTGTGAAAGGTAGTATACCTATGTTGGGCATCTCTAAATTAATGATGTCTTTGTAATGAGAACTGAGATGGACCACCTCTTATTTGGGATTTTTATAATTTGGTGATGACTTACTCATTAGAGATGAAAACAAAGCATGTAAATTTGCTTTGAAGAGTAAGCTTATGATCAAGTCAAGGGAGAGAGTTTGTTTATAATTACATGGTATGCTACAAGAGAATTGCTACTTATGTCATCTGGCTTTTATAACCCAAAGTTGGATGCATGATTCTTATTTTTGTTTATAAACCTACTTTTAGATTCATATATTGTTTCTCGTAATGTTTTTAAAGAGCTGATGGAAAGATTTATTCCACAGTACTTGGGACATCCAAAGCATTGTGGTTGTATGTGGCATTTCTTAAATGTAAAAATAACTCTTCTATTAATGAGAATATACATGGTTCTTTGGCATAAATATTGGAAGTATAAAGAATTATATTGGCTATTACTATCACTGCTGTGATAGAGAAAGAATTTTTCATTTCTGATATACAGCCGTATTAAAATTGAAAGAGAAAGGAGCGGGAGAAGGAAAGAGAGAAAGGAAGGAAAGACGGAAACGGTTTGAAGGCCGAAGAACTATACAGGCTCACTGTTTCTGTTGTTTGGCCTGCGTGTTTACAATTTATTTATATTTGAAGGTAAAAATGCAGCTGATATATTTCTGCTCTAAAATTTCTACTTCTACCATATCTCTAGAACTCACTGTCCCTAATTTATACCCTCATTACAACCTTTCTAGTTTAGATTTTCCTTATTTTCATATGTTCGTCTCCCTCCTTCTTTCTCTCCTGTCAGATGGTCCTCCTAAAGCTGCACTCTAATGATGTAATTCCTGCCTCCAAAACCTTTCGTAATCCCCACCGCTGACCAAACTAAATGCAGTTGCCTCACCCAGACCTTCAGAATCCCGGATTCTTCTACGGAACACACTGACGTCCCACGGTGTAACTGCCATGTGACCGATGCTGCTTCTTGACTGGATAGTCCGTTTCCACAGAACACACCCGTGGTCTTCTCCCGGAATCCTGTGTCCATGCCATTTCCTCTGCCTGGGACCCTCTCCCCACTGCCCAGTCTCTTCTGATGGAAACGCCACTCGTTTGTGGTCCTGTCCTCAGTGAATCTGTTCCATGAGACCTTTCTTGATCACTCCCCGCCTCCACCCCCCATTTCCCCATCTGGACTCTCAGGGTATGCAGTACTTCTCCCGTGGGTTTATTTCTATGCATGTGCATTTTTGGTCTTCAGAGGACGTCCATGCAAGAAGGAGGCGGAGATGGGGCACAGATTCTGACTCAAGTTCTTCCCGATTCCCTGGAAAAGGAGGGTCAGCACACAGGTGCTCCGAGCGAGTGCGATGGTATTGTAGGTAGTCCAGGGTCCTGCGGGGGGAAACAAGGAAGAAAGGAAGAAACCCATACCTCAGACTAGATGACTTGGGATACGCCTCCTGAGACAAATGGCATGAGTGGAGGCCTAAATCCTGTAGAGAAATTAGCCTGGCTAAAGAAGGGGATTTTTAGGTGAGTCAGTGCAGAGGTAACAGAGGTGGAACAGTAGGATAAGGAACTGGGTTGTGCCTCACGAAAAACAATAAATAATATTATGTAATAATGTGTTAAATATTCAGGAACTTTACGGGTCAGTTGTTCAACTATTGATTACTTAAAATCAGCTGTGCTGGGAGTAGTCATAGCATGGATATCATTGATTAATCAAGGCTTTTTAGTTTGTTTTCAGAAAGCTAGGTAACCAGGACACCATTGGTTTGAGAGAACATGGGAGGTTTGCAGAATTGCAAGTCATTTAACGTTCTGTTGTAGTTAGCAATTTGTATACTAAAATTAACCCTTTGACCACATTGTGAGGTTCCTGAAAGAAAGAACGGTTCGGATTCATCTTGAAGTCCTCTAGCTATGTCTCTGACCAAAGTAGATGGGTCGTCAACTCAGGCCACCCACTGAATCTAGATTGGAGAAGAATCATTTCAGATGAAAAAAATTTTGCTTAAAATTTGGGTTAAATTAATTTTTTTAACTGCTTACATTTATTTTGAAATTAATGAAAATAAATCTCGGGAAATAATGAAATTTAGAAGCAGTTATCTGCTTGGAAGGGGACCAGGGAATTAAAGTGACATTTATCCAATAGGCTTCGGTTGTACTTACATCTATTTAGCAAAGTTTTCTAATGATTTTAAAAAATATTTCACTTATGTTTGAGAAATGATCAGTTGCCCGAATCAAGAAATGTTTTGCTATTGAGAAAGGAGCTTTGGAAGAGATCATTTCAAAGGGAACAGGAAGTTCTCTTACACTTGGCTCATGTTCTCTGCTCATTCGGAAATTAAGAAGAGACTACCATATGACCCAGCAACCCCTCTCCTGGGTTTATAGCCCCAAAAACTAAAAATCATGTATTGCTGGGTCATGTGGTAACTATTCTTAATTTTTTGAGGAACTGTCATAACTGTTTTCCACAGTGGCTCTACCAGTCTACGTTCCCACCAGCAGGGAAGGAGGGTTCCGTTTTCTCTGCAACCTCTCCAACTTGTGTTATTCGTCTTGTTGATAATAGTCATTCTAACAGGTGTGGGGTGGTATCTCACTGTAGTTTTGATTTGCATCTCCCTAATTGCTAGTGAGGTTGAACATCTTTTCATGTATCTGTTGGCTGCTGGTATGTCTTCTTGGGAGAAGTATCTGTTCAGGTTCTCTGCCCATTTTTTTAAATTTGGTTGGTTGCTTGGTGTTGAGCCTTATGAGTACTTTATATAGTTTGGATATTAAACTTTTGTCAGAGGTATCGTTTGCAAATATCATTTTCCATTCAGTTGACTGCTTCTTTGTTTTGTTGTTGGTGTTTTTTTGCTGTGCAGAAGCTTTGTAATTTGATATAGACCCATTCATTTATTTTTGCCTTTACTTTCCTTGCCTTTGGGACAAACTCCTAAAATGTTCTCTATGACCAAAGTCCATAAGTTTACTAGCTAATGCTTAAAAATAATTTTAAAAAATGATTTTAAATATTTGAAAGCAGAGCCATATTTAATTTCCCCTTTTAAAATGCTATAGATTAAACATATAATTGTTGGAGGAATTTTTTCCCAGCACTCCTAGGTCACTATTTAGTCCAGCATAGATGGGAGAGACTTGGGTGAATTTCTAATAGACTAAGAGAAGATGCCAGCTTTTTCAACCTATGTTTTGCTATTATTTGCTTCCCCCCCCCCAAAAGAAAAATATTTGTAGAGTAAAATATAACAGCGTATTTAATATTACAACTCATTAGGTTCCAGCTAATTAAGATTTTATTATATATTTTAACCTCTCCATATCATCCTAACCTGGGGTGTAGAGTTTGTGCCATTGAACTTGACTAGGTTAAGTCAGTGGTCTGGCTGGGTAACTAGAACTCATCTGAATTAATCTGAACTGTTTTCTCTGTGTCTTCACTCCCAGAAGTATCCTTTGAATGACATAGTTCTTCACAGCCAGAAAAACTTATTTGTAGATTTCCTCAGCTATTTTCTTTGTTTCAATTTTTTTTTTAAGTTGTCTCTGATGTCTTGGTTGTTATTCACCCAAGCCCTACATACTCTCAATTAAAATATGTTCATAGATTATATTTAAGAAAGAATTCTATGAAGTCTCTAGTGTGGTTATAAATGTTGCCTCTTTTGAAATTTGGCCAGTTGTGTAGAAAGTCGGGATTATCCTTTCTTGACCGGATCCAGTTTCCATTTGTGGTAGATTGTATTACAGCTCCCAGGTAGTCTCTCCTCTCCTGAGAGCATTATCCTCCCTGGCCATGGCCAGCGATTCCCCAGTGCTTGTGGGGATGAGGGTCCTTCCCACATCACTGACATCAAATGTGGCCGTGAGCTTTCCCTGGACAACGAGATGGCAGCAGCAGCCTTGAGGGCCACTGCAGGATTTTGCTGTCCCTCTGACAACAAGAAGGCACACCCCAGAGAGAGGCTGACCCGGGGAGAAGATGACTAACTGCTCTGGGAGGAGCTGTTAGCAGGTGGTCGGCTGTCTCCAGACAACATGTAACCTAAGCTGTCACTAAACTTGTGAGCCTGAGATTTCAGGAGTCTGCTGTCTCAGTGCAGCCTAGAAAAGTTGATGTGTATATCAGGTAACTTGCCAAGAAAACTAATCCAGGAGAGGAGGTTCACTATTTTCCTCTGCGATTTTTCTGTATATACCTGGTCATGCTGAACCCAAATTCAAGCTTGTCTTTCTCCGTATAGACTCGTACTAGGGGGAACTTAGGCCCGTCTTCTGATGGAGGTGGTCCTGGGGAACCAGCATTGCACATTGCTTCTGTACTCCTTTTGCAGATTCTTTTCAAGTCTGTCCTCCTACATGTTTCCTAATGATGGCAGAATATATTCCACGTTCCTGGAAATGGACAGGGTAGTTATGAAGTCCCGAGAACACAAGCTTCTGCATGAGGCCTTGGCTTTTCTCTGAGACCTTATTACCCAGCACCCCAGGAAGAGAACGGGTCCTCCTTTTGTTTCTCATTTATGGAAGAGTCCCTTGGTAATATATTGGCTTTAATTTCATGAGTATAGACTTCTTGTTTCTACTGACTCGAGATCTAGTTACTGTATCTACTCCCTGAGATATTTGCCCCTTAAGACTATTTTCCTGTTTGGAAATTATAGCTATAAACTAATTAAGGACACCACCCTCTCTTTTCCTAAAGATAGGCTTAGTTATTACTTCAGAAACAATGTGATTACACGAGATTAGTTAGATTAATCAATGCTTTACAAGGTTAGTGAGCTCTCCCTAAATTAGATAGTGGCTCAGCTACTTCCTCATTGTGACCACTGCCAGGATAATTCGACTGTTGTTTTACCCTTTTCTCTTTTCCCTCTAAGAAGATCCAGTTATTACTAAATGTCAGCACCAACTTCCCCAACTGGTGAATACAAAACTCTGATATTTTCCCTGCTCTGTCCTAAAAGAATTGCTGTTACAGTTATTCTGTTGAAAGAATGAACCCCATCCCTCAGACCTCGAGGCTGTTCTGGGGTCATTAGAAGACTCCCCCCTCCCCACCGGCCTCCCGGCCTGTTTCTCAGTCACAATCCTGGCTAACAGGTCTCAGAGTCAACACTAGAGCTTGTTAATGATACTCCATCTATTGGCCTATAATGGGGCACCCCAGAGTAAATTGTAGCCCCGTGAGGCAAATTTTGGTCACCTTTGAACTTAGAAAGGACCAGGTACTGCTAGTATAATAACAAACAAAATGAGATCCAATTTCAGCTCCGGCCCCCACCTCCTTTTCACCCCCAGCGTCTGATGCCGGCGTCACTGTTTCCCCGAGAGTTTCTCACATATTTCTCTTTGAATATAGGTGGACTTTACCTACAACTGTGGTCTGCTTCAAGGAGCCGCTGGTACAAATCTGCTCTAACATGTTATATATATCAACATATAGTAGTTTTTGATAGAAGGATTGCTTAATGTTTTGAATGAGTTTTCTGTTTTGTTTGGTTTAATCCCATTTATCTTTGATTTTATTTATTCTATAAACCTGGCGACTTATTTTGGGAAATACCAGCAGAGCTGGAGTTTGGAATCATGTTCCTTCCTCTATGGCACTAATATATCTCTGTTCCTGTCTTCATGCAACACAGTAACAGATGTCTAACGTTTCTGGTTTTTAATAGGCCTCTGATCTTGGGAAGGTCCCTTTTTGGAATAGGCAGTGGTATGCTTCTAAAACTACAGCGCATTGACAAGATTATTTTTTACAAGATTTGTATTAAGTAATGATACCGATTTCACGCTTATTCAGAGATTTTCATTTCACATATAACCTAGCAATGAATTTGCTTGGTGTCAAGAGAGACACATACATCGTTAATAGCCTTACAAGAAAAAGATCAGCTTTGACTCTACCTGGAAGTAAAATATTGTGACCCGTGGTCACGTGCCACTACTTGACATAGCCTGTTCTAACTTGTCACAGATGTCCAACTGAAACAGCGTTTTTCACAAATATTCTGACAGCTTTGGTTAGGTAGTTCTGGTTTAGAATCGGTCAAAGAGATAGTGGAAGGTTGAATTGATTTTCACCATGGGGTGTCACAACAAAGATTGCCACTGAAATATTTTGTGTTGCATTTCAGACCTGGTTGAAAGGATATGAATTATGCAGAGGAAGTTCAGTTCACATGTGGTCTGAAGGTGAGTGAGCAAGGGCAGTCACCAGGATATGGATTGGTAAAGGCTATAAGGAGTTGTCATGAGCTTGATGATCATTTTATGGTGATGTCTTCTTAGACTAGCTTTTTAAGATTATGTCATGTTGAAACCATCAATAAAAATGCTAACTGCACCAAAAACTTTCTGATGAACAAATACAATATTCAAACCTGGGATGATTTTATAAATGTATTCAAAATGTCCAGCCCACAGAGATCAAATGAACATACATGGGAACTTCATAATGATGGTATATTAGGTATGTTTACCAGCACTGGTAATTCCTAAGTGAGGATGGATTGGGAACATTTTTAACACAAAAAGAAATAATCTAATCAAATGCTGAATACTGAAGATATTTTAGGGGAAAGACTACCTTCATGGAAATATGCTTTTTCAGACTGTTCATTCAATGTTCCTTAATTTTCCAGTTTTTTTTTTTTTTTATTAGGCAGGAGAAACATTTAAATTTAACTGTCTTGGGCTTAATATTTCAATGCCCACTTTAAACATGAAATGGCGAAATGGCTAGTTCAATAACATGATGACTTTTGGACATTAAAGAAAGAAAAGTGTGTGGGGGCATGTATGAGCATATGTGTGTGAATGTGTGTATGTGTGTTATCTACCATTCACCTCAAAAGAGGAATATTCTGGGAAAATCAATATAGTCACTTTTTACTATAGAAAATCATGGGAGTGAGCAGTGTATTTGGATTTTCTTCAGGCGAAAAGCCCTTTTAAGCAAGACTCAAGCAGCTTTGAGCTACAAGAATAGCCCGATTCAATCTGTTCTAATTTTTAGACCTCCCATCGTCAACCAAGATTTTAAAAAATGAATTAAATAAGAATATAGGGGAGGTAATTATATCAATCTACTTTACCTTGGTGCAGAAGGCAATAAAATAACCTCTCAAAGTTTATATGTTGGTTTGTAAAATTCTATTTGCCTTTATTAACATGTGCTTAAGGCTAATCTCTCAGCCGAGATCATAATTTTAGCCATTTCTCATGCTGGGCTGCATGAGCCCAAGAAACCTCGTACTTGGGCAGGCTATGTGGGGGCTGCTGTTTTGATTGTTTTTGATCGAGTGCCTTAATTAGGTCACCCCCCCCAAAAGTGTATTTTAATAACCTTTATCATTGCTGAACAAAAGGGATTTAAATTCTACCATAAAGAGCTTTCTTCAGTGTCAAACATCTGTTCTAAAACTTATCATGGCAATATACTCACTGAATGGCATGGACAAATTTGATTAGCATCAACTTCTGGGAATGGTTTTTAGCTGATTGACCTGGGGACCTTATCTTTAAATATTGGCATTGTACGGATTAAACAAAATCCAAAAGAATTTCAGATATTAAGACACATAATTGCAGGTTAATTGGAAGATAAAGATACTTTAATCTAATGTTGAACTGGGGAAATATTGATGGTATTAACTTATTAGTGTGGCTATGGGAAATAATCTCATAAGGAGGAACGCGGTAGCATTGTCTGTGTGTACATGGTTCTTTCCTGAAATATCTATAATAAACCATTTGGGGATCTGACGTTAAGAGGTTGTTTTATTTGTTTTTTGTGTGTTTTCACCGGTGCTCCCAGCCACATAGTAATCGCTATATGAATAAAAGAGATCTCAGATAAATTAGAATTTCTTAAGTTTTGGGAAAACATAGACAGCGGCGTTTGTCTACTAGCTCCCTTTCTAGTGCACGTGCAAGGAACATCGTGTCTATTACAGTTTCTAAGAGCAATGTTTTAGGTATGTTCACAAATTTATTAGCTCCCAAATGGCAGAAAGATTCAGATTTAGGGAAATGGGAAGAGACACGGAGGAAAAACAGAAACTGGAAATGTAGGGGAGCGGGTTTCAGTGTTTCAGATCTCCTGCTGGGTTCCTGATGCTTGAGTTTTAGACTCGCTTTAAAAAGCCACCCTCCAAAACTAACATCCACACAGGCTGCCAGAAGGGCGTACCTGCTGGGTAATGAGAGAAAATTAACCTTTTTCTGAGTACTTTTTGACTTTGTGGGGGGTTAGGGGTCGGGTGTTATTAAACATCTTTTCAGACAGAGAAAGTGAGCTGGAGGGAAGTCAAAGAACTCCCTCAAGGTCACACGGTTATACACGGGGGAGTGGCATTTGACCCAGGGATTTCCGGGTTTGAAAATTCATGATTCCACTTGTTGTATTACAAGTATGTGTGTAAGGTATATTTATGTGTCCAGGACACAATCATCTTCAAATTACTTTCTCATCAGCTCTATGCCATCCTTCACTCTTACTGTCTCTCTCTATTGGCACATAAGTCACAAAACAGATAAGGCAGTGTTGATAAAAGTGGTGACCAAGTAAGCCTTGTGGTAATGGCCCCAAGTGGGGGAGGCAATTCTTTCTGTTTTTATAGATTTTCCTTATGATTATGGCTCTGACATGAACTAGAGATGTGAAGTTAGACAAATAAATCTCATTTCCTATAAAATGATGGTGGTGGGATGAAGTGGGCAATGGACTTCGTTGCAATCAGTGGCGAGTGCTGGGAATTGGGAGGATGGATACGTGTATTAAAAGCAACAAACCAACTCCCCAGGTGACTCTGAGGCACCAGTGATTTTGTATAACAATTAAGAAGGATAATTTCCTAGGTCATCTGCAACTCTCAGTGCTAAAATCATAACTCTGGTTTTCAATTTTTTTTTTTTTTTGTAATGAACTATTTGTACCAGGATGTTTTATCTTTCAAAGCCCTACATCATTTAGGTTGTGTTTCCCCCACTTTTTTTCTTAAAATTGTTTATTTTTTCTCTTCTCTGTTTCATGATTAATCCGCATGGATGCTTGTGTATTTTTTTAGTCTATTTAGAAAACATAATTTTGACTTTGCTGTCTCTATTATATATTCATTTTCTTTTTGATTACTCTATGTGTGTGTGTGTGTGTGTGTATGTATTTGTAAGCCGTTCTATTTGAGGTATAAATATATATACCATAAAGTGCACAAATTTTAAATATACAACTTAATGAAAATTTACAGATAAATACATCTGTGAAACCACCAGCCAGGTCAAAATATAGAATATTCCTGAGAGTTTAGTTCTCTTCTGCCACTTCCTAGTTAGTATCCTGAAATATTACTTCTGTGATTTTTATTGCTATCAATTAGTTTTGTCTGCTCTTGAGCTTCATGGAATCATACAGTATAAAACTTTTCATGCCTGATGTCTTTCAATAAACATGTCTATGAGATTCATCCACATTGTTGTGAATAGTCGTAGTTTGTTCTCTTTTTTATTATTTTGCATTGTTCCTTCTTTTAATCTTATCCACCTCCCTGCCCCCATTGGTTCTTTTACTAACATTTAAATTTAGGTGTTAGCTCATTGAGTCTCTCTCTCTCTCTTTTTTTTTTTTTTTTATGAATAAGAACAATTTAGCTGTCTTTTATTAATTATGACACATAGTATTTTGGTATCATTCAGTTCAAATGGATGATACCACGACATCTCATGACTTATTTGGAAATGTTCTTCTTAATTTCCAAATGTATGTGTGCGTTTTATTCAGTTTTGTTTTATTAGTATCATTTTATCATTTTTTTTTATTCCAACTTCCTTGCATTATGGTCAAACAAATTTAAGACTTTCTTTATGGCTCTGTTTGTGATCAGTTTTCATAAATGTTTTATATGTGCTTGGAAGGAATTATTTGCTACTGGTATAGTAGTGTATTAAATCAAGTTTGTTTATTTGTTTTGGTCAAATCTTCTTTATTTATATCTGAGTTTTGGGCTCTGCATTATCCATAGTTACTGAACAATGTGTGTTATAATATTCCACTATGATGGTGGATTTATCAGATCCTCTCTGTAGTCCTGTCAAATTTTGCGTTGTGTGTTTTGTTTTTTGTTGTTCAATTCATAAGGTTTAAAAATGTATTTTTTTGCTAAAATGAACTTTCATCATTTGATATTGGTTTTGCCTTAAAGGATATTTTTTCTGATACAGCAAACCTAGAAAAGGTTTCTTTGGGTCATTACATGTATTCTGTATTCTTCAACACCTTACTATTCAAGCATTTTGAATCCCTATATTATATAAATATATCATATATATTTTATACGATTGAAAATATTTTCATTTATTTTATGCTTTCTATTTGGCCACTGTTGCATCTGTCCTTTCTTCCATCCCTCTTGCCTTCTTTTGGATTTATTACTTTTTAATCATTCCATTTCTTTATCATCTAATTTTAGTTGATTTATAAATCAACTTCATATATTCCAGAATGCATAAGTTAATGTTTACTCATTTTCTCGATAATATAAAGATCTTAGAAAATTTCACCTGTGTTTAACATTTCCTAATTTGTTATCAATAATTTAATTCTTTCCATGTGTATTTTAATTGATATGTAATTAACAGACCACATATTAGTTTCAAGTGAACAGCACGATGATTTGATTTTGTATGTATTGTAAAATGATCACAAGGTCTAGTTAGCATCCATTACCATACATTGTTACACATTTTTATGTGTGGTTGTGATGAGAGCTCTTAAGATCCACTCTCTTAGAAATATTTAAATATGCAATGTAGTATTATTAACTATTACGATACAGTACATTATGTCCCCAGAACATATTTATTTTATAACTGGAAGTTTGTCACTTTGACTGCCTTTATACATTCTCCTACCAGCCACTCCTCAATTTGTTCTCTATATCCATGAGTTTGTGGTTTGTTTCATTTTCTTGTTTCAATATTCCACATATAAGTGAGCTTATATAGTATTTGCCTTTGTCTGACTTACTTCATTTACCATATGCCCTCAAGGCCCATCTGTTTTTTCACAAATGGCAATATTTCCTTTTTTATGGCTGAATAATATTTCATTGTCTATCTATCTATCTATTTATCTATCATCTATCGGCCTACCTACCTATCAATCATCTATTTATCTATCTGTAGATATGTATCTACTATCCATTCACTATCAAAGGACACATAAATTGTTTCCATATCACAGCTATTGTAAAAAATGCTGCAATGGGCATGGAAATGTGTGTATATTTTCTAGTTACTGTTTTTGTTTTCTTCGGATAACTACACAAAGTGAAATTACTGCATCATTTTTAATCTATTTTTAATTTTTTGAGGAACCACTATACTCTTTTCCATAATAGCTATAGCAGTTTATTCCCAACAACAGTGCACAGGGGTTCCCTTTTCACCACATCCTCACCAACACTGATACGCCCTGTCTTTTTGACAATAACCATTCTAATGGATGTGAGGCGATATCTCAATGTGGCTTGGCTTTGCATTTCCCTGGTGATTAGTGATATTGAAAATCTTTCCATGTACCTGTTGGTCATCTATATATGAAAAACAAAAAATGTCTATTCAGCTTCCAAGACCATTTTTAATTGGGTTGCTTGCTTTTTTTTGCAATTGAGTTGTATGAGTCTTTTATGTATTTTGGATATTAACCTTTTGTCAGACACATGATTTGCAAATATTATCACCTATTCTGTAGATTGCTTTTTCTTTTTTTAAAAAAATATTTTTTTTAATTTATTTTAGAGAGAGAGGAAGGGAGAGAGAGAAATAGAAACATCGATGAGAGAGAACATTGATCAGCCGCCTCCTGCATGCCCCACACTGGGGATCGGGCCCACAACCTGAGTGTGTGCCCTGACCAGGAATCAAGCTGGCGACCTCTTGGTGCATGGGTCGACGCTCAACTACTGAACCACACCAGCTGGGCTGTAGATTGCTTTTTCATGTTGCTGATGATTTCCTTTACTGTGCTGAAGCTTTTGAATTTGATATTTCACTTGTTTACTTTTGCTCTTATTGTCTTTGCTTTTGGTGTCAAATCCAAAGAAACTCATCACTGAGATCAGTGTCAAAGAGCTTACCACTGATGATTTCTTCTAAAAGTTTTATGGTTCCAGGTTTTAATTTTAAGTCTTTAATGCACTTTGAGTTAAAACTGTGTGTGGTATAAGATGGTGGTCTTATTTTATTTTTTTGCATATGGCTGTCCAGTTTCTCAGCACTGTTTATTGATGAGGCTGTTCTTTACTAGTTTTATACCTTAGCTCCATTGTTGTATTAATGACCAGATATGCGTGCGATTGTTTCTGGATTCGCTATTCTGTTCTGTTGAGCTGTGTTGGTTTTTATGCCAATTCCACGCTATCTTCATTACTATAGCTTTGTAATACGGTTAAAATTCAGGGAGCATACCTTGAACTTGGTTCTTCTTTCACAAGATTAGTTTAACTATCCAGGGTTTTTTGTAGTTTCATACAAATTTAGGAATTGTTTGTTTTATTTCTGTGAAAAATACCATTGGACTTTGGATAGGAATTGCATTGAATGTGGATATTGCTTTCGGTAGTATGGACACTCCAACAATGTTAATTATTACAATCCGTAAACACAGACTATCTTTCCATTTAATTGTGTCTTTTTCATTTTGAATCAATCAACGTCTTATAGTTTTCAGTGTAGAAAGATCTTGTTTAAGTTTATCCTGGGCATTTTAACCTTTTGATTCATTTGTAAATGGGATTTTTCTTTTTTCTTTTTAATCTATTTTTAAATTAGGCTTGACATACTGTATTATATTAGTTTCCAATGTAAAACATAGTGATTAAACATTTATATAACTTATGAAGTGATCACCTCAATATGTCTAGTACCCATCTGACACCATATTATAATATCATTAACTATATTTTCTATGCTGTACTTCACATTCCTGTGACTGTAACTGCCAATTTATATTCTCCCTTTTCATTCATTTCCCCAAACCCCTTCCTCTGGGCAACCATTATTTTTTTTATCTGTATCTATGAGGCTTGTTTCTGTTTTGTTTGTTCATTTATTTTGTTTTCAGATTTTATGTATAATCAAAATCATACGGTATTTTTCTCTGCCTGACTTATTTTACTTAGCATGGTATCTTCTAGGTCCATCCAAGTTATTATAAATAGTAAGATTTTAATATTTTTTATGGCTGAGAAATAGTCCATCATATACAGGGGTGGGCAAAAGTAGGTTTATAGTTGTGTTACGAGTAAGCAAAGTGCAGTTTATTTTTGTACCATTATTTATGTGCAATGAAGGCCAGCAATTTGAGAAATGATTGTACCTAAGTGCACTGTGCCATTGTGACTTTCTTTTGAGTTTAATAAAACTATTGTAATAATTATAACCTGCGTCTTTTTTCCATATGAACTATAAATCTACTTTTGCCTACACTTGTATATGTACCACTTTTTCTTTATTTATTCCTCTCTCAATGGATATTCAGGTTGCTTCTATATCTTGGCTATTGTAAGTAATAATACATTGAACATAAGGATGCATATAACATTTTGAATGTGTTTTAAATTTCTTCAAAGAAATACCTGAAATGAAAATGCTGGGTCATATGGTAGTTCTATTTTTAATTATTTGAGGAATCTTAACACTCTTTTCCATAGTGACTGTACCAATTTACAATCCTACCAATAGTGAGTGAGGGTTCCCTTTTCTCCACATCATTACCAACACTTGTAGTTTGTTGGTTTATTGATGATAGGCATTCTGAAAGTGTGAGGTAAGATCTCATTTTGGTTTTAATATGCATTTCTCTGATGATTCATGATGCTGAACATTTTTCTCATATGACTATCAGCCATCTGTATGTCCTTTTTGAAATATCTACTCAGGACTTTTTCTGTATTTTTAATTGAATTGTGTTTTTGGTGTTAAGTTGTACGAGTTCCTTATATATTTTGGATATTAACCCATTATGTAATATATCAATGGCAAATATCTTCTTCCATTCAGTAGGTTGTCTTTGTATTTGTTGATGGTTTCCTTTGCTGTGCAAAATCTTTTTAGTTTAATGTAATCTCATTTTTTGTTTTGTTTTGTTTTTTGTTGTTGTTTCTTCTTTTGTTTCCCTTGCCTGAGGAGGCATATCTAAAAAAAAATTGCTAAGAGTGATGTTAGAGTTTACTGCCTTTGTTTTTTTTTCTAGGAGTTTTGTGGTTTGGGGTTTTATATTTAAGTTCTTAATCCATTTTGAATTTATTCTTGCATATGGTGTAAGAAAGGGCCTAGTTTTATTTTTTTTTTGCATATATTTGTACAGTTTTCCAAACACCATTTATTGAATAGACTGTCTTCATTGTATATTCTTGCCTCATTTGTCATAGATTAACTGACCATGTAGACTTGGGTTTATTTCTAGGATCTCTGTTCTTTCCCATTTATCTATGTGTCTGTTTTTATGCCAGTACCATGCTCTTTTGATTACTATAGCTTTGTAGTATAATTTGCTCTCAGGTAGCATGATGCCTCCACCTTTGTTCTTTCTCAAGATTGCTCTGGCTTTTCAAATTCTTTTGTGGTTCAATATAAAATTTAGGATTATTTGTTCAGTTCTATGAAAAATGTCCCTGGAATTTTGATAGGGATTACATTGATTTTAGATTCTTTTTGGTAGTATGGGCATTTTAATTATATCAATTCATTCTATTTATGAGCATGGTCTATGTTTTTATTCATTTGTGCCTTTTCAATTTTTTTGCCCAGTGCCTTCTAGTTCTCTGAGTACAGGTCTTTTACCTTCTTGCTTAGATTTATTCCTAGGTATTTTATTCTTTTGGATACCATTGTAAATAGAATTGTTTTCTTAATTTCTATTTCTGACAGTTTATTATTGGTGTATAAAAATGCAACCAGTTTCTTAATATTAATTTTGTATCCTGCTACTTAACTGAATTCATTTATTAGTTCTAATAATTTTCTGGTGAAATCTCTAGTGTTCTTTCTATATAATATCATGTCACCTGCACATAATGACAGTTTTACTTCTTCCTTTCCAACTTAGATGCCTTTCATTTCTTTTTCTTGCCGACTTGTCTGGCTAGGACTTCCAATACTATGTTGAATAAAAGTGTTAAGAGTGGGCATCCTTGTTTTGTTCCTGATCTTAGAAGAAAATCTTTCTGCTTTCATTTTTGAGGATGATATTAGCTGCAGGTGTGTCATATATGGCTTTTATTATGTTGATGTACATTTCCTCTGTGCTTACTGTGTTGAGAGTTTTTGTCATAAATGGATGTTGAATTTTTCAAAGGCTTTTTTGACGTCTATGGCTATGAGCATATTATTTTTGTCCTCTTTTTGTTAATGTGGTGTATCTCATTGATTTATGGATTTTTAAACCATTATTTTGTCTCTGGACTAACTCCTATTTGTTCGTGGTACATGGTCCTCCTAATGTATTGTTGAATGTGGTTTGCTATTATGTTGTTGAGGATTTTTGCATCTGTGTTAATCAGGGATATTGGCCTCTAATGTTTTTCCTTGTGGTGCTCTTGTTTGGTTTTGGCATCAGGGTAATGCTTCGTACAATGAGTTTGGTATCAGGGTAATCTGGCTTTGTAAAGTAAATACTTTTTTTTATATTTTGACATAATTTAAGACAAAGTGATGTTCATTCTTCTTTAAATGTGTAGTAGAATTTGCTTGTTAAGTCATCTGGTCCTGAAAGTTGGTTTTTGATTACCGATTAAGCATCCTTACTGGTAATCATTCTGTTCAGATTCTGTTTCTTCATAATTCAGCCTTGGTAGGTTTTATGGTTCAAAAAAATTTGTCCATTTTTTTTAGGTTGTTCAATTGTTGATATATAATGTTTTGTAGTAGTCCAGCCAGTCTATTTTTTGTTGTTGTTGTTAATTCTCACCCAAAGGGGGGATATATATATATTATCTTCACCTGAGGACATATTTTCATTTTTTGTTCAGATAGCGTGGGAGGGAAAGAGAGGAAGAGAGAGAGAGAGAGAGAGAAACATCCACGTGAAAGGGACACATTGAGTGGCTGCCACCCGCACAACCAATCAGGGCCAGGGACAAACTGCAATCGAGGTGCGTACCCTTAGCGGGAACTGAACCCGGGACTCTCTGGACAGTAGGCCGACACTCTAACTGCTGAGCCAAACTGGCCAGGGCCCAAGGATATATTATTTTCCCCACTTATTTTTTTAGAGAGAGTAGAAGGCAGGGAGGAAGGGGGTGGGGGATGAGAAACAGAAAGAGAGAGAGAGAGAGAGAGAAGGAGAGATGTATTGGTTGTCTCCTACACATGCCCCACCCGATTGGGCCTGGGGATCAAACCTGCAACCAGCTACTTGCCCTTGACCAGGAATCAAATTTTCACTATGTGGGCCTTCACTCTAACCACTGAGCCACACAGGCCAAGGCCTGTTTGATTTTGAATGGCTCCCAGTAGTTGAGGGTGTGCTGAGACCTATCAGTGTCCCAAGGGGAGGACCTCCGTCAGCACCTACATTCAGGCTGATTGGAAGTCAGTCCTCAGGGAGCAGGTTTTAAATTATGCAAATATATACAGTCCTGTGGGACTGTAAGCATAAGTCCTAATAACCAGCAGGGCCCATCAATCAATTTTAAGGTGTCCCCGGTGGGGCAGTTATAAAATCAGGGCCCCAGATGGCTGTTTTGATTTCTTTCTAGGAGACACCAGAGCTGAAGGGAGGCAGGAGAGCACAGAGGTGGCCTCCACAAACCTGTTTCCCTGGAGGGGACCTAAGTAGGGCCCCAGGTATGTGCCAACCACAGCCGTAAGCTCCGGGACAAGCAAACAGGGCCTCGCTCACAGAAAGACGGAGGGCGTATTTCAGTCCGCTGTGTGAGCAGTGCCGGGGCTGGAGCCGTCAAGAACGGTCTGTCTGTAAGTTATAGTCCCCTGGGACCTAAGTCCTACTGGCCACTGGGACCAGGTGATCAAGGGGCATTCCTTGGTTGCTGTCCCCAAAACTGGGCATCAGCTGTACAAACCAGGGCATCAGATGCATGTGAAGCCTCCCCTCCCAGAGATACTGGCCAACATGACTCCCGCCCTCTGTGGTCTCTGAAGAGGGGACAGTGAGCCCTTAGACGTGTTTTCTTAGCAGCCTGCCTTTCGGGCCACAGCTCTGAAGGTAAGTTGGTAGGCCCCTTTCGCAGGAAGGCGGAGTCCTGTGTCTGTTGCGTCTTGCTCTGGGAGGGGCAGCTGGTTAAGAGCCCTTTCTCCATTCCTTCCAGTCCTGTGGGACCGAGGGTAAGGCCCGCTGGTAACCAGAGCCAGGCCCTGGAAGGTGTCCCCTGGTAGCAACTGCAGACAGCAGTGCCAGAGAGTGTTACGGGCTGTGCCCATGAGCTGGCGCAAGGCAGAGGGAGAGTCCACGGACAGTGTCTACTCAACTCTGTCTCCGGAGTGCACCTCAGTAGGTTCTAGATGTGGCCGGACCAGAAGCCTGCCCCTCAGGTTGTGGCTCCAGGATGAAAATGAGCCTCTCTCACAGAAAACTGGGTGTGTTTCAGATTGCTGCCTGTGCAGCCCTGGGGTGTCACCAGCCTAGAGCTGTGGCTCATATTGTCCCATGGGATCCAAGTTGGCAGGCCACCCATGCACCCGAACCAGGCGATTCAGGGTCCTCCCCTGGGTGAGAGCTACAAAATCAGGGTGCCAGAAGAGGGTGTGAGCACCTTTCCATGGGGTGCCAGCAAGCTGGAGCACAGCAGAGGGAGAACACAAAGATAGCACCTCCCAGCCTCCATCCCGGAGAACACCCGCATGCTCCTACATGTGTGTGAAATCAGATGCCTGCTCCTCAGGCCCGTGTTTTAATAAGATAAGCAAGTAAGCCTCTTCCACATAAAGTCTGGGTGCTTTCCAAACGGCTGCCTGTGTGCTGGGCCCTGCGGTAGGCGAGTCAGAGTGTAAGCCCTGTAAGAGTGATTTCTCCGTGTGCTACAGCCTTGTGGGTCCCATGGACACAGCTCTGTCGGTTTTCAAAGCTAGATGCTTTCGGGGCTTGTTTCTCAGATGCATGTCTTAAACGTAGAAGTGACATCCAGACAGTGTGGCTAAGTGATTGAGTGTTGACCCATGCACCAAGAGGTCGCCAGTTTGATTCCCGGTCAGGGCACATGCCCAGGTTGTGGGCCAATCCCCAGTGGGGGCATGCAGGAGGCGGCCAGTCGATGTTCTCTCTCATCGATGTTTCTATCTCTCTCCCTTCCTCGCTCTCTAAACACAATAAAAAAATTTTTTTTACAGTAAGGGTGCCAATGTCAGGCTCAAACCCTTAGGTCCTCAGGGAAAAACTTTGGGTTTTGAATTCCTCCCTGATTATGGGTCACTGCTCTCGGGGTGGGGGTTTATGGTGAAATTGCATCCCAGCTTCTACAACCCACTTTGATGTGGGGTTTTTTTCATTTGTTTGATGTGCAGGAGTCACTCAGCTAGTTTTTACATCCCCCCTCCCTCCTCAGCCCAGAGGAAATTGTTCCATATGTACCTGTAGATTCAGTGTGTCTGTGGGAGGAGGTGAGTTTAGGGTCTTTCTCTGTCACCATCTTGAACCAGAACTTCTAGACCTAGTTAAATGTTAAAATTCATTTCCTCCTCATTCCCTACTTTTGCTCACACACACCAAGGTAACTATGGTAAACAGAGGCCCTGATGCACAGTGTGCCTTTGGCCTCTGCGTGCCAAGGAAGGTCAGCACCGACTCATATACAAAGAACCACTGCTGTTTGTACATTACTCTTTCTTACACTGCATGCGACAGAACTCTGTATCATAAAATTAAACACCAGGAGAAGCTATGCCCAGTGACAGGACCACAAGATCCCCATCCTTAGCTTTTCAGAACTAACATTGAGTTCCACGTAGTCTTACTGAAGACTATCATGGGAACTTACATTGTGGAACTCCCACTGGGTTAGGGAGACATTTTGTTTCATGTTTTGAAATGATCTGTAAGGGCTTTACCACCAAGTATTAGTTTATAGATTAAGAAACTGAGATTCAGAAAGTTTCTGATCCAGGATTCAAACCATTCATGTCTCTCTTCAAAACATGTCCTTTCCAGGACTGGGGAGAGGGCGGGAAACAACACGTGTGTATCTGGAACACAGCGTCATGAAGTAAATGCTGGCGATGATCATGACGGTGTCTCCACACTTTCTGCAAATGGGGTGGCACAGGTCCCGTGCGACTTCTATACAGTCACTTTCTAGAATGTCTGCGTTCCAGTCTCAAGTCACACTGTGGCAACTTACTCCTTGTAGACAAAATAGAGAGAGACAACCAAATTTGCTATAACTTTCAGAGAAATTCATCTTTCCAGAGAATCAAAACCCTGACCCCGATTTTTTTTTTTTTTTTTGCAGATGTCTTAGGAGGTGTATCAACTGTGACTGGGTCTGCTGGTCAGACTCCATGTTGAACTTGACCCTGTCAGAGAGTCAAGTTTATTTAATATTGGGGGAGTGCCAGGGACAAGTAAGGGTGGAAAGGCCCATCTAGCTCTTTGGGAGAATGAAATCCCAATAAATCACCATGGTACAGACTAGTATCTGCTTTCAACCCCCTTGGACTTTCTGAACAAACAGCCAGGAGAGGGTTGAAAGTGCATTTGGGGTCTCCTCTGACTTGGGGCACTCGGTAAGGGCTTGGTGACATTGGAAAGAGTGACTGTTGCGTAGGGGACCCTCTCCTCTCTGTTCGCTAGTCTTCATCCTGTGCCTGGCTGGTCCGGCCGCCTATCACTCACCACAGACTATTCTGTTCCTTTTACTTGAAGTGTGTGCGTTGTTATACACGATCATTCTTCTTTTTTACAGAAGACCAGAGACCCTACTTGCATAGTAGACCCAATGAAATAGCTACATTTTAATTAAATTTACACAGCTTTTATGATACCAGTGGGCAGCCTTCAGTGCTACCCAGAGAAGTCCCAGGGCCATCAGATGTACTTCACATGTAATTAATCTCTAATGTTCGATTTTGTAAGATATGTAATAATGTTGCCTGGGTAGAAAGGACGGCTTCAGAGAAGAGTCATATTAAAGATGGAGAGAGAAGCTTTAGGAAGAATTGGTTTTCAAGAGAACAGCTAAGTGGGAACTTTATTAAAAGGAAAAGAAATAATGGGATTATCTTGCATTAAGTAAAAATGCTTGACATCTTCAATTTTTCAGCTTCTTTTATTTTGCCCCAGACAAATGTTTCAGGGTTTGTTTTTATAATGTATACCATTAACAATGTTATGTCTGTGGTCTCATCGATTTAATATTTGGGCAAGGGGAAGACTTGTATTCAGGAACTGAAACTAAAGAGAGAGGGAGGGAGAAAGGAAAGCCCGCTGTGATTACACTCTTCAATGGCATTGAAATCTCTTTCCCTGAAAATATTTTGAGACATTTGTTTCAAGGAAGTTTTTATTATGAAGTATCAAATTAACAAACAACACATGAAAGTGCTGTCTAAATCTCTCGGCTGCGCTTTGCAGTCTTCACTCCGCAGCCACTTGTTCCCCACACGGTGGGGGCAGGGAGAGCAGCGACCCTCACCCTCCCAGCAGCTGTGAACTGAAGGACTGTGTGACCAGGCTGCCTGTCCAAGGTCAGCCCGGTGACTGACGAAGACTCTGACGACCTCTGACTTAGAATCCAATGGCTTTTTCATCCTACCATCCTGATCCCATGGTCACTCTGGACCTTTTCAAAACCACGGATATCCCAGTATAAACCTTATATAATATTTAAACCATCGTCATTATTATTATTAATTATTTTGTTAATACTCACTGAGGATGTTTTTTGATTGATTTTTAGAGAGAGTGAAAGGGAGGGAAGAAGGATGGAGGGAGGAGGGAGGGATGGAGAGGGAGGGAGGGAGGGAGAGATCAATCGGTTGCCTTCCGAGGGGATTGAGCCTACACTGTAACCTCTGAGCCAAACCAGCCAGGGCTGAAACCATTTTTTTTAGAGAGAGAGATAGAAACATCAGTGTAAGAGAGATACATCGATTGGCTGCCTCCTGCACGCCCCCAACTGGGGATCGAGCCCTCAACTCGGGCATGTGCCCTGACCAGGAACCAAACCGGGACCTCTCAGTCTGTGGGACGACGCTCGATCCACTGAGCCACAGCGGCCAGGCCTAAAACCATTCTTGCAGCCTGAACATGGGAAGATTTCATCATTCTCTTAAAAAGCCTGTTATATCCATGTAGCTTTTATGAGACAAAGCCCCCTTCAAGGCCCCCCCCTTTTCCAGCTTTACCCTTCTCTTAAATTTGTCCACATGGACTGACATTCTCTCTGTCCACCTTATAGGCCATGCTAGAAACATCAGCATTATTTCTTGACTCTTGTCCCTTACACATTGTATTCAGTTATCAACTTCTTTGATTTTCCCTTCACAATGACTTTGATCCCAAATAACTCATTTCCACTGGCACTGCTCAGATTTAAACCTTTATCACTTTTCTGAAATATGCCCATAAACCATAATTCTAATTTTTCATCCTTCTATCCTCCTAATTGACAGAATTATTGTTGGGAAACTTTGATTTTTTTTTCTACTTAACCTTTATTGACTCCCCTCTGCTAACAAGACAACAGACAAACATGTTATATTAATAAGTCATGCGAGGCTTTCCACACCTGCACCAACTCTCCTCTCAACTCCTTTCATTCGCTCTACACTGCGCCACCGTGGACGCTCGCCAGTCACTCTTCCTGAACGTATTCTGTATTTCCAAACCCCTGTGCCTTTGTTCACCAACATCCTCTTTCCCCGTATACGGTCACCTCCACAGGTCAAAGCCCTAATCATTCTTTAGAACTCAGATCCCCTCTCTTCCCACCAAAAACCTTCTCTTCACCTTCTGTTTTCCAACGTGTTGAGCATCTCTTTACTGCAGCCTCTTCATAGTGCGTCCTCATTACTCACTTTGTAGCTGGTATTTGGGGAGCAGAGTTAAATGGGCTCTGTGGAAAAGGTCAGGTCCCCATAAATTAACCCTATATTCGATTTGATGTAACAAATAAAGACTCACACAGCCTGTACTCTGAATTAGTAACATTTAGACTTCCTTCCCTATGTTTCAAAAATATCCAAGCCTCCAAGGGAGAGGGGGCAAACCTGACTTAATAAAATAATAGGGGGGAGCGAAAGGGCTGGCCTCGTTGGGGTATATCCAGCATAGCCTAGCTGAGCGATAGAATGCGTGTGGTCTGGTGAGCCGTTCTAAACTCGGCTGCTCTCTCTCCATTTCAAGGGCGTGTGTACGTGTGCGTGTGTGTGTATTCTCCTTGAGATTAGTCCACTACTCCAACTTTCTCCTTTAACTGACAGTCTAAAAATATGACTATTTGTCCCGACATCTTGATATACTTGCACACAGAAAAGGACGAGTCTCCTGGACACCTCTGCACACCAATTCAGATTCTCTCTGCTTTCCCTATTTTTAGTATGTCACTGCAGTGTAGATTCCAATCAAGTAGATTTCAGTTTGATTAGATTCCAACTGAATTGCCTCAGAAGCAACCCAATATATTGTCCTATGGTCGGAGAACATGCTCTGTGTAATTTTAATGCTTTGACATTTTTGAAGACTTGTTTTTATGGCCTGGCATGTGGTCAATTTCGGTAAAAATTCCATGTGCACTTGAAAATAATGTATATTCTGCCTTCATTCTGGAGTTTGTCCATTATATTGTCATTTTTGTTTTTTCTGCTATTCTATTTTCTATATTCATATGAATTTTTTGCTTGTTCTGCATGTTATCAATTACTGATATTCTTCTAACATGCTTTTTATATTTCTCCTTTTAATTTGTATACTATATATTTTGAAATTATATTATTAGGTGCATACTATTTTAGAATCATCTTTTCCTTAGAGATTGAACTTTTAATCATTATGAAACAGTCCCTTTTGACTTTAGTGATGAATCCTGCCTAAGGTTTACTTTGTCTTCACCAGCTTTTTTGGAAAGTCTTTCTTTCTTAGTGTTTTCATGATATTCCTGCTTTCAACATTTACTTTCATCCTTGTATTTAAGAACTTAAGATGCATGTATCATATATTTTTAGTTTAAAAAAAAATCTACTTGAGCAATTATTGTCCAGTTATATTTAATGTAGTTACTGATCTTTATCATCTTATGATAGTTTCCTGTTGGTCTCACCTAATTTATAAATTAGTTCTTTTAACCACTTTTAAGGTCACACTAAAGTCTTAGAATACCGCTCAGCTGCCCTGGCCAGTTTGGCTGAGCAGTTGGAGCGTCAGCCTGTGGACCAGAGAGTCCTGGGTTCGGTTCCCGCTAGAGGCATGTACCAAAAAAAAACAATAAACAAAAACCAAAAATCCAGCTCAGCCATTTTGTGTCATGTCCTTTAATTATACATATATCTTAAACCCCACAAGGCAGCATTATCACTGTTTTATGCTACTATACTACATTTTTATTAATTATGTTAATCTTCATCCCTTCCTGCATTCTGGAGTTTTAACCGAGGATAATTTACCTTCTACCTAAAGAAACTTCTTTAGTATTTACTTCTATGTGGATATACTGGAGACAAATTCTCTCTGTATGTATTTGCCTAGAAATATTTTTTGCCTTCATGTTGAAGGCTATTGTCATAAGATATAAAATTCCTAAATTTAAAGTTTTTATTTTCCCCAGGACTTTGCACATAGCACTCAGTACTGTATTCTGGATTTCGTCATTTCTGTTGGAAAACCACCTGTGAGTCTTAGTGTGCTCCTTGGAAGGCCATGTGCATTTTTCCTCTGACTACTTTAAATCGTTTGCTTTGCCTTTGAGTTTAACCACTTCTACTAGAATATGCAAAGGTGTGCTTTATTATATAATTTATCCTTAGGTTTGTGGAATTTCCTGAATCTTTGGCTCAATGCCTTTTAGTTTTGAAAAATTATAGGCCATTATCTCTTAAAAAATTGCTCCTGTCCATTCTGTCTCCTACCATTCTGAGAGTATAATTGCATATAGTTTAGACTTAAAAAAATTCTCACCCAAGGATATGTTTTTCATTGATATGAGAGGGGGGGAGGGGGAGGGAGGAAGAGGGAGGGAGAGGGAGGATATGTTTTTCATTGAAATGAGAGAGAGAGAGAGGGAGGGAGGGTGGGAGGGAGAGGGAGGGAGACACGATGAGAGGGAGAGGGGGAGGAAGAGGGGGAGAAGTGGAGGGAGAAGGAGAGGGGGAGAGACATGAGAAACTTCAGCGGGTTGCCTCCCATATGTCCACCAACTGGGGATTGAACCCACAATTCTGAGTAGGTGTCCTGAGCAGGAATCAAACCTGCAACCCTTCAGTGCATGGGACCATGCTCCAACCAACTAAGCCTCACTGGCCAGGGCTAGATGTTTCTTTTTTCTAAATGCCCCATCTATCTCTATTGCTATGTTATGTATCTTCTCTCTTTTTCACTCTCCATGTTTGTTTGAATAGTTTATATTCATCTCTTTTTCCATTCTGATATTAAACCCATGTGTTAAGTTTTTAGTTTTAGTAATTGCATTTTTAGTTTCAGAATTTTCACTGAATATTTTGTAGAGATTATATATATCTCTAGTAAACTTTCTCATATTTCCCATTTTTCTTGAACATATCACAATAAACATATCATGTTAAACTGGAGTTTTAATCAGCTGTAAGTCTGTTTGCATTGTCTGTTTTTCCTTTAGGTTCTCTTCCGTGGTATTTTGTTTAACATTTTGTTTTTCTTTCTTGATTTTAGAGCAAGGAAGGGAGAGGGAGAGAGAGAGAGAAACATCGATGAGAGAGAACATGGATTGGCCACCTCCTGCATGCCCCCCACTGGCGATCGGGCCCCACAACCTGGGCTTGTGCCCTGACCAGGAATTGAACCAGCAACCTCTTGGTGCATACACTCAACCACTGAGCCACACCAGCCGGGCTTCCATGGTATTTTAGGCAAGCATTGTTGGATGATGAACTTCGTATGTGGGAACTTGTGGACAGTGATGTTCTCTCACTACAGAGGAACACCTTTTTCCCTGCTCTGTGACTAGAGCAGAGACAGACGTCTAAATCCTGCGAGGAAACGTTTTGATTTCAGACTGAGGTTCAGACCCCTGTGATCAATCCTACCTCTGTTTCACCTCAGCCTCTGAAGTAAAGGCCCCAGGATTTGAGGTGAAATCGAGGTAGGTGCTAAATACGAGCTTGGGGTGTTTATCAGAGCCTCTCTCATTTTCTGGATTCTGAACTCCCATTTTTTACTTCAAATCTCTGGGAACTACAAAAACACTTTGTCACATTTTTCACCTGCTTTCATACCAGACAGCTGGAGAACGGGCAAATGATTCCAAAGGGAAAGGACATGGCGTGTCAGGCTGACTTCTCCACATCTCCCTTTTCTCCAGGATCTTGGTCTTTCAGATCCTGGTTATCTGAGGAAGGCCTAACTCTCATTTTTGTCTCTAGTCCCATGAGATCACCAAACGTTCAGACTTTTCTTTCCTGACTTCTCAGGCTTTTACCCTGTACTGCTTAATAACAGGCACATGCCCCAAGGGAAAAGCAGTAAGCAGACTAGCTGGAATCTCCTCAGTGAACTTCCCTTCTATTTGGGATTGTGGGACCCCAAGTTATGAGCTCCCCAGAAACTGTCTGATGATTACAGATTTTTTCTTCATGTTACCCAGATTGTCTAGTTATTGGTCAAAGTAGAAATACACTGATTTTACCAATCACAAATTTCTGTATTATTTTTGTTTTAAGAGGCGGTCTCTTGTCAGAAAGTTTGTGGTTTTGAAGGAAAACTAGAAGCATGTAGACTCATTTTGCAAAACACATGTACTGGGTATCCCATTACTGTCCTGGTGCTGCACCTTGCACTAAATAGATACAGAGCTGCAACATTATCTTTGTCCTCAAGGGTTCCCAGTCCAGTTGGGTGGCCAGCAAGTACGCATGTGACGTGTACAGCATGTTAAGTGCTGTCCTAGACATGTGCGTAGGCTTGTCCAGTACACAGAGGAAAGGGAGATTCACGTAGTCAGGCACTTGGGGTGGGAAACCAAACCAATCCTTTCTCTGTGGCACAGTTCTGATATTCTCCACTTTAACAGCCCCTACGTTACACAGGGTCAAAGCGCACATCTCCCCAGGTATCGCAGAGATAGGTCAAGGTCCTTTTAGTTCTTTATTGTCCACGACATATTAGTTACAAAAACACTGGGAGAGAAATGAATGTAACGTATACCTCGAGCTAGGGCATTCTTGCCCTTTGGATTTCAGGGTATAATTAGCCCGGACTCCAGACAATTCCACAGCCTGTGGTGTGTGTTAACTTCTAAAATTTACTCTCTCAGGGGTTCTGCCTCCTACACCCTTGTACTGTGTTTAGTTTTACTCCAAATATTTATCACTTTGGAATCTTTATGTTGCAAGGAATAAAAATTCCAACTCAAGCGATCAAGGGCTTAAATATTGAAGGGGCTCTGCTGACTTATCTCACCGGGAAATGGAATCAGAGAGTGAAGATGAGTTAATTCCATGTGCCCGTGTTATCTGCGTGCTCTGTGTTCCCGTTGTGATCTTGTGGTCGTAGGACTCAACAAAAGCTGCATTTTTTTTTTTTTTTCATTTGTTTCATGTGAAAGTTTTCCTCTCAGAATCCCAGCAAAATTCCTAAACTTCATCCTGATGATATCAGCAAAGGTCATCTGACCACCACTGAAGCTGCGGCTCGGCCAGGAGACAGAGTGCACTGTGTGGGCGGGATCATCTTTCCTCAAGTACAGAACTATCTCTGAGGGATGAGCACCTGAGTGAAGCCTGAGTGTAAAGAAGGGAGAACAGAGACTCATATTTTTTGATACATCACTGAAAGTGTCCTCGATATCCACCCACATGTAAGTCAGTTTCCACTGGAGTTTCTTCCAAAGGATCCGCCTACACACAAAGCTTAATGAAAAATGTGAGTGTTACCATAGATCTCCCTAAGCAACACTGAGGCGTTTGAATGATATGCCTATCGCAGCCCCTAGAGCACAATTCCACCGTCGCTGTGGTCCTCGCCCTCTCCCCGTTTTCTTTCCAGCTGTCCCTTGGCTGGCCTCACTCTCGGGCGGAAGCACTAGTAGGCAGCTCCTGAGTTCCTCTCTCTCTTTCTCCCAAGTCGGTGGCCATAGAAGTAAGCGTTACGCTGGGGCTTCCCACTGTCCCTCGGTAAATAGAAACAAAACACATCGTGGTCGGATAAAGCCTCTGCGGAGAAATATATATATGTATATATATTTATATGTCTTTATATATTTATATACCTTTATTTATATATATACTTTCATATATGTATATTTATATATATTTTATATATTTATATGTATATATATACTTTTATATATTTATATGTATATTTATATATACTTTTATATATTTATATGTATATGTACATTCGTATGTGTATTTGTATATATATATTTTATATATACTTATATTTACATATATTTATATATACATATATACTTTTATATATTTATGTCTATATATAGTTTTATATATTTATATGTATATACTTTTATATATTTATATGTATATATGTATATACTTTTATATATTTATATGTATATATACTTTTATATATTTATATGTATATATACTTTTATATATTTGTATATATACTTTTATATATATACTCTTGTATATTTATTTGTATATGTGTGTGTATGTTTGTATATATTTATATATATATTTTAATGCACATGACACAAATTAGAGGTGTTAATAACACTACAGGGCTTTTCATTATCAACCCAAATATTTTGTACTACATAAACAGCCTGTGTTGGATGTGGAAATATTTTTAGATTTCTCCTCCTAGGCCACCAGATAAGGCTATGAGGATTCATTCTATGAATAGAAGGGGGAAAGTCTTTTTTTTTTTTTTGTCTAATATATTCCACAAAGCCATAATGTGAGACGTATGTTTCAGCTGCTTCCTTGATTTCTTTCCAGCCTCATTGTGTTGTAACGATGAGACAAAGTTGGGCCATCCATTGCGCTTCTAAAAGTAATTAAAAACCGCAAGGTGTGTGTGTCTTATCCTTAAGTCAGAATGATTTATGCTACTTATTATTTAATGACTGATGCTTTGACGTCCTCACTGCATGGCCGCAATTGGAAATATCACATTGTGATATATGTTGGAGGCAGGCATTTTTGTTTTTAAACTCCGCGTTCAATTCATTCAACATCCTTTTCACTTCGTTGCTCCCTCTCCCCTGGCGAGGAGAAACTCCTGCGCCCAGCTCAGCCCGGCTGTCAGTACTGCGAGCTCGAGAGGGTCCTGGGTTTGGCAGAACACCCTCCCTTCACAAGAGAGCTTCCGAATGAACGCGCTTGAATGCTGGGCTTCCCTTCCCTCGCAAGCCAAAATTTTCAAAAGTCTTTAAACTCCTTCCTTCTCCCTCCAGCTCTCCAGGGGACGCGCACTGATAAGGTTTCTGTTCATCAAAAGACGCGAGTGGCAGTGGCTCCCTGTTCCCAGGACAGCTCCTCCGGAAAAGGGCGGCTTCTCCCCCGAGAAGCTATTAGAAAGCACAGGAGTTCTCCAGCCTCCGCCAGGGATGCATCATTCCACTTCAGTTATTGTTTCTGCGGATTCCTTCTCCTCCTGTCTCTCTCCTCCACCCTCAAGCAGTTTTTAAAATCCATTACCTAGGGAGTTTCAAATTGTATCTGACCTATTGATTCCATGCGATGGCCATGTCCAATGGGCATGCAATACAATATACAACCTGGAGCCCAGAAAAAGGCAACTTCCTGAGGAAACGAGGCGTACAGAACAGTGAACCACAATTCTGAATTTTTAGGGAAATGAAAAAAAATTATTAAGTTTTCTGGCTTGGGTTGGAAAATGAAATGGTGTGTGGAAAAAAATAAAAGCTATGTAAAGCATAAAGCATGATGCAGATATAAGATCCTTCCTTTATTAATAATAACTGAAAAATCTAATCGTCCTTAGTTAGGGGCTAGCTATATACCTCATGCATGTGTTTCATTCGCATCTCCACACTGGATTTTAGGATTTGTCGGTGCTGGCACACGTCAATAATCAGAGGATATTTAAAAGGGAGGAAGGTGCTCTGGCCAGTGTGGCTCAGTTGGGCATCGTCCCAGGCACCAAAAGGCTGCTGGTTCGATTCCTGGTCAGGGCACACGCCCACGTTGCAGGCCCGGGCTCCAGTAGGGGGCATATAGAAGGCAGCCAATTGATGTTCCACTCTCAATCGATGTTTCTCTCTCTCCCCTCCTCTCTCTAAAAATCAATAAAAATATTAAAACAGAAAAAGGGAGGAAGTTATTGTGTTAAAACCTGTCAGTTCTCATGCTTTGGGGACTTCAGGAAAAGGTTTTGTGGGAGGTCACAGAACACCCCAGAAGCAGATACTGCTTAAACCCTGTGAGGCAGCGCATCGACCACCGAAGAATGTGCTGCAAAGCTGCATCTTTTGCCCTGTACACGGCATATGAATATCTGGTCTAAGATAATGGCTATTCTATGGACCACGATATTGGATAATTTAATTCTGTTTAATTAAACCAAATCTTTGTTTTTTGCTAACCTGTGACCCAATCGCTACGTTAGCCTCTCTGGGGATATTAAAAATATGTAAGGCATGGCCCATAACCTCAAGGAGTTAAGAAAATAATGGAAGGGGCTTATAATCAAATTGGTTTATAAAGGGGGAGGTACTGCCGATTGTTTTAAGAATCATTCTTCATTTTATTTCCTTAAGTTTGAACAATCCAATCATCATCCTTTGGAGGAAAAATGAATATGTACAAATAAAATAGAGACACAAGCTCTCATATTGCGCCTCAAGCAACAAAGCTTCCCTGCTCTCTGTTCTTCTGCAAAATACGCAGAGAGACACACAGGATTAGATATATAATGTGTGGCCACTCTTCAGTAACCACTATTGAACTTCAAAATGAGTTTAGTCATTAGCTTTGATAAATGAGGAGCCTGTTATTGATTTTTACACATGTCTATCATGGGATCTATTTAAAAAGAACAGTCAATTCCAGGAAAGATTATGTTAATCTTATTGGTTTGATTTCCTAATGGGAGGAGGCAGAGCAGGAATGAAAGGAGACGTCCAGAAACTGGCAATATCTGTATCTTTTTCTTAAATCCATTCAAAAAGCAATTTTGGAAAAATCAGGTGGCCCTGTCTTTTGGAAGAAAGCTCAGATTATATTGATAAATCATTTCAGACAATGTTAACCAACAGCTTGAGAAGTTCATGACAAAGGACATTGACAGGAGGAATACAATTACTAATTTATTTGTCTCTTTCTGGTGCAGTTCGGAGTATTTTAGGTAGCCGGGCCCGTGGCAGCTCGTCAAACTTCACAGGGTAGCTGTCAGGGTTTTGAGTGATGTACAAGAGCGACGTGCTCAGGTCTGCCCTTCCTTTCAGTGGAGCACACACAGGTAAGACAGCTTGTTGGTGATTTTTATTTAATGCTCCCCGGATCTCTGGCTGCACTTGTATTGAAAGTTCTGACGAGGAAATCCCACTCCCTGAGATTTCCAAGGTTTCTGCTGCAAGTACTTCTCCACTTAAACTAGAGCCTCCTCGGGGATCAGACAACTCTTTAGGGTCTTTCCTGATGCTTTCTGATCTCGGAGACAGCGGTTTAGTGTGTTGGAGACCCTTTTATTTTGTTTTGTTTTGTTTTTGTGTTAGCTCCACTGAGAAGGCTTCTGAAAGAAAAATAAAACACAGGGAATTAGCAGCACAAAGACACAGCAGGGCTCCAGGGCTACCTGCATAATTCTGAGCTGGCAAATGCCAAGTCCTACCGCCTGACAGTTTTCAACCTTCTCCCATGCCTTTCTCCGTTGTCCCTCACCTCCAATTCAGGCCACTTAGTACCTGAAGCTGCTCGGGCCATAATTGTCTTTGATGTCGGTTCTAGAATTTTACTTTGTTTTTCTAAAAAATTGAGCATTTTAGCCTTAAAACCTTTCTCAAACAGGCTGAGTCCTACACTGCTTAGTGTTCGATCAGAAGCTTTTATAAAAAAATGTATCTTTATTGTTGCAAGTGTTATAGATGTCCTCCTCCCCTTTCCCCCCATAGATCAGAGGCTCTTTAATTATACGGGAATTACAGGCCAGTGTTTACACCCTTAAAATACTTGTGCAGATGTTTGAAGACAGTAAATTGTAATATGGCCTTGAGATGGCTACTTAGCATGGTAAAGGCAACCACCTAATACATCTCATTTTAGCTCCATCCATATGAGATTATATCAATGAGATATTCAGAGACCTGTCATCGTGTGTCAAGGTCATGAACACAGCTATCGCTGTTTGGTTCCTAATGGGAAACCCCAAACATGGTTTGTATTCTCCAGTCTGAAGTGCTATGAGACAGGGCTGGATGGGTAACCTTTGGAGGTATGTGCTATTATTAGACATAACTGTTTCCCCCTAGTGTGACATAATCTTATTGTATTCATGGAACTTCGTGTATTTGGGTAATTCTAACATTTTGGAATTCTACTTCTAACAACATGCTAATCATTTTCTAAAAGAAAGGGTCTTTATCACAGCATACAAGTCTAAGATGACTATAAACTCAGAATAACCAAAAAACTCATTGCCTTATCCATAAAGATAAGCTTGAATATTCTGTAGGAAAAAATACTAAAACCTCAGGGTCCATAAAATAACAATGCATTTCTTGCTCAAGACACACACACACACACACACACACACACACACACGGGGGCGTTTTTGAAGGGTCAATACACCCTTTGACAATGGAAGAAAGTGAGAGAGCCAGGCAACCTACACACTGAAACTTCACATGTCTGTGTGGCGGGAACACAAACATGTCCTCTCCATTCCTATTTTATTGTTTTAAAATAATCACCTTGCTCATCCTGGCTCAACAGGGTAGAAGCGTGTATCCCTCATGCGTAGAGGACTCTGGATAGTAGCAGGTATTTCACAGGTGGAGCAAAAGTAGGTTTATTGTTGTTCGTATGGAAAATAATACAGTAATTAATACATAATACAGGAATAAACTGTTTCACGTACGGTGGGGCGAGAGTAGGGTTCCAGTCGTCCCGGCCACTTCGTGCTGCGACTTGTGCAGCTTCTCTGGATCACGGCAACAGAGTAGCCGCGCAAGTCCAAGCGCGAAGTGGCAGGGACGACTGCGTGTGTAACTAGAAATCCTGCTTTGTGGAAATCCGCTTATCGCGGTAGAGTCTGGAACTGCCTAACCGTGATAAACGAGGGCTGACTGTACAGCTGTGAGTATATGAAACTTTATTCTTGTATTATTTAGTAATGATTGTATTATTTTCCATAGGCACCACTGTGGACCTACTTTTGCCCATACCCTGTATAGTCCCACTTTTCATCTTAAAGATGAGGGAGGAAATCCCACTGATTTTCCTCTCTATGTTCTGAGTGACTTTCCCGCCCTCTGACACAGAGTACTAGTTAGTGATCGAATCACAGCTGAAGCCCAGGTGTTCTCAGTCATGTGTGTCCCTACACCAACACCTGTTCCCGCAGTACTCTGATACTAATATGTATAAAGATTAAGGTCATATTTATAAAGTAGCCAGAGTCCAAAGAGTACTCTTATATCTTTGTTTTAGAACAATCGTCAAGGTAATCAGATTCAGTTGTCTTCAAATTTTCGCCGTGTGGACTTTTCATCAAGTTCTAATTCTGTTTAAATGGGAAACCCTAGTCTTGCTTTCCACAGATTTGCTGAATCAGTCCTTTCAAATGATCTGCATGCATCTTTTCAAATTAGTGTTTTGGGTTTCTTTGGATAGACACGCAGAACTGGAATTGCTGGGTCATCAGGCAGTTCCGTTTTTAGTTTTACAGTGATACCTCGGTTCTCGAACATAATTCGTTCCAGGAGGACGGTCGAGAACCAAATTGTTCGAGAACCGAAGCAATGAAACCCAATAGGAAATAATGGAAACTGGATTAATTCATTCCAAGCCCCAGAAAATGCCTATTTACTGGCCTAATTTGTATATAATATGTCGAAAAACATAAGTCTCAACAAGAAATAAAAGTGTACAGTATGTCTAAGGGTTAAATTCAGTGTAAAGCGTGACTCTCTCCACAAAGCGTGACTCTCTCCACAAAGCGTGACTCTCTCTCTGCACTCACACTGAGGACGCAAGCAAGGCGCCCTGGGCCGAATGGACGCCATTCGGCTCAACTCGGCTCATCTCGGAAGTTCGAGTTCCAAATATTTGTTCGGATTCCAAGACGAAAGTTTCTCGAATCTCCTGGTCGAATACCGATTTGGTCGAAAGTCAAGGCGTTCGAGAACCGAGGTATCACTGTATTTTTTGAGGAAGCTCCGTACTGTTTCCATAGTGGCTGCGCCAGTTTGCTGTCCCACGGACAGTGCGGAAGGGTTCCCTTGTCCTCATCCTCATCTTGGCCAACACTTGCGTATTGATGTATTGGCGATAGCCATTCTGACAGGTGTGAGGTGATCGCTTGCTGTGGTTTTAATGTGCATTTCCCTGATGATTAGTCCTGTTGAGCATCCGGTTGCCCTGACATCCCTCCCATGACTCCCCTGGCAAAAAGACATCATCTGCCAACAGTGGAGAAATATTACCACTCAGTTCAAACCCGTGAGCTGGTGACTTCAACACAGGCCAAGGCAACACAACAATCCGTGGTGGCTTACAGAAGAAATGCCACACACAGTCTGAGTTCAAACTGCTGTGAGATTTCCTTATTAGATGTGGGTTTTTAAATATTCTCTTGATTATATTGATTTTCGTGTTTCTCTAATTTTTTAATCATACAAGCCTTTTGCTTCTTGTGGCTGTCTTATATTAACAGATACTTAAGTGTTTTATTGGCTGATGAATAAGCAAACTTATTTCAGTTTTACAGTGAGGCACCAGGAAGATATAAAAGGATATTTGTAGACAACTGTGTTTGGAAGGGAATCTTTTCTCCTTCCTAAATTTCCACTGATATTCAGCTACATGCTGCCAGACGGCTCTCTGTTTTGTCAGTCTATCGAATTCTCCCTGAGATTCTGTCTCTGGGTAAAAGCACCATTTTGAGCCTTCAGAAAAACTATTTGTCTGACTTCCCCACAAAAATATACAAAGATCAGAGCAACATTAGGACTGCGACAATATATTTACATATTAGTTGTAGTTACAGAAAAAATCAAACATGTTCTTAGAAAACTATTTTACCCTGATAGGAATGTGATTGTTTTAGATCTTGAAGGATTATTCCTTACCCTGTGGTTTCTGCAAGGTGCAGATGTTTCCAAGATGGTGTTGTGTGTGAAAACTGTATATTTAGGAGTAGTCAACCTCTCAGACATTCTCTGGAAGTAAATAAGATTAATATCTTTAAGTTCAAATGTGAATATAGACATTTATATAACAAGATTTTCACAATCACAATGCCCCAGAAATTAAAATAAATGTCATTCTAGTTGTATCGATAATCGCTTTATAGTTATTTTAATATACCAATTACATTAACATACAATTAAGTAATGGAAGAAAATGTCAATTTAATTAATTAAAAACATGTCAAAGTGTATTTCAATTTTGAGGAGAATATAAAATTTTGTCAATATATAGGAAAATAGATAATTCACCTTAAAATGAGTTAAAAATCATATTTTCTTCGCCTGTAACATGGTGTGACAATATCTTTCAAACTGATACAAAGATTAGGTATATTAGTAGTTAAGACAATGTTAATTTTGCTGCCATAGGTTTAAAAGCTTCTTTTCCAGCAGTAACTTTATCATAAATCAAGTGCTTACATATTTGTGACCTATTTATAGACTCTCTATTCTGTTTTATCGGTCTATTTATACTTTTATTGATAATATATTGCTAATTAGTATAAATTTAGAAGAAGTCTTGTATTTGGTGGTATAAGTCATTTAGATGTGTTATTCTTTTATATAGTTTGGTTATTCTTGGTCTTATGTGTTTCCATAAAAATTTTAGAATCTGCTTGTCAAGAACCACAACATGGAATTTTCTGGGATTCTGACTGAGATTGTATTTTGGGAAAATTGATAACCAATCTATAAAAGTATTATATTTCCCACTTATTTTAGTCTTCTTTAATTTCTCTCAGTAATGTTTTATAGTATTCTGTACAGAGAATTTGCATAATTTTTGTTAGATTTATTGTTAGTGTTTGATTTGATTTGATGTTCTTGTTTTACGTTTCATTTTCTAAATGTTTATAGCTAGTATATAAAAAACAATTCACTTATATATATGTTGATTAATTCTGTAGCCAACGATCTTACTAACTTCACTATTAATTCTATTGTATTTTGTGAGTTCTTGTGGAGATTTTAAGAACACATCGTGTTTTCTGTGAATAATAAGTTTTATTTATAGCTTTATTTTTTTCAGCTTTATTGAGATACAGTTGACATATAAAACTGAACGTGTAAGGCATACAATGTGATGATTTGATACCTTGAAGTTACGCAAAATGATTACCACAGTAGGGCAGTAGGATTAGTTAACATTTCCATCACCTCACATAAATGACCCTTATTTTTGGCATGAGAACATTTAAAATCTGTACTCTTAGCAGTGTTCAAGTACATGGTACAGAATTGTTGCAGTACATCCCCAGAACTTATTTATCTTATAATTAGAATTTGGTGCTGTCCACATACTTTTCTTTTACTCTTATAGGTGTTTGTTTATTTTTAAACTTAAAAAAAATTTTGATTACAGTTGACATACAATATTATATTAATTTTAGGTGTACAACAGAGTGATTAGACATTTATATAAATTATGAAGTGATCACCCCAATAAGTTTAGTACCCGTCTGACACCATAAACAGTTATGACAATACTATTGACTATATCCCTTATGCTGTATTTTATATCCCCATGACAGTTTCTATAACTGACAATTTGTACTTCTTAATCCATTCACATTTTTTACCCCTCCACCATGCTCTCCCTCCCAACTGGTGAGCATCAATTTGTTCTCTCTATGAATTTGTTTCTGTTTTCTTTGTTCATTATTTTTTTAGATTGCACATATACGTGAAATCATATGGTGTTTGTCTTTTTCAGTCTGACATTTTTCACTTAGCATAACATTGTCACAGATGGCAAGCTTCCCTTCTTTTATATGGCTAACATTTCACCATCTATATATGCACCCTTTCTTTTTTTTTTATCCTCACCCGAGGACATTTTTCCATTTTTTGTTCAGATAGAGCCGGAAGAGAGAGAGAGAGAAACATTGATGTGAATGGTTGCCTGACCCAACCAGGGCTGGAGACAAACTGCAACTGAGGTATATGCCCTTAGCGGGAACCGAACCTGGGTCTCTCAGGACCTCAGGCCAACACTCTAAATGCTGAGCCAAACAGGCCAGGGCTATGCACCCTTTCTTTATCCATTCCTCTATAGACACTTAGATTGCTTCGATAGCTTGGCTATTGTAAATAACGCTGTAATGAATATAGGACTATATATGTCCTTTGGAATTAGTGTCGTGGATTTCTTTGGATAAATACCCAGAAGTGGTATTGCTGGGTCATTTGGTAGTGCTATTTATAATGTTTTGAGGAAACCCCACACTGTTTTCCATAGTATCTGTACCCATTTAGAATCCCATAAACAGTACATGAGGGTTCTCTTTTGTCCACATCCTCACCAACACTTGTTTGTTGGTTTATTGATATAGACATTCTGAGAATTGTGAGGTGGCATTTCATTATGGTTTTAATTTACATTTCCCTGATGATTAGTGATATTGGGGGTCTTTTCCTATGTCTGTTGGCCATCCATATATTCCCTTTGGAGAAATGTCTTTTGTTGGTTTTTTTTTTTTTTTGGTGTTAAGTTGAGTGAGTTTCTTATATATTTTGGATATAAACCTTTTATCAAGTGTATCACTGGTGAATATCTTCTCCAATTCAAAAGTTTGTATTTTTTTTTTGTTAGTTTCCTTTGTGGTGCAAAGTTTTTTCAGTTTGATGTAGTACCACTTGCTTATTTCTTCTTTTGTTTTCCTTGCCCTAGAAGACATATCCAAAAAAATATTGCTATGAACTATTTCAAAGAGTTTTCTGTCCACACTTTCTTCTAGAAATTTTATTATTTCAGGTTTTACATTTAAGTCTTTAATCCATTTTCAGTTTATTCTTGTATATGGTTTAAAGTGGTCTAGTTTCATTTTTTGCATGTATCTGTCCAGTGTTCCCAACACAATTTATTGAATAGATTATCTTTACCATATTATATATTCCTGCCTTTTTTTTTTCTTAGATTAACCATTCATATAGGTATAGGTTTATTTCCTGGCTGTCTATTCTGTTCCATTGATCTGTGTCTGTTTTTATGCCAGTACCATGCTGTTTCAATTACTATAGCTATGTAACATAGCTTGATATCAGGTAGTGTAATACCTCCAACTTTCTCAATTTTGCTTTGGCCAGTCAAGGTCTTTTTTGGTTCCATATAAATTTTAGGATTATTTGACCTAGTTCTGTGGGGGAATGCATTGAATCTGTAGATTGTTTTGGGTAGTATAGCCATTTTAATGATATTCATTCTTTCTGTTCATGAACACAACATATCCTTTCATGTATTTGTATCTTCTTCAATTTCTTTTTTCAGTGTCTTATAGTTTTCTGAGTATAGGCCTTTTGCCTCTTTGGTTAAATTTATTCCTAGGTATTTTTCTTTATACAATTATAAATGGAATTACATTGTATTTTTTTTTATTTCCAATAGTTCATTATTAGTGTAAAAAATGCAACTGATTTCTGAATATTAATTTTGTGTCCTGCTAATTTACTAAATTTGTTTATTAGGTCTAATAGTTTTTTGGTATGTTTTTTAGGTTTCTTTCTATATAGTATCATGTCATCTGCAAATAATGCCAGTTTTACTTCTTCCTTTCTGATTTGAATGCCTTTAATTTCATTTTCTTGTCGGGTTGCTGTGGCTAGCACTTCCAATACTAATTTGAATAAAAGTGGTGAGAGGGTACATCCTTGTCTTGCTAGTGATCTTAAAGAAAAAGCTTTTAGCTTTTCTCCATTGAATATGGTGTTAGCTGTGGGTTTGCAATATGTGGTCTTTATTATGTTGAGGTTTGTTCACTCTAATCAGACTTTGCTTAGAATTTTAACATAAATGGATGTTGAATTCTGTCAAATACTTTTCCTGCATCTATTTATATGATCATATAATTTTTATCCTTCATGTTTATGGCAGGTGTCAGCATAATTGATTTGTGGATACTGAACCAACCTGCTTCACAAAAAATAAATCCCACTTGATCATGGTGTCTGATCTTTTTAATGTATTGCTGAATTTGGTTTGGTAATTTTTTGGGGGGGCGGGGGATGGATTTTTACATCTATGTTTGTCAGGGATATTGCCCTATAATTCTCTGCTTTTGGGGTGTCTTTGTCTGGTTTTGGTACCAGGGTAATACTGGTCGCACAAAGTGAATTTGGGAACCTTCCCTCCTCTTCAATTTTTTAAAACAGTTTGAGAATGATAGCTAATAATTCCTCTTTGAAAGTTTGGTAAAATTTACCTGTGAAGACATTTGGCCCAGGCCATTTGTTTTCAGGGAGTTTTTATTACTGGTTCAATTTTATTAGCAATTATCAGTCTGTTTAGATTTTCTGTTTCTTTCAGATTCAGTCTTGGAAGATTCTATGTTTCTAGGAATTTATGCAATTTTTCTAGGTTATGCAATCTGTATGCATATAATTGTTCATAGTATTTTCTTATAATATTTTTTTTCTATGGTGTCTTTTTTTTCTTCTCCTCTTTCATTTATGATTTTATTTATTTGAGGCCTCTCTTTTCTTGGTGAGTCTGGCAAAAAAGTTTTATCTATTTTATTTATCTTTTCAAAGAACCAGCTCTTATTTTCATTGATCTTTTCTATTTACTTCTTTTAGATTCTATTTTATTTCCACTCTGATCTTGATTATTTCCTCCATTTTACTCACTTTGGGCTTTGTTTATCATTTTTTTCTAGTTCTTTTAGGTGTAAAGTTAGCTTGTTTATTTGAGATGTTTCCTATTTCTTTAAATAGGCCTCTATTGCTACAAATTCCCCCTTTTAAAATAAATTTGGTTGTTTCCCATGGATATTAGGTCATTGTTTTCATTTATATTTGTCTCAAGGTATCTTTAGATTTCTTCCTTGATCTCATTGTTAACCCATTCATTGTTTAGTAGCATGTTATTTAGTTTTTAGTTTTCTTCTAGTAATTGATTTCTATTTTTATGCCATTGTGATAGAAAGTTTGCTTGATGTGATTTTAGTCTTCTTAAATTTATTGAGACTTGTCTTGTGGCCTAACATGTCAAACCTAGAAAATATTTCATGTACACTTGAAAATAATGTATATTCTGTTGCTTTTGGGTAAAATGTTAAACATGTCAATTAAGTCTATCTGATCTAATGTGTTATTTAAGACCACTCTTTCCTTGTTTATTTTCTGTCTGGATAATCTATCTACTAATGTTAATGGGTTGTTAAAGAGCCCTACTATGACTGTATTTCTGTCAGTCTTTCCCTTTATGTCCATCATGATTTGCTTTATTAAAGGGAGTTCTGGGGCTGGGTGAAAGAGGTGAAGTGATTAAGTAAACAAAACAAAACAACTCATAGACACAGACAACAGTATGGTGATTACCAGAGGGAAAGGGATGTGGGTGAAGGTAGAAGAGGGTACAGGGAGGATAAACAGTGATAGGAGACTTTACGTGGGGTGATGAACACACAATACAATATACAGATGATGTATTATAGTATTGTACATCTGAAACATTTATAATTTTATTAACCAATGCCACACCAATAAATTCAATGAAAAAAAATTATTTGCTTTATATATTTAGGTTCAACTACTTCGGATGAATAAATATTTACAAGAAATGTACCTATTGTTGGATTAATCTTATTGTGAAATGCCCCCTTTGTCTTGTTACAGCCCTTGTTTTAATTCTATTTTGTCTAATATAAGTATTGCTATCCCACCTTTTAAAAATTTTCATTTGCATAAAATATATTTTTCTAGCCCTTTCTTTCTGTGTGTGCTTTAAATCTAAAGAAGGTTTTTGGTAGGCAGCATATGTACAGTTCTTTATTTTGCCAGGTACCCTATGTGTTTTGATTGTGGTATTTAATCTTGCATTTACATTAATTATTGATAAGTATGTAGTTATTGCCATTTTATTATTTGTTTTCCAATTGTCTTTGTAATTCTTCTGTTCCTTCTTATTTTCTTGTGCTCTTCTCTTATAGGTTGATAATTTTTTGTAGTGTTGTGTTTGGGATCCTTTCCCTTTATTTCTTGTACATCTCTTGTACACTTTTGGCTTGTGGTTGCCATATGCTTCATATATACAAAGCTATGTTTATAGCACTCTATTTTAAGTTGATGGTCACTTAAATTTGAACACATCCTAAAAGCAATACAAATTTTACTCTATCCCACCATGTTTTGTTTTGTCATTATTTTGTACTTCTTGCATGTGTGTATTCCTAATGTATTGTTGTAATTGCACAATCTTCCTAATTTTGCATTTAACTTTTATAGTTGGTTGATCCACTGCCTTACTATTTGCTTTTGTCAGTGAGAATTTTTTCTTTATTATATTTTCTTATCCACATTATTGATCTTTTTTTTTTCTACTTAAAAAAGTCACTTTAACATTTCTTGTAGTACTGATTTAGTGGTTATGAACTCCTGTAGCTTTTTCTTGTCTGGGAAACTATCTTTCCTTTGATTCTAAATAATAGCCTTGCTGGGTAGAGCAATTTTGGTTGTAGGTCCTAGTTTTATATCTCTTGGTAAATACTTTGTGCCAGTCTTTTCTGGACTGAAATGTTTCTGTTGAGAAATCAGCTGACAGTCTATGGGAGCTCTCTTGTACATAACTAATTGCTTTTCTCTTTCTACTTTTAAGATTTTCTCTTTGTATTTACCCTTTAGTTTTTAAATTATGACGTGTCTTGGTGTGGGCCTCTTTGGGTTCATCTTGTTTGGGACTCCATGCACTTCCTGGACTTGTGTGTCCATTTCCTTCCCTAGGTTAGGGAAATTTTAAGTTACTATTTTTTCAAAGTTTTTAATTCCTTGCTTTCTCTTTTCTTCTCTGGTACCCCTATGATACAAATGTTTTCCCAGACACTCCTTGAGTATCCTCATTTTTAAATTTTCTTTTTTGTTATTGCTGTTGCAGTTAGGTGTTTTCCACTATCTTTTCTTCCAGATCACAGAGTTGATTCTCTGCTACAACTAATCTGTTGTTGATTCCCTCTAATACATCCCTCATTTCAGCTAGTGTGTTCTTTACTTCTGACTGATTCTTTTCTTATGTTTTGTATCTCCATTTTTAGGTTTCCTACCTCTCTGTTGAAATAGTCACTGAGTTCATCTATTCTTTTCTAAGTTCACGGAGCATCCTCATAACAAATATTTTCAACATTGGATCTAGTAAATTGCTTGTCCCCTTTTGTTTAGTTATTTTTCTGGAGTTCTGTTCTGTTCTTTCATTTCGGAAATATTTCTTTGTCTTCTCATTTTGGCAGCCTCCCTATGTTTGTTTCTATGTATTGGGTAGATCTGCTATGTCTCTCAATCTTGGAAAGTGGCCTTATGTAGTAGGTATCCTGTGGAGCCCAGTGGCACAGTTTCCCTGTACACCTAAGCTGGGTGCTCTAGGGGTGTCCCTTGTGTGGGATGAGTATGCTCTTCTGATGTAGTTGTGCCTTGATTGTGATTGGCACATTAGTAGGTGGGTCTGACCTTCAGGCTGCCTGGCTGTGAGGGATGAATGTGACTACAGTGAAAGCTATTTTGCAGGGGATGAACCCACAGAATAGGAGTTGCTTTAGTAGGCCTCTGGCACCAGCCAAGTTGACTCTTGTAGGTGTGTTGTTTTTCCAGCTGGTTTGGTGGTGCTCTGGTTTGGTCTGAAGTCAGCCACTAGGTGTGTTGGTCTTGGACCCCTTTAAGAGGAGCTCCAGAGCAGGCCAAAGGAAGTCACCCTTTGTGCCCAACTTGGGACCACCTGATGGGAGCTACAAAGTGATGTGCAGTTGGTTGCCACTTATCCTGGATTTAGAAGTATTAGGAAAGTTTATACTGTGAATCAAATCTGGCTGCCACTTTTAGTGGGCTTGTGACCCTTTGGTGAACACCACAATGTGAGCTGAGGCCAGACACCACTTGTTCTAGGCTTGTGGCTCCTTTGTTGAGTCTATGTTCCAAGTCAGCTATGTTCCAAGTCAACATGGGTGGCAATATGTGCAAGTCTTGGGGCCATATTATGGGAGGTACCATGCAAGTTGAGAACAGTTGCTGTTTATGACAGGCTTGGGGCCACTTGGAAAAAGAGACAGGGTGCTCCCATGCCACATGCCAGCTGCTGCTGGTTTGGAGTTTGTGGACCTTTGAGAGATTTTAGGAAATTCCATAGCATAAGTCTAGGCAGGCCACTTGTGTGGAAAAGGCACTGGAAACAGCTTGGGCCAGGTGGGAGGAGTGGGGTTTCAGGGATTCACCAAGGCAGGGTGAACGGGATTAGCCAAGTTAATGGAGTCTCAGATTTTGTGCCCTTCTGCACCTGCTAGCTGGGTGGAAGTAGGGCTCAACAAGGAGCAATCAGCCTTCCAGTATAAGGGAGAGTTTCCTTGAATCCTGTCCTTCCAGTCTTTACCCTAAAAATAGTTCAGTTTCTTCCTGTACATCTCTGGCATGTTTTGAGCTTCTGCTCCTGCACCAGTTCCCAGAGCGATTGAGTTTTTGAGCAAGCAGACCATACTTGACCTCCTGAGGAGATACACCTGGGACTCCAGGAGTCCTCCATTTCACTCAGATGCATATCTCCTTAGTTTATATAGTCAGATGTTATGGGGACTTTTTTTCCATCACTATTGCTCCTGGGTCTGGGATGCTTTATTCCCTGGGGTGAGTGGGGGGAACCTCCACAGCCAAGATAATTCCTCCTGATTTTTAATCACCACACCATGAGTGTGGGAACTGCCCATTCAGTATCTCCTACCAGTCTCATCAGGGCGTATTCTTTATAGTTATAGCATTTGGGTTGTTAGTCTTCAGGTGTTTCTCAATAATGGTTGTTCTATAGTTTAGTTGTAGTTTTGATGTGATCATGGGAAAGTAGTGATCACAGTCTTTACTCCACCATCTTGACCAGAAGTATTTAAATTGCTATATTTTGATTTGTTGCATTAATTATGATCTCGAGTATAGCTTTCAATAGAAGCATGTTTGTTCTAGGTATGTGTGTGTGTGTGTTTCAAAATATAAATGCCCTGTATCAAATTTAAAATGTTCCTTAAGATTACTTAGTTTGCTGAGCTGGTTTTGTGTGTATGTGTATTTAAATCATGTATACCTGGGATCTGTTGAAATAATAGGATCTTTTACCTTTAACATTTTGACATGGTACAGTTGATCCTTGAACAACATGGGGGTTAGGGGACTACCTGACCAAAAACAGTCAAAAATCCTCATGTAACTTTAAGTTGGCCCTCCACAGATTGAAACTAGTAATTTATTTTCATTTTTTAATTTTATCGTTGAGAGCATTTCATTACAGATATATCCCCAAATCCCCCCACCCCAGGCCTTCATCTCTCTATTGTCTGTGTTCATGGTCTATGCATATATGTTCATGGATTCATCTCTTCCCGCCCTCCTTCCCACTTTCCCTCTGAGATCTGTCAGTCTGTTCCATGCTTCCATGTCTGTGGATCTATTTTGTTCCTTAGATTACACATATGTAAGTAGATCATGTGATATTTGTATTTCTCTAACTGCTTTATTTTGATTAGCATAATAGTCTCCAGGTCCATCCATGTTGTCTCAAAGAGTAAGAGAGCCTTCTTTTTTATCCACTCATCTTCTGATGGGCACTTGGGCTGTTTCCAGATCGTAGCTCTTATAAACAATGCTGCTATGAACATAGGGGTACATAATATTCTTTCTGATTGGTATTTTGGGACTCTTAGGATATATTCCTAGAAGTGGAATCACTGGGTCAAATGACAGTTTCATTTTTAATTTTTTGAGGAACCTCCATTACATTTTCCATAGTGGCTGCATCAGTCTGCATTCCCATCAGCAGTGTACTAGAGTCCCCTTTTCCATATCCTCACCAGTACTTTTTGTTTGAATAGTTGATGGTAGCCATTATGGCAGGTGTGAGGTGATTTTAACCTGCATCTTTGAATCTAAAGAAAGATTGGCCTGTGATATTTTTTAATGTTCTTATCAGGTTTTGATTGCATAGTTGTTGTATTGTCATAAAATAAATTTAGTTTCTTTAAAAGATACATAACTAGCAGTTTTCAATGTCTTCTGTGTCTATTTTGGTAATATATTTTCATAAGATTCTATTTAACAAATTTGAAAAATTAGATGAATTGATGTTAAATTGTTTACCATTTCCTCTTATTATCTTTGTAATACCTGCATTTTCATCTAGATTTGCAATTTATTGATGTGAAATTATTCATCATAGCCCTTATTATCTTTGTAATGTCTGTAGCATCTATAGACATGACCTGTTTTTCATTCCTATTCAGGTTATATTTGCTTTAAAATTGGTATTTCTCGAGGATTATTACTTTTATACAGGCATATCTCAATTTATCATGCTTTTCTTTAGTGCCCTTTGAAAATAACTGTTTTTACAAATTGAAGGTTTGTGGAAACACTGCATTGAACAAGTCTGTTGGCACATTTTTCCAATAGGCTCCTATAGGTAAACATAACTTTAATATGCACTGGAAACCAAAAAACTCATGTGACTTGCTTTATTGCAATATTTGCTCTAGTGTGGTCTTCTGGAACCGGACCTGAAAACATACGAGGTTTGTCTGTATGTGTTCTGTTTTTATGTCTTCATTTTATATATTGCTTTATTTCAAAGTATTCGGTGTATTTTCTCATTGACATGTTAATCGATTTAGTGTTGAATTGTGGTGAGAGAACATATGCTATATAATATAAGTACTTTGAAATTTGTTGAGACTTGGTTTAAGGAAAGTTTTAGTAAATGTTCTATGTGCACCAGAGAATAATGCATATTTTGTAGTTGTTGGATATAAGATTTTATACATATCAATTCTGTCCAATTTGTTAAAACTTGGTGCTCAAATATTTATCTATTGATTTTTAACCTTCATGGTCTTTTGTTTACTGAGAGATACATTAAAACTTCTTCTGGTGGGGGATATCTCCTTTTAGTTCTTACAGCTTTTTAAATTTTTTTTTTTTTAATCCTCACCCGAGGATATTTTTCCTTTTTTTTTGTACAGATAGAGTGGGAGGGAGAGAGAGGAAGGGAGAGAGAGTGAGAAACATCGACGTGAAGGGACACATCGAGTGGCTGCCACCCGCACGACCAACCAGGGCCGGGGACAAATTGCAACCGAAGTACATGCCCTTAGCGGGAACCGAACCCGGGTCTCTCCGGACCGCAGGCCGACGCTCTAACTGCTGAGCCAAACTTGTCAGGGCTAGTTCTTACAGCTTTTTAAGACTATATTATTAGTTGTGTAAAATTTAGACTTGTGATGTCTTCCTAGATTAGAATGTCCTATCATTAAATATTCTTCTTGTACTGTATCTTGTCTTAAATTCTACTTCACTGGCATTTTAATGTGTAGTTATACTAGCATTCAAAGAGAAAATAATGTTTGGTAAATATTTTCACCCTTCTGTGTTCAACTTTTCTGTACACTCATATATAAAGTGTTCTTATCAATAACATTGTTGTTTTTAACTTTTGGTCTTTCAACTATAATATTGAGTCTATAGTAAATGCAATTTGCATATGTGTGGACTTAACTATATTATCTCACTATATTTTTCTACTGTTTTGTTTCTAAGTCAAACTTTTATATTGCTTTAAATAGAACTACCTTGCTAATTATATATTTTTGTTCTTTAATGGTTGCAAAAATAAAGCTACTATAAATTATAAATTACACCTTTTATCCTTTTCCAGCAAGGAATTGCATTTGCCCTCTCCCCTACATTTGTGCTATTGTTTTGTATTATAATCTCTATAAGAAATTACTGTTAGCTTTTATTCTGTCTGCGTGTATATATACACATCAGATAGTAATCTTTTCTGGATTTCCTTTCATATCACTATCTAATTTTTCTTCTACCTGAAAGATATGCTTTAGAATATTTTATAGTATGAATCAACTAGTGAAATTTTTCGGTTTTTTAAAAAAATATTTTTCTTTTGCCAGTATTTTAAAGGATAGTCCTATTGATTATAGAATTTTACATTGGTAGTTATTTTTTAAAATGTTATGTGTTTTAAAATGTTATATATTTTTACTGAACATTATATATTAGATTGTTGTACAACCATGATTTGATATATGTATATGCTATATCATGATCACAAGTCTGGTTAACATCTGGTTAACTAACTGTGTATAGTTAGAAAGTTTCTTTTTCTAGTGATAAGAACTTTTAAAATACATTTTCTTAGCAACTTTCAAATATGAAATACACAATTATTAACTATAATCATCATGCTGTACATCTTCATGACATTTATTTTTTGACTGAAGTTTGTACATTTTGACTACATTTACCCCTCCTGCATTCCCTCCCTCTGGCCCCTCCAATCTGTTGTGAATCTATAGCCCATTTCTTTTATTTCTTTTTTATTACAAATGTTTGTGAGATCATCTAGTATTTGTCCTTCTGTCTGACATATTTTACTTCGCATAATTCCCTCAAGTTTCATCCATGTTATCACAAAGTGGAAGGTTTCATTTTTTATGTATATGTATATATTTTCACAAACACATATAGTAGACCCTTGAACAATACAGGGGTTGGGGTTCCTTACCACCTCATAGTAAACAATCAACAGAGAAGTAAAATTGGCCCTTCACATATGTGGAATCTCAAACTCAGATCAAAAATACAGTTGACCAATGAACAGTGTGGGTTTCAGTTTAAGTGGATCCATGAAGTTCAAACCTTCATTGGTCAAGGGCCTACAGTGTATACACATCCTCTTTGCATATATCCATATATTCATCAGTGGGCACTTATGTTGCTTTTATAACTTAGCTATTATAAGTAAGGCTGCAGTGAACTTGGAGGGGATGCATTTTTTTTTTTCCAAGTTAGTGTTTTTATTTTCTTTGTATTAATACTCAGATGTGGAATAGCTAGATTATATGGTAGTTTAATTTTTTTTAGCAACTTCCATACTGTTTTCTATAGTGGCTGTACCAATTTATATTCCCACCAAGCGTACTAGTATTTCCTTTTGTCCACATCCTCGCCAACATTTGCTATTTCTTGCCTTTTTGATAACAGTCATCTAGCAGGTGTGAAGTGACATTTCATTGTGGTTTGGACTTCATTTCCCTGGTCATTTTGAGTACCTTTTCATATATGTATTGGCTGTCTGTATATCTTTTTTGGAAAAATGTCTATTCAGATCTGCCCATTTTTAAATTTGATTGTTTTTTGCTATTAGGTATATGAGTTCCTTATTTTAGATATTAACCTCTTCTCAGATATGATTTGCAAATATATTCTCCCATGTGATAAGTTTCCAATTCATTTGTTTGGTGGTTCCCTTTGCTGTGCAGAAGCTTTTCATATTGATGTAGTTCCACTTATTTTTACTTTTGTTGCCTTTGCTCTTGGCGTCAAATCCAAGAAATCATCACCAAAGTTGATGTGCTTATAGCCCACATTATTTTCCCAGGAGTTTGTGGTTCTGATCTTACATTAAAGTTCAATCCACTTGGAATCAATTTTTGTATATGGTGTAAGATAATCATCCAGTTTTCCCAAAACCATTTATTGAAGAGACCATTTTTTCCCATTGTATATTCTTGGCTCTTTTGTTATAAATTATTACCATAAATGTGTGGGTTTCTTTCTGGGCTCTCTATTCTGTCCCAATAATCTATGTGTCTGTTTTTAGGCCAATAACATACTGTTTTGATTAGTTTAGCTTTGTCATACTGTTTTAAATCAGGGAGCATAATGCCTCCTCCAGCTTTGTTCTTGTTTCTCAATATTGCTTTGGCTATTTGGGGTCTTTTGTGGTTCCGTACAAACTTTAGGAATGTTTATTCTATTTCTATGAAAAATACCATTTGAATTTTGTTAGGGGTGGCATTGAATCTATAGATTGCTTTGGGTAGAATAAATATTTTAACATTAACGCTTCCAATCCTTAAAAATAGAATATCACTCAATTTGTGTCTTCCTTGATTTCTTTCATCAATCTCTGATAGATTTTAATGTACAGACATGACTTCGACCTCCTTGGGTAAGTTTAATTCTGGGTATTTTAATCTTTGATGCAATTGCAAGTGGCATTGCTTTCTTAATTTCTCTCTCTGATAGTTTATTACTATATAGAAACACAACAGACTTTTCTATATTGATTCTGTATCCTACAACTTTACTGAATTCATTGATTAGTTCTAAAATTTTTTTGGTGAACTCTTTAGGTTTTTTTTTTCTATATAATGTCAAGTCATTTGCAAATTGTGAGAGTTTCTTTATTTCCAAATTGAACGCATCTTATCCATATTTTTTTCTAATTGCTCTGACAAGGACTTCCAATACTATGTTAAATAAAAGTAGCAAGAGTGGGCATCCCTATCTTATTCCTGATCTTTGAGTATGATGTTAGTTTGGGTTTGTTACATATGGCCTTTATTATATTTTGGTATGATCTCTCTGTAGCCACACTGTTGACAGTATTTACCATAACTAAATGTGGAAATCTGTTGATTTTCTGCATCTTTTCATATGATCATTTTTGTGGAATAGTATATTACATTAATTGATTTTTAGATGTTGAACCATTTTTGCATCCTTGGAATAAATCCCACTTGATCAGTGTTTGATCTTTTTTTTTAAAACATGAGAAGATGTACAAAGTTTATTATATGAATGCACATTCAAGGATATCATATGAAAATGAGATCCAAAATGTATTGTTGGGCAATTGAGGTTTATATGCCATTATGGACCAAGAAGAAAGAGGGTCAGGGGTCTGAGATTTCCAAGGACAGACAATTTGCAGGTAGTTGAGGAGGACTGGAACACACAGGCAAATTTTTGCTAGGCAACCCAGAGACAATGGGACCCGGTGATCTAATAAAAAGGTCCCTGCTTAGAACCTTCCTATCCACCATACTAAGGTGACTATGCTAAGAATCCCTTCATGGAGCAGGTCTTTGCACCTGAATCTCTTCAGTAGAAAAGGGGGCAGGGTCGAATGTTTTTTTCATTACAGTTGACATTCAATATTGTATTAGTTTCAGGTATGCAGCAAAGTAGTTAGACATTTATGACTTACAAAGTAATCTCCTCGATAAGTCTAGTACCCACCTGACGCCGTACATAGTTTTTACAATATTTGACTATCTTCTCCTTCTAGACAATTTTGTAACTACCAGTTTTAATTCCTTCATCTTTTTTACCCAGTCTCTCTATCTGGCAAATACCAATGTGTTTGGTGTCTATGAGTTCATTTGTTTTGTTTGTTCATTAAGTGAAATTATATAGTATTTGTCTTTTTTCCGTCTGCCTTATTTCACTTAGCAAATATCCTCTAGGTCCATTCATGTCACGAATGGTAAGATTTTATTCTTTTTTAGGGCTGAATAATATTCCACTGTATATATGTACCACTTCATCTAATCATATATAGATTTGACACTTAGGTTACTTCCATATCTAGGCTGTTATAAATAATGCTTCAATAAACATAGGGAGGCATATATGTTTTCAAATGAGTGTTTTGGATTTCTTCAGATAAATACCCCCAAGTGGGATTGCTGGGTCATTTAGTAGTGCTATTTTTAATAATGTTTTGAGGAACCTCCATACTATTTTCCATAGTGGCTGTATCAGTTTATATTCCCACCAACACTGCACGAGGGTTCCCTTTTTCCACATCCTCACCCCAGTTGTTTTTTTGATAGTAATTCTGACAGGTGTCAGGTGAAATCTTATTATGGTTTTGGTTTGCATTTCTGATATTCAGCATCCTTTAATATGTCTACTGGACATCTGTATGTCCTTTTTCAATAAATGTTTATTCATGAAATCTGTCCATTTTTTAAATTGGATTGTTTTTCTTTGTAGTGTTGTATGAGATCCTTATATATTTGGATATTAACCCCTTGTTAGGGGTATCAATGGCCAATATCTTCTTCCATTTAGTAGGTTGTTTTTTTCCAGCTGTGCAGAAACTTTTAGTGCGATGTAGTCCCATTTGTTTATTTCTTCCCTTGCTGGAGGAGACATATCCAAAACATATATATATGTATGTATGTGTGTATGTGTGTGTGTGTACACACACACACACACACACACACACTAAGAGCAATGTCAGAGAGTTTATTGCCTATATTTTCTTTGCTTTGAGGTCTTACATTTGAGTCTTTAATCCATTTTGATTTTTGTAAATGGTGGTGCTCTAGTTACTTTTCCTGCAATTTTCCCAATACTATTTATTGAACAGAGTGTCTTTACCTCATTGTATATTCTTGCCTCCTTTGTAATAGATTAATTGATCATAAAGGTGTGGGTTATTTTTCTGGGCTATTTATTCAGTTCCATTGATTTATGTGTCTGCTTTTATGCCAATGCCAACCTGTTTTGGTTATTATAGGCTTGTAGTATAGTGTGATATCACACTGCAACCAAGGAATGTGCCCTTAACGGGAACAAACTGCAACCAAGATGCGTGCCCTTAGCGGGAACTGAATCTGGGTCTCTCTGGGACCACAAGCCGACGCTCTAACCACTGGGTAAAACGAGCCAGAGCATAATTTACATTTCTATGACTATTCTGTAATTGTCAATTTGTACTTCTTAATCCCTTCACCTTGTTTACCCAGCCCCTCTCAACACTGTCTGTTCTCTAAATCTATGAGTCTATTGGTATTTTTTTTTTATATTCCCCATTTAAGTATAAACACATGGTATGTTTTTTTTTTCTGTCTGACTTATTTCACTTAGCACAGTACCTTCCAGGTTTATTCACACTATTGCAAATATAAGATTTCATTCTTTGTTTATAGCTGAATAGTATTCCATTGTGTAAATGCACCATAGCTTTTTTTATCCACTCATCTACTGATGGGCATTTGGTTTGCTTCCATATCTTGGCTATTGTAAAGAATGTTGCAATGAACATGGGGGTGCATATATTCTTTCAAATTAGTGTTATAGGTTTTTTTCAGATATGAACCAGCAATTCCACTTCTTGAAATATATGACAATTCATTTAAAATTATTTGTAGACCCTCCATACTGTTTTTATAGTGGTTGCACTGATCTATATTACTGCCAACAGTGCACAAGGGTTCCCTTTTCTCCACATCCTTGCCAACACTTGTTTGATTTGTTGATGGTAGCCATCTTGGCAGGCGTGAGGTTGTTTTGATTTGCATTTATGTAAACATTAGTAATGTCGAGCAACTTTTCATATTTCTATTGGCCATGTGTATGTCTTCTTTTTAAAAGTGTCTATTCTTATTCATGTTTTCTGTTCACTTTTTAATTGGGTTGTCTGAGTTCTTTATGAATTTTGAATATTAACACCTTATCGGATATATCATTGGAAAATATCTTCCCCATTCAGTACACTCTTATTTTTTATGATTTCCCTTACTGTGCAAAACTTTTTAGTTTAATGTAGTTTCATTTGTTTCCCTTACCTGAAGAGATATGTTCAAAATTTTTGTTCAGATTTATTTATGATTCAGACTTGGTAGAGTTTATGTTTCCAGAATTATTTTCATTTCTTCTAGGTTGTTAAATTGTTGGCATATAATTTTCACAGCACTGTCTTATGATCCTTTGTATTTCCGTGGTGTAATTTGTAATATATCCTCTTTCATTTCTTATTTTATGTATTTGAGTCCTTGTTTTTGTTTGCTTTGTGAGTCTAGGTAAAGAATTTTCAACTATCATTTCAAAGAACCATTTTACTTTCATCTATCTTTTCTATTGTCTTTTTAGTCTCTATTTTTTTATTTCCACCTGATCTTTATTCTAACCCAGAGCTCGTCCCCCCCCCCCCACTTCCTTGAGGTATAGAGTTAGGTATGAGATTTTTTTCTTTTTGATGTATGTAGTTATTACTATGAATTTCTCTCTTAGAACTGCTTTGCTGCATCACATAAGTTTTAGTATCTTGTATTTCCCACAAGGTAGTTGATTTTTTCTTTGACTCATTGATTTTTCAGCAGCACGGTGCTTAATCTCCACATATTTGTGTATTTTTCTCTTTTCGTCTTATAGTTAATTTCTAGTTTCATACCATTGTAGTTGGAAAAGAGGATTGATATGATTTCACTTTAAAAAAATTGATAAAGACTTGTGTTGTGGCCTAAGACATAACCTATCCAAGAGAATGTTTCATATATATCTATTAGGTTAGAACTTGTGTATATTAAAATTCACATGTTCATTTCTCATTATATGGCCAACAAATTCAATGATCTTTTCTCAATTATTGAACCTGACTTTTCTGCAGTGTATGTTACAACCCTTTATCACTTGAATTCATTTTCTTATTTCTATATTATCTGCAGGTTCATTTTTTTTTTTACCTTAATTTGAACTACTAAATAGGCCTTTAAATAATCTCCCGACCTCCAATATTCTTTTTCACAAACCCATCCATCATGTCACTTCTGCATTAGCCACATTCCATCCTATTGCTTAGAGAAACAAAACAAGAAGAAACAAAATGCTTCCTACAGCCCAGAGAGAAAAGCCTGAGTTCCTAAACCTGGCTTTATTAACCCACTTTTCTGTAGTCCTCACCCCCTCTTTATTACTTTAAACTCGGAGTCAATCCTTTTTTTCTCAATGTAACCTGCAATTTCCTTATTTATTTATTTATTTATTTATTTATTTATTTATTTATTTAGTTCCAGAAATAGCAGAGGTAGGATGAGATTTAACTACTTCCTTTTTTGTGTCTGCTGGCCAGTTGGCCACCTCCGATATACAAAAGCCAATTGAAAACAGGGAAACTATGCTAAAAATATAATTTCAAGACAAGTCTCTATCTTTGAAGTTCCTGAATCATATGTCGCTGCAAACTCTGTCTCACATGGAAATACTGGAAAATCACTCCTTTGAAACCTGCCCATCCTATTAAGTCTGAACTCAAATTCTAACACATCCGTTCTGCTCTTTTTATTTGACAACAGATATTATGCCTGTGATTTGACCTGTTTTCTACTGACCAAGATTCACTTTGCTTTAAAATTATTCTCTACTTTCTCCAATATATATGATGTCTTTGTGGAGAAATATATACCCATACATACATATTCATATGCACACACTTGAATAAACATATGCATCTCTCTCTATACACCTAAGTTATAACGGCTAGCACTTCTTCAGATGATAAATTTCTTGTGTGTTTAACTTTTTACGTCCTGTCAGTACCTTGCTTGATGCGAGACACATAGTCAGTGCTTAATAAATATTCAGTGCCTGAATTACTGTGTTTTTTGAAAACTCAAAATATGGAGCATTTTTTATAGTCTTGTATATTTACATATGAATTGCAGCAATTTTTAATATCCTTGTGTGGAAACTAAAAACGTGACTGCTTTTCACTACTCAGTGGGATCTCCAAGTCACAGATAAAGCAGGAGAAAATATTTAAACATTTCAGGTGGGGCACAGTCCCCCCCCCCCCAAAGTCACACTGAAGAATCTGTAGGATGCCATGTATAGTTTAGAATTTGAGTTATTCTAAAGCTGGCAAACGTCTACATCTTCCACATCTGGGGCAGCATCTGTTCTGTGTTGTTAGCAGAAGAAAACAAGGACATTGGAGTAAACACCATAGCACAGTATCAAGTTCTACAAACCTAACAAAAGTATTTATTTATTGTCCATCAAGGGACCCAAAAGCTGTGTGAAGCGCATACTAAGGTGCTTGGTAATTGCATTTCTCAACTCCCTTTAGAAAACACCATACTCTAGGCCTGGGAATAACAAGCTTTTGCATAACAGCATAGGGGCCTATAAATAAGAAACTCATTAAGCTACCTGTAGCCTGCGCTACCCCAGCCCTACGCTGGCTTGGGGAGCTTAATGAGGTGATAATGAGGAGAAAATGGTTTAGCTCCTTTTTGGCCTGGTTTGCGATGGGTAGGGAAATCTCAGTCTTCAGTAAAACAGCCACCATAGAGCCAATTCATCATTCAGGGTGGGTCTATACTAGAGAAATAATTTGCTCCTAGGCCCTGAAGTTATTTGGCTCTCCTGTCTATGGAAACAAAGCAAGCTATTCATTCACATTTGAAGGGACTGTCCGAATGACACTAATAAAGGGTGTTAAACTAGCTGGTCATTAGCATTTGAAGGGACTGGCCAAATAACACCAACAAAGGGTGTTAAACCAATCCACATTGTAGGTAGACAGGGGTGGGAACACTATGCAATTCTAAGTGGATTAATGCCAGCATTATTTTCTCACTATAAGCCCAGCCTCCTCCCTACGTTTCATATTCATTCAAGGCTGGACCAAACGCTGGCCAAGCAACCCCCTTCTTTCTTTCATATAAAGGAACCAAAGCAGCGAGCTGGGATTAAGACTATAACCTTTGCATAGTATTGACAAGACGGAGATCAGATCACCAATCTATTGAGTATCCAGGCCACGATGCCAAACTCAGTAAGATACCCTATGGCAGTCCTCCAGAGAGGTCCAGGAAGAATATACCAGTGATCAGTTTCATTGGATTTAACATTTTCTCAGTTAGGCTAAATGCTTCTGCTGATAACCCATCAAGTGAAGCAAAAAGAAAAAGAAAAAGGTAGAAGCAGAATCTCAAGAGGAAAATACCTCAACAATGACCCAGTCCAACAATTCAACCAAAACAGGAATCCTCTCTATAATGTTGCGTTGGAAAGGACATGCATCCTCTCATTGAAAGCAGTCAGGAAAGTTAGGAAGAACATACAGCTGGATTACAATGGAGGCTCTACTGTGGGTGTTACTACTATCCTGCCAGGTGGAAAATGGCAAGACGACACACACTTACATTAATCCAGGAATTTTACATTTAAAATATACTTGTGGTGTGCACAAAAGGCTCACTTTGTTGGTAAGAAAGTGTCAGGTAAGAGAGTTTAACTTATCCTTCCTAACATAGCTAGCAAATGCTGTAGCCAAAATTCACACCTAGAGTATATAGTTTTCTACAATAACACACAGTTGGGACCTAGACAAACATAGATCTCAGTCGATAGGGGGTGGTGCTAATTTAGAGATGAGTTTAAAATAGAGGATTTCAAGTAAAGTATGGCCTATTTGATATATAAATTTATCTTTATCCTTCCCCAAATCAATAGTAATAACTGCAAGCTCATAAGGAGAAAGATAATGGGAGCGATAGAGACAGCAGTTGAGAAAAATAAAAGTTGAACTCATTATCACCAAGGGACTGGGGAAGGCAGGGCCAGTGAGAAGCAAATTAGTTCATGCTGCAGAATTGTGGGAGTTGAGGGGGGCAGCAGTGAGCTCTGAGCCAGGATGCTGGATGGGACCAAGACAAGAAGACTACTAGTTCATTGTATGCTCAGCCACCCAAACTCTCCCTAGGACACTGGGCTAATCCGACATCCCCTTCCACACCCTTGCTCCAATTAGTGATCTATTGGTCAGATTGATTCACAACTTCTGCCATAACCTTAAAACTCAGTTGGCCCCAAAACATCATTTCCCCCTTAAACTGAATCTCCTCTATGAATTTCCTCAATGTATAATATTGATCTTCTGATTTTAATACTTGTTGATTACATAGTCTTCCAGTTTGTAGTTTATCTTTTCATTTTTATGCTATTTAAAATTATGAAGTATTTATCAAAATGTATTCTTCTCAGTGAGCATTTGTGTATGTCTTGCTGAAGAAAACCTTTCCAATTCTGAGTTTCTAAAGATAGGCTAGAGGCAGGTCTAAAATGACAGTGTAGATGGATGCTGAGTTCTCTCCCTCAGGAGAATACATCGAACAGACTCCTATACTGAGAGGAAATCTTCCTGAGAGACAACTGTGAGCCAATTGAACAGCTTCTGTACAACAAGCAAGAACGAGGGACCACATAGAGAAGGTCAGTGGACTATGAGAACTGGTAGGGCATTGAGACTCAGGCATGCAGAGTGGCCCTAGCCAGCCCCTGCTCTGACTGTGTACAGTTAAAGCAACAACACATGAACATGCTGGGCTGCCCCTATAGAGTGAGCAGCATGGATAAACGTGCAAGTATCTGTATTGCGCAGAGAAGAGGTGGCGCTTTAATAGGCAAGCAGGCAAAGCAGCCCCATCCAGATTAGAAGGGCAAGGAAGCCTGTACTCACAAGGCTGCCCCCCCAGACCCATTCTTTTAGGCCAGGAGACACACCAGGTACCACACATGCCTGGTTTGACTATAACCCACCTGTCAAACTATTCACCACACAGTCTAACAAAGACCACTCTTTTAAGACTGGGAGATCCATCACAAAGGAACAAACGTAGAACACCAAACAGAATGGGGAGACAGAAGGATATGCCCCAAATGAATAAACAAGAAAAAAACTTCAGAAAAAAATCCTAATGAATCAGAGGTAAAGTAATTTGCCTGATAAAGAATTCAAAGAAACCACTGTCATAATGATACCACTGTAATTAACCTACTTATTAGTAACAGGAAAGGAACAAAGGGGGAAGCCAACCATTATAGGCATGTCATTTGGACAGGTTCACCAGGAAGCTATAACTTTAGGCTCCACAAGGGTTCAACCAAGGAAGGAGAGACACATGTCTAGAGAAGTTAGGATGCCATGGGAAAGGTACTTGCCTGTCAGTCACACCTAGGAACAAGGTTATTGGACTGAATGGGTATGGCCACTGCAAGCTCATGGAAATTTGAGATACTTAATTCCCTAACAAAGGAGTTCACTCTCCTGTTCTCTTACTGCTCTTAGACTTATGTGATTCTAGGTTGGTAGGGGTACCCTTGCCTTCATCCACATGATCATGTGGATCCCAAACATAGTGGACTAATGGACTATACAACTAGCCTGGTACTGAACTGGACCTGGCTCCAACATGGAGCTTGAAGCAAAGCCAATGTCCAGAGTTTCCTTTCCACTTCTTCTGTGACTGGACCAAGAGAAATGGGACTTTGGAAACTCAGGAATGTATTCAAGAAATAAAAATCACTCATTCCCCTGTGTGAGTCTCAGAAAGGTATTTTTCTTGACATATTGTAAGGACTCCATCCCCCAGCACCCAGTGGGGAAGGGGAGCCCCCACTTTGTCTAATATCAATAAGGATGCTCAAAAACTTGAAAATACAATAAAGAACACTTCAACAAAGAGACAGAAAATGTAATGAAGAATGCAATAACTGAAATGAACAATACATTAGAAGGAGTCAGCATCAGATTTGTTTATACAGAAGAATGGATTAGTGACATGGAAGACAATAGTGAAAATCACCCCATCAGAACAGCAGAATGAAGAAATTTTTAATAGTGAGGATGGTAGAAGAGATCTCTGGGATAACCTCAAGCCCCCTAATATTTGCATGATAGGGATTCTAGAAGGATGTGTGAGAGTAAAGGGCAGAAAGAATATTTGAAGAAATGATTCAAAAACTTTTCCAATCTGGGGAAGGAAGGAAACAGATATTCAGGTCCAGGAGGCACAAAGAGTTCAAACAAGATGAACCCAAAGAGACCCATATAAAGACATATCATAATTTAAATGGCAAAAGTTAAGTACAGAGAAACAATCTTAAAGGCAGCAAGAATGAAAAAAAACAAAACAAAACGCAAGTGATATGCAAGGGAACTTCAAAAGTCAGATGAGTTCTCAGAGCAAATTTCCAAGCTAGCAGAGAGTGGCAGAAGATATGTAAAGTGCTGAAAGAAAGGAGTCTACAACCTAGAATGCTTTATCTGGCAATATTATCATTCAGAATTGAAGGAAAGACAAAGTGTTTCTCAGACAAGCAAAAATCCACCACTAAACTTGCCTTACAAAAAATGTTAAAGGGTCTTTTTTTATACAGAAAAGATAAGGAAAGAAAAATCTCACTGGAAAAGACAAATATACAATAATCACAGTGAGTCGACCACTTAAAATGCTAATTTGAAAGTTAAAAGACAATAGCAAAATTAACTATAACTACAATAAATAATCAGGATACACAAAAAAAGATATAATACATGACATCAGAAACAGTGAAGGAGGCAGTAAAAATATAGTGCTTTTAGAATACATTGAACTTACATGTCTATGACCTTAAAATAAACTATTATAGATATGGATGGATTTATATGTGATCCTCTTGGTAACCATAAAGCAAAAACATACAAAATTACACAAATAATGAAGAGAAAGGAATCTAATTAAAACACTAAAGAAAACCAACAAATCAAAAGGAAAGAGACTCACTTTAGACTGAAAGACACCCATGGACTGAAAATAAAGAACGAATGAAAAGAAAGCTGGTATAGCAATATTCACATCACACAAAACAGGTTTTAAAAAAGAAAAGCCCGGCCGGTGTGGCTCAGTGCTTGAGCATCGACCCATGCACCAAGAGGTCACCGGTTCAATTCCTGGTCAGGACAAATGCCCAGGTTGTGGGCCCGATTTCCAGTGGGGGCCATGTAGGAGGCAGCCAATCAATGTTCTCTCTCATCAGTGTTTCTATCTCTCTCTCCTTCTAAGTTCCTCTCTCTCTAAAAAACAATAAAGAAAAAAAAATTCAAAAAAGACAGAAAAGGACATTACATAATTTAAAGGATTCAATTCAAGAAGAGGATATAACTATTATAAATATTTACTCATCCAACATAGAAGCACCCAAGTATATAAAGCAAATATTAGTGTACATAAAGGTAGAAATTAACAGTAATACTATAATAGTTGGGACCTTTAATATTCAACTTACCTCAGTGGGTAGATCATCTAGGCAGAAACTTAGGAAATACTGGCCTTAAATTTCACATTACTACAGTCGGTCTTGATAGACATTTATAGAGCGTTTCATCAAAAAACTGCAGATTACACATTTTTCTCAAGTGTACATGGAACATTTTTTAGGGTAGATCACATACCAGGGCACAAAACAAATAAATTTAAGAAAATTGAAATCAGCCATATTTTATGACTACAGGATGTGAAATTAGAAAGAAAACTGGAAAAAAAATAACTATGTAGAAATTAAACAACCCAAGATAAAAGAGAAAATCGAAAAATCAAAAACTACCTTGAGAAAAATGAAAATACAACCTTACCAAATGTATGGGATGCAGAAAAAGCATTTATGAGAGTAAAACTTATAACTATACAGGTCTACCTCAAAAACCAGAAAAAAAATCCCAAATAAATAATCTAAATTTACACCTGGATAAATAAAATTGACTAGTCTCTAAGAAGACTAAAAGAGAACACAAAATCAGAAATGAGAGAGGAAAGATTACAACTGACACCAGAGAAATGCAAAAGACCATTAAAGAATACAATGAACAGGTTTTTTTTTTTTTTTTTTTTTGGTATGTGCCCCTAGCGGGAACTGAACCCAGGACTCTCTGGTCCGCAGGCTGACGCTCCAATCGCTGAGCCAAACCGGCCAGGGCAATGAACAGTTTTATATACCAACAGATTTGGCAATCTAGAAGAAATAAATACATTTCTAGAGACATACAACCTTCAGAGACTAACCCAGAAAGAAACAGAGAACTAGAACAGATTAATTATTAGCAATGAAATTAAAGCAGTAAAAAAAAACAAAAGGGCGCCCAAGACCAGATGACTTCACAGGTGAAGTCTACCAAACATTTAAAGAATAATTGGTAGCTGTCCTTTTCTAACTACTGTATTCCAAAAAATTGAAGAGCAAGGAACACTTCCAAAATTATTTTATGAAGCCAGCATTACCCTGATGCCCAAACCAGACAAAGGCACTAAAAAGAGAGAGAGAGAGAGAGAGAGAGAGAGAGAGAATTGCAGTCTAATATCCCTGATGTACATTGATGCCAAAATTCTTAAAAAAATACTAGCAAGCCAAATTCAACAGTACATTAAAAGAATTATATACCATGATCAAGGGGGATTTATACCAAGCAATTAATGGGATTTATTACATCAACAATACCAAATATAAAAATCATATGATTATCTTAATAGATGCAGAAAAAAAATTTGACAAAGTTCAAAATCCATTTTTGATAAAAACTCTCAACAAAGTGGGGATAGAAGGAACTTACCTCAACTTGATAAAGCCTGTATATGACAAGCCTACAGCTAACATCATACTCAATGGTAAAAAGCTGAAGGTTTTTTTATTTTTTATTTTAATCAGAAACAGCATATTCTATACAGTATTAGAAGTCCTAGTTACAGCAATCAGACAAGAAAAAGAAATAAAAGGCATCCAAAATTGGAAAGGAAGAAGTAAAAGTGTCACTATTTGCAGATGACATTTTACTATATATAGGAAATACTAAACAATCCACCAAAAAATTAGTAGACTTAAAGTAGCAGGATACGAACTCAATATACAGAAATTTGTTGTGTTACTATACACAAATAATAAGAAGGAGAAATTATGAAAACAATTCAATTTACAATTGCGTCAAAAAATAAAACACATAGGAGGAATACATTTAACCAAAGAGATGAAATATTTTTATTCTGAAAACTATAAAATATTGAAGAACAAAATTGAAGTGAAATGGAAGGATTAATATTAAAATGACCGTACTACCCAAGGCAATATATAGATTTGATGTAATTCCTATCAAATACCAGTAACATTCTTCTCAGAACTAGAACAAGTAATCCTAAAATTTGCCTGGAACCACAAAAAGCCACAAATAGCCAACGCTATCTTGAGAAAGAAGAACAAGGTTGGAATTATCATGATCCCTGATTTCAAGTAATACCACAAAATTATAATAAAACAATAAGGAATGGGCACAAAAGCTGACACACAGATCAATAGAACAGAATAGATAGCCCAGAATTAACCCCCCACTTATATTGTCAACTAATCTATGACAAAGGAGGTAAGAATAGATAATGGAGTAACAACAATCTCTTCAACAAATGGTGCTGGAAAAACTGAATAGGTCCATACGCCACCCCCCCAAAAAAAAGTACACTATTTTTTTTACACCATATACAGAAATAAACTCAAAATGGGTTAAAGACTTAAATGTATGGCCTGAAACCATAAAACTCCTAGAGGAAAACATTGGAAGTAAACGATTTCACATCAGTCTGAGTAGTATCTTTTTGGATACATCTCCTCCGGCAAGGGAAACAAAAACAAAAATAAATGAGACTTCATCAACTAAAAAGCTTTTGCACAGTGAGGAACCCATCAACAAAACAAAAAGATAACCTACTGAATGGGAGGATATATTCACAAGTGTATATCTAACAAGGTGTTGATATCCAAAATATATAAGTAACTTATAAGTAACTCCTACAACTCAGTAACAAAAAAATAAACAATTTGATTTTAAGAAAAGGAGGGGGGCAGAGGATGTGAAAGACATTTCTCCATAGAGGGTATACAAATGGCCAACAGCCATATGAAAAGATGTTCAACATTTCTAATCATCAGAAAGGCAGATCAACACCATAATGAGATAACATCTCACACCAGTTAGAATAGCGATTATCAAAAAGTCAGCAAATTAAATGTGTTGGTGAGACTATGGAGAAAAGGGAACCCTTGTATACTGTTTTGGGAATGTAAATTGGTGCAACCACTATGGAAAACAGAATAGCATTTTCTTTAAAATATAACTACCACATGATCCAGCAGTTTTACTGCTGAGTATTAATCCAAAGACAATGGACACTAACTCAAAAAAAGGTGTGTGTACCCCATGTTCATTGCAGCATTATTTAGAAATAGCTAAGATGTTTAAGCAACCTAGGGGTTTATTGATAGAGGAATGGGTAAAGAAGATGCATACAAACATATGAAATATTATACAGCAACAACAATAATAAAATATTGCCATTTGTGACGACATGGATGTACCTAGAGGGTATTATGATAAGTAAAATAAGAGACAGAAAGACAAATACCATATGGTCTGACTTACATGTGGAATCTAAAAAACAAAACAAACAAACAAATAAAAAAAACCAGACTCATGGAAACAGAGACCAAAGGGATGGTTACAAGAAGGGAGAGGGTGGGAGGGTGGGTAGAAAAAGGTGAAGGGGAATATAGTCAGTAATATTGTGATAAGTTTGCATGGTGACAGATCATTACTAGAACTAGTGGGGTCATCACATAAGGTACTAAAATGTCAAATCACTATATTGAACACCTGAAACAAATATAATATTGTAGACTAAATATACTTAGATAATATTAAAAAAGACATAGTTGAGCCCTGGCCGGTTTGGGGTTTGGTTCCCACTAAGGACACGTACCTCGGTGGCAGTTTGTCCCCACCCCAGTTGGGGTCATGTGGGTGGCAGCCACTCGATGTGTCTCTCTCATATTGATGTTTCTCTCTCTCCCCCCCTCTCTCCCTCCTGCTCTATCTGAAGATAAATGCAAAAATGTCCTCAGGTGAGGATAAAAAAAAAAAAAAAGACCTAGTTGAAGTTGTGGGCATGCTATGCAAATCTTGTGCTAGGCAGTGCAGTATAGTTGTCCCTCGCCACTTCGCACTTGGACTTTCGAGACTTCACCCTATCCTGGCTTTTTCAAATATATCCACTAAAATGTTGATCAAGATAGTGAAAATGATACAGCACGCACTCGGTTGTCTGGGTCAATTATACACCCCTGTATTACAATTACAATTAAAATTACTGTACGTTTGGACTGTAGACCTATGTATTCGAGCACCCCAGGAATCCTTCAATGCCAGGTGCAACCGCTTGAGTCTGGAAGGATTAACCGCGATAAACGAGGGAAGACTGTACTCCTTTTTCAGTATCAAAACAATGAGTGAGACAGCATATGCCAAGGTGAGTCTCTTGTGAATCCTGGGATTCCTACAGATGAGATGAGAAACAAAATCAAGTCATGAGAAATTCTTCTCTTCATTAGCATCTCTCAGAGGAATGTTATATGCTGGTACCGAGGCAACTCTATTTTCTTTTTTTATCCTCACCCGAGGACACCCTTCCTTCCTGAAAGAGTGGGGAAGGGGAGAGAAAGAAACATCGAAGTGAAAGGGACACATCGTGGTTGCCACCTGCACGACCCAACCAGGGCCAGGGACAAAACACAGCCGAGGTACATGCCCTTAGCGGGAACCGAACCCCGGGCCTCCCTGGACCACAGGCTGACGCTCTACCACTGAGCCAAACCGGCCAGGGCGCAACTCTATTTTCTTGGTACGCAGTGGCCCATTTTCTTATTTTTTCTGAAAACAAGGTTTTTATGCTTTTTAAATTAATATTAAAAGAACTACAAAGAATTTTTAAAAATGTAGTAGTCTAAAAGTTTTAAAGTTTTGACATTTTATTCTAATCTATTTGGATTTTTTATTTTATTTCACTGTATATGGCTCTGCGATAATAATTTTATATGAATTAACAATTGCATTAGCACCATTTAATCAAAATTTCTCATTTTCTCGTGCTCTGTAACACATACATCATTGTCATAATCACATTAATAATTCATACGTCTGTTTATGATTCTTTTTTGTTTCATATCTGTCTGTCCCTGCATGAGTATCATATTGTCCTAATTACACAGCTTTATAATGAAGTCTGATATCTGGTAGACAGGCAGAGTGAGCTATCATCAGTTTATTCTTGTTCAGGAGCAGCTTGATTTTCTTAGTTTTATTTTTTTACCTATACACTTTTAGAATGTTTGTCGATTTGATTTAAATAAAAAAGAAAAAATTACATTGAAACTGTTTATTGATTTTTAGTTTTTAAAAAATGCACGAATGTGGATGTTTTATTGAGATTTTCTTTGACCGATGTATATATTTTTAATAAAGGTCTTGCATATTTTTTATTATACATTATAAACATTGTTTTCTTCTATTTTTCTGCTCTGTACAAATGTAATGGGTTTTTATACAATATTATATCTAGTCTAATACCCTTTTCCAATTTGCCTAATCTTTCAAAAAATTTTTCTGTAAATTCTTTGTGGTTGTCTGTATTGAAAAACATTTCATCAACCATTTATCAACAGTTTTGTTTCTTCCTTTCCAAACCTTAAATATTATTTTTCTCCATTTATTTGTGGGTTAGGAACTCTGGGATAATTTTATCAATAATTGGTGTTAATGGACTGTCAACCTGACACTGAAAGTTATGATTCTAATGTTTTCACCATTAAGCATGCTGTTTGTCTAGTTTACTAAAAGATTTTGTGCTTTTATGAAAATATATTAATGAATATTAAATTTTTTCAAATGCTTTTTCTTTATTCACTTAGAAAATTGTTTGAGTTTTTTATTTTAATCTTCCTATCTGGTAAATTATAGTTATACATTTATTAGCATTAAATCACCCTTGAATTCCTATAATGTAATTAGGCACTTTTTTCTTATACTGTTAGGTTTGAAGAATTTTTTAATATAAATTCATGAATAGCTCTGGCCGGTTTTGCTCAGCGGTTAGAGCGTCGGCCTGTGGTCCAGAGAGACCCAGGTTCGGTTCCCACTAAGGGTACGTACCTCGGTTGCAGTTTGTCCCCGGCCCCGGTTGGGGTGGTCGTGTGGGTGGCAGCCAGTTGATGTATCTCTCACATTGATGTTTCTCTCTCTCTCTTCCTCTATCTCAGCCTCTTGCTCTATCTGAAGATGAATGCAAAAATCGTCCTCAGGTGAGGATTAAAAAAAAAAAAATCATGAATAAATTGGGCTTTGATTTTCCTAGCCTGTACATCCCTTTCTGATTTTGATTTGAGTTATACTAATATTATAGTGTGACTTGTAGTACTCCCTATTTTCATGTCCTCTGTGAGGTTTAAATAAGATTGAAAAGGTGTTTTCCTTGAATGGTTGATAGAATTTTCTGGCAAAACCACCTGGTCCTGTTTTTCAAATACTTTAATGAATATAGAATATACAGTTTTTCAGTGTTTTTTCAAGTCAATCATACTAAGTTATATTTCTCTAGAAATGTGGCTATTTTTCTAATTTTGAAATGTATAATCAGTAAGAGGTTCACAATTCTTAGTTGCACTTAATTCTAGCCCGTATACAAATATTTACCAGTTTTTTTTCTAATACTGTTTATACATATCTCCCCTTTTCTTTCTTTTTTATTTTATCTATTTATTTTTTATTAATTAATTTTTGTTATAGATGTTTCTCCTTTTTCCCATTGACATCCTCCTCCCCAACCCACCCCCCACCCCGTCCCCAGCAACTTTGTCCATGTCCATCGTTTTGCGTACATGCATATAAGTTCTGTGGTTTATCCCCCCCTCCTTCTGAGGAATGTCAGTCTGTACCCTACTTCTAGGTCTCTGGGTCTATTTTGTTCATCAATTTGTTCAGTTCATTATATTCCAGAAATAAGTGAGATCATGTGATATTTGTCTTTTTTTAAAATAAATTTTACCTGGGGTTCTCTTCAAATAATCACTTCTTTGCATTTTGGTTTTCTTTCTTATCAATTTAAAAATGTTATTGTTTCTGGTCTAGCCACTATATTTAAGTTTACTATTCTTTCCCTAAATTCTTAAATTAGATGTTAGGTGGTTATTTTCAGCAATTATTTTTAATATAAACTAGGACTATAAAATGTCCCTCAAATGATCACTTTTGCTGCATTCTACAAATTTTGTTTGGTATTTTAATTGCATTGCTTTGTTTTTCTCTCCAAATGCTATTGTTTTCTTCTTTGAACAATGAGTTATTTGTAACTCTATTTTTTAGTTGCTAAGGCATGCTTTTAAAATGTATATTTTTATTATCAATATTTTAACTAAATTGAATTGCCACAGGAAATCATGGGCCTAAGGCATAGTTTCTTTACCCCGGGACTAGGATTAGCCTTTAGCCCAAGGGCAGTGTTTACTTTCCTATTGGTTTACATCCTGAAACTCTTATTCTACAGTCAGCTCACTGTTTCTTTTAATTCATGTATGTATTTAGTCATTCTAGGAAAATTTCCCTTTCTTTCATGTGACTTTGGCAATACATGAAAGTGTACTTGTGCTAGATTTTCCAGTATTGAGTTGTTTTCCTGTAGCAAGGCCCTTCCTAATAGCTGCTTAATATCTAGTAAACACTAAGAAACTTCTCCAAATACCTCTTGGAAATGTATTCACAAAGTCAAATGAAAACTCAGGGTATTCAGAAGTTTGAAATGTTGTTCAATATTTTCACCCATGCAGGCTACTCAGCTCTCTCTGGCTCCCCAGCTGTACGCTCAGGAGGAGAGAATAATCCCCAGTGCTAATATGAAAAGGTCTGCTTTAGCTGCATTTATTTAATCTCAGGCTCACACCGTCTCTGGTGTAGGTAATTATGTATATTGATCTAAAATATCTTCCTTCCCAGCTCTTAGTGAAAGACATGTAAATAGAATAGATGGTGGTGTCAGATTTTCTTGGCTGTATAAAGAGGTGATTGGAATAGATGAGCTCTAGGGTGTTTTTCAGTTCTAAGAAAATATTCCCGTGCCTAAAAACAATAAAATAGCATTTCCCCTAAATTACCTGCCAGTGAATAATTAACAGTTCAGTATACATTGCGTTTTTCCTGTTAATGGAGTAGCAACTTCTAAACTCTGCCCGCTCCCCCCCCCCCTTTATTCCTTACAACCATTGAATGCTGCCCTCAAGTCACTAATAATTGTTGCTGTATCTACCTGTCACTTATGGATGGAGATTCAGTGCCGTCTTTGTTAGTAAATGCAGATGGATAATCCAGCTCTAAAACCGAAGTTCAAAAATGTAGCCCCGGAACAGGGCTCCAGGGACAGAGCAATAGCTCGTCTTACAGCCCGTAACCAGACAGTTCGGAAAGAACAGGTTTGCTGAATTGAAGCAATTTTGACCCAGTGATATTTATGAAGTCAGAAACCAGGAAGAGGAAATCAAGTTTGTAAGGTTAAGAAAATATAAGGCGTGGCCTTGAGAGGAATGGTCATGGTCTGTGGAAACAGGTTCTAAAGGAGTATTTATGGAAAATGCAGGTGGTACGTGTGTGCACACACAAATATATCTAAAATTAACTTTTAAGAATTTACCATTACTTGTTTGTAGAAGTCCTGAAAAACTAGATTTTCTTTTCACTCGGAATAATTTAACTGAAGTAATGAAATACAAAAAAAGTCCTTTGCAGGGTCTTAAATATACTCAAAGATCTACAAATAAAACTTGAGAGTGTTCTTTTCTGAGATCGGATTCATAGGAAACCTGTACATGTAACCACTACTGGCATTAATTGTTTTTAAAAATGGAATGTACAAATAATAAATATTACCATGTAGAATTGGGATAATTGTGGAGGCAATCGTTTTCCTTTCTACAAGTGAGTAAAATGATTCAAGATCCATGGGCTTGTATGAATCGCACGACTGTAAGGTACAAAACGTAATCTATATTTTAAACTTGAAAGGTTGACAGTTGAAATATACATAGAGGTATGACTAAGCAGCATGCAGCTATTCTTATTAAATTAGATAACTCAGTAAATCAAAAGCAATCCCTGCCATTAACATTTTGGAAGTACATGCAGTTAGTGTCTTCTTTTGTCAGGTTTGAGATTTCTGTTCATTCTCTTAGTTTTCAATTATAATTGAGAAATCTTACATCTAAAAGAGAGAAAACATGTCCGGGTAATTTATCTTAGAGCATCATTGGGTAAAACAGAGGCCTCTAAGAAGTCGTTCTTTCCAAATGGACTAGAATGTTCCGCTCTCACTGAGAAGTTTCTTCTGGTGCACCAGTTTTCTTACGGGACGTGAACATAGAATAACAGCAGCATTGTTTGTCAATGTCCTCCTGTGATTGTTAGCAGTGCATCCGTGCACATATTGTTTCAGACAAAAAAATTAGTATTTTGCATTAGAAGAGGATAATTAGGCCATAAGATACAAAAGCGAGTGTGGTTATCATGAGATAAACACACACATGGGGTGTTATGAGGCACAGCCAAGTGTCTGTAATCCCTCTAGGGTATGATTATCTTGTGATAACCACACACCCTGGAGTTGCCTTATTGCTATTATAAAATATCTTTATTATAGGAAGAAATGTGCATTTTTGTGCAGAAAGGAGACGGAGCTGGCAATTTAGAATGCTGAACAGCAGTTTCAGCTGAGGTATGTGGTTTACATAGATTAATCTATCCCATTGGAATGTTTCCCCAGCCAAAAAAACGTTCCCTAAATCCAAGCAGTCATAATCTGTAGTGATGTGCAGCTATTTGGAGCATTTGAAAAATTCCCTGCCTGCTTCTTAGGTTGTTGGTTTGATGGTTGCGTGGGGTGAATGCTGAGATACACAATGATGAGGGGATTTACGTACAGAGAGTTCTGGGAACCCAGACTGTGATTTTGGCAAATGTCAAAATTCTGTGCCGTAATTTTATCTTGTTTCTTGATCAGAATAAATATTCCAAATTTCTTATGGTAACCTAATCTAACAAAAGAGAAATGTGTAAGGGAGAGAAGTTAGTAGGTCAGAACATGGAGCTTGAGATAAAACTCAGAATGGTCAGGAAAGAGTTAATGAATGTCCCAGATAAGAGATTGCAAAGTTGAGGCCAACTGACTAAAGACACTGAGGGTTTTAAAACCAAAGAAAGGAAGGCCAAGGGGAAGTATGATATACATTTATAAATATCTGATTTATAGTCCTAAGGAGTGGACTTATTCTCTATGGCTACAGATATGGAATCAATTTAAGTGAAAATCATGGGGGAAAAAGGGATTTTATTTTACCATAAGAATCACTTTTAAATATGAGTGGTAACAAAAATATAATTGTCTTTTCTGGAAAAAAAAATCAACAAAGACTAAGTGATATATTAAAGATTGAGTGATATGTTAAGGGGGAATTCCTCCATTAGAGAGTTTCCCCATATTTCAAAATTGATTTTACAATAAAAATAAAAGTTATGGACACATAAAATCTTGCATCAAATATGCAAGAACTGAAAAGAGACTGTGAATTCAAAGCATTTCTTGTATCTTTTAGTAGGACTAGAAATAAGTAGCCCTTGTATGTATCGTGAACTTTTAGGTGTACAGAACACACTAAAATAAGACTCAATTGTATTGAGAGATCCTTGGTGGCTAAGTGGGAAGGATTGGCTACATGAATCCTACTTGATTCCTGAATGATAATTCTCTTTTCTGTGAATCTAATCTTATTAATTATTAACCTAATATTCTAGAACTAATGAAATCAGAGGATGGGTGGTAAATATTTTATTTAAATAAATTTCCATTAAACAAATTATGAAGTAAAATCAGCAGTGGACCAGCACATAAACTACGTGTAAAATAAAAATCAATATTTATATTCATGTTTGGACAGCCAGATCTTTGGAAAAAAGAAAATCCAGAGCATTTAGCCCACCTTTGGTAGGCATGATAGTCACATAAAATGTGTCAACTCAAATATAATATAAGACTGTTGTGTAATATGGGATATGAAATCAATGTAATTGATTTGACTGAATTAAAAAAAAAAATCTTCCAAGAATATATGCCATACCTTTTTCAATGCAACAAAGTCAACAATCGGTTTAAATGTAACAATGAATAGGGTGCAGAGATTTGTTATCCAGCCATGGTGATGTTTTATTGGTTTCTGAATTTCACTAACTGAAACACTTTCGTGTAGAATCAAGAACTTATAGTCTAATATATTTTGCATTGTCTCGGTATGGGTTCTATAAGCTACAATACATTTTTGATGGTATAACTCCAAATCTTTAATTTATAATAAAACTTGCCAGGGGGAAGATTTTAAAGGGGTACCATTTGTTTTCTAAATATGCAACAGTATCTTTCACACAATTGACAATTGTTTCAACGGAATGCTATCATTTCTAGTCTAAATCTCCATCTTTTAATTTAGCCCTAGGCCATACCTTTTAAAGAAATTGCCATCCATGGAAATATCAGATGCTCAGACAGGGCCAGACTTGTGTACCTCCCTAGGAGAGCTGTGTGAAAATTTCACACCTACACTCAAACTGCCAAAATATGCTTCTTCACTCTTCTCAGTACCAAGGGGAAAACATATACTTTTTCCCTTTGGGCAGTTTTGACAGTTTTAATGTAAGTGAAAAGCAGGTTTTGCCAGCATAAAAGAGGGGAAAGGGAAGGAATCTTAAAATTATAATGTGAGAACCTCCGTTTCAGCAGGCTGCGGATGGGAGAGGAAACGGAAAATCTAAGTTAATGCTTTGTCTTATCCAGGGTTGACCACATGCTCAGCCTTGTTCAGCTGCTTGCTGGGGAAAGTCATGGCAAGTGAAAGAGGCTAAATGCTTTCAATGTAAAGCCAGTACCAGATAAAAATAATAAAAAATGGCAATAAAGCCTGAGCCTCCTGCAGAGTTAAATCATAAGTAAAGCCAATTACTTCTAAGAATCTAGCCCACATCGCCAAGCTTACTTATACCCTTTTGCTCCCCACCCCATCCTGTGTATTGTCAAGATTTAGAAGTTTTCTTTGGCTTTAAGGGAGAGAGATAAAAATATAGAAGTCAACTAATATCCCCGAGACACCTCATGTCCCTGTGGAAAATCACCCTCTCTTCTTGACTTTGTTTCTCTTGAAAATTTTGAGTAATCCTGGACCTTTATGAGAGAGAGAGAAGTTTCTTTGCTGAAAGCTTTTTAAATAGAACATTGTCCTTTACGATGACCACTTTCCTCAATCATTGCAATTCCCCAAACACTGACAAGGTTTGGAATAAAAGAATCAGTCTAGAAAATACAGAGAGATGTAGTTCCGGGAATTCAGCCGAGCAGAGAATTCTTCTGAACCCATGAATTCCTATAGCATTTTCACACTCTTTAGTCATGCTTTAAAACAATTGAACACCCAACCTAAACATCAAGTCAATGGCAAATCAGATGAGCTGAACCGTTCTGCATCCACCCAAACTCATCTGGTAGAATACTGTATTTTCAGAACACATGGAATGAATTTTAACTTGACTCTTATGTGGAAGTCTGTACGACACGCAGTTCAAAGCATTTACATCAAGATTCATCTCTTGTCACTTTGAAGATAGAGTTACTGTGTATTGAGAGACAGAAATTGCTGGGCATTTTATATGAAAAAGGAAAGTGGCTTTTGTCCTGTTTGGCTTTTGTGATAATCTTAGAAAAGGGACAATTCTAAGTGCTTTATGTGTAATTTAGAGAAAAACGGCTGATCACTGTATTTGAGGATTTCCCTTTGGATTATTTTGTATGTTGTTCAATAAAGGATGCAAATAGTCATGTAAGTAAATACTATTAAACATTTCTAGACCCAATCACTGGGGACTGGTAAATTTGTAGAACTACCACCAAGATAAGCGGAAGTAATACCACATGTCAGCATTTCCAGGGTGGGGGAGGGGTTGGCAGAGGGGGGATGTGTTTCGCTGTTTTCACAGGGGAAAACATAAAGTATGAACTTTTCCAGTGGCATCACATAACTTTATGTTCTCATTCCGAGCCGAGGATCAACTTTCTCTCTTGAGAACTCCTTCTAATCAACCACCTTCCAAAGTTGTTCTGGGGATTGGGGCTGGGTTTTCAGTGACTTGTCCCTGCCAATGGGCCTTCCATTGAGTTACCTCCTGCTGCTGTCCCCTAGGCCCCATGCCTGCTAATGCCAGCTCCAACCCAACAACCATCCCCACGCCACCTGCACCGCCCCAGCACCACTCGGGGGTTACCCCTGGAACTGCCTCCCAATGCCGACTCGTCCAGAAACCCTGGAAGGTCGCACCCAGCTAATTCGGCACTGCCTTTTCCCCATCAGGTCTTACAGATTTTGAATGAAAAATGTTACCTTTCTCTCTCTTGATGATTCAGATACAGGGACGTAGGGGCTGAGATGGAACAGATGTGCCAATGGCCAACTGCATGTTTTGCTGAGTGCTCTTCTTCTGTAACGAAGGAGGAAATGTTATGAGGTCCAGTTTCACCCTGGGGCCCCTCTTGGGACAATTTCTCTTGAAGCCCCTCCCCTGCTCATCCCAGCTCCCAGATCAGGACACATACACCAGTACACAGAGGTAGCTTGGTGAAATCGTGGCAGACACTGCCCATTTTCTCCCAGTGTCCATTCACTATGTGAACTGTAATTTAAAAATAAAAAAGTAAATTACATGTCCGGCCGATGTGGCTCAGTGGTTGAGTGTTGACGCCAAGAGGTTGCCAGTTCGATTCCCAGTCAGGGCACATACCCAGGTTGTGGGCCTGATCCCCAGTGGGGGGCATGCAGGAGGCCTATCAGTGTTCTCTCTCATCAGTGTTTCTCTCTCTCTCTCTCCTTCTCTCTTGCTCTCTCTCTAAAAATCAATAAAGAAAAAAAAAAAAGTAAATTACAAAAAAAAAAAAAAAAGGCCCGAGACAAGAGGAACCATTGGATACGTATTTTGTCATATACCACAAAGTGAAGTACATTAATAGACCCAATCAATTGTCTTCTCTATTTTGGCATCTGAGTTTTGGGTGGAAATAATTCCACAATTACCTGTGGAAATGGTAACAAGAAAATGACAGGATAACTTTAACATTGGGACTAACATAGCAGGCAATTAAATTGAACCAGTATCTCAAGATGGAAAATGGGGTTGTATGTAAAAATAGATTGTATATGTAAGAACTCTGTGGACCTTCAGTATTAGTCACAATATAATAATTATCATGATAACATTTTCTGTTATTTTACTGATAAAATCATTATTATTTGTGTTTTAGCTAGTTCAGAGACCTGAACAGAACATATTTCTGCTGGTATGTAAAATACGCTTTAGCCCTGGCCAGTTTGGCTCAGCGGTTAGAGCATCGGCCTGCGGTCCAGAGAGACCCGGGTTCGGTTCCCGCTAAGGGCACGTACTTCGGTTGCAGTTTGTCCCCGGCCCTGGTTGGTCGTGCGGGTGGCAGCCACTCGATGTGTCCCTTCACGTCGATGTTTCTCTCTCTCTCTCCCTTCCTCTCTCTCCCTCCCAATCTATCTGAACAAAAAATGGAAAAATATCCTCGGGTGAGGATTAAAAAAATAATAATAATAATAAAAAAAAAATACGCTTTAATAATCAGACAGTGGTATATTTTAATTGCTGTTTTCATTCATTCACTATGTATTTATGAACCACAAGACAGAGTACGTATCACAGAGGTCAATATAGCAGTGGCAGTACAAAAACTCACACATTCCCTGTGTGCTTGAATTTAGATATTCGTACAAGGCACTGAAATAGGTATGTCACTAAAGAGCAAATTTCCAAAGTTCACCTTTGTTGATCTGTATTTATGAAAAACCCTGTATACATAGAAAAAATATACAGAACAACTCGGGAAATAGCTTAAGAGATGGTTGGTGGAATGTTTGTTTGTCTAAGAAAAAATTATAAAGAAATAAGAACAAAATAAATGACTGGTTTAGAGAACAATTGAATGGGAGGAGAAGGGTGTTCTATGGGGTTGCATAAGGTAGGAAACTCACGTTTCTTTCCTATTTGAAATGCGTGGGAAGCATTTTTAATGTTGCATACCTCTTTGTTTGTGTGGGTACGTAACGGCCTTGTTTTTCGTGAAGATAACTGGTGAAGCCTGTGAAATGTTCATTGATCTAAGTGGATGGGTCTGAGGAGAAGGGCTTGTCAGCTGGGACAGCTTATCAGAAAGAGGCTGTTTTTCCCACCCCTCTCCTTCCTATTTATTCCTAAACCCGGGAAAATTCCCTTGGGAGCACAGAGACCTCAGAGGGAACATTGCAGAGACTCGAGAGATGAGAAACGGTTTGTAAATGAGCAGTTAAAACATGAAAACACTCTTGTTTTTAAAGCCAATGAGTATAAAGTACCAGTGGGAGATGGGACTTGACAGCTGGGACTCTTCATCCGTCTGGCTGAGGGATTCTGAGTCAATCTCTGATGGATGACAAGTAGGACTGGGAGAACTCGGCCTGTCAGAGGCTACTCACGATCCCTGGGCTTGCCATTTCAAACCAAATGCAAACCTTCCAGACCTTGCGACTAAAGAGCGTGTTTACAGGAAAATAGAAGAGGCTTGAAAATGCTTATTAAGAGGCATCTTAGAAATCTTTATAAAGCGTCATCTGCGATGATTTACATGCAAATGAATCAGAATGTGCTTGGCATACATTATGGTGGGTTTTCAGATTTGATCAAATCCAGGCCGATCGTGGAAAAAGAAATGCGTACACGTACAGCCACTAGAGAGTTTGAAGCAAGGACGGCTTGTTCAGCCCTGGTTTCCAGCGGAGCAGGGGTAAGGGGTGACACACGAGTGTGTTTGTTCAGTCACGTAAGGACAACTGTTGCTCCCAGAGTTCCTTTCTGAATCGAGGGACAGCGCCAAAGGCTTCTGGGAGCATGGGACGCCCTCTGAGCTTCAGTTTGCATCAGAGATCCAGTCTGAGCAAGGATTTACCCCACACCTGAAAGAATGCAGAAGCTATCGTCTTATCTTAGTGTTTCTCAGGGGTCTGCACTTTTCCCACAAGGAGTTTCTAGGTTTCCCAGATGGTCTCTGATCCAAAGTGACCTCTCTCGGTGACAGGAACAGAATTTGGACCTTGGGCCTTTGCTAATCGTAGTCTGAATTACTAAAGAGGTTACCCAACTTCAGGAAGCTGCCCCAGAGCGTAGGATGTAGATAAACGTACATAGAGACACAGACCTGCCACCTGGTCCTCCAGCAGCCAGGAGCAGGGAAGCATGACAAGGTTTGGAACAAGCTAAAACAGGTCTCTGTGGAAACGTCACAGAACTACTGAGTTCTTCCCTGATTGCTAAAAGACCGCTGCTCAGCACCAAACGATGGGTCCTATAAATTGCAAAAAACCAATGGAAGTGTAAGGGAGTGTGTGTCGCTCAGTCAGATAGAACCCTGGGCTTTGCACATTACTGAACAGAGCATCCCAGTGGACGACTCCGGCAGGGTTTTTCTGATTTTCTCCCTTACTCTCTTCTCAAGTCAGCAACTCAAGTGCAGGGCCAGATTGGCACTGGATTAAAATATGAAGTCAGCAAAAGCTTGCTTTAGATGCCTCTTTCCTCGCCTTCCCAACGGCCCCTTCCGTGCCCTTGACTGTGTCTGTTCTTTCCAGCTCATCTCCTCCAGTCCCAGGTGTGGTCCTACTTAAAAATAAGAGTTGACCAAGATTACTGCTACGGGTATTTGTCCTCAAAAAGAATTGCTATGTTTAAAGAGCAATAAACACCTATCAACATAATTTGGTTATTTTCTATAAACCCCCCCCCCAAAAAAAATGTATAGCTCTTTGTCTATCCCTCTTTCATTCTGTAAACCTGGTTCTCAGTACAGAACAGAAGAGTCCCTAGATTGTTTAAACAAAGAGTTCTATGAAAGATCCCTGACAGCGATGTGGGCAGGGTCAAGGAAAGAGAGTGGCAGGCACTGAAAACCAGCAACGAAAGAAACCACTGACACCCGAGGCCGAAGATGTAAGAGGGAAGGCCGGGTTCCTGGTGCTGAGAGAGCTGGAGTCGGAAGAAGGCAGCTACTTATTCCGGCATGGGGCCCCAGCAGGGGGCCAGTGGGGAAAATACCCCAAACATGTTCTCTTGCTGCTGTTTCCCATTGGTTGAACCCAGCCAGAGGGCAGGGCAATCTATAGGGTCAGCCAACTAGGGTACCAGCAGCGCAGAGGATGGTGAATGGGGTAGAGGGGAGAAGAAAAATCAGTACATGAATTTAATCCTTATCTGTTCCTGCAGCTCGAAGAGGATGTTTCTTTCTAACACCCCACCTTCTACATTGTATTTAAGTCACTCCAAGTTCTGGTTGTCGGCATTCGGAAAAGGTCAGTTTCAAAATCTCTTACCCATAACTATGACAATAATGTTCTAAGTTTTTTTTTTCCCTTTTCTTTTCTCTCCTGTTCATCTTAGTCCCTATAATCTAATTAATCTTCTTACCATCGCTACACAGTTCAGTTATTCTGATTCCAATACTCAGCTCAAATGCCAATCTTTACCATGCTTTCGTGAATTGCCCCAAGCAGAGATGAGACCTCTTATTTTGAGTTTTTCAAATATTTGTTTGAGCCAGGTGTGTGGTATTTATCATATGCCTCCCAGCACCCCACAAAATAACATACATGCTTTTTTCCTTGATTCCATCACATCTTAAAAGTTGAAGTGGTTTCTAGCACATGTCTATACCCCTCAGTAGGTCATTGGGTTCACTTGCTTTCTATGTAGTAATAATATTTCAAACATTTACTAGAGGACTCACCTTGTGGATGAATGTCCCTTCCATCTCTCCCTTCTTTGACCTCCCCATTTGATCTATATTTATCACTTGAAATGTCACTTCCTCCAGGTCCTTCCTTGACCTTTGTGCCCTCCCAGGGATATATTGGCTACTCCTCCTCTGCTCTGTGCTTTGGTTATCATGGCCCTTAACACAGTTATACGGTTTGTCAATGGCAGAGCCATGGTTCCCATTGATTCCATATTATTCCAGAGATCCTGCTTCTATGGCTCACCAGACTCCTCCTCAAGGACAATGCAGAAGGGGAAATTACACTCAGGCAATGTGACAAGAAAGCGCTTCCTGAGAAAGGTGGTAATCGAGATAACCTCTTGGAATAGAATGGGTTCAGGTAGGTAGCTATTGCTAGGGCGGGTGCTATACACAGAGAACAACATAGGTAAGGCATGGGCCTAGCGTAATGCAGACTATGTGTGAAGCATCCTGAGAAATAAGGCCCCTTGTGGCTGGCATCAGTTTGAGGAAACTTCTGTTGTAGGAGCCTGCAATCTGTGGACACCTTAGGACACAGAGCAGAGTGGAGAGTGAGTCTAGACTCATAGACATACCTGTCAAAAGAGCTAAGGTGTTTTTCGTGAAAAGACTGCTTTGTTATTGTTGTTGCTTTTTAAACAAAGGCCTTCAGAAACAGTGCTTTAACTCACATAAGTAACTTTGATAAAGAAGATTTTTAAGTAGCCTGAGGAAACAGAGGGTGCTTCTACTCTAAAATCAGACCACTGGATACGTCTTTATGCACGTGGGCCCAGAGTTAGGTAGGCACGAACATGGATCGCCACTGCTTGTCGCTGAGGCAGCGGTAGCCTGCTGAACAGTGCTCATCTGAAAAGCAAGGAGTTTCTAGAAGGCGGCTTTGGCCTACAAAGTCATAATATTGGTTAGCCTTCCAGGATGGTTTGGTTTAGTCCACTTTGTGCTCTGTTGCTATTTCTCACATACAGACAGATGGATGTTAATAGTTATCGAAATTACTTTAAAATGCCCAGCCGGTGTGGCTCAGTGGTTGAGTACCCACCCATGCACCACGAGGTCACCAGTTCGATTCCCGGTCAGGTGTGGGCCAGATCCCCAGTGAGGGGCATACAGGAGGCGGCCAATCGATGTTCTCTCTCATCAATGTTTCTATCTCTCTCTCCCTTTCCCTTCCTCTCTCTCTCTAAAATTCAATTAAAAAATTAGTTTAAAATAATTAATGAAAAAGGTCTCAGCCATGCCACCCCTCCCCCCAATACTATATACGCCCCATTTTCTCATCCTACTGGGGCTCCAATTTTTAATATATTATATATTTTTCAGTGTGTCCCAGCTCTCTCTTATAGTCTTTTATTTTTCCACTATTGTTTCTCTTTGTGCTTTAGATGAGATATTTTCTATTCCTCTATGAACCAAGTCACTAATCTCAACTTCTGCTCTGTTTTATCTGCTATTAGACCAATCGATTGAGTACATACTTTCATTTATAGTTTCAATTCCATAGTTTTGATTTCCATGTAAAATATATTTCCCCTCTATTTTATCCATCTTTTACTGTATTTTTAAACATATGTTAAAATAATATTATTAATACTAATTATTATTCATTTATTTTGGTTTTTGATAATACAAATATCTGAAACACCAGCTTATCTTGCCTTTTGTTGTTTTCAAACTTGTTTTTTGGGGGAGGGAAAAGTTACATGGTCCTCTCTTTTGGCAAGACTAATTATTTTTGACTGAATGGTAGGTATTGCATATATGTAAAAAAAAATCAGAGGAACTCCAGCAGATATTATCTTCCTTTGGAGAAGGTCATTCTTTCCTCTGCAGATACAGCAGGGGCTGATCACCTTCATCCAATCACACACTGAGCAAAAACAGAATGAAGGTTCAGTCAAGCTCAGACTGCCTCTAGTTCGTCCTACTTTTGGGGTACAGAGTTTCATGGTTTTCGTTTTAGGAACTGGTATGCTCACCAGGACCTCCCCACCCCCATTTTTTTTTTTTTGTAGTAAGGTGAGACTGTTAAAAATTCCTCTTTTTTTTTTTAAAATAGGTGTTCTGCTTAGTTTCCTATGTTCCTGTTCCTTGCAGCTTCAGAATTCAGCAAGTAACTGAAGGGAAAATTAGCTGTGCATCATTCTCACCTCCTTACCCTTCTCATCATGACCTCATGCCCTCCAGTTTCCAGCTCTCTCTCTCCCCAGTCTCATAGAGACAACTGGTTTCCCTGCAACACATCCGTGGCTCGCAATCCACAGAAAACCTGAATCCTCAAGTTTTCATCCTATGCCTAGAATAAAAAATGCCTCCCAAGCAAAATGACTGCAGAATGTAAGCTCATTTTTTTAGTTTCTCCTCTCTGTCCTAATTTTTGTCCCCTTTTGTGAAGTGCTTCAGCAGCTCTAACAGATTTAACAAATTTTTTTTTTTTTGGTACTTTGACTTTCCTAGTGGTTCTTAATGGGGATGTTGGTATGCTACAAGAACCTCGATTCCACTCTCCACTTGTCCTAAATATCATTTTTAAAGGAAGGAAGCATAGATACAGGAACTGGAGCAGTGTGCTCAAAAACTTGACAAGCAGAGTGAGAAGTAGGGCACCTGGGCGATATCTCTGGCTCTGCAGTTAATCAGTGGCACAGCATTGGGAAATTTATTTTGCCTTCCTACATTCTAATTTTTGTGTCTTGAAAATAAAAAAAATGTTATGCTAAATAAGCTGTAAGATGTTTTCTTCTGTGAGTTGGAATAACTTTCCTTATAAGTGGAATTTGATATACTGTCATAAAACATCCTATGGAATCTATCATCATCATCATAAATAATAATCAGTAATTAAATCAGATTGTAAAGGAGAAACTATTCTATGGCATGACCACTACTAGACCCTCATGCTAGGTCAGGGTCAGAACAGGGTTTGCTTCTTGTAAATCCCCTTAGGGATTATCCAAACACTGTGCCCCAGATGTGCTGGTCCCTGAATAAGTCCCTGCTCTGCCCTGGGCAAGGATATATAAGGCACTTTATCCTTATCTGGGGTGAGTCACACCTCAGTGCCCCTGTCCATCCTGCCCTGTGCTATATAACCCCTTAGGACCCATGATGTGGCACAGAGAATAGCCATGTCACCTTGAGTCTGCCCAAGATATATGTCATAGGTAATTTTCTTTAATAAGCTCTTGATGTCATGATTAACTTGTCAGCTTCTTTCTCTGGTCTCTTGGCGCTAGGAAATTTTCCCAACAGAAATATGCTTAGAACCCTAAAGACCAATCGTTTTCTATCTTCATTATATATTAACATAAATCACAAAGCTAGTACGTTTCTGTAAGAATATTCATATTGACCACTATAATTAAGATGACCATATGCTTACCTGGAACATTCCTAGTTTATATTTTTTGTCCCCAAGTAATTATTAAGTGTTTTCATTCACTCTAAAAAGTATTCTGTTTGGCTGAAAAATTAGATGTTCACTCTGTTTATAATTTCAAAAGAAAGAAAAAAAATCTAGGTAGGTCAGATATATAACCATTTTTATGAGACTGCTTTGAGATTAGAATTTTGAATATGCCTAAATGACTATTGATAGAAACTACATTAATGTCTATTTAGATATAATATTGAAAGAATCTAGGATATTCAGGCATTGTTTGAATCCCTAGAATAACTACATGACAGTTTTCCAATGTGTTCATGTTTCTCACAGAAGAGTGAGAATTAGTTAGACAAGGTGTTATTCACAACAGGCCAATGCAAGGGTCATCTAGTGAGTATCAGGGCTTTTAACAGACAACTAAAGACAAAATATCAATAAGAGTGTAAAGTCAGTGATAGAAAACTGTTTGTAAGGGGACACATACCTGTTACATTAATGATCTCTATTGACATATCTACCCTAATGTTTAGAGACCTCATAGTTCAGTTGTAAGGTTACAATGACTTCAATGGAAACTTTATTTTAGTTTATAAAACCTAGTGATAAAGAAAATTATTCTACTAATTGCCTATGTAAGAGATACATTTCTAAAATACTCTGGAACTTACAAAAAATATTATCTTTGTTAATAGGGTTCTAGTTCAAGATGGTGATCTAGGAAGATCCTGACTCACTCCCAGGAACACCAACCTACAGCTACATATGACACACTTTTCTCTGAGAAAAAAAAAAATCCTAAGAACTAGTTGAGTGACTCCTACACATCAGGAAAAAGAGAAAAGCCCACATGGAAGCATGTAGGAGGGGCTGAGACACAGTCTTGCCATAACCCATACCCTTGGCACAGCATCTCTCAATCAGGAAAGAAGGAACTAAAACCTGGAGCTTCTCCTTGAGGAATAAAGGGTTTGAACACCACGTCAAGTACCCCAACTTTTAAGACCTGCACCTTAGAGATGAGCTTCCAAACATCTAGCTTTGAAAACCAATGGGCTTGTGTCCATGAGACCCACAAGGCGATATCATCAACTGAGAATCATCTTTTAAAGGGCTTGAACACTTGGCATCACCTTACCATTGACCTGCACGGAGGCAACCAAATGGGTAGTGCCCAGTAATTATGTTAAAGAGGCTCATTTGTTTATCTTAAAGCACTATCCCAAGGGGTATGCATCTAATTTGATGTATATCTAGGGCCTTCTGGGGTACTTTTTGGGGATAGAGACTAGATAGCACCATCTTTGAGCTCTACTGCCTAGCTCTAAATTGCTGGTACCTCTTAGAAAGGAGTTCATATCCTCTTCTAGCATCCCAATTTTTGCAAATGCTGCCTAGCTCACCTAGCTCTGGTGGCCAACAGGGTTTATGCTTGCTGTCCCACAGAACTATATATATTTTCATACCTTAAAGACTACTGCCTGAAGGTCTGGCTTCCAATTAGCCTGATTCTAGGTGCTAACTCAGATCCTCCTCTTTAGGACACTGATAGGTCGTGGCACCCTCAACTACTGGGAGCCATTGAAAACAGAATACAGTGGCTGGACAATCACAAAGGTTTGAGAGTCACCTAAGAACTAGGGCAGGGTTGAATGATAAAATTTATCTCCTACACGAGGCTACTCCTTCATGACTGGGAGAGGTAAATGTCATATCTAATTCATAAAACCAATGCAAAGAGTCAAATAAAATGTAGAAACAAATGGATATGTTCCAAACAAAAGAACAAAATAAAACCTCATTAAAAAATCCTTAATGAAATGGAGATAAATTATTTCCCCATTAAAGAGTTCAAAATAATGGTCATAAAGAGAGTCATCAAACTCAGGAGAGTGGATGAAGACAGTGAGACTTCAATAAAGAGATAAAAAATATGAGACAGTGCTAAATAGAAGTCAAAGAGCTAAAGAATACAATAACTGAACTAACATATGCACTAGAGGGGTTCAACAGCAGACTAGAAGAAGCAAAATTAATTAGTGAACTTGAAGACAAGATAGTGGAAATCACTCTGAGCAGTCAAAGAAAATAGCTTAAGGGGCTTATGGGACAAAAGCAAGCAGACCAACATTTATATAACAGGAGTTCCAGAGGAGAAGAGAGAAAGGGCATACAACTTCTATGAAGAAATAATGGCTGAAAACTTTTCTAAACTGGGGAAGAAAATAGACATCCAGATCCAGGAAGCCTAGAGAGTTCTAAAGGAAAACCCAAGGCTCACACGAAGAACCATTATAATTAAAAAAGTTGAAGATGAGAGAATCTTAAAAGCAGCAGGAGAAAAACAACTTGTTAGGTACAAGGGAACCACCATAAGATGATACACAGATATTTCAGCAGAAACCTTTCAAATCAGAAGAGACTGTCACAATATATTTTAAGTACTAAAAAAAAAAAAGAAAGAAAGAAAGTTCAACCAAGACCTCTCTAAGCATCAAAGCTGTCATTGAGAACTGAAGGAGATATAAGAGTTTTTCTGACAAGCAAGAGCTAAAGGAGTTTGATACCACTAAGCTGGACTCACAAGAAATACTAAAGGGACTTCTTTAAGGTGAAAAGTAAGTCTGTTAATGAGCAACAAGAATACATAAGAAAGTAAAAATCTAACTGGTCAAGGTAAATATATAGTAAAGGTGTTGGATTAGTCAATTATAAAGCTAGTATAAAGTTTCAAAAACAAAAGTAGTAAAAATAACTATATAGTAATTAGTTAAGGTATACACAAAATAAAAATATGTAAAACATGACATCAAAAACATAAAAACATTGGGGAGGGGAAAGTAAAAATGTAAAGCTTTAGAATATATTCAAACTTAAGTTGTTATCAACTTATAAATAGACTGTTATAAGTTGTTATAGCTAAAGTTTATGTTAAGCACAAATAAATCCTATAATAAATACATAAAAATTAAAGAGAAAGACATTGAACTAAAAGAGAGCAAGAGAAGAAGAAACAGAGGAACAACAAAAAGCCAGAAAACAATGACCAAAGTGGCAATAAGTACAAATATAATAATTACTTTAAATGTAAATGTATTAAATTATTTAATCAAAAGTCATAGAGTGGCTGACTGCAAAAGAAAAACAAGACCTTTCTATATGCTGCTTAAACAGACTCACTTTAGATGTAAGATCACACATAGAATGAAGGTGAAAGTATGAGAAAAAATATTACATATGCAATAAAACCAAAGAAAACTGGAGTAACTATACTTAGACAAAATAGACTTTTAAAACAGAGTGCAATAAGAGGCACAGAAGGTGAATACATAATCATAAAGGGGTTTATTCAACAAAAGGATATACCATTGTAAATATTTATGCACCCAATATAGGAGCACCTAAATATATAAAGCAAATATTGACAGGTCTAAAGGGAGAAATAGCACGTAATAACAATAGGGAACTTTAATACTCCACTCATATCAATGGATAGATCATTTGAACAGAAAATCAATAAGGGAACATTGGCCTTAAATATCACCTTAACTTCAGATGAATCTAACAGATATATACAGAACATTCCATCCAAAAGCAACAGACTACATAGTCTCCTCAAGTGCATATGAACATATTTCAGGAGAGATTATATGTTGAGTCACCAAACAAGTCTTAATAAATTTAAGAAGATTGAAATCATATCAAACATCTTATAAATATAATTGTACAAAATTTGCAATTTTAAGAAAAAAACTAGAAAATTCAGAAATATATGGAGATTAAACAACATGTTACTGAACAACCAATGGTTTAAAAATAACTCAAAAAGGAAATAAAAATATCTTAAAACAAATGAAAATGTAAGTAGAACATACCAAAACTTATGAGATGCAGGAAAAGCAGTTATAAGAATGAAGTTCATAGTAATAAATGCCTACATCAAGAAATAAAGTAGGTTCAGATTTTTCTCAACACCTTAAGAAACTAGAAAAAGAAGAAAAAAGAATCCCCCAAGTTAATACAAAGAAGAAATAGAGATCAGAGTTATAATAAAGGAAGGAAACTAAAATGACAATAGAAAATATCAATAAAACTAAGAGCTCACTATTTGAAAAAATAAACAAAATTGGCCAAATTTAGTTAGACTCACCAAGAAAGAGAAAACTCAAAAAATAAAATCAGAACTTAATTAGGAGATACCACATAAATAGAAACCATCATGAGAGACTACTATGAACAACTATGCCAATAAATTGAACAACCTAGAAGAAATGGAAACATTCCTAGCAACATATAACCTCCCTAGGATAAATCATAAAGGAATAAAAAATCTGAACAGAACAAATATTTCCAAAAATAAAAGAAGAGGCAACATGTCCAAAGTCATTTTACAAGGCAAGAATTACCCAGATACCAAAACCAGACAAGAACACCACAAGAAAATTATAGGCCAATATCCCTGATAAAAATAGATGCAAAAATTCTCAAAAAATATTAGCAAACTAAATTAAACTATATTAAAAGGATCATACACCATGAACAACTGGGATTTATTCTAGGGATACAAGAGGGTTCAACATCCATAAATCAATCAATATGGTGTACTACATTAACAAAATGAAGGATAAACATCATGATTATCTCAATAGATGCAGAAAAAGCACAGGACAATTTCTAAAAATATTCCTCACCAGAAGATATTTTTCCATTTATCTTCAGACGGGGGGGTGGGGGGTTGGGGGGGGCGGAGGGTAGGGAGAGAGAAAGACATATCGACTGGCTACCTCTTGCACAATCCTGACCCGGGCTGGGGACTGAACCACAACCAAGGCATGTGCCCATGACCGGAATCGAATCTGCAACTCTTTGGTCCAAGAGCTGATGTTCTAACCGCTGAGCAAAACTACCCAGGGCTGGACAATATTTTACATCCATTTATGATAGAAATGTGCCCATCATAATAAAGGCCATATATAACAAACCCACAGCTTACATCACACTCAAATGTTAAAAGCTGAAAGCTTTTCATCTAAGTTTAGGAACAAACAAAAATACCCTATTTTGCCACTTATATTCAATATAGTATTGGAAATACTAGCCAGAACATTTAGGCAAGGAAATGCAATAAAAACATTCAAATTGGAAATGAAGAAATAAAACAATGAATATTTGCAGATGACATGCTAGTATATATAGACTCCACCCCAAAACTTTTAGAACTAATCAATCTATTCAGTTAAATTTCAGAGTTAAAAAATCAATATAAAAAACCCTGTTGGCCCTGGCTAGTTTGGCTCAGCGGTTAGAGCACTGGCCTGTGGTCCAGAGAGACCCGGGTTTGGTTCCCGTTAGGGCATGTATCTCGGTTGCAGTTGGTCCCCGACCCTGGATGCATCGTGCGGGTGGCAGCCACTCGATGTGTACCTTTTGTGTTGATGTTTTTCTCTCTCCCTCCCACTCTATCTGAACAAAATAATGGAAAAATGTCCTCAGGTGAGGATAAACCAAAAAAGAAAAAAACTCTGATATATTTCTATATAATAATAGAAAAAAACTATCAGAAAGAGAAATTAAGAAAACAATGCCATTTACAATTGCATCAAAAAAATAAAATAAAATAAAATACCTGGGAATAAACTAACCTAAGAGGTGAAAGACCTGTACACTGAAAACTATTAGACATCAATGAAAGAAACTGAGAAAAATGAATAATTAAAAATATATTCTTTTCTTGTTGATTGCAAGAGTATTGTTTAAGTGTCCCTAATATCCAAGAAAATGCAGTTTCAATGCAATACCAATCAAAATACCCATAGCATTTTTCACAGAAATAAACAATCCTCAAATTTGTATAGAATCAAAAAAGACCCAGCTAATCAAAGAATCTTGAGAATAAACAAAGCTGAAAGCATCACAGCCCTAATTTTAAACTACATTACAAAACAGTAGTAATCAGAACAGTATGGTATTGTCATAAAAACACTCACACAGAATAGAGAGGCCAGAAATAAACCCATGCATATATCGTCAATTGATTTATAACACAGAAGCCAGGTATATACAAAAGGAAAGAAGAGCCCTTTCAATAAATTTTGCTGGGAAAACTGGACTGCTATATGCAAATGAATGAAACTGAATCACTATTTTATACCATACACAAAAATGGATAAAGACTTGAACATAAGATTTGAAACCATAAATCTCTTAGAAGAAAACATAGGCAATAAGCTTTTTGACACTGGTCTTGAGGATGAGTAGTTAGATTTGATACCAAAACAAAGGCAATGAAAGCAAAAATAAAGAATTGGGACCACATCAAACTAGAATAGCACAGCAATGGAAATCATCAACAAAATGAAAAGGTCACCTACTGAATGGGGGGAAAAAGATTTGAAAATATCTTATATCTGTGAATGGATTAATATCCAAAATACAACAAATAACTCAATACCAAAACAAACAATTTGATTAAATAATGGACAGAGGATTTGTACATTTTTCCGAAGAAGACATACAGATGGCCAACAGGTACATAAAAATGTGTTCAACAGCACTAATCATCAGGGAAATACGAATCCAAACCACAATGCTAGGATGACCTATACCTGCCTGTTAGAATGACTGTTATCAAAAGATAAGATATAACAAGTGTTGGCAAGGATGTGCAAATATGGGACCCTTGAGTACTGTTTTGAGTATGTAAACCTGTGCAGCCACTATGGAAAACAGTATGTCATTTTCTTTTAAAAGTGTTAAAATATAACTACTACATCATCCAGCAATTTCACTTCTGGGTATTTATCCAAAGAAAATAAAACACTAACTAGAAAAGGTATACACACTCCCAAATTCATTGCAGCATTATATACAATAGCTGAGATATGAAAACAACCTACGTGTCCACTGATAGATAAATGATAAAGTTTTATATACACACACATAAATGGACACAAGTAGACAATGGAATATTATTCAGCCATAAAAAGAGGGAAATCTTACCATTTTTAACAATATCGATGAACCTTGAGGCATTATGTGAAATGAAATATGTCAGAGAGAAAGACAAGTACCACATGCTCTGATTTATATGTGGAATTTTAAAAACAAAACACAAAACTGAGCTGATAGATACAGAGAACAGATTGGTGATTGCCAGCAATAGTGGGTAAGGGCTGGGGAAAATGGCTGATAAAAGTAAAAAAATACAAACTTTTATTATAAAATAAATAAATCATGGAAATATAATGTATAGCATGGTGACTATAATTAAGAACCAGTTAATAGTGTACTGAATATTTGAAAGTTGCTAAGAAAACACCTTAAAAGTTCCCATCACAAGAAAAAATACAACTAAACTTATTATGTTAATAATTTTGCAATATATGCAAATATCAAATCATTATGTTATACACATAAATTAATATAATATATAATTAAAAATTTAAAAACATACTTATTTTATTTCTGCCGTTTATGAACTTTCTCTTTGTTGATTATAGTGTGTAAATGTCTTAATTGTTTTAAGTCTTTATTTCAGCACTAAAAAATAATTCCAAATCTTTATTAGAGATTGAACAAATGTAATATACTTTACTCTTTTCTCTTTTTATGCAAACCTCATTTTGGTGATTGTTCCCAACTGGCATCAGCAAATTAGTGCTTATTTATTTCTAACCATTGATACAGGAAGAGCCTAGAAGAAATAATAATGTCTGGATATGTCTACAATCCCGTTATTCACTAATTTATTCATTCATCATTGAATGGATATATTGAAACATTATTTTTATGCTGGTTTATATTACTTTTATCATTTAAAATTACTTAACTATGCTAATGCCTAGTATTCAAGCTCACTGTATTTCACGACTAACAATTTCATCAAGTCTATGTATAGCAGTTTTATTAGTCATTCTATTGTTGACCATATTTGTTATTTCTGGAGTTTTTACAACTCTAGAGCTGTAATAAACATCTTGCATGTTTAGGATTATTTCCTTAGAACTTTTTATAGAATTAGAATTACTGTGTCAAGTAGAATTAAAATTATTAAGGCCCTTGATATACTACCAAATTTCTTTACAAACTAGCCATATCAATGCTCATTACCAGCAGCAAGATATCAATTTAGCTTTATAAATAAAAATTGCTACTTTTATTATGAACAGCACACATAAAAATGGAAAATAGAAATAAAATTTGAATATAGGACATTAGGAACCAACTATTATTTTTGAATATTTCAAATATGCATTATTTTCAAGATGAAAAATAATCTTTCTTCTTAGTCTTCCAGATGATGAATTTGTTTCTTTTTAAATGTGTTTTGATGACTAGTCAAGATGGTGAAGTAGATATATAATTCTTGCTTTCTCCCATCACACATTAAAATTACAACTAAATTATAGAGCAAACATCATTGGGAACCACCTGAAGACTAGCTGAACAGAAATCCTATAAGTAAGGATCTAAAGAAGAAGCCATATTGAAATAGGTAGAAGGGGCTAAATGTGGAACAATCAGGTCCTACATCTATGGTGGGATAATTAAGAATCAGGAGGGACATCTCAGCTGCAGAGATAACTTCTGAGGAGCAAGGGCTTCTGGCCCTCACTAGACTCCCCAGCCCAGGGATCCAATGCCCAGAAGAGGAGTCCCCTTGACATCTGGATGTAAAAACCAGTGGGATTGTGTCCAAGTGAGATGGAAGGCTGTTGGAGACCTAGGCACTGCAGGTATTAAACTCCCTCACAAACTCACTTGCTCTGGGTTCTAGAGCAGAGGCTCAGAAAGCAACAGAGACACATGGAAAATAACTGCATTGACTAATTTCAGGGTGAGGGTTGGAGAGGTAGGGGTCTGAGCAGCTCTCTCTGGGGACAGAAGTGTTGGCAGGAATGACAGTCCCTTTGTTGAGCCCTCCCTCAACCCAATTAGAAGGATGGCACCACACTTAATTTCCCATTAACCAGGCTAACACCATTAACCTTACTCTGGTGATTCCCTGATATATCACTCAATCTCTCCTAGTGTCCCTTCCGGGCAAGCAGCTTGACTTGGCTCATGCTACAGACTTTTCTAAAATTTCTCATAAGTCCCCAAACCCCAAACAAGCAGCAGCTAACCTTGGTGTGCCCTGTTCCTGTTGCTAAACTTCCCCAAACTTGGCAGAAGTGGCAACAATCTTAAATTGCATTGTAACTCCCATCAGGAAGCCCCTACAGTGGTGTAAGCAGCAGTCAGTCTTGGCTTAGAATGTAGCTTCCACTAAGCAGCCACAAAACCAGCACAAGTGGCAGGTGGCTCAGCTCACATCATGGTGTCCATCAAGGGTTGCCAGCCCAACAGTAATGGCACCCAGCTTCGGTTTGCCAAATAGTCTATACTAAAACCTCCAAGTTGAGTAAAAGTGACCACCAACCATAGATAACCTTGAAACTCCTACCAGATGGCCCCAGGCTAGTCACAAGTGGTGGCTGACCTTGACTTGCATTGGAGCCATTCCCAAGGGGCTCCAGAACCATACACCTGGTTGCTAGCTTCAAACCACACCACAGCATCACCCAACCAGCTCCACAAACAAGAACAGACTCAGCAGGCACTAGAACACTTTTAAAGTGACAACCACTCTGTGGGATTAGTCCCCACTCAGCAGCTCACCAGCTGTAGTCATAGCAGGCCTTCACAGCCAGTCAACCTGAGGATCGGTACCACCTACTGATGTACTAACAGCAATTATGGCTCAACTACAACAGGCAGGCACACACAACCTACACAAGGGACAATCCTGGAACATTCAGCTTAGGTGACTAGGAAGACTGTACATCTGGACCCCAGAGGACACCTGCTACATAAGGCCACCTGCCAAGACCAGGAGACACGGAAGTTCTATCTAATACATAGAAACAAATACAGCATGTCAGCAAAAATGAGGAGAAAAAAGAAACATGTCCCGAATGAAAGAACAGGACAAAACTCCAGAAAAAAAACTAAACAAAATGGACAAAACAATCTACCAGATCCAGTGTTCAAAACAGTGGTCATAGGATACTCAATAGACTTAGAGGAAGAGTAGATGAACTCACTGAGAATGTTGACACAGAGGTAGAAAACATAAAAACAGAGATACAAAACATAAAAGAGAAAGAGTCAGAAATGAAGAATACAAAAATAAAATTAAGAATTAGAGGGCATTCAATGATGCATCAGATAAAGGGTTAATTTCCAAAATATATAGAGTGCCCATACAACTCAACAAAAGGAAGACAAAGAACCCAATTTAAAAATGGGCAGAAGATCTAAATAGATACCTCTCCATAAAGGACATACAAATGTCCAAGAGACATATGCAGAAATGCTCAACGTCACTAATCATCAGAGAGATGCAAATTAAAACAACTATGAGGTATCACCTCACACCTGTCAGAATGGCTTCCATCAGCAAATCATCACACAACAAGTGTTGGTGAGGGGTGGAGAAAAGGGGACTCTAGTACATTGCTGGTGGGGATGCAGACTGGTGAATCCACTGTGGAAAACACTATGGTGTTACCTCAAAAAGATAAAAATTGAACTGCCATTTGACCCAGTGATCCCACTTCTAGGAATATACCGTAAGAAACCTGAACACCAATCAGAAAGAATATATGTACCCCTATATTCATAGCAGCACTATTTACAATACCTTAGATCTGGAAACAACCCAAGTGTTCATTAGTAGATGAGTGGATAAAAAAGCTGTGGTACATATACACAATGGAATACTATGCAGCTGTAAGAAAGAAAGATCTCTTATCCTTTGAGATGGCATGGAAGGACATGGAAAATATTATGCTAAGCAAAACAAGCCAAGCAGAGGAAGACAAATATCACATGATCTCACTTATTTGTGGCATATAATGAACTAAACAAACTGATGAACAAAATTGATCCAGAGACATATAGATGGGGTACAAACTGACAAGCCTCAGAAGAGGGGCTTTGGGGAGGGAAGAGATAAACCACAGAACTTATATGCATGTATGAATGACCAATGGACATAGACAACAAAGCTGGGGATGGGGTGGGGGGATGGGGAGGAGGGTGTCGATGGGGGAAAAAGGAGAAACATCTGTAACAAAAACAAATTAATAAAAATAAATAAATAAATAAATAAATAAATAAATAAATAATAAAAAAAAAAAAAGAACTAGAGGGCGTTAACATCAGGTTACACAAAACAGAGGACCAAATCAGCAATATGAAGACTACATAGTGAAAAACACCCAAAGGAACAGTGAAAAGAGAAAGCAATCCCCCCAAAAAGAATGGTTTACGGGACCTCTGGGACAACATCAAGTGTACCAACATTTGTATCATAGGGTTACTAGAAGGAAAAAAGAGAGAGCAAGGGATTAAAAATCTATGTAAAGAAATAATGACAAAGATGGCAGCAGGCAGGATCAAAGGGAGGGTGAGTGCGTGAGAGAGTGAGTTAGTATGTGAGAGAGTGACTGGAAGTGAAGGTGGACAACCAAACTCATGCAGTGCAGAGACGTGGAGCAGAAGGTTCCTGTGCTGTGAATGGGGAGCCGCTGGTTACCATGGTAAGCAGCTCTTCAGGGCGCTTCTCCTTGTGCCACAAGGAAGTTCCACCATTTTGGAAGATCCTGGGTCTTCCCTTGGAGGAGGCAGTGTGAGTGGCTTAGGCTAAGCAACCTGAGCCCACCAGTGTACCTGGCACCATTGGACCAGGGGACCCCGTGTCAACACAGACCAGTGCACAGTAGCGGAGCTGTCAAGGTGCCTGCTGCAGAAACAGCAAAAGGCTGGAAGCCCAACACCATCCCCCACAGTAGCAGCCCGATCAGAGTTAAGATGTACGCCCAGCAACAGAGGCTGAAGAGCAGATATCCATCCCCAGGCAACAGAAACACAGATCAGCAGCTGAGACCCATCTCCAAAAACTACAGCAAAGGCTGAACAGGAGCTGAGCCCCACTGGGTAGCAGTGCTCCCCAACCACCAGTGGCAGGATCTGGGGCTCCACAGGGGCCTGTGCAACCCAGCTGCCCACAAGAGCAGTGGGAAGCGGGAGCTCAAGAGGGACCTGTGCAATCAAGCTCCCCATGGGACCTGCCAGGGACTGGAGCTCCAGAAGCCTGTGCAACCCAGCTGCACACAAGATAGGCGTGGAACTGGGTCTCCAGAAGGACTGTGCGATCCAGCTCCCCACAGAATAAGTGGGGACTGGGGGCTTTAATGGGGCCTGGAGAGTATTATGCTAAGCAAAACAAGCCAAGCAGAGAAAGACAAATATCACTTGATCTCATGTATTTGTGGAATATAAGGAACTAAACAAACTGATGAACAAAATTGATCCAGAGACATAGAGGTAGGGTACAGACTGACAAACCTCAGAAAAGGGGGTGTTGGGGGGGGAGATAAACCACAGAACTTATATGCATGTATTCATGACCAGTGGACATAGACAATAAAGCTGGGGATGGGGTGGCGGGGGTGGGGGAGGAGTAGGGGAGGAAGGTGTCAATAGAAGAAAAAGGAGAAACATCTGTAACAAAAACAAATTAATAAAAATAATTTTTAAAAACAAAAAAAAGAAGAACAGAAAAATTTTTTGGTAAAGACAATAGACATACAAGTTTAGAAAGTGCAGAGAGTCCCAAAAAAGCTGAATCCAAGGAGGCCCATATCAAGACCCATCATAATTAAAGGGCTAAATTGTAAAGACAAAGAGAGAATCTTAAGAGTAGTAAGAAAAAAGCAGCTAGTTACAGACACTAGACCTCCCATAAGATTGTCAGCTGATTTCTCAGCAGAAACTTTGAAGTCCAGAAAAGATTGGCACAAAGTATTCAAAGTGATGAATGGGAAAGACCTACAACCAAGTTTGCTCTACCAGTGAGGGTACCATCTAGAAGGGAAGGAGAGATAAAGAACTTCCTAGAAATTATTTAATTAATAATAATAAGCTAAAGAAGTTCATCACCACTAAATCAGTATTATAAGAAATGTTAAAGGGATTTTTTAAAAGAATAAAAGATCAAATATATGAATAAGAAAATATGATGAAGGCCATCCATATATGACAAACCCACAGCTAACATTATACTCATTGGTGAAAAGCTAAAAGCTTTTTATTTAGGATCAGTAACAAGATAAGTTTGTCCATTTTTACCACTTTTATTCAATTTAATATTGGAAGTCCTTGCCACTCCACCCAGACAACGAAAATAAAATTCACCCAAATTGAAGAGGAAGAAGTAAAATCATAACTATTTGTAGATGACATGATACTATATAGAGAGAAACCTAAAGAACCCACCAAAAAACCCCCCAAAAAACAAAAACAGAAAACAATTAAATAAATTTGATAAAGTAGCAGGATACAAAAATGAATATTCAGAAATAGGGTTCATTTTTATATACGAATAGTGGATTGTCAGGAAAAAAATACATCTTGTAATCACATAAAAAAATACCTAGTAATAAATTTGACCAAGGAGGTAAAAGACCAGTATTTAAGAAACTATAAGACACTGAGGAAAGAAATTGAAGAAGATACAAATAAATGGAAAGATGTACTATGCTCATGGATATGAAAACCTAACATCATTAAATGTCCATACTCCCCAAATTCAATGCAATCTCTATTAAAATACAATGGAATTTTTCATAGGAATAGAAAATACAATCCTAAAAGTTATGTGGATCCACAAAAGAAAAACACAGTTGAAAGTATTGTGCTACCTGATATCAAACTATACTACAGGGCTATAGTAATCAAAACAACATGGTACTGACTTGAAAACAGACACATGGATCAGTAGAATAGAATAAAGAGCCCAGGAAGAAAACCATGTCTATAAGGTAAATTAATCTATGACAAAGGAGGCAAAAATATACAATGGGGTAAAGACACTGTTTTGAATAAATGGTGCTGAAAAAACTGGACAGACACATGCAAAAAAGTGAAACTAACTAAATCAATCACTTTTTTACACCATATACAAAAATAAACTAAAAGTGTATTGAAGACTTAAATCTAAGACCCGGAATCATAAGACTACTAGAAGAAAACATAGGCAATAACCTTTTAGAAATTGCTCTTAGTAATATATCTTTGGATATGTTTCCTCAGGGATGGGTCGGTCTCTCTCTCTGTCACAAACACACACACAAACAAATGGGACTACATCAAACTAAAAAGTTTCTGCACAGCTAATGATACCATCAACAAAATAAAAGGTGACCTACTAAAAGGGAGAATATATTCACACATTATACATCTGGTAAGGGATTAATATCCAAAATATATAAGAAACTCATACAACTTAACACCAAAATGTATACACAATCCAATTAAAAAATGGTCAGAAGACCTGAATAGACATTTCCCCAAAGAGGACATACAGATGGCCAATAGACATAGGAAAGATGCTCAATCATGAGAAAAATGCAAATCAAAACCACAATTAGATATTTCCCCACAACTGTCAGAATATCATCAATAAATCAACAAACAACAAGCACTGGTGAGGATGTGGAAAAGAGGGAACCCTTGTGCACTGTTGTAACTTGGTGCAGCCGCTGTGAAAAGCAGTACGGAGGTTTCTCAAAATATTAAAAATAGAACTAGCATATGACCCAGTAATTACACTTCTGGGTCTTTACCCTAAAAATTCAAAACACTAATTCAAAAAGATATATGCATTCCTATGTTCATTGCAGCATTATTCACAATAGCCAAGATTACGTACACACATACACACTGAATATTACTCACTACAAAAATGAATGAAATCCTGCCATCTTCAATGACATGGTTTGACCTAAGAGGGTATTGTGCTAAGTGAAATAAGTCAGATAGAGAAGGACAGATACCATATCATTTCACTTATATGTGGAATCTAAAACAAACACAAAATAAGTTAACAAAATAGAAACAAACTCATAGATACAGAAAACAAATTGATATTTTCCAGATGGGATGGAGTTTAGGAGGGTTGGGGAGTTTAGGGGGCTGGGTGGAAAAGGTGAAAGAATTGAGAAGTACAAATTGCCAGTTGTAAAAATAGTCTACAGCACAGGGGATGTAGTCAATAATATTGTAATAAATACACATGGTGTCAGATGGGTACCAGGCTTATTGAGGTAATCACTTTGTAAGTTATATAAATGTCTAATAACTGTGTTGTATACCTGAAACTAATATAATATTGCTTTTCCACTATAAGTAAAAATATATAAAAATGTGTTTATCTTAGAATTTATAAAATATGAGGAAAAATTTAATTTTAATGTGTAATGCACAAAATAAATACCTATAAAATAGAGTACCTGATTTTAGGTAAATAATTCCAACTATGCTTCTGAAAGTAGAGTTTTATTTATAAAAAAAAAACAATGAAACAATAATAGTGTATGTGAATCTCTCCTTCCTTAAATGCTTGTGGTCTAACTTTTCCAAATCTATTTTTAAGAGTAGGAGGAGATTGACATTTACCAGCTAGTGCATTCAAAAGAATGTAACTGGGTTTACTCCATAAGTGAATAACTTATATTTGGGTACATTTATCTATTTTTTAATTAAACCTGGCTGGAATCCAGTTTTATTCCAGTCTTGCATTTAGACGATTGTCCATGTTGAAGACATTGATATTCATGAAGTTTCTCATACCGCTTTCGCGGAAGCAGCAATTCTAGGCAGTGTGATCTTCTTTACAGTGGGTGTTTATTTAGTGTGTTGAATAATAATCTAACATCACTTGGCTTCCTGATACGGTCTTTGATGTTTTCAAATGAAGTTTGATCCCACTTACATCTGTATCACTGTTTATGGCAACATAATTCTGGGAAACCTTCATAGGATCCCCTCCCCCTCAACATACACCAGAGAAATATATACAACAAGAAGTTGAGTGCAAAAGAAGTATTTTTTTTTTTTAATAATGACTAAGAAAGGAATCTCAAGTGTATCTTCAAGATCTTTTTACTAATCAGACCAACCCTAAAATATTCTATTTTATGATCGAGCACACAGACACATTACACTTTCATACACATACATATTATAGTCAAAACTGCCTTAGCAAAAGCTAAAATACATGAAGCATTCCATAGTCTCACCACAGCAGAATAAGTTATCCAAAGTGATAGCTCTCATTTTTTAGTCATTAATTACATTAAAATTTTCAAATGGTAACATCAAACCTCTTAAATTTATTCAGAATAAAACAAACATATTAATATATCAAGATCAGGATAATTTGATTATTTAAATGTAATACTTTATAGACTTTGCAATGCAAAATCTAGGTTGAATGCTGTGATGATTGATTTATCATCTAAATAATTATAGGGCAGACTTAGTTATTTTATGCATATGCAACATATTTAATACATCTTATCGTTGTAGTTACACAGGAAACAAAGAATGAACAGTCTTCAAAAATGGAAGCTTACATTATATTTATGGTCTGTTGTTTAGAAACCAATGATTTTTCCTTCTGGGCATTTGACATTGACTTCCATGATACATTACTCTCCTGACCTTAATTCCCTGCCTGCCATTCTGATTACTCTTTGCCATGAGAGTTGGTAACTCCTAAGCCTATTTACAAAGGTCCTTTTTCTTTTTTGCTTGAGGGACTTCATCTACTCAGAAGAAACACTTTACCCACTTTATTATGTCTGCTCTCGGTTTGATAACTTATCCTCTTGCAGTTATGAAGCACCAGTTGTCTCCTGAAAAGTATCCTTTACATTAACCACCAAAACCTAAAGGTGACACATGGCAGAAGCCAAGCTGGCATTTTCCCTGCCCTACGAGTTGCCATTCATTCTTAATTTTCCGTTATTTTCTACGTTGTTTTTCCTTGTGACCTTGCAGTCGTTTCCTGTTATCTTATTCTTACCATCGCCTGTGTGCTAGATATAACCAAGAGACCCACACCTTCTTCTCTTTCTATATAACCCAACACGAGTTAGGCCCTGGTCATTACCTACACGTGGATAACCACACAGCTTCCTCTGGAAAAGGTTTCTTGACTGCCTTACTCCGTGGACTTAGTTATTCCTGTAACATTCAGTCTACATTACTCAGTCTTGCCTTATCACATTGTTTTCACTCTTTCAGGCCAGTCTTGTTGTCCAATACATATAATTTCACATTTCTTTGTATATAGAATTTTTTTTCTTTCCAAGTATGCACCTTTTCTTTCCAATTTCAAATCTATTCTCTAACGAACCCCTTCCATTCTTGGTTTGCATTATTTTAAGTAGCGTTCAGCTTTACGTGACATTGTGAACTTAACCTTTCCAACGGGACTGCTAACTATTCCATTTCTCTCGTCCAAAGATAGAACAATGTTTGTCAGGTTCAGTACCTTCTTTGTATTCAATCAATATGTTTGTTGACTAAACTATATAATGAGATAGATATATGTATATATCCATATATTTGTATTAATTTTTTTAATGTGGAGAGGAAGGTTAAGAGAGTGACAGATAGCATCAGAAGACTATTAGGATCTGTGAGTCTCCTTTCCCCCGCAAGAACAAGAAATCTGGGAGTGAAGTGAGAAAAAGAACTCAAATGGTTATAATATCAATCTGCAGAAAGTCAGCCAAGAGATGGTGTGAGCTATGTGGCTAAGCAGCCTTGAGAATGCCCAAGCCCAGTCTAGGTAAGGAGAGCTCAATCTGAACTATAGAAATGTCGTGAACTTAGCAACCAGAAAAGAATCAGCTCTGTTGAGACCTCTCTAAAGAAAGATGTGTGAGTAGAAATGATTGGTCTGAAAGGTGTCTTAAAAAAAAAAATGGGTTGAGAAGTAGAGGGATTCTGACTTTGGAAGGATAGAACTTTCCTCAGGAAGGAACCATTCTCTGTGCTTTCCCATGTCACTGGCACAGCTTCACTTAGAATTTCCATGGGCTTTAACCCCATGAACTGGGAAGTCTCCATTCACCCTTCCAGATCCAGTCTATAACCTTCTTGGACTTGTTGTACGGCCCCAGGCACCCCTCCTCAGCCTGTATGTCAGGGCTCCTTTACTTAAACTTCCACTTGGTCTCAGGCAATGAGGTAGGGGTTGGAGTGAACCAACAGAAGGCCGGAGGGTGGGAGAGTTCAGTGTACAGTCCTCTACCTAAAGCCCAACCTTCTGTCAATTGGTCTCCCTTCCAAGGCTACCGCCCTTACCAGGTTCTGGTCATAGGCAGCACCTCTTGCCCTTTCAAACCAAGCATTGGCATTACTTAACATTGTGCTGATGAGACTCCTTGGGTGCATCTCCATCCCATCATCATCCCTAAACCCTGATCACATCTATCTAAATAAATCTTTAACTATAATTATTTACTTACTACTTTGTGTGCGCCATCTGCTTCCTCCGGGACTCTGACTGATACACGCCATCATCACCTATTGATTGCTTATTAGCTTCTTTGGAACTCTGATAATGAAATATGAGATAGAAAGAAGCATATTCTGTTCAACAGTTTGATGTATATGTATTAAAAAGTTTGTATGTGTTTGCATATGTTGCTCATTGTTAAAAAATGAGTTTTTATTCCAACTTAAAAACCTGTCTCTAAAGGGTTGGGTTTACCTGAATCAATCTTTGAGAATATGTCCTACTTTGTGTTCACCAACAAATTTCAATGTGGGGTCTCTGGGCCGTATGAAATCTTAGATTGAATAAGAGACAGGCATAGGGGTCTTAACTAATTTGAGAATTTTCTAGGAAAATGTCAATGTTGAAGAAGACTTTGAAGCCGTTGAAGCCAGAAACAAGTTTAGATTTTAATCAAATAGTGGAAATTTTATGATGGAGTTGGGCCAAATTTAGTTTCCTCTGTGGAGAATTACTGTAGCGGTCTTCTATTAGAAAATGTTCTTTAGTCAGATGATCTTTATGTACATTTCAACTATTGAGCCATTTTTAGATCTCTTATGGGAAAATTCTCTTTCAGCTTGGGGCTAAAAAACTACATTTTGATGGCCTGCCTAGACGTGGTAAAAGTTTTTTTTTCTAATTTCCTAAAAAAAAAAAAAAAGATAAGCAAAAGATCAATAATCATATATGGGAAAAAACAAAAACTTTAGATCTGAAGAGGCAATTCACAGGAATGATATGCAAATGAACTTAAACATATGAAATGCTGCTCAAATGTGCTCGTAAATGAGCTCGTAGGGCTGAGTGAGAGAATTTATAATCTGAGCCTGCGGTATTTAATCACTTTAGAAAATAAGAAAATTCTCAATGATTACTAGGTTCATGTCAAAACCAAACCAAACCTCAGAAGCTAATTTAAAGAGGCCACCACTGGCCTACACAGAACAATTTAAGCATTAATAAGGAATAGTATGTGAAGATAACTGAAGCATAAAAATATATTTAAATCCATGAGATCATAATGACATTAAAATGACTCATTTGTCATAGTGGAAGGATGCCAGGGAAGCAAATCATTATTCTGAAAACTAATACAAAATAGAAAGAAACAAGAACTTATTCTGCATTCCCTGTACAAAATTATTTCACTTGACAGGGGAAGTTTCTCTTGGTAGAAGTATCCATCAATACATTCAGAAGGAACGATAGATTTAGAATATCACTATTTTCAATCTCTGATGCAAACATTGAAAAAGAAAAAACAAAAAAAAGATATAATGTGGCTCCTGACAGACATACACATTACCACTTATGAAGTATTCTTACTGAAAAAACAAAATCAGACCTGAATCCAATCAGCCACGAGATCTAACTCCCACCATTCAGAAAACACGGGGCCCAGAGAAGATGCTCCACGACACTGTGGGAAGCAGCCAGCAGAATCCAGACTGAGCCACTCTACCAACCTGCAGAGTATTTAAATATTTAAAAACTTAGTTGCTAACACTTCAAGATTTGGGTTTTAGTAAATAAAAATCCATTAGTCCAACTTGTACTGAAAATTCAAAACATCTACCAACACTATGCCATCAATATTGAAAAGACATTTATCTTGGGCCAAGTAGCAGCTACGTTGTCAAGATGGGCTCTGCTCTCTCCCATTGGCCACAGAACTCACCAGGCTCATTCTCATCACGTTACTAGAGGTTTCCAGGTTTCGGTCTCTGTGTTAAGCTCTATCTGTCATCAGTATAATGGCTGGACTTTCAGGCACCGTGTACTCTTACCGGACAGTGATTCTTTCATTCAGGTCAAACAGTTTATGACTGTTGACTCTGTATCAGGCATCAAGGACTGGGGACACACCACTAAATGAAATAGACAAGCTCATGGTTATTATATGCTAGTGTGATGGAAACGCATTATCTAATTCTGGCACTGTGACTTTCATTTCTTGGGTCCCACAGATGGAGCATCACATCCCCAAGGTTATATATAACTACGTATTAGTTACACGTAGAATAGTATCATTACATTTTCTCACTTGGTGGACAGCCCATAAAGAACACTTCCTTCTGCCCTCACATCTCACCACCACACTCCTGAAGGGCTATTTACAGCAGTTCTTTTTACTTTGTACATTATATCCAGTAGATCAAGAAAAAACATTACAAGGCATACTGAAAAGCAAAAAGAACACCCCCCCCCCCCACACACACACATACACACAATTTGGAGAAAGAGCAAACATCAGAACTATACATTGCAGGGATGTTCTGGAAATTAATTTCATATATTTATATTGTTCATTTATATCTATATTATATTCCTTTTTCTGGTCCTCATACTTTTTTTAGTTTTTGTCTTTTTAGAGCAGTTTTAGGTTCACAGCAAAATGGAGAGAAGGTACAGAAATTTCCCATATACTTCCACCCTAACACATGCATAGTCTCCTCCTCTTCAACATCTCCTCAGGGTGGTACATTTATTACAATTGATGTGCCTACATTGACCATTATTATCCCTCAAAATCCATAGTTTACCTCAGGGTTCACTCTTGGTGTTGAATATTCTATGGGTTTGGACAAGCATATAATGACACATTTATCAGTATAAGAGCATAGAGTATATTTACTGCCCTAAAAACCATCTCTGATATACCTACCCATTCATTTGTCCCCCAACCCCCAACTCCTGGCAACCACTGATCTTTTTTTTTTTTTTTTTAATATCTTTTATATTTATTGATTTTAGAGAGAGAGGAAGGGAGAGAGAGAAACATCGATGAGCAAGAACATCAATTAGCCGCCTCCTGCATGCCCTCCCACTGAGGATTGGGCCCACAACCCAGGCATGTGCCCTGACCAGGAATTGAACAGGCGACCTCTTGGTGCATGGGTTGATGCTCAACCACTGAGCCACACTGGCTGGGCAACCACTGATCTTTTTACTGTCTTCACAGTTTTTCCTTTTCCAGAGTGTCATCTAGTTAGAATCATAAAGTATGTAGCCTTTTCAGATTGGCTTCTCTCACTTAATAGTACGCATTTAAGTTTTATGCATGTTACTTCTTGGCTTGACAACTCATTTCCTTTCAGTGCTGAATGATATTCCATTGTCTAGATGTACCACAGTTTATATGAAGGACATCTTGCTTGCTTCCAAGTTTTGGTAATTATGAATAAAGCTGTATGCATATGTTATATACTTTTTTTTAGTTGTCCCATAGTCCTTGGGTATTCTGCTTTTTTAAGTCTTTGTTCTCTTTACTTTTCAGTTTTGGATGTTTCTATTGAGATTTTCTCAGGCTTAGATTTCTTTCCTCAACCATGTCTACTACGAATGGGCTGCTAATAAACTCATCAAAGACATTCTTCATTTCTGTTAGTTGGGGTATATGTGTGTGTGTGTGTTTTAATCTCTGGTGTTTCCTTTTGGTTCTTTCTTAAATTTTCTCTCTCTCTCTGCTCACATTTCCCATCTGTTCTTACATGCTGTCTACTTTATCCATTGGAGCCCTTAGTATATTAATCGTAATGGTTTTAAACCAGTCTGATAATTTCAACATCCCGGCAATGTCTGGTTCTGATGTTTGCTCTCTCCCTCTCTCTTCAAATTGGGGGTTGGTATCTTTTGTTCTTTTTGCTTTTTAGTATTTGCTTTGTACTATATCCAGTTTTTTCTTGATAACTGGATAGACTGTACTAAACAAAAAGACTGCTGTAAATATTGTTAATAACATGGTGCTGAGCGGTGCGGGCAGAGGGAAGTGCTCTTGCGACCTGTGATTAGGCCTCAGTATCTCAGTGAGCCTGTGTCTCTGGACTGAGAACTTCACAGTGTGCCTCTGGGTTTCCTCTCCCCCCTAGGCGATGAGGATGGCTAGAGTGGGCTGGAATTGAGTATTTTCCTCCCCCAGGTCAGTTCAGCCCTGATAATACTTCCCTTCCCCCCCCCCCCACCCCAGGTTAGGCCCTGGTTAATTACTTTCTCCTAAGGCAGCCCTTGTTAAGAACGGAGTGCTCTGGCATATTTCAAAGCTGGTTCCCTTTCCTCTCTTCCTGCCAGAAGCAGGAGGGGATTTTTCTCCAATATTTACTGTGGGAACCTGGTCAAAGCTCCTGGAGGTAGATCACATAAAATTGTGCCCCTCCCACCCCCTGCCAGAGTTCTTAACTCTTACAGTTGTCCACACTGAGCCTCCAGCAATTCAACTCCAGTTCAGATTTCCCTCCCTAGGGCTGGTTCCCACAGTTCTGAGTCACCGCTTGCATACATTGTCACTCTCCGTATTCACCTGCTGGTGTCTCCAGTCTTAGGGGCAGCTGTTTGCCCTGTGTCCTCACCTCCCTTACAGATCCTAGAGGAGTTGATGTTTCATTCTGTTTAGCTTTGTATTGTTAGGACAGAGTGGTGAGCTCCAAGCTCCTTACATGTGCGCCTGGAGCCCTGGTTCTAATTTCCTAGCGTGACATCTGCTGACTCTGACCTCAAGTTTCGTTGGGAAAAGAAGTGACCCTTTCAGCACAGATGGCAGAAGAGGGAAACAGTACAAAGTATCTGAGGTTTGGATAACCAGAAAATTGAGATTCCAGGAGCTTGTATGTGGACAACGCTCCGCTCAGTTCAGGAGAGTGATTCCGAGGTGATGATATTCTTGTGAAACCGTCTCTTAGGCAGCTGGGACGATGCATCTGGATGCCCATCCTCAGTCGTGTCTTACGTGTGATGGTTCGGAACTGGAGGTCTGTTACATGCTATTTAGAGAGAAGGCAAAATATATTTTAACTACTTATTTGAAAAAGAAAAAAAAAAATACTGACCCAAGTGAATTAATATCAACATTTTTTACTGGCACCTAAATTTCAGATCAATCTGTAGATATGTGTCTATCTACTTAGTGGCCCGCCGACTGCAGGGTATGAGTCCGTGGCTAGTCCACCTTGCTTCCCAGCAGGGTGCTTGTTCCACTGTCCTGTGCCCCGGCTGATTTTCAGGCAAAGGCTAATGAATATGCATATACTCCTAAGCAAAATGAAATCGAGTAGCAAGTCTGCTTTTAAGAAGACAACACGGCACTTATAAACTAAGAGCAAATTACTTCTGGATTGTGTTTGCTCCTGCTTTCCCCCTTTGGCATGGAAACAGGAGAGTGGGTTTATGAGCTGTGTGTAAGGAGAGTAAGGATGACAAAAGCTGGGATTAGTTAATGATCAAGACAGCCAAATACAAACGAAGAAGGATGCGTGAACAGAAAACAAATAGAAGATGGGGCCAAGCAGGAGGAATTTAACTTTAAATTTGACTTTAAACTGGACAACATCAGGTATGCTCCTTCGGCCCCTGGAGTAACACCCGAGCCCTGTGGACACCGTTCAGAAAGGAGAGCGGCGAGGCCAGGTTAACATAGACTTTTACAAAGTCAGTGTCTCGCCTCTGCGGTATCAGGCGTGACCGAGAGCCCCGCCGGTGTGGCTCAGTGGATGAGCATCGACCCATGCATCAAGAGGTCGCCGGTTTGATTCCTGGTCCGGGCACATGCCCAGGTGGGCCTGATCCCCAGTGTGGGGCACGCAGGAGGCGGCCAATCCATGTTCTCTCTCATCGATGTCTCTGTCTCTCTCTCCCTCTCCTTCTAAAATCAATAAAGATAAAGAGTCAGAGATTTTTGTCAGAATTCAGATGGATGTCAATTGTGGCTCATGAATAAAAATAAGGAAAGATCAATTATGAATATTTGCTTGATAGAAAAAAAAAATCTCAGAAAGGGAGGAGACTATTTCCATGTCCAAACAGTTCACTGTTGTCTAACTTAGCACCCAATTTTTGTGTTGAATTCAAACCCAAGTATTCACTTAGTCAAGTGTTGCTGGTTTAAAAAAATTCCTATGACCTCAAGAAATTTGATTCCTGCCATCCTGACCGAGTAGGGCCAGATGTACAGAATCCTGAGTTTATGAAAGGGCGCCCCCTGTAGACGGGCCTCTGTTCATTTCACCATTGTTTTCTCGCAACTTCTTGCAACTTGCCGTTCTCCTTTTTGGATAAAGCCCAACACTTGTCTAGAAGGCAGGACTCTCCAGAGGTTGGAATTTTCTCTTTCCTCTTTATCCTCATTTACTAACTTTCAGCTTTAGCCAAACTCGACTACTCCAATCTCTTGATTTTCAACCTTCTATTATTTGGTCAAGTAGCTGCCTCCGCTGCAATACTCATGACCCGGGGCCCATCTGCGTTCTCCGTTTCTTCCACGAAGCCTTGCCTGCGTCTCCAACTAGATACCTGCTCTTCCTCTTCTGAAAGCCCTTACCGCGTATCTGAATTTCTTGGCATACACGTTCTACTTCTCTTCGTACCGCTGGTATTGTGTGTGTGTTTATAAGGTGTCCCTCAAACTGTAATGCTGTGTCTCTCGTGGCAACAAGTGTTTATTTTAGGCCCTCGTGCTCTGAGAGAGGGTCCCATTGGGGCATAGGTTAGTGATGCCTCCCGAGCGCAGGGTTAGTCTGGGCGGTGTCCAGTCCTAGGGCAACAGGTGCTTCCTGCCAGGCAGGTGCTTGCATCTGTGAGTCTGTTACTTCTAACCTTACTCTTCTGAGAAGTGGGTGATCTCCCATGTTTATAACTCACACAGTAAGTTCCTCGAGCTCATGTGCACATACATGTCCGAGCCTGGCTTCTATCCCAAGACCCGCCGTCTCCGTATTCTGCTTGCTTTCTATTGGGCCCTGATATTTTTCTTGTTTTTCCATAAGTGGACATTTAGGTTTAAAAAACAGAATCTTTTTATAAATTTTATTTTCAATTGCAGTTTGCATTCAATATTATTTTATATTAGTTTCAGGTGTACAGAATCGTGGTTAGAGAATCATATACTTTATGAAGTGATCCCCCCGATGTTCCTAGCACCCAGCTGGCACCATACAGTTATTGCAGGATTGTTGACTGTATTCCCTCTGCTGTGCTGTACACCCCCATGGTCGTGTGGTAACTACCAAAGCGTACTTCTCAATCTCTTCACCTGGTTCACCATGGCCCCACCCCCTCCCCTTTGGCAACCATCAATCTGTTCTATACATCTATGAGTCTGTTTTTATTTTAGTGTTCACAGAATAATTTTGTTATGCAGAATGTATAGCTGAGTTTTTTCTTTTAAATACAGAAGCTCAACTTCTCTCTCTGCCTACCACATATCCCAAATGTTTCTCTAACATTAACTTTCTCTCTTTCTCTCCCTCCCCCTAACCCCCCACTCTAATGTACATGTCTCTTTTGCATGTGGTGGAGGTTTCTGTGTACTTAATACAAATTCTGGAAGTCCTGCTTGCTGACTCCAGGCACTTCATAGATAAAACAATAAGCTCCCTGACAATAGATGGCTGCAGTCTTTCCTACCATAATCCCCTAGACTAAGACCACTGAGACCCTCAAGGCCATTGGTCCAAGGCCACTCACACCAAGGATCTGTACCAAGGGAAGGGGCTCCCTCTAAGAGGTGACAGATTTTCTTGTACACAAGTTGGCTCTAAAGATGTTTTGGTGACAAAAAGGAGTGAACTTAGCAAATCATTGCATTTATTTCTCAAATTAATCTCTGACCCAAACCTTAAGACTACTTGTATCATGACAGAGTGAAAATATGTTAAAATGTAGACACGCACAGCTTCATTATCCCCCTTGCACAGGAGGATAGTTTCAGAGTGAAGTTTTTCCTTAGTTTGCATTTTACTTCGATTACTTACTTACTGTCTGATCTAGCCTCAATGTTACTATCTATAAAATATAAATGATATTACCTCTTTAAGGTTATTGGAATTGGATTATAAAAAGAAACTACACTCAGAATAAGTACCCAATTATTATTATTATTATTATTATTATTATTATTTTCCAAAATTTGATGGTGATGGTTCACTCATGATTGGAACAAGAGGAGAATTGAGAGGCTTCATTGATTTATATTATTTATGTTGGGGCAAAGATCATATAACATAAAATTCACTACTTTAACTATTTTGAAATATATAAGCCTGTGCCTTTAGTATAATTACAATGTTGTACAACCATCAGAATTATCTAGTTTCAGAAACTTTTAATCACCACAAAATGAAAACCATACTCATTAAGGAGTCAGACCCCATTCTGCCCCCAGGCCCTGGCAACCACTGATCTGCCTTTTGTCTCTATTGATATGTGTCATTCTGTCGATTTCATTCAAATGAAATCATACAATAAGTGGTCTTTCTTGTCTGGCTTCTTTCACTTAGTGTAATGTTTTCAAGGTTCGTTCATATTGTAGCATGTATCAGTACTTTATTCCCTTTCATGGCTGAATAATATTCCATTGTACATGATATTTTCTTTATCCATTAGTCAACTGATGGATTTAGAGTTGTTTCCACTGCAATGACATCTTTGCCTGAAGAACTCTGACTAAATAGTGGGACAATGGAACGAGCAGATTGTGTTTGGGCTATTGTGATTTCCCATCCTTTCACCTTCAAACTATTTGTCTTTAAACCTAATGTGAGTCTGTTATAGACACCATATAGTTGGCTCATGTTTCCTATCCATTCTACTAGGGAGATAATGATGGTCACAGGCACGTTAAATACCACAGAGCTCTCTTTCCTAAATCAAGTTCTTCTTTATTGAGCATTATTCTGGTTGTGGTAACTTTTTTTTTTTATTAGATTCCAGAAACCCTATCATTGCTTTTGTGGAAGGAGAGTTTGAAGCTCCATAGTCCACCATTTTTGCTGATGTCATATTGTCAATTGATTTGTCTTTTAAAAGAAGTATAGAATTTGAAGAGCACAGTTAGAGGTTCCTCTGGAAAATGAGAAAAAAGAGATTGGAGTATGTGACAGGAGTCCCCAGAACCACTCCCAGGTTTGATGACTTTCTAAGAGGACTCAGCATGGTAATAATTTTTACAGCTAAAGTACACAAAGCAAATCAGGAAAGAGAAAAGGCACATGGGCAAAATCTAGAGGAAACCAGGAATAAGCTTTAAAGAGTTCTGCCTGAAAGGTGTCAAATAGGTACACTCATTTCTCCACCAACAATTGGGACACTCCATTGATAATGACAAGCCCATTAGGAACACAGTGACTGGAGCTTTTACTGGGGGCTAGTCATGTAGAAACCCTCTGCCTGGCCCATAACAAAATTCTAGACTGGCCAAAAAAAGGTGCATGGTCAGTGTAACTCACTTGTTAGTACATACACTTTAAGCATAGTGAGCCATTCTTGTTAATAATGGTGGTGTGAACCCTTCTGAAATCCAAGGTTGCAAATATCAGCCAACCTTGCAAGTTAGTCTTTCTAGAATAGCGGTCTAAGGCCAATTATGTTAAGTATTTTTTATACAAGGCATTTGCCACCTGGTATTAACCTATGGGACATAGTAAGAGAGATTCTTAGGAAATTTTACAGTGTATTTTGTGATGTAATTTTCCTTCTTTTCTTATTTTTCTTTACCTGAGGGTTTTGATAAAGACATGTAAGTTTGTGGTAACCATAAGCAAAGCCTATAGTAGATATACAACAGAGAAAGACCAAAAAAATCTGAGCACACCACTAAAAAAAGACATTGAATGACAAAGGAAGAGAGGAAAAAACCACCAGAAAACAATAAACAAAATGGAAATAGAACATAAAGATGAACGTCTATCCTCCTCAAACTAGTCCAAAAATTTGAAGAGGAAGGAAGACTTCCAAGCTCTTTTTATGAGGCCAGCGTTATCCTAATTACAAAACCAGATAAAGACCCTACAAAGAAAGAAAATTACAGTCCAATATCCCTGATGAACATAGATGCCAAAATCCTCAACAAAATATTAACGAATCAGATCCAGCAATATATTAAAAAGATTATTTACCATGACCAAGTGGGGTTTATCCCAGGAGTGCAAGGTGGGTACAATATTTGCAAATCAATAAATGTGATACATCACATAAAATGAAAGATTAAAATTATACAATCATATCAATAGATACAGAAAAAGCATTTGACAAAATCCAGCACCCATTTTTGATAGAAACTCTCAGCAAAGTGGGAAAGAGAGAAACATCGATGTGAGAGAGACACATCAACTGGCTGCCACCCACACGGCCCCATCTGGGGCTGGGGACCAGCTGCAACTGAGGCATATGCCCTTAGTGGGAACCGAACCCAAGACTCTCCTGTCAGCAGGCTGACATTCTAACCACTGAGCCAAACTGGCCAGGGCCATAGCAGTGCTTTTTACTGTAAGATCTGGAAATAGCCCAAGTGCCCATCAGTAGATGAGTGTATAAAAAGCTGTGGTACATTTACACAATGGAATACAATGCAGCTATTAAAAAGAAGGATCTCTTATCCTTTGAGAGAGCATGAAGGGACTTGAAGAATATTATGCTAAGTGAAATAAGGCAGTTAGAGAAAGACAAGTACCACATGATCTCACTTATTTGTGGAATCTAATGAACAAAATAAACTGATGAACCAAATAGATCCAGATACATGGAAGCATGGAATAGACTGATGAATCTCAGAGGAAAGGATTCGGGGCAGGAAGAGAATAACCAAAGAACCTACATGCATGGATGCATAACCTATGGCACAGGTAACAGTGTGGTGAAGGCCCGGGTGGGGGGCAGGAGCAGGGTGGAGGGGGTCAATTGGGGATAAATGGGAGAATATCTATAATACTTTCAATAATAAAGATAAATGTAAAAAACAATTACTTTAGATGTAAATGTGCTAAATTCTCCCATAATAAAACATAGAAAGGCTGAAAGAATAAAAACAAACAAGATACATAAATATGCCACCTATGAGAAACTGACTTCATTGTAAGGACACGGACAGACGGAGAATGAAGGAATGCAAGAAGATATTCCATGCAAATGGAAGCAGAAACAAAGCTGAGGTATCTATGCTAATATCAAGGTACATAGACTGTATATAAAGACTGTAGAGTTCAGACGGTGTGGCTCAGTGGTTGAGCGTCGACCCCATGCACCAAGAAGTAGCTGGTTCGATTCCCGGTCAGGGCACATGCCCAGGTTGTGGGCCCGATCCCCAGTGGGGGCATGCAGGAGGCAGCCAATCGATGTTCCCTATTATTGATGTTTCTATCTCTCTCTCCCTCTCATTTCCTCCCTCTCTAAAATCAATAAAGAAATAAATTTTTTAAAAAAGAAAAGACTATAAAGAGAGAAAAAAGGTCATTACATAATCATAAAGGGGTCAATCCAACAAGAGGATATATAACATTGGTAAATATTTATGCAGTCAACTTAGAAGGATCTAACATATAAAGCAAATATTACCAGGCCTAAATAAAAAAAATAGGTAGTGATACAATAGTAGTAGGGGATTGTAATATTCCACGTTCATCAATGGATAGATCATCTGGACAAAAAACCAACAAGAAAACATTAGCTTTAACCAATGCATTACACTAGGTGGGCTTATCAGATATATACAGAACATTCTATCCAAAAGAAACAAAATACTTATTCTCAAATACACATGGAACATTCTCTAGTATAGGTCATATGTTAGGCACAAAACAAATCTTAATATATCTAAGAGGGTTGAAATCATATTAAATTTTCCAACCACAATGGTATAAAACAAGAAATAAAGGAAGAAAACTGGAAAATGTACAAGTATGTGGAAATTAAAATCAACCAATTGGTCAAAGACGAACTTAAAAAAGGAAATACAATATACCAAACTTACAAGATATAGTAAAAAGCAATCCCAACAGGGAAGTTCATAGTGATAAATAAGAAACAAGAAAAATAAGAAACAAGAGAAAAGAAAAATCTCACATAAGACAACCTAACTTAACACCTTAAGAAACTATTAGAAGAAGAACAAATGAAGTCCAAAGTTAGTACAAGGAAGGAAATAAAGATCAGAGCGGTGATAAATGAAAAAGACTAAAATGACAATAGAAAATATCAATGACACTAAGAATTGGCTTTTTGAAAAAATAAACAAAGTAAACAAAGCTTTAACTACATTTAACAAGTAAAAAAGAGAGAGAACTCAAAAATCAGAAATTAGGTGATGTTACTACTGACACTGCAGAAACAGAAACAATTATGTTATGAAAAATTACATGCTCAAAATTGGACTACCTAGAAGAAATAAAAAATTTCTAGAAATATACATCATACCAACATACCAAGAAGTAGAAAAATTTGAACAGACCAATTACTAGTAAGAAGACTGAGTCAGTAATCAAATACCTCTCAACAAAGAAAAGTCCAGAACTTAAAAAAGGAAAGTCCCAACAAAGAAAAGTCCAGCAGCAGACTACTTCTCTGGTGAATTCTATCAGACATTTATAGAAGAATTAATACCAATCCTTCTCAAAATGTTCCAAAAGTAGAGGAGAAGAGAACACTTCCAAACTCATTTAATGACGCCAGCATTACCCCGATCCAAAATCAGACACGAATGCCACAAAATTACAGGCCAACATTCCTGATGAACATAGATGCAAAATTCTTATGTAAAATATTAGCAAACCAAATTTAATAATACATTGAAAAGATAATATACCATAATCAAGTGGAATTTATTCCAGGGGTGCAAGGATGTTTCAACATCCGCAAATTAATCGCTGTGAGGCACTATAATAAAGTATAAAATTCCTCTGATCATTGCAATGGATACATGAAAAGTATTTAACAAAATTTGACATCTATTTATGATTTTTGAAAACTCTCAATAAAGTGGGTAAAGAGGGAATGTACCCTCAACATAATAAAAGCCGTACATGACAAGCACACAGCTAATGCGTACTCAAAGATGAAAGCTGAATGCTTTCACTCTAAGATCAGGAACAAACTAGGATGCACAATATGCCACTTTTTATTCAATATAGTATTGAATACATTCTAGCCAGAGAAATTAGGTAAGAAAAAGAAATAAAAACATTCAAAAGTAAAGGAATAAGGAACATTGTTGCTATTTGTAGATGACATGATATTACATATGGAAAACCCTAAAAACTGCACCAAAATCTGTTAAAACTAATCAATAAATTTAGTCAACTTGCAAGATACAAGTAATATGCAGAAATCTGTTGCATTCTATATTCTAATAACAAGCTTGCAGAAAGAAAAATTCAGAAAGCAGTCTCATTTACAATTTTATCAAAAATATTAAAATGCTTGGGAACAAATTTAACCAAGGAGGTAAAAAACAAACAAACAAAAAAACCTATACATTCAAAGCTGTAAGACTTTGATGAAAGAAATGAAAGAATACACAAATAAGTGAGAATATAATCTATGCTCATGGATTGGAGGAATTAATATTGTTAAAATGCCTATATTACCCAAAGCAATCTATAGATTTAATGCAACTCCTATTATAATTCCAATGACATTTTTTTCACAGAAATAAGACAATCATAATTTTGTATAAAACCACAAAAGAGCCCAAATAGTCAAAGCATCTTGAGAAAGAGCAAAGCTACAGGCATCATGCTACCTAATTTCAAACTATATTAAAAGCTAGAGTAATCAAAACAGAATGATATTGACATAAAAATAAACACACAAATAAATAGAGAGCCCAGAAATAAACCCACACATGTATGGTCAATTAAGTTATGATAAATTAGTCAAGAATAGACAGTGGGAAGAGATAGTCTTTTTAACAAATGTTGGAAATACTGGACATGCAAAAGAATTAAACAGTGACTATCTTACACCATACATAAAGATGAACTAAAAATGGATTAAATACTTTAACATAAGACCTGATGCCATAAAACTCATAGAAGAAACATTCCTTGGCATCAACCTTGGCTATGATTTTTTTGCTTTTGACACCAAAAGCAAAGGCAACAAAAGCAAAAATAAACAAGTTTCCTTCCCTGTATAGCAAAGACATCATAAAAAAAAAAAAAAAAAAAAAGAAAAAGAATGGGAACGATATTTGCAAATTATATCTGATAAGATGCTAATATCTAAAATATATAACTCATACAACTCAATCTCCGGAAAAGCAATCCAATTAAAAATAGTCAGAGAATTGAATAGACATTTTTCTAAAGAAGACATTCAGATGGCCAACATGTACATGAAAATGCTAACTTGAAAAGAAGTATGTACTCCCCCATCCCTGTTCAATGCAGTATTGTTTACAGTAGCCAAAATATAAAAATAACCTCAGTGTCCATCAATGAATGAATGGGTAGAGAAACCGTGGAATATTACAATGGTGTATTATTCAGACATAAAAAAGGAGATATTGCCATTTGTAATAACATAAATGGAACTCGCAGGCATTATGCTAAGTGAAATAAGTCAGACAGAAAAATAAATATTGCATAACACTTATACATGAACTCTAACAAATAAGGTGAAGAGTTTTCAAAATTGATGAAGGAGGTAAAAAAGTACAACAACTTCTAGTTATAAAATAAATCATGGAGATATTACATATAGCATGGCAATTATAGTTAATGCTATTGTATATTTGAAAGTTGCTAAGAGTTTAAGATCATAAAGTTCTCAACACAATAAAAAAATTGTAACTATGTGTGGTAACAGATATTAACCAGACTCATTGTTGTGATCATTTCTCAATACACAGAAATCATCATGTTATATACCAAATACAGTCATAGTAGGGGTTGGACATCAACATCGGAATTTTGAGGGGGCACAATTCAATTTGTAACATCATGTCACATCTATCCTATCGGATCCATTTCATTCATACCCCCAAAGTCTGTAGGAGGTATAAATTCTAATAGGTAAGCAAGGTTAATTGTAGTTATTCTTCATCTTATCTTATTATTTTTTCTCTCTAATAATTGTTCTTGAAACTGCTCTCGTGGTTAATTTGAATATTTAATAGTGATTAAGTGAGATACCAGCTCTTTTCAACATTCTCAGAAAAGAAGCAACACCACACAGAATCTTACTCCTTATTTTAGTTGGCTGGAACTGTCATTTTGCAACCAGACCATCTTCAAAGAACTAGGTTGAATAAATTTACCATTTTTAGAAACAAAATTATGCAAATGGTCATCTCATTTTAAAAGATTTCATAAAACTCTTTAAGTTTTATAAATTATTTTATACATGAATGAATGAATAATACAATACCCCCCCCCCCCCATCTGAAGGGAATATGTTTGAAGACCCCTAGCAGATGCCTAAAACTTGATAGGACTAAACCTTATCTATCCCCTGTCCATACATACTTTATGGCTTACTTTATGACTTGTCTTTGGCACATCCGAATTGCCAGCATCACTTCTCTTGTGCTTTGGAGCCATTATTAAGTAAAATAAGAGTTACTTGAACACAAGCACTGTGATACCTTGACAGTCCCTCTGATAACTAACAGACAGGTAGCGCTTACAGTGTGGATACACTGGACAAAGAGATGATTCACATCCCAGGCAGAATGGAGCCAGACAGCACAAAATTTCATCATGCTATTCAAACTGGCATGCAATGAAACCAAATGAATTTTTATTTCTGAAAATTATCACTGAATATCTTTGGATCACAGGTTATCCTTGGTAAATGGAACCATGGAAAGCAACACCACAGAGAAGGGGGACTACTGTATTTCTCTTTCTTACATTGCAACCTAAATGTGGTTATGCCCATGGGGGTAGGGGGAATAGAAAGAAAAGAATTACAGGTTCAAGCGAAATGCTCTTATCCAAAGTAGCAGTTGGCATTTTCAGGTAGTGTTAGACGAGATCGTGGTGAGGATTCTTAGGGCATGTCGTGACTTCCAGAGGAGGGCAGATGTGCGATGTGGTATGCTGGTCCACCAAGCTTCATGTCTCTACCCAGTCAGGGTGTGCCCAGTCAGTTACTGGTTTTGTTATAACATGGTTAATTAGCACCCTAAACAATTTAACTGGTTTTGTTCGCCTTATTTAATTTTCTCTTGGGTTTCAACCCTATGGATGTTTCAGAAGTGAAATAAACGGCCCTTGTGGTTGCTCAGCTCAGTAGGACACTGTTCTTGTGGTGACACCCTGGGGTCTTGGCTCCTGGACTTAAGCAGTACACATTGTTTTTTGTTTGTTTTGTTTTCATTTTAAATAGTTTTATCACAAGATGTTACGATTCAGTGCATTTCAGAGCACCTTGTAACAAACCTCATCAGAGTTTTAGTGACTGGTTGTAAAGTGTTACTTGAGTATTTTTCTCATAGCCAAAGCATGACTCAGTGATTGCTTAAGGTGTTAATTTGATGAAACGGTTTATCCTTAAAAGGCTGAGACATCAGGCCAGGGTTAGCTCCTATGGTGGGCTCACAGCTGAGCAAGTTGCTTTGGCAAGCTTGGCTTCTGATTTTGGTCATGGGTTTATAAACTCGGCGTTAAACTCCCTCATCCCAGCGGGGCGTCCACTGATCTAACTTGACAGAAAAATAAAGATTTCACCAGTGGCGCCCGCCTGGGGTGGCTCAGCGGAGGGAGCGTTGCCCCGGGGACTGAGAGGTCCTGGTTCAATTCCCAGTCAGGGCCCCTGCTCGGGTTTCCAGCTCAATCCCCAGCGGCAGCCGATTGATGCTTCTCTCTTACGTCGAATTCTATCTCTCTCTCCCTTCCACTGTCTCTAAAAACATCAATAAAACATATTAAAAAAAAAAAAAAAAGACAACCCGTGGTACAGTCTGAGTTAGCAAGCAAACTAGAGGAACTCAGCATATTCACCCAGTATTTATTCCACAAAAGCTCAAAAATTTGCAATCCAAAAAGGATTAGAAATATAAGACTTCTAAGGCAGAATATTGTTCACAATATACACCAACATCTCCTATTTTTTTTTTTTATCCTCATCCAAGGACATTTTTCCATTTTTTGTTCAGACAGAGTGGGGGAGAGAGAGAAGAAGAAGAGAGACAGAGAAACATTGACGTGAAAGGGACACATGGAGTGGCTGCCATCCACACGACCAATCAGGGCCGGGGACAAACCGCAACCGAGGTACGCGTTCTTAGCGGGAACCGAACCCGGGTCTCTCCGGACCGCAGGCCGACACTCTAACCGCTGAGCCAAACCGGCCAGGGCTCTCCTATTTTTTTTAAGCAGGACAATCTGATCCTCAATAGGTCCTTCAATAAGGGGTTGTGGCCCTTCGTGTGTGTCCCTAAGGCCACCAGATTCCCCCTGCCCACAGATACTATTCCATCATAAACAAGCCCTGCTGAGAACCGCTGGGCCCCCCCAGACAGGCATGCCAAGACTTCCTTCCCGGACGTTTTCCAAACCTAATGAATACTGTAGACAGAAATGCAGATCATTTTCTACCCTCCGATATTCCCTGTATCTCCCAAAGTGGAACGATGCTTTGGTGAGCATCTGGGGCAGTGAGTTTGGTTACCATTATGTGTAATTCTCGGTGATTTGGAACTTTTTACTAGCATTTTTACAGAGCCTGAATTGACCTGGGCCCACTTAATTATCTGAAGCCTCAGCCTCGGGGTAATAAACATGATTAATATAGTATTTAAGATAAGTGGCACTGGGCAGACTCCCCAGCGACTGTGGAATGTGTTAAGGTTTTGTCTTTCATGTCCACATAAGAGAAGAAAAAGAAAGCTTAGGGGAAAGGACTCATTAAACGTCCTTTGTCTAAAAACCTTGGGAAGCTTGACATCCTACTCCTCCTGACCTCGGAGTGATCACGACCACAGCCAGGGATACTGTTTTTAATGTTGCAGTTTGAGCGTGGCCCAATATTATAAAGTAAATCCACAGATTAAGCTGCCTTATAAATTTCCTGGTTCCGTTGCCTTACATTATTGGATATATTTCTGTTTCCTTTGCTTTCATAGGCCTAAATAATGAAAACTCTTTATAGTTCATCCAAAGCTCACTGACTCTGACATGTGGTATTCACATTTTGTGAGTAATTTCCAGGGTACTTCCTATTTTTCTGCTGAGCTGCACGCCAAGATAACTTTTGGAAGGTACAGCAGCATGGGTAATTGGCAATTATCCAGAATTGTGTTGGATATGTTAGGAAGGTGTTTCTATAAATTAGGGACCAATGCAAACAGGTAACTTTTATTACCTAATAATTCTTATTGGGGTGTTCCCTTACTTTATCTCCTTTTTCATATATTTACATGAAATTGCCTCAAAGAATGTTTCTTTGCCCTCTGAAAGAGCCCATCAATAGATACCAGAGACAGCCATAATTAGGTAACCTGGCCAATTAAATACGGAAACACAATATCTTGTTAGCAATTGGCATCAACTGTTAGGTGACATTTTGATAAACTGCTTCAATATAGATAGCATTTTGGTGCCTTTTCACTCCTTAAAAGGTCACAGTCTCTGAAAAGTAACATCGTGAAAGCTGATATTTAAAGGGTATAGGAAAATTCAAATAAATAGCCTGTTCCACTTTAGCTCTCCCTTCTCACGGTAAAATCCCTGAGACTCTACTGGGCCTTTTTGTTCTTCTTGTTGAGGTTTCCATTACTGTAAGGGGACGATGACATCTTTTTCTCCCTCGTCCAGATTTGCTAGCACTGAAAGTCTTCCTCTGCGTGTTCAGTTAGGAGTGTAACAGTTGACTCACTTGGTCGGATCTGTGTGAATACAAGCGCCTCCCTGCCTGAGAGACTAGCGAGACGTTAGGAACATTCTTCAGATCACTGAGGATGGTGTACCACATCGCTTCTGGGTGAACACGCCACTGACTCCAGCTTAGTGTTTCCTACAATATTCTCCACAAACTACCTGCCTGAACACAGCATCTGAAGTGCTTGATCAAAAACACAGATACTCGAGTCAAACTCCTGCTCAACTGAATCAGGCTCTCTGAACACAGAGCTGAGGATGCTTCATTATAAACTTTTTTTTTCTTTATTGATTTCAGAGACAGAGGAAAGGAGAGAGAGACAGAAACATTGATGAGAAAGGACATCGACTGGCCGCCTCCTACATGCCCACAATGGGGATCGGGCCCTCAACCTGGGCATGTGCCCTGATTGGGAATCAAACTGGTGACCTCTTGGTGCATGGGTTGACACTCAACCACTGAGCCACACTAGCCAGGCAGGATGCTTCATTTTTACAAGGTCTCCAGGTAACTCTTAAGCACACCTGTGAAACCACAGCTGCGTGCACTAACAGGTGCTCCGACCAGAGCTCGATCCTGCCTGTCTCCTCCACAGTATTCAACTTCCCATCTTCTCATCCAGCAGGAAAGTCACTTCCTAATACAACTTTAAGACAAAACAGTTGCGTTTTGCCGAAATGACCCATCCTAGACTTTTTGTCCAGCCTGATGCAAAGGACTTGTCCTTGGACAGTGTGTGCCGCTTGTGGACATTTCGGGGAAGGGTATAATATCATTATTTTATTATGAGTGGCTGATTTTGCTTTTCAGTTGTGCTATGTAGCATATGAAGTGCCACATAACCCTCATGACAGCCCTGTTGGAAAGGTCTGAGCGCTGGAGAGGACCATGACTCCACGTGGCTCTGTGTGGCCGAGGGGTCGCTGAGCTCTCATGAGCTGAACCAGCGAGTGGCCCACAATCACGAGAGTGCAGGTGGCATAACTGCTCTCTCAAAGAAGTAAGGCTGTTACTATCTTTCACCCGGGACATAATCAGTTTTGTTGTTTCTTTTTTTTTTTTAATATAACTTTTTTTCTTTTATTGAGTTTTAGAGAGAGAGGAAGAGAGAGAGAGAGAAACATCAATGAGAGAGAGCATGGATTGGCCGCCTCCTGCATGCCCCCCACTGGGGATCAGGCCCACAACCTGGGCATGTGCCCTGAAGGGAATCAAACTAGTGACCTCTTGGTGCATGGGTCGACGCTCAACCACCGAGCCACACCAGCAGGACATGTTGCTTCTAAATAAACATCTGACATTTGGTTCACAAATTGTGTAGTTTAAGTGTTCCAAAAAGCAATCTTCCCACAACAAAATAGCTAAAAAATATATCGTATGTCAGGCAAATTGCAGGGGGTTAACAAGGCTGGAACACGTTCAGATCGGGTCTCCTCATTCTTGTGCACCTGCCCTGAAGGTCAATGAAGAGGTCAAAGCTCAAACAGACCCCGATACATGTGAAGCCCATGTGGTGGCCACCTCCTACATCTTGTGGAGAAGCCCTCACCCAGCTTTGAGAATGGCAATGAGGCATACCCTTCTAACCTTAGATCATGCTCAGCAGCCTGTATATGTTTAAAGAAAGAAATGTTTGGTGAACTTCAGCTACAACTGTCCTGCTGTTTAAAATCTCTTCTCCGGGGTCCTATCTCTTACTGTCTCTCCTTCCCTATGCTTCACTAGCTCTGAAACTCTTGGGAGAAAGATTTTATCTTTTTCTTAACCATTTCTCCAGGTTCAGGGTCTTGTGCCAACTGGCTTGTTCATGCCGATTCATATTTTCGGCTTCCCCTCGTTTTCTTTGCATCTCCTGATAAGCCCTGTGCTTCCTGCCTGCCCCTTTCGGAGGCCACACAAAGCGAGACTCAGCCCTTAGCAGCAACCCCTGACTTCCCCACCCTCACACGTCTGTGGCCCTGCGCCTTGAGCACCTGCCTGCTAGTAGGTACCTCTGCCAAGTTCTCCAAACCGAGTGGCCCCTGGGTCTGGCCATTAAGGTCTATCTGGCCAGTGGCTCCCATGACAGTCCTGACAGCAAAGTAGAGAACTATTTATTGTGTTTGAAAATAACCCTGCTTCCCAATTCCCTTCCGTGGTTCTTCATTCAAATCTGTTGAGCACAACAGGAATTAAGAGACCAGTAGTTCATATTGGGGGTGCAACGGAGAAATTAATATGGATTAATATGAGGGCTGGACATATTATATTCCCTGTAGGCAGAAGACGATTCTTGGGGATGGGAAAAGGAAAGATGAGCCTACACAACAGTACAAACTAGGGAAAGTGATAAAAACGACTTCAAGAACAAAAGTATGGGAACATCATTTTTAAGAAATACTGGGCATGAGAAAGTAAAACATAAAAATAGTCAAGGGACTCATAAAGAATACTTTAATATGAAAATATAATGCTTCAGAGGAAAGTTTAGAAATAAGATTCAGAAACCAGAAAATTCACCCTTTAACACAACGAACATAACCATGTCTATTGTGTTTATTATGCATCCTCTGCTTAACTTTTTTTTTTTTTTTTTTGGCACATGATAGGAATGCTAAAATATTTTTTAAAATAAATGCATAAATGAATGAATGTAATCATTCTCGATCAGCAAAGTAAACTACATTATATAGCCAAAATATATACACTTGACATTGGTACATTCAGTAATAGTTTTAAAAATAACCCGAGTGCCTGTATCCCCAATAAATGTGGCTTTAGAAAATAATACAATTCATTTCGCTAGTAGAAGTTATTCCAATAAAGGTTAAAGACCTTGGTCATTTATCCACCTATTTTCTTCTGAAAATATGAAATGCTTTACCATTTTTAATACATTAATTTACTATTTCTTAGCACGGTTATTTTTCACATTATTTAGAGTAAATTTGTCTTCCTGCTAGAAAATTTTGCATTGTATATACACAGTGTTACTTATTGCTTGGATGATGCCCTATTAATTTAAATGGATTCCTTTTGACATAAAAATGGATCTTCACTGAAGGGCAAACACTACCTCCGTCTGTATCCAGGCTGCATTACAATTGAATCCATCACATTATACATTTATAGGTGTCTACCCGTTACACTGCTGAAATGGTCTGCCGTAAAAAATGGCCATGTGAAAAGCTGGTTTAAATTTCATGCATTTTTACTTGCAAAGTATCTGGTTAGATGAACAGAAGCCTCCAAGATGAAATCCTTTCCAACATGAATATGCTAACATGAGTCCCTGGAAGCGACACCTCAGCACTTCGTCCAGTGTCTTTCCTGTGGATTGCAGCGACGGATTTGTTTTGGGGTCAGCATGTTGAAATGCACTAAGAAGTTTTTTTTTTTTTTCAGATTCACTGTGGTAAATGGCACTAGTATCTCAGAGCCCCTGCTTGGTCTCCAAAAGCCCAATTGAGCCCTTAGGACATCTTGGCTTATTCTTATTTATTTTTATTTATTTATTTTTCCTTTATTGATTTCAGAGAGAGAGAGGAAGGGAGAGGAAGAGAGAAATGGAAACATTGATGAGAGAGAACATCGACTGGCCGCCTCCTGCATACCCGTCACTGGGGATCAGGCCCACAACCTGGGCATGTGCCTGACCAGGAATCGAACCAGCCATCTCTTGGTGCACGGGTGATGCTCAACCACTGAGCCACACTGGCTGGACTATTTTGGCTTATTCTTTAGAAATATTTGCTTGGTATATCTATGAACTGAAATGTTTTAGGTAATGAAAATGTCTTCCTTTTCCTCACTAAGCATGGAAAACCACGCCTACGAAACTGACTTCAGGCCTAAAGGCAAAGCATGTCCCTGGGGGACAAGCGTGGAGACCAGGCTTCCTCGGAAACTTGCTGTTGGAGTGCTTCTAAAAAGTGAGGGTCAAGAGTGTAGGAGAGTACCCATTGTGTGGGGTTTCATCTAGTTTTCTTATTTTTCCATAAGGTAGAAATCTCATAGGGAGGTAATTATAGCAAATAGTAACACACTAGTAGGAGAAAACAGTCACTGGGTCTTTATCTACGACTTAAACAAGAAAAAGTATTGGCTCATATTTTGTGGTTTTACTTCTAGCATAAAAAAACAACAACAAGATAGACCAGGAACTGACAATAGCAACACTAGATTGTAATCAGAACATTCGGGTATATGTTCTGGGTCTGTCTTTCCTAAATGTACGACTTCAAAAAGTCACGGGGCTCCTATTATATGCTTTTATTTAAAATTGGGACTTTCCGAAATTGGCAATTGCTTCATATATTGTACAAAAATTAAAACCAACATTTAAAAATCCCAGGTTTTGCATAAAAATATAGGTGTCTGGTCTCAGTTGCTTTATATAAAAAAATGGGGATAAAAATCTACTCCTCCGTGTCCTCATGTAGATGAAATAAGATTAAGATTTAAAATTAATATTATTTACAATTTATTAAACTCAGTATTTTTTCTTTAGTGGCTTCTTTGTCCCTTCTAGTTTTCTTAGCCCCCCCCCCTTTTTTTTTAATGATCCTAAGAATGAACCACAATATTTCATTCTCAATGCTTTGAAGATCACAGGTTCTTCAGTTAGGTTTGGCCCATGAATTCTGGCTCATATATTTTTCCAGTCAAACTATTACAAGATGGCTCCCTATGAGCCTAGGACTTGAATAAGGGGACAGAGAGTAAATCCTGAGGTGGTGAAGATATGAGTGAAGTTCAGTTTTTTTTCTTTTTCTTTAATTTCTTCCCTTCTGTCAATAAAAGCTATTAAATACCAATATATAAAAGTAATGCATATTAATGCAGATTGGCTTGGCTTACTGTGAGTTTTTAAATATAGGACCCCTACTATTCCTTTGTCTTCTAACACATTACAATATATTTTATAAAATTGTATCATCACCCTTGAAGTTGTCTGATTTTTTAAAAAAGCCTTTTCACAGAAGTTGTTGGGTCAAAAATAAGGTTGAAAATTCTAAATACCTTGAGATGCAAAAGATTTGTAGAATTCTTCCTGTAGCTGGGAGTTTGAGAACCGACTATAAATCATGTTATAACTTAAAGAGATATAAATGTGTATCAAGCAGAAAGAATTCAGTTCAGGTCTGCTGGCCCAAATACAATGGGCTGAATAGCAAAGTCCTGAGATTTTTTAGATGCATAATGTTCTTACAAATGGTCCATGCCATGCTAATAAAACTATTGTGACTAGGAGCTTTTGCAGTGGAAACTGACAGATGAGGCAGAGTTAAGTACTTTTTCAGACAAGCTACTATAGTAAATCATTAAGGTGCACAAACAATCATCCTTCATCAGTCTGCAATTTGTTTCATAGCGATTGCAAATCGAAAACCATGTAAACAAACAAATCGACAACTAATGAACATCCCCCACCGCTCACTGTAAATAGATCTACAACTTTAGAAGAACACTTTATCCAACACATTGTCAACTCATTGTAAACACATCTACAACTCATAAACAACTCATTACCCAGTATGTTGTCACCTCATTGCAATTAAAGTTGAATGTTAACTGTACTGTATGTTCCTGCTCTGAATCAGATTATACCCTAGGAAGAAAGCGGCTGAGGAGAGCCGGTTCAGAAATAAGAACACTTTTATGCGACTTCGTCCCATGTCAGTTTGATTTTTAAAATTGTTTGACTAGGCTCACGTAGAAATGGCACTGAATTCTGCCCTTTCCTCAGGTAGCCCACATTTTCCATTTGCATAGAGAAGGTAGCAGTTTCTCAGCAGAAGTTTCTTTCATGGAGGAAAAGTAAATGTGTCAAGTATTCCCCAAGCCATAGTAAAACTCACAGCTTTTACTGTAATTGCTTTGTGAGAACGGCATTTGGCATCCCTACCTGGTATATAATCTTTTGGTTGGACTGGTGTTTTTTACAGTCTACAGGATGGTTATTTTTGGAAAGCAAACATGAACTTGTGAACGTCACCACAATTCCCCCGTAATGTTCGCTTTGCCTAAGGATTTAAGTGGATTTATTCACCTTTCTCATTTGCATAATTCTTATATCCGATTCATAGGCAGTATTGGCAGATTATGCTTATGTTAGTATGCATGCAAATACATATACAACACATAAGTAGAGGGGCCAACCGCATCTGACCCATTAAACAAAGGGCCAATTCATAATATAATGGTCCAATTTTATAGCACTTTTAAGAAACTCAGACCAAGGTTCAGCTGTGTGAAAGATAGAAGAATTTGAATTGAAATTCTACTAAATGTAAATTATTTATACAGTTGAGGTATAAATATAATGTGTACATAGGACTATGATTGAACATGTTTATAAGCATCATATTCATGCCAGTCACTGCACTAGGGCTGCGGGAATAGTGAAAGATTAACCACCAATTAAGGGACCTCAGTTCCCTCTCCAGTTTTGCTTTTAAAGAAATAAGATATTTCTTAAAGTTGTATTCCAAAAGATTAGTCACAGATTCCTTCCTGGGAAAGACAATCTCTAAAGTTCTTCCCAACTCTGAGTTCTATTCTGATTTTTTTTTAAGCATTTATAGTATAGCTAGTGCCGGGTTCCTTGGAGGACATAGAAGAAGAAATGATTTTTATCTTATGAAATAGTGGGATGCATCAAGACTTTGCAGTGAGCTGATTACATCTGATTACAGTTTTTTCTCCTCCTCACTGTGTAACAGGTCCTCTCTGAGCCTTAGTTTCTCCACAATGAAATGAGATTGTAGAATAATTGTGAGGATTACAGATTATAATACTCCTTAGGTATCTAGTGCAATGCTCAGTACTGAATAAGTGTTTAATCAATAATAGTAATTATGATTACAGTGATGATGATAGAGCCAAACTAGTTTACAGTCTCTTTCTAGAGAAAACCAATAATACCAGCCCAATAAAAAAATTCATTCTCTCTTCACTCATCCCTGTATCTTTCTCCTTGTTCTCTCACCACTTTAGACGGGTCCTAATGTTACATATCATGCACATCAATGTTGTCTTAGGAAAACCCCTGTAAGGAGAGCCATGCGGATTCCATTTCCTTCTTCGGTGACATGTGCTGTGATGAAGGTGGTCTAAGTCGTTGTGCAGTACTGAAGTATAAGAGTCCAGATTTAAATATTTGAGTCAATAATATTGTCACTGCAAAATAGACTTTTGAAATCTTTCTCTTGTATATTATTCTGAGACACGAATGCACCCAATTATGAAGGAAAGCAGCCTGTTCCAGTGTAAAGGTCAGTGCGCTGGACCGAGGGGGGATAGCTTCCAGGCTTCGTTCTGCCCTTAAGCAATAATTGAGTGGGAGCCCTTAGCCCATCTGGTTGAGATTGAGCACGTGTTTCCTCAGTTGTCTCTCCCACTCCCATTTTCATATTCTTTTCAGACCATTTATTTATTCAACAAATATTTTTTGCTCATGTTCTATGGTGCCAGGGAGTCTTCCAGGCACTTGTTCCATTATGAGCAAGTTTCTGTCATCACGGAGCTGACCTGTTAGTAGATGAGACTAAGTGAAAAGGTAGAGTCTGGCCGGTGAGGCTCAGTGGTTGAGCGTTGACCCATGTACCAGGAGGTCCCAGTTTGATTCCCTGTCAGGGCACATGCCCAGGATGTGGGCCTGATCCCCGGTGGAGGGCATGAAGGAGGCGGCCAATCTATGTTCTCTCTCATTGATGTCTCTCTCTCTCTCTCTCTCTCTCTCTCTCTTTCTCTTTCCCTCTCATTTCCTCTCTCTCTCTCAATAAAGGGGAAAAAAAAAAGAAAAGGTAGAAAAGTTACTGCGATATGAAGAAGTGCTATGAAAATCCAAGCAGCAGGAGGACGGAGGGTGCTGGCAGGGCGTGTGCTGGTTCAGAGAGAATAGTGAGAGAAGTCGGCTCTGAAGGTGCCACTTGATTACAGACCTGAATTGGGTAAGAAAGAAGTCATGCATTTTTGTGGTAGACTCAATGATTATAGAATATAAGGCCTGAAAAAGAAGTTGCATCTTTCTGTTTCTCTCTATCTTAAGGCAAGCAGAATCCATTCCCACCCTTCCGCGTAGCTCCTGCCTTTGAAGGCGTAGGAAAATCATTTCTCTTATATCCAGCCTGGCTTACATTTATCACCCCTGTCCCATGTCTTATTCTAATATCAGAAAGTCAGCCTTTATAACATGTTTTCATAGGTTTAGCTTTCAATTCCCTAAGCTGCAAATCCAAATAGTACTTGTAAAAAGAAGTGTTAGGATAAACATAAAAAACACAATCATTTGTGTGAGAGAGGGCTGTGGGAGACGAGGTCAGGGACTCAGCAGAACAGCATTAGAACAGGCCAGCACAGAGGCTCTGGGCTTTGTTCTGATGGAGATGGAGTTACTCTGCCATTCTGTGCTGAACGGCCTGTAGGGGGCAATGGTTGAAGCAGAGAGAACAACCAAGAGCCTCTTGCAGTAGTAATTCAATCGAGAGATGTTGGAGACTCGAACTGGTGCAGTAGTAAGAGGGATGGTAAAAAGTGGCTTTAGCCCTGGCTGGTTTGGCTTAGCAGTTAGTGCATCAGCCTGTGGATCAAAGAGTTGCAGATTCGATTCCGGTCAAGGGCACGTACCTTCGTTGCAGTTTGTCCCTGGCCCTGGTTGGGGTCGTGCAGGAGGCAGCCAGTTGATGTCTCTCTCTCATATCAATGTTTCTCTCTCTCCCTCCCACTCTATCTGAAGATACATGTAAAAATATCCTTGGGTGAGGATTTCAAAAAAACAACACATGGCTATATTTGTGACTTTCAAACACAGAGATCCAGGACTTGACGATGGGTTAGAGGATAGTGGGAAAAGCGAGATGAAAACAGAACCTGCAGACCTGAACTGCTTGATGGGTTATGAGCTGGAGAATCTCAGGCAAGTAAGTTAACCTCTCTGATCTTTAGTTTCCTCCTCAAGTTATTACAAAGATTAAATAGGAGAGTCACCCTTCAGCAAAAGTTAGCTTCTCTCTCTTCATCCTTCCTTTATGGCACCCAACATGCTAGAAATAGCCCACTGTGCCCCAAGATTATGACATGGATTATTTTATCTGGTGATTGTTCTCAGACAAAATGCTAAAATTAAATTCTAGGATAATGAAAACAATAATATTATATCCTATAAAACACGAAAAGGTATTGGATATTCCAAAGCAGATACACTTTAGAAACCACTTTTCTCACCCAGAATCTGTGTGTTGCCAGCAGCAGTGGTTATGGCCTCACACGTGTGAGCTGCCAGCAAAGGCCCCCCCCCCCCCCCCGAGTGCAGGCCGCGCGCTGGGGACGTGGGCTGGGGACCTGGGCCGGGGACAGCATCGGTTTTCCCGAGACCTGGTGCCTGCTGGGAAACTAGGCCAGGCTTCAGAACGACTGCAGCTTCCTCAGGCCACATGCGTGGCAAACACCTAACTTCCTTAGGACTTTCTGATTTAATCAATTACCTTTTGATTTCTCCCTTCCCCAAAGATTTCTACCCAATTGTCTTTAAGTAAAGCAAAGCAGTGTGAAAATGTCAAAGCTACTCATTCTCAGGTTATCAGGTGCTCAGATCAACCACAAAGCCCAAGTGCTCATTCAAAGATGCTTTCTAGGAAGATGACACTCTTGTGACCACAGACAGCATTTCTAACCCTCACGAGTGGTATCTTTGTAGTTCAACAGGGGAGAGGATAGAAATACAGTAACGGGATGATAAGTCGGTGTTTACTGAGGACCTCTACATATCATTCACTGTTCCAACCACTTTACATTTCGTAGCTCATTTGTACACCACCCTATAAAATATGTAGTATCCTTGTAATTCCCATTTCCATAGTAAACTGAGGCATGGAGAGGCTATTGATTTATTTAGTCTAAGCATAGCTAAGTGGCCACGTCAGAATTTGAACCCAGGTCCTCTGGCCCCTGAGGCTACACTTTGAAGCATTACTCAATCCTGTCTCTATCATCATGTTTACAAAAATAAATCAAAGAACATATCGACTTATACCAAGCCATTAGAAACATTTCTCTCTGTTAGGAACAGCATCTCATTAATACTAATGTAAAGAGAGAAGGTAAGCTGAAAGGAACATGCAGGTCTGAAAGCTTATTTACACTCCTTCCTGTGTGTGGTGATCTTGACCATGTCTGCGACCGAGGCCCCTAATGCTGCCGTATAAACCATGTTGTTGCAGGGGCTCGGAGACAGTCTTTAAATCAGCTGTTCTCCCCAGCGCCTGCCAGGTCACAGCTTCTGGGTGGCCTTCCAAAGAAAACTCAACTAGAATAGACTGGAGAGTTTATGAAGTAAAAAGAAAGGATGACAAGATCTCAGCAGGGAAATACTAGTATACCTTCCACGTGAGAATTTCCAGGAAAAAAAAAAAGTTCCATTCTTACCTCTCAACTCACTCTCCTTTTTTCCCTTCCTCCACCCATTCTGTCTTTGTCCTATACACCCAGATTCCTCTTGAAGCCTGTCAGATTTCCAGATGAAAATACGTGCTGGAAATGTGCTAATGTTTTACATGTGTATAAAACAGATGTATGCACGTTACGCTCCAGGGCTAGGCACTAGGCATTGAAGACACATAGTTGCTAAGATTTGAGTCCTAGAAGTTTTATTCCACCAGGTTACTCCATAGAATGAAGGTTCAGTGTCATAACTGTTTGCTAGTAAAGAGGGTTTAGGGATGTTTCGCAACCTCTATAAAATAAATGTAAATGATTTTAATCAATGGTTCATTTTATTTTTTTCTTTCCAGTTTATTTTTTAAGATTGAGGTTTCTTAATAACAGGCATTTATTCAGTGAATCGCGTTACTTATAAAATTTAGAGTTTACCTGTAGTTTAATGCTTACAATACGATTGTTATTTAATGCCAGCTCATTCCTGGAAGCAATAGGAAGGGACGTTTTCACCAACTCCAGCAAACCTTGCACTGCCGGTATGAATGGAGCTCACCGGAGCCAGGGGAAGTTCAGGCTGTACGTTGCATTTAAAACAAGTGGATTCTGCCAGCCTCCACACCATCTGGATATTTTTTCTTCACTCTCCCATAACTCATCCTGTTCTCTTCTGTACTTTTCTTGTTCTGCTTCTTTTAAAGTCTCGTCTGAATTTGCCTATTTTGCCACTCCGTGGAGATGATCTGAGGCCATTCCTTTAAGTCTTGGCTGACTTCAGGCTAAATTCCAGATAACTGTTAGCTGGAGTTGAAATATGTACGTAGAGACGTTTTATGGAACATCTGCTGTACAAATGGAGATGCTTTTAAACAAACACCTAGTCTTTGTTTGATCTAAATAGATCTTGTTTTTCTTTGGAGTTCTCACATACGATCATGGCTACATGCCTTCTTCTACCCCTTACTCTCAAAACCGAAACCGCCCCCAATCATAAAGCAGAAAAGGGTTGTTGTTAGTGGTTTAATATCCACCCGCAGTGTTTGGTCTGCTTCTCCGCAGAAAATTTAGAAAATGCAAAAAACAAGGAATACAATAAAAATCATTGATGTTACATTTCCTTTGTAAACATAAAATATCCCAAGTGTTGGACATTTGGGTTATTTTCTCTGTTTTACCCTTACAAATTAAGTGATGAAAATTCTTGTAGGTGGTAGTTGTTAATTGGAACTGAGAACACACACAAATGTATCTTCTACCATTTGCCGTCAGATTTCCATAACCCACAGGGATTTCTCAGAAAGCAGCTTAACTACACAGTCATAGCTCGTAGGACTTAGCTTCTCTCTTCATATAGTCAGAAATTTCTATCTAAAATGTTTTAAAAAGCTAAGTTCTAAAATCATATGTTGCAGTAAGTGCTATATTATAAAATATATGTTTAAAATAACTTTCAATCTACTAATTAAATTTGTAGAAAGGAGACTATTAATGGAACACTTTGTAAATAAACATCCTTATAAACTTAGCATGGACAAAGTCTATGAGAGTCTCGGAAATGGCAAGCAGATAGTATATGCTACTTTAGTTCTCATAAGCATTGAAATGAATATCAAATATGTATAACTTACTTTATAAAAATAAATATGTGTGAATTTCTTTGGTCTTTTAAAAAACATAGATCTTTGACTCACCATATCCATTTTTATATTTACTTTAATTCCAATTTTCACAGAACATTTGGCAAACCATCAAAGAAATTACATCTTTAACAAACATTTCTTAACCATGAAAGAGTTGGATCTCTGAACTATTTCAGCTGCCGAATATGTGACCTGTGGGGTCGGAGAGTGATGGGTTAGGAGGGGAAGGGCGTAGCTTGCATGTTGGTGTGTGATAACCAGGAAGTAGGTTCAGGAGACCATGGTCCTGACAGGTCAAAACCTAGTGGAGTCAAAGATCAGGGAAACCAAAGGTTCAGAGAGCAGGTTCCCCAGAGAAACACACCCCAGAGAAGTGCAAAGCAGCAGGGTCTAAGAACCCCGCTCAGAGCCAGGGGCCAGGCTGTGGTGCCCGCCCTCGTCCAGAGCAGAGACTTACGCGGTAACCCTGAACCACTCTTTCTAGGACGGTGCTTTCTGTCATGGAGAGGCTGGCACTGGACACAGGGAGAAAGATAATGGATCCCCTTCCTGGAATTCCTATGACCTAGTTAATCAGAACAACTAGGGCACATGATTCAGAAGGCTATAAACATTAAAGCAAGTGGAACTCTCCAGTCCAGGGTTGTCAGGAGGGTTTAGGAACAGATAAGACTGGAGGACAGAGGCTCCAAAGACCTGAACTGGTCTGAACCTTGACTTGTTGGCTGTCGTCCACCAACCAGCACACACACAGCTTAAAATAGTCAGCAAAGTGTATCAGAATCAGGTCCGTAAACCAGGGTAAAAATGAGAGAGAGAAGCAAGACTGTCACCAAGGCAATGTGACAAGCACAGGCTCTTAGCCAGACCCAAATCTTACCCGTGTCGATTACATGTGACACTGATTCATTGATCAAGCTCTTTGAATTTTATTTTTTCTTCTATAAAATACTAAGAACGAGTAAGAGTACTACCTTTTGTAGGTTCTATCATGTATCAGAGACAATCTAAACAAAAGCTAAGACACATGGCTGTGCACAATAAGTAGGGGGTATTATTACTGTCATCATTATTATTACTCTAATTTAAATTTCTAGGCCAGGAATAGAGAGCAGCCTAACATTCTTCAGTAACCTTCCACTTTACCGTAGTTTGTCCAATGAACCAGCTTGCCCCAAAAGCCTGGTAAGTTGTACTCCATTCTGAAGCTCTTTTTTTTTTAATCCTCACCTGAGGACATTTTTTCATTTTTTGTTCAGATAGAGTGGGAGGGAGGGAGAGGAAAAGAGAGAGAGAGAGAGAGAGACAGAGACAGAGACAGAGACATTGACGTGAAAGGGACACATCGAGTGGTTGCCTCCCGTACAACCCTACCAGGGCCAGGGACAAACTGCAACCAAGGTACATGCCCTTAGCGGGAACCCAACCCGGGTCTCTCCAGACTGCAGGCTGACGCTCTAACCGCTGAGCCAGGGCCATTCTGAAGCTCTTAAGGACCTGGTGTAGTCAGGGTTCATTTTGTGGTCTGAAACCCAAGGTGTCAGCATTCCATAGGAGAAATCACATAAACTCATAGATGACATTTACTGAGAACCTGCTTGATGACCAGCACTGTGTTAGGTGAACTCCACATATAACTTATCATCTTATATTCACAAAACTCTGAGGTAGGCATTAGTATGTATTGTTTACAGATAAGCAAACTGAGATTGAGAATGATGTCTAGTAATTTTGTTCAGTTAATGTATCCTCCAGCACTGATACAGTGCCAGGCACATAACAAATACTAAATGAATAAATGAAGGACTTGCCTGGCTAGTGTGGCTCACTAGTTTAGCATTGACCCATGCACAAAGAGGTCGCTGGTTTGATCCTGGTCAGGGCACATGCCCAGGTTGTGGGCCTGATCCCCAGTGGAGGGCATGCAGGAGGCGGCCAATCAATGTTCTCTCTCATTGATGTTTCTTTCTCTCTCTCTCCCTCCCTCTCTCGTCTTCTCTCTCTCTCTAAATCAATAAAGAAAAAATAATTTTTTAAATAAATAAATGAATTACTTGATCTATGGACACCTAACTGGCAAGAGGTGGAACTGGGAATTGGCGCATGTTTAAGTGCAAGGCTGTGGAATAGGCAGCTTGTGTGTTCATTTGAGGGCTTATTTAATCACGACTAAACATTTATTCACATCCTTTGCACCTTTCTCTTTCAGAGGTATGGATTTTCTTGTGATTTTAAGTTATTTTGCAATTCCTGGGAAGATTCAAGGGGAAATTCACTAATTCTTTCAGTAGCCAATCACTGACTCTTTATTCTATGCCTACATTTATCAAACGGCCCTTTTAACGATGTTATGAAATAGATGATATCAATACGGGCTTGGAGGTCAGGAAGGAGGTTCCGACCAGGGGTGCAGATTTGGAACTCAATGACACAGAGTCCTCAATAAATACAGGGTGGGGCAAAAGTAGGTTTACTCTTATTGGTATGGAAACTAATATAATAACTAATCAATAATAACATCAGAATAAACTCTGGGTTTTGCATATTCACCACTGTGAACCTACTTTTGCCCCACCCTGTATGTCTGTGAAATTAATTAGTTCAGTGAGCCGTAGAAGCGGATGGGCTCACTGAAGAGGGCCGTGAAGAGCGAGAAGCCAGAAAGAAACAAGAGGCTGAGGAGCATGTAGGGAAGAGCAGAGGACATCGTAGGACATGCTGAAATGCAGCAGCAGAGGGAAGGGGAAAAAAAAAGTGACAACACTGGTCACAGAGACCAAAGTAATCATGATCTTCCAGAACCAAATGACCAGTTTTCTTTGATTTAATTGTACTTTGATTGGCAACAGCCGAAAAGCATCTGCTGTACTTACCCAGGTGCTGAAGCTATTAATTTTTGCAGGGGAGAGGTATACTAGTATCAGAAACTATATTGCAGTGTGTCTCAGGAATGAAGAAATGGTAAGGTAGATGAAGTAGTAGACACTATTCTTTTATTCATTTTTGAAAAATATGTTTTTATTGATTTTAGAGAGAAAGAGAGGGAGACAGAGAGGTGGAGAGAGAGAGAGAGAGAGCAAGAGAGAGAGAGAGAGACATCGATCAGTTGCCTCCCATACTCACCCTGACCAGGGATCACACATGCAATCCGAGGCATTTGCCCTGACTGGGAATCGAACCAGTAACCTTTTGGTGCATGGGTCAATGCTCAACCAACGGAGCTACCCAGGGTGACACCATTCTTTTAAATACTAAAGCTGTGAAGGTAAGTAGAGAGGTAGTGCACTAGGTAGAGGACTTCTAATGTTAAAAAGAAATAAAATTGCCCGGCCAGTGTGGCTCAGTGGTTGTGCATCGACTCATGCCCCAAGACGTTGCCAGTTCGATTCCCAGTCAGGGCACATGCCCAGGTTGTGGGCCTGATCCCCAGTCAGGGGCATGCAGGATGTGGCCAATCGATGTTCTCTCTCATCAATGTTTCTCTCTTTCTCTCTCTCTCTAAAACCAATAAAGAAAAAAATTTAAAAAAAAGAAATCAAATCCATATGCTGGCGGGAAAGTTGAGGCTGAAGATAAATGTTCAGTCTGGACTGAGAGAGTCTGAGGGACTTGGGAGCAGAGTGATGGTAAGCGTGGGATCCACAGTGTAGGTGGCTATTTCTGCTGTATGTACAAGGATAGAATCTTTTCACATCAAGATAAGGAGTAAAGGGAATGAGATGCCCAAACACTTGGCAGAATTAGAAGTTGAACATATTCTTTGTGAAGAGAGGCGGCTAAGATTGGGCTTGAGGGAAACAGTGGGGCCCAGAATAAATTATATAGCAAGTAAGAAGACCGAGCTGCAGGTATGTTGAGAACCTGATGAAGTTCTGATTTCCCCTGAGCCGCCTTTTTATGTGTGTGTGTGTGTGTATGTATGTATGTATGTATGTATGTATTTATTTTTATCCTCACCTAAGGACATTTTTCCATTTTTTTGTTCCAATAGAGTGGGAGGGAGAGAAAAAGAGAGACAGAAACATCGACGTGAAAGGGACATTTCAAGCGGTTGTCACCCGCACAACCCATCCAGGGCCGGGGAAAAACTGCAACCGAGGTACGTGCCCTTAGCGGGAACCGAACCCGGGTCTCTCTGGACCGCAGGCCGACGCTCTAACCACTGAGCCAAACTGGCCAGGGCTGAGCCACCTTTTTAAAAGCGATCCCCCAAATTTCTCAGATTTGTTTATACTTTAAGGTCACCAACCACAGCTGAAGTTCAAATAAACCATATTAGGATATTTTGTTAGAAGGAAGACTAAAGTTCTAATGAATATTGCAGCTAACTACTGTACTGCATTGGGTGAAACACAGTTCTTTGATTAAAATAGTAATAAAATTCCAGGATGCTACAAGTCAAATTCTTGCCATTTTTTTCAATATTCAGTAAATATAGAAGAGAACTGGAGAGGAGTATTTTTTAAATAGTGTATTGCAAATAAAGGTATGATTTTATCTACATGGATATTGCAAATACTCTAAAAAGTTTAAATTATTTAATAGGTCTAAAAATCAGGCCAAAATCAGGTTCTTTCATGTGACAGTGCTCTATGTACCACTTGAAAAACCAGCCCCAAGATTAGTAAAAAAAAAAAGAAATGTTCAGTTTTGGTTAGAAATAAGGTTTTTGGCTACAGTGGATAAGCAAACTACGGGCTAGGAAAAATCAATGCGGGATATTAATGTGGGATCGGGAAACATAGATTTGATGTATTGGAAATATTACTCACATAGTTTGGGTTTCCGAGAACCAGTAGATCGTCCACGCTTTACCCAGCCTATCATAAAGAGCTCCCCCCTGGCCGTTAGCCCGCCCTGGTAGGTCCTGTCACCGAGGGCTTTACTTTACAAAGGAGGATAAACCTACTTTTAATTACTCTGGAATGTCCTATGTAGTAATATTGAAAAGGAAAGGTATTTGGAAACATTCAGGATCCTTACTCCTAACCACACTTAAGAGAAACTTTTAAAAGAAATGTTATTGAGGCCAAGAGACATATGAAGAAATGCTCAACATCACTAATCATCAGAGAGATGCAAATTAAAACAACAATGAGGTATCACCTCACACCTGTCAGAATGGCCGCCATCAACAAATCATCAAACAACAAGTGTTGGCGAGGGTGTGGAGAAAAGGGGACTCTAATACACTGCTGGTGGGAATGCAGACTGGTGCAGCCGCTATGGAAAACAATATGGTGCTACCTCAAAAAATTAAAAATTGAACTTCCATATGACCCAGTGATCCCACTGCTGGGAATATACCCTAAGAAGCCTGAAACACCAATCAGGAAGAATATATGTACCCCCATGTTCATAGCAGCACTATTTACAATAGCTAAGATCTGGAAACAGCCCAAGTGTCCACCAGTAGACGAATGGATCAAAAAGCTGTGGTACATATACACAATGGAATACTATGCAGCGGTAAGAAAGAAAGATCTCTTATCCTTTGAGACGAAATGGAGGGACCTGGAAAGTATTATCCTAAGTGAAAGAAGCCAAGCAGAAAAAGACAAATACCACATGATCTCACTTATATACGGAATATAATGAACATAACAGTCTGAGGAATACAGTAGACTCAGACACATGGAAGTAGGGCACAGACTGACATCCCTCAGAAGAGGGGATGGGGGGTGGGGGGGTGGGAAGAGATAAACCACAGAACTTATATGCATGTATGCATGACCAATGGACATAGACAACTAAGCCGGGGACAGGGTGGAGGGGGGGTGGGGTGGGGGGTGCCAATGGGGTAAAAAGGTAAAATATCTGTAACAAAAAAATAAATAAATAAACAGAAAAAAAAAAAAAAAAAGAAATGTTATTGAGATTCATTACTTTTAACCCTCCTTGAGGGGAAAGATCATTAGGTGAAACCGCAGCGGTGGAACTGATAGGAAACCTCGGCGCAGCGTGTTTACTCTTCAGGCCACACATTCAGCTTAATACCGTCCCTTGTTCATCAGCCATCTACAGACCCATCCAGTCTAAAAGCACTTATTTCCCTAAGACACAGCACTAGTTTTCACAGATAATTTCTGCCCTCATGGTGTCCACAGTCAAATATAGGAAATCTACACTTACACAGCAAAATTACAACAGAGGGTGATACTGTAACACTAGCTGGATGCATGAAGGGAAGAAATAGCACTGGGGGAGGGGGAGCATTTTTCCTCTATTTGAGGGTCAGAAATGCCTTTTTGGAGATGACATAAGGTATTGGACGAGGGAAGTGTAGTCATGTATATGATTAAATGAGAGACTTCCTATTTCACTGACGCCTGCCATAGCAAAGAACAGAGATCACTAGAATATAATGTTCAAATCAAAACCTCCCACCCTCCATTGCCCAGACTCACTTTTTTGATCATCCTGCATTTTATGTTTTTGCCGTACTCATGGTTGGGTACTTACTTCTACGTTCACGTTTCACTGATCAGTTCCTCAAAATGCTTTATGTTTTTCTCACTAAAACGTTTTACTCTGACTCTGTCCCAAACTGAGGACTGTTCTGTGTACAATGACCTTAAATGCTATTTGAATGAATCTCCATTTATAATAGTCTGTGTGTTTTACTTCGTCACTGAAGTGAAAAACCAGGGCACAAGGATGAGATTCAAATATGTGCCCATTTTTTTCTAGATTAAAAAAAAAAAAGTCTAGAATGAAACCATTCATTATTAGATTACAGTCTCAGAAAGAGTTGCTAAATTCAAAGCAATACAATAATTAATAGGAAAACTACATGTTGAGCTGTACAGTTGTGTGTGTGTGTGCGTGTGTTTTCTGGACCATGTAATATGTTCAAAGTTTTTTGTTGACTTACTTTAATACTTAACATATTCACACTATGCATTTAGAGATTTAAATAATCTTTTTATCAGAAAGATATATTTTAAATCCTCGTGCAGTGTGGGAACACAGATGGGTACAGCCTCTGTGGAAAGCAGTATGGAGTTACCTCGAACAATTAAAAATGGAACTGCCTTATGACTCAGAGATTCCACTTCGAGCAAGATATCCAAAGAAACTCCAAACACTAATTCAAAAGAATATATGCACTCCTGTGTTCATTGTAGCGTTATTTACAATAGCCAAGATTTGGAAGCAGCCCAAGTGCCTATCAGTAGATGAGTGGATAAAAAAGCTGTGGTACATATACACAATGGAATACTACTTGGCAGTAAAAAATGAAGAAAATTTTACCTTTTGTGACAGCATGAATGGACCTGGAAAGCATTATGCTATGTAAAATAAGTCAGTCAGAGAAAGACAAATATCATATGATTTCACTCATGTGGACTCGAATGAACAAAATAAATGAACAAACAAAAAATAACAGACTCGTAGATACAGAGAACAGACTGACAGCTATTAGAGGGGATGGAGGTTGAGTTGCTGGCTGAAAAAGGTGACGAGATTTGGCACACACAAAAATAGTCATAAACACAGACAATAGCATGGTGATTACCCGAGAGAAAATGGGTGGGGGGGGGGAGGAGGTAGAAGAGGGTAAAGGAGGGATAAATGAAACTGAAGGAGCTTTGACTTTGGGTGGTGAACACACAATACAATATACAGATGATGTACCACAGAATTGTACACCTGAAACCCATATAATTTTGTTAACCAATGTCACCCCAATAAAATCAATAAAAATATCTACTTTAGATATTTTCCATTTTTCTGGCCCTAACATTTGCTTCATACTACTTTTTTTTTTTTTTTTTCATTTAAAGTACACATTTCTGCCTTGGTACACAGTTATCCCAGGCACTTTTTGAATAAAAATTCTTCTAGCGAAAATCCTGGCTTCATTACAATTCTCTTTTTAATCTGTTAAAATCCATCCAATTTCGCATTCTCTAATTGCATAGGAGATTTAGAGAAACGTCCAAGAATCTCCAGGACTCGTAACCTTTTTTCCCCCCTTCACTTGTTTCCAAACTGCATCTGTGTTGTCAGACAAAATATTGATATAGCTTGCTTAGCTAGAGTTAGTAGAATCTGGGACAGTGATTTATAGAGTAGAGGGAAATCCATGTTAAACCTTCAGGTCTGGAAGTTTAAGGTTTATGTTGATATCTATTTGGATTGGTATTTCCTTTCCTTGCTTATAAAAATAAAATGATGTGTGAACGGGTGACCCAGAAACACAAAGCCTAATGTTGAACACGGCGCTTACCACTTGCACGGCAGAAGGGGCGTCAGCACTTGACGGCTCCCCAAGTGCAACCATGTCGGCGCAGCGGAGGGCGAGAGCTGTGCCCCGAGACCGCTTGAGAAGTGAGCAGTGTCCTTCTGGACCGAGCGGGGCGAGCGTCGGGTTGGAGGCCCGCGAACTTCACATCAGACTAGACAGAGGAAGTTTGCAGTACCTCTGGAATCTGTGCACATGTCTACTTCACGTGCATGTACACACCCCAGACGTTCACAGCTTATGGGAAACAAGCATGTGTGCGCTTGTATACACATGCACACACAAGAGCACACAGAGTATGTGTGTATTTCTAAGTATACACACACGTACTATTGTCATTGTCCTCGGGGTATTGGCTTGTCAACCCAGCTGCTGAGAATCAGGCCAGATTGGCCTTTGCCTCCACAGGACGGCCGAGGCCGAGTTGTGTGTGGCAGGCAGCCAGTGCAATACATCACCGCGGCTGGGATTAGGAGGATAATACCAACAAGGCCACCAGGAATAGGAATAAATCCTTGCTGCAGAATTGTGTAGGGGGTTTTGGAGATGACTTATCTTTAAAAAAAAAATCCAAAATGACTATTTCCACAGCCAAACAGAAGGAAACAGTTGTCATCCAGAAAAAGGTGAAGGAAAGGACAGAAAGCTCTTGAACTAGGGCATGAACTTGCATGAAGCTGAGGCTCCAACCAGCAGTCCACTGGGTTGGGGGAGGGGACGGCTGTATGAAGATATTGGGACGGAAAAGAGCCTCCTCAGTTAGGATCCTGGATTCAAGTTTCCTGGCCATATTTACTGAGCTTTCCCCAGGAGGTTTCTGGGATTTAAAAATAGCTTCAGTATAGTCCAGCCAGTGTGGCTCAGTGGTTGAGCGCCAACCCATGCACCAAGAGGTCGCTGGTTCGATTCCTGGTCAGGGCTCATGCCCAGTTTGTGGGCCAGATCCCCAGTGGGGGGCATGCAGGAGGCGGCCAATCAATGTTTCTCTCTCATCGATGTTTCTATCTCCTTTTCCCTCTCCCCTCCTCTCTCTCTAAAATCAATAAAGAAAAAAAGTGTTTTTAAATAGCTTCAGTATAGAGTGTAGGTTTATACAACCTTGGTCCTTTCAGATATGAGTTAATAGCAGTAAATGAATCAAGGTTGTCCCAGCCTGTTGGTTACATTTAATCTTTCATTTGACTTTTTCACTGAGTTTCAAGGATCTGTTTCAATAAGGTAATCTTCTTCAAGAAGACTTAGTGTTTACTTTGCCAGAATCTCCTTTGGTTACTATTTGAACAACTATATAGATCTCAGAAATTATTTTAAATAGTAAGCTCATAACAATACATGAACATTTTGCTTATTAGCATAATTTTTACCAACCACATCTACTCCCCATACAAAATTACAAGAATTCAGAATTTGCTCTTGGTGGCCATCTGTTTTTTTCTGTGAACATTACTTTTAAGTCCCTTTTTGGGGGGTTGTTATTAAGATACTTTAAATCGTGATGTTCCTGCACAGCATGTCCAATAGAAATAATGATAATAAAACAAGTGTCTATAGCAATTGGCTTAGAAACAGGAGAGAGCAAGCAAAATTAGCAAATGTTTAATTCTAGGCAGAGGGTCAAACATCTCAAACATCCTCCTCCATCTGCTCTTGCATATTTTAAAAAACCCACCTTCAAGGAGTATACATTTCTTTGTGGCAACATTTTCCATAAAGTCAGATGTAACAGAAGGTTAAGTGCAGGGCTCTAGGACCACACAGACCAAGTTCAAAGCCTAGCGCTCCACTTATTTGCTGGGTGAAATTTGCAAGGTAACAACCTCTCTGTGTCCTATCTATAAAATGGCGATGATATTTGTCTAACTCATAGATTTGTTATGATTACTTCAGAATGTAGGTAATGCATTCAAAATGGTGTTTGATAAACATTTAGGATAAACACAGTGCAAGACCTTAAACCATTGGCTATTATTTTTTTTAAAATGCTGATAATTACAATCTTTTTGGCTCATTAATCTGTCTTTAGTGAAGGCTGCATCTTGATATAGTCTTTAAAATCTTTATAGGTGACCACTTCTGGTTGCATCTGTATTCATGAAAAAAATGTTATTTCCTACTACATCTGGATAAAATTTAGCTGCTCATCTTTAAATCCTGAATCAACCATTCTTAATAGGAGCAAAGGGATTTTCTGTGGAGTCAGCACAGTGTCACGTCCCAGGTTCCCAGTGGTTAGTGTGTATCTGGACTGTGGCCAAGTCTCCATTAAACTTTATATCAATCATGTTCGTTGGATTCCAATGGAAAGAATGATAAAGGAACTGAAGAGGGACATATCTTCATAAGCACTCATTGTGTGCTATTTCTAAACAGTGAACATTTGGGGACTGAGCTTCTATGTTAGAAATAGTTGTATCTTCATGTAATATAATTGCATTAGAAGCTGTATTGTTTTGGGTTCAACTACACTACCTCTGAAAAGATGCTGGTATAAGGCTACCAAGGTGCATTTTTATTGCACGCTCTTGGAGCAGGAGGTGTGCTGCTGATGCTTTTATAAGCATAGTTAGGCGTGGGCCTAACTGCAACTAGAGAAGCTCACTTAAAGGGCAGAAGGAGAAGATGATTCACTGTTTCACAACCGTCTCTTTCCTTTTATAGTATTCAACTTTTCATTGTTGTGTTCTCCTGATTCCTGAAATAATTATGGAAGTCTATTTTTAAGCTGATGTGTAAAGCTAAAAAAACTTAATCAGATTTAGTTATCATTACACATATTAATATTAGTAAACAAATGATAACAGTAGAAATAATCCATAAACCTGGATAAAAATTACATACAATAAATTTCATTGGAAACGCATTTCTTAATGAAATGGATGGGTCTGGTTTCATGTTCAGTAGCTTGGTGTATTTGTGGGTGAATATTACTGCCAGAATGAAATAGAGTTGAGCATCCATTCTATTCCTTTCCTCACGTATAGACACTGACAAAACCCCTGTCTACACAAACAGGTGGATGGAAACGGGAGGGATTTTGTTATAGTACTGCCACTCAATTATTGGTCTCCTTCTGCATTAAATGCCAAAATATCAAATAGTCAATTATCATAAAAAATTATTTCTAATGGTCTGTCAGCTAACAGCTTGACTGCACCCTCCTTCGGTTCTACTGAAAGCAAAGAATTCTCAACAACCTGCTTGAGCAAGACTTTGTCTCCCAGGCCTTAGACATGCATCGCTCTACTTGCTGGCAAGTATACCAAGCAGACTTTACAAATACCTATCAAGCAACCACTAATTATTCCTCCTCCTCTTTTACTTTGAAGTACTTTGAGTCCTGATACAAAAGAGGTTGGAAAAATAAATATATAATTAACTTCAATATATGTTTGTCAATATGTTTTTAAATATATGTTTGTCAATATGTTTTTAAATAAAATCTTTTTTTTTTAATTTATCTTATCACATGCTTTGAATATATTTTTGTCAACACTCAGAGCTCAAAATTCATTTTATTTCATTTTTGGAAAATGTTCCCCGTTTAACTTACTTGGCCAAGCCAATTCTCATTGTCTCATCAATCAATCAAATCAAATTTGCTTTTTGATAGAAAAAAGCCTGATGTTATTTTTCAATTCAAAGATGGGTTTTTATTATGCATCCCTATAACCAAACATCACTTCTGAATTCTAGCCCTGAGATGCGTTCGGTTGGCAGGTAGGTGGATATGTAGGTAGGTAGTTATAAAGATAGATAGGACATGGAGATCAGTCATAAATTCATTACCCCCTAGCCCTCCATATTTCTCTCTTTGCTTTGTTCCCAAGGGTCTCTCTAATGAGAATCAATCTTTTTCTTTCTTTTTTTTTTTTTTTTTTTTTTTACAATAGTTAGCAAAGAAAAAAGACAAGGTTCTTGGAAGAAAGTACAACCTTTGTGTCACCCACTTGACAAATATGCTTGAATTAGAATAGTACTATATCATCTTGGGGCAAACTGCCCTCTATTTTTTGTTTAAATATGTTTTTAATTGATTTTTTAGAGAGAGAGGAAGGGAGAGAGAGATAGAAACATTGATGAAAGAGACAGAAACATCAATGTGAGAAACATCAATCTGCTGTCTCCTGCACGCCCCCTACTGGGGATGGAGCCTACAACCTGGGCATGTGCCTTGACTGGGAATCGAACCAGCAACCTCTTGGTTCATGGGGTAATGCCCAGCCACACCAGCCAGGTGAAACTGCCCCTTTCTAATGTGACTGTTCATTCTTAATAAAGATATATTTAAGAAAGAGAAATGCCTTAAGTTTATGGCACTTTGGTTACAGAGCCTTCACAGACAAGTATCAAAAAGTATCCCTTGATTTGGCGTACTGAAACTTCTTACACCAGGGGGCCAGACTAATGAGTGGTAGGACTTTCTTTCGTAAAGTAGGACAGTTGTTAAATAGGAGATATGAAAGAAGAACCAGAATGATGCTTCAGCCACACCCCATTGCAAGACAAAAGTCCATGTGGATGAAGAACAGGAAATTGACTTTTTAAAAGTATTGCTGCCCCATAGACCTTGGAAAGGTATGCATCCCCAGTACCTGTATTCTGCATGAATATTGCTGGATTGTAGTCCCTCTGAATGTGGTCTTAGCTGTGGAACTAGACCAACTTCATGCTCAAGTCGAGTAAGGGACCAGCTAACTTGGTATGATTTCAAGGACTTGAGGTATTTCCCTCTCAATCTTACTGCTCCAGCTATTGATGCCTAAAATTTGCTATCAAAGATTCATTTTACTTTCATCACCCGTAAAAGTGCTTTTCCTACCCCTGGAAAGATAGCATTGAACCTTGTAAACCACTTATATCTTCAAACCCGAGTGTAAATGAGATTTTAATCCTTGTCTAAAAAATATGAGAGAAGAGCACACAAAGATTGATGGAGGTGGAGAGAGATAAGGACATAAAGAGGGCTCGCTGAACCCAGACTGTTTCATTTTGTCTAGAGCTAGTTATGTGCCGTGGCTTCCAATGCCAGGGGTCTCTTGACATCCATATGTGAGTTCCTATGACCTGCTATGCAGATGAGCGTAGCTGCATCGGTAATCACAGCCATGGTTTACTGAATGCAGCCAAGCTCCGTCTTCGTTTAGATCCCATACATACTTTACCACTACTTCAGACCGTGAAATGATCCTATGTATTAGGTATCATGATCCCATTTTAGAAAATAGACATCTCCTGCCCTGGCCAGTTTGGCTCAGCGGTTAGAGCGTTGGCCTGCGGTCCGGAGAGACCCGGGTTCGGTTCTCGCTAAGGGCACGTACTTCGGTTGCAGTTTGTCCCCGGCCCTGGTTGGTCGTGCGGGTGGCAGCCACTCGATGTGTCCCTTCACATCGATGTTTCTCTCTCTCTCTCTCCCTCCCACTCTATCTGTACAAAAAATGGAAAAATATCCTCGGGTGAGGATAAAAAAAAAAAAAAAAGAAAATAGACATCTCCTTAGTCACACAGCTAGTATGTTTGTCTGGTTTTAAAGTCTGTGGTCTTTATACTGTATGTAAATTGTCATAATCTCTATGACCGTGTTATGGTACTCAAATGCCCGCTATCCTTCCATCCTTATTTCTAGCTTCCACACACCACCAACAGTGAGTAATGCGTATAGGTGAAGATGGGGAGGTACCAGTGAGGTTCACATTCTGAACCTGCCAACCTCAGACACAGCTCCTGTTCTCATCTCTTCTGGGCAAGAGATGAAATGTTCTCTTTTCCCCACAAGATCTAGGCTCCTGTTTCTTCTTTACCAGACATGATCATCTACAACCTTGAATGCCTTTCCCCTCTACTACACAGAGAAACCCATCTAGATCAAAATCCTGTCCTGAAACTGTACACCTTTGTTCATTCAAACAAAAGCCCTGCCAATGATCAGACCCCATGAGCTTCTAATTGTTTGCTAAGATGAATCTTGTACTTTTAGCATACTCTTCAAGAGCCTCAGGCTCAACTCAGAGGACTCTTCCAACAAACGTAAGCTTTCCCCTTCAAGGAATTCCCAGACCAATTGCTGAAAAGAAAGTAAAATATTATCTGTGTTGTTTGTATTATGATTTCATATTAAAATTAATTACTAGATTTTTCTTTGAATATGATTTGTTTTAAAAGGTATAAAGCACTATGTAATTATAAATTATATGTATAATCATTCTAACAGGTTCAACTTTAAATAAATCAGAATATTAGGCAGATGGATTGTATGAAAATAAACTGAGTCTAGAAAGGGTGTATTTACTGAACAAATATATACAGGTAGGTCAAGTGTGCATCCAGGGATGAAAACAGTGCTTATAGAAAAATTATGAATAAAATAATGTCTCAACTTTTATTATTGCATAAAATGTCCTTCAGAGTTTGGGCCATATTTCCTTTTTTTTTTTTTTTTTTATAGCTTTAAATAATATAATTGATATATAACAATGTATAAGATTAAGATGTACAATGTGTTAACTTAAAACACTTATACATTGTAATACAATTACCACTATAACATTAACTAACATTTCCATCACATCACAAGATTACTATTTCTTTCTTGTGGTGAGAACGTCTCCCTTAGCAACGTTCGAGTGTATAATATGATATTGCTAAATATAATCACCGTGCTGTACATCAGATCCCCAGTACTTTTCACCTTATAACTGTAAGTTTGTACCCTTTGATCAACGTCTCCCCAGCCCTCCACCTCCCTGCCCCTGGTAACTACAATTCTCTGCTTCTATGAGTTCAGCTTTTGTAGAGTCACATATAAGAGATATCATACAGCGTTGGCCTTTCTCTGACTTATTTCACTTACAATGCTCTCAAGGTCCATTGATGCTGTCTCCAACAGCGGGATTTCCTTTTTCCTCATGGCTAAAGAATATTCCTCTGAGTGTGTGTGTGTGTGTGTGTGCATGCAGTGTGTGTGTGTGTCTGTCTGTGTATGTGGATCACATCTTCACCATTCATCCATCAAAGGACTTTTAGGTCATTGCCACAACTTAGCTCCCATGAAAAACACTGCGGTGAACGGGTGCAGATCCTCTCAGAGACCCTGTGTTCATTTCCTTTCGATATATGACCAGAAGTGGAATCGCTGGATCACGTGGTGCTTCTAGTTTTAAATTTTTGAGGAACCTCCATGCCGTTTTCCATAGTGGCTGCGTCAATTTACATTCCTACCAAGAGTGCACAAAAATTCCCTTTTCTCCACATCCTCACCAACACTTCTTATCTCTTGTCTTTTGAGAGTATCTGGGTGAACAGATGTGAGGTGATATGTCACTGTGCTTTTGATTTGCATTTCCCTGATGATTAGTGATGATGACTACCTTTCATGTGCCTGTTGACCATTTGAATGTCTTTGTTCCCTGCCTCCTTTTCAAGTTTTACTTCCTTCTCTCTCAACGCCTCACACCTATCCTCCTGAAGACCATATACTTTCTTATCTCCACATCTTTGTACATGCTGTCTTCCAAGTCTGGGATTTCCTTTCTGGTCTGTCTAATGAACTCCTCAGTCATCCTTTAAGATGTAAATTCAACTTTCCCAGGCAAAGTGGATCAAGAGGGGGCAAAAGCAGGTTTATAGTTGTGAGTATGCAAAACACAGTTTCTTCTCGTATTGTCATTTATTAATGATTGTATTATTTTCCATACAAACAGCTGTAAACCTCCATTTGCCACACCCTGTATATGGTCCTCACTGTTCCTGCAGCGTTTTACATGCACATCCACCGTCCTGACCGCGCCTGCTAACTCTTGTTATTCATTGTCTATCTGCTTTTTGCTAAGCCATTTATTAGGCACTTGACACCGACTATATCACAGTGTTATGAGTAAAATGTAATCATTGTTGATTTGTTATTCCAAGTTAATAACAACTCGCTTTGTAGTTGTAGTTTGTATTCCAGCAAATGTCACACGTCAACTTTAGAGTAAATTGGCTGAAATCCCAGTTTGTGGTAAGCATGATACTTGGCACCGGCCTAGAGTGAATGGCAGCCTCTGCCCGAGGTCCTCACCCAGTGAGCACGCAGGCCTCTGATCAACAAGTGAGAAAGGCTGATGTCAAGCAGAAGACACCCCCTAGGAGTACGTACAGGAAAATAGCACACGCCCGCTACCAGATGAAAAAGGGGTACGGGTGAGAGGTAAGGGTCCAGGAGGCTCCCACTCTGCCCACACGAGCGATATTGTGGGTCACACTGCAAACCGTGGGTTGCCTTGTAAAGCAAAGACAAATGTTGCAAGGTCATATGGCATTTGACAAGATATTCGTCAAAATCAGTCAATTTGTCAGTAGCTCCTCTAAATCTCTGAGCTCAGCAAGGAAACCGTCCTGCTGAGAGCACCCCCCCCCCCCCGCCTCCTGAATGGGAACTGCAGACAGAAGGACATACTGAGCCCGCCGTGACCGCCTGCGTTCCTTCCCCTCCAGCGGGCTCTTCCCTCGGTGCTCAACAGGAAATCTCTCCTGGGTGTTCACCTGGGGATTAGGAAACAGCAGGCATGTCTACCTTTCTCCCTGTTTTCAACCCCAGAAGAAATTATTTGGGAAAATAAACATCGAGTATGAGAAGTAACCATAACACCATCTCTACCCAAATCATAATCCATTATCTTTGATGGCAACCAAATTAATGGAATTTTACTATAAGACATATTAACCTTGTTTGATATGAGAAAAAACAAACAAATAAGACATTTTAATTAGATTTAGCAAAGCTTTACATAAATTAATATAAGGCATATCCAAAAGGCTTACTAAGGAAAATTATAGTGCTACTAGGAAGTTGTAGCTGGGGTGTGAGGGGTTAGAAATACAAACATCTTTTTAAATGTCGAAGACATGGAGACCAGTGTTTGTCTAAGTTATTTTGTCTTGTTGGCTGGTGGGTAGGAGAGAGAGAAAGGAGTCTGGGGGGGGAAATGAACAATTTTAGCATGCGTTATATTTAATATGGAGTATTATGATTTTAGTATATTCTAAAGTTAAGAGTGTAATCCATGTTAATTTGCTCAGAATTGATGTTTGACATTTGTTGCCAAGGTTTTATTTTTATGCGACTAACACAGTTTGTTATTAACTTGAATTAAAAGATTAAGAAATGATTATACTTTAATCATGAGCTTGAGATAGTCACTGTAAACTGACTAAGTAGGGGAGGAGAGACAATGCACACTATTGTCAGTAGCAGGAGCAGGCAGAGTGGTAGATGCATAAGCAAAACTCCGCAGCAGAGACCATACAGTGCATTTCACCAAGAAGTTGGATTTGGGCCTTAAAAGAGGCCTGGGAGTTCATCAAACAGTCTCAAAAGGAAATCTCGGGCTTGGGGGGCAGCGTGTGCAAAGACATGGAGATAAGAAAGTGTACAGCATTTAGGAGAATAAGTCTGGCCCTTTGATGCAATGAGACAGCATTTAGATATTATTCATAATTTTCTGTGCAAGCTGGTGGTTTCCCCCCTGGATATACACGTGAATTAACTGGGGAGATTTACACAATACTTATTCTCAGCTTCCTCACCACACACACAAACAGATAGCAAGATTTTGCAAATAAAAATACATGACGCCCACTTAAAATCAGAATTTTCAATAAACATATTTTACTACAATAATGTCCAGTGCAATTTTTAATAATAGTATTTGTTATTTACTTGAAATTCGCATTTAACTGGTGTCCAGCACTTTTTTCCTATCTTTTTGGAACAATCAAACCAGAATCCCTGAGGGGGGAGGTTTGGCCATTGGTATTTCTTAAAGTGCTCGGAGCGATTTTCTGTGCAGGCGGGATTAAGAACCACTGGTCTAAGTAATGGACAGGGGAAGAATAACATGCTTGGAAAGACCACGGGGAAGAACTTCTGATCCATTTGTGGAGTAGAATTTAAAGCAGGGACAGGCTGGTGGCGCAGTCTGTTAAGAGGAAGAATTGGTGTGTATTGAAGCAATGGTACTAGATTAGAAAAAAATGAGATTCTCGACCAGTGACAAGACGTGTTGACTCGGAACTTGTAAGAAGGGCACAGTGGGAGCAGGGGATGCTCACCGGACCCCTGCCGATGTCAGCATTGCTTAGCTCCTCCTCTTCCCCTCCCTCCTGCTTCAGTTTGGGTTTGAGCACAGCTGGCTTTTATTATCTAGGTGACCTTGGATAAGACACTTAACCTTTGTAAGATTCAATAATTCTTCCATTAAATGGGGGAGGAAATACCAGTTAATTTACTTTGGAACATTACTTGTGAGAATTAAATGAGATAATATATTTAAAACCCTCGTTATTCTGCCCAGCAGGCTAAGCATTCCATATATTTTGGCCATTGCTACTGTGTTGTTGTGATTATAAAATTAATCAACCTGATTCTGGTTGCTTTTTTCTCTTTTCCACATCCTCCCTCTATTTCTCCCCCGTTTCTGGTTTCTTACTCCTTTTCTCCCCTGTCTTCTCCCTCAATAACCACGTTTGGAATCCTGGAGTGTCAGGGGTCACCACTGGAAACAGATCCGCTAAGGCCAGTTCAGACTCATTAAAGCAACAAGACCGAATTAGGCTGAGCATGGTAGCTGATACTAGTGCTGAGATGAAATGACCCCAGAATGATTTAAAGAATCACCGAACTATTTCATTATTTCAATCTTCAGATAGCCAGTGTCAAAGAAGCAGAGGTTCAAGAATGTTTAGAGCAGAAGGAGGCTTCAGAATATATAGACCTACTGTGTTTTTACACAATCAATAGAATAGCTGCATGTAGGCACCAGCTTTACTTAATTATTTTAACCTGTAATGGTCTTGCTTTATATTAAGGACGATAACTCTTCACCTAACATTGTCCATAGGTTCTACAAGTTTAAGAGAAACAACATATGGAAAAACCAGTGTTACCACAGGCTAATTGATATAAGCAAGAGTTAAGATCCTACAGCATCTCATCAACATTATAACAAAACGACATCATTCAAGGACCTGCTATATTCTGCAAAGCCTGTGGGTGGGAGTCAAGAGGGCTGGCTCTTCCATAATTGGGTCTTGGATCAAAAGTAAAAGAACTTGGAGGGACCTGGAGAGTAGTATGCTAAGCGAAATAAGCCAATCAGAGAAGACAAATACCACATGATCTCACTTATTTGTGGAATATAATGAACAAAAAAAAGCTGATGAATAAAATAGACCCAGAGACATAGAAAGAAGTATAGTTCGAGTATGGTTCACACTGACAAATATCAGTGTGTGTGGGGGGATGAGATAAACCAAAGAATTTATATGCATGTATATGTAATATGCATGTATGTGTAATATGCATGTATGTGTAACCATGGACGTAGACAACAATGCTGGGGAGTGGGGAGATAGGGAGAAGGGTGTCTGGGGGTAAAAAGGAGAAACATCTGTAACAAAAATTAATTAATTATTTTTAAAAGTACAATAAAAGAAGAAAAAGAAATAAAAGTCATTTGGGGGCAAACTAGGAATTTGTATATGGGCTATATAGTCCATGTAATATTACGGAATGAATGGTTATTTTTCTGTGTGGCAGTGGTATTTTAGTTAAATGGGAGGATATTCTTATTTTTAGGGGTAAACTATAATGATGATAATTTACTCTCAGATGGTTTAGCAGAAACCATTTGAAATAAATACACAGGTATTTGTTTATATAGCTATTCGTGGGTAGAACACAAATATGGCAACATCGGTGAGTCTTGCTGAAAGCTGTATGTGTTATGTTACTTCTTAATAAACTTAAATAGTAAAATAAAGCAGCAAGAAGAGTAAATTTTTTAAAATCAAGACATCCAAGAAGGGGGAGGAGCGGGCTCTGGAATCAGACACACCTGGGGCCAATCCTATTTGAGTCACCTGTTTACTGCGGAGGCAACATTGGGCAGATTAGAAAGTCTCTCTAAGCCTCAATTTCCTCATATATAGAACAAGGTTAATAATAACAATACCTGGTTGTTATTTCACTGTGACTGATAGAACAATTGAGACCATAACAAAGGTGAAGTGCTCAGCACAGGGCCAGGCACACATGCTAAGAGCCCATTTACAGGTTTCGCTCACCATTGTGTCCTCAGAGTACAGTACATGGGAGTAAAAAAAAAAAAAAAGTGCTGTGTTCAATCTGTGATTTCTGTCAGGTTACTTTTTTTTTTTAATCCTCACCTGAGGATATTTTTCCATTGATTTTTCACACAGAGTGGAAGGAAGGGAGGGAAAGAAAGGAGAGAAGGAGAGAGAAACATTGATGTGAGAGAGACACATTGATTGGTTGCCTCCCTCACAACCCCGACCAGGGCTTGAACCTGCAACCCAGGTATGTGCCCTTGATCAAAATCAAACCTGCGACCCTTTGGTTCTGGGGCAGATGCTCTAACTGCTGAGCCAAACCCGCCAGGGACAGATTACTTTTTTTTAGACTTTTAAAATGTATCTGTCTGCAAGAAACTGGGACATCAGTAAAAAGCTGGACCACTCTATTGTGTGATGAATAAGGACAAACAGAGAGCTCTTTTCTGGGGACCAGATAGCATAAAGGTGGTATCCCCCCCTTACTGTCATCTCTAAAGCCAGCAATAAACAAATCATAAAAAACGTGCTTGGAAATTTCAGCTCCCCCGTAATAGCTGAAACAAAGGCGGAAAATTGCAGCTCTCTGTGTAATAACTAAGCCTCTCGTTATGTGCTGCTGTATTAAATATAAAACATTTTCATTTCCTTTGTATAGGAAATTCAATAGGACCTGAAAAGGGGGTCAACCAAGTACTGTGACTCCCACAATAAAATGTGAGTGGTGCTAATATTCCTTTTCCAACTCTTGAGACGGCAAATAACCAAAGAGATAAAATGTAGCTTTCATAAAACTAGAGGTTTGGTGGAGAATTAGCATGAGACTTGTGCTTGCAACTTGCTAACGGAAGGTTGGCCAAGAGCTCAGATTTATGCCATGAAATTTAAATGGTTTTCTCCTGAGGTTCTCTTGACAATATCATTGTATGCGGCTGAGTTAGTTTATTGGCACTTTTGTATGGGGATTGTTTTTGGAGGACTGGGGAGTGGAGGGGGTAGGGGTGAGAGTAACCTATTTCTTTAAGAAACCCAGCACTTATGGGACTCCAGGGAATTTTAAAGCCCGGAATTTGGAAGAGTAACACATGCAAGAGTCTCCAAATGGTGAGGCAGAATCAACAACATTTACAAAATTACATTGGGGGGAAAAATAACATGGTAGGATCACAGTTCTTTTGTTGGGGTGTTTATAACATAACACATGGCTTCATCTCACCAGGCTTCTGAAATTAGAATGATATTGCTAGAAGATTTTTATGGATCCGGCTTTGAATTTGCATGCAAGTTTGCAGAGAATTTTGTGCAAAGATGAGCCCTCCAATTGAATTCAGACCCAGGTATTTTAGCAGCTGGGAAAGGTTATCCATGGTGTGCCCAGTACAATATCACTAACTAACTTAGAAACAGGAGGTCGCGCGCACTGAAGTTAAGGAGGGAGGCTAGGCCTATAAGCAATTCAAGCAGAATTTAATTACAAAAAGGGTAGCTGAATAATGGCACGCATTGCTAGAGGCAGCAATAGATGCAGGAATTGTAAATCAGTTCAAAGAAGCTGCTAGTGAAAGGCAAAGAAGAAAACAAATCAACTTTCTTCAAAATATCCTAAGGTTAGCTGAGCAAGCCTCAGTGGATCCAAGTCAAGGCATTATCCTTTCCACGTCCCTGCACTTTGAAAACGACACCTAAACAGCAGTTCATTGATTTCCACAAAGGCCACAGACCTGTGTCATCCACCCAATTGAATTCTTTTGTGCGGTACATGTGCTTACCCTATATTGTCTGTCCCCTTACAATTTTATCTCCCCATGTATACATTTCTCACACCCGGGTAAGACACAATTATTTCATTCTTGCCAACATGCACTATATAATCACCTTGGGAACTGACATTTCATCCGTGCCCTTGTAATACACAAGAGGAATTAAAGGTCCATGTCCTCTGTGTCTTTAATGTTTTATCCTCTCCATGCATTTCAAGGGTAGTGGCTAAATATCAATGCAAGAAAAAAAAATTCATTGCAAGCTGGAACTTAAAAAAAAAGAGCACCTCCAATGATAATTATGCTGTTTTTAAAACGATTGTTTTTCCGGACAAAGAAACAAAAAGAAGGAAGGCCAACGTTAAAATGCCAAAATAGCAGAGGATGCCTGTGAAACGGAGCTTACAATAGGACTGCCAGAAAGCTTGAGCTAACATTAGAAACGTGGAAGTTGGCAACCCCGGGCTCACGTGCTGCAGAAGAAACAGTGTTTTTGTGTATCCCAGTTCCTGTTGGTTCTGATCCCTTGAATGTTGCCTGGGGTATTACACTCCCAATTCCAAACAAATTTCAGCGAAACCTCAAAATATTTTCAGCTATAAGAAACCAAACACGATTTCTACTGAGCATGATAAATCAGCTCACATTTCAGGGAAGCTTTAAGCATCTACTTGGAACACGGAGGTGTTAACACCGTCCCTAGGAAAGACGAGACCACTCTCAGGTCTAATCTTTAACGGTTTTGTTTCAGCTTCGTGCTTTTTCATTGCATGCGTTTACGCGATTTCGCTCCCACGCCCCTGGACTGCTCAACCCGGCCTTCGATGATCTTCCATCAGACTGCTTATTTTTAAAAAATAACTCAATTGACATTTATTGGGCAGGTGGTAGCCAGGCATCTTCTCTGTAGGGAGAGAAAATTATTTTAGGTGTTTTCCCCACTCTCCTGCCTCTCTGACTAAGTGAATTTCAGCACCTGATCCAAATCACAAAGGTCATCCATTAGCAGAAAGCAGAAACTAATTTGGCTTTCCCTGGCACCTCTCATCCGCTCTGATTGCCTAATAGTTTGCATAGTGATCAGAGCCTTGAAGAAGAGCCATGTATGCAGGTCGCATCAGAGTGTCCCCCTGCTCTGAGGGCTAACCTATAACACAACTTTGCACATGAGAATCTGCTGAGAGAGGGCGGCTGTTCATTTATTGACTGGTAAGCTTTACATTTACTTGTCTTTTTCTACAAATAAAGAATCCCAAATAAGTAGTTTGCTCTTCATTAGTAATCATAAGGCCACAGCTACTACACCAATAAAGTTATGGTGGATTTTTTTTTCTTTTGTCACACTATCTCCTCTCCTCTGTCATTAGTTCAACAACTTATCACTGAGAAAGAGTAGACCTAGAAAAGACATTTGACAGTTTTAAACCAATATTTGATTGGCATCGTGGTTACTGCGACATCGCAGATATAAATGGAACGTGTGGAGTAGATGTACCCTCCGCTTTCCAATGGCTTCTGTTATAGGAAAAGAAAAAAAAAAGAAAAGAAAAGAAAAGAAAAAAGAACAGATTGATTAAGAAAACCCAGAAGAATAAATAAAGGTGAAGAATCTGCTGATGCAGCCCTACATGAAGAATTGCATTACTTATTTTTAGATTTATGCTTAGAAGACAAAGAAATCTATATGAGCCCCTGCCTGCCTGTATCTTTCCTCCAAGCTTTAAAATTATACATATATATAGAGAGTCAATGCAATTGCTTTGACATTATTCAGAGAAATACTTCTTCATTCTTTCCGATTGATTTATAACTTCTGACCTTTTTCACCTTTGTCAAAAGTTTTCACTATGACCCAAGAGCTAGAGAACCAACATCAGTGCGGTCCTGTTTTGAGTGTCATTGTGTGGTAATCGTAGGTGGCCCCTAAACACCTTCGTCAATACTTATTGACGGGATCCACAGGCACTCTGAGTGATCCCACTCTGGGGGGGGATAAAGCAATGGCCAGTTGTGCAGGGGAAGGAGGTGGTCCAGCTGTAGGCCAGAGCTGGTGAGGCAGCATCGGGATGCTCAGGGGCCATTGACAAAACGTCAGATATTTCAAATGTCTGACTAGCTCTTTGGCTAATGCCATGCTAGGCAGAAACATGATTATTTCCTCCAAGGAACCAGCAGACACACAAACACGAAAATAAACACAGATTCTGCCTCTTTTTCTCCTTCAGTTGCTCTGTCTCTTGCTTTCTCTCTCTGCCTCGCACGCGCACACACACACACACACACACACACACAAATAGTCTACAGGGAAATTAAGCGGTGCCAACGAAACAGTGTACTGAGAAAGTTCTTGGATAAATTAACAACGCAATTACATTACATGACATGCCACAAGATGGATGAGGAAAACTTGGCTGGTATTATGTTCTGTTTTCAAATTGCAATTTATTTGAGGGTTTTAATGGATGCCTTATTAAAACATCTCGGCCCTGGTCAGGTTTCAGCATATGTCACCGTGGCCTGTGATTGATGACACCCTCTGCTGCTTCTCTTGCACATTTGCAGGGAATTTAAGCAAAGAGGGAATGAGCTGAGGCCCAGCTTTGTATTGATCGTGTGGAGGTGCGCTGCCTGGGAGCACAGTCTAATAACATTCTCTTAGCTGAACTGCTTCCCATGAAGGCATTTATTACAAGAACTAAAATGTTATATTGCTCAGAATAAAAGAATATTGTACAAACAAAAGACTTAGCAGTGCGTGGGGGAGACAGAGAGGGGCCGTGGCAGGCTACGGGACCATTCCTTGTTATCTTTCAGGAGTCACGTTTTTTAAGCGTGGATGAAAAAAAAAGAATAAAGCGATGCTGAAAAAGATAAAAGAATGAGAGAAAAATGCTGTGAGCTTTCTTCTTCTTTCAACCAGTTATACGTAACAGCTCCGTTTCAGGAGAAAGAGATCGCTAGGTGAGGATGGAGAGAGGAGCAGCCTTAAAGTCAACTGAAAAATAATTAAATATCAGGGTGGACCCGAGGACATTGTTTGCAGAGGCATCTGAAATCTTTGTCATTTTATATATGCTGTAGTTCGATTTTGACACTCTGCCGTCAAAACAGTAAAAGCTATTCTGTACTCCTAGCCACACTCTAGAAGTGTGATAGATTTCTGTCATGTTTAATTTAACTACTTTTAATTATAAAAGGGCTCCACTGGAAATTTTACTACTTGAAGTTTTAGAATCACACATTTGTTAAGAAATGTGTATTTCATATTGTTCGATAAAAAGGCATGATTCCAGTAGTATGTATGCCTTATACATGTATACACAGAGTCACAGAGATTAGGATACAAAAGGGAAATGATGAGGAAAATAAAGAATTCTCTTCTGTGCGCTCTTCTGTATTGTCTTAATTTTCAGCAATAAACACACTACTTTTAAAATCGAAAGGATAAAATGTTTTCAAAGATATTTGCAATGTCCTGATTTATAAATGAATAATTAGAAAAGTAGGTGTTCTTTGAAAGAGCCTACAATAAATATAATCTCAAGGAAAAGGATTCATTTCGCAGTAATATATGTCTCTCTGTTTTTAGTCAGCATAATCTATACATTGAAAATGTAAATAAAAAAAAGAAACAGTTGAGATGGAATGAAAATATCACAGTCCAAAACAAACAAACAAAAGTTTTAAAAAGCACAAAATAAGGACAAGAAAAGGTGCGTTGCCTTTCCAAACTCTGATAACATTAGGGTTTGTCGATCTCAGTCCGCAGATTTTTTTGCTTGACCTGCCGTGATTGCTATTATTTGAACTGCCACATTTATTATTTTGTTAGCCTTTGAGGGCCTATAAAAATCTCACCTAATTATATTGGAATCACCTAGCATCACAGCCAAAGCCGAAGAAGGTGAGAAAATGGCCAACAGCCTTCCTTAAAATGGGAGGAAAAAATAGTTCAAGAACGAACAAACAGCAGAAACAAAAAAACACTCAGGAAAGCCAGCTTTATGAGTCTCCCAAGAAATGGATACAGAAAACATTTTTTAAATGTTGACAGAAATTGTTAAGTTGTAAAAATGGATTTCCTGGCATTGTCAGTTGAATGCACCTTCTAATGTACAAAATACCAAATTTATAGTCTTTGACTAGATTGTGATAGCTTTGGTGGAGTGATGCTAGGGAAAGAGAGAGGCAAATGTTATTTAACCTTTAAGGCCTCTTTCCTCCCCCGCCCTTGGATTTTAGATTTCATATCATTATTCTTTATCTTCTCATGGGCCCTCCTCTTTTGTGATGGAATTCCAATCTGTTTATCAAAAGGGAATAACTTTCTTTTCCTTTTACTGTGGACATTGTTCTGTAATATCACAAGCGTTAGGTTCCTTTGTTCTAGAATGAATGAGGACCAACTCTCCAGCCTTGGAGAATGACATCATTGAACTTCAAGTCCATGAACATTTATTGAGCGTAGTCTATCTATAAAGCAGTGTGCGTGGCAGTAACACCATGAGTCTTTGCCTCTTTGTGGGGAGAGCCAGCTTTAAGAGCCAGGCCCTTCTCCCTATAAAATACATGTGCCCACACCTACCACAATGTAGCCACCCATCAGCCTCAGGTTACAGCGGAAGAACTGAAGCGATCAAACGACCATGAGCTATGGCCTCTGTCCTTAAAGCCGTGTGAACGGAAACAATGATCAATAATTATACAGTTCGGGCTGTGAGAAGACGTAGGGATGAAAAAATAATGCATAGGCTGTATCTTTGAGGATAATTCATGTATTGAATATGGCCTTTGAATGGCGTTTCCAAGAACACAAAGCTGATGGCGAGTTCAGAGCAGCTACGGGGGGACAGCAGCAGCACGCTGCGCACAGAGCACCGCTGGGAGACACCGGGGACAGGACAGTCTGCAGGAGCAGAATCCCATGACACTGTGGGCACAGAAGGTAAAAACACGGGTGAAGGGAAAACAGACATACAAAAAGGACAAGAGAATAAAGAATAAGAAGAGAGTGTTGTGTATACCTTAAACTAATACCACATTGTGTGTCCATTATATCTCAGCGAAATGGGGGAAATAAGAATGCTGCAGAGGACAGGAGGTCTTTAAACATTGTAACTGTTCTTTGAGTAACTTCAAGACTGAGCCCCACTCAACGCATGTAATAAGTAAACAAAAAAATGGAAACTCAGATTCCTACCCACAGGTGGTTTCGTTAATATCACAGTCTGGCTCATAACAGGTGTTATTAACCACTTCCTGGTAAGAAATATTTTGTAACCCAAACTAATATACATAGACTCACTCCAACTTTAACCTCTAAATGAATACATGTAAGTACATTCATGGTGTTTTTGTGTTATTCTCAAGTAATCCCTTTGCATTTTCAAAGTCTCAGTGGAAGAACCTGTTATTTAGAATTCTTGGTTACATTAGCGACCAATCTTGGCCAAATAAAATTTAGGTCGATTTCTTGGAAAACTGTCCAGAAGCTGAGAGCGCCAGTGAGAGGTTCGGGAACAGAATGAGGCCAGGCACGTCAGCTGAGGACCGGCTGGCCCTGTCTGCTGATTCGTTTCGCAAGGAGCCACTGGTTCGGGTCTTACCGCACACTCCACAGCCTGTGCGTTTCACACTGTGGCTCTGCTCTAAAGGCAACAAAAGAGGGAAGCCTAAGGTGCCAGCACTTTTCAAGCCTCTGCTTGCCTCCTGTTTGCTGATGTCCTTTTGGCCAAACCAAGTCATATGGTCAAACCGAGCCCACGTGGAGTGGAGACAACAGCGTGGACTTGAGAAGGGGTAACTCACTGGAGCTCTTCCTGTAACTATTACACACACCGTTTCTGGCTTCCAAAGTAGAAGGGACGCGCCTGGAATTTTCCTCCCCCAAAGTCTCCTCACAGTGAAGGGATGGGATAAAAGGGAATATTTGGAAGAAAAATGGATGTTGGGTGGCAAAATAAATGACAAATGGCCGCCATGGAATCCAAGTTAGATTTTTTAATGGAATTAACTGAATCCAGATAGGCACTATTTTATTTCTCTGAAAATGCTGGGCTGTGGACAGGTATCATCCATAGGGATTTCATGACTTTTGTAAATGACTGGTTCCCCCAATTAAATACATGTGAACTTTCAAACTAGCCAAGAAAACTATGAATTATAATCTTGGTCTATTTTTTGTGTGTGTCAACAGCCATAATAAATATTCCTCAACTGATGTAGGTTACATCTGTCTACATTTCAGTGTTTTTGTCTAAATGGTAAATAATAGACTCCAAATATTAAATTTATATTTTAAAAGAATCTCTCTGCTCAAGAAACTTATTTAATGTGTCACCCACTTTTATTTCGGTGTGCTTGGTACATAACAGCTATTGTACATGACCATAATACTGAAAGTACATTGAGAAATGAAAATAAGTAGGTATTTTCTGGCATTTTAGTGCACAAATATAACCTCTTAACCTGCAGCATCCAAAGGTTAAGTCTCAAAACTGAGTCCATTAACCTTTCTAAATGGTTGTGATATTAAAAACTGACTCTTAATAGCTATGGGTCATCATCCAACGCAATAACCATCAGCAATAAAGAATTATGGATTAAGAACATTATCTATCTATAAAATGGTCATTTATGACACAGCTGCACAGACCATCTCTAAGACGTACAGACGCCCATGGCCAAGAGTTCAGAGTTAATAATATACATTATGCTTTTATTAGTATAGTTATAATATTAGTGAGTTTTAAGAGAAAAATCATTACATTTATAAAAGGTTCAGGGTATTTACTTCAAACATGAAACTAACACAGAGGAAAATCTTCAGAATTCTCTTTCGTGGAGCTATAACTCAGCCAGGTGGAGCTAATTGACTCAGAAGGGCAAATAAAAAGGAAAATAAACATGCTTTTAAATTGTCTAGTAACTGTGCCACAGGACAGATTTGGAGAATGACCACTATATGAAAGTTTCTATGTCTTCTATCCAGTTTTTAGAAAATTGTTTATTTGGCTTGAGCTCTATTCTTTTTGTTTCTATTGTAACATAGACAGTAACTATTCCATAAATGTATATTAATTATGTGCCATCAGCAAGGATATGCTATTTTTGAGTTCCATAAATATGAATGAAAGAATCTTTGATTTCCTAATAGGGACTTAGCCTCAGTCAATATTCTTAAAGACCAGAAATTGTCAAAAAATACAATTTTACTTCTGAAAAACAAACAAACAAAAAAATGGAACTATAAAAATAACCTAGATTAGCTTTATTTTCTAAACATGTTTACTCTATTAACCTGTGTTTTCTCCTTATCCTAAAAAAGCAAGAGGAAATGTACTCAGGGCTGAAATCACATGGAAACTTCTAAGAAAAGGGAGAAAGACAAAGATACAGGGAAAAAAACACACCCAGATACAGGGATGAATGTGAGGTGTTTTGCATTTTGATCTTTAAAAAAAATCTTTTGTTGAAACATATTTATGTTTTCCTGTGTCATTTGAAATTTGTCTAGTTACGTTTTCCCCTCTACATTTAGTTAACAATTTATGTTATCATTAGAAGTATATGATTTAGGGTACAGAACTAATGTTCCATTACATTCCAAACTAACAATGAAATAAGAAAACCTTAGTGTTCAGAAACATGAGGTGTAGATTCACTCAAAGGGAGCTGCCATTTAGGCTAGATTTTTCTAAATGTGCTTAAAAACATTTACAAGCAACTTGTAAATATGCATTTTCCATTTCAAAAAGCGATAAAAAGGTAATCCTTAATAACTCTTTTAGTTATTTTTAAAAGTGCTCCCTGACCCCCAACCCACTCCCTGCTTCTAGGACTCAAGTTCTGATGAAGTTGGAACCCAAGTCTGAGAAAAGAGTCAATGACATCTTGGTCAGCAGTGGTCCTTGTCTACATGGTCTAATGCAGATTGTCTGGACCACAGCTTTCATCCAAGACTCTTCAAGATACCTATCATCAACTGCGCTCTGACTCCTTAGGCTGGGATGACTAATACCGGATCCACTACTAATATATAATGTGCAAGGCTCAGAAAAAAAAATGTGTCAATTGGAATTGCCAAAGAGAGAACTTCCTTTGGGTTTCCCTGCCCTGTATTCACACCCAACTTATTTGTAACCCCAATTTCAGGTTACACTATTACAAACCAATGCCAAAGAACTAGAAAAATTCTACAGGGTTAAATCAGTACGTCCTATCAATAAGTCGTATGCCATATTCAAATTGCTAGGTTAACAGAAAAAAAATCATCAACAAGACCCAGCAATGCTCTAATAATCACAGAAGCATAGCTTTTGATTTCTATTTCCTTTCGCAGAAACCTAAATGTTTATTTGGCATGCTAGACTATAAGCTACTTGGAAGACGGATTTACACCTTATTAACCTTTGCATCCAGCATGTCTAAAATGGCAATCAAAGCTCCAAGCATGATATTTAGAAAATGATAATAACAAGTAGTGAAAATGAGGTAGTTGATTGTTTACTATATTTTGACAGAGTTATCACAGTAAAAGCTCTTGAAGTGCTGCCAGTCATGTTCTCAATAGGGCCACAGAGTACAAATAGACTTGAGCTGAGAGCAGACAGCTTTCTTTCTTTTGGTAAATTTCCTTAGGATCTGTCCTGTAATGTGGCTAGTTTGCCAGATTGCTTTCACCACAGGATGTTTAAACAACATAATAATCAACCAAACTACGTTAAACCAAGGTCCCCAAAGGCATATATTTCATGGAATAAGTAGAAGCAATACAGTTTCACAATAAGTATAACATCATTTTAAATTCTGTTGTCAGCATTCCTAATTCTCAATGGTGCCTCATGTATTATCTCTTCATACAAATATCTAGACTTTTCTCCTGTAGTTATCTGTGTAACTTTTACAATAATGTATTGGGATTTCAGAAACAACGTCTTTTCCTCTTTTTCTTCTTCTTCATCTTTTTCATCTCCTTTACTCTTCCTCTAATTCTTCTCCCATTCCCCCTCCACATTCTCCTGTTGATTTTTGGATACTGAAAATAATAGCATGATAGATTTGCGATTTCTTCGCATTTCATTTCTTCAAATGCTGGGCAGCCAACAAGTTTCATTCCAACAACTGTCAGCTGGATCATTAACCAGGTGCTGATACAGAGGGAACGAGGATCTGTTTTACATGAGGTGTCATCATAAATTGGAAATTAGGTCAATCGCTGTTTGAGTAATTATATATAAGAATATTTAAAGTAGTCACCTTAGGAGGCTGTCTAATTATTCCAACAATAGAGTTAAAAACAAACCCCCCAAAATGAAACTTCTCTGAAGTTGTCTTCTGGGCCTATGACACATTTGATTGAATACTCATTTAGACATACATTTGAGCACTGTTTGCTTAAAAATGGTTCAAAGATTGAATTGGATAAATAGCAGCTTTATTAGAACTCACCATAAGTCCATTTTATATATATATATATATAGAAATCTTTTTAAAGTTAAATGTTCTTTCAAATAGAAATATGGTTCTGCTTAGACAATCTGGCAGGACTTGCAGTCCTTTGATGGAAGGTTGGGTTTCCATATGTCTTAAGGAACTGGATGACTGATGACTATAATATTCACCTAAAAAGGGAGCTGTCTCTGCAATCTTTTATGGCTTGGAGATTTTCTAAGAAAGGGCAGGGAATAAAGATCGTGGAGATCTTTTCCACGGGGCAGCCCCTCCTTTAGAGCACTTAATTATGAGAATTACAACAGACAACATGAAATCGCAGTAAGTCCTCACTTAACATCGGTGATAGGTTCTGTGACTTTAAGCAAAATGACCTAAAACCAAACCCACTGTACTATAGGCTAATTGACAATAACAAGAGTTAGGTTCCTACAGCATCTCATCGGAGTTATAACAAAACTCTGTTTTTCGAGGACCTGCTGTGTAACGGAGACCCTGAGCCCCTTTCATCTATTTCCAGTTGGATCTCCTGAAAAAGTAATGTCTGTGAGTGCTGTACAGCTCCTCATCTTGGCAGAGCCTGTCCGTTGCTCAGGACCGAGGTCCAGAAGTTCATGTAGAATCTCACTCGCCCTCCTGTCGCTACTACGGGGCTTTCCTCACTCCTATTCCCCACTCAGCACCTGGCACGGCGCAGAGCACGGGCGGCCCCTGGTGCGCACTGGCTAAGGGGATGAAGGGAGCAATGGGCCGCAAACCTGAGCGCACCGCCCGCGCGTTCTCCCCACAGCTGCACCTACAAAGGGAACCGGCCTTAGGAGACACCTCAGGGTACAGGCTCCCAAATGAAATATCCAAAACATCGCGATATTCCATCTTTTCCTCTCCTCTCTCCATCCTGTTTTTCAACCACTAAGATTCTGGGAACTCACTATTATTTAGACTTTGGCATAAGGCTTTCTATTTTGCTATCCTCCACTTCTCATATTCTTGAAAAAATTTTTACCAGACTGTAACACAGGGCCAGGCAAAAGTAGGTTTACAGATGTTCCTATGGAAAATAATATAATGATAAATAATAATACAAGTATAAAATCTGTGTTTCATGTACTCACAACTGTAAACCTACTTTTGTTCTACCCTGTGGGTATACAAATATGTATGTGTGTATCTATATATCTATCTATAGATCTATCTATCATCTATCTATCTATCTATCTATTTATCATCTATCTATCTATCTATCTATCTATCTATCTATCTATTTATCATCTATCTATCTATCTATCTATCTATCTATCTATCTATCTATATAACATAGGGGCTTCTAATATATTTGTATGAGTTAAAAATTATCTATTGCTCTCAGTGCCCACACCATCACGTCTAAAGCAAATTCTCTAGCTAATTACCTGTATGTTGAGCTTTTTTTCATAAAGCCTTCCTGGGTGCTCATGTTGTCAGCATCTCCAAAGGCTCTTATGAACGAGCTATGATTTGACAGCCAAGCCAACTGCGCCAGTTACCGATGTATTATTGCCTCTCGGCTCCAGAGCCATCCTTCACTGCCTGCTCGTGACAGTGGAACCTTGCTCCTTGCCAGCTGGCATGAGGTTCATCTGTGACAGTAGAGGGTTCTGGGGAACATGGAAAAGGAAGGGGTTTCTCCTCTGATCCACATGTTTTCCCTCTTCCTGTAAATTCTGCTGCACAGGTGGGTGTGAAGCTCACTTCCCTGTGGGTACCCAAAAAAAGTATTTTGTTTTGGGGCCACTTAACCAGTTTGACTCTGAAAAAAGATTACTAATGTGTCTCCGCTCATCAGAGGCAGATGTTCCATTCTCTTTATCAGTGGTTGGTTTTGGGTACACATGGGACCAGGCTCAGGGTGGTAATATATGGTAAGTGAGGAGAAATATTCAAGAGGCACTTCCAGGAGAGTTTTCTTGAACAAATATATACAAAACACAGGCAGTTAGGTGCCTTTTCTGCCTCTGGTGTTGGTGCCGGAAGATGTGGAGCCTGGAACCGAGCGGCCATCCTGAGACCAACAGGGATGGTTGTTATCCTGAAGGTGGCTGAGTGGGGAGAGGAATAGAATCTGGATCCTGGGTGATGTAACTGCGCTGGTGGGCGACCCAACCCTGAAATATCCCACCTTCAGGCTTAGTATGGGATTTAACTTTTTAAAAAAGTCACGTGTTTGGGATTTTTTCAGTTTTCTGATGAATTGCAACATAAAACACCCTAAGATGTCTCAAAATGAATTTCACAGGTGCCGCCTGCTCCACACCTATGAACCCAGAAATCCTTTTGCATGTCCTGTGGAAGGCTCATCCTTATCAGAAGCCCTTAAACTGCCAGAGCTGCATAGCAAGAGGCTTAAGGAAGCATCTGAAAACCTCCATTTACTGCTGTAACAGATGGAATCTAGAAATATTGAGATATGGAAAGAAATTCTTCTCATGATTCTAGTTCCCTCCATGCTTTCCATTTTGGTCACTTTACTTTCCTAAACCATTGAAATTATTTATTCGTTGTAGTGTAAAAAAAGACAAGACAGCAAAGCAGTTTAAAGCATAGGCTCTGGAGTCACAATATCCTTGTTCAAATCTTACCTCCTCTACCTTGAGCAAATTATATGAGACAGATAACTAATGGGGCCCATTTCCATCTATAAATGAATATAATAGTACCTGCTTCACAAGGTTATTCCTGGATATAGCCCTGATTGCAATAAACTTATTTTATATTCATTAACACCTCAATTACATTTTACCTTAACAAACAGACCGCCAATAGACAGACTTTGGGAATGTCTGGGACAATCCAGATAGAAGATTAGAGGCTTGAAGGAATAATTCTGTATGGAAATATACCTACTTATTTGGGATCACATTAAGAATTCTGAGCAGATTTTTTTTTGATGGATAAAGAAATAAGTTCTTCACCCAGAAGGGTAACTGGTGGAGGGTGTCTTTCACCTTTATACTGGAAAGAGCACTACCAAGCTGAGATGAGGGGAGTCAGTTGAAAATCACCCAGAACCTCCCCGGAGGGTGTGTGTTTCATGGGATGTCTGCAAAGACGAGTGAAATAGAACATTTTTCACATACTTTGAAGAGCAACAAGAACTATAGAAAGCCCTGCCGTTTCATTTATTTTATGTTGCCAGGTCCCACAGTTGCAGCACTGAAGATATAACCACAAAATAGTCAGAAGAATTGCAAAGGAGGACAGCTTCTCTCAAATATGTTTAAACATTTCATATAGTGGCAGAGAATAAAAAAAATAAGTAAATGATGATGACTGCTGTACCTTCAAAACATCATTCAAATCTTGAAACATTTGCAAGCGCTTATTTGCAAATATGTGATTCTGGGCTTTTTACATACCCAAACTGTAATTCTGCATGATTTAAATTCTACATGTTATATAGATACCACAAAGTTTACACAGGGACTCGAAACTCTATTTTTATGGCACATAAAGCAATATTTTCTGGTTATATTGTGCGAACCTTAAATGTTTAACTTGTTTCCTTTAAGAGTCATGGCCAGGCTGAGCACTGCACATGGTCTGACAAGGCAACAGAGAACTTGGCGACGTCACAGCCCCGCGCGTGGTTTGAGCAGTTCCGCCATGCCCTTTGGTGACTCTTGGGCATGGTCTGGCCAGTTCCCTGCACTTGGCTCCCTCCCACTCCACACCCACCAACAGAAACAACAAAGCCAAACAAAAAACAAAGTAGCTTTCAAAACATTAGACACACTGGAGAGGAGTCCTCATGTCATTAGAAAGTCTTCCGCGGTGCATTCCTGCAAGAGGCGTCGTGTTTGCGGGTTAATTCCCCAGGGGATGAGACACTCAATCCTAAGTGGGGAGGGAGTCGCGGGAAAGCCAGTAGCACCTTTTGCACGAGCTCAGAGTCTAGACCCTTCAGATTCATGCTCTACTAATTATTATTTGGCACACAGGGCTGTCCGCATGCTTATTAGTAAATCCCCTCCTTCACGGAGAAGGAGACAGTCTCATGTTTTGATACCTGCCTGTGGTAGCCTTTGACAAGTGGCGTGTCAACCAGAAGGACGAGACAGAGCCCGTGCGTGTCCTGACCTTGCGGGGACTTGCCAGCTCACTGAGCACGGGCATGCGTTCAATCGGATCCTTGTCCAGATCTCTTGAATTAAGAAACTGCTGCAGGGAGGTGGTTTTTTTTCCTTCCACTTTTTGTTTTTTTAACACTTTGTCTACATGTGAAACAAACCTCAGACAAAACGCCAGGGTCCTGCTCCGGGGAAATGGTTGGCACAGAGCTCAGCAGACGCACAGGGAACCTGGATGGCAGGAGCCGCCGGGCCGCTGGGCAGCGCCGTCTACTCTGTGCCTCGACACCCACCTTGCCTAGGATCTGATTTGGATGGATGCAGGCTGTCGGAAATTTTTATGTGTCCCTTTATTTTTTCTGATCATCTCTAAACTGTGCCCTTAAAAATAATAGCCTTTTAGAATCTCTAGTAAACTACAACTTAATCTTTCTCACCTTCTGTTCATTTTCTTCCAAGACACGCTCCTCTTGCGGGTTTCTTTGCATGAAATAAAATGTCCTCGGCCGCTTTCAAACACAAAATAAGCCCAGTTTCCTCTAATAGAGCCATTGTTACCAAAAGCAGCTGATCCGTAGTATGTAGATGGCTAATACAGGAATGTACCTACAAGATATTTTGCCCGCCCAAGAATGCCAGGATCGCCAGCATTTTTTTTCTTTTTTCCTCCTAAATTCTCTGTTAAACTAATTCTGTGTGATAGGCAAATATGTCCTCCACATGCTGGTGAATTAAAATTCAGCTTTCAGTGAATAAGATTAATTGCCTCTTCAGACAAAGCTGGATTTGCGCTCCTATTAGAGAAAGGGGAGGGGGAGCAGCGAGGGGCAGGGTGCCAGCTAGACTGCAGTATTCAGTTACACGTGAAATGATTTGTAATTCTGAGTAATCACTTAGGACAAGCCCTTGCACCATTTTATCTATACATGACTCTAGGCCAAAGTCAATACTCATAGTAAAATAATGAGATGAAGCTAACTGAGCCCTTTTATTAATGCTCCAAGGAGCAAATCTGATGCTTGAGTTTCTCCCATTGAAAGTATCCACTTCTTCCTAAAAAATGAACAAGTGGGTCAGGATGCCCAGTAGCAGCCCGGGTACCTGCTTCTGGAAAAGCAGAAATCGCCGACCCTTCCTGCCTTCCCGCTTTCTGCTTGCGCACCAGGCTTCACCCAGCTGCAGGTGAAGGCACATAAATTCTGCATTACCTCTAGGCTCATTAGAGAGATCTGGCTCTCTCCTAATAGTTTCCCCTGACTTAGGGGAACACACACACACACACACACACACACACACACACACACATACACACGGCATAGTGAACCTTAAGAGAAACAATGCACAGTCCTTTTGTCTTCTCTTCTTCAGTCTTGTAAAGAAAATAAAACGTTCTAACAAATGCACAGCTTGGTGACAGAGTCAGCATGCAACTGTTAGGGAAATGAGATGGATACCAGCTGTCCCCGTTTCCTGGGGCTGGGGCATGGGTAGGGAGAGGACGCCGGGAAGGAGGTGCGGAGGAAGGGTGTAGGGAAATCCTCACTTTGAAGTCCCAAATTCTGTTTTCCCCATGTCACTACGGATCAGATAACCAGTCTGGCAAATAGGTACTAGCATTCAATGTCTCCTGTCTAAGCAACGGGCGATGTATTACTCGTCTCTGTGCTTGTTGAAGACCTAAGATCAGTTAGGAAAAAATTTAAAATATTATCCTTAAGGTCATACTCTAAAACTTAGAGGAACTAATTTATGTGATGCATAAAATTGTCTCTTATTGGGGAAAAAAAATAGAATATTTTCACTCTCCACAGGAAAAAAAATAAGTCTAAACCAAGTTTTACTTATTAAGGCAAAATCTCCATACCTTTGTACTCCAAAAAAAAAAAAAAAAAACATAGCTAAAGGGGAAGAAAAAAAACAAAGATACCTGCATTGAAATTCCACCAGTCTCCTTAACTAGGTGCCTGCTCTAAGTCTCGTCATCTCAGTCTTCTCATTTGTGAAGAGATTACACATTTATAGGTCAAATTGTGAAGAGTAATGCTTAGTTCAACATCTAATGATAAACATGATTACCCGTATCCCTCCCCTCCCTGGATTATTCATGAATGTGACACGTCAATATAAACAGACCATGTAGAGATATCAATTAAGTTACTCCTCCTAGCATTTTTCTGATTAGAGCTTTTGGTAGGCGACCAAAATAGTTCTTTTTGATTTTTATTTGGGAGAGGCCAGCAAGCTCTCCAAAAAGCTTATATGAAATTGCCAACCAAATACTCAGTCATGAACCACAAAGAAGCTGCTAAAAGATTCAAGTACCTACATGTACAGTACATATCAAGTTCACATTAATTCCTTTTTCCTCTGTCATGACTTGATTTTGCACACAGCCTGAACTTGAAGGGGTATTTTTATTTTATTTTATTTTTTTATTGTGATGGAGATTTTAGGACACACAGTTCCTATGACAAGGTAGCTCACACTGTCCTGGGAGAAACTTTCAGTCTAACCAGGACTCAAGGTATGTAACACACACATTCACATGCGCATACACAGAGTAACTTCCCAGGCACAGGGAAAAGGGCCTTCAGATAGAAGACAAAGCATATGTAAAGTCACCAACACTTGCCCGGCCAGTGTGGCTCAGTGGTTGAGCATCAACCCATGAACCAAGAGGTCACTGGTTCGATTCCTGGTCAGGGCACATGCCCAGAACGTGGGCCAAATCCCCAGTGGGGGGCATGCAGGAGGCAGCCAGTTAATGTCCTCTCTCATCCTCTCTCTCTCTCATATCAATAAAGAAAAAAATTTTAATAAATAAAGTCACTAACATCTAAGAAAGCTTGGTATCCGGGGGAACTGCAAACACGTTCGTGTACCAGGAGCACGAAGAGTAGATAAAGAGTACCAAGAACGGAGGAAACGAGAGAGAAGCCCCGTCAGATGGTATTTATCAGAAATCCTGAAGTGTCTGCACCTGATCTGGAGGCCAGACGCTTTCAAATTTTCGTGTGAAAAAGGAATCACATAGGGAGCTTGTTAAAAATATAGAGTCTAAATCCTACCACCATCCATTCTAATTTGGAAACCCTGGTACGGTTCCAGAGACTCTGCTTTCTAACAAGCTCTCCAGGTGATTCTGATGGAAAGTGATACACAAAACTCACTTTGAGGAGCATTTGCTGCAGGATACGGGGAGTCATTAGGGATTCATCCGAGGCATGATATAATCAGATATATGGTATAAGGAGATAAGTAGTTCCCAGAGGATACACTGGAGGACACCAAGACTGGAAGGAGGCACATAATCCAATTGGGAAGCTTTTTCAATAAGTCAGGAGGGGAACAATGCGACAGAACTAAGTAGCACCATTGATAAGGTACAGGGAAGAGGCACAGGTGTTTGGTAGCACCTGGTGGCTGAGCTGCACGGAGAAGAGGGGAACGGAGCATGACTTCAGGTTTCCTGTCTTGGGTTCGGCTATGAATTATGATGTTTGCGGGTGCATTATATAGGACAATGTATGATTTGGGGAATAGGACAAAGTTTGCATATGTCAGGTTTAGTAAAGTGGTTAAAAGTATGGGCTTGGGGGTCAGATACACTGACTTTAAATTCTAACTCGGTCACTTAATTTCTGTGATGGGCAATTTGCTTCACCTCTCAGATATAAAAGTGGGGGGGAAATTCAGGAATTCTGATGCGTAAATCAGTTAGTGTAAGAAAAGATCTTAGTACAGTCCCTGAAAGGAAGTGATGAATAAATGCTAATACAGTTCATCATTATTCATTTTCATGTCATCATCATTAGGGAGCTGGAGGTATTTCATAGGCAGATGAACAGAATATACAAATGATTATTAAAACTCCATTACAGATAAGATAATGCAGAGAGAGAAACACTTGGAGAAACAAAGACTGATAGAACCCAGGGGGTTACAGATGCTTCGGCTGAGGAACTGGATGAAGCTGAGGAGTGGTCTTCATCCTCAGATAGAAAGAAAAGCAGAAGACCTTGTAGGTCAAGGGTGTAGAACAGCCGAAGACAGAGAAAACTGCCAATAGTGTCACATGCTTCAGAAAGTTTTTTTTTTTTTTTTAAATGAAAGTAAAAAAAAAAAAAGTCTATTATATTTGGGTTTTCTTTTTTAATATAAGAGGGGCAGGAGTACAGTTGCAAACTTAGAGAAATGGCCCTGGGCGGAGGAAGAAAGTCAGAATCATTGATGGAGGAGAGTCGGAGAGGTGATGAAAAATGATGAAATTGAAAAAAAAAAAAATCATGAGTAGGTGCTGGCCTTGGACAACGGAGGGAAACTTTTTCTCTTGGCTCTGAAAGGAAGAACATAAAGAAGTGGTCAAAATTCCAGAAGCCTGAGGTAGCAGAATATATAGATGAGTGTATTCCTGCCAGAAGATATCAGGTTTCTCTCTCAAACTGGAGTAAAATCTCTGGCAGAAGTGAAAGGGCTGTACTGAGAAACGGGGTAGGCACTAGCGGAGAGAGCTGAGAATGTGGAATAAGTCACAGAAACAAGGGAGTTGACCAGGACTGTAAAAGCCACCAGGCAGTACTGAGGCACAGAACAGTCTATGAGTTTATTTGGTTTTCTCCAGCTCTCCCTAAGCTTGGGTGGTTGTAAGATCAAAGAGGATGGATTGTGAATTTAATTTAATTGAACTTTTACAGAGCAGATGTGGCAGAAGGACAAAGCAATAAAAGGAGATGGTGTTGGAGAGAATGGAGTTAAAGTAATAGCCCAGGATGTAAGGGAGAAGAAAGTGAGAGCAGAGAAGCTGTAGTCTGAGAGCAAACCGAGTGCTCAAGGGATTGGGTGGCTCAGGGAGGGGAAGAAGGAGCAAAGAGGGGCAGAGGAATGGGAAAGTGGAAAGAAGGAACTGAGGGATTAGAGTGTAAATTAGGGGCATATAATTTTGGAGGGGAAGTAGTCTCCGATGTTGATAAAATTGTGTGTATGGCCATGGGCAGGGCTGACATTCAAAATGTTTTGGGTGCTGTTATCCCCAGAGGTGGAGCAGGGTCTCTGTGTTCCTCTCCACAACACCCGGGTCTGCCCTTCAGCCTCGGAACTGGGGAGAACTCCGCAGAGGTCCCATGGGAGCAGAGGGGCATGGCAGGGGGAGGGAGCATCTGCGAAGAATGTGTTTAGCATCCAGTATACCTGTTTTGCTATTTTACCAGCTAGTGTCTACTGGTTGGAGACCTCTGGCCATGAACTCGGTGACTGAAGAGGAGGGGAGATAAAGTTCATGGAGGTAGAAGAAGTTAAGAAGGGGTGCCGAATGTGTGGTCCACAGGAATGTGGAAATCACCCAGGGTGATGGCTAGAATAGATACGACACACTCTCTGGGCGTGCTTAATTCTTTCATGAATTCAGGCCAGGGCCCTGGTGATTGGTAGAAAGCATGAGGAAAATAAAAAATAAAATAAAACCAAACAAAGTGAAATAAAACAAAAACAGTATAATCAAATGCATATTATACAGTATAATCCCCCCCGCAAAGGAATCCTCAAATAAATGTAGAAATCAATGATTTAGCAATCACAACATAAAATTCAGAAAGTTGACTTTTATTCTGCTTAGAAATAGGGTAATCGGGAGATACTATTCATGGTATTTGATTTCATTTTTACTTGTACTTTTCCCCCAATGCATGGACCTAAATCTGAAGTTTACTTTGCCTCTCAGCCTGGGATATCTGGGTATTGTTCATGTTAGCTCCCATCTTATGTAACTTTTAACTCCTGGCCTCTGTCCATATAAGCGGGCATTGTTATTGTTGTTGTTATTCTTTGACACTCCAGATTAAGCAGGCTATTTTATAATACCAGTTTGATTGATTGTCGTCAGGAGACCTTCTACCTGCCTTTTCTCTAAAATGGGATCATTTGAAGAGGGTCTGAGCTGGATTTTGGAGGTGATCATTGGAATCCCACAAACCCAACTTTGTACAGCTCTTTTCCTTCTTTTTTCTTACCTATCATCTCACTTCCTACTTCCTTTCCTCTTTCTCTTTTGTTATTTCCTCCCTATTCCCCGTTCAAATCGAAGTCATTCTTAGATATTCTGAAACCACACAGGTGCTCCCTCTTCCTCATCTCCAAACATAGACTCTCTCAAAGTTGGGAGAAACAAAGAGAGACACAGAAATAAAATTCTATTTATTTGGGCACTGGGTCATCCCAATCTATTTGTACTATTCATTTGCCTGTGTGTCTTAAAAACCCAAACTAGTTATTTACTTCCCAAATGCTGCCAGTAGCCTCTGATATATCACATTGTCTGTCTTGGTTCCCTTATGTGGAAAATACCCATCACCTACCCCCATTCTCCTAAAACTGTTAACAGATTCAATAGTTTAAGCTATGATGTTAAAAAGAAAATATATTTTTAAAGTCAAACTAAACCTGATGTGACTAAGATTGGCATTATTAAAAGCATGTATTTCAAATCTCTAAGAGGTATGCTAAACATAAGTGGTTAAAATAATTTAAAATGATTCTTGGTTGTAAATGAGAATATATAAACATTTAAACCTTATCTTGGAGAGAAAATTGACTTATTTGAAGGATTTTCACATTTAGCCAATGTCTTATTTTCTATAATATAAAGATGAGAGGAAGTATTTGTATTTAGGCTTGTGTAACACTAAGAATATGTAGATTTGATACATACAAATGTGCTTAGTAAACACAGTCTTTTCTATGTTAAAAAAATAAAACAATGAATAATTCTTGATATTCCACTTAAAAATAGATTATTAGAAGAAGTATTTCAAACCCCTTATTATTTTTTTTCCCCCTCCTTCTTTGAATAACTTGGGCAGGAAACCTCAACATTTCATTTGATTATTTAAGAGTTCCCTTCGGAGTGGAAGTAGATAGAGCTTGATATCACGATGTATAAATAAATAATTTGAAGGTTTCTATGTCCAGATAAAACTCTCACATCAGATAAGTGGGTTTCATTTTATCTTTTGTTATTTTAGTGGTGGGAAGCCTAGCTTCTCCCTTCCCCCAGTGGCCCGCAGTCTTCCCAAGATCACAACCTTGGGCTTGAGGATCTCAACAACCCTTTTAATCTGATTGCCATTCTGCATCTTCATCTCTGCTCTCTCCTAGGTTCTCTCGTGAATGGAGAGGACCGATCGTCTCCCCTTCCTCTCCACCTCCGAAGCCTCACTCAGTCCACAGCGCAGGAGTCACCAACGCCAGGTTACAGGTCTGCTTCATTGTGAAAATGCGCCCGTGACCCTTCTGACGGTCAGCAACGGGGACGCAGCGGACGAGCTATCACTGTGCTCGCCGGTGACTATCCCGATGCCTGCGAGTGAGGCCGCAGCTTTATAAAGAGGTGAGTGGAACTCATTGGTTCTTTCCTTCACTTTTTTAAAAATAGTTTTTCTTTATTGATTTTAGAGAGAGAGGGAGAGAAAGATAGAAACATGGATGAGAGAGAAGATGGACTGGCCGCCTCCTGCACGCCCCCCACTGGGGATCAGGCCCGCAACCTGGGCATGTGTCCTGACCGGGAATCGAACCAGCCACCTCTTGGTGCATGGGCCGATGCTCAACCACTGAACCACACCGGCTGGGCTCCTTCACTTTTTTAAATAAACAATTGCTTAATGCCTAAAATACTCCAGAATTTGGGCTAGGCGCTAAGAATAGAAAGATAAATAAATGCATTTCCTGCCTTCAAAAACCAACAGTCAAATAAAGAGTCATGTAAATAGTTATAATGATGACAAAAAAATGAGTTATAAAATTCCATTCGGGCACAGAGGTTGGATGAACTAACAACACTGAGAGGTAGGGCAGGAATGGTCGAAGAGGGTATCGCCCAGAAGATCATGTTTGAACAGGTTTCGAAGAAAGAATGAGATCATACAAGGAAGTCATTTCAGGCAATGACACATACAAAGTTTCAACAACGATGAAAAAACAAAACAAACCATAATAAAACATGACAGTGTTACATACCTATCAATAGTTAGGTATATAAAGAACATAAGGTGCCTGTCGTCATATGGCTGAAATTGGACATTATACGTTCCTGTGAGGAAGAAATGCCATTTGTATTCAATACCAGGATTTCTACTGCTTGGTGTGTCCCCGAAGTCCCATGGCGATGCAGCAGGAGACAGATACTGCTCCCAGAATCTTCGAAAACCACCGCAGCTTTGCAATGTTTTCTAGAACAGGGACTGTGATTATCTAAGACCCATTCAAAGGAACGCCTCAGTTGGATAGGAAAAAGGTAAAGACAATTTTTCTAAGACAAAGTAAAATGTAGGTTGTCCCTGTGTAGCCCTATCACAGCATAGAACAGGATTTGTAGGAATTCTGAGAAATGTTATACCTAACAGAGCTCATCACCAAAATCTATACCACAAGCAAAATCAATTCTTTAAAGATCCTCTTTTCTTACCATACCCTGTACCCTACTGGGGCATTCCCACTGTGACAATTCTTTGGCCTCACAGGGACTGCAGTCCTTTATCCTTATTGCTTCATTACTATGTACCAACCCCTTGAAGAGTTCACTTCCCTCCTTCAATAGCTCTTGTTGCAGAGCCTTTCAAATAGTGACTCTTTTGCAAATACCCTGAATGCCCTGCGTTCTTCTTCCTTCCATCACATCTACTTTGCAAACCGCAGGAATAAATCCAACAATGCAATTTCCCTGGGCCAGCATTCATGGAGCTAAGCACAGCTGTAGAAAAATCTTACAACAGGAAAAATTGGGATCATGTTACATTAATGATCACCAGCCTCAAATGGTCATTTAACCCTGAGAGACTAAAGTGGTCTCCCACTCACCGTCACCGTGACTATTCAGTACCTTCTCTATGCCTCTCTAACGGGCTCATCCCTTCTGATCTCAGCAGATAACTTGACCTTATAATTCACTGAGAATACAGAAAGCACATAATAATTACTACATTATCTTCTCATTACTAAATCTGCATCTGTACTCGCTCACCTAGTTATCTCTCTTCTTATTACAAAGGAGGAAGTAACCCTTCTTTCCAAATTGGTCTTTTTCAGTGTTTCAAGTAACAGTTTAAAAAAAATCACCTTTCCCATTTCTCTCTAGTGGATTGTTCTCCTCAGTATGCACATAAAAATAAAAAATAAAAAAAAGACAGAGGGAGGGAATCAAACCAAAATGCTCCCTTGATTCCACATTTTCTCTCCAACTAATTTCTTATTTTAAAATTATTTTTTATTTATTTATTTTGTTTCAGATGTTTCTCCTTTTCCCCCCATTGACACCCTCCTCTCAATCCCACCCCGCGCCCACCCCCAGCTTTGTTGCGTGTGCCCATTGGTTACACATATATGCATATAAGTTCTGTGGTTTATCTCTTCCCTCCCCACCCACCCCCTCTTCTGAGGTTTGTCAGTCTGTACCCTACTTCTATGTCTCTGGGTCTATTTTGTTCATTAGTTTGTTTTGTTCATTATTCCACAAATAAGTGAGATCATGTGATATTTGTCTTTCTCTGCTTGGCTTGTTTCACTTAGGATAATACTCTCCAGGTCCCTCCCTGTCATCTCAAAGGATAAGAGATCTCTCTTTCTTACAGCTGCATAGTACTCCATTGTGTATATGTACCACTGCTTTTTTATCCATTCGTCTACTGATGGACACTTGGGCTGTTTCCAGATCTTAGCTATTGTAAATAGTACTGCTATGAACATAACTAATTTCTGATATGTAATTTCTCAGCTTCCCTTTAAACCCAAATTCAACCTCATCACTTCTCAGGGCAATCTCACTTTCACTGCTGCGACCCCCGTTCTTTCTTGGGTCACCAGTGATTTACATCACCAAAGCAGTTCTTGTGTTGCTCAGCCGCACTCACGTCCTTCCCCACGCCTTCCTTCCTGACACACCTCTTTGCTTCTGCAGCGATACTGCTCCTGCTCATATTTCTATTCCTTTGGTTCTTCCTTCTTTGATGCAAAGCAGGGCCTGAGTTGAGGATTTGTGTGCATGTAGTTGATTTGCGAGGTGATCCAAGGGAATGGGTGTTAGGGACTTGGTAGAGTAAAACAGGCAAGGAGGAGAAAGCAATAGATGTGTATATTATTAAGGTCAATGTAAACAAGAGGGGTAAAGAGACTAATTCCTATATAGTCTCCTGAGAAGTACAGAAGATGCTTCCCCTTAATTGCTCAAAAAATTGTGGTCAGTTTTTGTTCATCAGATTCCACATAAAAATGAGATCAAAATAAACTGACGAACAAAATAGAACCAGAGGCATGGATACATGGCACAGACCGACAGGGGTCTTAGGGGTGGTGAAAGGGGGACTGAAGACAAGATGGTGAAGAAATTAGCCCAGGGACATGTATGCATAGCTCATGGACACAGACACAGTGTGGTGATGGCCGGAGGGAGAGGGTTGGGGGCTAGGTGAAGGTGGCTAAAGGGGGCAGAAATGGGGGACTTCTGTAATAGTGTCAACAATGAAAAAAAGTGTTAATGTTTCTTCCTTCTTCACTGATCACATAACTTTGGTGGCCCTTAGGACCTAGTTCTGGGCCGTCTTCTCTTATCACTTTAATAGCCCTTCCCAGCAACCAGACATCTTCACGCTGCAAAATGTAAATGTTTACAGCCCCTGAGTTTCTGTCCACTGCGTAGATTGCTATTCCAGGTAGGACTTTCTCATTTATTGTATTGTATTGTATTGTATTTTAATCCTCACCCAAGGACATTTTTCCTTTTTTTTTTTTGTTCAGGTAGAGTGGGAGGGAGAGAGAGGAACAGAGAGAGAGAGAGAGAGAAACATCAACGTGAAAGGGACACATCAAGTGGCTGCCATCCGCATGAGCAACCAGGGCCGGGGACAAACTGCAATCAAGGTATGTGCCCTTAGCGAGAACCGAACCCGGGTCTCTAGGGACCGCAGGCCGATGCTCTAACCGGTGAGCCAAACTGGCCAGGGTTATTATTATTATTTTTTTAATCCTCACCCGAGGACATTTTTTTTGTTCAGATAGAGTGGGAGGGAGAGAGAGAGAGAGAGAGAAACAAACATCGACATGAAAGGGACACATCGAGTGCCTGCCACCAGCACAACCAACCAGGGCCGGGGACAAACCGCAACCGAGGTACGTGCCCTTAGCGGGAACCAAACCTGGGTCTCTCTTCACCACAGGCTGATGCTCTAACCGCTGAGCCAAACCAGCCAGGGCTCTTTATTGACTTTCAGAGAAAGAGGAAGGGAGAGGGAGAAAGAGATAGACACTTCAATGAGAGAGAACATCAACTGGCTGCCTCCTGCATGCCCCACACCGGGATTGGGCCCACGACATGTGCCGTGACTGGGAATCAAACTGGCAACCTCTTGGTGCATGGGTCGATGCTCAAACACTGAGCCACACTGGCCAGGCAGCATCTCATATTTAGAATCCCCAAAATAATCTCTTGATTTTTTTTCCACTCCTGCCCCAAATTTGCTGCTTCTTTAATTTTCCACATCTTATAAATAAATTTCATTCACTCAGTTACATGACTGAAAACCTTGGAGCCATTGATGACCCCCTTCTTTTCCCTACCTACGTCCAATCCATCACCAAGTTCTCTTCATTCTTCTGCCAAGTTGTATCTCAGTTTATAAAAAAGTGTTTATGCGTTGTGTCTAATCTAGACTCTTGCAAGAGTCTGCTTCAATTTTTGCTTCCTCCAATCCACTCTGCATACAGGAGCCAGGGTGCTATTTCAACATCAAATTTTACTACTCCCCTGTCTAGAGGATTTAATTGTCTTCATATTATCTTGAAGTAGATAACAATTTGTCCTGGTTTTCTTGGGACAAGTCCTGGTTTATGCCTATTGTCAGGTTAATCATTAGCAGTGTCTACTTTCATTCTCCAAAGTGCCCCATTTTGGACAGTAAATTATATTGTCCAAATCACCCTACTTTAAAAAAAAGACAAAATGTCTGTGTGACTTAGTACAAACTCATCTAGAGAGGTTCAGGGCTTTTACACACTAGCCTGCTTGAGAGCCTCAGAGTCCTTGCATATGCTGTTCCCCCTGAGCCCAGTGCATTCCCGCTGAACCTGCACCTGGCCAACTCCTACTCTTTCATCAAGAGTCCGCTTAAGGCCATCTTCTAAAACAGGCGTTTCTCAATAACACAGTACAAATTATTTCTAGTAAGGCATTGCAATTGTATCTTTTCTCTTTCATTGTTAATGTAATTATAAATGTATTCATACATTTGTTTGTTCATACATGTCTTCACCACTGTTAGTAAGCAAGAGGACAAGCAAACGTATTCTCCGCTTAGTTATGGATGTTCGAGCATGTTGCCGGACCCCATGGTGGGTGTTTCCTTTGTGGAAGGAACGGAGAACAGAGGAGGGAGAAGTACCAGTCAAGGCCTTTTAATACATCCATGTTCTAAATCTGAATAAATACAAATACAAAACCTCTCATCACTCTGACCCACGAGAGTGCAATGAAGATGTTGAAAGAAAATGCCAACGCAGGAGGCGCACGTGACACTTTCTAGTTCTGTGTGGAAGTGAACAACCATCTAGACACGGAGGGGACAGACTGCAGAGGCTGCGGTCCGCAGTGCCTGGTAAAGTGGGGAGCTTTCCACTCGCTCTGTCAAAACAGGAAAGGAAATAAGAGGATCAAATACTTAATAAAATACTCAGCTTAAAACAAACAAAAACAAATTCATATGAGAATATTTACTGAAATTAGTTCTCTCAGGGTCATAAATTGATAAAAATTTTGAGTCAGAAAGAGCCTGGACATGAGCTCGCTCGGTTCTATCGTCTTGCAGGGAAGGAAGCTGAGACAATGAGCGGAGGCTGAGTTAGTTAGAAAGTCCACAGGAATGAATGCTCTCCCATATTTCAGCATACCGTAATGAGACAGGTCGATTGCAAAAATATTTATTTTACTAGTGACTAATACAAAATCTAGTTAACATATATAACTTCAGAAATAAAAACAAATATACTAGGTCTATCAGAAGGTGGCCTTTAGATAATCTTTTCTATGAAGAACTATGTTCTATACCCCATCATCTCATATGAGGGAGACATTAAGATACTGCAGTTAAAAAAGAAAATACACAGTCAGATGTGTAGAACACATTTGAAAAGGTGATTATTAAATTACAGCTCAAGGTAATCTTTAAATGAAATAAAATATCCACTATCCCTCACATGGTTAATGAGCTATTTTCTTTAAAGTATGTTCTTAGTTTCTCCCCTTTGATAGATTGAAAAAATTTTTTATTTTTCTTTATTGATTTTTAGAGAGAGAGGAAGGGAGAGGGAGTTAGAAACATTGATGAGAGAAAACATTGACTGGCCGCCTCCTGCATGCCTGCAGTGGGGATCAGACCCACAACCTGGGCATGTGCCCTGACCGGGAATCAAACTGGTGACCCCTTGGTGCATGGGTCAATGCTCAACCACTGAGCCCCACCGTCCAGCCCCCTTTGATGGATTTTATTTTTCACTTTATGGAGATACTATCTCTGTGTAAGTGATTCTGACAATGAACTCATAAATCCCTTACTAAGTTTGGAGTCTTCAAAAATGGGCACATTTCACAAAGGGGCACTTGCTTTGAAGGGTGTGGTTCTAGCATCATATACCAGAGACTTTCTTTACGAGGTAAAAATCACATGTCCTTTTACAGAAAGCTCACAACATTTAGTTTTCAAAGCAAACAAAAAACAAAAAATAAAAACTTGCGTACCTATCTCCCCATCGCGAAGAGAAAGGTCCTATTGTAAGAACTGTGCCTTCTCTGGTTGAGCCGCATCACTGCCGCGTGGCCACATGCAAGGCGGCGAAGGCAGGTGGACACGGGCCCCGTGTGGCACAGCTCTGCTAAGGAAAACACCCCATGGTAACTTCTGAGAAGGAGAGGCCGGACATTGTCCATGCAGACATTCTGTGCCCTAACGAATTCCTCCGCAAATTCTTCTGACCAAGTCCAGATGTAGTGCCCCGGAGAGCTTAAGCAGGGTCTATTTGTCTATTCCAGAATGTAAATACAGTCTGCTTTGATGCTGTATCTTAATTTTAACAAATATTAAAATTATTTTACATGTTTAAATAGGAGCATTAAAGAAGATAAGCACTTTGAGTGCCTATTTAATAAACAGAGTATAATTTCTATTCAATAAAAATACTTGCCAAAGAACCCCCAGAATACAATGAATATATAAAACGGAGAGACAGATATGGAAGAGATTATTTACTCATCAAAACTCTCCAATATATAACAATTTTCCAAACTGGAAAACTTACCATGCAGAATATTCTCCACCCCAGAAATGTAAGCCAATATTTAGCAGTTATGTGAGTAATGACTTTGAAGGCTGCTAAGAGCCCCATGTGAGGTTTTCATTATGACCTTATTTCAGATATGTCGGGTCTAACTTGGAAAGTGTAATTACTTCTATAAGAAGTTCAGGGCTTGGCTTCTCTTCTTGGGTATTTTGGCTTCTCTTGTTTGGGAGGGGAAAATGATTAATGATGCCCTGGAAACGATTAACTCAAGAAGAAGCAGCTAAGAGTATTTGATCCTCTTTTGACAAAGTGTGAACACTAGGCCTTTTACCCCCGCAGTGGAATTGGACGAAGAAAAAGGGTGTTAAGTACAGGGAATGGGAGGAATGCGTGTTACTGTTCCTTTATCTCAGAGAAGCTATTTCAAGTGATCACTGGTGGAAACTGCTGATAGTCAACCTCATATTTTCACTCCACGTTTGACATCAATGTTGTCAATACGACATAATCGTCTCTGTCAAAAGCATCCTTCACTTCCAAACGGCAGAGTTATTTACAGTCGTGTCTTCACTCAGTGTAACACTACCCCTCAAATACTCAGCTGGCCCTTCTCTGTTTTAAGTAAACATTTGGGCAGATTTTAAAGACGCTCTATTTTAGGTTAGGCTAACAACCTGAAAATGAACCCGAAGAGAAAAATTTCTTCCCTTGTCCAAATACCATTTGGACAAATGGATAAAGTTGTTCACAAAAATTGGCATTTCAAAATCGAGTTCTGTTTGGTAATAGACATGGTGCTGAAAAGTGACATTTATAATGACAGCAATATGGAGCCCCAATAAAGAAGACTGGGTTGTATTCTGCTTTAATTATAACTGTTTTTAAATGTGTGTGTGTGTGTTGAAATTTGGAAATCAATTATAACAATGTAGCTTCTAGTTAAGCATACTCTAAGTCTCTTATGATGAAAACATGGCTGCTATGGGTCTTGGACTACATTTAAATAGAAAACTTTTTAGGGAAACTTAGTCTTTCGTTTCTAAGCACCCAAAAGAGGAAGTGTTTTCTTCATGGTTTTTATGTACCGATCCTGGTGCTAGAAGTATAGCATATGAAAGAATGGTGCCGACAGGAAGTAGATGGAGCTAATGGAAATGAGGCAGTCTTTTTGTTTGTTTGTTTGTTTTTGTTTTTGCCTTCAGATAGAGTGGGGGGGGGAGAAGGAGGAAGAGAGAGAGAGAAACATCAATGTGAAAGAGACACATCGAGTGGCTGCTACCCACACGACCCCAACCAGGGCCGGGGACAAACTGCAATAGGGGTACATGCCCTCAATGGGAACCGAACCCGGGACTCTCTGTTCCACAGGCTGGTGCTCTAACCACTGAACCAAACTGGCCAGGGCATGTGGCAGTGTTTTGAAAATAAATTTGATTTGTTTCTTTCCACTAGCCTTTCAGAGAACAAACCTTGAGACTCTTGGTATTTCCAGGACTTTCTATTACCCAGAGGCAACTACTTATGTTTTTCTAGCAGCAAAAGACTTGCTAATGGCTAAGAGGTGGATGAAATTTTGAAAATGGAAAGCAGGGTTAGAGCTAATTTGTCAGACAAACAGAATTCTGGTGGTCTAATGATTTTTTGAAGCCATTCTCCTTCAAGTTTTTCTAAGTCTAAATATCCCTATCAACCCATGTCAGATTCTTTCCTCTTAATGTAAAATACATCAAGTAGCCTGGCTGGTGTGGCTCAGTGGCTGAGCGTCGACCCACGCACCAAGAGGTCGCAGGTTTGATTCCCGGTCAGGGCACATGCCCAGGTTGTGGGCCTGATCCCCAGTGGGGGGCGTGCAGGAGGCGGTCAATCGATGTTCTCTCTCATCAATGTTTTTGTCTATCTCTCCCTCTCCCTTCCTCTCTCTCTAAAAATCAATAAAGAAAAAATATTTTTAAAACATACATCAAGTACTCCAACTAAAAAATAAATCATTAATTATAAATATATTTTTGTTAACTGAACAAATTAAAACTTGAAAAGAGTGGGGATGGGAGAATGTATGTAGAAGGCATGAAAAGGAGGGATGGGGACGGAGCAAAACAGACTGCAGGAGGAATAGTACACAGCCCGAAATAGAAAAGAGCATGAAATCCAGGGGGTGCGGTAAGAACATAGAGAATGGGAGGGTTAGAAGGAAAGAGTCTGAGAGGACAGAGATGGGGCTTTGGTTGATACAATTTACTTTGACAAAGAAAGAGGGTTTGAGGCTGGCTCTTAGGAAATAGCCAGATATAGATACTATCTAGGACTATTGTGCTCCGGCAGTGATCAATAAACAAGATACGGAATGAACCAGAGAAAAGTACAGTATGGTATTCAGCAAGGTTATTCTGAAACCAGTGCACTTTACAATCCTAACAGCCACTATTCTGTGAACCTGGCTACTTTCCAAAATGATTTCATTCAGGCTTCCCACCAGACCAAAGGTTGGTTTCATTATCCCCATTTCACAGATCCGCCAACTAAGATGGATGGACAGAGGTTCAGGGATTTGCTTGAGGTTCTATAGCTCATATTAATAGTGATGTAGCTAGCATCACCATCAACATAAATACTATGACTTTTTCATGGGTTTTCTCTTTTAATCCTTATTTATCTGGAGGTAGGGACTACTACTAATATTCTCATTTTATAGAAGAAAAAGACAATAAACTCTTAGAGTTTCAACAACTTGTGTTGCAAAAGATCTTGCTTAGCGCAGGCTGGGATTTGAACATGGGTTTGTTTGTTTGTTTGTTTGTTTCATTGTTTGCTTTCTCCAAAGCCAGTATTTAACTAGCCATACACGTCTCTCTAAGATCAAAAGTGGAATTTGAATCTACAGAATTTGTTTTCAGTAAGTGCACACATTCCATTTTACCTCACTATCCTAAATCAAGTTTAAGAATATCAAACTTGGCTTTATTGGCTTTATTTCTCAGTCTTGTAATTTCCTTGTCTCCCCCTTCCTTGCCTCATGTCTATGCAAGTCAATCCCGAGACCTCTGCACTCTATTTCATGAGCATCTTTCTTTTACTTTGATCATCAGATGTGTCGGGGGCCAGTGTTCATGACTTTGTTTATTGTCGTCTTACATATTTTCCCTCCATTACCTCTAATACCATGCAACCAGGCTTCTAAGAATGTAGACCTTGCTGAATCCCATACTGTACTTTTCTCCAGTTCGTTCTGTATCTTGTTCATTGATTACTGCCAAAGCCCAGTAGTCCTAGATAGTGTCTATATCTGGCTATTTCTAAGAGCCTCAAAGCCTTCTTTCTTTGTCAAAGTAGATTGTATCAACCAAAGCCCCATCTTGTCCTCTCGGCCTCTTTCCTTCTAACCCTCCCATTTTCCATGTTCTTACTGCACCCCCTGGATTTCATTTTCTTTTCTATTTCGGGCTGTGTGTTGTTCCTCCTGCAGTCTGCTTTGCTCCGTCCCATCCCTCCTTCTCATGCCTTCCACACACATGCTCGCATCCCCACTCTTCTTGCCCTGTCAGATTTTTGAGTCCTATTTTTTTTTTTTTTGGTTAGGTACAAGCAGCTAAGAAATAAAATTAGAAGCAAAACCTTCAACCACGGAATGACTCATACATAATGACAGTTGTGAGGTGTTTTTAATGAACACATCTTTTACCGTGATTATTACTGTCTCTGTGCAGGTTTCTATAATTATATGTGTTACGCTTTTGGCTCACCTTCCTACCTCTTATCTTCTTGATTCAAGTGAAAAAAAATGAAAAGTTCTGCTAATAAGCATTAGTTACTGGATTGTCACCCCGTCACTCTACTCATTGGCAATAATTTGGAAATAGCAAGCATCTCGTGTGATTATTAGGCCATCCATTTACCATGACCTGGGGCCACTTCTAAGTGATTAATGATGTGTGAGCTTTTTGCAATATTAAAAAGAGCAAGCTGAACCTTAACTCCAAGCACAACAACATCTTCAGAGCCTTACAACAATTATGCTTATTTTTTTTATTTCTAGATGTCTATAGTCAAATTAATAAATCCCTATTACTTCTTAACTTTGAAAACAATAGGTGTAAATCATTTACCTAAAGTTCCACATCTACAGTTATTTTAAAAATCTGTATGTTTTTTGAAATTTGTTAGCCAGTGATGAGTAGCAGCCTGGGAAACACACACACACACACACACACACACACACACACTTCCAAATGATAAAACAAAACCAAAATTATCCTGGGGGGCAATTTACTTCCAGGTATCATAAGTCCATGGGCTACTTCAAGATTGTTCTTGAGTTATATCTTTCATTTGAATAGTAATTGACTGTATACAACGTATTTTTCAAAGTTACTAATCTCACTTTTTTCCTATAAAATAGGTGGGGCAACTAATGCTAAAAATGGAATTAAGAGGTATTAAATTGTTTGCCAAGGTCACGTTCTAAGTGGGGGCTAGAACCCAGGTCTTATGATTCCTAGCTTCCCATTCTATTATGGTTACCTAAATGTTAATTCATATATGTACTACTAAAGTGAAAATAAAGCATTAATTCTTTAAACAAAAAAACATTTAAAACATATATGCTACCATATATAATTTAGTTGATGTAGTGTGATCAAGGAAAGGGGCATTTTGATTAATTTTATTTTCTGGTTTCCAATTTCCAAGATTTCAAACCTGGAAAAAATGCATTCAACATTGTGAGAAAATCTAAACTTCAATCCAGAGGACACTTCAAAATTTTACAGCACTTTAATGTTATCTTATTTTCCATTGATTTCTACTGTTTCCTACAAATAGTTTTAGCTAAAAGATTTTCAAATGAAACAGCACACCACAGTACCTTATTTTTGTTTCTATATAGTATTACTTTTTGGCTCTGTCAGTATAAATAAACCACAAAGTAATAAGTTGTTTCCCCCTTCAGAGCAGAAACATTTTAAAGGCATGCATATTTTGACACAATTAGCTTTTAATTCTGTGATAATATTTTAATTTTTCTAAGGGTTTTTTTCTGAGTAAAGTAATGGTTTCAAATATTTTTAAAATACACTTTACTATGCTTTAAAATAAAATATTTATGTTAGATATATACAGAGATCACCAACTCCATTTGGAACACCAAGGCCATAAATACTTCATACACTCTTTTTCCCCCCCTGAATGGTCATCTGTTAGTAAAGAAGATGGGAAAGATGAGGAATATGGAAGCTAAAATAAACCATAAAAGAGAGAAATGAAGCCAACCCCAATTAAAGTGTATTTTGTGTGCGTATTAGATGCTCACTCAATTACCAGAGATTTAGTGGCTTAAAACAGCACAAATATATTAACTTACAGTACAGAAGGTCAAAAGTCTAAAGGGAGTCTTACTGGGCTCAGATCAAAGTGCCAGAAGAGCTGTGTGCCTCTGGAGGCTCTAGCAGAGAACCCATGCCTTGCCTTGTATAGCTTCAAAAAGCTGCATTGGTTTGCGGCTACATCTCTATGACCTCTGCTTCCATTGTCACTTCTCCTCTGACTCCAGCCCTCCTGCCTTCCAGTTATAAGGACCCCTGTGATTATATTAGGTCCACTCAAATAGTCCAAGGTAAACTCCCCAGCTCAAGGCTCTAACTTCATCACATTCACAAAGTTCTTTTGCCAAGGACATCTTGGGGTGGGGGGTGGGGCATTCTGCCCACTACACTGTGCATAAAACATTAAAACTTCTAAATCTATGTAGAAATAATGGCCTGTTTGGAAAAAAAAAAATGTTCTTGTGAAATTGATTCCTTTAAATGCATATTGGGGTATGTGTAGGAAAGGTATGAGATATTAATGTTACCTGTCAATTGTTTTTAAAATACATTTCTTATTTGATTAGTAAATCCAATACCTGAAAGCAATCTTCCAGTGAGGGTGTGAGTGTTTCCCTTTATAGAGTAGCATGTATAAATTTTAATTGTGAAAAAGTGTTTTAGGCCAAATGTATACTGTAGAATATGTTTTTAAGAATTAAGTTTTCAATTAAAATTGGCATTTATGAATTTCTTGCCAGCAGCTGCTGCTACAATAGCTGTGACCTTATTAGCAAAATAAGCAGTAAGGAAGGCAAGAGTGTATTGTTTCCAATCTAATGTTGTCTAGTGAATGAGGAGTTAAGAAAATATTGTGCCTAAGGCCAAAGGGTTTGGCATGAAATATTCAAAGTGATGAAAACAATGATCTACAACCAAGACTACTTTACACAGCAAGGCTATCATTTAAAGTTGAAGGAGAAATAAAGAACATCCCAGACAAGAAAAAGCTAAAGGAGTCTGTAACCACCAAACCACCAGTATTATAAGTATTGTTAAAAAGCCTGCTGGAAGAGAAAGAGGAAGAGGAGGAAGAAGAGGAGGAGGAAGAAGTGGAGGAAGAAGGAGGAGGAGGAGGAGAGGGAAAAAAAGAGAAAAGCTGAATAGATAAGAAAAAAGACCTATATATATGCCGTCTACAAGAGACCTACCTCGGAACAAAAGACACACACAGACTAAAAGTAAAGGAATGGAAAAAGATATTTCATGCAAATGGAAATATTTAAAAAGCTGGGATAGCAGTACTTATGTCTGACAAAATAGACTTTAAAACAAAGACTATAGTAAGAGACAAAGAAGGACACTACATAATGATAAAGGGTAGAATTCAACAAGATAATACAACCCTTCCAAACATAATCTAACATAGGAGCACCTAATATGTAAAGAAAATCTTGATAAATTAAAGGGAGAGATTGGCAGTAATATAGTCATAGCGGGGGATTTTAACATCTCATTGACATCAATGGATAGATCTTCCAGACCGAAAATCAACAAATAAACAGTGGTGTTAAATGATAAACCAGATCAGGTAGATTTAATTTATATCTTCAGAATATTTCACCCCAAAGCAGCAGAATATACTTTTTTTTTAAGTGCACATAATAAGATAAACCATATGTTAGGACACAAAACAAGTCTCAATACATTTAAGAAGACTGAAATCATATTAAGCATCTTCTCTAACCATAAAAATATGAAACTAGAAATCAATCACAAGAAAAGATCTAAAAACACACTCAAAGATATGGAAGTTAAGTAACATGTTAAAAAACAGTGAATTGGTTAACAATGAGATCAAGGAAGAAATCAAAAGAGGCCTTGAAACAAATGAAAATGAGAATACCACAACCCAAAATCTATGAACAAAGTGAAAGCAGTCCTAAGACAGAAATTCATAGCATTACAGGCCTACCTCAAGAAACATTTTAAATAAACTATCTAACTTTACACTCAAAGAAACTTAATAAAGAACAACAAAAAAATCCCAAAATAAGTAGAAGAAAGAAAATGATAAAGGTCAGAGCAGAAATAAACAAAATGGAGACTATAAAACAATACAAAAGATCAATAAAACCAAAAACTGGTTCTTTGAAAATGTAACCAAGATTGAAAAACCTTTAATCAGACTCTCAAGGAGAAATGAGAAAGAACCCCCCAAAATAAAATCAGAAATTAAAGAGAAGACATAACAACTGACACCAGAGAAATATAAAGGATTATAAGACAATGTTACCAAAAAGTATATTCCAACAAATTGGATAATCTGGAAGAAATGGATAAAGTCCTAAAAACATACAATCTTCCAAAACTGAATGAGAAAGAATAATAAAATCTCAATAGATAGATTACAACTAGTAAAATTAAAGCAGTAATAATAATGATATTAATAATAACAACAATTTTAAAAAAGCTCCTAGCAAAGTAAAGTCCTTGACTGGATGGCTTCACATATCAATTTTACCAAACATTCAAAGAACTAAATCTATACTTCTCAAACCATCCCCCAAAATGCAAGAGCAGGGGAGACTCCCAAGCTCATTTTATGAGGCCAGCATTATTCTAATGCGAGAATGAGATAAAAATACTATAATGAATGAAAATTATAGGTCAATATTCTTGATGAACATAGATGCTAAAATCCTCAACAAAATACTAGCAAGCTGAATCCAGAAATATATTAAAAAGATGATACATCATGATCAAGTGGGATTTGTTTTGGGGATGCACAATTGGTACAATATCCACAAAACAATAAACATGATATACCACATAAATAAAATGAAAGATATAAACCACATGGCCATATCAATGGATGCAGAAAAAACACTTGTTAAAATCCAGAACCTAGCCCTGGCCAAATGGCTCAGTTGGTTGGAGCACTGCTCTGAACACCAAAAGGTTGTGTGTTTGAATCCCAGTCAGGGCATGTAACTAGGTTGCAGATTTGATCCCTGGTTGGGGCGTGTAGAGGAGGCAATTGATTAATGTTTCTCTCTCACATTGATAACTCTCTCTCTCTTTCCATTCCTCTCTCTCTAAAATCAGTAAACATTCCACATATATTTGGGTAAGGAAAAACCAAGCCAGCACCCATTTATAATGAAAGTTCTCAGCAAAGTAGAAACAGAGAGAACATACCTCAACATAATAGGCTATATTTGACAAACCTAAAGCCAACATCATACTTGGTGGGCAAAAAGTACAAGTATTTCCCTTAAGAACAGGAACAAGAAAAGGGTGCTCGTTTTCACCACTCGTATTCAACATAGTGCTGGAAGTCCTTGCCACAACAATAAGACAAGAAGAAATAAAAGGCATACAAATTGTAAAGGAAGAAGTAAAATTGCCATTATTTACAAATGACATTTGCTTTAAAAAGAATAAAATACCTAGGAACAAATTTAACTAAGAATGTAAAAGATCTGTGCTCAGAATATTATAAGACACTGAAGAAGCCCTAGCCGTTTTGGCTCAGCGGTTAGAGCACTGACCTGAGGACCAGAGAGACCTGGGTTCAGTTCCTGCTAAGGGCATGTACCTCAGTTGCAGTTTGTCCCCGACCTCGGTTGGAGTCATGTGGGTGGCGGCCCATCGATGTGTCTTTCTCACGTTGATGTTTCTCTATTTCTCTCTCTCCCTCTCTCCCTCCCACTCTGTTTGAAGATAAATGCAAAAAAAAAAAAAAGACAATGAAGAAGATACAAGTGGAAGCATATACTGTGTTCATAGATAGGAAGAATTAACATCACTGAAATGTTCATACTACCCAAAGCAATCTATAGATTCAACACAATCCTATCAAAATACCAATGGCATATTTCACAGAACTAGAATAAACATTCCAAAAAGTTATATAGAACCATAAAAGACCCCTAATAGCAATAGTGATCGTAAGAAAGAATAAAGTTAGAAAAATCATGCCACCCGATATTAAACTATACACAAAGCTATAGTAATAAAAACAGCATGGCACTGGCATAAAAATACACAGATAGATCAATGGAACAGAATAGAGAGCCCAGAAATAAACCCACACTTTTATAGTCAATTAATATTTGACAAAGAAAGCAAGAGTATACATTGGGGTAAAGATAGTCTATTAAATAAATGGTGTTGGAAAATTGGACAGATACATGCAAAAAATATGAAACTAGACCACCTTCTTATACCATACCGAGGAATGAACTCAAAATGGATTAAAGACTTAGTTATAAGACTCAAAACCATAAAAATCCTATAAGAAAATCTTGGACATGTCTCAATATTTTTTCTGATATGTCTCCTCAGGCAATAGGAACATAAGAAAAAATAAACAAATGGGAATATATCAAACTAAAAAGCTTTTGTAGAGCAAAGGAAACCATCAATAAAATGAAAAGACAACCTACTGAATGGAGAACATATTTGCCAGTGATACATCTGATAAAGGGTTAATATCTGCAATTTATGAAGAACTTACATAACTGCAGAAAAACAGACATCCAATTAAACAATGGGCAAAGGACCTGAATAGACACTTTTCCAAAGAGGACACACAGATGGACAATAAACATATGAAAAGATGTTCAATGTGACTAATCATCAGAGAGATGCAAATTAAAACCACAATGAGATATTACCTTACACCTGTCAGAAAGTATATCATTAATAAATCAACAAACAAGTATTGTCAAGGATGTGGAGTAAAGGGAACCCGCATGCACTGTTGGTGGGAATGCAGATTGGTGAAGCCATTATGGAAAGCAGTATGAAATTACCTCAAAAAATTAATAATGGAACTGCCTTATGACCCAGCATTCCACTTTTGGGAATTTATCCAAAGAAACCTGAAACAGTAATTCAAAAGAATAAATGCACCTCTTTGTTTACTGCAGCATTATTTACAATAGCTGAGAGTTCGAAGCAGCCCAAGTGTCCATCAGGAAGATGAGTGGATAAAAGTCTGTGGTACATTTACACAATGGAATACTACTCAGCCATAAAAAAGAAGGGAATCTTACCCTTTGCAACAGCATGGATGGACCTGGAGAGCATTATGCTAAGAGAAACAAGCCAGTCAGAGAAAGGCAAGTACCCTGTGATTTCTCTCCTATGTGGAATTTAATGAACAAAATGCACTAAGAGCAAAATTTGGACAGATTCTCAGACAGAGAGCAAGCTGACAGCTGTCGGGGGCAGGGGGCTGGATGGGAGTGGTGGAAGTATTGAGCAAAAAAGACAAAAAGAGAGAAAAATATAATGGACATGGACAACAGCGCAGTGATTGCCGGGGCAAGGTGGGGTGGGATTTGTGGAAGAGACTATGGAGGGATAAATGGTGATGGGAGGAGACTTGACTTGGGGTAGTGAACATATAATACAGTGTACAGACGATACGTGGCAGAATTGTGCATGTGAAACCTGTATAATTTTGTTAACCAGTGTCATCCCAATAAATTCAATTAAAAATAAGAAAATATTGTGCCAGCAAAAGTAACTGAGGTAAGGCAGGGTGGTTTTTTGCCTCTTGTTCAAGCACTATTTCATTATATGTTTTGAAATTACTCTTAATAACACTTAGAAATTGGACAACTAAAAATTACATTTTTAAGATTTTGAATCAATTAACTTCACTATTTAAAGACTTTAGGCAAAGACAACAGTTTCTTCTTCTTATTATTATTATTTCACCTTAAATTTTTAGTTTTTATCCTCACCCAAGGACATTTTTGCATTTATCTTCAGATGGAGCAGGTGGGAGAGAGGGAGGAAGCGAGAGAGAGAAACATTGATGTGAGAGAGACACATCGACTAGATGCCACCCACATGACCACAACCACGGCCGGGGATAAACCACAACCACGGTACATGCCCATAGTGGGAACTGAACCCGGGACTCTCTGGTCTGTGGGCTGATGCTTGAACGGCTGAGCCAAACCAGCCAGGGCTCACTTTAATTTTAATTATGACTCTTAGGAATTACAGTATTTGTCTTTTATGGTAATTCTATTCTTGAATATTTAAATTGTATCTTGCCTCTATTAATTGCAGCCTAGACTCAAGAAAGTGCCTCATATAAGTGTATATTATTCCAGAGGTACGCTGGAGCCTGCTTGCGGCACTCCTGAGAGGTGATTTGGTGTGCATCTCTTCCCAGTTCCGAGTTCGGTGACATAATGCTAATGGCTTGGAATGGGCCATAGTGAGAGTATTTACACCACGGGATCAGCGAAAGCAAAAATTAAGGGCTTTTTCTTTCCAAGAAAGCTAGTTATTAAACATTTACTAGCATTCCTCTGCACATACAGACTCAGTGCTAATTGGGTTAAGCATCTTCTAATTAATCATGGCTACTTGGAAGCCAATGTAATTACTGTTAAGTGATATAATATGACATGATTTGAACTATTTAATCTTTCTTACCCATGAGATCTGTGATGCTAGATTATAGTTTAATATTATCACACAGTTACAAGAAAAAGAAAATACAGAAAAGTAAATTTCTACATTGTAACACATAGTATTGATATCATGTACCCCCTAATAGGATGCCCTGAGAAAGAAATGTCACCTCTGGAGTATTCTTACCAAAAAATGGATAATCTTAAGCATGAGAAAACATCAGATGAACCCACATTGCAGGACATTTTACCAAACAAATGATCAGTAGTCCGTAAAAATGTCAGGGTGTTGAGAAACAAAGACTGAGGAATTGTCACACACTGGAGGAGATTAAGGAGACAGGACACCAGTGCCAGGTGGGATATTGAATTGGAACATGAAACAGAAAAAAAGACATCCGTGAGACTATGGGCAAAATTTGAATAAGGTTTATAGATGAATTAATAGTATTGTGTGAATGTTAATTTTCCAGTTGTAATCATTGATCTAAATGTATGTGAGATAATAACATTCGAGGAAGCTGGAGAAGGGGTATACCAGACTTTCTGTCCTCTTTGTAAGTCTGAAATTATCTCCTAGGGCAAAGTTAAAAACACTTATATAGTTCCTTTAAAAGAATATGTGCTTTGGAAGCAGGCACAGCTAGATTTGACCTTGGTTTCATAAACTGCGTGCCTTTGCCCAGAGCATTTGCAAGTACTTCTCACATTCAATTTCACTTTCCTCATCTATGAGAACTTGATGATTGTGTTTATTTTACAGAGTGGTAGCAATTAAATGATATAATTGTGAAGTGATAATTGTGTTTATTTTATAGGGTGGTAGCAATTAAATAAGATAATGCTTTCTAACCCCCTAACATGGTGCCTGATACACCATGCATTGACTAAATAATGGTTAATGAAGTTTTATTGATGTGAAAAAAATATAAGAAAACTGTGTATGTATATAGACATTTATAAGGTTCTGAATGCCCGCTTACATTGCTCCTTTAAGTCCTTAGATATACATGATCGCAAAGAGTCAAAAGTATGCATTCCTGAAAGATACAAGTAAAACCTCCCATAGAACTTTCATTGCATAATGGCCACAGCCTTGAGCCTAAAACAAAGTAGAGTCGAGGGCTCAGTGGTCGAATGTTGCACGAGCTGTACCTTGTGATCTGATAATGTGAACACGGGTGGCGTGGCCTTGTCATTAAACTCTGGAGACACAAATGTCACGGTTTCTGAGCTGGGTAATGCAGTCGCCTGGCAACTCCTATGTGCAGCCTTGTGCAATCATGTCTTCAAGACACCAGATACATGGCCGCTCACTTTTTATCAGGTAGACCTGGGAGATGTATTCCTAGGTTTACCAGAGATTTTTCCTGGTGACAAATCATTTATACCCCCTAATAAGTTTTACCCTTGTGGGCTAATGGCCCAATGTTCCAAGAAATGCTGCCCAAGACCTGTGCTCACTGTTGTCCTCTCTGTATACATACATATAATCTTATGTACATATATGTGTGTGTACATAAAAATGTGTATATGCATTTTCATACACACATATACACATAATACTTCTCAGTCTTGTCCAAATGTAAGCAGCACTTATGATAATTAAGCCAAAGCCACATTAAAAGAGAGTATCATCAATGTACATGTCAAAACTTCTCTTGTCGTTGATAAAAATATTCATTTTAAAAATTAAGAAAGTTCACCGGGCCAGTATGGCTCAATGGTTGAGCCACCAAGAGGTCACAGTTTGATTCCCAGTCAGAGCACATGCCCAGGTTGTGGGCCTGAGCCCCAGTGGGGGGCATGCAGGAGGCAGCCAATCGATGTTCTCTCTCATTGATGTTTCTGTCTCCCTCTCTCTCTCCTTTCCTCTCTAAGATCAATCAAGAAAAAAAATTTTTAATTAATAAAGTTCATCTTTATTTTTCTTTGCTAATTTCTCTATACCATATTTATTTTTACTTATTTCGCTTGATCACAACTTCTGAATATTACTACTGACCAACTTGAAGACATGCACTACTCTTGAAATGTGTAAATGATTTTAATAAAAATTTCACCTGCAGACAAAACCATCCACTCCCATTCTAAAGCAGACTTCACCTCATTTAGTTACTAACCTAAAGTCAGAACAATAACCAAAGGGCCCAATGACAACCACAATATAAAAATATAAAAATTATGAAAACTTTTCACAGCTGCCAGAAGGAAATTGAGAAGTAACACTTAGTGAATGGTCTTACTTATATGAGAAAGGCCCGTGCATGTGGTTAGGTCTCAAAACACAGATTTCTAATTGTCGGTTCAAACTTTTTCACCCAGGCATATGGAGAGCACTGTGCGAAGTGAGCAGCAGGTTTCACGAACAGCTTTCAGCTACAGAACACAGACTTTGCTATTCATCTTTGTGGCTAAGAAGGAAAGCAAATTCTCAAGTCCCTTCAGGGGCTTGCTAGGTCCTCCTGCTTTAACTTAGCATTTCTAGTCTCCATAAAACCAGAACACTGAGCAGGACACGGTGAAGTAGTCCGTTTATTCTAACTGCTGAAGTGCTTACTCTGCCTTACATTTTCCAAGTTTACAATTTTGGAGTCATTTGAACTACTCGTGGGCTCAGCGGTGCAATATTTTTTTAAAGTTATTTCTGATCGTAATAGACACTTTTAGACCTGCAGTGATGAGCAAGCCCCAGAGGCAAAATACAATAAAGATTTAAGGGGCTGTTCAGCGTGGCGTGCTCGCTGCTTTGTGGAGGGCGGGGCTGGTGGGCAGGATTTCTGACAGTGCACCGTTTGTTTAATTTTCAATCCACACTGGCACTTTGAGGTGCTGGAAAGAATGATCCAAAAAAGGACAGGCTTCATCGAAGATGTGATTGTTTGTTTTTGTTTTTGCTGTTGTTCTTTTTAAATTCGCTGAACAAATTGTGTTTGAAGTAGATAAAACATCCAGAATCAGAACTCAAATACCTCCATTATGCTCACACCAGCCCTTTGTGTTTGACTTTCCGGGCACGTGGAAGAAGATGAGACACACTGCATTCGATATTTCAGTTGTTCTCGCTGAATAAAGGGAACCCGACTTATTCTATTGTTTATTCTAAAAGATAAAGGAAATGTGATCTATTTCTCATGCAACTCTGAGCTTACAGCAATATCACTTTTCTATCTCTGAAGACATCCATCATGGATGTGTTTGTGTTCTCCTTGCTGGTATTTTACTTTCCTTTACCAGATCTATAAACTGGATTATAAACAGTTCTGTTTAGCTTCCATTTGAGAACCATAGAATTTTAGTGAGCACCGGGCTCAGCCAAATACTCTTTTATGGAGATGTTTAGCAGATCCCTCTCCTAGTGAAGCAATTAATGTGAATTTCTTACAGTCTTCCCTCGACAGTAATAGTGTTAAAAAGGAAGGAAGGAAGAAGAAAATGTACTTTTATTTTTTACATGGAAACATATATTGTTTATAATAGATACCTTATTATATATTTATATATATCCATATACACATACATACATATATACACACATGCATACAAGTTAGCATATTTATTTATTTATATATGTATAAATCACACACACACACACATATATATAATTATATGACATTTACTGATGATTACATAGACTGTGGTACCCTGAAAATGGCTACCTGTATCAGAATACTGAGGAATTTGTTAACATGATAATTCACTGATAACTATGGATGTAGGGAGAGGGAACTGAAGGAGCTCTAAAATCAGACAGAAACGTTGGTCTATCACATCCTCTCTCCTCTAAATCTTCAACCTTTTTTCTCCCACCCAGCTCCTTCCTCTTGTCAGCCCAGAGGAATCAAGTCTGGCCTACTGTCTTCAAAAAAATGATGTATTTTCTTCTTGACATGTTGGTGTCCTACTGATCACAAGGATTTCTGCCTATTTCTTCTCTTTTAATCAAGCTTCTGAAAAGAACAGTCTTTATTTGCTGTTCTCATTGCTCACCTCCTCTTTACCTTTAACTCTCTGTAACCTGATTTCTGATCCCATCAATCTTTGAAACTAGATCATCTTCAGACTGGCTTCTAGTGTAATGTATACACTCATGAGTCCTAAAGGACTTCACACAGATAAATCCATAGGTCAAGATCATCCCTCATCTTACTTGACCCATCAGCAACATGTGGCATAGGTATCATTTCCTCTTTCCTGGAATATTTCCTCACTCTGCTTTGAGATGTTATACTCTTCTGGGCTTCTCCTGCCTCTTTAGTTGTTTCTTCTGAGTCTCCTCATCAGGTTATTTCTCACCTTCCAGACTTCTAAACCCTCTGTCCCAGGGCTCATTCAGTGGACTTTGTCTCTTTTATGTCTACACTACCCTTGGCGATCACATCCTATAAAAGGCTTTACATATCAACTACACACGGGTAACTATAAATTTATATTTCTGGTCTGGCTCCCTTACCCTAACTCCACCCTCATATACCAACTAACAAACATCTCCATTTGGATGCTTAACACTCACCCCAAGCTAACATTTACAAACCCAAATTTATTATCTCTTTACTTCCCCACACCATCGCAATTAATGTCAACTCTCTCTTTACGTTTGATCCTTCCCAAAGCCTTGGAGTCACTGTGACCTCCTTTATTGGCCCACACTCCATATCTAACTCATTAGTAACAACTGTTGGTTCTTCCAAGTGCATCCAGTATCTTACCACATTTTTCCTCTTCTACCTCCACGATCCCGTCCAACCTCCATCATCTCTCTCCAGAACTATCACAGTGGCCTCCCAGATGATTTTTTTTCTGATTTGATCCCTTGCCCTATTCTCCACACAACAGGACGACTAAGCCTGCTAACATGTGAGTCTGTTCATACCACGCCCCTTCTCAAAACTTTGCAACGGTGTTCTATCGCAGTCAGAGTACGAGTCAAAGCATGTGTAATGGCTTCAAGACCCTATATAATTTGGCCTGCCCTTCACCTCCTACTAATCTCTGCCTCACTCCAGCCTCACAGCTCTTCCCTTTCCAGAGACAGGCATGTTCCAGGCTGGAGGCCTTTGCCCTTGTTCTTCTCTCCTCCTGTAACCATCCCCTTTGCTCTCCACAGGACGCCCTCCCCTGCCTTCCTTACGCAAGTGTCATCTCCTCGAGGTCTTTCCTGACCACCTGTTCGAAACTACAATGCCACCGTCCCTATTACCTCTCACACACATTTATACATATAAATATACTTAAGTAAATTTTAACATATTCATTTGCTGTTTGTCCCCCCCAGCTCACCCTATTCTCACTAAAATATAAACTCAACGAAGGCAGAGATTTTGAGCTTTATCAGATGTCTATTTCTGTAACCTCTAGAAAAGTTTATTTGCTTGGCACCTAAATGAGTCAACAAATACAGGAACGAAAGCTGGATTTCCCAGATGTGCAACTTCAAGTAGGTATTTGGAGTCCCAATGCATGGCCCACTGCTGCCTCCAACATAAATGTACAATTGAACTCACGATTTCACCCGTAAACTAAAACCCCAGTTCTTCCAATTACCAGTTAAGTGACTTCACTAAACTTTAATATCTTTTCCTGTAAAGTAGGGATCAAAATACATTCAATATTTTTTTCCTTTCTTGCCTTCATTCTCTACTCTGCTTTCCATCCTATCTCCCTAAATGCTTGTTCATAGTCTTCTTCTGATGAATAGTACTCATCTTCTGAATGCCCATTAAATGATACTAATTCCTGCTCATCCTTGAACATTCTGTTCAGATTTCCCCCTGGGAAATCCTTTCCTGTTACCTCCTCTCTCACCCTATTACTGCACCCACACATACACACACACACTCACAACTGAGCACCCTGGGTAAGCACTAACATGCCATTTACATTGTATCAAGGGTATCTTCTTAGTACTCAGCTTTCTCTGGGAACTCGAAATTGTACAAGGCTAATAATAACTACATCCTAATCATCTTTGGAGTCTGAAGGCCCTATCAGAGGCCCAGACTCATGTTAGGTGCTCAGTAAATTATTGTTGAATGACGAATGAATGAGTGAATGGATGAAAGAATAAATGAATGAGGTGAGGTCACAAAGAATATTAGAAGCAATGGATTCATCTTTCCTTGCATATCCTGAGAGCTTTGCATGTTTTTATTGGAGCATTTAGTAATACAGCTTACAGATGAAAGTCAAAGATTCATGATCACATAAAACATGTCTTCACTACCTAAGCTAGCTGGAAAGTGAATAGACTTAGTTTGACCTGAAACTATCCTGTGAAATTCTTATGTATATTTTTGCAATTTTCTGGATGAAGTGGCCATGGTTTTCAGAGCAAATTTATAGTGGATGTAGAAATGTAATGCAGGCCAAGTTGGAATCTTTGGTGTTTCAGTGTTAAATGGAGTGTAAGGTGGTCTTGAATTCCGGCCAATGCTGTAGAATCATTTCCTTTTTTTCTCATTTGCCTTTTACCCCCGCTATATTTCACATGAGAAAGCCAAGTATTTAATAAAATTACCTCCATTAACCATATTTTCACTTAAATGACACAGATAAAACGAGATAAGACTTCTAGGAATATGCTGCTCTTCCATAATCCATGTTGTCACCTGTGGAAATCGTACAGAAAATTATGAATACTTGAGTCTGATGCTGTGGTAGTAAAACTCAGAATGTACTCTTTTTTTTTTTTAATCCTCACCCAAGGATATTTTCCGTTGATTTTTCTTTTTCTAGAGAGAGTGAGGGGGGGGGGGGAGAAACATCAATATGAGAGAGACACATTGATTGGCTGCCTTCTGCATGACCCCAACCAGGGTCAAGGATCAAATCCACAACCAAGGTATGTGCCCTTGACCGGGAATCAAACCTGGGACTCGTTGGTCCATAGACCAACCCTGCTGAGCCAAACCAGCCAGGGCCACAGTATACTTTCATGAGGCTTGTTATTCATGTTGTTTCCAAGCACTTTATTCCATATTCTGTGAATATTATTATTAACTTTCATAATGTGCAGCATTCACATATGTATGGTCTTAAAGAATAATACAAAAATATAGGGGCTATAAATCAAGGGCAAAAAGGAAAGTTAATTGGAATTCCATTATTTAAAAAGAAAATAAAAGAGAGTAAAATTTTCCATTACTTCATATAAATAGCATACCAGTATGATTTAGGGATTGGTTACACTTATTGACCATGCTTATCATTATATTAATTAGGTGCAAGTGTGAGTATACATTTTCCCCTCCCTGGTCTGAGATGCATAGGTTTTTGCCTTGACTTTGTTTTTTTGGGTTTTGGGTTTTGTTTCACAGAGTTGGCTTTAAGAAATCCTTTGAAGGAAAAAAAATACACACACACACACACACGCACGTGCACACTAAAGAATCTCAACACAATTTTATCTATAGTGGTTTGAAATATAAAGAGTAAGTTGCCATAAGAATCTGAAGCTGTTCTTTAACTTCTGTGTGCATCACGTGAAAAATGAGTTGTGTGAAAAATTTAATATAAATAATGTGTCATTCATAGTATGATGAGAATTATTCCCAAAGATAATTTTTCTAATTGTTGAGTGGCATCAGCTGCCTAGGCGAGGCTGCGGGCATTAATTATAGAGAAGATGCCGGGCAGGAATACTTATGGACCTTTCATAGTCATAGAACCTCATTTGGGAGTTAATATCCGCGCTGTCTCCAGCACTGTCTCCAATACCATTCATCTGACACTTGGTAAATGAGTTGTCAGTAAAGGTGAAAATATATTAATAGTGCAGATCACTTGAAATGGGTACTCTTATGTGTTTTACCAGAAAATTCTCCCTCTGTTAACTCAATATCTTTTCTGACACATTTTCGGTGCACGAAAGTGTCTTTTATAGTGTGTCAGAGTTATGAATACTGATAGACCTTCTCCTAAAGTGCCCCTCAAGTTCACTGCCATTTGCTCATTAGGTTTGCTTTTTATTGCATGTCAGAAAGTGCCTCCTTTTAAGCACCTACTAATAAATGGGAATTGATGAGAACCGTATCTCCAGAGCAGGCGGTACATTCAAAGGTCTTAAATGAGGGAGTCTGGGAGGCATCGAAGGCCAGGGCGTGTGCCCGTGGATCTTGATCTGCCTTCCCGGGGACAGCTCACCTGATGTTCCGAGTGGGGCGCGCATTCCTCAGCAGCACTTGAAGTTCTGAAATGGAAACCATTCATTTCCCCCCTGGAAACAGAACAGAGGTGATCTTTTCAAAGATGCCTTCAGAATTATTTCCCGTGGCAATTTATTTATATTAGTCACATGAATTGCAACCTTTTTAGGAAGTGTTAATACACTATTTCCAACTCTAACGTAAAATGTGTAAGGTTAAGGTGGCAGGGGGTAGATGAAGGTATAGAGCAAGGCGAATGGCTGTGGTTACTAAGTGAAGATAGAGGCAAGGGGCAGTGCGTATGATCACTTGTTCATCTAAACAAATCTGAGGATGAGGCTGTACCAGGGCAGGAAGGGGCATGGGAGAGTGATATCTCTGTCTCAGGTATAGGCTCTCTTGGGATGGGCATGATCTAGAAATCTAACCCTATGCTATCCAGCTCTGGGATACTTCTTAAAATCAGGACCATGTCTAGAAAGCAGTTCTTTAGTTCACAGGGATATTGCTGAGCTAGTCTTGGTGAGCTCCTATAAAATGGGAAAAAACTGTGACTTAAGCTTGCTGATGAAATGAGATATAGAAGAAACGTTGGTTATATGAGTTCCAACTGTGGCAGGTAATTGCTTGCTGACTCGAAGAAGAGGCAGGAAATCAATAAGCCAGAAAAGTGGACCTACCCAGCAACAAATCACTGCTCACAGAAGGGCAACCTAGAATCTTGAAGGCTTTTCAGAAATCCCAAATCAGGGTCTCTCAATCATTTATTTACTACCTCCATGGTTTGTCCCTATCCACGAAGTAACTTTAAGAATATATTTCTATTGACTTTATTGGGGTTACATTGGTTAATTAAATAGGTTTCAAGTGTTCAGTTCTATAATACATCATCTATACATTGTATGGTGTGTTCATCACCCATAGTCTAGTCTCCTTCCATCACCATTTATCCCCCCTTTACTCTCTTCTACCTCCTCACCCCTTCCCCTCTAGTAATCACCACACTGATGTCTGTGTCTTTGAGGTTTTGTTTCTTTTTTTTACTTAAGCCTTTCACCTATTTTACCCAGCGCCCACCCCCCACAAGTATGAGTCTGTTCTCTGTATCTATGAGTCTGTTTCTATTTTGTTTGTTTGTTTATTTTGTTCATTAGATTCCACACATAAGTGAGATCATATGGTACTTGTCTTCCTCTGACTTATTTCACTGAGCATACAACCCTCTCAGTCCATCCGTGCTGTTGCAAAGTGTAAGATTTCCTTCTTTTTTACGGCTGAGCAGGATTCCATTGTGTGCAGACTGGGGCAGCCACTGTGGAAAACAGTATGCAATTTCCTCAGAAAATTAAAAATGGAACTGCCTTATGACCCAGCAATTCCACTTCTGGAAATATTTCTGAAGAAACCCGAAACACTGATGTGAACAAATATTTGCAACCCTATGTTCACTACACTATTTACCATAGCCAAGATTTGGAATCAACCCAAGTGCCCATCAGTACAGGAGCGCATCAGAAAGCTGTGGTACGTTTCCACAAAGAATTTTTGAATTAACATTGTTATTTAAATCAAATCACTGTTTTACATTGCCTCGTTCAGTGTAATAATACATGTGATATATTAGTTTTATCTTTTCCAATGTATATTAAAATAAATATATAACTACTAAGATTAAAAATATAGGGATTTCTGGTTTATCTTAGAACTTCTCAAGAGCAGGGGTTCCTATGTTTGGGAAACTCTATTCTAAATGAAAAGAGTGAAGGGTCGGCCATACATCTTGGCGATGATCTGACCAGCAGGGACCAGGGGAAGGGACTCAAAAGTATTTATCATTTCGATCCTGCCTGCTTTCAGGAGGATTTAGAGGTGACCTAAAATTAAGACATGTATGCAATAAGACTGTTAAGGTAAAAAATATATATATAAATACCAGAACCTTGTGGAAGAAGGAAGCAAATATACTGTCCCTCCAGGCTAAAATAGTTACTATGTTGAGTATTAAATTTAGCTCTGTGCTTTCTGGAAAGGTCAGCATTATATCCAACTTGCTCATGGGCTCTGTGACCTCTGTTGACCCTTGTTGCCTAAGGGAGATACCCATATGGAAAAGCAGAGTATTCTTTTTGTATGTTAAGAAACGTCGACGTTTCCTAGAATTTCTATTAAAAATCCACATACCCAGCCATCAGTTTCAGACCTGACAGGTTTCACTAACAGGAAGAGAGGGAGAGCCGGATCTGTCAAAATTCGTGGGAGCCGGTGAAGCCTGCACAGGGCTTGCCCGGCAGAGGTGAGAGGGCATTGAGGTTGGATGCCCTGCCTCTGCGGGCAGCCAGGGCTGCTGCCGCCTCTGCTGACTGTTCTACTTGCCTGTTGCTGCCTAGCAAATCACCTGAACACTTAATGGGATTAATGCGAAAGCTTGTTCATATTTCTTAGTGCCTGTGAGTCGACTGGGCTCATCTGGGCAGTTCTCACTTTGGGTCTCTGGTGCCCTGACCGGCAGCTGTCAGCTGGGGCTGGCGTCACCTGAACCAGCTGGGCTGGATGTTCTCGGTGGCGCCCTGGCATGGCTGCTGGTCCTGGGCGTCAGCCGGAAGCTTAGCGGGGCTGGAGCGTCGAGACACGTCGTTGTGGCTTCAGCTTCTCGTGGCACGTTTGCTGTTAGGAACTGTCCCAACAGCAAACACTCCACAAAGCAGGAAGCAGACGCTGCCAGGCTGCTGAAAGGTTATGCTCAGGACTGGCACACATGGTCACTTCTGTGTTCTATTGAATGGCACGATCATGGGACCCACTCAGACTCAAAGGCGCTGGAGAGATAAGCTTAGCGGGGCAATGGCAAGGTCACCATGTAGAAGAGTGTGTGCCAAGAGAAAGATCACTGTGACCGATTTCGGGAAAGATCTAATCTCCTGTCGAAGTCCCTCTCAATCAGGAATAAAGGCAGAAAAAGTAGGAACACAAACCCAGGAGTGACTTGAGTTTGAGGAAAGTATTTTAGGCATGGTGTAAAATCATGGAGGCAATGAGGTCTATGTTGTGGTGACTTTGGCATGAAAAGAAATGCATCATGCAATGTGGTGACAGGGAAGAGGCCTAGAAAAAATTCTACCCCTGGTTTTGCTCTTGGTTAGCTGTGTCGCCTTGGGGTAGCAAGTGGGCCTTCTGTCTGTGCATCTGCAAAACAAGAAGTCAGAATGGGGTGATCTATGAGAGCCCTTCCTATTCTTAATAATTAGGAAACTATAAGCCTAATGCTCGTTTGCCTGCTATGGGTCCGGGGAATGATAGATTGAATGAATTGCTCATAAATTAAAAGAACACACTTGGACCAGGGTTGGCTTTTCTGGGAATCAATAGTTGACATTAAGTACTGTAGAAAAAATTATTGATGAAATTGAATGTTAGATTAGTCCTTTGGCTCTAGAGTTCAAGAAAGGCATTTCTTAATGATCTTCTATAATATAAATGCTTTTAAGTTGTTTGGTGTTTTTTCCCCTCTGTTTTTCACTCTGATCTGAACTCTGGTAAGTAGTCTTTGGCTTACTAACACATGTGGAAGTTGATTCTTTGTAATCATAATAATCACCTCTTCATATTGGTTGGTAAATCTATATTTACATTGATTGAGCAGGATATACCCAAGTCTGTGACTGAGAATTCCTACCGAATACTCAATTAGATAATGCGTATCTGTGACAGACTAAATACGATAGCTGAGTCTAACTGCATAGAAAAGAGGACCAGCCAGTTCACGTTCTCTCTGCTTTTAAGGAACGTGTGTGACATTTATCCTGTGTTCCCGACAGGCGCCAAGGGAACTGGGATCTGCAGTGAAGGAGATGCTCTCGCTGGTGGGCTACCCACACAGGGGCTGGAGAGCAAACGTAAAATGGCCAGGCATCTTTTGGACAGGGGTTGGTGAGGAGCCTGCATAGGATGTAAGACTCGCTAGTTTTTTTGTGTAACGACACCAACTTGCATTTTCTAGAAACAGTGACCACTTCCTGGTCTTCTGGAGCTACCCAATAAAATCCCTGAAGGTGAATTCATTTTATTCCAATCATGGAAACTTTTTTCTCTCGGAAAACTGCCTTTCGTTTATCTTAAGAAAAATGGCATGTAGCATATTCCAAATTATCTACTTAAATTGTACAGAAATACAACTCTGCACTATTAGCCGAACATTCACTGAGCGACTATTGGATGGACACTGTACTTGCAGGCTATCAAAGGTCCTATTTTTATTTATTTATTTATTTATTTATTTATTTATTTATTTTTGGCCTATTCAACAAATATTTTGAGTACTTACTCAGTGCCAGGCTCTGTTCACTGTGACAAAAGTCATTGGTTTTCTATCTAATAGCCATATACTTCACCCCCTCACACACACACACACACACACGCACACACGCACACACACCCTTCCACAGAGGCAGGCTGGGATTAAATTTCAGAGTACTACCTTGAGGGGAAGACCACCTAGATTACAGTATTGATGTCACCACTGGCTGTGTGACCTTGTTTAAGTTATTTAACGTCTTCATAAATTATAGATAATAATGGTAACTGCCTCATATGCTTGTGATAACTGAATGACTTAATATACTATGACTAGTGCAATGGTGTCTTGCCTATTGTAAATACTAAATAGGAGTTTGCTATTACTACTACTACTACATGGGTATTTTCAAATGGCACTAAGAAAATGGCATTTCTTTGTTACTTCTTAAAACAAATAAGAAAAAACGCCGAAAGATGAAGAGGAAGGGATTTCTAGAATCCTTCTGTGTACTACTGAGCTAACTAGCATCAATACCCAAGTCCTTTCATGCATAGATCGGATACCCTCTTGTAGAATCTGCATCTAGTTGAGGTACATATATATCAAAAGTATGAACTGACATTGAAGCTTTAAACTTTGACTAATGCTCTTTGCTTTTACTATTGTTTTTGCCACCTTAAGTTTCAAATATAAAATCTCTGGAGCTTTTGATCTTGGGATGCCAAGGAAATATTAGCAAATGGCTTTACTGTTCCTGGGGAATAGTAATGTCACTGATGTAGACACCATGCATAAAATCATTTATTGACGGAATATTGTAGACAGAAGACATTTTGCTCCTATTTTGAAGTGATATCTTTTTGATGACAATATTTTCAAAACATGAAAAGTGCTTGGTCTGGTTTCACTGATATCTGCCTGTGTGTACCCGTGAGCAGAGGGCAGTGTGGAGGTAGTATACACGCACAGAATGTCGGCTGATTAAGGCACCGTACCTGATACCAAACGACCACTATACCTGGTCCTCCCTCTGAACCCCAAACTAACCAGTCTCCAAGGCATGGGTAGACACAGCTCAAGATAATCAACGTTTTCCCATTGTTCTATCACTATGATGTGTTCAGAATTCAAGTCTGTATCATATTAACAGCCCAAATGAAGACAAAAAGGATCAAGTTATACTGCTATTTAAAAAAGCAAATTTAATTCCATTAAAAACCATGGTTAAAAGAGCAATATTGCCATAACCTACAGCACAGAGGACTTCAGCGGGGGCAGCTGTGGATTCTAGACAGCAGGGCTGCACCTACCATTTCACACACGTGGCGCGCAGCCCGGGACTCGCCATGTGCTGGTCCTGGAAGGAGACACACATGAGCCACAACTGGCAGGCAGGTCAGAATCAAAGGCGTCGCCCTGAAAAGCGGATTTTGTTCAGGAGAAGTGTTTCCTGAAGCATATTACTTCTCAGGCTTCCGTCAGGTCTTTACATGTTATAAGGCAACATTTGAAATTTTCTGGCTCACTTAAACATGGGGCCAGAGACAACAAAGCTATTCATTCCTTTTGACATGAATTGTAAATTGTCATTGATTTTAAGACATTTTCAGCTTAAAACCCCTTACATCTAGATGAGTCAAGGCACTTAGTTTGCACTTGTGAATTTTGTTCCAAATTCACCACAGAGGTAAGCTTTTGGCAAAAGTGGTTCAGGTTCAGCAAAATACCAGAAAGGATTTGCCAGAAGTTATTTTTTCCTTACGTTGGAAGCCCCTGCCCATCCAGAGAAAAACACAACTCACGTGTCTCGCACTCATTTATACTTAATGAAGTGAACTATTTTGTCAGTGGTCTGCTGTCCCAAAGGGCTTTTGAGACCCTTGGATAATTTTCTCTTGTCTTACATGTCTATACTGATGGGATCCAAAAGATTCATTATTTAACAAGTGATGTTTAAATAGTAAGAGGTTTCTTTTTACTTTGAAATCTGGTAAAATGTACACTCTTGTTTCTCATCTTTTTTTTTTTTTTCTTTTTCATTGACTTTATCGGGGTGACACTGTTAATAAAGTGATATAGGTTTCAGGTGGACAGCTCTGTGGCACCTCATCTGTATATACGTGTGCGTTCAGCATTCCAAGTGGCCTCCTTCGCTCACCATCTACCCCTTCACTCTCCCACCGCTCCCTACTTATTCCTCACTTTTATCAAAGAATGTATGACCTGATAAGTTGAATATAATTTTCAAATACTTAACAAAATCTTACTAAGATTTTAAAAGAGGAAACGGAGCCCTGGCCAGTTAGGCTCAGCTGTTAGAGCATCAGCCCACGACCGTAGGGTCATAGATTCAAGTGCCGGGCAAGGGCATGTGCCTGGCTTGTGGGTTCGATCTCCGGCCCTGGTCAGGGTCATGCAGGAGGTGACCAATTGAGGTGTCTCTCTTGCATCTATGTTCCTCTCCTTCTCTCTTTCTCTCTCCCTCCCTCCCTTGCACTCTATCTAGGAAAAATCAATAGAAAAATCACCTTGGTGAGGATTAACAACAACAAAAAAGAGGAAAAAGAAACCTCTGAATATGGTAAAGCGCTCTCCAGTCTGCCCGTCAGTGTCCAAATAAAGTTTAGATAATCACCACCTTTTCCTGTTTGCTCGTTGACTCTACTTTCCATAGTTTAATGTAGGTTTACACAGCCTCCTTTTCCATAAGCACGATGTGTCTTTCCCCTTTTTAAATATTAATATAGATGATTTAATGTGGAAGAGCTGGCTTTTCCTGACCACGCTTCCCACCACAATCATACACACCCAACCCCTATTACCCAAATCTGATTCTTCTTTTGAAAATAATGTAACACATCTGCTGCAATCTTGGGGAGAAAAAGATGTAAATGCTAATGAAATTCAGGCATGTTGATGACAGTCTGCAGCCCATACACTTGAAAATACTGTGCAAGATGCAAAGGAAATTTCCTGAAATGATAACCCACCAAAGAGTATTCTATATGAAGAACAGCCGTGGAGCTATAGCGTTGGAACGTAAAGCAACAGGATGGAGACTGCTTTCCAGAGACGTCGATCCCCTGACCTCTGTGTCAAATGGACTGACCCATGCCAAAAATGTGTTCTCTCTAAATTGAATTTCTCATGTTATTAAATTATTTTATTTCATCAAGTTATCTGTAAATATTCAGCCAGCTGGATTACGAGCTCTCCTATAGTCAAGTGCTGGGGTTTTAAAATTGTCAGGAAACCATGAGACCTTAGAAAAGGGTATATATAAATGAGACACTGAGAACTGCTTCATAATGAAACTGATTAGGGAGCAAAGCACACGAATGGTTGACTAATTTCATTGATGCTGGAGCCAGGTGACATGGGATTAAAACCCTACCCTCCCATGTATAACACATTCTCTTTGGGTAACTTACCTAACCTCTCCGTGCCTCAGTTTACTCATACAAAAGAGAGATTATAAATAGTACCTCCTTGATATAACTGTTGTGGAATTTAATAAATTACTTCCTGTTAAGTAGGTGTACCCCTTTAAATAGTTAATCTATATACTCTCTTTCCGGAGCACATTGCTTGCCATTTGGTCAATACTTGCCCAACTGAATCTTCAAAGGCAGGTAACATATTTACCTCCTTCTGAAAGAGCTCTGAGATTAATCTAATTTATATCTAGTCTCTTCTATCAGTCTTACCTCAGGACTCAGTAGTGATTAAACTGTTTTTATAGGAATTTATGGTTTTGAAATCATGTCACTTTATATGTCTGATTTCTCTCTCTCCGATTAGAAAACCAGCTTTTTAGAAATATTTTTTAGTTTTTTATTTTCTGTTCCACCTCATCTCCTCCTGTATACCATACATACATACTGCAGTATTCCAAATATTGTCTTTAGTTCATGCATTTCTTTAACTAAGAAGGAAATGTAACTGAAAGAGGTTTTTTTTAAAACTTAAAACATTTTCATTGTGGTAAGTACACGTAACTTAACATTTACTATCTTAGCAATTTTAAGTGTGCAGGTCAGTAGTGTTAAGTATATTCACCCTGTTATGCAACCTTTTAAAGATATTTTATCTTCTAAAACTAAAACTCTATTCCCATTGAACAACTCCCCATTTCTTACACTCAGTTCCTGGCAATGACCCTTCTACTCTCTGCACCTTGGAGTTGGACTACTCTAGGTACCTCATATGTGTGGAATCAAACAAGAGTTGTTCTTTGTAACTGGGTTTTTCACTTAGCATAATGTCCTCAAGGTTTATTCATGTGGTAACATGTGACGAAAAATCCTGACTTTTCAGGTTGAATAATATTTCACTGTGGTTACCACATTTTGTGTAGCCATTCATCCGTCAACATACATTTGGATGGCTTCTACTTTGGGGCTATTGTAAATAATACTGCTAAGAACACGGGCGTGCAAATTTCTCTTTGAGCTCCTGCTTTTAATTCTTTGGGGTATGTACTAAAAAGTAGACCTGCAGTAAAAAGCTCTTTTTATCTAATAAATGCAGCTCTATTTTCATTGCTCTTGAAGAACTGATTGGTGCCTGTTTTATTAATTCCATAACTAGTTACTGAACACCTGACACTGTGCTAGGTTGTGGGCAAACGTCAACGAGCTACCGACATAGGTCACGGGTGGGGACTGAAACACCAGGGAGAGGACAATTTAAGTCTGATTGTGAAAGAAAATGGTGATAAAATACAAGTTCAAAATTTAATTTCCAAGCCAAGGAGCTCCACGACAGTCCGCTGGGGAAGAATGCTGATTTGAATTGCTTCTGGGGAGATGAAGATGAGTAGTGAGGAAGGTTGTGTCAGACACAGTAGATAAGAGGCCACTGAGGAAGCGCAGGCAAGAGATAATGAGGGCCATCTCTTTGTTTAGTTATTTTTGGTAAAAGTGACTGCTGGAAAGGGTTTGGAGGCAAAAACCCAGACACCAAACCCTTGCTTTTTACTTATTAGCTATCGCTTCACCTCCCTGAGCTTTTGGATCCTATCTATCAAATATTGTTCATAAAATAATACCCAGGGAATTATGAGTATTGAGCAAAGTGATGCATATGAATGTGCTTTGTAAACTGCCAACATTCTGTGCAAAGGTAAAGTAACATCAATATTATCTTTATATATTCATCCACCTGATAATTTATTCAAAACAGTGCATTATTTTAAATGTATTTTCCAACTAACAAGGTATTCTATTTTCCCTAATAACACAAGGTTGAATAAATCAAACCTTATTAAACAGAAGTCAATTTCTCCCTGTCTCTCGTATTTAAAATTAATGATGTAAAATAGTGCGGTAGACAAGAAAATGGAGCTGACTAATCATTTCTGATCTACTTGGATTCATTTTGCCCATGTTTTCTCCAAGTTACATGACCCTGACTATCAGCGAAGACTGCAAATTTTGGATGTGCATATCACCCCAAAAAAAGTTCTTCTTGTGTAACCGCTCAGTTTTCTGAGCCACACACACACACACAAAGAAGATGGAAATATGGAACATTTGTCAAGATGATTTGATATTGTGCGGATGGGCATGATATAAATGCAGATACTGTTGGGATATTTAAAGTGCTATGGATGCAAAGAAGGACATTTTCGTTTCGAACTGACATAGACTCTCGACACGATGATGATAATAGGAGTTAGCAAGACTGTCCATTTATTCCATGCATCAGCAGCCCTGAGTGGTACATTTCCCAGCTGCACCATGAGAGGAAGGCATGGCAGCCCTTGAAGGTTTTTTTCCCCCGTGAGAAGAGATAGAAAGGAAATAGCAATTATTTTCTGAAACTAGAATAAATTTGCTAAGAATGTGACTTGGAAAAGTAAAAATGGGATCATGACTACTCTTCCTCTCGTACATGAGGAGTCAGGAGGATAATCGTTAGAATGATTTGGAGGGAAATTTTTAACTAAGCAAAAGGGTTACATGTCAGTCAGGAAGTAAGTGATAAGTTGTTTGCATTGATTGGGTCATATGTCAATATTTTTGGCACATATAGTTTGAGCAAGACAGTAATCCTTGATATACAGGGTAAATTGCTTGGCATTTCAAATACACCTTCAGTTTGGGGAAGTAAGTGGTGATAAAGTTCAAAAGGTGGCATGATGTACCTCATATTCAGATATGGCTGCAAATGCGTAAGTAAGGGTCTCCCATTAGCATCCTGGATGAATTCCCATTACTGGCTCTATCTGGTTTAGTAGAGCTGCTACCTATGTATGCCATCTTCTGCAAACCAGAAACCGCTGCCATCTCCTTTGTCATAACAGTATAATTTTTACTTTCAAACACCCTACGTTCATTATTTTTACCTCCAAATACTAGTTGGAATTTTATTTATAGTGTATACCCCTCCTATTTCCAGAATGAATCTGAGTCAGAATTATAGAAACATTTCAGTGTACATCTTAATATTTGCACATGTTCTGACTGCTTTTTCTCTCAATATCTACCCAGCTCTGGAGATGTATTTCCTTCCTGACTCCTGTTCTCCAGCCCCATTGGTCACATCACGTTGGTCCCTATGGTTAGAAGAAACTAACAAGAGTGATGTAAATACCCTTCTCTACCAAAGGACACCATTTGGTTGAATAAAGCCCGATGTAACAATTCACATAGTTTTTCCAAAGTTGCAAATTAACAATGAAGTGGGACTGATACGAGCCAGGATAGGCTAGTGGAGCATAAACAAAACTTGGAGCTCAAGCAGAGCCAGCAGAAACAGGAGAGAGAAATAAGACACTGTGTAGAAGCTGCTGCCACAAGTCAGGACATCAACAACAGGTAGTGAGTGAATGAATGACTGAATGAGCGAGTGAATGAATGATGTATCCTCAGGAACCTAGAAGTTGATCTGTAGAGAACACAAACAAAAACATCGATGTGTTTTCTTTAAACCCTGCCATACTCCTGACGATTTCAAATTCCTTAATTGGCCATGTTTTTCTGTAGCAGAAACAAGCACCCGGCTGATACTTGGAAACAGAGAGAAAAAATGTATTCTGTGGATGTACTTTGCTTTGTGTTAACAGGGCCATATATTCATATTAGTAATATTCCCCTATACGTTTCTATTTCTTAAACGCAGATGAGAAGAGCACAGATTGTGGTACCACAATCAGAGTAAAATTCACAGTCCCCTGTAGGGAGGAGGTTGTCTCCCAGGCAGGCATGAGAGTACATGCTTTTGTCATTTACACCTGCCGGGACGCCAGCCCCATTGGAGTCCCCCTTTGGAAGAGCAGCCCTTTCCCTCACATGCAGTCATGGTGGGAGTTGGTGTCCACCACCTGCTGTAGGAGCCAAGAGCCAATACCATCCTCTCCCTGCCTCAGCACAAAGAGAGGCGCCTGATTCAGGCTCAGTAGGAGGCAAATCTGGAGGGTTAAAGTGACGGGCACCAGTCTGTTCCTGCTACAGCATCTTTGCTTTGGTTTCTGTTCCCAGCCCTGCAGAGTCCCAGCCTTCTTGCCTGCTTTTCTGCCTGATCCTTTAGATCCCCAGTGATTGGGTGGCCCCAGAGCCCCCAGGCAATCAGAAAATTCCTTTTGGGCTCCATCTAGACAGAGTTGTTTCTGATGCTTGCAGCCATGACCCTGACTGATACTAGTCCAGTTAGCAGATGTGAATTTTGCTTATAAGTGGTATTTGACTACTTGGATCCCTTATTCTAAGTGCAGAGTTTGAACTCAAGTTGGGAGAATCAGATCTGACATTTGGGAACAAGCACTGGGAGTCACAGACTTTACACCAGGACACAACACTGCGGGGAGTGATGAAATGGAAAGCAGATTCCACTCTTAGCTCAGTGGATAGAAGGACCCACTGTTAACCTCTCCACGAGAATGGATAGACACACGGATGACTTTTAAACTTTAGGATGCATAAGAATCACTTTGGAAGCTTACTTAAAAATTCAGACCCTGGCGCAGCCAGTGGCTCGGTGGTTGAACGTCAAGCTATGCACCAAGAGGCTGCTGGTTCGATTCCCAGTCAGGACACATGCCCAGGTTATGGGCCTGATCCCCAGTGGGGGGCATGCAGGAGGCAGCCAGTCGATGTTCTCTCATTGATGTTTCTCTCTCTCTCTCCCTCTCCCTTTCTCTCTCTCTAAAATCAATTAAAAAAATTTTTTTAATTCAGCTTCCCATTTTCCAGAAATACTAATTTAAGTGGTATGATTTGTGTCCTCCTTGATTTGAAGAATCTTCTTGTCTCACTTTTTAAGTTCCCCGAAATTTTTATCAGGCACTTATATGAAAGGGAGGAAATTGTTTATAAAAGAACTCTATTAATTAGTAAATGTAACAATTCAGCATACAGTAGTATTACATCCAAAGCACATGCAACTTGTTAAGATTCAATTATGTAAGCTTAGAAAAAGGAAATAAGACAAATGGAGAGAAAAACTTAAAACAGTGCAAGCAATTCTGGCTGCCTCTGTAGAGAAGGACCTGTGCCTTTGGTCAGCCTCAGCAACACTGTGCCTCTCCAAGTGCCCATCTCTCTCACCAGCCTGCAGGTGCTGCCAGTGTCTATAGATGCGGACCTCCAAACAACACAGCCCCAAACGCGAAGCAATTCCTTCACCCAAACAAGTAGCAACCTGTTCCAAGCTGTCAGAAAAAACGCCACGTTGGATTTCTTAAGGTTTCTTAAGACTCTTCGGGATGATGTTGCTAACTGTGATTCGCAGCTGCACACCAATGTCAGAACTTGCGGTACAGGTAAAGCAGGGGTTAAATGCCGCCGCTCTGGAGCCAGACTGATTGAGTTCAAGCTCTTGCTCTGCCTCTATCAACTGTGTGACTTTGGGCAGGTTGCTTACCCCTATTCTCAGCTTCCTTTATCTGTAAAATACTCGTCTCTGCTTCAGGAGGGACTCCAGGTTACAGAGCGTCAAAACCACATGGACATGTTGGTATAGATGAGGAAAGATGGAATCCCTTCCCTATTCCCCTCCCCTTCGCAAGGCCGGAGTCCGCGGACTGAGTGTGCTTGGCTGCCGCTGCCGCAGGCAAACTGAAGCGGGAAGGGGTGAGGATGCGACCCTCGCACCTTGGCCAACAGCTGGCTGCCAGCAAAGTCCCAGTCACGACGCCACGCGTGGCTGAAAAAATTCAGGCAACTTTTTTTTTTTTTTTTTTAATATGTTTTTATTGATTTATTTTTCTTAGAGAGGAAGGGAGAGATAGCAACATCAACGTGAGAAACATCCATCAGCTGCCTCTTGCACGCCCCCTACTGGGGATCGAGCCCACAACCTGGGTATGTGCCCTGGCCGGGAATCGAACCGAGACCTGAGACGACACTCAGTCCACTGAGCCACACTGGCCGGGGCCAGCCAACTCTTTTAATGATCAAATTATACTAGGAACCATGGCTGGGGTTGAAACTGGAAGGCTTCCCTGAGCACCAGCCTAGGTTGGGTGCCCCCGTCATGCAGTCTCAAGGCATCCTGTGATTCTTCACGACGATGCTTGCCACAATTTCACTTAAATCGTTACTTAGTGCCTGTCACCCTCTGTCCCTGCCATCACTCCGCCCGGGGCCCAGAGGTGCCCTCCGCGAGGACGCGTCCGGTCCCATGTCGCCGGCGGCTCGGGGCTCCAGACGCGGGTGCTCGATGCACGTTCACTGAGTCAGAGCGCGAAGGCCCGTCCGAGACACGCGCACGATTCGGGTATTTTCCGTGTCTAAGGTGGAGGCAGTGAGTAAGGAGCGGGACCGACATCCATTTCTGTGTCAGCCACAGGCTCCCCACACTAAGGGTTCGCCCAGTTCATGTGAACTCAGCAAACCCTTCTTGAGCAGCACCGTGCGCTACACAGCTCAGGGGACAGCGACGCCCTCAGCCGCCCGTCCTCGCCGCGTCCCGTCCCCATCCGCACGCACTGCCGGGGGACTCATGATATTCTTCCTAACGTAAGCATTCGTCATGGCCCTGTGCTCTGTGAAGCGCCTCTGGTTCTGCGTTTCTCCCTGGGCCTTCGTTCAATGGTACCGACAGAAAATCATACCCCCTTGGTCGTGCGTTGTAGCTTTGCCTGTAAACAATTACCGCTGACCCCTTGAACAACAGGAGTTTGAACTGTACAGTTCCACTTACACAGGGATTTTTTTTTAAGTACTGTAAATGGATTTATCTCCCTTGTGATTGTCTTAACAATTTCTTTTCTATGGGTTCGTGTGCTGTAGAAATACAGTATAAAATATAGAACACATTTGTTAATTAACTGTTTACGTTATCAGTAAGTCTTCCAGTCAACGGTAGGTAATGAATAGTTACGTTTTTGAGGAGTCTGAGGTTATAGGAAGATTTTGGACCACGTGGAGGGGGGTTGGCACCCCAAACACTCGTGTTGTTCAAGGGTCGATTGTATTTGTTTGGTGTAGGGATGTAAGTGGAACTTGGGTGAGACACCTGGGTCTGGGGCAATGGTGTGTTCTTATTGTCTACGAACAAGCAACAGCGCAGGTAAAAACCTCAAGGTCTCATTTACTCAAACGTATTTCTTACTCTCCCAGGTTTTTTACAAGTTGAATGGCTCTCCAGGGCAGCTCCCTTCCAATTATTAAGGATGGAATCATTTCCATTCTGTGGCTCTGCTGTCTCAACATTTTGCTTGCAGGGTTGCCATGGCAGGGGAACAGGACAGCGAAGAACTCACACTGCTCTTCTGTTCTTTGGCTCAGACATTAATCTATAGTCCACGAACCAGAAAGAGTCACGTGACTCTACCTAACTATAACAGGTCCAGAGAGGAGAGGAGAACTGGATACGGTTAAGCACTAAAAGTCTCTACCATACTCTTATATTACATTCTCACCAGAAGCAGTCCCAATCAGTGGCATAAACTGTGACATCACCATAAGCCACAAAAGCTGGAAGAGATATTTGAGAGTATCTCCCGTGCTCCAATTTGACACTAGAGGAGACTAAGGCTAAAAGATTACCCAAAATTTCAGCACTAGTTAGAGGAAATACAGAAACTGGCAATTAGGTGTCCGGGGTCCCTACCTAGTATAGTCTTCCCAGGGTGTTCTGTCTCATAACACGGTTGCCAGGCATTTTACATGGCCTCCCATCAGTAGGAGGCAGCAGAATCAAATAAAAACAGAGCCTTCGTGGTTCACCCAGAGCCGAACGTCTCCTGTCAGCTGATTAAATGGAGTAAGAGCTTTCTATCTAATTTCTAAATACCGGCTCCTTGGACTTTCCATTTTAAATACAGTATGTTATTTTCAATAAGAAATTCAGTAGGCAGGGACTAAATTTGTTGAGCCCTAAGGCCTGAATTTTAAATTTTTATTAAGTATGTATGTTACCCGCCACATATCAAGCGCAGAGAGTTAAGTGTGGTTTGGGAAATGGCTGGTACTTATTGGGCATACATGAACTGGATTGTGTCTTGTAGCACAGCGAGCTTGATTTGTGCTATTCTTTTCTATAATTTTTCATGAGATTGAAGTCAGATTTAAAAGTTGGCAGTTTAATTTCCCATAATAGCTGAAAGTGTATTTAGTAGAGGGGAAATGTTTTAGAGAGAATTTATTTTTTCATTTTATGTATTTTATTTTTATTTTTGTTAATCCTCACCTAAGGATATGTTTTTCCATTAACCTTCAGAGAGAGTGGAAAGGAGGGAGGGAGGAGGAGAGAGAGAGAAATATGGATGTGAGAGAGACACATCAAATTTGTTACCTCCCCCACATGTCCTGACCAAGGCTGGGGATGAATCTATAACCCAGGTATATGTTCTTGACTCGAAATCAAACCTGCAACCCTTCAGTCCATGGGTTGATGCTCTAACTGCTGAGCCACATCGGCTAGGGGAGGGGATGGTGAGAATATATTTTAAATGACCCGAGCTGGGGTTCAGTTTACAGGAGGCCAAAATATATAGAATTGTCTGTTTCTCTTCTTTCTTCATTGTCCCTTGTTTTCTCGTATCTATACCAAACGTGCTTCTGGATTCAAGGGACTTTTGCAACATGACCTCAGAGGTGGCAAAGAAGGTGATGGTGGCGAACACATTCTTGGCAGGAGATGGGAAGTCATGACCCCTCAGGCTGACATCAATCAAACTCTAAATGCCCGTGGCCGTGTGTGCAGTCCGACGTGCTCACGCCCTTTCCGGCGAGCAGCAGCCAGGAACACACTGCAGACCAGTTCAAGATCGTCAGCAACCAGCCTGGGCACTTCCCAGGAAACATACCTCTGTCTTTCTTCCCCCTTTTTAAAGTATGCTTTTTTTAAATTCTCACCCGAGGACATTTTTGCATTTATCTTCAGATAGAACGGGAGGAAGAGAAGGAGGAAGAGAGAGAGGAATACTGATGTGAGAGATACACACTGAGTGGCTGCCACCCACATGACCCCAACTGGGGCCGGGGACAAACTGCAACCAAGGTATGTCCCTTAACGGGAACCAAACCCGGGACTCTCTGGTCTGCAGGTCGATGCTCTAACCACTGAGAAAAACAGGCCAGGGCTAAAGTATGCTTTTTTAGCCCAGTACCCTCCAGCTGTGCAGGGAGATCAGTTACTTTTTTATACCCAGTGCCAACATCAGCCTGCAAATTGGCATACACAGTGCCAAGTGACCAGGCAATTGGCTTGTGCCCTCTGATAAATATATACTTTGCCTTCCCTTCTCTGTAAACCAATCAGCTTGACTTGGCACGACTCTCCCCAGTCTGAGCCAGTGTCCCACGTGGGTATTCTAGCGGGTACTCAGTCTGCTCTTGCTTATCAATAGAGCAGCTGATAGATGCTTGTTACAATGTTATGTAGGTTAATTGGGAGTAGAACAGGTAAGGTTTGTCAAAGTATCTAGATCACATTCAAGAGAATGCCTCTTAATGTAGCCTCACCAAGGCACAGTATTTGCTGGTGAGATACCATATTTACTCTGGAAACGTTTACCCATCACCAGGTACTAAATTACTGAGACCTTGGTCAAGTCACCAAACCTCCCTAGGCTCCACCCCTCTGAGCTACAAAGCAGAGATTCTAACGTCCTTGTTTTTCTTTCTCACATGATATTGTGAGGATAAAAATGAGGTGTTGCTACAGAAATACTTTGAACAATGATAAAATAATGTATAATACTTGCAAGTTTATTCATTGCTTGGGGGGTATTAAATGGTACCATGAAAACCAATTTGGCGTATTACTACATTAGTTAGAATTTTATCTGGCTAGCTGTGACAGAAAACCTAAAACAACAAGGGCTCATGCAAGAAATAAGTTCATATTTCTCCAAGGAGGTCTTGAGGAATGAAGTCTAGTGCCAGTCTCCACGATGGTACCCAGGTTCTTTCCAGTTCTGACGTCTGTGCAGCTCATAGCCCAAAACATCCCCCCCCACCTCTACTCATCACATCTATAATTCCAATAGCAGTGAAGAGAGAAAGAACAAGCAAAAGAAAAGTCAAAAGATATATGCCAGTTAACTTTTAAGACAACTGACTGAGAAGTGCTGGATACAACACTTCCACTTACGTATCATTGGCCGTATCACCTCACTTAGCAGCAAGGGAGGCTGAGACATATTTCCAGACATCCATGTGTCCAACTGAAAATCAAGGGACAGTGAGTTTTAGGCCTGACAACTAGCAGTTTGTACTCCACGTAATAAAACTGAACACGCACATGCCTGATGACCTAGCAAGTTCTTATTGGTATATGCCTGAGAGAAACTCATTTACATAGCTAGACAGAAAAATCCATGGGGGTTTCACTGCGGCACTATTTCAAATAATGAGACTGCCCATGAAGAGGGGAATGAATGACTAAGCTATGCTCCATTCTTACTGTGGAGCACCATGCATCAACCTGTGATTTTAAGTAATTAATCTCATTTATCTAAATCAAACAACTTTGAATGGAAAATAGCAATTTACAAATATATATGTATGTGCATATATATATGTATGTATGTATATATGTATATAAAGTATGATACAATTGATGCAAATTTTAAAATATAATGGAGCAATACTATGTGTTCTTTACGGACAAGAATATATTTATAGAAAATGTTTAAAATATGTTTGGAAGTGGAACACGCCGGCTTCAGAAGAGTGACTACCTCAGGAGAGAAAGGTAGGGAAAAGGGATGGGAGAATGGGCTATGGCTGCCTTCCATAACATCTAATTTAAAAACAAAGAAAGCTTCGGCAAAGCAGTGAATTGTTAACTCCTATTAAGTCCGGGCTATGAGTATTTTGATATCCATTTTGTTATTTTCATCATGTTTGAAACATTTCATTATTGTGAACAAAACATTTAGTTTTAGACTATTAGGCAAAATACAGGTAGTCTTATTTGTGATAGTTGCTATTTCTTGTCATATTACTTCTGCAACTATGAGGTAGGTACCAACTGAATAGATAGAATGGACAGCATAGATCCACCCAGAGGCATAGTATATGTATACTGACTTCTAAAGTAATTTAAAAGGAACTTTAGGACGACTCCCACCTTACGAAAGCTTCCCGGAACAAAAGGAATAGCAGCAGTGGAACTCAGTGCTGGTCCGATGCTCTAGTTTCAACTTCTGCTCCTCAGCCTTCATACTCTGCACTCAATGCTCCTCACACCATCATGGCACTGATTGTCTTTTTGAAGCCTCAGCCATTCCCAACACGTTCTCACTTAGGGACTGTAGACTTGCTGTTTCTCCTGCATGGTATGTATACCTTTCCCCACGTGGCCTCCTTTCCAGTATGCAAGGCTCAGTTTAAAAAACATCTTCTCGCCCTGGCTGGTTTGGCTCAGAGGTTAGAGTGTTGGCCTGCGGTCCAGGGAGACCGGGTTTGGTTCCCGCTAAGGGTACGTACCTCGGTTGCAGTTTATCCCTGACCCTGGTTGGGTTGTGCAGGTGGCAGCCACTCGATGTGTCCCTTTCACGTCGATGTTTCTCTCTTTCTCTCTCCCTCCCACTCTATCTGAACAAAATATGGAAAAATGTCCCCAGGTGAGGAAAAAACAACAACAACAACAACAAAAACATCTTCTCAAGGAGACCGCCCAAGATCATCCTAACTAAATTCAATCCCTCAACTCTTTTTTTTTTTTTTATCCTCACCCGAGGATATTTTTCCAGTTTTTGTACAGATAGAGTGGGAGGGAAAGAGAGGAAGGGAGAGAGAGAAACATCGACGTGAAGGGACACATCGAGTGGCCAACCAGGGCCCAGGACAAACTGCAACCGAAGTACGTGCCCTTAGCGGGAACCGAACCTGGGTCTCTCCGGACCGCAGGCCGACGCTCTAACCGCTGAGCCAAACTGGCCAGGGCCAATCCCTCAACTCTTATCCCCAGCACCCTCTATCCTATTATTTTAATTTTTTTCACATTGATTATCACTATCTGAAATTATTCTAATGATGTGTTGATGTATTTGTCCTCCCCTTCAAAATGTAAGCTTCTTGGGGGTAGGTGCTTGATCCGTTCTGTTCACTGCTGTGGCCCCAGGATGTGGAAGAGCTTAGCACTATTGGCTCTCAGTAGGTACTTGTTGAATGAATAGTAAATGTCAGCAGGTGTTATGACCTCGAAAAACCAGGTAGGGAAGATTAAAGTATTTCTTCCAGTCAGGTAGGGGAATTAAAGAGCCTAAAACCAAACAACCTCAAAAAAGCATAGTTTTTATTGTTAATTCTTTTTGTATTTAATTTTATTATTTTCTTGTGATCTTCTAATAATTTGTTTTTTAGTTTTATGTTTAATTAAAGTTGACAATCAATTTTATTTAATATTTGTTTCAGGTGTACAGCATAGTGTTTAGACAATCATATAATTTACAAAGTGGTCCCCTCGTATTTTAAATTACCCACCTGGCACCATATATAGTTATTACAATATTATTAACTATATTCCCTATGCTAAACTTTATATCCCTGTGACTTTTTAAAAAAAAATTTAATAGTCTATTTTTAGAGCAGCTTTAGGTTTACAGAAAAATTGCATAGAAAGTACTGAGAGTTCCTACACATCCCTTATTCCCCCCACCACACACACATTTCTCCTACTATTAACATATTGCATCAGTGTGGTACTTTTGTTATAACTGATGAACCCACACTGATACATTTTAATTAACTAAATTCTATACTTTACATTGGGTTTTTACTCTTGATGTATATTTTATGGGTTTTTACAAATGCATAATATGTTGTATCTATTATAATATTATACAGAATAGTTGTGCTTCCTCCAAAATGTTCTGTGCTCCACCTACTCATCCCCTTGCCCTGAATCCCTGGCAACCAGTGATATTTTTACTGTTTTCAAAGTTTGTCTTTCCCAGAATGTCATATATTTGGAATCATGCAATAAGTATCCTGTTGAGACTAGTTTCTTCTGCACAGCAAAGAAACAACCATCAAAATGGAAAGGCAACCCACTGTATGGGAGAGCATAATTGCCAATGGTACATCAGATAAAGGGTTAATTTCATACAACTCAACAAAAGGAAGACAAAGAACCCAATTTAAAAATGGGCAGAGGAGCTGAATAGACAGCTCTCCAAACAGGACATACAAATGGCCAAAAGACATATGAAGAAATGTTCAACATCACTAATCATCAGAGAGATGCAAATTAAAACAATAATGAGGTATCACCTCACTCCTGTCAGAATGGCCGCCATCAACAAATCATCAAACAACAAGTGCTGGCGAGGGTGTGGAGAAAAGGGGGCTCTAGTACACTGCTGGTGGGAATGCAGACTGGTGCAGTCACTATGGAAAACAATATAGTGTTACCTCAAAAAATTGAAAATAGAATTTCCATTTGACCCAGTGATCCCACTTCTAGAAATATACCCTCAGAAGCCTGAAACACCAATCAGAAAGAATATATGTACCCCTATGTTCATAGCACCACTATTTACAATAGCTAAGATCTGGAAATAACCCAAATGTCCATCAGTAGACGAATGGATAAAAAAGCTGTGGTACATATACACAATGGAGTACTATGCAGCTGTAAGAAAGAAAGATCTCTTATCCTTTGAGACGACAGGGAGGGACCTGGAGAATATTATCCTAAGTGAAACAAGCCAAGCAGAGAAAGATAAATATCACATGATCTCACTGATTTGTGGAATATAATGAACATAACAGTCTGAGGAATAGGGTAGACCCAGAGACGTGGAAGTAGGGTACAGACTTGCAAACCTCAGAAGAGGGGTTTGGGGGGTAGGGAAGAGATAAACCACAGAACTTATATGCATGTACACATAACTGATGAACACAGACAGCAAAGCCAGGGACGGGGTGGGAGGGACGGGGAGGAGGGTATCAATGGGGGGAAAAAGGAGAAACATCTGTAACACAAATAAATGAATAAAAAAAGAAATATGCATTAAAGAGTCATGCATATTGTATTTTCCTGTCTTGAAAGCTCACTAATTTAGCTTAATGAATAATAGTCCATTTTATATATGTATCTCAGATTATTTTCCATTCACCTACTGAAGGACATATTGGTTGCTTCCACTTTCTTTCAAAAATAAATAAAGCTGCTATAAACATGTACATGCAAGTTTTGTGTGTATATAAGTTTTCAACTCAATTGGGTAAATACATAGGAGCACAATCACTGGATCATATGGTAAGCCTATGTTTGTAAGAAACTACCAAACTATTTTCCACAGTGCCTGTACTATTTTAAAAAATAAATTTTAGGAAGAGAGGAAGGGAGAGGGAAAGAGAAATAGAAACATTGATGAGAGAGAACATAAACTAGCCACCTCCTACATGCCTCTCACTGGGGATTTTGCCCACAACCTGGGCATATGCCCTGACTGGGACAGCGACCTCTTGGTGCGTGGGTCAATGGTCAAGCACTAAGCCACACCAGTCGTGTGCCTATACTATTTTAAATTTCCACCAGCAATGAATGAGAATCCCTGTTACTCCACATCTCTGTCAGCATTTGGTATTGTCAGCGTTTAGAGTTTTAGTCATTTTAATCAGTGTGTAGTGGTATCTTGTTTACATTCCTTAATAACCTATGATGTTGAGCATTTATCACTTGCTTAATTTTTGCATCTGTGTATCTTCTTTGGTGAGGTGCTTGTTCAGATATTTTACCCATTTTTTAATTGAATTGTTTCTTCTATTGTTGAGTTTTAAAAATTTTTTGTATATTTTAGATACAAGTCCTTTATCAGATATGTGTTTTGCAAATATTGTCTCCCAGTCTGTGGCTTGTCTTTTTATTTTCTATGAAAGCATTGGTCTTTATAGAGACAGTTGCCTTAATAACTTTACCTAGTGTGTTTCTAACATCCTCTGGGAGTCTGAGTGTGCCTGACTCTTCCATTGCTTCCAATGCCTGATTTCTGCTCCCTCCACCCATTGTGCTTCACAACACTGCCACTAGGAGAGTCGGGGCGGGGGGGGGACAAAAGAAGATGATATAAAATCCGTTTCTGTGAATGCATCACATGAAAGACATCCATTTAAAATGGCTCGGTGGTCCACTGAAGTCTCTGTGCTCACCTCTATTCCAGGGAGTGGGGCAGAGACCTGTACCTATAAACAAGGTACAACTTATTAACTTCCTCTCCTTTGCACTATGTTAAAAGTTTCGGATTCTACTGCTCTAGATTCTTCCCTTTGGCAACTCGGTGCCGTCCCTTCCTACCCTTGGGAAATTCAGGTAGACGATGCGGCTACAGTTGCTTTTCACTAGGAGAATACAAATTAAAGTCAGAACTAGTTCATAGGGAAACTTCACCAATAACTATTGTTAAAGAAAACTTTTCTTCCCATTTTATCCGGGGATTATTGAGATCTATAGTAATAATTTATTAACACCAAGGCCCATAAATAAATTAGTTTCCTTTAAAGTCTTGGAAATCAACCATCCTCTGACTAAGTTATAAACTATTCCATTGATTACTAACCTGCTTATGAATTTTAGCTTTTAAATAACACTATGTTCTTGCTCTTGTGTGAATTATTTCTCCCACCAGAATCCTATGTGTACCACAAGGGTTCGCATAAGTTGAGGGGTTCATTGTAGATCCGCAAATGAGGTATCTTTCCCGTTAGTTTTTCCTTGGTTTCTGGCACAGTAAGCCAGGGTTCACAAAGGAAATCTCATTCCTGGGCTAAAACTTGAACCGCCAGCTTTTATTATTTAATAACTTCACATCAATTATTTTCAAAGGAAAAGAAGTGTTATTTTTAAAAGGGGAAGAAGCCAAGTGAAAAAAATTGTAAATGTTGCTCAGTTTCCAATTCTTGAGGGAGTGCTATCCAGAGAAAACAAAACGCCTCCTTTGTGTGTCATTTACATGTTCAAAGGCAACACCTTTCAGGTTCTTTCCCTTTGGGACTCTTATGAGTTCGCTGCTTGAACTTTTGTATACAAGTCCTCGCAGGCATGTATGCTTTGGTTTCTCCTGGATCACTGTCCAAAAGTTGAGCAGCTGGATCATGTGGTAAGTGTGTCTAATTTTAAAGGATATGGCCAAATTGTTTTTCAAACTGGTTTTGCCTTGTCCATTCCTACCCGCAATATCTGAAGGTTCTAATTGCTCCACATCCTCTAGGCAAGTACTTTTGGGGGGGAAGGGTGGCAGGAACAGACAGAGGGGTTGACACAAAAGGACCCTTGTCAGGATCCTCCAGAGTTGGGAGATATCTCTCTCGTCCACCTTCACTCACCTCTATTTTCAGATGCTCAGAAACGGGTGTTGCCCTAATAGGAACTGTATCCATGTCCTTGTCTGAGGCAAAGGTCTATTTAAGATGATCTGAGTTTTTTGTAGCCTTTTCAGATCCCTCAGGGCTCCTGACTTTTACCTCCTTTAATCTCAGTTGCCGTGACCTTCTTGTTTGTCATCTGCGTAGCGGAGCGCTTTGTACCTTCTTTTTTCATGAATTTATGAACTTGGGCTGACCTACTTTGTTCAGACTGAAGGATTTACTCTTTGATTCTTATTGCAAATTGGACTAAGCCAATTTGGTGACATCTATTTTGACCTTCTTGGTACATAATTATAGCCATCATATGTTATTACAACGATAGCCTCTTCAATAAGAGCAAGTTTTAGACAAAAGTCTCCCAAATATACTGACATTTACTAAATAAATGTTTACCTGCAGGCAGACTAGTTTGGTGCAGGCTGTTCTGTAAGTTTAGTGAAGCCCTGATTCTCTGTCCTCTAAAGTTTGCCTACCATGCCTTCCTTGTACGAGAGACTCACTGGAAGCAGATGGGTCCTATCCTAGAAGCAGGATGGCATGGCCCTGATAACCTACATTTGCACCAATAGCTGGATACAGGATAGAGCTACAGGACAGAGTGTACAAAGGGCCTGCTAAGTTCTCTCTCTTTTCCATATTTTGTTCAGACAGAGTAGGAGGGAGAGAAAAAGAGAAACATCGATGCAAAAGGGACACATCGAGTGGTCGCCACCCGCACAACCCAACCAGGGCCAAGGACGAACTGCAACCGAGGTACATGCCCTTAGTGGGAACCGAACCCAGGTCTCTCCGGACCTCAGGCCGACGCTCTAACCACTGAGCCAAACCGGCCAGGGCTGCTAAGTTCTTAATAACTATTTATAGAAGTGTGTGGAGTATCTCTAAAATATTCCATCCATTCCACATATACCAAGAATACCTTTCATTTCACCAGTGAAAGCTTACTTCTACAGTCAATTGTGCTCATTAATGAACCACAAATTTCACCAATGAAAACTCATTCCTAGCTTTCATTTTAGCATCTGGTGCTAATCAAAGATAACTGTAACTGAAACACATAGAGTATGCACACTTTAGAGTATGGACCTCTGATAAGGTATCTGATTTTCCCTGAAAACTGAATTTCTGGTTAGTATGTGATTCAAACTAAAGAGAACCTACATATGTCACCCATGCTGCTTTAAAAAAAAAAAAAAATTGTACAGAAACATTTTAAAGTGAATTATAGATATCACACCAACTCTCAAATCCTGCCTTGGAAATAACATTTATTAAGCACCCACTATGTACCAAGCAATCTCCTAGGTGTTTTATAACTACATTTATATTTCTCATCTAGAAAATTATAATTCAGGGAAGTAGGAATCATTGTGTATCCGTTTTACAAAGAACTCAAATTTACCAAAATTATTTGAAGCAATACGGCTGTAGTTTAAATCTAAGTCTAACCGACCTCGAAGCAGTATATCAGCTATATTTCAGTTTAAGTAATAGAAATACATTTTTTTTTTATCCTCACCTGAGGATATTTTTCCATTTTTTGTTCAGGTAGAGTGAGAAGGAGAGAGAGGAACAGAGAGAGAGAGAGAGAGAAACATCGATGTGAAAGGGACACGTCGAGTGGCTGCCACCCGCTCAACCAACAAGGGCCGGGGACAAACTGCAACCGAGGTACATGCCCTTAGCGGGAACCGAACCCAGGTCTCTCTGGACTTCAGGCCGATGCTCTAACCGCTGAGCCAAACCAGCCAGGGCGAAAGACATGTTTTTTGTATCTACCCAAAGATATAATTGAGTCAATGTTTATTGATCTTCTTTGGCTTTTTGGTAAATAGATACTTACCTTGGAGGAGAAGTTGATAAAAGCACTTGCTTTTCTCCCCATCAAAATGGACCTAGACAACCAATTTTGCCAATAAATCAAGGTTTGTGAAAACTTCTCATTTCTGCCCTAGGTCCAGCAGGAATCTGAGATTAAGACCCTGTAGTATGGAAAGTTAACTGTTTCTCTGATTTAGGATCATAATCTACACGTTCTGCTCTGGTTCCTCGGTTTACATATCTGAATGTGTTACTTTTGCTAGGGAAGAAAAGCTATTTATTCTCTCTTTAAAGGTACTTCTCATATCTTGATTTTAAAATGCCCCTGCTCTCATTGATGTCTCTCTCTCTCTTTCTCTCTCTCTCTCTCTCACACACACACACACACACACACACACACTTCCTTTCTCTCTTAAATCAATAAAGGGAAAAAAAAAAGTCCCGCCGGTGTGGCTCAGTGGTTGTGCAACAACCCATACACCAAGAAGTAGCTGGTTCGATTCCTGGTCAGGACACATGCCCAGGTTGTGGGCCAAATCCCCAGTGGCGGACATGCAGGTGGCGGCCAAACAATGTTCTCTCTCATCGATGTTTCTAACTCTCTCTCTCCCTCTCCCTTCCTGTCTCTCTAAAATCAATAAAGGGAAAAACTAAAATTTTAAAATGTCCCTGGACACAGGCTTTTTGCAGAGATCAGCAACAGAAATTCCTTCTCGGAGATTAAGTTTACTCCTCTTCAGTGACTACACTTAGTAACTACACTTGCAAGAGGCAGTTTTCCCTGAATTCACACCCAGAAACTATATGTAATGGTTCTGTCCAAGGCCACTAAGGAAATAAGGTCTCTACCCAAAGGCCACATCCCTTCCCATTTAGGAGTCAACTATCTGTTGTCTGGCATGTCACATCAGGACACTGGCCATAAACTCACCTCATTTTCACCACCTGAACACAACAGCACACCTGTATTTTTCTGTCTCTTTCCAGGCTGTTCAATACTTTTGACATTATATGAACTTTCCCTGCCTTAGCATGCTGCCAGGGTTCATGTCACGTGACCGAGGGCCTTCTCTATAGAGAATGTCTGAGCCACTTGTTAGCATAATTTAAACATTAATTACGAAAACAGCCCCCTAAATGCTGTGAAAACAAATACACCACTGAGCCACTACTGAGCAAACTACCTTTCTGCTGAGGCTCAGACAAACAATAGAATGATTAGCAAAAACGCATTGCGAGGCTCAGTTATATTTCAAACAGTATTTGACAAGCCATAGGGCCCACTTGTTTCCCCATAAATAAGATATACAATTTAATGGTTCTCTTTTATCTTACACATCATAGTGAATCCGTGAGAACATCACTTAACCTCTTCAATCCATCTTTCAACCGCTGTGTACTTACAGGAAAGAATGAACAGAAATGTAACAGTTCTGATTTAATTCTATGAATAGGTACTTTCGTGCTGCCTCTGGTAAAGTGAAAAATACATATTCAAATACAGAGAAACTGCTCTTGCCAAACATTAAGAATGACTCTGAAGCTTTCTAAAATACCACCTCTAGCCCTGGCCAGTTTGGCTCAGCGGTTAGAGCGTCGGCCTGCGGTCCGGAGAGACCCGGGTTCGGTTCCCGCTAAGGGCACGTACTTCGGTTGCAGTTTGTCCCCGGCCCTGGTTGGTCGTGCGGGTGGCAGCCACTCGATGTGTCCCTTCACGTCGATGTTTCTCTCTCTCTCTCCTTCCTCTCTCTCCCTCCCACTCTATCTGTACAAAAAAGGGAAAATATCCTCGGGTGAGGATTAAAAAAAAAAATAATAAAAAAAAAAAAAATAAAAAAATAAAATACCACCTCTACAGAATCTGACATTTTTGGTACATGTTGAATCTATTCCAAGGTATTGCATTATTTGGGATTATTAGAAGAACCTTATCACAACCTAGGTTTGCCAATAATTCAGTCTTGAGGCATGTGTAGCAATTATAGCATGAAAATGAATCTCCAGTGGAGATGGAACTTAGATGAGTTTTATCCTAGGCAGAAATTAATGAAAAGTAACTTAGTGTTATAACTATTCTCTGTTAAGAAAAAATGAACTTGCTTTTGAATAATTTAACACTGATTCTTAAAAGAAGCCATTAGGTATAAGGTGATGATGAAACGTGTTTGGCAAAACCAGATATAGGTAATACTTTGAGAAGTTGTGTTTTCCTAATAAAATACCTTTTTCTCCTCTAATATTTCAAAGCATTTTGATCTTAGTGGGTTTTTAAAAAAATATTTTTGCTTTATTGATTTTAGAGAGAGAAGAAGGGAGAGGAAGAGAGATAGAAACATCAATGAGAGAGAACTTCGATTGGCTGCCTCCTGCATGCCCCCCACTGGGGATTGGACCCACAACCTGGGCATGTGCACTGACCGGGAATCAAACCAGCAACCTCTTGGTGCATGGGTTGATGCTCAACCATTGAGCCACACTGGCCAGGCTGATCTTAGTTTTTAATGTCATTTACAAAATTGAAGATTCAATAGGTCAAGTGACAGTTCTCATCTATAAAATGGGGACAACAATAGTAACTATTCAATTGACTTGTTGAAGAAAATTAAATACAACTAATGGATGTAAAGATTCTGACATGGAAGATCTCTAGTTTTAGCTCCAACATGGAAAGAGCTTGGAAGTTGTCATTCCTGTTTTTATAACAAAAAAAATGTGGACAAGCTAAAAATCAACAACTTTTTTAGACACAATAGAGTATTGGGGTCACAAGACAAACCAGCACCAACAACTTGCAGAGACAGGTACATCTAGCGAGACACAGCCAAGATCTGCTTGCCAAGATCTGCTTACCGAGAACAGAAGCAGCTGGAACCACAAACTGGTAAAACTACTTAAATAATAATTTTGATGAATTGTTAAAGGCTCACTTTGCATCATCATGAGAGTGAGCAAACTCTCATAGGCTTTATCCTCCCAGAATCACAAAAGGTTCTATGGTGAAGATCAGAAAAAGATCCCCAGTTCATGGCTCTTGTTTGGGCAGGGTTTGGGAAGAGTAATCATTGTATAATAAGCCAAGATCCTCTCCATAACAAATATCTTCCCTCCAGGAGAGAAGACTTTGCTAGAACCTTATATCAGCTGGGGACATCCCTCCAATACCAGCACCCAATATAGCCTTCCTGTCTCACCGAAGATTAAAAGAAAAGTCTACAGAGGCCAGGGACAAGAACAGAGGGAGGGAGACAAAGCTGTGTTATGGAGAAACACCTCTTCACTCCCCAAATGTAAGCCCAGGGAAATAGGCCCACTAAAAGACTGAGATTTAATCATGAAATTATAGACCACTTTCCTTCCCTCATTCCAAACCACCACATCAACAGGGCTTCTGTTGGCATAAAATAGTGACAGATTATAGCTAAAGAAAGGCAAGATGTAGATTCCCTCTGTGGAGGAGTATTTAGGGAAGCCTAAAGTCAAGAAGAGAGAAAAAAACTAGGACACTGGAGAAATTTGAGGTCTTTGGCATTTATAGCAACAGTAAACATTGAACACAGTCCAACTGATACATTAATGTAAATCCTCACACTGAAGTCCTATTTACTTCAGTTCCCATTACTAAATACATGTCCAGCATTCAATAAAAACTTACAAGGCTAGTGAAAATGTAAAAGTTATAGGCCCATTGGAAGACAGTTTGGCAGGTTCATACAAAGCTAAACATATGCTTACTATATAATCCAGCAATCATAGTGATTTGAAAACCATGTCCACACATAACCTGTACATAAATGCTCATGGAATCTTTATTCATAATCAACATAAACTGGAAGCAAGTAAGATGTCTTTCAGAGGTAAATATAGAAACAAACTTTGACAAGGAATACTATTCCATAATAAATAAATAAATAAATTAATTAAATAAATAAAAAGAATGAACTATCAAGCCACAAAAAGACATGGCTTACTTAAATGTGAACTTCTAAGTGAAAGAAGCAGTCTGCAAAGGCCAAATAATTTATGATCAAATTATATGATGCTCTGGAAAATGTGAAACTATGGAGATGATAAGCAGCTCATTGGCCCCAGGAGGTCAGAAAGGAGTGGTAGTAGGTCAGAAACTAAAAAAGGGAATTTTTTTAGGGCAGTCAAACTATTCTGTATGATACTGTAATGGCAGATACATAACATGACATATTTGTCAAAACCCATATAATTTTGTAAGACAAAAGTAAACCTTAATGTACAAATTTTTTATAAAATCATTTGGGAGGTTCAAGTTTCCCAGGATGGAATACAGAATGTGACACAATAACCTAATTTTATTGCAAATATATAAAGCTATCTCATGCAAGGAGATGGGGGAAAAGGTTCCTACCTATGTAATTGTGGAAATGAGTAAAATCTGCATCACTAAAGGCAACAGAAACTGCATATAACCATTATACTCTAATTATTTCTCATGGAGGGGTAGATTAACAATTCTGCAACTACTACAAGTAAGTGGAGGTTGAGGCAAGAACAATAATTTTATAATGAACTAGAATTGGAGACATTGGTATAAATTCATTTTTAGTTAATATAGATACTGATGGTTACATGTAGAAATATTTATAAATAAGTGTATATACAGAGGTTAGGGTACACATATGTGTCCTTGCTCTGTCAACTGAGAAGGGCAAAACACAACATCCCAGTAGAAATGAGCACACCTAGCGCCCTGATCTTGGTTTCTAATTCTCAAAAGGACCCAAGGATCCTGGAGAAATGGCCGAGTCTAGGACTGGGGAAGGAAACATATAAGATGAGCCTGAAGCACAGGAGCCAACCAACAGACTCCCAATGGCCAAAGCTGGTACAACTTAAACGAGAAAACTAAATCATGTTAGATTATACTCCAAAGTATAATGCAAATATCTATGCATCCACATTGATATAAGAAACAACTGAATAAATTAAGGAGAATAGACAAATCTCCCATGTAAAAAAATTCTAAATGATTTAGTAGATACCCTACGATCAAGGAGGGAGAACATAACTTGCCACTTCTTAAGTGTGGGCTGTCTATAGTAACTTCCATCCAAAGAATATAGTGTGGAAAGGTTGGGGAAAGAGGGGAGTTGAGAGACTTTGGAGTTGAGAGAACTAGCACACATTACCTCAGCCAGGTGGCCACAGTTAACATCAACAATGGTGTCATTTTGAGAGTATATACCTTTGATGTCACATGATGACACTACCCCTATTGTCTTCCTCCCCTAACCCATGACCTCAGTCTTATCATAAGACAACGTCAGACAAATAACAATAGAGGAACCTATACTGAGCATGCTCCATAAAACTAAGATCATCAAAAACGGGGAGAATCTAGGAAATTGTCACAGCCAAGAGGAGCCTAAGAACACATGGCAAACTACATATTGTGTGGTTTTCAGAATAACATCCTGGAACAGAAAAAAAAGACAAATTGGCTCATTGTGGCAGGTGCACCATATTAATGTACATGTACCAAATGTACCATTATCATGTACCTATTATTCATTAGTAATAGGAGGATTTGGGTGTGGAGTACATGGGAACTCTGTATTATCTTCTTAATCTTTTTGCAAACCTAAAACTATTCTAAAGCTGAAAGTTTATTTTATTTTTTAAAAGTATGTGGCATGGTTTCTACCTCATGGAAAGTACTTGATAAATGTTAGCTGTTATTATCTACATAAGATACTAAATTAGCAGGGATCTTTGTGGTCCAATACAAGTCAGGTAATTATTAGAGGTTGAAAGTAGAATATTGACTGTAATTAACCTGAATTATTCAGAATCTAAAAATAATTGCTATCCCATGGATTAGCCAGATTACCAGTCTCTCATTTTGCAGGTGAGAGTCAACCACAAAATAAAGAAAGATCAGAATATGAGGTAGGAAAAAAGGAAACTTCAATGATTTATTGTCTTACTACATAAAGGAAAAGTGAGCGGGACTTCCTCTTGCTCCAAAAGCCGAGTATTGCTTTCAAAGTGATGTCATCCAATTCTTCTGAAGGCTCACTGTGTCCTCTCAGGGTCATTTACATTTCAATAGTGAACTCCTAAAGATCTAAAGACCCTTAGGATACAAGTAGGCATCTGTTACTACTGCAGCTCAGAGAGGTTCCTGAAAAATATGGGAAGAGATGAGAGACTGGATCAAAATGACAGAATATTTTATTAAAAGAGTAATTAAATTATCTGCTTAAAAAAAAAAATTAGCCCCTTGACTTGGCATTCATCTCTTTTCTCATCTATCAAATACATCCTCTGGAGAAGTTCTGAGTTGTTGAAGAAACTGTCAATTGATCATTCATTTATAGTCAGGGCAATCCAGCAGGAGAAATCCCTGCCAAAGCTTGATTTTTAGATCACTTTACAATGTAGGTGAATCATTTAAATGCCCATGACTCTGGATGAGCCCCACGGACATAACCTCCCCTCTGAATCCACTAACCCTTACCCTACACTCCCATGCATTCTCTTCTAGATAGGTTACGATTACTAATATCTGCCTCCATCACTGTGGTGGTTCTTTGGACAAATTAGAAATTAACAAACTCATGAGGAGCTCTGGATTTAAAGGTTTCATTGCATTGTAAATAGAAAAACAGCTACACAACCATGTTTCTGCTATTGCCTACCAAGGTCCATCTTACTTGATTTTATTTTTACCTTTTTAGTATATTTTATTGATTTTTTTTTTTTTTTCAGAGAGACAGGAAGGGAGAGAGAGATAGAAACATTGATGTGAGAGAGATACATTGATCAGCTGTTTCCTGCACGCCCCCTTCCAGGGACCGAGCCCGCAATCCAGGTATATGCCCTGACCTGGAATCATACCAGGACCTCTCAGTCCACGGAAGGATGCTCAGTCCACTGAGCCACACCAGCTAGGTGGGTCCATCTTATTTTAAAATTGTGTGAATTAATTCAATCACTGTATATGTTTAAAAAAATTTTTAAATACTAAATTCTTCTATCACAGGTGAAACTTAGGGTATAAAATTGCCTGGTCTTTAACACTCTGAAAAGGAACCTGTCCACCATAAGCCCTTCTGAATCTCTCTCTCATCAGGATGCCCACACAACAGCGTGCACGCAAAGGCTACACTGCCCAATAAAATGTTCTGGGCAGCCTGAGTTAGGAAGCAGATCGAGTTAGCCGTGAGAATGCTGTGCTTGTCAGCACACAGGTCCCGTTCTCAGAAGCACTTGCTTTGACCTGATGCCAATGAATCCTCTCCAGAGTGTAAATGCATACTTAAAGGATACCCCTCCCCTTTCCCGAGTATTTGCATTTTTATAGCAATGCCTGAATGACTATCAAAAAAATACCCCCAAATGTAAAGGTGTATCTCTCTCATGGTGAAATTGTAGATTTTGTCAGATTATGGAGAGAGAGGAAAGAAAAAATGCTTAGAATAGGTTTTTGCTCGGAACTCCTTGAATCATACCAGACAGGCAGCCTCCTATTCTGCTGTCTCTCCATTATTTCTCTCTTTACTGGCCTCTTGCTACATGAAATAATTTGACTTCCCCTAAATTATATTGATTTTACAGAGTTTGAATGACATAGCTACATTTCATTGTAATCAATAAATTTACGTTCTGTGTTTTCTACTTGCCAATGTGTTCATTCATTCAACAAATGTTTATTAAATGTCTACTCTGTTCCTGACACCATTTTAAGTATTGGGATACATCATGGAACAGAACAGACAAAATTTCTGATCTCATGAATTGGAGGAGAGAAAGATATAAACAGTAAACATAATACCCCCAAAACTGTATATGGTATTTTAAAAAATAATAAAGCAAGGTAAAAAGTTTTGGCAGTGAAGGTTGAAGAGGAGGATAAAATTGATAAGAAACACACTTGAAATATAAACCAGAGAAGTTAAAAGTAAAAGAATGGAGATATAGCCTGGTAAATCTAATATAAAGAAAGTTGGTGTAGCTATATTAATATCAGACAAAGTAGATTTCAGAGTAAGTAATATTACTGGATGAAGAGAGGTTTAGCACAGTGACAAAATCCTAAATGTACCTGTACCTAAAAAACAGAATTTCAAAATATAGGAAGCAAAGCGTAGAGAATTGAAAAGAGAAATAAACAAATTCACAGGTGTACGTGGAGATTTCAAAACCCCCTTCTCAGTGACTGAAAGAACAAGTGTAGAGGAATTCAGTAAAAAGTATTGAAGAATTTTATATATCAAATTGACCTAATTGACATTTTTAGAATAGTCTATTCAGAAATAGTAAACTACATATTTTCTCAAATGCACACAGAATATTACCAAGATAGGCCATGTTCTGAACTATAAAACAATCTTAATAAATACAAAAGAATTAAAATTGTACAATGTAGTTCTCTCACCACAATATAGTACAAAGCAATGATAGATGGATATCTGGAATATCCCCCCAAGTATTTGGAAATTATACAGTATATTTCTATGTAATAGAAAAAATTACAAGGAACATTAGAAATTATTTTAAACTAAATGAAAATAAACATAACATATAATAAAATGTATAAGATGTAGCCAAAGAGTGCTTTGTAGGAAATCTGTAGCATAAAACACTCATAATAGGAAAATAAAAGATATTGAATCATATCTAAACTTGAAGTTTAGAAAGCGAGAAAAATAAAATTCCAAAGTAAACCAAAGGAAGGAAGTAATAAGGGTAAGAGCAGACATAAATGAAATAAAAAGAGAAATATCAATAAAAGTATAAGCTGTTTCTTTGGGGGGAAAAACACAATAAAAGTATTAACCTCTAGTAAAACTAATCAGAAAAGAGAAAAATTAATTATCAATATCTGAAATGCTACATAGATTATAACTACAAATATTACAGACATTAAAATGACAAGCAAATATTTTTTAAACTATTTTTTTGCCAATTAATTTAACAACTTAAATAATAACAAATTTGTTGAAAGACACAAACTTCCAAAGCTCACTCAAGAAAAAAAGATGACCTGAATAATTCTGTGTTTTAACTAAACTGAATTCATACTTTAAAAACTTCCCACATGGGCTGCCTCCGAATCTTAGCTATTATAAATAACACTGCAGTGAACAAAGGGGTGTATATAGTCTTTCGAATTAGTGTTTCAGGTTTCTTTGGGTAAATTTCCAAAAGTGTAAACCTGGGTCATAAGGCAGTTCCATTTTTAATTTTATTACGGTAATTCCATACGGCTTTCCACAGTGGCTGCAGCAATCACCAACAAAGCGTGAGGGTTTCCTGTTCTCCACATCCTTACTAACACTTGTTTGTTCATTCATTGATAGCCATTCTGATAGGTGTGGGGTGATCTCATTGTTGTTTTAATTTGCATCTCTCTAATAATTAGTGATGTTGAACATCTTTTCATATGTCTTTGGAGAACTCTCTATTCAGGTCCTTTGCCCATTTTTAAATTGGATTGTATGTCTTTGTGGTGTTGCATTTTATAACTTCTTTATAAATTTTGGATATGAACCCCTTATCAAATGTCTCACTGGAGAATATGTTCTCTCGTTTGGTGGGCTGTCTTTTCATTTTTGTTGATGGTTTCCTTTGCTGTGTAAAAACCTTTTAGTTTGATGTAGTCCAATTTGTTTAATTTTTTCTTTTCACAGGAGTCTCAAAGTAGCTTAGTGCATTTTCTTTTCCAAATAGATGTTCATTTTCCTTGAAGAACAAGAGTTGCTCTACAATCTCCAGCTTGCCCAGGATTTATAGTTTCTTCTGTTGTTTGTGAGACATTTTCCTATGTGTGAGACAATGTGACTTGAGAAACTGGGAGTGGAGAATAAAAACAAAACAAAAAACTTTCCACAAAGAATACTCCAAGCCAAGTTGGCTCTACTGGTGGATTCTACTGAACATTTAAGGAAGAAATAATGCTAACTCTACATGACGAACTCTTCCGAAAAATGAAAGAGAACACCATCCATCTCATTCTATGAGGCTAGAGCTGACCTGATGTCAAACTGAAAAAAGATATTAGAAAGAAAAAGGGGAAAAAAAGAAAGAAAAAAATGAAATAAAAGAAGAAGAAAAAAAGAAAACTAGAAAGAAATATTTTTCATGCATGTTAGCAAATTATTAAAAAGATAATCTGGCTATGTATAAAAATATAATACATCATGACTAAGTAGCATTTATTCCAGCAATACAAGGTGGGTTGAACATGTGAAAAGCAATCCATATAATTCACCATATTATCAGACTAAAAGAAAATTTATATGATCACCTCAATATTTGCAGGAAAAATACTTGACAAAAATCCACACCTCATTCTTGATAAAGTGCTTAGCAGATTATTGAAGATCCTCAATTTGTTCAAAAGCATGTTTGAAAACTCACAGCCAACATTATACTTATCTGTGAAAGACCTTGTAAGATCAAGAATAAGGAAAGGATATTCCTTTTCACTATGTCTATTCACATTATACTTGCCCATAAGGAAAGAAGAAATAAATAAAAGACAGAGAGATTAGAAAGAAAGAAAGAAAGAAAACTTTCTTTGCCAAAAATATGATCCTCTATATAGAACATTTTAGTCAATATCAAGTTTATTTGTATATACTAACAACAGACAATTGGGAGTTTCAGTTTTTAAATACTATTTATAATATTAGGAAGAACTGTGAAATACTTATGGGTAAATTTTACAAAATATGTATAAGACTTGTACACTTAAAACTGTAAAATATTGCTAAGAAAAAATATTGATGATTGACAAATATAGAGATATATCATTCTTGGGGATTAAATGACTTGATATTTTAGTATGTCAATTCTCCCCAAACTAATTCAATGCAATTCAATTTAAATTCCTGTAGGAACTCTCACAAACTACTAGTAGAAACACAAAGTTGTACAGCCGTGTTGAAAGACAGTTTGGCAGTTTCTTATAAAGTTAAACATTATCTTACCATTGTGACAGCAATTGTACTCCTAGGTGTTTATCTGAGTGAAAATTACATTCACACAAAAACCTATAGCAAGTTTATTCATAATTGCCTAAAACTAGAAATAACCAACTCAATAATAGACGAATATTCCAATTGAAACTAGGCAAAAAAAAAAGGAATAGAACTTGACCAAATACTATATATTTGCCAGACGAGCACATGATAATACACTCAACCTCATCAGTCCTTAGGGAAATGCAAATTAAAGCCATGATGAGACAACACTACACACCTAGTAGAAGAGCTAATTTTACAAATGCTAACTCAGCTAAGTGTTGGCGATGAACTCACACACATGGCTGGCGGAAATGCAAAATGATTAAGCCACTTTGGAAAACAGTTGGTAATTTCTTAATAATGCTGCTGTAAGCATTTGCTACATGGGTCTGTGTAGACACTTGTTTCATTTCCCTTGGGTAAATTCATAGGAGTGGGATGGCCAGGAGGACTTTCCTAGACAGTGGGTGATGGGCCACATGGTAGTAATATGAAAAAGGAAATATTTTTCCAGTTAGAAAATAGAGCTAGTTAAAAGCAGGACAGTGAACAGTGATCTCTGTAAAACCTGGACGGTAAGGACACTGTTGTGGGGTGCTGGAAAGGGAGCCAGAGGTGGGTGCAATAAAGGGTCCTGTTTGCTGATATCAGGTAGAGAGGAGTGGCCCCTGAAAGGGGCTGAAAGGAAGAATTGATGTTCAGTTGGCTCGTAAGCACATGATCTTTCTAAATCAGTTCTGAGCCAACAGGTAATCTCTTCAACGCAATAGAAATATCATCAGGATGCATGCCACTCAGCAGCCACAAAACCTTATGTGGTCCCAAGACTCTAGTTACCACAAGAAAACCTTTTAGGCTGAACCCGTCTTAGAGGCCGGAGACACACAGCAACAGTGGGGTGTGTGATGGGACTGGGCGCATGCGGGAAACGGTGGCTCTTTTGGCAGGAGCGTAAGATGTGCGAGGTGAAGAGCAAAATAAGATTGGAGAGGTACATTGAGGACAGACTAAGAAGGGCTCTGACTGCCCTCCTTATGATTCTATTTCTTTTGTATATTTGGTACTTGATTATAGACTTTCACAGTTGAAAGAACGGAGAGAAACATTTTGCTAATAGATACCTGATTTATTAACATTCTGTAGTGAAGCATAGTTGGGTATTTATTTTCAGGGCGCAGGTTGCGGTTGGCAGTCATTACCAATGAAAAGTGTGCTGACCCCACTTCATCTGTAGGGAACCACAGAGTCTCCATCCTCTGTACGTACCAAACCGAAGTTACTGTTCACAAGTGATCTAGAAGACAGAACACAGTTCCCTTCATGCCTTCACTCATACTGTTTCCTCTGCTAAGAACACGCACCTGTGTCCCTCCACACCCATAAACTATGTTTTAGTGGTTAAGAAAATGACCTTTAGCGTCCGAGAGTGTCTGGCAGTGTAAGAGCTCAGGCAATGTCACCTGTTTCTGTTAACGCCCACCCTTCAATCTCACATGTCAATCCCTTGATATTGTCCCTTTCCTGCCCCCGACACCTCTCCCTGCCGAGCCATAAGGACTCTCTCCTTCTGAAAATCAATATCGCTTTGCCAATGGCTATCTTTTGGTTGGCACTCTCATAGTCTAGGTACGTTCATTATCCCCTTGCTGGATGGTAAGCTCTTTGAGAGCAAGGTGCATATCTCTTGCCTTCATGTCTCTCACAGTGCCTCAGAGGACACCTTACAGAAGGTGTCACAGTGAGCACTTATTGACCATGAAGTCATAATAAGGTATGGCTTAGCTTTTAAAGACATTTTCTACTGTTAGTATAAAATCGAAATCTGTAACAAACGAAAGTCAATGGCCATTCTGAAAGTGTTCTAGAACGGATCAGGTACTAATATTTGAAACTAGCCTCTCCTCTCTATACTGAGATGACCAAAGGGAAGAACGCACAAGCAATCTGCACACCCATGCAGTGTGTGATAGCTCTGCTCATTCTGCAGAGATGACAAGGAAAAGCCATTTCATTTTGCTGTTGCTGAAGAAACATGTGACATTCATCAGCATAATTTTATGAGAAATGATTTTAAGAATCCCACATTCTTAAAGAAAACCCCAGTAATTGTTTTTATTTATTCTAAATTACGAGAGAGAGAGAAATTTATTACTAATTCCTCAATTATTTCATTATGCGGCACTAATAAAAAAGTCTTGACATCCCCATTATGTTAAGCAAAGAATCAAGGAATTTAATAAATAATTTTTGATGGAAGTGATTATTTACTTAAAACATAGAATATGCAGGAGGAACCTCCAGTCATATTTTCCGGGTGCCATACAATAAAATAATTGTGCAATTAGTAATAAACAGCATGCAAGAATGACAAATGTTTTATTTAAAACTTGGGGGAACAAAAGCACATCGCTGGTGCTTTTTCCAAGCGAACAAAATCCGGGGCTGTATTCATCAAAGGGGCTTTTTATGCCTCTGGCAGCAGTGTTTTAAAGTAAACCCTTAATATCAGATCCCAATCCCCACTTTCAATTTGCTTGCAATGGAAAGGACATTAGAGTTTATAAAATACTCCTTGATTACTTTTCTGAAGGCCTGAAATCTTGACGTGTCCGGGGCTCGCTCACACCGCATCAATATACAGCGGGGGAGAGCAATCCCCGTCGCGAACATTGCCACGTTGACTTATAGAATCACGCCCTTGAGAAAAAGCCGGAGAGCAAACGGAGCACCAGGCAGTGACAAAAATGAAATAGAACTGTCATCTGGCAGTTCTTCATAGTCCGTCAAGGAAATTATTAAAGATGTACAGAGAGCAGAGAGTGCCTGGGCAGAGGTCGTTAAACCCGCACTTCAAGGGCAGGACACTGCGGGCCGGGGGCCGGTGCAAAGACCGCCCCGTGCTGGCCGCGGCCGGACAGGCAAGGGAACCGGCGCCTCCCGTCCCCAGGCAGCTGGAGATGAGGAATCTAGAAGAAACTGTAAGCTAACTCTCCAGTATATCTTGTATCTAGTGGCAGATATCACGGACGTGATTTCAGTCTGTTTTCGGAACTATATTAGGAGCCCACTTGGTGGCTTGAAGCCAGGTCCAAATCTCAGTCTGCCCAGGGCCAGTGAGCAGCACCTCGGTCCAGTCTGAGCCCCTCTGGGCCTCGGTGCCCCCTCCCTCACAACAGAGGTAGAATCAGAGCCTGTTCCGGACCTGGTCCCTCCTTTGCACCTGCTGTTTCCCCAGTGTTCCCTCCTCAGCGTTCTCACCTGAGTTTCCCAAACCCTGACTCCCTTAGGTCAGATATGCTTTGCTTACCAACAGTTAGTGGATCTAAAAAACACTGTAGGGGGTCCTTATGGAAATCAAGGAAACTTCTGCACCTAATCCCTCTTCCTCGCCCTCTCTTTCAAACACACACTCACACACGCACACAAACACATACACACACGCACACAAACACACACACTAACACTCACACACATGCACATACACTCAAACACACATACACGCACACATGCACACACATTTACACAAACACACGCACACACATTTACACAAACACACATGTGCGTGCACATTTACACACCCACACAATTCACACAAACACATTCACACACTTTCACACAGTCACACACATACACATATACATGCACATATACACATTCAAACACACATGTACACACATACACACACATTCACACACACTCACATACACATTCACACACGCATGCACACACGCATGCACATGCATGACACTCACACACACACACACACACACTCACACATATTCCCCTTCTTCCCTGAGGTCATGCATATCAGTTTTCTGGAGGGAATGTCCCAGTTCCTGAGGGCTTCCTTCAGCTCTCATATTATTTGTTCCAATAGTGAGATTTTCCGTTGGGAAAGCAGTCACTGACCAGGCCGTTTCCAGGCAGTTAGGAGGAGACTGGAGAAGTGAAGGCCTTTTCCTCCTCTTCATGTTACCCAACAAGATACCTATCACTCAAAACGGAATAGGGGGAATTATCTAAAAATGGAAGAAGCTCAACTATCACACTGTGTAAAACATTGCTGACAACTATAGTTTGTCCCTACATCTCATTATGATTTGTGGTTTCAAATAAGTAACAAGGCATCTTGACTATGGAAAGCAATAGAAAACACAATAACTCAATTTACAGAAAGTAAATGATTAGAATTAGTCACATGTAGTCGTTAAATCCCTAAAGTGAGTATGGGAATAATGAAAATTCAAATTTTATTGTATTTTGGTTGTAAAACAAATCATACTTATTATGTGCACTTAAGCTCAAAAATTGTATGTGTGTGTGTGTGTGTGTGTGTGTGTAAAGCCACTCCTACAGGCCTCTCTAGAAGACATTATGCTTCTGGATGCAATTTAGAGTGATTACATAATCTAAGAAAAAGGGGACTTTTCAAAGTTATTTTTTGAGAGTAGGAGGAGAAGAGCTTATTATGATTTCCCTTACTATTTGCGGTCTTATTGTCATTTTAATTCTAACATTTATCCTAAAGATTTCTTTTTTTCAAAATAGTGAGTACCACGTCCAGAATAATTTTTGGCTTTCGTTCTGATGGAGTTTTCATCTTCAGCTACACTGCAGTTTAGGGGGCTATCTCAGAGGTATTTCTTCCATAATCCTTGTAGCCAAAAAGTGTACTTATAGACTTATAATAATGTAAGTACACTATAGATTTATAGCAATAATGATTTTTACAGTTTCACCGATCTCTCATGCAGATGGGACATATTAGTTTATGCTAAGCTTCCCCTATTCTTTTTTGGCAAGATCAAACATACACTATTTCAACCCCAAAGACTTTCTTTCTCATAACTTTTCAGAAAGTATGCTGTAGAACGCAATTCACAAACTTGGTTACAGATATAACTACAACAAATAAGATAATACCAAAAACATCAGTTGCAAAAGAATTGTATAAAATGAGTAATTTCCTGCTGAATGGCAGGAATGGAAGTCTGCTGTAGAGCCTAGCTTTTTTTTGGACATCACCAAAATTGTCACTAAAAGCTTTTACCAGTGACCCAAATCTTGTGCATTTAAGAGAATGGCCTTTTACCAAGAAACCTGATTCTGCCTCCTGGAAATTTATTTACAAAAGGTGAAGAGAGACAATAAGCATGAATAACATTTAATTTACATATTGTGGTTTCTATTTTGTGTGGTATATTTTTTTGTGTGAGGATAGAAATTTAAAATAGGTTTCTTTTTTTCATTCCCGAGTTAATGTAATCTATACATTATTTTTCTGCTAAAATATTACAAAGCAAATTGTTCCTGACTGCTCACTGTGACCAAAAGGAAGGTCAGATACATATAATAAATTAGCAAAACTATAGAGGTCATTGTTCATTTTAATGATAACTTGATACTGAATTTTGTCTTGGTTACTAATCTTGCCCAACTCTGCACTGTTCTAGGAGTTGTCTGTATGTGGTAATAATCATGAGCATGAAGAGGGGGAGGATGACAGCTAATATGCATTGTGCAGATATTTTATGTACATAATCATATTAATGTTCATAAAAACTCTATCAGAGAGATACTGTTATTTTCCCCTTTTTACATATAAAACCGAGACACAGAAAGTGCCTATATGAGGTCCTGTCACCAATAAATAGCAGAACCTGAACTGTTTGACTCCTGAGTGTTTGCAAATGACAGATACAGGAAACGCAGAGGGAGTGACGACTATGGCAGCACAGAGTGGCAGTGAAATGCTCAACCTTCCTGACTGTTCCCATGGCCTTTAGGTTAACAGCGTTTTGCATATACACATGCTAATCACTAGAGTTCTTCTGCTTGGGACTTGAGTTTTATAAAAAACAGTCCCTTACTAGAAGGCACCTCTCCTGAGGAGATAAGGGAAATATGTTATGTTTATCAAAGGTTTGCAGAAACTTGTGACCAGATTCACATCAACTAGGGTAACAGACTAAGCACAATCTTCCTCGAACTCCTGCTGGTGCCCAGACGTCCTCAGTCATCAATCACCTCTCGCCCCTCCCATCTCCCCTTCCTTTGACATAAAAGAAGCCTGAACTGTGCACTTTTTGCAGATGGATTTGAGAAAACATGAGGTCTGCCATCTTCTCAATCAATAAACCTTCCCTTACTCCAAACTCTAATGTTTTGAGTTTTTGCCTTTCAAAGTATCAGACACTTTGACTTTTGGACCAGCAACAAGAACATAGATCAATTCTAAAATGTACACATGAACAAGAACCATGAACTTTTATATTAATGATATAATATGGATAGCAACTCTGAAGACAAGTTATAAAAGGAGGTAGTAATGTGAGTTGGAATCACTGCAAGAAAATGTTTCAAGAACCTGAGAATGAGCAACATCTTGATAAACTAAGATCGGAGGCCAGGGTGCAAGATTGTACACAAGAGACTGCTGTGAATATAGGCACCTGGGTGCAAGTTGGACATAATATAGCTGCAAACCTGCCTCAAACTGTCTCAGTCGATCTCTACTACATTTTAATTTAATAGTAAATATTACATGGAACATACTTATATATATATATTTAAAATGTTACCTGATACTTAAATTTATTTGGACAGCTGGTATTTTTCTTTGCTAAATCTGGCAACCCTACATAACACTTAAATGTACCTGATTTTTAAAAATCGTCTTTCCTCCCCTGCTCCCTTTGCTAGAGTATATGTTCCAGCCAAGCAGGACCTTCCCGTCCTGGTCCCCAACCCTACCTTCCACATGCACAAGAGTCCCTGGTAGGTGCTCAGTAGATATTTGTGCATGAAGGGTGCTCAGTAGATATTTGTGCTCAGTAGATATTTGTGCATGAAGGGAAAAGTTGTTTCTTTGTTTTTTGTTTTTTTTTTTACTAAGTATTTATTGGTTTAACTCCAAAATTACCTTATTTGAAAGCAGAGAAACAAAAACACCCAGGCATTTAATATTGGATTGGTCAGTGAGAGATGGGGTACAGAGAGGCGTAAGTATGAAAATATAAACATAAGTAAACTGGAAAGGAGAAAATGCACAGCACATATGGAGGGGCTCTGGGCAGGAGGAGGAGGAGGAGGAGGGCAGCCCTCACCTGGGAGGAATGGGAGGAAGGAGAACAGAGTTTTATTGACAGAGATGGGGAAAGATGAAGGGAACTACAATTTTAAAAAGGAGGGAGAGGGGCCCTCTTAAACTACTATGTAACCTGATGTAGATGAAAAATGACATGAATAGCAACAGATGTTCTCCTTATAACTCCTTTTTTCCTTTTTTTCAAAATACCAAGATGGATTAGAAATGTGCAAAACAAAAGAGTCAAACTAACCCAAATTCTTCTAATTCTCTAACTGCAGAAACAGGACTGTAACCAATTTAACTTTTTTTTCCTCCTGTAAAAAAGGGGAATAATTTTATCCAGACTAGTACTTCCATCTTTTAGGCTATGAAATACAATATTATAGAGTTGCTCTTAACGAAAATGTCAAATTTCAGTTGGGTACACATTTAGGCTATTTAAACAATGGTTCTGATAGATTTATTTAGAGATTTTACAACTCGAATCAAATACTGCAGTCTCTTCCCAATTCATTAATTTGAAAAAATCAAATTTCTTTAAACTACTTCTCTGATAGTTTTCTCTTACATATTTGGCACCTGCCACTCTTCATCTATAGGCGAATCTAGCATAAGATGGCATCTGATTTAGCACAAAATGGTACATTACACAATTTTAGCTTTAAATGTCAACATTTTATGATGTTCCATAAATGCTATCATGATTTCCAGATGTTTCACCACCTGAATCAGATTTAAATCACGGTAAAATCTTTGATACAGATGCTTGAGAAATAGAGAGGCACATACATGTTCAAATATATCATCTCAGCCCAAGCTCAAAGAATACCTTCTTTCCAGCCAGGTTGCCAAATTCAAAAGGCACTTAAAATATCCCCCCCAATGGGAAACCTTTCCTACCCTCTCCTATTTCTGTTAGTGTGGCACCATTTACCTCCTTTCCCCCTGGAGACCAGCAATGGGATTACTAATGCTCAATGTCATGACCACTACTGGTAGATGGAAGTGACAACTCAATTAAATCAAACTACCGATAACTGCTGGACAACTATTTTTTGCAAGATAAGTGTTCTGAAGGATCCAAAGAAGTGATAAATACAATTCCTGCTCTCAATAGCTCGGAGCCAAGTTGGCAAAATATCAGTACATATGACCAGGTTAACTTAGTACAATAGTTAAAAAAATATGATTTAAGAGATAGTGAAAAGATATACTTATATGCATTTTGACAATAAATTGAGGCAGAAACAGAGTCAGGAATAAAGGGGGAATATAATGGTAGAAGGAGAAATACAAGAAAAAAGATGAGAAATGGAGGACCACTTCCAGCCCCTGCCTTCCATTGTGCTACAGTGTACACCAACTAATTGCAAATTGTGTCACTTGTACTAGTTGGTTTATAAATTGAAATGCATTTCTCAGTTTTATTATCACTCTTGGTCAGTACAACTCAGAACTAGTCTGTATACCCAAAATATATAACAAACTAAATTATAAAGAGTATCAAGACTACCTTTGTATCTTCCCCCTCAACCCAGAAGAGAGTCAGAAACACAATAGATGATCAATAAATGTTGCATTTTATTAACTTAGTTAACTAAATGAGCCATGATACTATTTTTATGAGTCAGACATCAAGCTATGATTAACATATGTATACATTGCATAAAATTTCCAAAACATATTCTATAAAATATTAAATCAGTTAGATATGCCGCTGGGATTGGAGAGGCAGTTCCTGAATTGAAGTATATTGGGGAAACATACGTACTCATCCTCTCTCCCTATCCAATATTTACAATGTTTGTTAATGATAAGAGTTTGAAATAAGTTTTCCTAGTTCCTAAGTAGAAAAAGTTGGCATGTAGCTAAGATACCCGAATTTTAAAAAATATATACTACCTTTAGTAAAATAGAGAAGAGAGAAATTTTATAAAACACCAATTGGATTACAAATAATTATTTGACACATATTTTATGGGTAATATGGTCACTATGGCATTTAAGAACATATAAATCGTGGATCTCAGGACCCCAGGTAAGTCATCTTTAGCTTTAAAGCATTCTATCTGGTGCCTGAAATAAATTTCTGAGTTATAAAAAAATTAAAATAGCAACAGAGCCCTGGCCAGTTTGGTTCAGTGGTTGGAGCATCGGCCTGCGGTCCAGAGAGACCGGGGTTCAGTTCCCGCTAAAGGCACGTACCTCGGTTGCAGTTTTTCCCCAGCCCTGGTTGGGCCGTGTGGGTGGCAACCACTTGGTGTGTCCCTTTCATATCAATGTTTCTCTCTCTCTTTCTTCCTCCCACTCTATCTGAACAAAAATAAAATAAAATAGCAACAGAAATGTCAAAGGGAAGTTCCCATGTACCATATATGTATGCATACTGTACATATATTTGGGAGAGACCAAGTATGCAACAGTTGCTCAACCCATCTTGGTACACCTGGGTAATGTGGACAGTACCAATAAAATATCAAATTCACCATGTGGCACCACAATATGTGGGCCCCTAGTCAACATCATGTAAAGTTAAATAATGATGTTTCTGTAAAGCATGTTCAGAAGAGTCCTGAACGTAGTGATAAGAAGTCCTGAAAGTCATTTCTTCCTCTCCTGCCTTATAAATTACATGAGAGAGGCCTTGCACATACCCTCCGCTGTTGTGATTAAGTGTGCTATCTAGATACTTTCAGTTGTCTTTTTGACTTCCGGGAACTGGATACATTGTAGTCAATATCTACATACAAGCATTTGAACAAATTACAAATTTGTAGTTAAATGTTCAATGGTAAGTGATTGTGGGTCATTGGGCTTGATACTTTAGTGAATAAAATCAGAAAGATTTTGTGGTCCCTAACCCACAGCCTAGTATTTGTCATTATTTTGTTTGAGGGATTTTTCAAAAAAGTGGAATTTGCCCTGGCTGGTGTGGCTTGGTTGAGCATCATCCCATTCACCAAGAGGTCACCAGTTCGATTCCTAGTCAGAGCACATGCCCAGGTTATGTGCTCAATGCCCAGGAGGGGGCGTGCAGGAGGCAACCTATATGGATGTTTCTCTCATTTTAAAAAAGTGTAATTCTATTGATGTATTAATAAAGAAACCAGGTCTGTTTTGATTTTATATTTCCTGTACCCAGATCAATGCTATATCTATATACTAGGTGCTCAATAAATACTTGCATTTAACAATGAATGTTAATTGACCAAGAACTACTTCAGACTATCCATCCTTAATATTAAATAGTAGTGGTAAAAGTGTTTGTGATTGTGCATTTTTGGAAAGGTCATCACACATCTGTCTTAGTGAATTAGGCAATTAGTAGTCCCTATGTTCAAGTTGCATACCTGATACAGTTTAGAATTAGAGGAAATGTCGGTGGCAGTTCCATTAAAAGCATCTACAACTCCCTACCTCTGCTTGACTGCATAGAAACACATTATACAGCATCCCAGTACCTTAAGACAATGTTTACCAAAGTTTAATAGCGTTAAATTAGTGGAGCAGCCCACCATCGTAATTACTCAATTCCAAAACTCCAGAGCATCTTACGATTGCAATTGCAATCTGCATGGCTAGGTGGATGGCCACAGCACCATCGATGATATATTTATCCTCAGCTCTATTATCCATAAAATGCACTGAGTTTAACAAACATATTAAATAAATATTTTCTATGTGCCAAACCTCATCCATTAAAAGTAACTATAACTGACAGAGCATTTCTTCTTGGGAACTTATAGTCTGGAGTAGATAAATTTAAAAAATATAATATGTCATCAGGGGATATGTGGGCTATATTTTGTCATAATAATACAGCATAACAAAGCACAACCAATACTTGAGTGTCTTAAAAATAATAAGCATTTATTTCCTCCATGTCTGTGGCTCATTTGTTTAGGGCTTGGCTATTCAGCTCTTCTAGTCTCTGCTGACTTTGCTCATATAGACAACGTGGCTGCGGATGACTGGGTCATTCAGGCCTCTGCCACAAAGCGTATCCTCCAGCGAGCATTCATGGAAATTTCAGAAAAGCAACACTCGAATAGAAATGAGCACGAGCATTTTTAAGAGTCTGCCCGCATCAGATCTGCTAACCTTCAGTTGGCCAAAGGAAGTCAGAGAGCCAACCTCAGCGTCTGAGTGGGGGATGACTAAGTCTCATGGCAAAGGGTGCAGGGACAGGATGGGATGACAATGGAGGCCGTCCCTTCTGGGCACAGCAGCTACAGAGAAACAGAAAGCAGGGTGAGGGATGGAGAGAGTAAAAGCACCAGAGGAGGAGGCCAATCGGGTGACATCTGAGCAGAGACGGATTCAATGACAGCCACGTGGGTAGTTTGGAAAAGAGAATTCTAGACAGAAGAAAGAAAAGGAACTGCAAAGACCCCAAAGCATCTTATATTCAGCATGATTGAGAAAGAGCAACGGAGCTGGAGAAGAGAGAAAGAAAGAAAGAAAGAAAGAAAGAAAGAAAGAAAGAAAGAAAGAAAGAAAGAAAGAAAGAAAGAAAGAAAGAAAGAGGTAGGAGATGAAGTCAGATAGGGAGCCATGCTGAGAACCAAGCTGGAATCTGGACATGAGCCCTGACCAGTAATCAAACTGGTGACCTCTTGGTACATGGATGATTCTCAACCAACTGAGCCTCATCAGCCAGGGAGGATACTGCACATTTCTAAGGTACTGCTAACAGGATTTGCTAAAACTTCAGGTTGTTGTACTAGTTGACATTCAACACACACACACACACACACACACACACACACAACATATATACATTCAATTACTCATTACAATGTATTTATAGTTAAAACAAAATCACTCTTCCCTGTAGCACTAAAGCCATCTCCTGTAGTCCCAGAAGGAGGTATGAGAACCACATGTTGGAAAACACTGTTATGCCTTTAGGAAAACGTTCAGATTAGTCACCCAGGTTAAAACTTCTAAAATAATTTAAATGGTCAAAGACTCTTGGATCAAAAGGTCACAGACTCTCAAATTTTCTTGGTAACTCAAAATGTGAACTCCAAATAAATGACATTGATTTTACTAGGATCTTGCGAGAGGCAAGGTCTCTTTTCCTACTTCAGTGAAAAAGCCAACGCGTTCCATGTCTTGATGATTTCCCCATTAGCACAAACATTCTGGCACTGATTCCCCACATCAGGGACTTTTTCTCTAAGTGTTTAATAACCGAGGTTTTCCTTCCTTGGTTTATTATATTCATAACTTGTGAAGCTGCCCAGGAGATCTTTCTCAGAGGAATAGAGGCACACACAAGTCTCAAAATTATAAGCACCTACTACTGTTGGGAAAGGTGCTATGTAAATATAAAGAGAACGGAGTAGGCCCCTCCCCCTAAAAATTATAAGAATATAAATATGTTTTATTCTTGCTGTCACTTTATTTTATTAAAATGAAAACTAGTTTTCACGGGTATTAAATTTTCATTTTGCCACAGGAAAAAAAAGTGAAAATTTCTGCAGAAATTATAAATTTCCACAGCAGCAACTTCATAAAAATGCATGATCTTGCCCTTCAGGGTGCCTCCTCGCTTGTTTGAAATGAAAAGCTGTTTGCGCTCGTGGCTGGAAATACACACATCAGGAGAAATTAATCATGCAAATATTTGCAAATCGGGAGCAGTAATTGTTGGGAGCCTCGGTGGCGAGCGGCTGCTGGGAGTGGGTCTCACAGGACACCCCCGAACGATGCAGGACGGAAGTCCCACCTCACGGACTGACCAAGCTATCCAGGACATCCTGGATCTACATGCTCCGGAAGGAAGAAGTTTTGACGGTCATATTGCCAAATATGTTTAGGAAAAAATAATTTTTTTTTCGGTAAACATTTGCAAATGCTACAGTGGTAGGCAAGATTTAGCAATTAGAACTGGCATTCTGTGCGTGTGTGTGTGTGTGTGTGTGCGTGTGTGCGTGTGTGTGTGTGTAGGGTGGCTATTTGCTCTGGCAACGTTTTTATCTTCCCGTCTTTAAGGAATATTATTAGGAGGCTTCAGATTTATTTTGCTTTATCATTTTCAAAGGAGAAGGGATACTATTGTGATTTCTTTTAAGTAATTTTTCACGTTAATGGGAAGTCTAGCTTAAAGTGAAATGTAATTGTTGTTATATTAGAGGATAAAAAAGTTGACTGGTGCCACTGGCAGAGTATTATGGAGAGCATGGGGAAGGGACCTGGCTGGGCATGTGCTAGCTCTCTGGGTGACCTGGAACGCGATGTCGGGTCCCTCTGGCTGCTGGCCATGGCCTCTTTGTTCAAAATGTATGAAGACTCTCGGGATGGCAACAGTAGAGCTGTAACCAACCTTGGGGCTTTTTCTGACTGCACAAAACAGCAACTCTTACGAAGTTAGTCTTGATTCCTAATGTAAAAACTGTGGTCCTCAGATCAAGAATTGTAGCGCTCAGGCCAAACTGCTAGTGGGACATCTCCTGTCTGCATGGAGGAGACCCAGCAGCCTCAAATGCACCTTCGGTCATGACAGTATTAATATCATGCCTTAGGGAAATCATGCCAAGGTCCTTCCCCCTTTCTCCCATCCCAGATTTTCTTATTTTTAATAATTGCATATATAATTGCTTACTGATATAATATATAATATAATGTAATATATAATACTGTTACATATTATATATTATTAAGGTAGCTGTCCCAAAGAAAGTGTGAGAAATCACCAGAAACAATAAAATTTAACTCCTCAAATAAGTAAATAAAATGAATAAAAAGAAAATGATATTTTAGGCATGGGCTTTTTGTTGTTGTTATTTGGTTAAACACGCATGGTTTCTGATTTTCTTTTAGTGATGGTCCATGATGCTTTCTTGAGCATTCAAAGCACTACACACAATTACACAGTATATTCCAATTATTCCCGTGGTTGCTGCCAACGGTGATCAAGCATTCTTGATGTGGTGATATCTACCAATTTTTGAAGGAGGAGGGAAAAAGAGATTCTGTTCTTTTGTGATGAGTCCACAGGATAAAATAAGACACAATTTCTCAGTCAGGTGTCCCTTCTCCTACCTACCTCCTCGGGAATGCCAACATTGTCACTTAAATCAAGATAAAGAGGACCCTTGAGGTGTTCCTCTTATCCTCCTCCTCGATGCTTGGTGTGGCCTCAGAAGCTGACCACAGGGACCGAGTTGTGCTATTTTCACCCATATGAAACGTTCGTGAAAGAGAGGGAGGGAGCAATATGAGCCTGCCCTTCTCCTCACCTCTGGCGACCCTCTCGTTGTCATGTCAAATGGATTCTAAACAGCCAACTTCCCATTGTCTGCACTGTCAATCCCGGGGGTACACCTTGCTTTCATGTTCTGCTGGAATAATTCAGCTTGAGCTGCTGACACAATTAACTGTCTTGTGTTTATTTTTACCTCCCCATGCAGCCAGCCACCCCAGCAGGAGGACTTCAAACTTCAACACTCAATTACCTTCTCCATGCAGGAGAGATATAAGAAGTAAATAGACTTAAATCAGTGGAGCAAAATTGAGTTTCATTTAGGCTAATTCATCTTATGAACTCTCAGTCAACTATAGTTTCTGGCCTCGTGTGGGGAGTAGGAACTACTCTGTGTAAGGAGCAGAGCGGAGAGATACACACTTTCAGCTTCTCCAAACCACTCTCGTGCTTTACCAAATAAACCTGGAGTTTGTTGTATAGAAGTAGCTCCTGTCAAGAGGACACTAGTGACCCCAGAGATGACAGACAGCAAGAAAGAAGTCACAACATCTGTGATTCTGCCAACTCTACAAGCATCATTGAAAGTGTTAAGGAGAGCCCAGCCAGTGTGGCTCAGTGGTTGAGTGTCGACCCATGCACCAAGAGGTCACCGGTTCGATTCCCGGTCAGGGCACATGCCCAGGTTGTGGGCCAGATCCCCAGTGGGGGGCATACAGGAGGTGGCCAGTTGATGTTCTCTCTCATCAATGTTTCTATCTCTCTCTCCCTCTCCCTTCCTCTCTGTCTCTAACATCAATAAAATAAAAAATTAAAAAAATGAAAGTGTTAAAGAGGAAAAATAACATAGTGCTACTCATGCTAAAAGCTCATGATACACAAACCTAAATTTAATACTTGATCTTATTGCATTTTCATCCTGTCCCAGGAATATAATCTTAATGAAGCAGTCTGGAGTCTCCTAGTTAAAACCAATGAGGTAATCTGTCACACTGGCCCTCTCCATCCCCCATAGAAAGGAAAGGCAAGCTGTATGATAAAACTCTGCCCATTCTCTACCCTCCTCAAGAAAAAAAAAAGTCCTGGCCCCAAAATAACCATTTCTCTTATTAATAGCTCCCCTACCCCACCATGTTCCTATAAAAACTTTCCATTTTGCACAGTCCCTCAGAGCGCCCTTCTAATTGCTAGGTGTGATGCTCCCCAATTCATGAATTGCTTAATAAAGCCAATTAGATCTTCAAATCGACTCAACTGAATTTTGTGTTTTTTTTAACAACAGAAGCCTCCAAGACATTATACCAAAATTTTACTGCATCTGATTTTCACTTGCATCAAGCTCTTAGAAGATTTCTTTTGGCTGAAGATCATTTCTTTCAGCTTTTTAACTCTTCACAAGATACAGAATGGAGCGGAGAAAGTGTAAATCTAAAGCCGGTTAGAAGAGACTGCCTCCGCCACAGCCTCAATGTCAATCTCCCGGATATGTCAACACCACACAGGCAGCTCCTGCTGCTTAAACCACAGAAGACAGAGGGTTACGGGCCCATTCTGCAGGGATAGCTCAGAGCTTTGGAACTTAAGTTTCTCTTGCGGATTCAAAGGGTTACGAATTCCCGGAACATCACACAGAGTCTACGATCGAGGACATCTGTGATGTCAAATGCACATTCTGAAAAGATATGATCTGGACCGGCCTTGAGGCTGCTTCCCTCCAATTAGCTAGAGAATCCAAGAACTCACAGACCCACCTCGCCTGTCGGAGGCTCTGACCCAGGAAGAACACCAACGGGAGCACCATTGCAAAGGCCTAACTTTTTCCTGATCAGTCCACCTGGGAACACCAGCAATCTATTTATATTTTGGTTTATTATTAACCAAACTCATAACTGATTTCTGATGGCTTTTAAGTCTAGAGGGGACTGTCAAATTAGCCCGGAGGAAAGGCAGATCAAATCACAGAAGAAAATGTCATTAGTCCAAAATGGTATACCCATTGCCTTGTTCCTACCCTCCACCACTACTTATGCGATAATATGCCGTTCACACTTGCTAAAAATGCAGAGACGATGCAAATCATCCAAACTAGACCCTTCAACTGCCGAGCTGAACGTTGGTACAGGCAATGTTTCAGACTTCCGAAAAGTTCCGGGAATCTCTCTAATTAACTGTCTAAAGGGAAAAGAGAGGGTTTAATACTTTGCTTTGCCAATCCAAAGTCATCAGGGGTATGGCCATAGCTCCTGGCATCACCAGAGACTGCACACCTCCCTATTCTAGTCTGTGAGAACCTTTAAAGTCTTTCTTATGACAATGACCTGCAATAGTCACTGTCTCCTGGTGGGAAGTAAAGCAAGGAGAGAAGGGATAAAAGCCCAGCAATTACTGTGCAATTCTCAAATCTGCCTGTGATTTGTGAGATACATCAAGAGGCGCTGGCAGGATCAACCTGTGAAGATCCCTCTGATAGAGGAATAATGAGTTGACAAAGACCAATGTTCAGTTGGGTGCAAGCCCAATAAGATTACAGCTCAGCATCATCAATATTGTCTCTGTTTGGAACTGACACAATCAGACTGAAATCAATTGTATTTTCCACTGCACTGTCACACATGATTTTTAACTTTGGCTCACAACTCTGTAGAGGAGTTTGCAGATGTTGGCAGATGTTTGCTAACTTACAGGATGTCATTATTAAGTAGGAGTTGCACCCCACAGTAATTTGTGGTTCTGCAGTGTTTCTCTGAGGTCTGGATATTGAAGAGAGATGACAAGGAGTAAGAGAAGGAGGCACTAGCAAGAGGGATTTTCCTGTTTCACGCCCTCAGCCCTCCACCTCTCTGTTCGGTTTTGTTTTTCTCATTGTAGTGGCCAAATGCCATATGTAAATCTGTAAACTAGTTCATAGCTTCAACTAATTTAAGTTGGGGATCAAATATTTTTTAATGAAACAAAGAATCATGACCATTTTTCTGCGGTGAAGCAACATAACAATAAAATTGCTGTTTCGCAGGCAAAACGCAGAGGGTATCATAGACGATTCTGTCTACAATATGTAAGAGAATGCAAGGAATGGGGAAATCCAATACGCAATTTGATTTTTACACAATCCCTGCAGTTTCCTTCAGTGTGTTTTAGGAGCCAACACCCCCACCACAGAAAGCTGTCACCTTCGTGTGTCATGAAATCCACGTGTGCCTTTAGCCATGCCCACTTGGCCATCCCTGACCTCAGGTATTAGCTGACAGACCTGGTCATCCAGAAACAGTGTGGCTCATGGCCACATTGCAAAAGTAGAAAAAATGCAAAAAAGAACAGATGCTGAATTTTTCCTTTGCCACAAGTTTGCATAACAATGGCTTTACCTGATCTTCCCATTGAGATTCATCTCAATATAAACGTTGTGAGAACTAAGTGCTCTAGAAAGATAACCAGAACTCTTCAACATAGTAGGGTTATGTTTTACCCAACAAACTCAAGTTTTGTTTGTTTGCTGGTTGTTGAAAATATTAGAGATGTCCCCCCTTTTTTCCCCATTGATCCCCTTCTCCCACTCCCAACCTATTGTCTGTGTCCATTGGTTGTGCATATATGCATATAAGTTCTTTGGTTTTTAAACCAAATTAAATGTCAGTCATCTTGTCCCACCAAGTCTAATCATAGTCACTACAGGGTCTCTCTCCCAAATCCAGGATGACACCAAAGTTCTGAAATTTTATGCAAAGCAAACATTTCTGGTGACCTCTCTGGTCTCTGGTTCCCCCCACAGGGCTTTCATCCAAGCCCATGTGGTCCCTGAGAGGCAGGTCTGTGCTTATCTTCATAGGCAGAATATCCTTGTGGAGCTTAAAGCTGGTACCCACGGCCCAGCTTCCTTAGGTGGATTGCAGTCATTCCTCCCGATTCCTGCTCGAACCCCAGGCTTTACGAAGAAGTAGGTGCACCAATTTCAAGGTATCCCAAACCAGTGCTACTTCTCCTTCTGTAGAAATCCTTCTTCCTCCTCATACTCCCGGCCACGATCATTCCCTTGCCCTGCAAGGTTCTCACTTCTCTTCGTTTTCCTGGTGTAACCCCCTCAAGGAGTCCAGGTTAGAAAACAAATCAGAAAAGAAACCTGACCTTGGGTGACTTTGATTTTGATTGGACCACAAAGGCCACATTAACATCTCACAATGGGGTTGGAAGAATGACAGCAAAACATAAATGAAAATCTTTTTTTTTTTCTATCCTCACTCGAGGACATTTTTGCATTTATTTTCAGACAGAGTGGGAGGGAGACAGGGAGGAAGAGAGAGAGAGAAACATTGATGTGAAAGACACATTGACTGGCTGCCACCCACACGACACCAAATGAGGCCAGGGACAAACTGCAACCGAGGTATGTCCCCTTAGCAGGAACCAAACCCAGGCCTCTCCGGCCCACGGGCCAATGCGCGAACCACTGAGAAACTGGCCAGGGCCATAAATAAAAATCTTAATAAATTATCCAGTCACACTTGCAACTAGGTGGTGTTTTAAAAAAAATTCCACCATAATCATATATATATATATATGGCTTCACCACCGTCTCAGATCAAATAAAAGTAGGAAAATAATACTTGTGAGGATCAAAATAGGGCAGGAATACGAAAATGTTTTTGCTGATGCTAAAACCTTATTAGTAGCAGTTATTCTTTGTTTAATGCCCCCTGCAAAGTACATAGTTGGCAGCTGGGAGACAGGAGAGAAAGAAGAGGGTCCAGTCTTCCCTATGCTTGATTTCTGAGGTGGTTTGGATCTGGTCAGAATAGGTTGCTCCGTTGGCACCATGCTGTCTGACACCCTGGAGACTTGGCCATGTCACGGGGCTCAGCACTCCTACGGCAGACCAGGAGATGCCAGTTGCTCCGTTAGGCAAATTCCCAGAGGTGCAACATCGTTCTCAGGGGGTCCTCACATCTGCTCGGCCTTAAATATCATGAGTATCTAGGGACGTGGGGGGAATGTCAGCGTGCATATTTGGTTTGAATTTTTCTGTGTGCAGCATTGAAGACTTGAGTGTCCCTGGAGGGTATTTAAATAAAGGTCAGTGTGGGGGCTGGCCTTAGATGCAAGTGGACTAAAGCCTCTGCTTGTTTGGTTTCAACACACCAAAGCATCCCTCACTGAAAATGCAAGTCCATGAGGCCCTTCTGTCGTCCTGGAAGTACTTCCTTAGAGAAAGGCTTGATTTAAGTTGAATCAGATAGTGCTTGATACCCTAGAGACAGAGAACAGCAAGGGTTCGTTTATCTGACCATCACACCACAGGATCATGAGTCTTGAGGGTTAGACAGAGGAGGCATTACCACGTGAAGGGGAGAGGAAGCCCAGCCGCAGCAGGGGGGCGTGGTGGGTGCTGAGCGGAGCAGGTAGAACACCAAAGCAGAAGGTCTGAGCGTCGAGGAGACAGGTGGTCCCGGGCACCAGAGTGGCGAGCAATGAAGAGAGAAGTGCAACTGGGGACATGGACAGAGACTGTTTTGCTCATAAAAGTATGACAGACGTGGCCTGAAATAGCTATTCAAACATAAGGAACTGCACACCTGGTCTGTAGTTCCAGTCTACCATGTACTAGCTACACGTTCGGATCACTTCTGTTTTCTGAGTCTCGGTTTCTTCATCTAGAATTTGAAGATAATAGATTCTGTTGGGCTGGACAGGGCAGATCTATGGGTATACCCAAGAGGCCCAACTACTTCTCACACTGATAATATGCAGGGGAAAAAAATCAACAACAGACTCCCTTCACCTGTTCTTCTGACGCTAAGATATAAGAAAATGGGTTAACACAGGGTGGCACACACGATAAACCAAGCCCAGGCTCGCTGCTGGGTTTGTCTCCTGCTTAGGATCCAAAGTGGAAAATACATCTTAGAAAGTCCAATAGCCTCTCTAATGTGTCTCCATGGTCTTCATGTGTTTTGCTGCACAAAGTCCATTAATGAGCAGATATGATAAGAACCCCAAGGAGGATATAACCCCTGCACACAAACTGACATTTACTTTTCTTTCCACTTTTTTCTGCTTCTTCAGGTTATACTCAGAATGAAACTAATGACTGGAATTAGGATTATTCAGTGAATCACTCATTTATTTGCTAGAGTGGTTCATCAGCTATTGAGTAGTTCTTAAACTGTAAGATTCATAAAAATCAGCCTTTTTAAATGCAAATGTTTCCTGAGGCTGGTCAGGCTGCTGGGTTTTATTCTCTCATGTGAATTTTCCAGAAAATATTCTGGGATTAAGAACTATTGCTTCTTTATCTTTGTCTTCTTGCACTTAATTTAATCATTTCCTATTTAGTATACCAAATGTTAAGACGTGCGTAGATATAATATGGTGTTATTTTTCTGAGGGTAATGGCAAATATCATTATAAATTTTTTTTTATTAGTAGCCCAGCCTTCACATTATTCCAGAACCTCAGTTTTACCACATAGTATAAACATTATAAGAGAACACAGATTTATATATTATATATGTACAATGTAAAAATAATTATTAACATGTTTATTTGTATGCATTTTCATATTTCCACAAATAAAAAGGAATTGGATTTTGTTAGATGTTTTGCTTTAGTCAGCATACAATTCCTTCCCCAATTCTTTGTGTCTGCTTTAGCTGGCCTCACTGAATATTGCTATAACTGAGAAATAAAATAAAATCCACGGAAACCGAGGTAGTGTATTTATTTCTCAGCTTGCGATGCTACATAGTTGGATGATCCCCCTGTAAAGACATTTCTCCAATTCTCCTTGGATCAACTTTCCAGCTAGAAGATGTCTTATTGGGGTACACCTTCCTCAGGTCTCCCCTATGTGGTATGAGCTGCCAGCATGGACGATAAAGGACCATAGAGTTTCTCATGAGTAATAACTCTGTGCTTCATTGTAGGAAGAAGAATAGAATGGTTAAGAGGAGGGCTCTGGTGACACACGGTTCCTTTCCAAATCATCACCTTGTCACTTCTTAGCTGCAAGACCTCTCTTGCTCTCAGTTTCCTCATTTGTAAAATGAAGATGATAATAGTACATGTCTCACAGGAATTCTGTAAAATTAAGTGGATTAATACATGCAAAGCTCTCAGAACAGTGACTGGGACATGGAGAGCAACAATTAATGTTAGTTATTTTATGAGAAAATATAGGTGCTGTGCTAGGAAATTAAATACTTTATATATGGTGAACCCTCATTATGGATATTAAATGTTATTATTTATTAAAATGCTAAATTAGGTTTTAAAATTAAAACCACTAACAAATTGCATGTAAATAATTTAGAGCCTAATTACATAGAAAAAGATTTCTAGGTAGAGTATGATCAAAACTTTTTCTACTTCTACAGAAAGAATATAGAGTTATTTCCGTAAAATGGAGACAGAATAACAATGATTGGAGGGAGGGCAAAGCAGACCCCAAACCACAGCCTGAAAGGGATTCCAGACTATGAGATAAAACACATCAGTTAAAGGGGAAGTCAATAAATAAGATGTGGACAGGCACTATGGGATCTAATATCACATAATAGGGAATATGAGATGGTGGTTTAAGACCCATGATCAGTGAGGTAAGAAAAACTAGGTAATGGTGATATAGTCACCATTTTTAGCTATGCAAACCCTAGAGACATCTGTGAGCAGGAAATGGGGAGCAGGCTTTCATCTTAAAGCTGGGATATAAGATCATAGTCCTGACACTGGATGGAAGTCTGACAAGAATGAAGGATCCAAGTCTTATGATGTCAAGGCAGACACTCAAGTCTAGGGAAGAATGGAGATCCAGTCGTGAGAAGTGGGGCATGAGTCGGTGGCTATTTCTAAACCAGTGGGACACTTAGATCTTTAACTGGCTCTCCAGGGAAAAGACTCAATTGAGATTTAGAGTTTGCCAATCATTTTCCATCATGTAAATACTCCCAATATGATGATTTCAAGCTACCTATGTGACATCCATTAGCTTGCAAAATTCCTGAATAATTAACAAGTGGCTGTCATGAGCCAGTGAAAGTCAGCTCCAGCACACAACAGGAGCCTGGTTTTCAGATTGAAGGGGAAAGATTAAAGACAGATAAGGAGTCATAATATCAGTGCTGAATCCCCAAACAGCAAGGGAGACCTTCTTCATTCCTTCTGCCAAACGTCAGGTTTGATCCTGAGAGGCTGAGCAAGTCTGAGCAATCAGAGAGCCCCCATGGAAAGAATAGAATTGAATACACTTGACATAAGTTGTGCTGAATACACTACATTCTCCTCACACTGCTTTACCTGCATGATTTGGATCAAAAAAAAGTGTAACTGTGTAATCCTGAGCCACCAGCACTGGCTGACCAGCCCGCTGAGGCTCAACAGAGAGAGTCTGGACCAGCAACACAGACGCACCAATAACTACTTCTGTGACGGAGACAAGGAATTGCCAAATGCTCTTCTAGGAAAGGATGGTTATTGTATCTTCCTTCTCATACAGTATCCTCCTTTCTCCCAGAGAGTAGTATGAAAACAACTGTTGACAACAACAGCGTTCACAGTTAGCATTGCTTGAGCAAATGCTACATGGCTGGCATTTCAAGAGCCCTTTACTTGGCGGTCTCCATTAACTCATATCAAAATGGGGTTCCAATATGATTCCCTGGTACCCAGGGCTCCATGAAGGTGCCCGAGGCACCACCTGGAGAGGGACAGCAAGGTCCAGGGTTTGGGCTTTGCTTTCTCATCTCTACTTCAGCAGAACAGCGGTACTGAAGTGGCAGGTCAGACTCCTTTTCAAAAGGGGACTCCATTGATACTTTTTTTTTTTAATTTGAAAATGACATAACCTTAAAATAATCTTATAAATTTGTTATATGTTTTTCTTATTATAAAAGTTTTAGAAGTCTATCTAAAGTAGCCCCAGCTGGGTAGTTCAGTTGGTTAGAGCATCGTCCCAATACACCAAGGTTGTGGATTCGATTTTCGGACAGGGCACCTACAAGAAGCAACCAATGAATGCGTAGTACGTGGAACAACAAATCAATGTGTCTCTCTCTTTCTTCCTTTCTCCCCACACTCTTCCTCTCTCTTGCAAATCAGTCAATAATTTTTTTTAATCTAACGTAAAAGACAAATAAAATCACCTCACTATGATAAGCACTGTTAACTTTTTGTGGTACACCCTTCCTGAATTGTTTAATGTACATAATAATGTAGGTTTCATTTTCTACCTTTAACAGTTGAGGAAATTTTATACTTGCCCAGAGTAACACATATGAGCAGGACTCCTAACTCAAGTCTGTCTCCTATGTTCCTACCAGAAAAAACAGGCAGTTACCTCTTACTCCCTCATGCAAAGACCATATAAATTGGTTCCTTCGTCTTTCTATGAAAAAAGGACAATTAGCTTGTCTTTCTACAAGCTAATTATGGCATTCACATCTGCTTAGTCTATCACTTATATCTGAGTCAATTGTCCCCCAGAGGAGGAAGCCCCACACTAAGTTACATAACATAGAATACATACTCATGGGAAGGGAGTAGACCAGAAGGACGGTTTATGCCCTGGCCCCATGAGTTGATATAGTTTTTAAATGTTATCTCTTCCTTAGACCAGGCTTTTATCATTAAGCATTAAAATCATTCAAAAGGGATACTGATTGTTATAAACTTTGAAAGATTTCATGAGCAAGTAAGTGCTAGCTTATCAATTTCAGAGTCAAAGAATATTAAAATTAGATTAAAAATATACAATTAGCCTAATCCATTTTGAATTTGGACTAATTGTTTGAAATTCAAAAGAACCCCAGGATATTTCTCACTTGAAACACAGAAATAAAAAATTCATACTAAACAGGCAGAGTTTGCCCTCAAGGTTGAAAACATTAATCATCATGCATCTTACTGTTAACTGTAAAAAAATCATTTTTCTTCTGATTTAAAGAGAATTATTTAGTGAGTGTTTTTAACTTCTCCACTTTCTCAAGCAGAGGCAGTAACATGGGGTCGGGTTCTGGGCTCCTCTGCCCCTTTGCGTCTCCCTTCTCTACAAGGAGTTGCCTTTGATATATGAGGGGGCTCCTGGCCCAAAGAATACACAAAGCCCAGGAAGAAATGAGAATCTGCTAGGAATATAATTGAGATTTAGTTACTAGATTCAGGAAAAGATTCAACAGTCTTTCCAAGAAGGTGCACATTCATCCCAACTAAATATAAACGTGAGGTGACAGGGGAATCGGCCTTCACAGAAGTTTGCAAGGTTTCTGAGAATCTCCCCACTGTACTCCGAAGATCATCTAGCAAGAGGCAACCACTTTAAAGAAAAAGTTGACATTCCATAGGATGGACAAGGATATTTAATATCAGGAAGGAAATAAAACAAATATACTTTAGACTCTATTTGTACCACTTTGTCACCATGCCAAAACATCACAACGTCCTGACTGGCCTATACTTAAGCTTGGGCTCTTCAGCATTGAAATGTCCTTAGGTAGGACTTGTGATAGTTTTCCTGATGCAAGACTATTTTCTGTAAGTAATGTTGGACTAAAACTCAAAAAGATTAATCACCTGTGATTTGGGGGTTGACATTTGACTTAGCAGTGATAAGAGAATTTCAGATGCTTTTAAATACCTGGTTCCAGACAACATCCTTGTGCTATGGTACTATGACATCTTTTCCTGAATTTTGGAAAAATGTTCATTGTTAATTAGTTGATGTTTCTTGTCTTTGAAACTGCAATATAAAAAATGTACTTAGAGTGTTTGACTATATGTCAAAGCAGATTTTGAAATGAACCTACTTTCATTCTCCACCTAAATATTTGGAGCCATGAAGTGTGCTATAAAATCCAAAGCATTTTAGATAATTGATATTTAATATCAGTCATTCATTCTCTACTCCATTCTTCTCCAGTGACCCCAGGATGAAACTGTAAGAAAACAATGCAAGAACTTTGTACATGTAAGTATTATGAGAGATACTTCCCACTAGTATTGATGATTACAGAACATTAGCCAAATCTCTGGACAGATGCTGTCTTCTGGAAGTAACCCTCATCATATCTCTAACTGGTGAAACAGGTTGGTCACTGCTGTGCTCTGAGTATAGCAACGTGTTCACTTTCTAGTCAAACATTAGAATGTTCACTTTAGAAACGTGGCTAGTTTGGAGACTAACTTTAATATAATTTCAATATTCTTTTTTCATATACTTTTAAAAGTAAAATATATTGAGCTATTTACTTATTGCATGCTAGGTACTACACTACCTATGGACATACACTATAATACTACTACTCTCATAATTAAAATACTAGATTTTATCAGAGGTTGAGGAAATTAAGAGAATGGTTAGCTTAAATAACCAATATCAACATTTAAAAGTGACACGACACCTACATAGATACTACAATACTACAGAATTAACAGTGTTATGCCAATGAATTTGAAAATTTAGATTAAATAAAATAATACCTAAATAAATTAACTAAACAAAACTGATGTCTTTAAATCTGACTAGAATATCTGTTAATCACAACACACTAACAAGAGGATAAAAAAGCAAATCATACAGTGGAATATCTGGAACACATAACTCATGAAGGTTTTCTTTATATAACATAAAAAAAATCAAAACTCTGACTAATCAATAGAGAAAAAATAGCCACTCACAAAGATAGACAAATATATGAAAGAGTGCTCAACTTCATTAATAATAGGGGGCGGGTACAAAACCTCAATGAGAGATCACAAGAATGACTAATATTTTAAAGGATGAAAAACAACAATAATGGTGAGGAAGTAGAGAAATGAAGACTCTCTAAGTCTCCTATAAATTGGTATGTCCACTTTGAAAAACAGGTGGACAGTATCTTCTGAAGATGAGCTTACATGACCCTCTCAGCAATTCCTCTCCTAGATTATCTCCCCAACAAAAGTTCACGCTCGTGTACACTAGGACACATGTCCAAGGTTGTTTATGGCAGCGTTATTTAAAACTGTTCCAAACTGAAAATACCTAAACATCCATCCATTCAGTGAAATACTATATAGTTCCTGAAACAACATGATGATTCTCATAAAGAAGCCACAAACACGCACATGCATGCATACTACATGATTCTATGTACATAAGTTTAAAAAGAAGATAAAACTAAACTTCAAGTTCAGGTGGTAAAACTATACTGAAGGGCAAGAAAAAGATGGTGGTTACTGTGGAGGGGAGGGAGGGAGAAGGTAGTGACCAAAAACAAGATTCTAAGATGCTGCAATTGATAGTTCTTGACTCGAGTGATGGCCACCTGGATATTCCCTTTGTGGTAAATCATTGAACTATACATCCTTGCTTCACAAATTTTTCTATATATATTCTATATTTTTAATAAGAGAAAAGATATTTTTAAAAGTAAAAGAATAAATTAATTTATACCAATTTGGCCATGTTACTGCTATGTAATCTTTGTTTTTATTGTTGTTTGTTTGCATAACCAGACTTCATTTCATAGATAACTTCAGATTGTTACAATATTAGACAGCTTACAAACTGGTAGTTGGAATTTCTTTAGAAAATTCCAATAAATGCAGCTTCATTTAAATTTGGCCTGTTTTCTGCCAGACACAAAATACAGTTTTTGGGTTAATAAAAAACTCTAAATAGTAGAATTACTATTTATATCATAGACAAATGACATATTTTTAATATGTTAAAATTCATTAAAAAATTATTTTAGGATTCACAATACTGTATACCAAACTATACTACAAGGCCATAGTAACCAAAACAGCCTGGTTCTAGCACAAGAACAGGCATATAGATCAATGGAACAGAACAGAGAACCCAGAAATCAACCCACATCTCTATGGTCAATTAATATTTGACAAAGGAGGCAAGAACATACAATGGACTAAAGACAGTCTCTTCAATAAATGGCATTGGGAAAATTGTACAGGTACATGCAAAATAATGAAACTAGACCACCAACTTACACCATATGCAAGAATAAACTCAAAACAGATAAAAGACTTAAATGTAAGTTGCAAAACCATAAATATCCTAGAAGAAAACATAGGCAGTAAAATCTCAGATCTCTCTCATAGCAATATTTTTGACAATATATTTCCTAGGGCAAGGGAAACAAAGGAAACAATAAACAAATGGGACTACATTAAATTTAAAAACTTCTTCACAGCAAAGTATACCATCAGCAAAATGAAAGGGGAACCTATTGTATAGGAGAACGTATTTTCCAATGATACATCTGATAAAGGGTTAATTTCCAAAATACATAAAGTACTCATACAAGTCCACACCAGGAATACAAACAAGCTAATAAAAAATGGGCAAACAACTTGAGTGAATACTTCTCCAAAGAGGACATAAATATAGCCAAGAGACATATGAAAAAATTCTCAATGTCACTAATCATCAGAGAGATGCAAATTGAAACGACTATGAGGTATCACCTCACACCTGTCAGAATGGCCACCATCAACAAATCATCAAACAGGTGCTGGCGAGGGTGTGGAGAAAAGGGGACTCTAGTACACTGCTGGAGGGAATGCAGACTGGTGCAGTCACTGTGGAAAGGAGTATGGACTTTCCTCAAAAAATTAAAAATGTAATTGTCTTTTGACCCAGCAATTCCAATTCTGGGAATATATCCTAAGAATCCCTAAACACCAGTCAGGAAGAATATTTGCACCCCTATGTTCATAACAATGTTATTTACAATAGCCAAGATCTGGAAACAGCCAAAGTGCCCATCAATAGAGGAGTGGATAAAAAAGCTGTGGTACTGCCCTGGCCAGTATGGCTCAGTTCGTTGGGCATTGTCTTGCACCAAGGGGTTGCCAGTTCAATTCCCAGTCAGGGCACATGCCCCGGTTGCAGACTTAATCCCCTGTGGAATCATGCAAGAGGCAGCTGATTGATGTTCCGCTCTCATATCAATGTTTCTCTCTCTCCTTCTCCTTTCCTCTCTTTCTAAAAAAGAAAAAGAAAAAAAAAAGTTGTGGCACATTTACACAATGGAATACTATGTGGCTATAAAAAAGAAAGCACTTTTACCTTTTGTGACAGCATAGATGGATCTGGATATTATGCTAAGTGAAATAAGCCAGACGAGAAAGATAAATACCATATGATTTCACTTAAATGTGGAATCTAATAAACAAAATGAACTGATGAACAAAATAGAGCCAGAGGCACGAAAACATGGAACAGACGGACAGAGGTCAGAAGGGAGAGCAATGGGGGTACTGGATGAAAGAAGGTGAAGAAATTAGCCAAAGAACATCTATGCATAGTCCACGGACACAGACCACAGTGCGGTGACGGTCAGAGGGAGGCGGTGTGGGGGCTGGGTCGACGTGGGCAAAGGGGGGACAATGGAGGATATCTGTAATAGTGTCAGCAATACATAAAAAGAAATAAATAAAGTGTATTTTATATAAACAATACTGGACATACTAAAACTGCTAGTGATACAAAAAGGAAAAGTTTACCTTGAGTCTCTTTAGGGTCATCTTAACAAGCATTAATGTTCATTGCACTGTTGATATGCGGAAGGCCAGCTAAACATAAGTTGTGGCTGATAAATTTGAGGTAAGAACGTTTCTAGTTAGTGTCTCAAAGGGCAACGGGAGGACTTCCTTGCTTGGAAAACTGAAGCTGCATTTAGATAATATAAAAAGTACACTTCACGTTGAGTTTCAGTGACAGAAGAATTGACTTTTTTCTAAATTCTTTCCTCTGACTTTACAATAATCTTTTGGAAACGAATCTGTGAAGCCTTATTAGTGTATGAACAAATGCATGCTCACATGTACACACACATGGAGAATGGTTTGGGGTTTGCATTTATATGCATTTTTTGAGTCTACACCTGTTTTCTCTCTCTCTGTCAAAGACTTTTTAAAATTTCTTCTCAGAGAGCGCAGGAGCCATCCACGAAAGATAATGACGAGTGTAGTACACACAATACATTAAATAATCGGAATTACAGTGATATGAACTCAAAGGTAGTGCTACTCTGTCTTCAAGGTGTTGCAGCCCTGATAGTAAAGAGCTAAAGGTAGTGTAAGTTACACTAGGCTGGAACTGCTGCCTATTATAAGCTTTGGCTACTAGTTTCACACAAACTCTAAAATCTGTCTTCTAAGATTTCTAATGTCTGTTCATAAGCTGAAATGCAAAGTCTTTCTATGTTTTTCCCTCTACTTGGTTTCAAAAGCAAGGGCCTTAAAAATTAATACAGTTTGCCCTGGTTAGCTTGGCTCAGCGGTTAGAGCGTCAGCCTGTGGTCCAGAGAGACCTGGGTTTGGTTCCCACTAAGGGCCCGTACCTCAGTTGCAGTTTGTCCCCAGCCCTGGTCGGGTTGTGCAGGTGGCACCGCTCGATGTGTCCCTTTCACGTCGATGTTTCTCTCTCTCTCTCTCTCTCTTCCCTCCTCTCTCCCTCCCACTCTACCTGAACAAAAAATGGAAAAATGTCCTCGGGTGAGGATTAAAAAAAATTAATACAGTTTAATCTTTATTTAGCCTACAACTGTGGAACTGCCTGCTCTCCAGCATCAGCATAGAGCCTTGCCAACACACACCACACACACACACACACACACACAGGCTCTATCATGAAGAAAAAAATATCTACTTCCAAACTAACATACCACATTTTCATTATCATGGCTAAAGTTTACCCAGGACTTCTAGCCATCTTGTAAAATTTCAGTGACAGTCAAAACTAAGTAAAATAGTTCAAAGACAGGGTGAGCTGACTCACAAAGAGGCTTGCTTCGGAGAACAATAGCAAATGGTGTCTTTCTAAGTTCAGAGACTAAGAAAAAGTTTGAGCTAAATCCAGATGATTTAAATTTTTCTCACGGAGAGAAAAGTGAATTTCCTCTACCTGTACTGTTCTATTCCTATAACTGAGTTTGACATGGGTCTAATTTAAATACAATAGGAACAAAGAGAGGAAGTTATGCTTGGTATCCTTTACATTTCTGTCTTCAAGGTTGTTTGGAAATCTTTTAGGCAGTTTTCCTTTCTCCACATGTTCTCTTCCGCTGTTTCTTTAACTAGAAGAGTTTGTTTTTGTATTTTTTCATTTTATATACTGTACATTTCCAAAGTATATATGGTGCTGGGCATGGTATTTGCTTTTCTTAGAGATATGAATCGCTTTTGGTCATTTACCTTCTTTGAAATGCATTTCTAGTAGCTGCAGAGAGCTGCTGCTCTGAGTGTTAATAGGCTTCTAACATAGCTGTCATTTCAAGCACTAGGTGCCAAGCTTTCAGCAGCTTATTAACACGTTATAACAGCAACCCCTATACTAAACAAACAAATTTCACAGAGGGGGACACAAGCAAAATCGGTGTGTATAAATATATATAGTCATATGTATACATACATATAGTTTATACTTAGGACTCATCAACATGTTTGGTTCCATACATGATTAGCCCAGAATTGGCACTTTGTTTTTTATGAATATTCACAGGGAGAAAGAGTGGATCGGATTTGTATTTGGTCCCAAATGTGAGACGAATACAAACTGGTATAATTACTGAAAGATTTCCATCCTCTCAGCCCAGTGACGCTCTCAAGACCGAGAAACTGCAGACTTGTGGTATTTCGCGTGGAACTGTGCTAACGTGATCCTTCAGCGCCACTTCATGGGGGACGCTGCGGAGGAAGAGAAAGTGGAAATAAGCAGAGAAATACACCAACTGGCAAAACTACCGAGAAAGGAAGGGATGTAAATACGAAACGTGCTTCAAAGAGTCAAAATTTGCATTTGGATATGAACACTGGACCAGCTCTCCACAAACACAAATATATTCTTCCAGATGCAGGGGCAGACATATGTACAGATAAATGTGAGAATGTATATTCACACATGCTTTATATAAATATGTATACATACACACATATACATACATATGCATGTATGCAGAGATACATTATCCTACAAGTGTTTATGTATTTAATGGTTGCAGAAATTTTCTTAGCAGCTTCCCCGAAGACGTATTTCAATAAAGGCTGTAAATTGTACATTGTAGTGAAAGCTGACCTTTAAGTGTAAAAAAAAAAAAAAAAATCCCAAAGCATTTTCTAATCATGTTGTAAAATATTTGGAGGTTGTAAATATCGTAAACTAAACTTTTAAGTAGCTGGATAATTTTTTACAATTATCTAAAATTTGTAGTATGAGGGAAGATGACTTGATGGCCTCTAGCTGTCTTGCAGGATTTAATATGTGCTATTCATTGCTGTTAATGATGACAGGTGACATTATTAATCGTTCAACAAGTACCAGTGCTGAGCTAGTAACTTTGTAAATTGCACATATTACCCCAAATGTTTCTACTCTCTCCAGACCACTTTCAAATCTGGGGAAGTCAGAGACATTCAAAACAAAACAAAAAGCCAAATTTTGTGATAGAATTTAACTGAATTGAATAATGATGGAGTATTCCAATACAAAGAATTCCTTCGCAATACTGTTGCTGGACTAGATGTAATTTGACATCAAGTTAGAAGGCAAATAATTCTGAACCTTGGACTAAAACACAATAATTGATTTTAAGGAAGTCTGTTACAGAAAATGTTCAAATCCTACAGCTCAAACCCAGGAACGACTATAAGAACCTCTTAACGCTTACTTCCCCTATGGCACAATTCACAGGAATCATTAATGACATTTAGCAGAACACATTTTTTATTTTTTTCTCTTTATTTATTTTAGAGAGAGAGAGGGAGAAAGAGATAGAAACATCGATGAGAGAGAACATGGATTGGCCCCCTCCTGCATGCCCCCCACTGGGGATTTGGCCCACAACCTGGGCATGTGCCCTGACCAGGAATCGAACCAGCGACCTTTTGGTGCATGGGCTGATGCTCAACCACTGAGCCACATCAGCCAGGCAGAACACATTTTCTTTTCAAGGTGGATATACTATGTAGGTAACAAAGTCTCAGATTTTGAGATCTATTCCAAACTTCTTCCAACCACGTTCTTTACATGAATTTCCTTTTTACCCATGGCTAGCAAGGAGTTTGTAATGCACTCCTTTTGTTTTTATTTAGTACTTCATGTTGCCTAAAGAACCACTGAAAACTAAAGCATTCCTTTTATGTGATCCTCTGGAAGCCCGTTAGTGAATTGTACTTGTCACTACTTCACTCATTTCCAGAGATCTCAGATCACAGCCCTCACAACGTCATATAATAAGCTCCTACACCAGGCATAGTACCTTGTGCAGGAGAGCTGTTCCATAAACGTTGAATTAATGAAGAAAGTAATGAATAAAGACTAGGTCTACTCTACATTTTCTAATCTGTTCTAGCTCTCACTGCTTAGTCAAATTCAATTTTATTTCCCCATAAATATCTGCTTCTAGTTCAAACAACAATCTGTACCTTAAGTTCGAGCCAGAAAAAGGAGTGTCTGAAAGTCAGGACCTCATCCCTCTCTAAGTACTTCTCCTGTTTCTTTGCCTGAGTAAATTGATGCCGACAAAAAATAAATATGTAGCAGGGTCAGGGCCAAGGGTCCTTTTTGTATGATTTTAGTAAAAACATATTTTTTTATAGAAAAGTATCTGCAATAGCCTCCCAAGAGTTTGGTCAAATCACCCCAGAATTTGGTTTCCAATGACAGTTATATGATATATGTGTGAAAATAATGGGCAGTGGTTTCGGCTTATGAATGTTATTTTGGTTGACATTCCCAACAATGACCACAATTTTCAGGCTGGAGAGCAAAAGTAAAATAAATAAATAAAGAAGAGAAAAGGGAAGAAAACAAAAACAAAACAACAGAAAAGTCTGGCTATATTTTCTACGGGAACTACTCAAGCCAGCTTGAAAAGGCAGCCTGCCACGTGCCCAATAAAATATGAACTTTTCCTTTTCCAATCAAACTGTGAGAGGAAGTTGCTCTGTGTATTTTTAATAATGTCGCCTATAAATAGCCGCATGGTTGGAATCTATGATTATAAAGCAATAACAAAGGTTTGTAGCAAAACCTGTTTTCCACCTCAACACTGTTTATGCCATTTTAATAAGTTGAATAAACTGGGGAGGCTAAGAAAATGTCACTTTTCCAACTTGCTAAGAAGAAATCTGACAACTGCGACGTAACCGTGGAAATGCAACAATTTGTTTAAATGCGCCTAATAATTTCTTCCTGACTTTTATTCAAAGGCTAAAGTATGACAGAGAGAGAAAGAATTAGGCTAATATTGATTAACATATCGCAGGAGGGAAAGTTATCACGATGTTTAATTTTGAAGTCAAAATGCTAGAGAGTTGGCACCTTCACAGAATCTCTGATCACGGGAGGGAGCAGAAGTTGGAAAAGAATGCAGGGAAACACAGCCTTTAAAATAATGAAAAGCTTCCCTATGTCTTGCCCTATCACAAAAACATTCATCTACCACACACGCGTACAACTCCCAGGGGTTCATCAACTAATTTAGTGACAAAAGATTGTATACTGAGTGATAAAGGTCCAGTGCTACAATTATCTTGATAGATAATTGAGGCCATAAAAGAGTTCCAAAGCACTTTTTGTTTGTCATTTGTTGACAATTCAACCAACTCTCCTGTCTGCCATCCTCCATATTTAATGGGTCCCCATCGAAGTAGGCAACATACTCGTTTGTATGGGAAGGATGTCTTCATATTGTTATGCCATTGCATATCCTTTACTTCCTTCTGTTGTTCATCAGTCTACCTCCTGCTCTTTTTTCCTCTGACACCGCTGAGATGGTACCCATAGCAACACCCCTGAGAAGGTGAAAGATGCTGCAGTCATCCCCAGCACACAGTTTTGACAATGCCAGTCATTAAGGCAGCAGCTTCTGCCTGCTCAGATCTCCCTCGCTCCTCTCTGGTCTTGTTTCCCTGCAGTAGCAGCCACAGAGCGCACTCACGGAGATCCAGAGACTTGCTGTTAATGATTTGTCACTTGTTTAGAACACCTCCGGATGGCAGCTCCGTATAATCTGCCCTCAATGGCACTGCCAGGTTGCATTAGGAAACAATTACCTGGTTTATGACTAGTAGAGGAGGCGCCAGGATTTCCAATTAAACGCGCATGTTTCCAAAGAAGCCTGGGTGCCCCTATATTTGAGGAAAGAAAGAGGAACCACCATTAGGGATAGTTCTACTTGCTCCTGCTTCAGCGTTAAGCCATGCGAGAGTCAGTGCCCTCTAGATGAATAAATGAGAGCAACAGAAGGTAGAGAATGATTTTATGCGAGTTCAGCCATTGACATTTATTAGGTTCTCACTGTTAGGATCTGAGTAAAATGAAATGATGAACACACTTGCCTAAATGTTTTTATGAGAAAAACAAAAAAGGCCAAATGTCGCTTTATTACTTCAGTCACTACCCCCATTCTGTATGTGTGACTGTGCACATACGTGCATGTGTGTGCAAGCATGGGAATTGGACAAAAAAACAACAATTTTGGAATTGTTTCTTCTTACATTCTAAGTAAATGCTAGAATCTATAGATTGTTTTTCAAAATTAAAAGTATATTTTACTGGAAAAAGCACCAATTGTTGAATGTTTAACATCTAACATAAACTTAAATGAATTGACCAATTTAAAATGTTATTGCATTGAACAGATTTTAACTTAAATATACCCCATGGATTTTAAATCACTATATTTATTGAGGCAGAATAATATTATTTGCATAGCCAGGAAAGGTCAAATGTTATTGGACTTCAGTTCCAAAGAGTTAGTCTGGAATTTCCATCCAATCGCCCTCATAATATCATATAATAATAATAATAATAATAATAATAATAATAATAATGGTAGTTTAGAATCTTATTTAAAATCTCAGAAAAAAAAAAAACCAGAGGTATTTAATCAAAGGTCTGTATATGCAAACATCACATACTCGTATATCCTTATTCTGGCCCCTCCAAAAAGAGGAAGAAAACTAACCATTTATCAGTAGCAGTGTGAAAGGAGAAGATTTATCATTTTAAATTCTTCATTGCAGATGGTTTTCATTTTAAAAGGCAGGGAAGCAATTTTTTTGAAATCATTTTTTTTCCTTAATGCAATTGAGCCAGACGTCTCTCGTAAATCTTGTTGCTTTAGTAGACAATACTCAATTCTCTAAACTTTATATGCAAGAGCCAGCTTTTTTCTTTTTTTTAATATGCCCATCTCCCAGGCATGAAAATGAAAGCCACCTGAAAGGTGGCATCATATCCAAAGCACGCCAACAGGGCCATCCTCTTATCCTTAGCTCACAGTTTGTCTAAGGTACTCATCTTTGTGCTCAAATAAAATGAGTTTCAATGAGTTTTTAAGAGATTTCTTTCTTTGCTGCTTCTTTCTCTCTTTCTTTCTCTCTTTCTTTTTTTATAAGAAGAAAATAAATGAGTCTGTCAGTCAGTATATCTTTGGAGTCAAATAGTAAAAGGCACCCAGTGATTCACTGAGTTCATCCAGTCAGGGATCCAAGAGAAAAATTGAGCCATGAGGTGGGGGGGGGGGGGGGGGAGTAGGCAGGGGATGCTGTCTTTGTAATTTAAAAAAAGGGGGGACCATTAATATTGGATTTGAATTTTCTGTATGATGTCACCTCTTTTAATGAAGAATAATACTATCTGTGTGGTATCATATTGCATATTCCCATTGAACAAAGGACATGGTGGACTGTGCCGACTAGATTCATTGTTATTCATAAAGCACGTGTGTTGTCAGTGTTTGAGGCTGCAGCACACCTCAAATCAAAATGCTCATTAAAATACCATCAATCGGGGAAAACACCATCCATCATCCTCATCATCTTTACATAAAAAGTTTAGCCTGATATATATCAGATATATATATATATACACAATCTTCTAATGAGAGACTCCTTTCCCATTTGCCCAGACTAAAATATGTTGCTTTTTCAGATTCTGAGGTAAAATCTCTTGTGACCATTTATGTTCTCACCTTTGGAGATATCAGGGATTAAATAAAATGCAACCACTAACTAGTTGGCATGTATTTTGTAGGCTCCAAGTGGGCAGGCCCAAAGATGAATTCTAACTAAAATTTTATTCAATCAATATTCATGTTTGTAAATATTTCAAAAAGATGAAACCAAAAATCAATACAGATTTACAGAAAATCTTTTCTATTAGAATCAACCAGGTTGACAAATGGTGGCCAAGCTCTCCTGGATGGGGACTGATGGAAAAGGACAGTGGATGGACTGTCCCATTACCCAGTTCAGTGCTCCTAATGTTACAACCTGTGTCTTCATACAGAAATAAGTGAATATTGAGCCCAGCCGGTATGGTTCAGTGGTTGAGCATCCACCCTTGAACCAAGAGGTCGCTGGTTCAACTCCCTGTCAGGGCACATTCCCACAATGTGGGCCAGATCACCAGTGGGAGACATGCAGGAGGTGGCCAATTGATGTTCTCTCTCATTGAAGTTTCTATCTCTCCCTCTCTTTTCCTCTCTCTCTAAAATCAATCAATCAATCAATCAATCAATCAATCAATTAATAATTGGAGGCTACTATTATCCAGTTGAAAACTTTAAAAAAATAAGTGAATATTAAGCATCATAAATGCAGAGAATGATCTTTTTTTTTTATCAAGCAGAGCTTCTTAAAAGAATTGTCTTTAAGTTATCCCAAAAGGCATCCATATTGACATTTTACTATAGCATAAAATACATCTCATTTTGCTATCTCATTCTCTTTGACACATATGTGGCTTTCTATTATTAAAATACAAAAACTACCTGAAAAAAAAAGAATTTCATTTATAAGGCCTCTATTTCCCTACAGCTCAAAATTATAGTATTTTTTTTTAAAGACGTTTTTCTTAAACATCTAGAAGATATGCCAAAAGTGATCAGCTGAGATACAAAAATCCTTGGCTCCAAGAATATATTCTTAAATATAATGCTAGAGAATGCAAACAGAAAAATAAAAATCACCCATAATCTCATCACTAAGAGATTGTGCATCCTGCCTGATACGTATTTATTTTTCTGAATCAAATCACATTTGCTGTAGAAACTCACCCTTGGGGCTTGATAAAAATCCAGTTAAATACCTTTTATTTCCCCCCTTTTAGGACTTTTCTCAGAACCGAGGATTTACACAGATCAGAAACTTTTGGAAGCAGAACCTCTGTCCTTCAGTCATAGTGTCCATTGCAATGATCAGGGTCAACTCAAAGGTATGTTCCTGATGTCTCCTCTGCTAAGCGGAGCTGCTGTGTAGCTCAAGACCAGGGTATTCTTTAAAAGCAGAAGGTTTGTATTTGTATAATGTTCCATCTGTCACTGTGCCATAATTTCTTCAACCATCCCTGTGTTGTTTGACATTTGGATTCTCAGAAGACTATTTGTTATTACCCGTTCCTCTACACGACACTAAGAGTCTTAGCTGTATGATTCCTAAGTTGAGTATAGGCAGTTTTAAGGATCTTTATTCAAACCTCAAAATTACTTTTCAAAAATGATGTTAACAATGTAATGATCTTGTTCTTTCCAAATAGTTATTGCAAATTTCCTTATTGTCTATTTTTCAAGATTTTTGAAACATATAGAAATTTTAAGTTTTTATATAGTTAATTCTATGTTCATTTTTCTTGGTAGTTTTGTTTTATGCTTAGGAGTCCCTTCTATATCATGAGATCTAACATCACTTTCATTTTAATTTTATTTATTTAACACTTTAATCATACTAAAACTTGTTACAAAGAGTAAACTTCAGTTTTTTTTCTGCAAAAAAAGCGAAATCAACTTTTTCCATTACCTTTTCCCATCCCCAGTAATGTATGCTACTATCTGGCAATATGATATGACCCAGGTAGACCCTGTCAGGACCAGGACTTGGGAGAGATGAGTGAGGGACTGACCTCTGGGGCAAAATATAAGGGGGCACCAAGAAAACCTCAATAATTAAGATAAATCATACTTTTAAATTATTTTTAAAAATCAAAAGTAAAAAAAAAAAATCAAAATCAAAACTAATGCAAAAATGCATCATGAGGAATATATCAACATTTTTGTAAAGACAGAATCAAGTCCTATAGTTTCTTTAAAATAAAATCGAAACAAAGTAGCAGGCTTACTAGCCTTCTCCCACCGCACCAGGGCTTCGCCTGGGAGCGCTCACCTCTCCCACCAAACTCCTGCTCGGTTGTCAAAGGCTGGAACCATTTCCTCACCACCCTGCACAGCTTCCTTTTTAACATGGACACAGTGCCTGCTTTCCTCCTTACCTCTCAGGAACTGCTAACACAAGGCTGCTCTGCAAACCAGATTTCTACTGCAAGTTTGAGATAATTGAGGGAGAGGATGACACGGAAGGGAAACACCCTACGATTCATTATGAAACATCATCGTGTCTGAAACCCCACGGCAGCGCCCTCCAATCACTGTCACAGAGTGTCTCCTCAGCCTGGCCAGGTGCCAAGTGGCTTTCTCCCTCCTGAGTTCTCTCACCTGTCATTTGTCTTTCCTGAGCTCAGCAGTTACCAGCCTTCCCCTCCCACCTTTTATCAGTTCAAGTTATTACGGGAAAACCAAAAGGCCTTCTTTCTTTGCTGTGCAAAGTAAACACCCAGAGTACCCGCTTTTGTATCAGATACCGCTAATTCCTCCTTCAGCTACATCCCTGTGCCCCCGACAATTCAGAGGTCGCTGGCCTGACAGCCAACTGCCAACACCTGCATTTATTGCCTGAGGCATCATCTGGCCACCAAAGAGTGTTTGGTCTGAGGGAGCAGCAAGTTGCCCAGAGATGAATGCCTGCCCCTCTCCCCACCCAGCACCCCTCGACCAATAACCAGAAGAATTTGTTGTATAAATACCCAAGTTCTCTTACCCTTGGTGGCTTGCAGTGGATGAGTCCAGGCACATGCTTTATACCAGCTTCCAGATTACACAGCATGGTAGGGCTCAACTTGCCCACAATGCTCAGGTGCTTGAGAACGAACATTTTCCTGGCTGTCCTTTCTCCTTGTATTATTTCTCTACAACCCTTCCAGCACTTCCTAGGATTACCTCCCAAATCGACTGCTTGTACCCAAACCCCTATCTCAAGAGACCGCCTCCTAACACAGGTTGGATACCCCCAAAGGGCAGTCTAACCTGGCCCTAAGGCTGTGGCCTTTACAAAGAAAAGTCACAGCTTGGAAACCAGGTTCTCTGTATAATGGCTTCAATATTTGTAGATCAAATCCCTTGTTTAAATTAACATTCCACCAGCACGTTTATAAGCAGAAGGGGAGAAGAGGCTGGGCAAGAGCTGAAAGAATTAACATTTATTCTCCTGCTCGTCAAAGCAAATTCCAGAGGCCGCAGCTCTTCCTAGCTTTCCTTTCTCCTTACGTTCTAGTGCAGATACACCAGGGGGTTTTCCCGCTGCTTCCTAGTTTTATTTTCATTGATCCAGATGCCAGTGCCATATTTTTTATTATAGCTTTTATCATGTGTTCAGAAATTGTACATAATTTATAATTTTACCTCTGATTTCTGTCCCTTTCCCCTTTTCATTTTCTGGTCTGGTTCACTCTTTTATTTTTAAGGCCAACTTAAAAATAATTATAGAATTTAAGAAAAAAAATCCTGCTAGGATCTGTAATAAAACGGAAAGAAACCTAGAAATCGGGAAGAATTCTGTCTTTGAAAAATTCTCTCTCCATATTGGAACATGGTGTGTCTCTCCATTAATTTCGGTTTTCTTTTATGTCTCTCCGTAAAACATGGGTTATTGTTTCAAATAATACAGCACATTTTTCTTATTGCAAATATGAAGTTCATTTGGCTGCAAGGACGAAGTACATATTTCTTAAAGTGAAATTAGACCTAGAGCTAAAAATAAATAAAGGTTAAAAGAAGGTTGTTTCTTTTTATAGAGAATTCAATCCCAATGTGGTACAATGAAATGGATACTTGCTCCAAGTACAGTGATCTATTTTAGTTTACAGATAAAAGTTCAAAAAGTTTTAATTCAAAAAAGGTTTCTAGCAGGCAGGCAGCTTTTACATCTTCAATGTATTCTTAATAATATTCAAGATCTGCAGCCTTTGAGTTCAGACCATCAACACGGTAGGTAGACAATATAACAATAACATCATGACTGATATTTTTGAAGCTTCACATTGCATATGAACTTTTCCCAAAATGACATGCAATAGCTTGAAACAGAAATATGTGATAAGGTTAATCAAATGAGAATCAAGAAAAGGAGGAAGAAGCATTTGTCTCCTGTCCCACTTACATGTCTACTTAGACCCAGCCTATTTCAATGAGGTCCTTTTAGGTTCTGATGCCAGTACCAAGTGATCAGACTGTTTTGAGCACAAGACTATACATTATATCTTGGGGAGATCACTCGCTTTAGAAGTATGGACCCTGCAAAACAGAAAGCTATGCAGTGTGCTCATAAGGACAAGTGATACCTTTGCTTTCATCTGTTTCCGGCAATTGACTTCAAAACCTGCCTTGGCCTTTCACGCACGGTAAGAACTTGGCCAAATTCCTCAGCCTCGCTGGGCCTCTAGTTTTTGTAACTAGAAGTTATAAGTTCTTTTTCAGCTCTCAAATCTTTGGTCTAAAACGACCCTTCCTCTGACTAGCTCAATCTGGGTGACTTTTCAAACCATTTATGTTTACTCGCTTGCAGCAATCCAGAAACTGTACCTATTTTTAACACCTTTATTGAAATAGGATTTCTATCCCATAAATCCACATCACCCATGTACGTGGACAATTCAGTGGTATTTTTTGTCAAAGTTTTTAATCATTTCCTCAATGTGGAGAAAGTGGGAAGGGTTACTTAGACCATAAATCCCTCTTATTAAATGGTGGAAGTCAAGTTCGTAACCCTGCGGCTAGAATGGGAAGGTCCCTCAAGTCATATTTTCTCAATGCACTTGCATTGTTTTATCTGAAACATCTCAAACTCCCATGGTATCAGATACAATACTCAAATATAAATCTAAAAATATTTCAGAGACAAATGAAACATACTTGGGGATTTGTGGTTCTGCTTAAGGCATTACGATAGGTAAACCACTTTCACGTACTCGGCAGAAACTCAGACAGGTCATCCGGCTCGACATCCTCACAACAAAAGATAAAGACGTAAATCTGACATTCTACTGGCGCTGCTCGGCTATGCGATCCTCGGAAAATCCTCCGTGCCTTTGTTTTCTCATGTTTGATAAAATGCAAACAATTATAATCTCTCTCTATTATTGTGAACTTCATAGCCATTTTATTAAATATTATATAAAACTAATATTAACCATCTGTCAAAATTAAATCCTGGACCTCACATACCATAATGTATGGGTTTTGATAAAAACCAATGGCCATGCCCTGGCCAGTTTGGCTCAGCAGTTAGAGCGTCGGCCCGCGGACCGGTGAGGCCAGGTTCAGTTCCCGTTAAGGTCAGGTACTTCGGTTGCAGGTTGTTTCCGGCCTTGTTGGGGTCATGTGGGTGGCAACCACTCAATGTGTCTCTCTCACATTGATGTTTCTCTCTCTCTCTTCCTCCCTCTGACCCTCCTGCTCTATCTGAAGATGAATGAAAAACAAAACAAAAAAACCAATGGCCATGGTTGGACTTTTCTGCTACTGTGATTATAGAAAAGGAACCGAAAAGAATGTGCTCGGTTAAATTACAATCAAAGTAAAGGATTCATATTCTTAATTTGAGAGTAATTTATAAACAGATGCTTTCAGTTATTTTGTGGTAATTGTTGGTAGTATTTATTGACTGCCGCCTCCCATGTACAAGCAGGCTCTGACCCACCATCTTCAGAGGAGTCAAATTTAATCTCATGGCTGAGCTACATGATAAGCTAGATTCCAGGTTTGATGGCTTTCCACTTGTGATACAGAATATTGCTTTCCCATGGTTTTCGCCTAGTGTCTCCATACTAAAATCATCGGGCTGAGTTGGGGTGCATGGAGCAGGGAGAGGAAATGGATGGTGGCGAACGTGTGGATCCGGAGCTGGTGGCTACTTCCACGTAAGTTACCAAGTTGGTGACTGCTCTCCACGCTGCAAGACCGAGACAGGAAATTCAAAGGTGTTTACTGCACACAGATATGTTTCAAAACCAAATGCTCGTCCTGACTGGCTTAGCTCCGCGGTTAGAGCGTTGGCCTGCGGTCCAGAGAGACCCGGGTTCGGTTCCCGCTAAGGGCACGTACCTCGGTTGCAGTTTGTTCCCGGCCTCGGTTGGGTCATGCGGGTGGCAGCCACTCGATGTCTCCTTTTCACGTCGATGTTTCTCTCTCATCCTCTCTCTCCCTCCCACTCTATCTGAACAAAAAGTGGAAAAATGTCCTTGGATGAGGATTAAAACAAAAACAAAAACAAAACAAAAAACTGAATGCTCTGCATAATAAACAACTTCTCACATTCATGATCACTAAAACAAATGTTAATTAGGCAAAACCCTATGATAAGTACTATGGCACATGCCAAGAGGAATGCTAAGAGGCCCCTGACTTACAGGGCGGGAACTAGGCTTGAGTAGCCTTGACTCCGGGCAGACTAGAGGGGTATCAGAAGAGGGCAGGGAGACAAACTCACTGAGGATTCAGGGACGCTTCTTGAAAGAGTGGGCTTTGAACCAGGCTTTTTAAAGAGAGACCTTAATTACCCTCCTTAATCCAAATGAAGTCACCATGACTAAATAAATTTTCATTAAAGGCCTTAATCATCAGTAAAAGATCTGCCAAGTTCTCTATGTGTATACAAAGTAAATATTAAGCCCCATGCCATGTACATTGTGTTTTCGGAGAAAACTATAATATGATTATTAGAAAAATTAGAGCTCAGTGGTAAACGTAAAATCAGAAAAGTTACCCCCTTGCGTATAAAATATAATCCCGACCCCTCAATATTCAGGTACAAATATTATCCTACGGCTCCAGTATATATGATATGGGAAAAAGAGGCTTGCTATTTTTTTTTTTTTTCAAATATCAAATAGTAGTTTCTCAATAATGAACTGCTCAAGTAATGTGACAATCACAAGTGCATAATCCAGAGCAGAAAGTTGTGACCTGGAGCTTCATGCCCTGGAAACAGCTGGGTCTCAGTTTAAGGTGATTGTCTTTCTCGGCATCCAGCTCCCAGGCACCACCTCCGGTTCTGGGTCAGTGACCGCGCCCCCTCCAGGCCACGCCTCACGCTCTCGGCCCAGGATGCCCGGCGTAATGATACATACAAATCACCAGGTAATGAAGAGCCACGTACTCAGACTTTTCTAATTTTCACAGAAAATGAACCTTAATTCAAAACTATGCCTGGCTAATTAAACTTTCCTGTGATCTAATTTGCCCTAATTATGGCCATAAATTGAGATGTAACAGGGGTTATATAAAATTATTGTAACATAAAATTGAGTTTTACTCTGAGTTTTAGGCTAAGAGGAGGTTTCTGAATTGTTGTAACCTGTTGTGGGATATAGATGCCATGATTCAGAACTCAGAAAATGAGTTAAAATAAACCGAAAGCTTTTTTCTTTCTCTTTGGAAGCCTCAAGGTAAAGTTTCACTCCCTGAAAATACTAAAGGCTGAGGTTATACTGTATGGAAAAACAGTTTTGATATGGATTCAATAAAAAATACAGTCATCTAAATCCAATACGTTGACAAACCTCAGAGGAGGGGGTGAGGGGTGAAATAAACCAAAGAACTTACATGTATAACCAGTGGACATAGACAGCATTACTCTGTGTGTGTGTGTGTGTGTGTGTGTGTCTGGGGGGAGGGGCATCGGGCGGAGGGTATCTAGTGGGGAAAAAGAAAAAAAAATCCAATACATTGACCATTCAATACTAACTAGAGCTAAAGCATCTCCTACCTCCTGAAGGGTATACCATCTAATTATATGCTATATTAGAAGGCAATAATAGTCACTAGCAAATTATATTTTTATATTTCAGTGGTAATAGAATGGCAATTTTTGAAAAATGCCCCAAACTTTTTTTTTTTGTTAAAGGGAAGGAAGAGAGAGGGCAACGACCTATGGGAAAATGAAATGCTCATCACAAATGGCAACCCGAGTAAACTGAACCAAAGAATTTTGCTGGGAATTAGAGCGAACACTCAAAAGAAGATGTGAATGAAATGAGTTCACAGCCCCAACTACTAAAACCAGCCAGAGCTTGGAAGCTAGGATATTCTTCATTGCGGCTAACTAGATCACTTTCTCCTTATGCTGGTGTAAACTTCGTAACAAGTTCATTCAGAGCCTGAGCTTCATCAATGGGAATAATTGCCATCTACCGAAGTCTTATGAAACTACCCAATAACATTTTTAAAAATCAATTAAATAAATATATCAAATTAAACTCATTTATATTTTTAATGTACCTCAGTGTAGTTCATTATGTGAGACCCCCATATGTTCTGTATCATTAGGGAAACATTCTCAGTGGTGTAATGATGTAGTACATACACATGGGGTAACGTAATGCGTTTTTCATTTTTTCTGCACATTTCATTACAGGGTGGAGATGCTGTAATTTTTCACTGAAGAATCCATTTTGGTGTGGGAAAGGGAAAATAGACCAAGAGCCAGAGCTGGTACAATTTCTTTAATTCCATATTTCATAGAAACTGATAATTTGCTAGAGATGTTTTTCTACCAGTGCTCAGGAGAGACAGTATAGAGCAGTGGTTCTCAAACTGGGGGTTGCGACCCCTTTGGGAGTCACACGACCCTTTCACAGGGGTCGCCTAAGACATAACAGTAGCAAAATTACAGTTATGAAGTAGCAACAAAAATAGTTTTATGGTTGGGGGTCACCACAACATGAGGAACTGTATTAAAGGGTCAAGGCATTAGGAAGATTGAGAACCACTGGTATAGGGGCTGCAGATTCTAGCATTTTCTTTTCCCCTAACAAACCAGAGATGTCTGATTTTTTTTTTTTTTATCCTCACCCGAGGACATTTTTCCATTTTTTGTACAGATAGAGTGGGAGGGAGAGAGAGGAAGAGAGAGAGCGAGAGAAACATCGATGTGAAAGGGACACATCGAGTGGCTGCCACCCGCACGACCAACCAGGGCTGGGGACAAACTGCAACCGAGGTACATGCCTTTAGCGGGAACTGAACCCAGGTCTCTCTGGACCGCAGGCCAACGCTCTAACCGCTGAGCCAAACTGGCCAGGGCGAGACGTCTGATTTTTGAGGGACATGAATTCTTTCATTCCCGTCGACCATTTTTGCCAGTGACCATCGTAGTTTGTGTCCCAGCTCCTTAAAGGGAAATTTCAGCTTGTGGAAGATGAGAAAGGTAGGAGCCCATACTTTCAAAGGCAGCTCTCTTGAATATTTGCTTTCGGGATAATCCCGTATAGTTTACATTTTTTTGTTGTTGTTTTGCTTGATTGGTGTAACGATGCTTTTTTTGAAAACCTCATCAAAAACGACTGCTCCAAAGAGTATCTCTAACTCTCCAAGATGCTACGGAAAGCTGCTGCCTCACAGTGCGCAATAACTGTGCCCTGACCCCGTGGCATTTTTTCTAAATGAAAGGTTACAAGCCTCACAATGGTACAAAAGATAAGTGTGTCCATGGCATGTCTCAGGGCCCCTGGGGCTTGTAACTGCTTCTCGTTTGGTGAGTCTGTCTGCCCTTTCCTTTCTCACTGACCCACGGCCGCGAAGGGGGTGTCTCATGGTCTGAGAACGAAGCTGCCTATGAACTGCCTGCCCCGCGCGTCCCAGCCCCGCCTCACCTTGGCCCAGGTATAATGCAGCCGCAACACGAGCCCCGTAGCGGTCTTCCCTGTGCCCTCACCCCTGACCCTCACCCCTGACCTGCACGAGTCAGGGAGGAAGCCTTTCAGGAAGGAAGATGTGTTATTATATGTGATTTCATCACAAGACTCCTGCGGAGCAGGGATGGCCAAACGGGCATAGTTCAGTGTTTCCTGGGATGTGTGTGACTGATACCAGAGCACATGCTTCATTTCCCAGGGGGACGGGGGGGGGGGGGCCAGAAACATGCGTTTATTCCTCTGTTTTCAAATATCTGATCTATTTTCCATTTCTTCACTTCATGTGAATTTTAATAATTACTATACTCTTTCCCTTTGAAACATCTACATAGGATCAGAGGCCTGGGTCAGGGAGAGGAAAAGGAAGAAGGAGAAGGAAGGGGCATGAGAGACCCTCATGAGTTGGGAAGGAGAAAGAAGTTAACATAACAGCCAACAAGCCAGCCAGTCCCAGCCGTCCCTGAAGTGCCTCTTCAATAACAAGACGAGGGCGTCGAAGAGTTGCTGTTTTCTGCTCAGCATCAGCTCCTTGATTGACACTGAGCTTGGTGTGTACCAAGCCCACGGCAGACCCTGCTCCTCCTGCACTCCCCAAGCTGGAAGACCTGCAGGCCTTCGGGCGCAGACATGCAGGGGCTGGAGTGTTTTGTTGCCACAAGATGGGATAAAGAACCATTACCCTGGCAAGTAAGTGAGCTGGCTTCCTTCATGCCCACTCGGCTGTTCTGTTTGCTAAATTTCAGACTCTGCGGTGAGAAATGGGCACTCGGAGAAAAACAACCCTCATCAAGGTCAGGCTGGAACGCAAGGCTACCTCCGTCTGCTGCCTCCTCTCTCCGACAGATTTGCTTTCAGTTCGTTCGAAGTGCACAGCATCTACCATGTGATACTCTGTGTGTAGACAAATAATGACCCACATACAGCTGTGCACGTTATCTGCAGACAGATGTTGGATCCGGGCGGGAGCCGCTGCAGCTCGTGTGCGGGAAGAAAAAGAACAGTCCCTCGCGCTGATTCTCTTCTTTCTTCTCAGCTTCACTATCTGAACCAGACCCTCCACTTGGTTTATCTGTAAAACACAGTGGATTCGGTCTCTTCTTGGTGTTCTCCGGTTTCAGAGAGGAGTTGATCAGGTTAAAGGTTTTGGCCCTGAGCTGAAATAGGAATGATTCCGGACTTTAACGAGGAATGCTCTCACTTTGCCCCGTGTGTCCAGACCTGCGTTCTCCGGGGGCCGGGCAGTTGAAGCTGCAATGAGATGGGTAAAGTGATGGGTACAAGTGCTGACCGCTGCCACGAGCTCCTCAGTCTCTGCCGGCTTCACAGCAGCGGCCACCACGGCTTGCGCCGGAATAGAGGAGACCGCAGGCCCTGCCGCGCGGGCCATGTTTCCTCACCGGCTTCTCTTGTCTTGCTGCCTCCGCGGCCACCCTGTGACCGAGCATGGCCGTCCCCTCTCTGGCTTCCCTCTCATTACCAAAGCCCGCAGGAGTAAGACCCATGGAGGTGGCGACAAATGCCTTCTCCATCCAAGGGAGCTGGAAGTGCAGGAAGGTGACTTTAAATTATTTATAGTTTTTTTTTTTTTTCTTTCTCATCAGCACAGGTAGGCTGGGTGGTGAGGGAGATGTCCTTAGTCTCATGGCAATTAAAAAAACACACACACACACAGACACATTAAGGGGAGGTCTCAGACTGACATGGGAAATGGAAAACAGATGAAAATGTCTTAAGGGCCACTCCCGAAACAGAGCACAAACAAATGGGAATGGATCTCAGCTGGAATCTCCAGCCTTAGAAGGTTGGGAGAGGTCAGCAGAGGAGAGGGAGAAGGGGAGAAGGAATAACGGGCCTGGAATCAGACTAATCCTTACTGCTCTGTTTTCACCTCGAAGGGCTGTCAAGGCAGGGAGGTGCCCGGTTCAGAACGCCCTGCCCACGCGCAGCTGCTGCCCTGGAGGGAGGCCCAGAGTGCCCGCCTGCCCACAGCATCCGCTTCCCTGTTCTGCTCGGTCCATCGTGCGACCTGCGTCAGGTACAAAACGCTCCTCCTCGCCAACACTGCCAGCAGCCAGCAGCCTCCAGCCTCATCCGTCTCTTCCTTTTCCCCCTGCCATTTAAACTCCAGCAAGTTCTTATCATCGGCGCCCTTCTGTTTTCCAGCAGCGCAAGTTCTGTCCTGCTCTCCAGCTGTAGCTCCAGGTCTGCTGGCCCCGGTGAAGCCTCACCCCGAGTTCCTCTCTCCTATTTCACTTCCAGCAAATCACTTCCTCATCCCAGGTAGATTGACTCTCTCTCCTTTTTGAGTTTTGAAGCACACAAACTATAAAAGGAACCCTCATCAGACCACTGGTGCTGGCTGGGAGGGTCCATACAAGACACCTAACCACATTTGCCCTTGTCCCAGAATCCTAGGTGAGAGCAAAGAGGTCTTCAAAGGGCAGTCTTTTCTTCCAACTTCATTTTGCTGGGATTGAAGGGAAGGCCCAGAACAATGAAATACCTTGCCCAACGTAGTGTTTTTCTCTTCACACACTTCAAAAACTTAAAATTTGCTGTGTGCACGTTAAGACAAATCTCTGGGCCCTCGGTTTCGAGGAGAAGCGTATCGTTGGAGGATATGAAGTGAGCCCTTCCGCCTTTCGATTCCATCCTAAATTGCCTCGAGGCTGAGGAGCGGATGGGCAAGGCCCTGGAGCCAGAAGTCAGCTGAGAGCACGCGGTGCACTTGCACCCGCTGTACTTCCTGGAGGCCTCGCGGAGCAGATCTCGGGGCTTTGCACATACATTATTCCCTTCAAACTGTGGTTGCAGATGGAAGCACAGCAAGGGCTGTGGGCAGACAGGGTTTGCTCATTGCCAGTGAGCGTTTAACTCCACAGGGTGGATGATCACTTACAAACATACTTTATCAGGATGGCCTAGGAAACACAGCAGGTGATTCTCGTTTCTTCTCTGGGTTCTGAGCCTGATGGAGCTCACCACTGGACAGGCACGGGGTGGCAGCCCGCGGCTTGGCCCCTTCCTCCAAGTCCCCAGGTAACACGTCTGTGTGGCAGCCTGTGATCGGCACCAATCCACAGCCAGACAGTGGCGATGTGGAAGGACAGGGGAGGGTGCCCACACCCTCCGGTCTCCCTTACAAACCGCTGAGCTTTTCCACACAGATAAAATTCACTCAAATTATTAAAGAGCAAAGAAAAAAAAAATCCCCATCACAATTACATGGATGTTCTGTCAACAGCAGTAACAGTAGCAGTTATAGAATAACTACAGATAATTACAATCATTTAATTCAAAGTGCCAAGTCACTTCATGCAGAACATGACTCATTTATCATTATTGACCGTAGAAGAAGCAAATTTGCCCAAATCAATAAAGGTTCCAAATATCCATTAGAGCAGACAGAGATTGGTCACAAGTGTGAGGAGCGTCTATACACCTGGATTAATAGGGGGAACTGGATCTGCATGCTTTTGATTAATGAAGAGATTTTTTTTTTTCTTTTGAGACAGTTATTTGAAACAGAATTGACCTTAATTTCTCCTTTAATTCATGTCATGGAAAGTCAGTTGTTTTTGTTAAGAAGTTTTATTCCTATTAGTTACTGAAACATAGTGTAATTACAAAGAGAAGTAATCTATAAACAGGTAGAGTTCAACTTTGTTTTTAATGGACTATTCGGGTCTCCCTGAATATTCATGGGGCAGGGTCCATCTGGTGGGAAACAGACCAGAGTCTCGTGAAAATGACCAGCTATAATCGTGTTTCTCTTTTAAACTACGTCTTCATACGCAGATGAAATTCACCCAAATTATGAAAGAGGAGAAGGAAAAATTCCCATCACAACTGTGTGGATATTCTGTCAACAACAGGGTAGCAGTTTCAGAATAGCCACAGAGAATTATAATCTCCCTGTTGTAGAAATGAGGAGATTTAGGCTGCTTTTGATTTTGAATAATAAAATTGAATGTGAATGGAGACAGAGAATAAGTCAGTTCTGTCCCTTAAATGTAAGATTGTTCAAGTTGATTCCCGGGTGTTTTACATACATTATGTCACTTAAACCCTAATGCTGAGGGCTGGTGGGGTGGAAAACAGGGAGCTGGGGGGAAAATCTTTCCACCTCAGTTAAATCCACACAGATTAGCGCATGCCCCACCCAACTTCCCAGTCCAAGGCCCTAGGACAGAAAATTCAGACTTCTGTCAAAAATGGAATAGATCGTGAAATGCATTAGCAATTGTGTAAAAAAAAAAAAAAAAAGATTATAAGTCTATTTGTTCTAAAATTTTTTAAGTTGCAAGATTTCCTTCATGGCGGACATGTACAATGATGAAAAATTACAGATGTCATCTCATGGGAAGACCCAGTACTACGCTGTCAGATTGTTTTCCTGCCCCACTCCTGAAACTCGTGGTCCTGCCTCTAGCTCCTGTCCTTAGTTGGCTGAGAGGGGAACTGAGGCAGCTCTTCCAAGGTCACCCAGACAGTAAAGGGCAGAGCTGATATCCATCCGCGTGCACGGGAGTCTGGCCACCAAGACCGTCGTCCTCCGGGCACGCTCCCTGCCTCTCCAGCGGAGTTTGGGCGATCCCTAGCAGGGCCAGCGCTCTGCAGAGCAGTCATCTGCAAGAACTAGATCAACACTCTAAAATGGGTTTTGAACACTCCTCACCCCTGAGAGGAATAAATGCTCTTTCCCACTCCTGTGGGGGTCTCTCAGGATCAGGTGCAGCGGAGCCCACACTTTACACTGATTAGTTCTTGTAGAGAAGCCAAATTCCACAGCCCTCTCATTGAATATGGAGTTTAAGATCTTTACTTGAGGAACTGAGAAAATTCTCCCCAGCTACAAATCCAGCCCAACAGGAAATCCAGGTACCGGCAGGGAGGGGATCAGCTGGAACCACTAAAGAAACTATTGCTTCCTTAATGCTATCTGGGGAAGGGAAGCTAACGCAGAGACTGAGAACATGCAAGGAAGCTCTCAAGAAGAAGGCAAAATGCACACACACACAAAAGCCTAAGTCGCTGGGACTGAAAATTTGTTCCATTTGTGTCTCTCTGCAGGAAGAAATCAAGAAATGCTGACAAGGCATGCCAGTCCGAATCCCCTGAGCAGTTGGCCTGTTTGACTTTGTGTGATGGTGGGCCAACCTGTGTGCCTGCCGGCACGCACCACCTTCAAACACATTCTATAGATCCCGCTAATAAATTCCGTTTGGCTGCAAACCTTTCCCAGTTCCAGGCAGTCGTCGCTGAAACGTAAGTGCAGCTTTTCTTGAAGCCAGGCTACTGCCACTTGCTGGTGATCTGCACCTCTTTGGAAAACTCATCCACGCTGCATTTCAAGGCAGGAAGCGGAGTTGGAATGGAAATGCAGTACCGTGGCTAGAGGACACAGCTCTCACACCTTCTGCGGAACCAGAATAAGTGCTATGTTTTAAAAATATATATGTATGTGTTGGCAACATTGAAAAGGGGGCTAAAAAAACATCCCCCACAGAAGTGAGAGCAGCAGCAAAAGAAACGTTAGCGCCCCGCTGACGGGAACAATAGAGCATATGGACAGCACACTGCGCCTGCCAAGCAGACGAGGGCAGGGTGATCCAAACGGAGTCAATCTGCTCTCTAATAGCAGAGGAGTCGCCTGCGGGAACACTGTCTCCCAGTGTGCCACGAGGTTCTTCAACGGCCGGGAAAGGAGGAAGGCTTTGGTTGACACGTTCGCCCAGTGTACTCCTGCCACAGGGGACCTCTGTCCAGAGCACGCCCCACAGTGAGTCTGAGGTGGCCGCTACCTGTGGATCTACACACCTGAGACCGTGCACTAAAGGAGAACGTCCCCCTACAAGGCCTCTCACCCTGGAAAGCAATCTCGACTGCTGGCTCAGCTCAGGCCAAGGGTTCATCACAGCCCACCACCCAGCCTCCTGGTTCCTACCTACTTCCTTCTGAATCCAATCTCTTTCTCCTTCAGGAAATCTGTACAAATAGGCTGTAAACCTCAACACAAACCTCAAGGTCAACCTTTTTTATTTTTTATAAATTTTGCTTTGTAGTCACAATGGCAACTGAAAGGAGAATGTAGATAGCTCGGTGCAGTCCCTCATGTCTACCGAGGGCCACCGTGAAATACATGTTCTATTGCTGTGTGTTGACTAGCAGATTGCCCTCCGAAAGCCATGTTTAATTGGCACTCTGGGGTCCTGTTTCTCTCCATAAGGGCTTTTTGAAAAAGCACGCTGTATCAGTAGAGACTTTGGGTCTTTTGCTCCTCTCTGTGCCTAAAATCCTGCACACTAACACAACTCCCAGATTCATGTTTAAAGCACAGTAGCCCTCCTCTGAGCTCCAGACACATGTATCTAATTGTACGTTCAGCATCTCAAGTTGAATGTCACACAGTTGTTTAAAATTGTGCCGCAAATACATTCCTATCTTTTAATCCCCGTCTCCTCCTTTCTAGTCCAAATGATGTCCTCTGTCACCTGGACAACTGTGCCACTTTCCTTCCTGGATTGTCATTCTTCCAACCCTGGGCTACCGACCATCTATTTTACAAGCACAAGCCAAAGTATTTTTTAAAAAACATTCATCATATGACTTTACTTTCCTACTTAAAATGTTTCAATGGCTTCTCACTACACTTATATTAAAAGCCACACTCCCTCCCATGACATTTGAAACCCGGGACAACGTCACGTTCTCTCTGAATTTCATCTTTTGCATATACTGCTCTCTCCATAAACCACAGAGCTGCAGTCCCGGTGGCCTCCTGATTCTTTAAACCTGAAAAATACTTTCCTGCTTCCGTGCCATTGCACAAGTTGGACTGCCTTTCCCCTACCCCTTTCAAGGCTTGTTTTCCCTGTTTCCTTGGCTCACAGCCGAAATGTCACCCCTCAGAACCTTCTGCGCTCACCCTCTCTGAGCAGGGTTCTTTCTCTGCACTCCATCCTTGTCCGTCCCTGGACCATAGTTACTTCCTTCATAGTACCGATCATAATTCAGTAGTCTTACATATGTCTGTTTCTTTTCTTGTTTGTGATCAATCCCCCACATCCTACCCATCAGACGAGAGCAGAGTCAACTGTCTACTCGGGACCCAGCGAATGTCTGATACATGGTAGGCACAGTGAACGCCTGCTGAATGAATGGATGTGCCAGCTGAGAAAAGGGAGCCGAGAGTATTGATAAGGGAAGTGAACAAACGAAGAAGGGAAGACTAGAAGGAGAAGGCAAACGGGCATCCCTGTGAGCTTAGATGAGATTAAGCAGAATCAGAAAATACTGAGATCTTAGGTGCCAGGTGTGGAAGTAGGAAAACCCTCCAAGTCAAAGAGTCTCGTTTCCCGTCAGATGATTTGAGCATACCAAAAAAAGCACGTTATCCCGACTGAAAACACTCCATAGAAATAATGACCTTCAGGAAAATTAACGTCATCATTGCATCGGTCAAAGCAATGCTAACCACAGTGACAGAAGAGCGTCCAAATGTCAGGGGCTTAACCCAGTGAAAGCTTATTCCTCACACCTGTAATAGTCCCGTGTGGGAGCTCCTCCTCGGGTAGACCCCCTCCAAGAGCTGAATCAGTGACTCAGGCTCTGCCACCTTCGGCACGTGCCCCCGCTGTCACCCCGCGTGCTGACCCCATTCTCGCTAACGGGAAAGGGAAAGAGGATGAAGGGTCAGGAGTGGGGACGCGCCTGTGGACCAGGCCCAGAAGTGGGACTGTCATTTCCGATTACAGTCCACGGGCTGAACCGCGGCTGCACAGCCTCACCTAACTGCGAAGGAGCGCTAAGCCATGGGGTTCGGCCTCGCGTCCAGGAAGTAGAGGAAATGGGCTGGTGATCTGTGTCACAATACCCTTCAACCTTGAGGAATGCCTTTTAAATATTTTATTCAAGTTGTCAGTTATATGAAAAGAAATGATGTTTACAGCCTATGACTGGCAACCCTAAAAATAGAACTGAGCCCATTTAGCACATACTTGGCAATAAAAATTTCCTGGGGTGCCACAGGGCACCTGCCTCGAGGTCGGAGTCAGTCTCTTTCATTCACAAGCGGGCTGCAGGAAGCGGGGACGTGCTCTCTGCTCGAGTCCTTAAAGTGTTAATGTGCAAGGTCTGTGTGCAGAAGGCAAAGCTGCCATAGATCTCACTGACTTTGGCAGCGACTCAGAGGTTATATTTTTCTCAGGGATGAAATATTCTTGGATAATTGTTCCAACATGTGAGACCCAAAAACTGTTTTGGGTTTTTGGGTGGTTTTTTTTTTGGTAGAAAAGATCTCAGGAAATAGAAGCAGACAAAAAAAAACCCCTACTAAGTTATCTAGTCCATCTCTTGAGAATCCATGCAGATTTATATCCGTCAGGATATTTCAGAGGATAATCCCCTTGATGGGGAACAGCCAGCCACGGACCTCCCTGCAGCCCGTCTTGATGGTGCGTGGCACACAGGCCCACGCAAGTGCACCGACATCATCGCTCTCAGACGCAGGTGGAAGGGGCTCCGTGGGTGTGCAGGGTCTGAAAGTGTGTAACGTGGTAGGAGAGATGCTGGAAAAAAAGACTCCAAGTCCAGAAATACCTCCCCACCTAGCGTGTAACACTTTCCTAAAATTCTGCTATGAACGAAAACATCGTATGAACCTCTCACCTTTGTGTGAATTCGCTTACCAGATCCTTTTCCTCCAGGATACGTTGCCAAGATCAGAACGTTAATGTTTTAAAGATAAAATATGAGAGAGTACACGACCCTGTCCAGGGACAGGAAGCCAGGGAGGCAGCTCTGGGCACCTGTAAATGCAAACTGTGCGCACACACGAAAAAACCCCAAACATTTACATCGTGATCAGACCCTTATTTAGATATTCAAGCTCTTTCACTAATGTTGTATTTACGGCAATTCAGCTCTGCATAAAGTAACTATATTTTATTTTATTAACACCTGAACAGATCACTGTAATCAATTCTTGTCGTCTAGTTCAACCACATTTTGGGGTCTTAGGCCTATAACTCCCTGCTGGATTATACTCTCTTCGAATCTCCCTATTTCACAGATAAAAAATCGAGGCCTGGAGGTATTAAGGTCTCACAGCGGCAGAGCTAGGACTATAACTCACGTCTCCAGACTTCTGGCTCATTGCTCTTTCTATTGTATAGTGGAATTTGGTATTTATAAAGTCTGTACTTCGTTCTAGGCACTCTGAGTTGAACAATGGAAGACTTTGGTAAATGCCAGCTCTTAAACCTGCTATCTTCCGGGGAGATGAGACCTACACAGAAAATAACTAGAACAACACTGGTGTGACTGGCAAATACATTTTCCCCATTCCTGATGTTTCCTTCCTGTAAAGGGAATTCTGGAAGTGTCCCTCTGGGTTTCGCCCTGCCACTGGGGAGGCAGAGTACTTGATCTTCCGGTTTAGTTCGGAAAGGATCGCTGGGCGTGGTCGTTCTTCTGTCCTTCTTCCTCTCCTGGGCGACCCCCACTGAAGACAGCTCCGGTGCACAGCTGCACCGTGTCCTAAGTCGCACCACCTAAGATAAAGTGGATCATTCTGCTCGGTTTGGAGCTTCAGCTACAGCCCAATTTATTCTCCTACTATGCTACGTCCTCCAACGCAGTCACTCTTTTTTGTTTTATTCTTCAAATTGTTTAGTTTCATATTGGAGAATAACAATGGCATTTATTGCCCAGCCAGTGTGGCTGGGTGGATTGAGCATTGTCCCATGCACCAAGAGGTCACTGGTTCGATTTCAGGTCAGGGCACATGCCTGCATTTCGGGCTCGATTCCCAGCTTGAGACATGCAGGAGACAGGTGATGTTCTCTCTCATCAATGTTTCTCTCTCTCTCTCCCTCTCCCTTCCTAAGAATCAATAAAAACATATTTTAAAAAACACCTATGAGAATATCTAATAGATCTCTTCTAAGTCATTCCTGAAAAGAAGATATTCAACCTACACCCAGTGACACCACCCCCGAGGTGCAGCCGGGATGCTGCTCTGGGTCAGGAATGACTCTGCCGCAGAAGCCAGGTGTGCCTCCTGCAAGTTCACACTCTCTCCTTGCTGATTCCATCCTGGGCCCATACAGAAGCAGCCTGATTCCACTCATACCACAGACAACCACCAGACTATCAGTAATCAGTGTTCTTGTCTCCTTCTGAGGGTCCTCTGGAGACATGCTCTTTATTCCCGTTGCTATCCTTGCTGTCCACCTTTGAAAACAGGTTTCTTTGAGTCTGGGTTCCTTTCAAAGTGGGGTTTTGAACATTTTATACGATACATTATCATAGGCATTCTGGGTATTTTCACACCAGTGCAGGGGAATATGCAATGATAACTTTCAGTGTTATACATATTTATTTACCCTTAATGATGCCAAATCATATTGCTCCAAAATGAAGTTACTGTTGACTGACCTCCATCACCTTTATTCATGTTGTTGGTAAACCGCATGGTCCACCCTATACTTGAACAGTACAACTCAGAATATTGTTCAGGTTCCATTTCACCAAACTAGGGCCGGCCCCTTATTCCAGTGAACACAATACAACAAACATTTGAGTACCTACTGTATTCTCATTGTGCCTCTCATTTCTTTGGGCATTAATTGTGAAATAAATAAGATAAAAGTCCATGTCATCAAACGGATCACAGGCTGCCAGGACACTGAGACATAAATAAAAGAAATTAAAAAAATGATAAACACTATGATGGAATACATATAGGAAATTCCATGGAAACAAAGATGAGGAAGAATTTAATCTTACTAAGAAAGAGGGTATTGAGGAGCATTATTGAGAGAATATGATATGCAGGTTGGTCTTGAAAGAAGGGTAGCAGTTTTTGTTTGTTTTATTAAGACACTTTTTTGTGTAGTTTTAGGTTCACAGTGAAATTGAGGGGAAGGTACAGAGATTTCCCATATACCCACTCTATAGCCGCTTTTGATTATCAACATTCCCTCCAGAGCAGCATATTTGTTACTTAATACAATGACACATAATAATCAGCCAAAGTCTATAATTTACTGTTCAGTTTTGGTGTGGTACATTTTATGGGTTTGGACAAATGTATGACATGTATCCAACATTTTGGTATTATATAGATTCTTTTCACTGTCATGAAAATCGTCTCTGTTCTATTTAACCCTTACCCCGGCAACCTCTGATTGTTTTATTGTCTCTGTAGTTTTGCCTCTTCCAGCATGTCATATAGTTGCAATAATACATTACGTAACTCTTTTTATTGAATTCTTTCACTTGGTAATATGCATTTTAAGATTCCTGCATGTCTTTTTATGGCTTGATAGCTCATTTCTTTTTAGCACTGAGTAATATTACATTGTCTGTAGGTACCACAGTTTATTTATCTATTCACCTACTGAAGGACATCTTGGTTGCTTCCAAGTTTAGACTATTATAAATAAAGCCACTATGGACAGAGGTGTGCAGGTTTTTGTGTGGACATACATTTTCAACTGATTTGGATAAAGGACTATGACTGTTGAATGATATAAGAGTAAGTAGGAGGTTTTTTTATTTGTTTTGTTTTGCTCTCTTTCATCTTGGAGCAGGAAGACCTATACTACAAGGTTATTTCCTGATGATGGAACTTCTTGAAGAAAAGTCACCCAGGTGTGAAAAGGTGGGGCACATGAAGGAACTGGGCAGGCTAGAGCATAGAGCACATGGAAAACAATGGTGAGAAATAAAGGCTGGTGTTCCAGGCTGCAAACATAAACTCCAAGCTACAGACAATAAAGAACCATCAAGAGCTTATGAAGCAAAGGAGTGAGGAGTCTGCATCTGTTTTCTGATTCTCCCAAGTCAAACATTCACTGTTTCTTTCAGACTCCTGCATCTGTCTATTTGATAGTGACTTACATATTGTATCCAAGTTATTGATTAAAATGTTGAAGAGAACAGCTAGCTAGGAGAAAGACCTCTTCATGTTTATATCATCCCATTTATCTAGTGACCATGGAAGTGGGGAAGCTAAGGGGCAGGATGGGGTCTAAGGAAAAGTGTTCTGTGCTCTATTCATGAAAGAACGTTAGGATTTAGGGACAATCTTGTTATGCAGGATGTTAGAGTTGGAATCGAGGATGATTTCCTCAAGGTCTTTAGCCTGGGTGAATGGGAAAATTGAAGCTCCAGAAACAGATTGAAATTTTGAAGAGAGAAAGGTTAGGAGAAATGTATTGATTCTAGTTCAGGAGCTATTTGAATATCAGGAGTCAGAAGGGCCATAGATATAAAGGTCTGGCTGGAAGACTGTTGTAAATTTAGACTGAAGTTTAGGTGACAAATCAGTGTTGAAGTGAAGACTTGGAAGTCATCCATTTGGATGGATATCTGAAACCCTGAGGATGGACAATGTTTTGGAGAGGAGCAAGGTTAAAAAGTTAAAATAATTAACTCAACATGATTTATTTTGTTCACATCTGTTTTACAACTGGGTGAGTAAGTAGATGCTACAGATAAGTTTGTAAGTTTCTTTTATCCATATTTCATGGTCCAAGGACATGTAAAAAAGAGCATTAGATTAGTTGAAGAAAATTTTGAACACCAAAGGGATACCATCAATAGGCTGATTCTTCTCTGCACATTGGGGAGTCAAAGAAACATACGTGAATCCAGGCTATACTCTAAGCTCTGTGTTTAAAATTACGTCCAACTGAGAGATAAACCTCCTTCCTTGAAATGTTGTGATGATAGAGAAAAAATGGTGCTGATAAAAAAACAACCTGAAAACAAAGTGATGCCATTTGTATTTCTTTTGTATTTAATAAGGTATGTTTTTATTATCTACTACTCAGCCATAGAAACATTAATACTCTGTTTATTATTTTGTCATTGAGCTTTTGTTAATCTTCCTTCAGTCTGGCTTTAACCCTTGCTTCTGACAGAGTGGGAGGAGGGTATGTGTATATATGGACACACAATGTGCTTTATTTTGTTTTGCAAGTGTTACCATTGGGGAGAGGGCCAAGTCTCCACCCGTTGCTTGTGGGATTGAAATTCTTGTGATATCCCAAGAAAAAAAATTTTCTGAGACTTGCCCAGGAGGATGAAATATTGTAGATAGCTCTATTTTTGTGGAATCAAACCCCTGAGTTCCCAAGATCCCATTTCCCTTAGTTGGATCAAGGAAGACGTTTAGCTGTGTCTTCAATAGGGCTAGAATCAAAGCAGTGTCCAGAGGTTTCACTCCATGTTAGGGTATAGTCCAGTCCAGCATCAGGCCAGCTTAGCTTTTATTTCCCACTGCAGTTCATCAGTCCATTGCATGTAGGGTGCTCATGGTCATGAGCCATACAGGTGAATGCAAGAGAACCAAGAGCCAAGAGAGAATGAACTTCTTTGTTGGGGGGATTATATATATCCCCCATTTTGGGGGGATTTGCATTGGCATCACCTCTTCTAGGTAATGATTTCTCTTTCCAGGTTTGATTGGCAAGTACCTTCCCTAGGTCACCCCAACTTCACTATGCATGCACCCATCCTCCCCTTTGCCCAGTCCCTTCCTCCAGTAATATGCAGAGAATGGGCTGGTGGTTCCCTGGGGAGTGTGAAATTGCAGCTTCCTGGTGAAGCTGCCCACATGGCCGCGCTTCTAATGCCTGGCCTCCCTTATGTTCCTTTCCTATTAATAATAACAAGCTAAGTACAATGGCATCACAAGCAGTTCCTCTCCACTGAGAAGGTATTTTTTAAGCATTTGTTCACAGCAAAAAATAAGTGCCTGAAACCCAATATCTTCACTTCTTACATACTTCTCCATTAAAAATATCATCTCTAAAATAACTATAAAATAATAGGAAAGGGCAGATTTGGGTATTGCTTTTCATAAAATTCTTTTCCAATTAAAATTAAAATTCTGGTACAAAATCACTTTCAATTCAACAATTCTTTCTTCCTGGCAATCCACAAGAGGCACACACTGTCTGGGGTCACACGCCGTGCCACTACACCCTCTTCTTTGAGGTTATTCATTTGGGGGTGAAGAGTCCCCATTAATATTGTTCTCCTTTAGCAGAGGTCAACTCTCCTCAGAGTCACCTTCAAATGAGCTTGACCAGTGACTAAATTTATGAATTTTTAAAATATTGTCAGTCAGCATCGAATGCATTTACCCATTTAAAATGAGTTTTGTTTCAACACACTTTGCTGCCATCCATGGTAATTGGAAAGTCAGTTTGAGATATCTTCTAATGTGCTTTTTAAAATTGACCACGGCTGCAGAAACAGCTTCTTAAACCAAATATAATTAATTTCTATCTGTCCAATCTGATCACTGTAGGCTGACAGTCCCTTGTAGTCTTTATTTTTAATGTATGTGGGGTTTTGTACGTGTGCGTGTGTGTGTGTGTGTTTTAACAGAGTACATTGTCCTTTCATCTTTCTCTTTTCCTTCTGCAAATTGGCACTTTCTGTCTTCTGGGGGTCTCATTACCATTCAATGATTTTTCTCCACTTCACAATAAAGGCACTAAACTGGTGCATCCATGAGAAAACACACACACCTACCACTATAGCACATTTCTTTGCTTTCTCTGAATCTTCCTCCATGTGGTCTTTATGGCTTCAATAGCTCTCAAGTGTCAACAGAGACCTGAAACTTTTCAACCGTTGGCTGCCTACCTCATTCTCCCTCCATTCCTCCCAGGCAGCATCCTAAATAGAATGGAATGTTGAAGCACCTGATTGGCTCGTGGACAGAGCATTCATTCTCCAAGAATGCCCTGTAGATACCAATTGAAACTGCATCATCCATAAAAGTAATCCATAGACCCATTTGCTTTTCATTTTTGGCTTATGATAGCAATAATGACTGTAACACGGGGCCCAGGAATTGATGACCAGCTGGGGTTAATGGCCCTTGGCTGCACTGTGGGCTATCAACTCCCCCAGCTGGTCATTAATCCCCAGGAAATGCCCCATACCTTGATCGTTATTACTTAATTAATGCCTCTTTCACTTTCAGCCTAAGTGGTCAGAGCACTGTAGCCCTAACAGCAGCCTGCAGTTGGAACTGTGTGTTTCAACTCAAATACTGGAATTCCCTATGGCTGCATACATATTTTAACTTCTTCCTAGAATAGTTGATGATGTTTGTCTCAGGCTTTCCCCCTCCCCTTTATAAAAGGGTGGGGGTGGGGTTGTGAGGATTTATTTTTTAAGTGAAAAATTGCTACTTGCATATCAGAGGTACAAGGTCAAAAGGAAACTTGAGTGTGCTCCTCTTGCCTTTGTTTTCAGGGCATCCGGATCCCCCTTGCTTTCAGAGATCTGAAAGTGCAGAAATGAACGGGAAGGAAGGAGGGGAGCGTCCCTTCTGTATTTGCTTGGAACAGACTTCACAGTCCTTGAAATGACATAATAGAATTTATTTCACTGTTATAAAACTCCAAGTGCTATCATCACTAGTTAAATAACACCTGATATAAATATTCTCATGGTATTAACATTATTATGTATCGTATTTTCAGAGAGAGCTGCTGTATGCTACCATCAAAGAATAAGTCACCAGGCTGACAAAGCAGGTAGATTTTGTTTGGTTTAGTGTGACTGGCAAATGTAACTGAAGGAAAAATATAATGGGAGTCTTGTCTGAGGGTATAATTACCACAAGGAACAAGTCAGATTCTGCTTTGGGTCAGCTGGGTTTATATACAAAAACCTGCCCGTTTATGAACCAGATACTAACCTCAAGTGATCTTAACTTCTTCGGTCTCAAGTAAATGTCTACATTTCTCAGCAGGAGCATAAAAGAAATGCAGTCCTTTCCTCTCCTTATTCTGAGAGAAACTGATGTTATCTGAAGAAATATGTTTCTAAAAGATTAGCAGTGATTCATGACCATTTGAGGCTCAAGTTGTGGAACAGCTCAGAGGAGATCACTTAGGAAGATCCAAAATGTGACGCTTTATCTTAAGGTATGCTTGGAAAATCACACCTCTCCAGAATGAATGTTATCAGTGGAAATGCCCTCTCTTCACTGTACCCATTGAATCTTAGGTCTGGACAAAGCATTTTGCAATCATTTTGCTCCCTAACTCAACTTCATACAGGATTAAGCCTAAACCAACTCCAGTAGATAAAAATCTATCCAGAATATATAGTTGTATGACCACTTCCCTGACTGTATCTTAATGATAAACAGTTGTAACTGATGGGTAATTTTTCTTTGTTCTCAAGTTTGAGTTCATTTTCTCTTCTTCCGCCTTCAGTTCAGATAGAAAATCTTTGCCTAGCTTTGAAGATTTTTATCAAATTGCCTTTTCTTCTAACCCCCTAGAGAAACGAAGTACCAATTCCTTTATCTTTTCTTCCAAAGTTTTATTTCCCTACAGTTCATCATCTTTGTGTCCCTAGTTCCTTTCAATTCCCTAAGATCTGCTTTGGGTTGTGTGTTTGCAGAAGATTGTATGCAAGTCAAGTGTTAGGATCTGAGTAATGCAAGGTGGTAGACAGGACTGCCTCGTGGCTCATGACGCCTGCACGGAATCCCAAAACATTTGCATCCAGGCCCTTCTTTGTTGCTAACCTGTCAAACACTTGAGTGGCCTCAATATGGGTGCCCTGATTCATTTTTTGCTAATCCTTCTAGTCTGCAAGCAGGAAGAGTTTTTACTGTGATTGCTCATTGTATTAGGTGTGGAGCACAGAGGTTCAAACATTCAAAGGCAGAGTCCATGCCAGGAAGGAATTCACAAAAAATTGCAGGAGATGCACAAATAAACAGAGTTCAGGTCAACAGATCTGTCTCTAATAGACAGAAACTTCAGGAGACAATTAAGGCACAAAGGAGGGGCACCCAACTCAACCTGGAGGTTTAGGGGCCTTCACCCACAGAAAGGTAAGACCCTGGCATTACTGAATTGTAAAGAAGGAAAGGGTGTTAATGAACAGGGAAAAGAAGAGATTTCCAGGTAGAGAGAACAACATTTATAAAGCTACAAAGATATGAAAATAGGTGCTCTGCCAACTGATCCAGATGTTGACATTCTTATTGGTCCTATGGTCTCCCCTATTCATGAATGAATTTCAAGTTATTTCTGGCTGGGCCTTCCCAACTCTGCTCCTTTTCCTCTCTCTGGATAACATTTTCCACCTGCCTCACTATACACCCTCCCACTTCTGCAGCTGGAGTTCTGGGAAGGTCTGGTTTCCAGGCCACCTTTGTCCTTGACTGATCAGCCTGATCAGCATATGTCAGGTGATGTTAGTCCAACAGTCACACATCTCACACTTGCAGTTTATTATAAATTATTGTACATTATTGATTTGGGGTCAAATTATTATGCCAGTAACACATAATTCTATAGCTATGCTTAAATCCAGCTAGTCTTTTCCAAGCATGTATTTTGATCTTTTCTTACTTTAACCCATTATCTTACTTTTCTTACTTTAACCCATTATCCAGACTTAGAATACAAAGTGAGTTATGTTCACTAGAGGAGCACTGAATGAAATCTACTTCATCATTGATGAAAATGTTAAACCCTACATAGTCCAAGAGTAATGTGAGTGTAGAATAGTCTTGTCTGTGGAAATAATTCATAAAGTTTATTTTCTAATATTTTTTATATAAATGAAGCAATTTTACATTTCTTTAGTCATATACTATATAAAATTGAAGATTAAGACAATAACTATCTACAGAGCAATCCTGAATACTCATACATTCTATTTAAAATTATAATTTACTTCCCATAGTTAAATCATTATCTGAAATATGTAAGTGCTTATGGTTGGTAGATTATAATTGTAAACAATAGTGTAAATACAGACATATGCAAAGGATACTTTTTAAACATTTAATACATTTGTATTTTAGAATAATTTTAGAACTAAAGATAAATGGCAAGAATGTTAGAGTTCCCATACAACCTGCACCCAATTACTACAATACATTTGTCACAACTAATATCAATAGTCATGTTAGTAATAACTAAGATTAATATTTTATTTAGATGTCCTTAGTTGTATTTTTTTTTATTCTCACCCAAGGACATTTTTGCACCTATCTTCAGATAGAGTGGGAGGAAGAGAGAGAGAGAGGAACATTGACGTGAGACACATCGACTGGTTGCCACCCACATAACCCCAACTGGGGCAGGGGACAATCTGCAACAGAGATACATGCCCTTAGTGGGAACCGAACCTGGGTCTTTCTGGTCCACAGGCCAACGCTCTGACTGCTGAACTAAACTGGCCAGGGCTAGATGTCCTTAGTTTAACTTGAAGTGCTTAATCTGTTCTATGATCCCATCCAGAATACCACCTGATGTTTAGTTATAAAGTCTTCTTAAGCGGCTCTAGACTGACTGTGTCTTAGATAACTCTTGTTTTCTATGACCTTCACAGTTTTGAGGCATACTGGTCAGGTATTTTACACAATGTCCTTTAATTTCGGGTTGTCTGATGTTTCTCATGGCTAGACAGGAGTTACAAAATTTGAGAAGGAAGACCACAGCTGTTCTCATCACATGATATCTAGGGTATGTGTTATCAACATGATAATTGATGACTTAATATGACTTATCATTTAACCTTGAATTCCTGGCTAGAGTGATGTTTGTCAGTTTTATCCACTGTAAGTTATCTTTTCCTCCCTTTCATCTTTTCATATTGTACTTTTTTATAACAAAGTCCCTAAGAGCATCTCATACTTAAGGAGTAGATAGTTATGTTATGTTCCATCTCCTTGAGGGTAAATACTTACAGAAATTAGTTGGAATTGCTCAACAGATACTTTTAATTTTTCTTTCTTTTTCTGTTGATTTTTAGATAGAGTGGAAGGGAGGGATAGGGAGAGAGAGAGACATTGATGTGAGAGAGACACATTGATTAGTTGCCTCCTGCATGACCCCAACAGAGGCGGGGTTCAAACCCGAAACCCAGGTATGTGCTCTTGATTGGGTTTTGAACCCTCAACCCTTTGGTCCACGAGCCAACACTTTAACCGCTGAGTTAAGCCAGCCAGGGCTCAACAGATACCTTTTAGAGTACAAAATTAACTTAGTAATAATGTATACAATCTGTCAGTGTTTGTATTTTTTAAAGAATGGAGGACAGATCAATAGATAGAGAAGGAGATACATAAGGACTATGGGATGGACCTAGGAAAACACATAAGAGACAAACAACAGTGTTAGCCTTTGGGAAGAGGACCTGAAGCAGGGTAGGAAGACACCCCACTTACAACCCAATAAAATACACAATTATTATTTCTGAAATTATTTTCTAAATCTTTAACGTGAAAAACATAGTAATCTGTGGGACTAGAGAAAAACAATGCAGAAGAGAAATGGCCACATTGCTTGATGGTTAATGTCTTTATAATCCAGAGGACTACCACATCCGCGATCTCAAACATCATTCTTAGCTCCTCACGACAGATCCCAGAGTGTTTCCATGGATACCAGCGAGAAGCCAGTGGGCGTGGCTGGTGCCGGAGTTGTGTGCCTGGGTTTAATGGTGGTAGCAACTGGGCAAGAGAAGCAAGAGCCCGATTAAAAACAGAAAGCCCAAGAGTCTTCTAAACCCAAAAAGTTGATTTGCTTTTTTAGTATGTGTCACTGACCGAAGAAACTACCCGGGTCACCAGATTTACTCGCATTACCTACCCTCCACATTGGATTCAAGAAAGATTAATATTGGCATTGATAAGGAGACAGGATCGCGCTGTTTTCCCATGTTGTGTAACCAGTGCTTCTTGAGGGATAAATAACTGGAACTGCGTCCCACAGATGCATCACAGAACCAGTGTCTGCTTGCTTCCTCTCTGTCCTGGAGTAAGATTTTACTATTTCACATGCAATATGACTTAACTACCCTACATATGAGACAGGGGTTATGTTGCTCAGTGGCTCACAAAAGAGAATAAACCAGAGGACTAAAAAATAAAAAGAAACTTCTAAATTGGAGAGTAAAATATTGTGACAAGAGTTAATGCAGATGAAATAAGAATTGTCAAAAACAAGCTTGAATGAAAGCAAGCGCATGGAAAAAAAGGGGTGGGTATTTTCTTTCTTTTTTTTTTATCATCCTCACCCGAGGACATTTTTCCATTTTTTGTTCAGGTAGAGTAGGAGGGAGAGAGAGGAAGAGAGAGAGAGAAACATTGATGTGAAAGGGACACATCGAGTGGCTGCCACCCGCACGACCAACCAGGGCCAGGGACAAACTGCAACCGAGGTACATGCCCTTAGCGGGAACCAAACCCGGGTCTCTCTGGACCGCAGGCCGATGCTCTAACCGCTGAGCCAAACCAGCCAGGGCAGGGGTGGGTATTTTCTAAAAAGAATCAAAACTGACCATTTCTGATTAGTGAGAAAGAAGAAATAGGCACTGAGAAGAAAATGGACACATTTGCTCCCTGAGAGCAGAAATTACAGATTTTACGTAGCTTTCCACGCAGAGCTTTGCATAGATTAAGTACTGTCTTAATCTTGATTACTTAGCTTTATATATAAACTGCGGTGGTGTGTGAAGAAGCTGACTTTTTACATGACGCATACATACATCGTTAAAGAGGGAAAGGAGACATTGTAAGGCTGGCCAAGGAAAGCAGGTCAGAGAAACAAGCACAGAGGACATGTGTGTAGAAAGAAAACGGGGTTGTCGAGAGCACGTTTTGGACCTCTTGGTCTTCTCGGGAAGGCAGAGCTTCTCTGCAGCCTAAGGCGTATGATCTGCAACATCTTTTTAAAATTATAGCCATGATCTATTAGACAAAGCCCACACTATATAAAATTCTGTGCCAATTTCAACCAATAGCAAATGAGCTCTCTCTGCCATACATTGTATCATCCACTGGCCGGTCTTTAATTGGGAGGGAACCATAAGTGAAACGTTACACCAGCCCACTATAAAATGTTATCAGTGCTGCTCCAGTAGGATGGATACAAAAGTAACGTCATCTCTTCCTAATTTGTTATTTTAGGTTACTGTCAGATTCCCAAATGAAACTAAAAAGTCTTCTAAGAGGAAACCCTTACTCTACAAATTTAACAATATTTGCAACACATTTAAAACTTATATCATGGTAAAGTCTGGTAAATTAGATGTCATTTGAATGAATGCATTGCATATCTTTGAAATCTAAAGTGAATAACATGTTTAGAAGGGGAATAATTTATCTCACCGAAAAGGCTAATGTCATTTTAATTTCTAGACAGTGTGAGGATCACTAGCGTATATAGTGGCTGGTCTGTAAATAACCTTGCTCATATATTTTAAGATACAAAATCAGTATTTTTATTACAATTATACTATCAAATGATATGAGGTCATATGGTTCTTGGTCTAAAATCAGAATGTTCCCCATCTAGCGTTGCAGTGTTTCTAGTAGATAAGGCTGTCATTAGGAACTACATATTGATTTTAATTAGAACAGGCATGCCACCATTAATATGAGTTGTGATGCCACTAAGGCAGCTGTCAGGGGGAATTAATTAATTAATTGTAAATTAATTAATTGAGAGTGAATCAAATCAACCTAGCAGAATGAATACAGAACTTAGTGGGGGGGGGGGTTTAAACTCACAAAACAGATTGAAAACCCAAAATGATCTAAATTGTTCATCAAGACTGCAGAAAATTAAGCAACTCATTAAAAGAGAATACCGGTTGTTTTTGAGAGAGGCAAGTATTAACGATAAAGTATAAATTAAATTCAAATAGTTTCCTTAAAAATAATATATGAAATTATGAAAAATATGAAGATTTTTGTCACTCGATGTTTCAAACCGGGAAAAATGATTTGTAGTTTGGGGTCCTTAATAACACTCATCACAGATTTAATCACTTCATTTTCTGTTCGAGTTACAGAGGAGATTTTTTCAGATGCTTGAAAAGAAATAAATACACTAGATGGAGGATGAGTCTGTTAGAAAGAGCAAGTTATGCCCTTTTCTATGGGTTTTCTTCCAGCTACCGGAGCCCAGTGTTTATGAAACTCACTGCTTCAGCCATAGATGGCTGCCTAACCAGTGAAGGTCATGTTAGAGGAAAAAACAAAACAAAACATTAAATTTAAACAAACCTTACAAATTCAACTATGAAAAATATACATATAGGTAGACAAAAGCTGATCATAACATATTAAAATAAAAATATTTGTGTTATGAGAATAATGCGTATGTTTAGCCCTGGTCAGGTGGTTCAGTTGACTGGAGCATCTTTCTGTACACCAAAAGGTTGTGGGTTTGATTCCCAGTCAGGGCACATACCCAGGTTTCAGGTTCGATCCCATGCTGGGGTGCATACACGAGGCAACTAATCAGTGTTTCTCTCTACATCACTCTCTCTTCTTCTTCTCTAAAACAATAATAAAAACATATCCTTGGTTGAGGAGTAAAATTAAAATGAAATAAAAGGATGTGTATTGATTTCGCTGCCTGCACAAGGAAAATATTCAGGAGGTTTCCTCATGGCAAAAGAAGGATTATGTGTCAATTACGACTTATTAGTTAGGATTGAGATAAAATGTCCAAAAGTAAAAATTAAATTCAGATGTGTATAAAATTCTGACCCTCCCCACACCCCAAAATACATGTTCTAGATAGTTTTTACCTTTGGACAATGTCTTTCCAAAGCAAGGTACTGACAATGAATGCCGGGAAGAGAAATCCTGTTCCCGTGGCTGTATCTGCTAAAACATAATCAGAAACCATCCGTGATAAGCAGTGTTACACTTTATTAGAAAATCAATGAACGGAGTGGCAAAATGTCAAGTGGCAGGGCAAGGGCATGCGTCTATGTGCCCCTAACAGGTTTAGGGATGTGTTTGGTCAAATGAACATACTGTGTTCAGATGGCCCTGACTTAACCTAAAGGGCAGGGTATGATATGAACCTGCCTATAGTAACTGCCTATAATCACAAAAAGTCGGTCGCAATTTGTCCTAGATTAGTTGGCAATGAACCTATAGTAACTGCAAAATGACACTACAGTTTTTCACATGTGAATTAGTTTGTTAATTTCACAACTACGTATTGTGCGTGTACTAGGATGCGTGCCCTGTTCCAGAAGACTGGGCCATATCAATCAATAAAACCACTTCCTCTGCTCTTGAGGAGTCTGCATTCTAGCATATTGACACAGAAAACAACAAAAAAGTAAGCATAGTAAATAAGTAATGTATTATATTAGAAATAAGTGGGTAATCAAAAAAAAAAAAAGAAAACGTAGATCAGTATATAAGCAATTAGAAGAAAGGGTCTAATCTTCAATAGCAGATCAGGGGAGGCCTCACGGGAAAGTCCCATTTGGAATGTTCTTAATCCAGGCAGAGGAGAGAGACATGCTCTAGAATGAATTCCTGCCTGGCAGGCCGCGAGCAGCAAGGCTGCTGGGAGCAGAAAAAGAGGATGTTTTAAAAGAAATGGGGGCAGGACATGTAGAGCTGGGAGAGCTGCCAAGGCTTCTCATTTGTCCTTGGGTAGAAGCAGAAAGGCCAGTTAGGAGATGGGGATAACCCCGAAGAGAAATGATAAAGGCTCCAGTCTAGGTGATAGCTTTGGAGACAACGAAAATTGACCTAATGGTCCGCTTCTGAATATATTTCAGGATTTGCAAATATAGTGGATGTGGGACATGGAAAAGGAAGAAGAGGGGTAGAGAGAAAGATATGAGAGAGAGAGAGAGAGAGAGAGAGAGAGAGAGAGAGAGAGAGAGAGAGAGAGAGAGAGAGAGATCAAGGCTGACAACCAGTTATTTGGCCTGAGCACTTGGGAGGCTGGTGTTGTCTTTGGGGAAAACTGAGGCAGAGCAAGTTTAGGAGGAGAAATATGAGTTTCAGATTCGGGAGTTTGGGCATAAAATAGTATTTAATGCCACAATACTGGATATCACTAAAGATATGAGTATTGACAGAGAATTCAATGGGACCAAGGCCCACACTGGATCACCCCAGCATTACTCTTGAAGAAAAGGGAGGAATCAACATAAAAGACATGTATTGACCAGTGAGGTAGAAAGAAGCCCGAGAGAGTGTGGGGTCCCCAGAAAGAATGATTGACTAAGTTGATATCTAGTAGTGAACAGGTAGAGTAATTTGTAAAATGTTGCATTAAGTGAAAAACCAATTAAATAAAAATCGTTTATCAGTAAAGTTTCATATGATCATGACTCTAGATTTAGACAGGGATCAATCCCCACCCCATTACTCACCATCTTCAGCTAGTTACTTCATGATTTCTGAGGCTGGTGTTTCAGACATCTATCTCACAGATCTTCTGTGACATTCAGTGAAATAAGGTGTGCAAAATCATCTATGAAATGCTTGTTATATCACTTTAAATATAACAGGTAATACCAGTAATGCAATTATTAACATGAAGTCAAATATTTCATTAGACAGTTGTTATTATATTCATTATATAATTCTATTACTCATATTTTATATCATATGACTTCTGTTACTTGTTACTCATAAATCCTTTATTCATTGTTCTTTCAATTATGTATCAACTATTCTTTGGCATTGACTCTTTGCTAGGCACTGGCCTCCAAGGAAAAATAGAGAAGACATGGAATTTATCATTCCCATAATTTAGAGTACACGAGACTCTGTAGCCAACGCTCTACAGAGTTTATTTCTCCACTTCTTGTGAGGAATTTGAGCAGTGGCTTTGTCACCTACCAGATGACCTTCAAAAGGTCACTTCAACTCTCTGACCCTCAGAAAACGGGAACACATTGTTCCTATTTACAAGGTGGCTGGAAAGATTAGCAAAGATACAGTAAATATTCTGGCATCTCTTCCTAACTAGGTATTCACAGTATAGGTCTTATTAGTACTATAAATCCAGTACATTCTGTCAAAGAGAACAGACTTTCTTAAAGTAAATAATTCATGGTTTTCATTTTTACGGAAGTGACAAGTTTTTAAGGCAACATAAATTGACATCCTGATAAACAATTATTTTTTGTTTGTAATTACTTGTACCCTCTTTTAACAAAAGATTTGGAATAGTTTAAAATAAGACCATGTACAGTGGTAATAATAATAAAGATATAAAATCAAGAATGCATACATGCAGAACATACATACATATTCTATCATGCCTATTTAATTTTCTATTGTGGATTTCAAATTTAACTCTAAGCTTCTGGAAAACAAAACTAAAGGGAAATATCAGTTAAACAATTTATATTATCAACAAAGAATATTCTAGATTATCATAAAAAACAAAGTTTGCTTAGCATTAAACTCTAGGGGAGACTTCATATAGGATACAGTGATAAGATTATAATCTTTATTATTTTTGTAACAAATTTGCTTGTGAATTTCATAGAAATGTTTCTTCTAATAGCTTTTAATTTAAAAAATTGAGTCCCAATGTAAAAATAATGGAGAAATGATAGCCTGTGAAAAGATAAACTAATAGAGTCCAAGTATATCAGACATTCTGATAATCCAAAAATTCTCTTCAATTTTTGTATGCATGTCATCACCCCCTAATATATGTGTATGCTTACTTTTTTTTTTTAATCCTCACCCGAGGACATTTTTTGATATTTTGTTCAGATAGAGTGGGAGGGAGAAAGATAGAGAGAAACATTGACGTGAAAGGGACACATCAAGTGGTTGCCACCCACACAACCCAACCAGGTCCGGGGACAAACTGCAACTGAGGTACATGCCCTTGACTGGAACTGAACCTGGGTCTCTCCGGACCACAGGCCAGTGCTCTAACCACTGAGCAAAACTGGCCAGGGCAGTGTATGCTACTTTTTAAATTCACAAGTTATATATACAAATATACAAATATATACTCTACTGTCTATACCACTGTAGAGTTCTTAGATGAATAAACAAGTTTTAAATCATCTACACTTAATATCGCTTCTCTCCTCAGACTCTCAATGGGAGCTGGATGGCAAAGACCTAGGGATCTATGTTCTGTATAGCTGGATGAGGACAGAGAAAAATTCTTTAGAAACCAAACTAATGTGGTAAGTCTGACATTCTATTAAAAAATGTGTGACCTTTTCAGAATGTTCACCTTAGTAGACATCCAGGTAGGTACCCTTACCACCATGTAACACTAATTATTAAGGTGGTTTACAGAAAACACCAGAATTTTTCTCAGCAAAAACTTTTGGTCAACTATAACATAAATAAATACACCTTTGAAGTCCCTGCTAAACTCTGTTGAAAAATGTATCTTTCTAAGGATATAACACTATAATTTTCTTTATGTAAACCCAGACACTTATAAAGGCCTCCTGGCCCTGGTTCACACGTGAAAGAGAACATTCGAGTCTTCTACTTCGAATTTTCATAGACATTTCTGACATCCTAGCTTGCAAAGCTGTTTCTCTCTAGTTGTTCAGTCATTTCTGTGTGCTTGTTGTAGCTATTGGTTCTCCCTCCTTTTAAAAAGTTACTGGCTAACCCTGATTTTCTTTTAAAGAACATGCTTGATGTTATTGGGGAGATGTCAGAAGTAATGAAGAAAAATCCTAACACGCTGTTCAACAGAAGTCCATCTTTTGAAATGAAAAACACTCATAATGAAAATGAGTTGACAGCTTACTTGATGATATTTACAGCTGGATATGACGTCAATCGGAAGGATAGTACAGATCAATTTTAATGGCAAGCAGCTAAGCACGTTTATTGATCTGGCAGCTTGCTACTCTACAAATGGCAAAGACCATTAATATGCTAGCACCAGGGACATAGGAGAAGCATAAAACAACAAGTGACTTTGAGCCTTTAAAGAAGACAATTTAAGAGTGCTGATTTGATGATCATGAGGGAAAGTGTGAATTCATGATTTAACCTCCATTCACTGCCTCTCAACTAAAAATTGATCGCCATGCTAGGAGTCATATTTTATTTGAGAGAAATTTAATATATTTTATAATTTCCCCTCTAAGCCCTTTGCTTTAAGGGATACCATTTGCTGTCCAGCTAATTCTAAAGTAGATTTTTTTTTTTCCTGGAAGAACAGAATCGTTTCTGCTAGAGCAGAGTGACTATGTAAGTGAAGCATGAATCAAAAGCATATGAGAATATCATGTATCCCCCTGGTCTGCTTCCATATTTCCTTTCTACCCTGTGAGGACAATAACATTAGTCCCTCCTTGGAATATAAAAATTGGCTCAGATCATGTCTATTAAGTACTGCTAGAAGACATTTATTTTAAGAATCAGTAGAAGCCATCAGCAGTACCCGCGTAGTAGTCAATATTACAAATATATATCACCTGAATGCGGCCACTGTACCGAGACTAAACTTTTCCTCGTCCGGAGGACACGTGAGTATCCCGCTGGTCACCAGATAAACTTTTCATTCAGACATCTCACATTGTACTTGAACAGACCTAACGGAGTCTCACCGAATGGATGTTAGGTGGGCTGTCTGTAATAACGATCTCCCTAACCTCTCGAGAGGCAGTACATCTGCTCAGATCAAAATGTGTTGCTCACGGAGCTCCCACACTCTGGAGACATATGCACAGCACCAATGTGAAAATAACAAGCTTCAAACCCTTCACGCGGTTCCCAGTCAGCCAGTAAGGAAGCCTTAACCTCACAATGTGGACTCCTGCTGCGGACTCCCTTCCTTAGTAAAGAGAGTCTTAGCAACGGTTCTGTTTTGTTTTGTTTTGAATAGGCAGTTGTTGTTGTTTTTTTGGGAGGGGGGTGTTGGTAGAATAAAATGAAAGCATGACGAGTGAGTAATTTCATAATCAGAATTCAAATGTCCTGCTTTAGAAAATGTTAACTTGCTGAGCCTCTTGCCGTCTCCTGATGCCCACGTTCCTTCCAGGGCTGGCTTTGCCCAGGGTGATTTCTGAGCTCAGCACACACAGGTCACTCACCTCCCCTCTTTAGTGGGCCTTCCTCCCGCCTGTTTAACAGTTTGTATTATTATAGTGATCACTTCGAGGGCAGGGCTGTGCACAGTATTTTATGCAGTGGGAATTATTGAATATTTGTTAAATTTCTTCATTTGGCTATACAAATTAGTGACTGAGATCTAAGAGAGGAAGCAGGAAAAGAGAGGGCCATGTAGTAACTGTACAGCTAGAGAGGAAAGAATGACTGATCACATTCCCTATACATTCTAAGGTAAGAGGCAGAGACCCGTCCCTAATCATTGTCACTGACTCCAGAAAAAAACAGGGACAAGAGACGATGCCAACATTAAATTACTCATGACTCCTCTTGACCCCGAAAAGGGAATATTTATTTCCCTTCAATTCACATAGGCTGCCCAGAACTGAGCTTCCTGGAATTTCTATTAAGAATCCAGATTACATAGCAATAATTTCAGGTGCCACAGGTCTTTGCTAGCAGTGAGTGCTAAAGGAAGGGCAGCAGAAAGGAGACGAGCCACAGGCCAGTCCAGAGCTGCAGACATCTGGGCAGGATGTGACTGGCTATGAATGAATGATGGAATTTGCCACAGGTAGAAATCATAATCCAGGAATTTGGGGTGCAAGAAACAAACATTATCTCATTTTTCTATAAATCAACTTCCTTTCCCTGCCAAGCCCTATCCCTTAATTCTTCAGAGTTAGCAGAAAATTTAATTCCCATATTTGGGGGGGGGCTCCCACTCCTCTTTCTCAGAGTTGGTTAAGTCCCAGGGGGTTTACAAAGCGCCAGGGAATTTTTAAGACATTTTTATTAGGAATGGAGGGAAGGAGCCGTGACTGGCCGTCACATAGATTGTGGTTGCCCTGTGCCTCATTCTGTCCACAGGCTCCCTGGACCAGCGGGTCTTCCTGCAGGGCCTTGTCTGGGCATCTCTGTGAGGTTGCCTAGAGGCATACTTCGGCCATTCCCTCTTTGGGATCACACCAACTATCCAGACTGCTGGGCCCCATTTCCCAGGAGCTTACTGACCTCACTACTCTCATTACTATTCTGAAACTCCCTTCCTCCTCCTGGTCCAGGGGAATCCTTTCTGTTCTAAGGGGGACATTTCTCCATTTCTGTTTTCCTTTTTTTATTCCTCACCTGAGGATATTTTCCCACTGATTTTCAGTTAGGGAAGGGGGGGGAGAGAGAGAGAAAGAGAGAGAGAGAGAGATTGGCTGCTTCCCACATGACCCCAACAGGGCAACAGGGCCAGGGATCTAACTGCCACCGAGGTAAGTGCCCTTGACCAGAATCAAACCCGTGGCTCTTTGGTCCATGAGCCGAAGCTCTAACCTCTGAGCCAAACTGTTCAGGGCTCTCTCTTTCTTTTAATGCTCACCTCAAAAGCATTCCCTTTGTCATGTAGTTTTGGATATCAGTAGGACCTCAGGCTTGCTGGGGTTTCAAATTTTGTCTACCATTGAGTTGTAGATTTGCCCAGGAAATAAGTGTATGTTTCAGTCTTGAGCTCTTCCTCTTTTCTTTTCTACGAATTGCACTATATCTAATTAGAAATGCTAATCAATCAGCTTATCATAAATGATGAGTTGGCTTTGTGATTGAAAAAAGTCGATGGCCCCACTTGAAAATTTTGAAAATGTGTTCACACTTAACTTTTCTTACTGGGAGATGACCCGTTGTTCCCAGAGAGTCCTGTGAAATACTTCCTTTGAGTGTTCATCCATAGTATTCCTATGTGTGAAAAAGCCTGCTGATGGTCAAATTAGCCATTAGAGAGCCTGCCAAATACATCCTTAATGTTTTGACAATGAGAGAGGACATGCGTGGCAAAGATCAGGAGGCAAGGAGTATGGACAGCAGCCTTGAGAGCTACTCTGTTAGCCTTCAGACAACAACACTGACCAGGCTGAAGCCAGCATCAAATCACTGTCAATAGCTACTGGGTTAGAAGTCCCAAACAACTCCCTATATTACGAGGAGAATCCTTTTCCTATGTAGGAAACATAATTCTTCACCCATGGAAGGAAAGGGTTAAAAACTCTTCTTTTTTTTAAACTCCAAACTAGTAAAGTTTTTGAGGAATGGAACTATGTCGAAAGTCAGTCCCTTTTCTTTTTGATTTATTTCAGTCTCTTTTCACAGAGACAGCCATCGAGACAAGTATTTTTTATGTCAACTCGCTGAGGACTGACTGCAGCCATCGGAAAGAAGCAATAATTGGTTTCAATAATTAATTCCTGCTTGCTGAAGCGATGTTGCTCGTGCGCGCCTCCTCGGGCCCCAGTCGGAAGAACTCAGAGGCAAGAGTGCGTAAACAGCCACATTACTTTGGGGAGTGCGAGCCCCTAACGCACTGTGGATTTGGGAAGAGCTTTTAGGCCGGGGGCTATCTGAAGCTAATTCCTATAGAGTCCCCTGTTCCCGCACATTGTCCACAACTTTCTAACCAATTCAGAGGACTAGACAGCCACATGGAGAGCTAGGCATCTTGGCAAACCATTGATCTCAGCTCTGTCGGAAAATCCATCTCCACACTCTATCAAAAGTCCTCTCAAAAACCAAAGAGAGAGGGGAAGAGCTCTGGAATATAGGGTATCAGGGAGGAGGACAGCTAGAAATGCAGAAATAATCAGAGCTGAATGTCAAGAGGAGAACAAAGTGAGTAGTAAATGCTATTTGGGAAACCAGATGACCGCTGGTCTCTTTCCATTTAAATGATTTCCAAAACCAAACAGCCTGTAACCGTAGTCAAAAAATGTTAAAATGGAGTCATCTGTGGTCCTTTTCCAAAGGGTCAAACAGGCTGTGCTACCTTGTGTGCCTAACATATAACATACACAGAAACAAAACCGACTCCATACGACAGCATTTTATCACTCCCTCTAAGATATTTCCATGCATTTGAAAAAATAGTATTTTGTATGCCATAATACAACCATAAGAAAGGAAAACTCAACTCAGATACGATGTTGTAGAATATTTATCCTCAATAGAGAGGCTGTTCAATACTCAGATCTTTGCCAATTGATCACTGAAAAATAACTTGAACCACTTTCTCTGCCTCCAGAGTACATGCCCAAGCTGCCCTTGACCCAAAATGCGCCACAACACAGGCTTTCCACTGATCGGGGAATTGACAGCCTCGGACCGACGGTGCTGTCAGTGCGGAATTGTTGAGGGAGGTCTCTGAAGGACTGGCGAGCACAAATGGAAAGCAGGCCCTTTGTAGACATGGACCATGCATGGCCACGGCCAGGTACAAGAGCCGACTTCTTGTTACTACCTGGTCCCAGGGCGATAAGGTTCCTGATGTAAAGAACAGATTAAAAGTAAAACTAGACCAGATGTTTTTCCTATTAGATGGATTAAGTCAGACCATACTAAAATTAGGAAAACACGCAGGGCTGATTTACTACCGCGCGCTGATGGGTTGGCTACGCCCGGAGCCTGGCCGTGCGGCTCCGCTCTCCGTTTACTGATGGGGCTGTGGGAGCGCGCGGCCTCACCCCCGACTGCGCCGAAAACGCTGAACGAGGACTCCAGCCTGGTGATGAAAGATGCTGTCTGAAGGTGAACCCTTGGCAAAAACAACATTCAAATCGACTTCAAACATAGCTAATGGTACAAAGGGGAGAGGGAAAGGCTAAGCTTTACTATCCTCCTTAATAAAAATATTTTAGGAGTAAATGTACCAAATGAGTCCAGCTCAAAGCATTACAAAAAAGCCAACAATCTTGTTATGACTAGGAAAATCAACTTCACTGAACCTCATGTAGACCAAATCAGACAATTCAACCCCGAAGTATTTCTTTGCCTGCTGAGCTCTGAGCGTGTCTAATGGGATATTGCTACTGGAGGAGTTGGCCAGACTGACCTCACTGGGTAGAAGGAGTGAGACCAGGTTTAACAAAATAGTCAGCAGGCTCAGAAACTGCTAGTCCTTCAGCCAGAGTGCAGCAGCCAGACGCAGCTCCTTGCCAAGAACTTGACTCAAGACACAAGCATTTGAACAATAGCCGGTTATCCTGAAACCTTATTTAAAACTTAATAAGTTTTAAGGAAAACTTAAACCATGCTTTCTCAGACAATGGATTAACTATATTATCAAATAATCCTTTGGACAGGTGCACCCTTAATATAGTCTTTCTCAAGAAGTAAATTTATTCCATCGGGTCGGTGTGGCTCAGTGGTTGAGCATCGACCCATGCACCAAGAAGTCACCAGTTTGATTCCCAGTCAGGACACATGCCCAGGTTGTGGGCCCGATCCCCAGTGGGGGGCATGTGGGAGGTGGTAATTGATGTTCTCTCTCATCGATGTTTCTATTTCTCTCTCCTCTCCCTTTCTCTCTCTGTAAAATCAATATAAGGGGGGGGGGGGTACATTTCTTCCTAATTCTGCTATGTTGTTCACAGCCTAAGTGCTTTTCAGTACCTTTACATAAATTCTGTTATTTTTGTGTGTTCTGTCTATGCTTTGATTTTGTACCCTCAAAACAAGCTCTACTGTAATAGAAAGCTCATGTGGGTACAGACCTGGGTTGAACTCCTGAGCTGTCACTTAATAACTGACTCTAGATATGTCACATAAATTGCTAGGAACCTCAGTTACCTTATTAGCAAAAATAAGATCAAATACACATCTCAGGACTATTATAAGGCTCAGATAAGATAATGTCCATAAGAACAGGAACTCCGTCCGTTTGTGCCAGGTATATGCCTGCCCGCCTCCCTCAGGGTCGCATTACTCTAGTCGTCATGAGAACGAGTTTACTGGAGATCAGAGAGCTGGCCAGAAAGTAAGCCTTTAGTCTCCTCCCAAGACCATTCCCTCAGCCATGGGGACTCCTGGAAACACTAACTCTTTCCCACTTTTGCTGGGAGTATCCTGATGAACTTTCCAAATTTAAATTGTTTTCAGCCTCCTAAAGCCTAAATAGGGTTAACTAAGGGTTACTGTTTACTGGCCAGGACTGGGTTATGATCGCCTCTGTGGATATATGGTGTGGCTTAGGGCCAGAACGGGGTGTCCTTGGGCAATCAAGAGGGCCCAAACTGCACGTTGGTAAGAGAGAAGGGGGCACACACAAACCTCGGTGTGAGACCAACAGCCAGCAGAGGATGTGAGCATGTCTAGAGGTCACCCGCCTGAGCTGACCCACAAGTGGGAAGGAGATCAGCACAGTCATGGCTCCAAGGAGTCAAGAAACCAAGCCCCAGGGAAAAAGAGGGGCCACTGAAAAGAAGGAAAATCACAAACACACACATGCACGAGCTGAGAGGGTGGACAGTTCCAGTTTTGCCTTTTTTGCTACAACAGGCAGTTTCAGACAACAATCTCTCTAAGTGAAGTAAAACGATACAACAAACACTGTACTGAAACTTTTATACAGGCATTGGGGGAATCATACACTGTTTGTATTCATAAGCTGTTAGCCAGCAGATGGAAAAACATTACTTTTGTAGGAACAAACGGTCACCACCTAATTTATAGCACATTTTGCCTCAAAAATATTGCTTCTCTCGTCTTTTTTTCTGTGGCTGAGGGGACACATCGGAAATTATAGTGTAGCACCGCAAGTATTTGTTGGACCTGAACATGTTCCTTTCAGCCTCGTCGATGTTGCGCTAATGGCAGGCACACCGTTCTGAAGCGTTTGACCTTATAAATTATTTTTATTTGTAGAATGCCAGAACTGTGATCTGTTCTAACATGATGGACTGCGTTCCAAGATAGGCATGGTTAGTGCATGGCTCAAGTGTGGCAGTCATCTAGTAAAATGGCTACAATACCATAAAGCGCTGGTGGTGATGTCAGTTCATGAAACTTGAATGTGTCTTTCTAATTGGGTTCTTGGCATTTCGTTTGACTCCAAGTCTTTCAGGAAGGATGTCTAGCTCTCACAAAAAGAAGGGATCTGGCCCTAGACAGTCCAAATTAGAGTAAACGTATACTCAAAGCATCAGTACTTTGAGATCTTACTTGTACTTAGTATTTTGTTAAGTCTAGAATTCATGTTGCCTTGCTAATTTGTAGAGTTAAGGGCAAATTTATGTCTATTGTCAAAATACTTAGTGCAGCTTTCTGCTATGGAAAGTACAAGTGTACTTGTTGAGTGTGAGGTGAGGAGAGATGAGACCATGTACATATATTTTTGCAAAGGATCCTTTAGAGACTGATGTCACCCAAAAACTATAGGCTCCTTGAAGACAAGAGTTATCTATCCATCCTTAAGAACAATGCTCTTTGATTTAGTTACAATGGAATGTTTCTACATGTAGCTACCCTAAACGTCACATAACTAAGAAGAACATTTGCTGACCAATTTTTTTTTTCCATAAATTGCATTCTTAGTAAATGCATTCTCAGTGAAAAATGCTAGTTCGTGGCTTGATATAATGCCAGCTCTAAAGAACAGAAACATATCTCTAATTTTTTTCAAGACAGTGACATCAATCTAGATTTTTAAAAAACTATCATGAAATATCGGCAATTCACGGATCACATCCCTTTCATTAACATTTATTGTGATCCTATATTTACCTTAAAAAGCAACACATTTTAATAGACAAAACATGTTTGGCATCCATTCCAAATTATGTATCAAGTTTTACAGAAGGTGTAGCCTTTGTGTTCTTTGCACAACTGTTGCTACAGTAATCACAAGGCCAAATGAGATGTTAAGAACTACCCCCTTGCCTCTAGACATGACTGTACTTAAACCAGAAAGATGGCTGTTCACAGTGTTCTTTAAAACCTCAGAGGAAACATATAATCGTTAGCTTATCATGGTAACTATGCAATATCTGTGAGTAATATATACAACTGCCTTTTTATGGCTACTACATTAAGTGTATTTCTGTTCATTCTATTTTAAATTTTATTCAAATGTAAGTGTGAATTCACTGTTAAAGAGATACATAACCTATGTAACTCAAAGGGGAATATAATGCCAAAGAATGAAAATTGTTCTACACAAAAATCTTATTATATTACTTTGACAGTATTAAACTGTTAAATTAATAAAAATGTTCAGGTGTAATTCTCTTCACGCAATAAAATACTTCTGAAAATGTCTTCAAAGTGGATCATATTGAAAGCTTTCTATTGAAAGGAATCATATGGTAAGTACTTTATAGAGTAAATAATCTTTTTCAAGAATTTAAGCGTTTATTCGCCTAAACTGACACTCACATGTATTCAAGTTTATTTTAATATTCAAGTTAACTGTCACACCAAACTATAGAGCCCTCTTCTACTGGGCCAATAGGAAGTTAAATTTTCAGCTTGACCACTTTATTACAGGGCCATTTTCTCAGTCAGTTATTCAATTAGGGCAACTATAACAGAAATAACAGAAATATAGACTAGGTGGCTTAAAGAACAACTTTTTTCTCATAGTTCTGGAGACTGGGACATCTAAGATCAAGGTAGCGGGAAATCTGGTGTCTGGTGAGAGCCTGCTTCTGGATTTACAGACGGCTACCATCTCCTGGTATCCTCCCAAGGTCTGAAGAGAGAATTAAAACGAGCTCTCCTGTCCCTTCAAATAAGGGCCCTCGTTCCATCATTCCTACTGGGGATCAAGCACGCAACCCCGGCATGTGCCCTGACCGGGAATCGAACTGGCAACTTTTGGTGCATGGAACGACACTCAACCAACTGAGCCACATCGGCCAGGACAAAATATGTGTATTTTAAATTTAAAACAAAGTTCTTAAATGCCCACCATAGAAATTATAACAATTTAGACTCATACAGAACTGATGGATGAGAGTGCTCATTTTCTCACTTTCTCACCAGCATTACACACATATATATATATAAATTCATATCTGGCTTCCCATTACAGGTTTAATAGCATTTTCAATACTGTGAATGAGATTAAGCTTTTAAAAAATCTTTTTAAAGAACTATTTGGATTATCTTTTTAATAAACTGTTCATGTTCTTTTCTCATTGTTCTATTAGGCTGTTGGTAATTTTATCATGAACTTGATGAATTCCTTATATATTAAGAATATTAGGCTTTGCTTCATGTGTTTATAAATTATTTTTTACAATTTATTATTTGTCTTTTTAATGTATTTATGATGCTTTTCCCATGAACATTTTAATGCAAATGTATCAACTTAGGTTTCTAAATTGTCTGTCACATTTTAAAAAGACTTCCTCCCTCTGAGAAAATTTTTAATCTCCTTTTCTCCTAATAACTTAACAGTTGCAACTTTCTATTTAAATCTTTGATTTATCTGAAATGTATTTGGTTGAAAGAAAGGGGGTAAGGAGTAAACAACTTTCAAAGATGTTTATTTCTTTGTCCCCCACACATTGAATAAGCCACCTTCTCTCTATCAATATGCAATGTCACATTTATTATTCATTTGCTATAGTTTGGTACATTTCTAAATATTTGTTCTCTTCCATTGATCTATGTGTATATTCAATTCAATACGTAACAGCTGTAATTATTGTGCATTATATATATTCTGACATCTAGTAGGGAACAAATCTCTTTATGACTTTTCCATTCATGAATTTCCCTAACTATTCATGCATACTTATTCTCCCAAAATATCTTTTAAATTAGTTCATCTAGTTGCCAAAAATTTATTTGGCTGCCATCAAATGTGTAGATTATTTTATATGTAACTGGTACCTACAACATATTGAATCTTTTTATGTAATACTGAAAAGTTCCTTCCCAGTTATAGGATTTTAGTGTTTCTGTTAATAGCATATTGTTTGCTTTATATAGATATTACATGTTTACTGTTTTGTTTATTACTAGGTATGCTACCATTTTGTTACTTTTACAAATGGAATATGGCACAGTCAGAAAAAAAATACTGAAATCTAAGAGTAAAAACGGAAATCACACATTGGGACAGAAAAGAGATTACCAATAAACAAAATTAATCAGACAGTCATCAGATTTCTCATTTGCAACATGGTGGGGTGTCAACTAGAGATTACTAATGGAGAGAAATTAGTCATACATCGAGATGCAAGATAATTTTAAACATACAATAAATCAGTGAGTAATCGCTCAGTCCATATAAAAAATAAATAAGGACTCTAAACAAATGACAAATGAGCCAAAAGTAGACTTTATAATGAGGAAAGATGAGAGGAGAAGGAACCAAGGTGAATAATAACTTCCAAAGACAGATAGATAGATAGAGATAGATAGATAGACGACAGATACTTTAGGATAACAAGAATCTGTTGTATATGTCTTTTTTTTATGTCTTTTGAATCTGAAGAAACATATAAGCAATGACGTTTTCATTGTAGTCCAGACAAAAAAAATTAAAGTATTTAATCAAAACTTAGGAATCTGCCTGGCTGGTGTGGCTCAGTGGTTGAGCATCATCCCAGGCACCAAGAGGTCACCGGTTCCATTCCCGGTCAGGGCACATGCCTGGGTTTCCAGCTCAATCCCTAGTCGGGGGCGTGCAGGAGGCAGCTGATGAATATTTCTTTTTCATCCAGGTTTCTCTCTCTCTCTTCCTCTCCCTCTAAAAATCAACAAAAACATTAAAATATAATTTTTTAAAAACTTAGAAATCCGGGTAGAGGTAAGCAGAGGAGAAAATAGTGTTCTAAAACTTGGGTGGGGTAAAGCGAGGGAAGGGTAGTAAATTTATGCCAACAGTTTTGTTTCTTATGGAGGAGTAAGGAACTAACGCAAATACAGAATTTTGCTGAGTGATATGCTATCTCATTTTCCAAAATAGTAGATAAATATATGTCCGTATTAAAGCTGGGAAGGGGATACAACTGCAAATTAAATGAAAAAATCGAGAAGAATGTCTAAATTAACTATGGGAAAAATAGAATAAATAGCAAATTAAACCAATAAAAATAAGGAAAAGGAAAAAGAGAAGGGAAGCAGGTTAAATAAATAAACACATAGGCCTGGTAAGTTTGTGTCCCATGGACCAAAGAGTCTTAGGTTCGATTTCAGTCACGTACTTCAGTTGTGGTTCGGTCCCCAGCCCTGGTCGGGGTGGTGTGGGAGGCAGCCAATTGATGTGTCTCTCTCATCAATGTTTCTCTTTCTCTCTCTCCTTCCCTCCCACTCTATCTAAAGATAAATGAAAAAAATCCTTGGGTGAGGATTAAATAAATAAACACATAAAATAAGATGAAAAGCACAAAATCAATGAAATAGTCATTATACTAGATAGATTAAATTTCCCATTAATGATAAAAAATCAAATTGGGTCTACAAAAGAAAATGTAGTCTTATGCAGTGTATAAAAAAGAAATTGAAAAAGAAATACTAAAAAGAGATATGAAGCAAATACAAACCAAAAAATATAAACAAAAATAGTAATAGCAATATTATCATGAGAGATGCTGGAATTTAATAACTTCAATAGTTGTAACATACTTAACATTTTGTTCCTATTACTATGGGAAAGAGCTATGTGAAGTGAATCAGCTCTGGCTGCAGAATGTCTCAGAACCTGGAGCACCTGGTGACACTCCAAGGAGAGAGACAATGTCCAGCATTTCCCAAATGTATCTGATTACTTTTATAGAGGAAGAAAAAACTGTTCTGTGCAGTTCCCTGGGGGTGGCGTGGGAAGGGTCCCCCATGCAAAGTCCTAAGCATGAAACTGTGATGTCAGTGGCTGTAGTCAGGTTATTCTCTTCTTATTAGTCTCTTGGATCTTGCTGAAGGAATTACGATGAGACTACTTTTGATTTTTACATTTTGTTCCCCTCTTTCAGGTTTGGTGAAAAGAACTGAGAAAGACATGGAAAGTATTTAAGTACTCCACATTTGATTTTGGGGGAGGGGGGGCGGCACAGAAACTTCGAATGGAATAGGGCTTAAGGGAAACATAGGAATGGGTCACAGCAAAAACACAACTTAAAAATCAATATGGAAATTTTCACTAATAAAAGGGAAAGCAATTAGTTAACATACCAAAGACAAAGAAAGCCAAACCCCATGATACATGCCACCAACTAAAAAGTGAGCTACTTAATTTTTTTTTTTATCCTCACCCGAGGATATTTTTGCATTTATCTTCAGATAGTGAGGGAGGGAGAGAGGGAGAAAGAGAGAGAGAGAAACATCAACATGAGAGACACATCGAGTGGTTGCCACCCGCACGACCCAACCAGGGCCGGGGACAAACTGCAACCGAGGTATGTGCCCTTAGCGGGAACCGAACCCGGGACTCTCTGGACCACAGGTCAATGCTCTAACCGCTGAGCAAAACCCACCAGGGCTGAGCTACTTTAGTATCAGGTTGTTTTTTTTCAGTCTGTAGAATGGTGAAGAGTTATAACCTCTCAGAGCAGGATTTGTAAGAGCTCTGGCTTGGAAGAGCAGACGAGCGTGACCAACCAGACTACAAGGACCTTAAAGCCCTGGCCGGTTTGGCTCAGCAGTAGAACATCAGCCACAGACCAATGAGTCGCAGGTTTGATTCTGGCCAAGAGCACATACCTTGGTTGTGCTTCATCCCCGGCCCTGGTCAGGGTCATGTGGGAGGCAACCAGTCGATGTATCCCTCTTATATCGATGTTCCTCTCTCCCTTTCTCCGTGACTCTCACTCTATCTGAAGATAAATAGAAAAATATCCTCAGTTGAAGATTAAAATAATAATAATAACAACAATAACAATAATAAAAGATATATGTTAGGGTAAGCTAAAATAAAGAGGAAAAAACAAATAAGCAAGGGCAAATGGCTAATATACAATAGTAGCTTATTTCTTAGTCACACGATAGTTTAAAGCAGATGGCTCCCTGCCATCTGGTGGTTTAGGGCCCAGCACTCCTTCCATTTGGGACTCCACAAGCCTCCCAGTCCTCATGGTTCATTTGCATGCAGCCCGCAGACAAGGACAGGAGAGCATGGAGGATGTCTACCTGCTCCTTAATACCCCTGCCTCCGAAATGGCATCGATTACTTTTCACTTCACTTACTAGAACTCAATCAAATGGCTTAATGTGGCTGCAAAGGAGGATGGGAAATGTACTAGAGCTGGGTAATTGGAAAGAAGAAAAGAATAGATTTTTGGCAAGCCACAGAAGACATTAATCTTCCAGCAGGGAAGACATAAAGGTTCAACATAGTAATCTGAAAACTCTAAGGGAAATAGCACAAATTTGTGCCATGGTCAACCAGGGAGACAAAGACAAGTCCCAGGAATACTCTCCATGAGTAGATAAACCGATAAGAGTAATTCCACCACAGATAATAAGTAGACCCTCTGATTCAGCCTCACAGGTGAGGATGCTCCTCACCAACACCAAAAGAGCCACCAGGCAGCTACAAAAATGACTTACATACAAACAGGAACTGCCTTTATGATGCACTGAGGTGCCATTTCTATAACCTCGCACAAGGCCCTGGTTGCTATGGATACAACCAGTAAAGGCAAGGGCCAAAAAAGAGTACACATGCAAATAAAGATGTGTAATGCTTCTGACCTTGTGTCCACATCTCAAACAAATACATCAGCATTAGCTAAGATATTGCCTTAGAAAAAGCGGATACAAAAGAGATCAAGGATCATTGAAACAACCACCATTTGTTATCCAACCTTCCTAAAGACCTGAGGCATTTTTACCTTTCCAAAAATTTCCGATGAAGCATTGAAAATCTGGAGAGAGTTTGTACCTAGGTACCTGGCCCAGGATCAAAGAAAGGACCTGAGAATCCTGTCCTGGCATGACTGTGGCTATCAGGTGTCAGGTATGAGTAAGCTGTCTCCTGACAGAAGAGGGGCGGCCCCAAGGACCCGCATCATGGAATCAGCAGGACCACTGACCCCAGACCAGTCTCTTTCAGCCAGAAAGTCCAGAACTGGAGTAGAAACATGGGGATCTGCTGACACTTCCAGGTGAAAAGGAGACCAAAAATATTTGGGAGATACAAAACAAAAACAAAAAATGTCGCAAGACCTGGGTTTGCCCTTCTGTTCTAGATAGGATGTTATCTGCCCACTTCACTGGTTCTACAGACCCTCCAACCCCTTCCCAACAGCCCGACCAGTCCTCTGGAATGCGGGTGGGCCTCTATTTCCACCACATAAGCCAGGCCAGGAAACCACCCGGTCCTTGTTCCTTTCACCAGCCCGTGTCAGGCCACTGGCTCTTGGAATCTGTAGTAGAGCACTCTGATTCTGCCCAAACCCTCGTGACATTCTTTAAATTTTCTATTCTCAACAATGTGTATATAAAATGAAGGGGAGAGAGACAGTAGGGAGGAGGGGGGATCTTGCCCTCTTTAAAACATTTTAAAACATGATGTAAAGTCACAAGAAACAGGCAATAAAAAAACAAACAAACAAACAAAAACCTCATAGCACTCATTGACTCTAGGGGCAAAAAAGGCTCTAGCCACACATTCTATCTTCACCCTACACTTCAGTTCTGACTACGTGGAAAATATTGTTCAACTAATTAGACATGAATGTTCTATCCAATCAATCAAAAAAACAGTCCAATCAATCAAAAACACACATTGATTTTGATTGTTTATCACTGAAATCACATTAAAATACAGCTTTAAAAACAAATAAGACTTCCAGTTTTGAATCAGGGATGTGAAAAATTAGAGAGTTGTTTTTACCTTTACAAACAAAAAAACAAAGCTGAACAAACTGCATTAATGACTTCCATTGAACCGATCAGAACACTGAGGTTGTAGGACAAACAACCAGTATCAAACTTACAGAAACACGGGTACTTGCAGGGACAAACAGGAACCGAGCTTTTGATTACCTGTAAAAGACAACCCCCTACATCTCCTAAACTGGCAAGATTTTCTTTCTGGTAATCTAGAACATTTCTAATGAATGCTAATGGTTTAATGTGGACTAGTGTGAAAGTATAAAACCTCAAGAGGTCTTCTTGCAGGTGTTCACTCTAGGAAGCTCAAAAGGAAATTAAAAAGTATTTCGGTAATCTTGTCTCGTGGTGCTAGCAGGGAGAAAGAACAGAAACCACTGTGAAACTCTTCCCAAAGCCATCTACCCTAAAGAACAAAAGCCAATATGCACTGAGAAGGGCATCACAACTATAATCTGAAGTCACTCAAGTCAATAACTGTGATAGGAGAGTCAGCAAGGAGAAGCTCTCCTGGTGGGGAATTCGTATGAATATTTGCTAGATGTAATACCTAGCATTACATCTGGGCCTCTCTATATTGAGGTTAAATCAAAATATCACAGGATGTCTCCCTTCTGGAACCACCATCATCATGCTAAGTGTGAACGAAAAATAACAGTGAAATATAGCTAAAGAAACGGCAGGAGACAGACCTTCCCTGGGAAGCAGCCCAAAGGGAAGACACAAAGCCAAGGGCAGAAACAAGCACAAGGACCCACGTGGAGAAACGAGTGCACTGAGGATAACCACAGCAGGAACAAACAAACATACCCAGCCCGAATTGTGCCTGGATAACCACCCACAAAGGCCTAGCAAAAGGAAACACATCCTCTCTCTAAGTTTAAAAAAATAAATAAATCTCAGTATTAACTGTCCTATTTAATATGTTTACCTTTCAACAGGAAGTTTTAAAATATTAGAAAAGATAAGAAAAAACAAAAGAGACAATGCAATCATCAGAACCAGTCTAAGAATTGAACAGAAAATATAAAATCTCTATAATTCACTTATTAAAGGCTCTAATGAAAAAGGTAGACAACATGCAAGGTTGGATAGGTAATCTCAGCAGAGAGGTAGAAAATATAAAAGTGAATCAATTAAAAATGCCGGAAATTAAGTAGACATTAACAGAGATAAAAGAATTTCTTTGTCAGCCTTACAAGTAAAAATACAGCCAAGAAAAGAATAAAAATGAACTTAAAGATACGTCATTAGAAATTACCCAAACAGAAACACAAAGAGAAACAAAGAGTTGGTGCCGAGCAGAGCTGAGAATCCAAGGTCTATGGGATAATTTAGATGGTCTAACAAATGTATTTTTAGAATCCTAGAAGAAAGAAGAAGCAAGACAGTGAATGAAGTGAAGATACAATGGCCAAGAATTTTCCAAAATTAGTGACATCAAACCCCAGATCTAAGAATCTCAGATAACAAACAATATAAAATATTTAAAATAAAAACCTACCTAGGTATGTTATATTTAAATAGCTGAAAACTAACAATAAACAAAATCTTGAATGCAAGCAGAGGGAAAAGTAACATCATCTATAAAGTAACTAGGATAAGAATTACAGCAAACTCTCATTGGGGAAAAGAAAGGAAAAAAAGGGGGGTAGGCACTGAAGTTTTACTTAAAGTACTTACAGAAAAAAAAAAAGTGTCAACCTAGAATTCTATATTCAGTAAAATATCTTTTAAAAGAGTAACAAAAGAATTTCTCAGAAAACAAAACAAAACAAATTCACTTCACCAGATAATCTCCAGAGAAAAAGTTAAAATAAGTTGTTCAGGCAGAAAAAATATAATAAAAGACAGAAACTTAGATCTAAACAAAAAAAAATGAAGAATGTAGAAATGAACTAAGTGAAGGTAAAATAAAATATTTTTTCTTATTTTTTATTTTTAATTGCTATAGAAGAGTTAAGTGACTCTTTAAATCATTAATATTGACACTGTTTTTTATTTGTATCATATATAAGTAAAATTTATGTTAACAATGGCATAAAGAATATGAAGAATAAATTGAAAAAATATTTTATAAGGATCTAGAAATAAACATGAGGCAGTATAACAGGGGATAAAGAGGCCCATCTGCAATAAAAAATATTTAATTAATTTTTTTAAAAGATGTACTTAAATAATTTTAAATCTGTATTACAAATCTTATAAAAACCACTAAAAGTATTTTTAAAGAGTCACAAATAGTAATAGAGAAAATAGAATAAAATTACCAAAATAAGTAAATAAATAAAAATACTTAATTAAATCCTGTAATACAGAAAAGGGGGGAAAGAAACTAAGAACTAATAAAACAAAATAGCAAAAGGCAAGCAAGAGGGTAGGTTCTAGTCCAACCATATTAATAATCACTTTACATAAGAATTATGTAAACATCATCATTAAATAACAAAGATGCTCAGATTGGATATAAAGGCAACACAATACCCAACTATACACAGTTTCAAAGCAACCCTTTAAATATAGAAACACAGATTGGTTAATATAAATGAATGGAGAAAATTATAGTATGTAAGCACTAACCAAAAGATTGCATTAATTTCAGATAAAATAGACTTCAAAACAGGGCCATTATTACAGATAAAGAGGGACATTACATGATTATAATGAGGTCAATTCTCTAAAATATGAATATTCTAAATATATATTAACCTAAAACTTCAAAATATTTAAAGCAAATATGTATTGATAAATATATATATAAAAAAAAAAAGACAGAAGGAAGGAAATAGACAAGGCCATGATTAGAGTTAGAGGCTTTTCTCAGTAATTGATAGAATAAATAGGCAGAAAATTATAAGGATATTGATTACTTGACTAATATGATCAGTCAACTTAACTTAATCGATATTTACGGAATATTTTACCCAAGAGCAAAATACACATTATTCTCAAATGTACATAGAACCGTCACCAAGATAGACATTTACTGGGCCATAAAACAAACTTTAATAAATTCAAAAGAATATAAACAGTACAGAGTATAGTCTCAAACCATAAAGAAAATTGAACTAAAAATCAATCATTGAAATAACTAGAACTTTCCAAACTTTTGAAAAGTAAAGAGCACATGTCAAAATGATCTATGAGACAAACAGAAATACTCGAGGAAAATTTAAAGTATTATGAACCAAAGAAAAAGAAAAACAGATGTCAAAGTTTGTGGTATGTGGCTAACATAGTGTTTTGAGGAAAATTTGTAGCATTAAATATTCATATCAGAAAAGAATCAAGATCTAAAGTGAATAACTAATCTTTCAACTTAAGAAACTGGAGAAAGGAGAAAACTAAACCTAATGCAAGCTGGTGGAGAAAAATATCCACAGCATTTGTTCCACTTAATTAAAACGTTTTAAGACATCATCTAGAATGCTGAAGGATTCAGGGTGAGATATAGACTATAACAATAAATCTAACTGTATTACCAATGGCTGTGACAAAAAAATCAGTGAAGGGAACTCTAGAAAGTGATAATTTTATTTGACATTGTAAAGACAAAAAAAAAAAAATTGCATATAAACACTCTGTTTTAATTGGTACATATTTATTTTCTCCCAAGTCATTAGGTTAGCAATTTTGAAACTACTTTATACATACATCAGATTTGAACAAATAGGTAACTAAATTGTAGATAATGGGAGACAGATTTCTCATTACAAGAGGAAGAGATTACAAATAAACAAGTCTAGGGGAGCATATTTGAATGAACCCTGTTGTGCTAGATTAGAGTCAGAAACATCAGTATAAATTCATGTTTATTTTCATGTATTGATAAATAGAGAAATGTAGATGTGGGAATATATGTTAATATATATGACATACTTCCTAACACTGTCTACTGAGAGGTTCCTAATGCAGTGGCACCCCATTAGCAATGAGCACACCTGGCATTCAGATCTTGTTTTCTAAATATCACTCTCCAGTAAGAGGATCTGATATTTCTCCTTGGAGAAAATGCTGATTCTAGAACTGGGACAGAGAAAATACAAGAGGAACCTGTAGCATCTTCTAGTGCCAAATAAGGAAGTGCTTAAAAACTTCTAAATAAGCTTGTCTGGTGTGGCTCAGTGGTTGAATGTCGACCCATGCACCAAGAGGTTGCTGGTTCAATTTTTGGTTGGGGCACATGCCCAGCTTGTGGGCCAAATCCCCAGTGTGGGGCATGCAGGACGTGGCCAATCGATGTTCTCTCTCATCGATGTTTCTATCTCTCTCTCCCTCTCCTTTCCTCTCTCTCTAAAGTCAATAAAGAAAATAAAAAATAAAAACTTCAAAATAAGATAGGATAAAACCATGTCAAAAGGAAAGCTCCCATTGGTCAAAGGTGTTGTTTGAGCATCAAAATTAACAACCATTATATTGTTATGACCAAAAAGTAAAGTGGATATCCTTGAGTCAATACTGACATAAATACATGATTAACTGAATACATAAATAAATATAAATAAGTAAAATGTGACAAATCTCTACAGAAGAAATATAAATAATGTATGTAGAAAGACAGTCCTTCCTCCAGGAGACATAGCTTAATTTTCCTCCTCTTCAGAGTAAGTTGGACTCAGTGACTCACTGACAATAATATGAGTATGGAAAAGAAAAACTGGTAATATTACAGTAGAGAAACCTAACAGACATCTCCTTACCAATAGTGATATTAACCTCAATCACCTGGTTAAGTCATGTTGCCATCATGTACTCCCTGATGTGATGAGATGGGCACTTCACCTCTCTGATATTCTTCTAAAAGAAGCATAATACCAGTCTAATCATGAGAAAACATCAGACAAATCTAAATTTAGGGAGATGTTTTACAAAATATCTGACCAGTACTCCTCCAAACCATCAATGTCATGAAAAATAAGTAGACTTTGGAAACCGGCATGAGGATTAAATGAAAAGACATGAAAATTAGATACAGCACGATACCCTGGATTTAATGCTAGAACAGGAAAAGGACATGGGGAATTCTGAGTCAGGTCTATTAATTATAACAAACCTACGTAAATTTCTTAATTTTGACAAATGCACCATTATTATGTAAAAGGTTAGCATTAGGGGAGCCTGGAAGGAGTGTAAACAGGAATTCTCTGTTTATCTTTGCAACTTTTCTGTAAATCTAAAATTATTCCAAAATAAAAAGTTTTATAAAACTATTTGCCAAAGCATGACTTTATAATCTCTGAGTAGAGTTTTGTGTAATTTAAATGGTAATACAGTATTAAAATACATGCACACACAAAGAAACACAAAAGAAAAATTAATTTTTGGAATAGAATGTTCATATTTTAAAGTTACTTTCACACCTATAAAAGTGTTCTAGGTAGTGTGTTGTTTAAAGTTATAGTTTTTTTTTTTTGAACACATAGTTTAGTTATAGCAATAAGCTCCTTAAAGTCTACATAATGAGAGAAATTCTTGTGCTTTTTTAAAAACCTTGCTGTGATTGCACGCAGTGACAGAGATGCCTTTAAGAATGTTTCACAGATGCTTCAAATCATTCATTTCTCATAAACATATGGGGTCTATTCTGCCGTCACTGTGTGTAATTCCTATTGACACTAATGGGAACTATGCATGCATATCACTATAATTTGGCCTCAAACGCACTGAAAATCATCACTGTTGAGATGGGATGCAAAGCAAGCAAACAAAGAGAAGAATTGACTCCCTAAAACTCAGATTCTAGAATTTCTTGTCACAAGAAATTCCAGTCAAGGAGAATTAATCTATAGTGATATCAACACAATAAACTACAATAAGTAAAAATATGATACTTGCAGATATTATATTTTTATGGTATAATATCTTCCTGAAGATAATCATTTACCTTCTTTCAACTGTAACACAGAAATCACTAAATACTTTGTAATAGAACTGAACAAAACTCCCAATGCTATAAAAATAGCTATAAGCTACTAGGCGCACTAACACTATGTGTTATACACGTAAGGACTTTTATTCCAATCTCTATAAATTGACTATTCAGACCTTATTTGATAAGATCATATCCCCACTTTTAAACCTCAAACTGAATGTAGAATATTTTTTCCTATTTAAAATTTAAGATTATAACATGTATCTCCTAGGAAGGAGAATCTCACATTAGAGAGATTTGTTCACTGTTCCATCATCCCATTTCCACATCAGAAAACACAACAAAGTTCCTGGTTGTGTGTCTCAGCGGTGTCATTTTGGCCAGATTCCAAGATGTACAAGGTTGCTTCAGATCTCGGTGGGAGGCAGGCATTATGTGTTTGGGGGAAGCCATTGGAAGCTGGCAGGTGAGCTGATTCTATCACTAAGGAGAAAGTACTGCTAGTAAAGTCACCTTGTGACAAGTGTCTCCCTGCTGTGGGTTAACTTTCAGAAAGAAGGTTTGGAGAACACATAACAGTTCACAACAAGGAAATCAAACAAAATAAATTGGGCATAATTTGACAATGTTAAAATAAGAAGTGTCCCTGACACTGTTGTGTAGTAGGAATTATGAAGAGCTTCTGCCGAGATTAAACATTTAGTTAGACTATAAAATAGCTTGCTGGTCAAGCCAAAGACATTATTCTTAATGCTTAAACTGATGGAGACCAGTGCATAAGTCTTTTTGACAAGCAGGGCTGCCAAAGACTAGCAGCTAGGTCTTCAGAGGCGTGCATGGATTCGCGTGGTTGATAAGCCCTAAGCAGAGAGAAATAGCGATGTCACAAAAAATAAAAAATAGAAGAGGGTTTTAAAGACATTTTCAACAACTGTGTAGAGAACTGACCAGAAAAAAGATATTGTGCAGAAACTGAGTTTTCTTTTCCAAATTCACTTGGCTCTTGGTGGACTGAACAGAGATATTTCCACATTATAGTTTTCTCATACCAAAATATTGTCATTCCATTTTCAAACGTTTCTTCAGCACATTCCCCAAATGATTTAAATTATATGTAAGAAATGCCAGTTGGGGGTTGGGGGGGGGGGATGGAAGTCAAATGAAATAGTTCACACGGAAATATTGGCAGAAATTAGCCAAAAATAAAGCCACGCAGTCATCAGGCATCTTCGGGTCTTGCTTTCTCCTCTGGAGCCCGCTCCGGCTTCCTAACAGATAGTCTGTACATGCTCTTGTTGGCTCTCACTTGGGCTCTTACCTCGCCAGCGTACACCTAACTCAGGGTGAGATTCTGCTCCTCACCCCTTGTCCTTATTCATCAAATGCCAGTTGATTTCAAACTGCTGCTACAAAGATAACAATTTAATTCGATGAATACATACTAAGGTATGCACCATGACCTCATAGATTGCTTGTCCTCCAAGGCAGTGTTTCTCAAAGTCTGATGATCCCCGCACCGTGCTAAAAATTCACCTTTCTGGGCCCACTAGTGAATCAAAAGTGCTACATATTAAACAATTTTCCCAGGTGAGTGTTGTGGCAATGACTTTGGAAATCACTGTCAAAGAAAATGTGGATAACTCAGAACACTAGCCTGCAGAATTGCCACATGAGCAGTGTGGGGGGTGGGGTGGGGGATATCTCCTAAAAGTAAAACCATTTCTGAAAATAAACTGTTCTTTTGAGGTATCAGCTATTTAAAATAAAATTTTCAAATCCTACCAGAATCCCTGTGTTGGATGTGTCCTTGGGCCTGGGTGAGTTTGGCCATGTTATTAATAAATTGTTGCTGGTTGAATCCCCTCAGCACAGAATGGAAATGACCCCTGAAATCAGGGAAGAACAGAAAACCAAGATTTACACTTTCCCTGGCCATACAGCTCGCTGGTTTGCAACAATGATTTTCAAACACATATGGGCTAAATAAAACCATAGCCTTTAGCCACAAAATGATGCTGTAAGATACAATCAAAATCTCATACTTGATTTTCTTTGACATGTGAGGAGAAAAGCAAATGAGAGCAAAGAATGCTGTAGAATGTCAGTTGTTAAAAGAAGTTCGAGGTTATGATTTGGCCAGCTGAGAACGCGTTTTCCCAAACACGCCCTCTGCTCTCCTACCTCTGTGCATGTATCTTCTTCTCTACCTCAGTAAATCCTGCCCCTCTATTGAGGACCCAACTTCAATGCCTTTGCCCTCCCTTGAACCTCCAGCGTAGATTCATCCTTCATATTTTCATAGTGTTTGATCATGACTGTGAAAATATGTAGTACTTTCTAATTTGTGTTAATGCTACACACACACACACACACACACACACACACACACACACACACATGATCTTTCATCTTTTCTTTAAATCCTCACCCGAGGATATGATTTTATTGATTTCAGAGAGAGAGAAAGGGAGAGAGAGAAACACAGATGTGAGAGAGAAACATCGATCGGCTGCCTCCAATGAATGTATCCCAACCAAGGATAGAATCTGCAACCCAGATATGTGCCCTGACCAGGAATCAAACCCGTGACCTTTAAGTGTGTGGGACAAAGTCCAAGCAACTGAGCTACACCTGCCAGGGCTCATCTTTTTATATAAGCTGCTGAAGTGGAGTATCCTTTCTATGCTAGATGAATGAGACACACTGAAATGAAGCAAATTCCGAACTAGGTCCCAGGAAGCAATAGTGAGAGGAGTTAGGGAAGGAAGGAGGAGCAGCTTCACGGGTCATAGAGGCAGGAAAGAATTTTGCAGCTTTGTTAGTGCAGCATTTAGGCAGACCACCCATTAAATGCAAAGCTGGGCTTCTGTGGATTCCTTCCCTTCTCATCTTTTACGAATTCACCTACACCACCTGTATTCACCCTTTCTCTGAAGTCAACAATGTATTGCAAACCGGCCCTGGCCAGTTTGGCTCAGCGGTTGGAGCATCGGCTGAGAGTCCCGGGTTCAGTTCCCGCTAGGGGCACGTACCAAAAAATAAAAAAAATAAAAAATAAAAAAAAGTATTGCAAACCAGAACTTTCTCTCTAATTCCATACCCATACAGTACAACTGACCATTTCTACCAAGAAAGTAAGACTCAGAACTCTTTCAATAAGTATTTATCGAGCACTTACTATGTGCCAGATCCTCTTTTGTGTTAGGGACCCAGCAGCAGATAAAACAAACTGAGCTGCCGCTCTCATAGAGCTTGGTAGAAATAACGATGAAATTCAATGTGATGAAGAAAAATGAATTCAACAAGAGACAAGAAAGTGCCCGGTGAAGAGGGGTCTGCTGGTTTTGCTGATCAGAGAAGGCCTCTCTGAAGAGGTCTCCTTGAGCCAAGACTTGAGTAGAGGAAACAAGCCGTCTGGGCTGGGGGAAAGGGCATTCCAGGCAGGGACAGCAAGCACCCAGGCATTAGCACGCAGCACCCACGTTCCGCAGACAGCACGAAGGCTGCGTAGCTGCAGACCGCGAGGGCAGAGTGAGGGACCCAGCCAGGAGGGACCAGCCAGGAGGGACCAGCCAGGAGGGACCCAGCCAGGAGGGACCCAGCCAGGAGGGACCAGCCAGGAGGGACCCAGCCAGGAGGGACCCAGCCAGATCACGGGCGGTTCAGAAGCCGCGCAGGACGTGGGGTTGGATCGGTTTTTCCGAAGCCAGTGGAGGTTGTGAGCCAGGGGGTGCCGCCCTCGGCTTCTGATTCCAGAGAAGCCCTCTGCCTGCTGCAGGGGGAGGGGGAGGGCAGGAGGGAGACCATCTGGGAGTCTCTCACAGCGACCCAGGGGAGAAACGCTGGAGGAAGGCAGGAGCCCGAATGGTCAGCTTCAGGATACACTGTGAAGGGGGCGCCAGTGGGACTTCCCAAGACACTGGATGGAAGGGTCTCCGGACGAGGTGAAGAGCGGTGACATTTCATGCGGCAGGGGACCCTGGAGGGAGAACCAATGGGAGGGCAGGCAGGTAAAACAGCTCCATCTTAAACATGTAAAATGTGGTCTTAAATATTAGGTGAGCAGATATAAATCTAGAATATAGGGGAAAGGTCAGAGCTAAGGAAATAAATGGAGTAATGGCATAAATACAAATAGCACTGACTGCCGTGTCACTGGAAGAGAGAAAAGAGAAGGAGGACTAGTGTACTCCTTGTCACTCCCACGCACGACCCACTTCTACTGGATTTCCAGTTTGACCTCTGAGAGTCAGTGTAAATAGTAGCTTTTCCTGACTCTGCCTGCTCCCACACCATCCTATACATAACTTTACAATAGCAACAACTGTTGTATTTTCTGAACATGCCACTATACTGGAAGCTTCTTGTGGTTGGCTCTGTCTTAATTATTATCATATCCTCAGTAACTTCTGTGACTACAGCAATACAGAACATGATTATTGACTTTGTTTACCAAAATGAATTTTTATTGCCCCATTAGTTAAAAATATATACTATTTAGCCCTGGCTGGGTGGCTCAGCTGATTGGAGCATCATCCCATACACAAAAATGTTGCAGGTTTGATTCCTGATCAGTGCGTATACCTAGGCTGTGGGTTTGAGGTTGTGGGTTTGATCCCCATTTGGGGGGCCTATAATGGGCAGTCAAGTAATGTTTCTCTCTCTCTTTCTCTCTCCCTCCTTCTCTAGAATCAGTAGAAACACAACCTCAGGTGAGGAAACATATATAGATATAGATATAGATGATATAGATATAGATATAGGCAAAAGTAGGTTTACAGTTGTTAGTATGGAAAATAATACAATAATTAAATAATAATACAAGAATAACTCTGTTTTGTGTACTAAAAACTCTAAACCTACTTTTGCCTTACCCTGTATATATTTTATAGTATATATATTTTAATATATGCTATTTAAAAAATCACTAGTATAAGGTAGAAGAAGTTACCAGTTTTCTTTTAACTTGTACAAGGACAAGCAAAGAATTTTTATATTATGAACCTGGAGACTAGTAGCATTCCAGAGAGATACATGAGATTTTTTTTTTTTAAATCAAGCATAAATCCCCTAGAGGAAGAATTAAAAATAAATCTGCTATAAAGATGTCCTATCAGAAATCTAAAACAAATTTGGCTAAATTTCTTGGCAAGAATCCTAAACAGACTAAATGGTTGAAATTTTAGGCAAAGAGAGAAAAAAAAATCTTTAAGACCACTTCTTGAAACACTTTAAAAAATTAAAAATAATCTGATCTATACTGTCTCCTCTATTGCGTGTAGTTTTGATATAAATTGGACCCGATCGTTTTCATTTTAATGTGGCTCGGGACCAGGGAAAACGACAGGCCCTGACTCCCTTGCACCTCCCCTGCAAACCTGCCCTCCCCTCGCACCTTCACGCTCGTCCACCTGCCCTTCCACATTCTTCGCCCTTCTACGTTTTCATACTTGGGCAAAAGAGAGGACAGAAATAAATAAGAAAACGGAAAAAATCAGAGTACAGGTGGAGGTTCCTGAAGTATAAGAGCAGATGGGAGGGAAATGGGAGGACAGTCTGTTGTTTCCTGTCTAAGGAATGGGTCTGAAAGCTTTATCTGAAGACTTGGAGAGGTTATTGAGACTGTAGAGATGAGTAATGGAATGTCTACAGACAATGTGGAAAGTGTTTTTAAGAGACAGACACAGACAGACAGGGGTAACTTTGCAAATAAAACTTTAATCCATCAGGATAACTGGTATTCGGCCATTTCTAACAATTAGAGAAACAGAAATAGATGAACATGTCTGCTGCCTCCTCATTAACTCCTCCCTGCCCTGATGTTCTTCTAGTTACCCTTCCGATGTCCCTGAAACTCCTGCCCTTCTCATCCCATAAGCAAGTTCAAGAGGTTGGCTTATGTAGTATGTGATATATTAATTTTAATAATATCTAAGATATTTAGAGTATTCCTTGTACACCTGGGACTTACCGAATACTTTATATGGGACGTGTTATTTAATCGTCAATGCAGAGGTAGATCCAACCCTCCCTATTTTGTGGTGGAGCAAACCCAGGATTGGGCTGGCTTAATTCTTATTTTGATAGGTTAAGTGACTTGCTAGTGTTTGGCAGGGCTGAGGTTCAGACTAAGACTATTTAAGCTCCAAAGCCTTGTTGTACATTTAACCAGTTTGATGTATAGTCTCTATGCAGGATTTTATCAAAGCATTTAATAGGCTAATGTGATTGTGAATCTCCAAGAGGGAGATGCAATAAAGAGCATTTCTCACTTATCTGATTACAACTCCCTTCTTCGTGCTGAATCCCGGGCCACCTGCACACCGCTCTTTCCTGTTCCCTCCCTTCGGTGAGGCTCCAAGTTCCCTTTTCTTCCCGCCTCCTCTCTTCTCTGCCCCCCCCCCCTTGCAGGCTGGGCCCTACAGTTGTACATTTCATACTCCTTTAGGACTGAATTCCCAATTCAAGGAAGCCCCGTGTCCCCCAAAGCCAAAATATCCACATTTCTTAATAGCACAGTCCTGGGATACTGTGTCTTGTGCCTCTGAATCTTGCTGGGAATAACAGAAGTTTCTCATGAAGTTTTTATGACTTTTCCATGACTTCAGGGTCCAAAAGAAGCCAAGGACTTCACCTCGCAGCACTTTTCAACTTATTCTGTGTCTATGTCAAGCCTTTCGAGAAGGCAGGCCTGTCTCAGTGCCCTTCCTGTTCCCCCGCACCCTGCGCACAGTAGGTATTCCGGGCTGACAGGGCCACAGACTCGTGGGTCCTCCCCAGATCTAGGAACCCAGTTCATACGGAAATGTAGTTTATTCTGCATGCAGCCCATTCCAAATATACCAGCATTTAGTTATGTTGTAACTGGCCACATCTTCGAACATCGAAAGAAAGCAGCAGAAAGGTTCCCAGGAGCTAACTGTGACCACGGTAAAACCGAAAGTGAAAGTTCTACTAAAAATCGCTGTTCTCTTTCCCGTATTTCCTACAATTTACTGAAACATGATACGTGTGGGTGTTCCTATACTTCTCCCAGGAAGTTCAGTGCAAAGGTATTGAGTGTGTTTTCTACATGTGCCTGCCCTTGAAATCCAATCTTTCAAATATCCATGAATAAAACTCTGCTAATAGGAACTTAAGAGGATGCCTTTCCTTATGTCACTACCCATGTGCCTCTTAAAATGGATCTACACATAAGCCGAATCGGCCATCCACACCCAGAGGCATAGTTAGTTGCCCAGTCACCCAAGCAGCTGAGCGGCAATGGGTGTGGATGCATTTTTCCTAGGACCCCCGCGGGCAAGTAGCTGCAGTGATTTCGCCCCTGGAAAACGAGCCCTGTTCTGCTTCGTGTTTTAGGTTAGGGAGTGGCTGGCAGCATTCTGTGGAAAAGTGACACTTTCAACACTGTTAGTGATTTGCTGACTTCATTTAACAATATCTAAACCATTTTAACCAACAGCATCATATAGCTTGGCACATTCTACCACTACAGATCCTCCGGAAAGGCTGAAATGGCCAAATATTTACATGTATTCCGTTTTCTTTACATATTTGTATTTCTACCATTTTGAAAATTAGAATATAAACATTCTGTTTAAAAATCTGTTCTCCCCCACATACTACATATTCAAAGAGCAACCATACTTTTTTTTTCCCCCTTTGGTATATATATGCATATATGTAGGTGTATCTGGGTTTCCATACGTTAAATATCTATGACCACATAATAGCCCCAATCCTTTGTCTTCTGAGGTAGAGCAAAATTATAAAATCTGCTATCCCTGTAATTACATTGCCCTTTGCCGTCTCTTAAAAAAAGAGAGAGAGAGAGAGAAAAGAAAAAAAGGTTGTGTTCAAATTTTCCCCCTGTTTTATTTGCACCCTATTAACAACTGTTACTGGAGCTTTAATTATGCCCCGGTGATTGCGGAGTTGTGGCTGACTTGTGTCATTTTCCTCCCAGGGGATGCTTTATAATTACCAGCATCCATCGTGGCTGCCTGTAAGCTGATGCTTTTTTATTACCAGTTCAATAATCACTGCATCCTTGCGAACATCTGCTCTGCAAGCCATGCATCGGGGGTCCCAGCGCCTGTCACTTGATGCTCCCTCACCACAGTGACCTTGGTGCCCTCGCCTTCGGTTTATATCTAATTTGTTTACCAGAGGCTCTGTCCAGAAAGTCTCCCAGGAATGCAATTAATACACTAGATTTGCAAACAAAAGAAAAGTTTGCCCTTTCCTTTCTCTTTTCCCAGATTATTGTCTTGTTCTAAGATTTCATAATTTCTATTCCTAGGAGGATGGATTCATTTTAAGACTTGCGGGAATGGGGAGAATGAGAGAGGAGTTTATTTGGGAGCTATCCTCCTGCTCGTATTAAAAAGTAGGTGCATGCTTTTGTGGTATGTTTTCTCTTGAATATAAATGATGGTGACTAGTGAGGCAAAGGAGGATATTGTTTGTAAAATACTCCATTAATAGGAAGGAAAGGACAACTTATTTGTTCCCATTCTAATTTTCTCCCTAACCTTCTGTCTCATTTCAGTCTTATCCTACATAGACTTTTCTGCTGTTCGTTTTGGGGAATAAACACTTCCTCCTTCCCTCTTCAAGTCTTTTGATGGACTTCGTCTGTCTTTCCCTTCTTCCTTGCCTCTTCACAAACACAATATAAGTAAAAGATCAAACTGGGCTAAGACAGCGCATGTTGGACACAGCTGCTAGGCCTCCGATGGTGTTTCTGTTTTCTGCTTTACTTTTATTACTGATAATGCTAATCTGGGCACTTCTTAACTAATCCTGGTGAGGTCTGATTTTTTTAAAAAGCTAGAGTTTTAAAATTTCAGTTATTTTTATACATCAAGAGCTGTGCTGATTTTTTGGACCAGATGAGAGAAAGTTGCATTCTGTCGGTGGTACTGACCAAATCCATGCCATCCTCGGATGAGCGGACGTGGCCATACCCCTTTAAATTCTTAGGTAACTGACATCACAGACCCGGTGAGAACATTTTATGCTTGTCCAATGCAATGCATGTATTTGTTGAACCACCTGAAACATAGTAATTCCTAACATCTCAAAATGAAGTAGAAACTACACAGGTCAAATTGGCAGCAACGTCGGGGTCAGGAGAGGTTGTCTATTCTGCCTCCCTCACTGGCCCAGAACAGCAGCGAAGAGGGCGCGACCCTAGTCTTCTCTGTAGCCATAGGAACTTGTGTCCTACTTCCAGTTCATAGTATGCTTGACTAAATGGTCCTTGGCTGATTGGATTATGCTACTTGTGGATGAAATTTTATTTCAGAGCTATTAACATAATACACCACTTAACCCCAAACTTAGATTAAAAAATGCTCAAACATACAGACACTAGAATATCACACGAGTCTTTGAGACCACTAGCCCAAACTGTATTCGGATCCATGCTTTAAGGCATGCTCCAAGCACAGAACTTAGTTGAACTTTTACAAAGAATCAGGAATTAAACTTGCACCCCCAGGAGGCAGGAGACCAAAATTAGGCTCACGGCTTACAAACAAGTACAGTGATACCTCGGTTCTCGAACATAATTCGTTCCAGGAGGACGGTCGAGAACCAAATTGTTCGAGAACCGAAGCAATGAAACCCAATAGGAAATAATGGAAACTGGATTAATTCGTTCCAAGCCCCAGAAAATACCTATTTACTGGCCTAATTTGTATATAATATGTAGAAAAACATAAGTCTCAACAAGAAATAAAAGTGTACAGTATGTCTAAGGGTTCAATTCAGTGTAAAGCGTGACTCTCTCCACAAAGCGTGACTCTCTCTCTGCACTCACACTGCTGACGCGAGCAAGGCGCGCTGGGCCGAATGAACGCCATTCGGCTCAACTCGGCTCATCTCGGAAGTTCCAGTTCCAGATATTTGTTCGGATTCCAAGACAAAAGTTTCTCGAATCTCCTGGTCAAATACCGATTTGGTCGAAAGTCAAGGCGTTCGAGAACCGAGGTATCACTGTACCTAGTAGCATGTTCCCGTTCCCTCCCCTCTTCATAGTACCAAACCTCCACTCCACAAAACAGTGACTCGCACTGCTGTCAACCACAGCCCTGCGTCTTCCAGGGAGCAGGAGAAAACAGGCAGAGTCTAGGACCCTAGCTCAGGCCCAGCTCATCAACTGGCTTGGTGTGCAGATCTAAGAAATAGCTAAAAGCTGTGGGACATTTGTCCTAGGTTGCTGGGGTTTAAGACCTGGATTTAAGCTAGAGATTTGGGAGATAAAGTGGAGACAACTGCTAGACAAGTAAATCACAGAAGAGCATAGGGGAAGAAGGCAGGATATAAGGAGGGAACAAAAGAATAATATAGTGAGGAAGGAAGGAAGGGAAGAAGGAAGAGGGGGGGAGGAAGGAAGGAAACAGCTAACATAATCTATAGCTGGGAAATTAATTCACTACATATAAAATAAAAATAATACCACCATTTGGAAATTAGTTTTAAAAAATATGTAAGTTTAGAGTCCAAAAAGAAGTAAAAAATAAAACAAAAACCAGAAAGCCCAACCTGTACTTTTTAAAAGAAGATATAAAAGGAATCAAAATTAAACAAGGCCCGTTAGAAGTGAAAAAGAACCAATTAAAAATCTAGAAAATGAAAAACAATATAAAGTTATTGAAATTTGAAATCTCGCAAATTAAACTCTAAACTGAACACAGTTGAAGAAAGAATGGGTAAATGGTAAAAAAAAAAAAAAAAAAGTACTGAGAAATTGCCCCAGAATGTAGCACCAAGGGATATAGGAATTAAACAATATGAAAAAGTAGTGAAGAGAAAAAGAAATTAAATTCTGAGGTTTCAACATACATTTAATATAAATTTCAATAGAAGTGATTGGAATAGCAGAAATTTGAAATTTAAAAAAGATAATCATTGGGAATATTTTAGGATTAAAAAAAAGACATGTATAGTACAATTTAAAAAGGCAAGCACAGAATTGGGAAAATGAACTGTTGAAAATATAGTATTTATCTCCTGGCCAGTGTGGCTCAGTAGTTGAGCATCGACCCATGTATCAAGAGGTCACCAGTTTGATTCCCGGTCAGGGCACATGCCCAAGCTGTGGGCCCGATCCCCAGTGGCCAATCGATGTTCTCTCTCATCGGTGATTCTATCTCTCTCTCCCTCTCCCTCTCTCTTCCTCTCTCTCTAAAATCAATAAAGAAAAAAAGTTTTTTAAATAAAAAAATAAAATAAAATACACATTTATCAATTTTAACATTACTTTTAAGAGTTTCAAAATATTTCAAAAGTAGAAAGAATCATACACAATAAATGTGAAATAACTTATGTAATCCTTCTAGCTCATTATGTAATTTTACTTGTTTCTGTTTTTTAAATTTTCTCACCATTTATCTGTTAAATTATCTTTATTTCTGCCACTTTTTGAAGAGAGCATGAAAATCAATTTAAAAGGAGAGCCCATTTCAGATATTTGTCCAATTTTAAATGTATTTACCATTAAACATGGTTCATGTTACAAACTTTAAAATCCATACACTCTGCAATACAGTGTCATTTAAGACATCGAAATACTAGAAAAGCCACTTTTCACAGCCTCTGATTGTAAGAAAAGAGGAAATTGGCCACCGTGCTGTCACATTTGCTCGGGCAGCTAAGAAGCTTCCGATGCATGTCAAACCTTCCCACCACGTGTGTATAGAGGGGAAACTAAGCTAAAAGGGACTGAGATTTGCACCCTATTTGAAAATCTAGGGCCATCAAATTATTTCAAATATAAGATACAAACCAACCTGCTTGAATCAAAGGAATCACAAGTCATAGAGAGGGATTAGTTCTTCAGTAATCAGCATTTTATTTCAGCTCGTTTGGGGACCTGAGGTTTTATCCGATGCTGTTAACCTATCTAGGAAGGTGGAACAAACAACAGTGGTAGCCTAAGGCATGGAGGAAGGACAGAGGGACAGAGAAGGCAGGATGAGCAGAGAGTCTGTTCTGCTGTCTATATGTGAATGTGTTGCTAAGACAGACAGGGGGTGTGTTCTGCCTCCCAGGTTAGGACATTAGGACGTTAGGACTCAGCAGCGGCAGAAGTGGCGTCCAGCATGCTGCCACACAGCCCTGACGCTTCCCCAGCCTTTCCCACCATCGATTCCTGAGTGCCCCTGATCCCGGCAGCCTTTTCTGCTTCCCACTTTGTGCCTCTGTTTCCTGTTTTGTTCCTCCCCTCCAGACGGCTTGATGCCCAGGGCAGGCTTCAGAGCCCCGTGCCTTCACCCACCAGCCCACAGAGGCCGCCACCTGGTTTGTCAAGCCCAACGCCGAGAGATGACTCAATGGCCTTGCAAAACTAAGGCTGTAGGAGAAGGGGACCAGAAAATGCTTCAAATCTGGGGTGCTGAGCAACGCTATTCCCAAGGAGGGGTCTGCCACTAAAGTGTCTCCAAGGATGCGAGGCAGCTTCGGACACCGGGTGCCGCTGAGCACAGGGGCCCCAGGCCTGGGGCTCAGATCTGCCTCCGCTGCACTGAGAAAGCCACTACGACATGCAGGCAGCGGGCTCTGCAATTCCCAGGGCCCCGTGCACAGTGGAAGTGTGGGCTCCCTGTTCAAAAAGTATTCGTACTTTTAAGATGGTGATAGCTGAGCCCTAAATACAGGAACTGGGTGCTAGCGAAGCCTGTGCCCTAGGCGCCAGCCAAGAGAACCCCGGAACCCGGAGGAAGCCCCTCCCTCCTGCAGGGTCCTTCCAGTGCCGTGCCTTCGATGGGCACTTGAACATGGTACAAGCTATAAAAGGGAAGCAGCTGAAGTCCTCATCTCTCTCTTTTTTTTTGCAAATCGGCCGGTGATGGGTGGATTCGGAGCCAGGGGCAAGAAACCATAACTGCCCCAGTACGAAGGTCAACAGGACTGGAATGGGGTGAGCCCAGATAGAACTCAAATCCACAAATGGGGCCTCATTAACATTTATTTCTCTACTTACTGCTGGGGAAAAAAGATATTTAAAAACATCAGTTGGTCATTCTCGTTCTCACCCAGTAGAGTCAGCATACAACTGAAGCGCTAACCCACAGTTTTCTTGACCAGAACCTTAGGCCCAATTGTCTAACCCAGCCATTCTCAACTGGTGTGCCCCTCGAATTGTCAAAACATGCAACACCTGACTATTTAGTCAAGGCCACTGATGTCTTTTCCCTCAGATTGTTACATTTTAAAAAATGACAACAGCCTGAACACTACAATAGCTGTCCAGGGTGAATGGATTAAAATTATAGTGTTTTTAGGTCAGATCGGCAAAAAATATAAATTTGGGTATTCTGCAGAAATTTCGTAATTAGTTTATGTGGGCCATGAGATGAAAAAGATTGAAAATCGCTGGTCTAATCCTTCAATTACTCTAATAAATATTCCTAGAATTATGAAGCTCTGTCCATTTAATAGTGTACCATTCATTGTATCTGAAAGGATTTCGGTCTTACTAACAATTTCCTTTTTCTTTTTTTCTCACAAGAGAAAAAAGTTCCGTCATTCATTCTGTGGTTGCTAGTTGACTCAAAACATTTCGCTGAAACAGAGGATTAAGATGCATTTGACAGACAAACGCATTAGATCTTTTCCTGCCCTGGGCAGATTCTTGGCTTCTGGTTCTGTTACCTGATTGGCAAGCGACTGGAACTGATTGACAGGTGTGGCTGTGAACACCCCAGTGCATCAAACCCAGGGTGTGTGGTTTTACAAATGCGGTGCTTAGACGAAGGGAGGGTTTCCCACGCAGCTGGCTGTGGCGGTGGCCTCCTGCGTCGGCACTTGGAACGCAGAGCCTGCAGGAGGGGCTGGCAGTAGGGCTGCAGGGCCCTGCTCAGGCCTCCGCCTGGCCCATGCCACCAAGGCACAGGGAAGGTGCCATAACCACAGCAGCTTCTGCCCAGGTGACCTTCCTCCCGCTGCTCTATTTTCAATGGCGATGCAGGCCTGGGAATGGCCGGGAGATGAATCAACTGCAGGAAACTTCTTCCTCCTCATTGTCATCCGTGAGGGCTGTGCAGAGCCGGAGAGCCCTGGACCTGTCCTCTCTCCTTTTACACTTCACTGTAGACACTACTGAGCTCCATCGACCATGATATACATGACCACTTAGTATCTCAGTATATTCTTTCATTCTTAATAGCAGAGAATGTTCGCTATATGGGCTTCTTCTTACTTATATTTTTCTTTATTTAATTTTTTTTCTGTTCCTTTATTGATTTTTTAGAGACAGAGGAAGTGAAAGGGAGAGAGAGAGAGCAACATCGATGAGAGAGAACATCGATTGGCCGCCTCCTGCATGCCCCCAACTGGGGATCAGGCCACAACCTGGGCATGTGTCCTGGCTGGGAATCGAACTGGCAAACTCTTGGTGCATGGGTCAATGCTCAACCATTGAGCCACACCAGCTGGACTTACTTATTCATTTTTCAAATGTATTGCTGGCCCCTTCTCACCTGCAGTCTTCACAAGAACAGAGAACTCAAGTGTCTTGTTCACTTGCATATCCTCAATGCCCTAGAACTGTGCCCAGCACATAGTCAGCGCTCAGTAAAAATGTCCTGACTGAACATAATCACAGCTCACCTTGCCATCCCAAATACCAGCCATCCAGCTGACTTCAAATGCGAAGCCAAATAGCTCCTCAGAACTAACAAAAAGTTGTGGGACTTTTTATTCTAGTAAAATACCTTTGGTAAGAAACACCTCACCTTAAAAACACAGTGTACCAGACTCTCTATTTAGCATTTCAGCAAGTAGAGGATCTGGCATGATCTCAGACAGATGGAGGGAGTGGGGGAAGGATGGACGAGGAAAGGAGGGGTAGGGAGATGGAGATGGAGATGGAGATAGCGGTAGGAGATGGCAGATATTTGCAGACCTTAATTGATTGGGTATTAAGTAGTAGGAATGCAAACATAAACCAGACATCATCCTACTTACTTGTTCCAAAGAATTTCTCAATGAAGAATAATTGACATCACACCCAGTTAGTTTGGCTCAGTTGTTGAGTGTCGACCCGTGTACCAAGAGGTCGCCAGTCCAATACCCAGTCAGGGCACATGCCCAGGTTGTGGGCCAAAACCCCAGTGGGGGACATGCAGGAGGTGACCAATCGATGTTCTCTCTCATCAATGTTTCTATCTCTCTCTCTCTCCCTCTTCTTTCCTCTCTCTCTAAAATCAATAAAGAAAAAAAATTTTAAAAGAAAAGAATAATTGACACCATAAAAGATGTATGTAAAACAAAACAGTTATCTTTACTAAGTCTTGACCATATGCCAGGCTCACATGTTTATATGTGTTAACTTATTTAAACCTTATGAATCCCTACTAGGTAGCTATTGTTATTTGAAGATGAGGAATCTTGTCCAAGGTCTCAGTCCCAGGAAGTTAATAGCTCTAGGACACAAACACAGACATGCATTTACTTCAGCCTTTTTACTTTTTTGAATTGATTTTTTAGAGAGAGAGAAACATCAATTGCGAGAGAGAAACATTGATCAGCTGCCTTCTGCACACCCCCTACTGGAGATTGAACTCAAAACCCTGGCATGTGCCCTGACTGGGAATAGAACTGGGACCTCTCTCCATGGGGCAACGTTCAGTCCACTGAGCCATACTGGTGGGCTACTTCACGCTTTTAACATCACCCTGCTCCATTTATTTATGCTATGAGAATACACCAAAGCCATCAACTATATTTGGGCAACACTATAAGAGCCACATCTAATTATTCTATTTAGTGATTCTACATAGCCCATAACCACATGTGTAAGCACTACCCAATATCTTTTCTATGTCCAATAAGCAGCAAAAGGCACTGGAATAAGGATAATTTTTTTTTCTAAAAAGCTTGAATAGTAATGATAGATTCCACAGAGCCAGGAGTGGGGCACTGGAGAGTGAAGGTGCTTCTTCATCCCCATTCCCATTATTATACTTCAGCTCATGAAGAACTAGATGAAGTTTGTGGTCTTTCCAAATCAATGAAATGACTTTCAAGTTAGAAGCGTAATTTAAATCTACTGTCCATATATCCATGTCATTTCTACCCCTCCTCTGAGGCTGATATATGTGATTATTTAGGAATGTTTCCAGTTTAATGCTAGTGTCTACATGATGAATATGCAGGTCCTGATATCAAACACCCTGGTTAATGATAACGTGATCATTTGTCAGTGTTAAGTTATCAACATTCACAGAAGGCCAAGCATTGATGCTGCCCGCCCACCACTCCAATCAAAGCTGGCTGGCTCTCCACCCACAAGAACAACATCAGCCCTTTAACACAGCATGTCACATCACCTGCTGACTGAGTCAGAAACACAAGAAAAATAGCATGGGTCTGTGCTTCCGTGCTGCCTTTTTCAAAGCAGTTTCCTTTGTGTCTGGGTATTGAGGGGAACACTCGCTTTTTTGGACAGCAGCTTTTATTAATAAAGGACCACTGATTTTTTAAAAGCCCGTCATTGCTCATTTCTCCTTTAAGGGGCTAATATTTTTGTCCAGGAATTTAATTTTTGAGCTGAAGTAGCTAAATCAGTAGGTGAAGTCCCTCCTTTTGCATCTATAGGTAGAATCTGCATAAAAAAAGAATAAGAGAACATAACATGTATGCACCAGTCATTAGACCAGCGGTTCTCAACCTGTGGGTCGCGACCCATTTGGGGGTCGAATGACCCTTTCACAGGGGTCGTCTAAGACATAACAGTAGCAAAATTACAGTTATGAAGTAGCAACAAAAAAATAATTTTATGGCTGGGGGTCACCACAACATGAGGAACTGTATTAAAGGGTTGCGGCATTAGGAAGGTTGAGAACCACTGCATTAGATCATTATGAGGGTCAAGTTGGTCTAATATAGCTCTTTGGTGGAGAAGGTCATTTTAGCAGATCATCTCTGATTATCCTGATTTTTTAGAGCAGTTAAAATTCATTTTACTTTATCTCAGTGAATCCTGCTTTGAAATTTAAAAACTACCTATCACTCTGATAACTTCTTTGTAGTTATTAATACTCTACAATACTTCTAAAATACCTAAGGACAGGGTTGACCAAGGAGAATAGATGGAAAGCAAATCACACAGGCTTGGTGCATTCAACTATGGACAACTTAGTTTCTCTCATTAAGCCTCAATTTCCTCATCTGTAAAGATTTGAATATTCCTAACACAGGGAGTTGATTATTGCAACTTGTACATGAACATTTATGTACATCGCCTAGCATAGTGATTAAAACTGACACTCCATAAATAGTAACTATTATTGTTTTAATTGATAATAAGTTCTGCAACTACTATATTAATTTATAGGCCTTTTGAGAAACTACAGGATTGCATCACTGGCAATAAAGATTATTTACAGTTGAACTTCAGAGTTGTCTTTGAAAATAAAGCCGTTTTAAAAAAAAAAAGATGTTTTTATTGACTTTTTAGAGAGAGAGGAAGGGAGAAGAAGAGAGAAAGAGAAACAGAGAAACATTGATGTGAGAGAGAAACGTCGATCAGCTGCCTCCTGCACAACCCCTACTGGGGATCAAGCCTGAAACCTGGGCATGTGCCCTGACTGGGACTCGAACCATCGAACCAGGACCTCTCAATGTATGGGACAACGCTCAGCCCACCGAGCCACATTGGCAGGACAATAAGGTATTTTCACAGTAGCAATCTTGACTACTCTTATTCATTAACATTAAATATTCAAATTGTTCTATCCAGTTATAAATATATTCTTACTCTTCAAATATATACATTAATACATGTGGGATTAACCCTTGGTTTATATATTATGGAAGAGAAGAGGGCTGTCAACATCACTTAAGCAAACTTATATGACTCATTGTTCCATTGCTTTCTATGACTTTTCTTATAAGAGAAAACCTTACCAGTAACTAACTTGAAAAATAGAGCTGAAGAGCACTGTCCCTTCTTAGCGGTACCTCCTTGGCCCTGGCATCGGGCCTTCATCATTCCCTGGCCTCTTCTTTCTCTTCTAGATCCTCTCCAGGCCACATGAGTGTCTATGACCAATAATGCTATTCGAACACACATCTCAAGGTTCAGAACTTAGCTCTTTTAGTCTGGCTTTCTACAAATCAGCCCAATTGGAATGTGAAGACATTTTTGTTTGTTTCTTAGTTATCTACATATTCTAATAATCTTAGTATAATGGCTAAGGAAGTGGGCTTTGAGGCCATATCGCCCAAGTTTAAACCTCTGTTCTGCTACTTATTACCTGTCTATCCTTGGACAAGAGACTTCACCCTTTGTTCTGAATTTTTCCTCTATAAGTGAGAATTATAATAATAATCCCTATCCCAAAATATTGTTAAAAGGATTAAAGAATTCATCTGTCTGCTTAGTGCCAGCCACAGAAGAATCACTCAATGAATGCTTGTTACTATTATACTAGCTCCTACTTTTTAGTTTAAGATATTGTTCAAGCATGGCATCATGGTTTTATGGACTTAATTAGTAAACTCCTCCCTTTTCCCCAATTTAATGGCTCAAAAGATCTGTAAAACATGTCTACTTAAAATATTTTAAAAGGGCCTGGCCAGTGTGGCTCAGTGGTTGAGCATCGACCCATGCACCAAGAGGTCACCAGTCCAATTCCCGGTCAGGGCACATGCCCAGGTTGTGGGCCAAATTCCCAGTGGGGGAAACGCATGAGGTGGCCAATCAATGTTTCTTTCTCTCTCTCTCTCTCTCTCTCTCTCTCTCTCTCTCTCTCTCTCTCTCAATTCAATAAAGAAAATTTTTTTTAAAAAATATCTTAAAAGGGTATGATATTTACTATGACCAGTATTTTTCAACTATTTAATATCCAACAACATCAATGTATCAGTGGACTAATTCTATATTAACACTTTTGTTCCCACCATGTTTAATTTAACGAATTAATATTGTTTCTTAGGGTTTATTTAGCATATCAAATGCATGATTCTTTTTTTTTTTTTTAAATGCATGATTCTTAAATTGGGTAAGAAGGAAAATAAATGTTTATAACTTTCTCTTGTCCTATGTAATGAACTGTTAGCAGCAGAAATACCTTTAGCTGTCCTAATTGGGGAAAGGAAGCCACACATAAAAGAGAAATATTTATAATGTAGAATGTTGCCCTAGTCATTTCTTCAATTGTTTTCACCTTTAGAAATGTATCACGGAAATAGAAATTTTAAGTTACCTATGAGAGCTCTCAAAGCAAGTTCTGTTAGTTTATCGAGTTTTAAAAAGTCTTTGTAAACATAAAAAAAAGATTTGAAGTATCTTTACGGGGCCTGAGATGCCGTGTTCGGAGCTAACAAACTAGACACTTGGGTAAAGTCTAACTTCTGTGAGACTTATGAAATCTGCATAATATAGGAATACCATCTGCATTCTTGTTGAGAAAGCTCCCACTGAGTGTCATTCAAACACTAGTAAGAATTTCTTATAATCCTCAAATGGTTTGTAAAGTATCATCAAATGCAGTTTCTTTAGTAACAGGAGACACGTTTTATTTGTCTTATCTTTCATCCTGGCACAGATTAGGTCTCTTAGAAATCTTTGGATGAGACAGTCATTTCTAGGCCTCAAAGTCTTTCTGACAGAGGCCACACCAGTTAGGGTCGGTGCCTTTCACTGGTGTGCACTTTACAGACCGGTTTTGTCATTTGCGGGGAGAGGTCCTCGTCCCTGAATGTTGCTTATGGGAGTGGGCTTCTTGCGATATCCCAAGGAAAGGAATTTCCTGAGACGCACAGGGGAGAATGAGATGTTGTAGAAAGCTTTATTTCTGTGGACTCAAACCCCTGAAGCCCCAAGGTTCCCTTTCCCTCAGCCCTGCCCGAGAAGAAGTGTAGCTGTGACTTCAATAGGACTAGAATTCAAGCCAGTGTCTAGAATCGTCGCTCCATGGTGGGAGCAGTGTCCAGTCCAGCATCAGGCTGGCTTAGTTTGTGTTTCCCGCTGTGTCCATCAGTCCACTGTGTGTGGGGTCCGCATGGCTGGAGGCCCTGTGGCTATGGAGGAAACTCGGGCAAATGCAACGCCAACGGAACCGGAGAGCCAAGAGAGGCAGCTCCTTTGGGGATAATGTATTCCCAAATTTTCACAGGCTTGCATTGACCCCGCCTCTTCTAGCCAATGATTTCTGTTCCCAGGTTTGATTGACAAGCAACTTCTCTAGGTCTCCCCGACTCACTCTGCATGCACCCATTTTCCCTTATGTCCAGTCCCTGCCCCCCGTAATCTGCAGGGAATGGGCCAGTGGTTCCCCGAGGAGTGAAATTGCACTGTCCTGGTGAAGCCGCCCACATGACATGCCTACAATGTCTGCCTTCCTTTTGCTCCTTTCCTATTATTAATAACTAGCTAATTGTATTAGCTACTGATGTATCAGTTTCATACATAGGAGGACATCTAGATTATGTGAATTCTCATAGTCTACTAATTAACTTCTGTGCATTCCTCTTACATTCACTTTTTGGGGTTGTATAATTAATTTTCATTATTTTTATTCACCACTACAAAATGACATGCCCTCTTCGCCCCACAGACCAGCTATGTTGCCTGAAATAGAAACGTACTCTACAGAGGAGCTCTCCCTGTTAATGTCAGCTTGTTACTTAATTCTCAGGGAGCACAGGATATGTGGTTTCCAACACACACACACACACACACACACACACACACACACACACACACAATCTTATTAGTAAAGAATTTTTATCTCAGTGAGGGAAAAGGGGGGCAGTAATTTTGGAAGATCAGTAACGCCTAACATTAAAAACCATAATAATACACACACAAAAGCGATAGCATTGTTTTCATTTCAATGATGTCTTTCTTCTCCAAGGTGAAAAAGAAGAGGTGATTGAAAACTGAAACTTTTGAAAATGCAACTTCCATTTATTTACAATGCATTCAGTAATAAAAGTGGTTGCCAAATATTGACCATATCATTTATTCTAATGGGCCAATAGGAAGCAGATTTTTCACCAATAACCTTTTATTTATTTTTTATTATCAGGTTAAAAGTATGACTTCTATGAAATTGTAGTATTATTAACCCTTTAAAATAAGCTGTCAATGTTTTTAAGTCACAAGAATGTTATTTCTTTTAAAAGAAGTTTTCAATAATGAAGATAAGCTCAATAGCTGTTATTTCTGTACTCACATGATCTTCACTTACTCTTTCTTCATGTAATATGCAGTATCACTTACAATGGACTTTCATATGAACCTCATGTAAATAATGTTCCCTTTGTTCGTCAAAGATGAATAAGCAAACTGTTCCTGAGTTATGAGACTAGCTTTTGCCAAATCTATTAAAGGATTTTATGTTCTAGTTTATCAGAAATTGTCAGTGCTTCTTACTTTCAAGAATTCCTTTTTCAGAGACCAGACTTCCAACCCAACGCTCTACCAAACATGCTGGGCAAGAAGGATCGATCTAGGGCAGATCACAAGTCTTTTCTGAGCTTGAAGATCAACAGGAAAGAAACTCAGATTAAGATGAACTTGACTCTCACTCCGGTTCTCTACTGAACCAGCAAGTAAGTACAATAAAGGATATTTAAATAAAAGGAGATGAAGAAATATGCACCCTTCACTGGTGTCCCCCCTTCTAGTCCCTAACAAAGATATCCTTAAAATTTGTGATCAAATGCAGACCAGACAGGAAAAAAATCTTCCAGGAGAGAGAAACCCATGATCAGGGACACACTGGCCTTTCTATGAGTAGCCTTGCCACACACAAAAGTGACCATGGTCCGCTCTACTACCGTGGAAGGATGTCTTGCCATCATTACACACTTCTGATTCTATTTCACACTGTGTTGGCACATCCATGGCAAGACAGCCATGACCTATGGCTCTGTTTCCTGCCAATTAAGTCAGGTACAATTGCCTGTCATTCAAAGCACTTAAAATTTTAGGTCTGCCTTAATATACAAACAGCTGTCTCCTCTTTCTCCGTCCGTCACAACCCTCAGTACAATCAGCCCTGGGTCACTTAGTCACATGATTCGCACCCCAGGGAACAGCGGCCACCTGAAAAGATCTCTCCCCTCCTTTGGTCCCAATCCCGCTTCATGTACTTACCATGAAGTCTTTCTTAACAATACAAACCCATCCCAATTTCTCGTCTCTCCTCACTCCCCGATTCCCCAATTTTTTTTGGAGTGATTTCTTTCATGAAATTTTATATTTTTTGCAACTTTAGACAAAGCACATAACTACATTGAGAAGCCAATGATTCAACTTTAATACAAAAATATAATAATTTTAGAAGTTTATAACATTACTAAAAACTAAATATAGTTTAAATTAAAACTTAAAAATTTTTATAATATTAAAAATATTTTCATTATTACAAAACAAGGCACAAACTGAACTTCTCATGTGTCCATGAAGGTGCAAAGAAAATTTCAGCAGTAAAAGTAGCAACTTATTTAATACTAATAAATTACAGAGACTACAGAAGGCATAACCAAAAATAACTGGTAAGAGCAAGATAGGAGTAATAAAAAACAAATTCTAAAACCATATATACATTTATGGCTCCAAACTACTACTTAGAAAAAAATTTTTAAACATAAGATTTTACCAGCAATAAATAAATAAATAAATAAATAAATATTAGTTGTCAGATCAATAACAGCAGCACAAGTCATGTGGTATCTGAAAAGTTTTACTATATACTTATGAGAGAATGAGAATAAAAAGGTAAATAATATATTATTATCATGAAAATAGCTTTGTCCTTGAAGATATCCTAAAAGAATCTCAAGGACCCCTAAGGGTCCCTGAGTCACTCTTAGATAACCGTTACATATGTATTTTTACAGGTAGAATTATTTTATCATTTGCTTATGAGTTATAAATTTTGAAAAGTGAAGTAGTTTGAATTCATTGACTCAGTAAACTAAATACTGGCATTATTGGAAAAAAAAAAAAAAGGTTAGAGGTTTAAAAAAAATTATTTCCCCTAGAGGGCAGGACTCTTACAAACATTTTATGCTATCCTTTGGCTATTTTGTAAGCTTATGTGATAAATGAACATGAAAGTGATTATGATTTCCTGAAGTTGTTAAGTCAAAGGACATATTTTTTAAGATAAAAAATGTTTGCAAATGTTTTACATGCTAACAAATATGCGTTTTGTTTTTATTCATTGAAATTGAAATGGCTATTCTGAGAAAACTGCATTAGATGATGATAAGTATGAACAGCCTAGCACACTGACAGGCACAGTAGGTGCTACTTAACAATCTATTCCTCTCCACTCCCAGAATGTCTTTCTCTAACCTAATAAGTAACGTAGAATTTACTAAAATTCACAGATAAGAATTTCAACTCTGACTCATGCAATACAAAGTCTTTAGTGCAAATTTTCAAGAAATATATATTTATTACAGCAAGGATTTAGAAATCATTTAGAAAGCATCAACCTGAGCCTGGCCAATGTGGCTCAGTGGTTGAGTGTCGACCCATGCACCAAGAGGTCGCCAGTCTGATTCCCAGACAGGGCGCATGCCCTGGTTGTGGGCCCAATCCCCAGTTAGGAGCATGTAGGAGGTAACTAATCAGTGTTCTTTCTCTCCCTCTCCCTTCCTCTCTCTCTAAAAAGCAATTAAATACACACACACACACACACACACACACACACACACACACTTTAAAAGAAAGCATCAACCTGATTCCAGATACGGCACAGGTGACCCTGTGTTGGCACCAAACTTCAGGTTTAACTATATAAGTAAGTCATACAATCATAAAAACCGTAAAAGAATCATAATCAGTAAAATCACAGCTATCTCTCATAGCAATACTTTTGCCGATATATCTCCTAGGTCAAGGGAAACAAAGGAAAAAAATAAACAGACAAATGGTACTACGTTAACTAAAAAGCTTCTGCACAGCAAAAGAAACCATTAACCAAATGAAAAGAAAACCCACTGTATGGGAGGCCATATTTGCTAATGATACATCTTGTAAGGGGTTAATTTTCAAAATATATAATGGCCTTATACAACTCAACACTAGAAAGACAAATAATTCAATTTTAAAAATAATGGGCAAAGGACCTGAATAGACACTTCTCCAAAGAAGAAATACAGATATCAATAGACATGAAGTATGCTCAATAACACTAATCATCAGAGAGATGCAAATTAAAACCACAATGAGATATCACCTCACTCCTTTCAGAATGGATGTCATCAATAAACCAACCATCAACAGGTGCTGGTGAGGGTGTGAAGAAAGGGGAATCTGTGTGCACTGCTGGTGGGAATGCAGACTGGTGCAGCCACTATGGAAAACAGTATGGTGTTACCTCAAAAAATTAAAAATGGAACCGCCGTTTGACCCAGTGATCTCAATTCTGGAAAGTTATCCTAGGAACTCCGAAATAATAATCAAATAGAATATATGCACCTCTATATTCCTAGTAACATTATTTACAATAGCCAAGATCTAGAAACAGCCCAAGTACCCATCAGTAGATGGGTGAATAAAAAAGCTGTAGTACATTTACACAATGGAATACTACTCGGCTGTAAAAAAGAAGGAACTCTTACCTTTTGCCACACCATGGATGGACCTGGAGATTATTATGCGAAGTAAAATAAATCAGTCAGAGAAAGACGAATACCATATGATCTTACTTATATGGGGGATCTAGGGAGCAAAAGAAACTGATAAACAAATTAGAATCAGAGGCATGAATACATGGGACAGACTGACACCTGTCAGAGGAGAAGGGGCTTGGGGGGCCTTGGATGAAAGAAGGTGAAGAGATAAGCCACAGAATATATATGCATAACCCATGAACACAGACAACAGTGTGGTGATGGCGGGAGGCAATGGGGGGGAGGAGGGAGGTGGGCAAAGAATAGGGTAAATGGGAACAACTGTAATAGTGTCGACAATAAAAATAGAGTTAAAAAGTATATATAAGTAAGCAATTAATCTTAAACATTCAATTTACAAAGGCCTTTGAGGTCTTGGAACTTCGGTATTTTCAGTATTGTAGAAATTGTGTGTTTATGGGTAGTTATCTCTCCCATCAGTAAATTCCAAGGTATGTGGTATTTGCTTGTATAGATTGATGTCATTTCTAATATATAAATGACATTAGAAAAATAAACCATTATTTCAGTTATTTTCCAAAGGGTTCTAAGAATCCAAATATGCTCTGAATTCAGTATTTTTCAATTTGTCTCTCTCAATGAACCCATCCCTACTGCCCTTAGGCAGACTTGGGGAAAAAAAAGAAACTCTTAACACAATTAAATCAAAACATGCCATCCAAGTGATCAGCCAGACAAACAAACAATAAAACAAATATCAACCCATCCTCAAAACTAACATCACCTTTTAAAACAAACTTCCTTCTCTCAGCAGCGAGTTCCCTGGAGCAGATGCTCCAACAAATTGATGGATCTTGGCTATGAAATTAAAATGCCCAGAATCTGTTAAAACAAGATGGGAAACTGCTTCCAAAAAGGAGTATCTTCTATTTCACATGGAGTGGATGTACTGCACTCTACAGTGTACATCTATGGTTAGCAACACTGTGGTCTAGTGTATAGCTTTAGGGTTAGAAACCCGAGTCTATGGTTTGGCTCAGTCACTAGTACTTGGTTCTTAAAACATTTTTTGAAATTTAATAAATTATTGTGATACAGTCATGAGTTCATAAAATCATTCAGTGGCAAGAAATTTGAACCAAAACAATGGCACAGGGAAGAAAGAAAGAAGAAAGTTTTCATTTGGTAAACACAGTGTAAAGGACTTTTAACTAAGGGTCCCTTCAAGAGAGTGCCTGCTTGTGCGAGAGGCAACACTATATATAAGTCCCTTCCCATGAATTATTTTGTGCCCCGCCAGTGTGGCTCAGTGGCTGAGTGGCAACCCATGTACCAAGAGGTCGCCAGTTCTATTCCTGGTCAGGGCACATGCCCAGGTCGTGGGTCCGATCCTCAGTGGGGGCATGCAGGAGGCAGCCAATGAATGTTCTCTCTCATCGATGTTTCTCTCTCTCTCTGCCTCTCCCTTCCTCTCTCTCTAAAATTTAATTTAAAAAAAATTTTCTTTTTAAATCCCTTCCCACAAGAGCAGAGAAAGAGGGTAAAGCATTTAAGGGCAAAGGTGGTTGGCTGGCATATTTTCAGAAATTAGAGGATTTTAACACCTCTCAAATCTCTATTATGCGCAAGAGTTTGTGCAACAGCAAATTAGAAGTGTAAGAATTAACCTATAGAAATATTGTGCTATAATTAAGAATTTCGAACAACTACAAAGATGGAGAATTCTACGGAAGCAGTACATCATTGCACCTCCAAAACATCGTGGGTATGATATGGAACAACATAAGTAGTGATGGACAGTAGCTCAGCAAGTGGGAATCAACAGTTGATCCAGAGGTAGGAGACGGAGGAGGCGCAGAACCCAGATCAGAAGTCAGTCAGTCACCCTCGTTCCAGCCCCTTATCCGGACTTTTACACAGATCTTCTTAGAGGATTGGTCTATACATAAATATTACACAATTCAGTTTGAATAAACTCTAACAAATAGAACTGTGATCCAACTATGTTGAGATCCAAAGTACATCAGCAATTCTTTGTATTATATACCTGGTTATTTTAGTAAAATATATCTCTTTACCATGTCCTACTTTATGTGATATTTCCCCTCCTTTGTCAACTTTATTCTCTCTGGGTAATGAGGTAATTCATTGAATTAACTCATATCTACGTTTTTATGTGGTTGGGCAGGTTTCTTGTTTTGTTTTTTGGGGGGTGGGAATGGTCTTGTTTTATTTTTTGTCCTAAACATTGTGCTCAAGCTTTTTTTTTTTTTTTTTTGTAGAATAAACTGATGGATTCTTCAGATCACTTATTGCTTCCTATTTGCTTGACTTCTGACCGTCTGCATGTCTTTAACTCCCCCAAAGAGTCAAGGTAGGCAAAAGAGAGTAAGTCACAGAGTGCTGTATTTGGCTTACTTATTGGTAGTTTGGAAACTATACAGAAAAGTTAAGATTTTTTAATTTGGGGGGTTTTGTGTATTTTCATCATTAACATTGTATTTATTTTCTTCCCCTCCTGGGAGTAAAAGTGGGTTCAGACACTGATGGCCCAGTGCCTGGAGCGACACTCATGATTGGCTGTGGGTGTGTCTCTGCTATGCCATCTTCTGCTAATGTGTCAGCTCCCACCAGTGAGGGCTGAACTCGAAGAGCCTAAGGGGTACTTTGGTCTTAACCTCTCTAGGGAATCGTCATGACCTCTTTCGACTGATTTAAGAACCAGAACATAGTCAGCGGGGCTGGCGACAGAAAGGAGGCGTCTAGGACGGCCCAGGACAGAAGCCGGAGACGGCTCTTCCAGGCCCCTCTCGTGGAGGAATCCGTCCTGCCTCCACACCGCCATGGCCGTGCGAGCCGTCTTCACATCTCAAAAGTCTGTGCTTCCGAATGTGCACTTTCAGAATAAATTATGCAGATCTTTTCAACTGGAGCTCAGGCTACCAGACCCTCGGTAGTGGCATGGAACTTCCTGGTGGGGAAATGGGGCAGGAGGCAGGCACGTTGAGAAGGTGGTGAACTTTCTAGGCCCTGGTGAGTAGACACAGGATGAGGGCAGCTTTGATCCTCTAAAAAGTGCAGTGCTCTCAGATTCACACATAAATGAATATAAAAATGTCCCTCCAGAGACAAACACAAATGCACTGGGGATTGTCTCCCTTCTTGCAGTGGAGTGCCCAGGAGTTAGCAGTACCTTGCTGGCGAGGGCTCTCCGCTCGGTCACCCTCACCCTTTCAGGGAATGCTGGTCAAAAAATGTCACTTGGCCAATAAAACCATTTCCTAAAAGTGCTGCCATGGTTAGGTTTCTAAATCGAAACAAAACAATATACTTTTAAATATGACATGGGTGTCTTACCTGTGGTTTCTTATCTTTGCAGGTCGAACCATTACCGTTTTATTTTTCTTCTATCTAAACACAGATCTTGAAGTAAGTCATTAAAATGAAGAAGGTTCACTTTTAGGAGAGAGTTAGTGATGGTAGTTTTAGAGAGAAGGCCCCAATCTTCAGCTTCCTTTTACTCTTTCAAATATATCTTCAGAGGAAGCAATGGTTACACCTTTACTCTGGCTCAGCAACCGATCTCAAAGAACCGGGAAAGGAGACCAGGCCACATTGCCTGGTGCTCATTGTGGCATTGTGTGTTTTTGTGTGGTTGGGCACCTGTGTGTTTGTTCCTTTATATCTAATGAGCACCTATGGGGAGACATCATAAGTCAGTCAATATTTGTTCTTCCATGTTGTTTTTATTTTCTGTAATACAATTGTTTTTATCTTCATCGCTGAGAGTGTTGGCAGGTTATTTGTTAATGAGTAGCGGGATGGAGAGGGTGCCCCAAACTTTTCGGCACAGCCTGCCATTTTTTGTAGACCAAGCATTGAACAGATGGCTAGAGGCTTCCCAAAAATCTGGATCCAAGTCAATCACTCTTCAAGGAGCCTGGATAACCCTCACAAAGTCCGGTTACTTTAAGCCCAGCTTTTATTCTCCATCGTGCAGAGTAAATCCAGCTCCCAGTATGCTTTTGTCATTAACAAAAACTCCGAGGGTGGTTTCACAGGGATTTTTATGCATTGTTCTATGTTCTTTGTTTGATTTATAAACTGCTGAGGGGAAATGGGGTTGTAAACCTAATCCAGGTTTATGATATAAAAGGGCAGCACATTTTAGAAACACCTTGTGGTCTTACAAATAGAGTTAACTTTAAGCAATTTATTTAGTTAAATAACTGACTCAACTATGTATTAAATTGCTGCCAGTTGGAAATGATGGAGCTTGGCAGTTTTACTGTCAAATATAGTGGGTATAGGAAAATATGTGGGGACTGGAGACTTGCAAAAGAGTGAGCTGCTGTAGCATTTAGTGATGGAAAAATCATGTAATTCACCTTGACGACACTCAAAAGGAAAAATTTGAAAAGCAAGCTTCCACTATTAAACAGTTAATTATAGTGTGTTTATGTGTATGGAGCTTGATTGTTAATTGCTTACACTAAGTTGTTCTATGAACACAAGTGCTTGCTTAGATGCCTAGGTGCTTAGAGGCTGATCTGAGAGGTAAGCTGGTCTGTTTTGCAGGGTGTAAATTGATTGACATAAACTCGTAGTCTGGACCTCAGAAAAGAGGTTTGATTGACTGTCTTGAGCAAAAGATAAACTATGAGGAAAATCCACAACTTTAATAGTGAAATTAAAACTATAACATGTTCTACCTTACATGACTTTTGAAGAAGCATTTTCTTAGCCTTTTTATTCCTATCGGCCAGAAAAGGAAAGGAAAGGAGAAAAGAAATAAAATATAACAGATTCTGGATTATAAAACTTTATGAGTGCAGAGGCTTTGTGATTAGTTATGGAAAATAAAATCCCTGGGAAAAGATCAAGGGATGTGGAATTATTTGGGCTGCAGGAAAGAAGGCTGAAGACTCATATAAATGGTCTTCAAGCCTATGAAAAGCATATAAGAAACAGACAAGTAGCTGTTCTATTTGAACATGAACATGAAGCTTCATTGGTAAAAGTTGCAATAGAAATAATTTGGAATGGAAATAATAAGAATCAATAAAGTTTTGTTCTTAGTTTGTGTTGTTTTTTTTTAATTAGACACTAGGATTCTATAAATGACTCGGTGGCATTTTGTACAGGAAATAGACACATATTTCAAAGTTTGTATTAAAGATGCCTGTTGCCTTTGGTTATCAAACTTTGGATTTAATCAGAAGCACAGGCTTCACAAAAACTATTACTGTGATTTGTAATTGCTCAAATCATATTAATTAACTATAGCGTACAGTTTAGTTGTAGACTTACACATACCTAGAAGACAAGAAACAATGGCAAAAAGTAAACCCAATGTCAGGTAAGGTCATTCAGTCCTTTATGTTTAGTGAAAATTGGCTCAAAGTCACTACCTCATGTCCTTTGGAAGGTCCATGCCCTTCAAGACTTTTGAAAATTTCCCAAAGCTAAGGGCCCCATGGTTTCAAGTGTCCTTGAATTTAGAGTTCTAAATTTCACTTGGGTCTGAAATTCCAACTTAAAAAATGATTAAAAACTCAGTGCTACAAGGCACTGTGTACATAATGGATGTTCACATCAAACCAAATTACCCTCCTTTATGAAAATGACTTTGTAGGTACACTAGTGTTGTCAAACATTAAGTTCTTCTAAGCAGTAAGCCTCAATTGTACTGGGTAAGGATGGTCTGCAGAGAAGTTAGCCAGTTTCTGTAATCAACCTGAAAAAATATACCAAGTCAAGTCAAATAGCAAGTTGCATCATGCCTTTCTATGACTGCAGACTGCAGCTTGCAGAGAAGGGGGCATCTGATAGAATTCAGGGGAGTAATTAACTGAAGGACAGCGTGCAGTTTTGAAGTAAGCTGTGTCTGCTTCAAATCAGGAGTGGAGAACAGAGCCTTTTGTTCTTTTCTTCTGTGAATGTCAAGCTCAATGGTGCAAAAACTATTTTTTAAAAAGGGAGGTAGTTCAGCGTGATGGATTAAGCTAAGAGATAAGTATGATCTTAAAATGATATACTACCTCAAGGAAGTCATTTTTCCCCATTAATAATGAAAACAAATAAAGGGCTTTCCAACATCTCTTGTTTGTAATAGTCCCTGTTAATTTTGTTTTATCAAACTTGGAGCTTTTCACCATTATTCTTACCAGCTTTCTTTGAGTTAAAGTAAGGCTCTATAAAAAGAAATGAAATCATCTGTTCATTAACTTTTTACTTAGTAAACTTTTTTTTTTTTATTTTCTTCAACTACAACTCTCATAATTTTTCTAGTCACCATTCTTCTCATCTGTTTTCACATTCCTTAGTTTTCATGTCAGTCCCAAATGCCTCAACCCATCAGTTAAATTAGTTCTGTTTTTACAACAGCTCACAAAAGGGTTTACAGCTGAAACTCTTCCTCTAATCTAGCTCTTCTTGCTGCATGTACTATTTCTTTATTGACCTTAGCTTTGGAGAACTTTAAAAATAATACATATCAGCAAGGGTTGCATGCTTTCTAATCATATGTTTTCTCCTGCTAATCATTCAGCTACCTGATTAGAAACAGATGCAACCTATTTGAAACGTGAACCTAAGAGTGAACTGCTCATAATCGTTGCATTTTTTCTTTTTTTTTAGATATTCTAGGTCTATGCTGTGAAATGCCCTAGAAAGCTTTCAATAGCAAGCATTTAGATTCTATTTTGTACCTACAAGCTTTTTCCTACCAAATGACCTGTTCCCACCAATTCCAGCAGACAAACAAAATAAGCAACAACAAAGATTCAACCAACACTGAAAGTCACAACCTTTACAAGAAATCTGCAAACAAGAGTCTTAGAACTGTGATAATACCAATTTTAAAACAGACAAATCCCCTGTTCTCCAAGAGCTCATGATATATTGTAAGTAAACACATAAACAACTGTTTATCACCCAAAGCATAATATGCTAATTACTTAATTAAAGGACGTATGAAGTGTTATGTAAAAAGAGAGAAGAGAAAAAATACTTCTGCCTAAGGAGGATGAGGGAGGGCTTGGTAGGAAATACAATGTGCGTGTTGGACCTCGAGAGTAGAGATGGAACAAAGGTCTGGGCTTGAGCAGAGCGGCCGCAGCAACCACCAAGCAAATCTTCAAGGCTCCTGCCAGTAGGACCACTCCCGATTTGACAGGTAAGAGGGTAAATTGCCGACTTGAAATAGATTGATACTACATCGAGGTGATCCCTATCAATAGTGCAATGCCAACCAAAGGGACTTGAACTGAGCCATGCAACAGACTCCAAATGTGAATACACCCAAATGTTGGTTCGCTCAGACTGCCAACTGAACTGACATTGTCTTAAAAGACATTTTAAAAAGGAGTCCAGTGGACATCTGCAAATTAGAACTAAATCTATGGGGGCTTTTTAAAAATTATTAAGACTTTAATTTTTAGGGCAATTTTTGGTTCATGGCAACAATAAGGGGAAATTACAGAGATTTCCCCTCTGCCCCCTGCCTAGATACAAGCATGGCTGCTCCCACTGACAACATCCCCCACAAGAAGGGCACATTCGTTACAGTGATGAACTTACACACTGATACATCGTAATCACCCCAAATCCATAGTTCACAGTAGGAGGTTTTGTGTGTGTGTGTCGTTTTGTTTGTTTGTTTGTTTTTACTTTTATAAATATAACAAAATCAGGGCAGTCAGCATATTCTCCAAATCAAATCTGAGCTATACCAATATTTCCAACATCTAGTTTCTATCTGTGCTTATCAATAAAATACCAATGAGGTCACCAAAATTTGGACACCCATCTTAAGCTTTAGTAATTTGAGGCTTGTACAACTCTTAGATGATTTGGACAGTTTTCTGTTTAGCACAATTTTCATCAAGGATGAAACAAGGGCGGAGAGTCCCTAAGCTTAAACTCCTGGCTCATCAGTTATCTTCTTACCTTGTGACCAAATGGTTGGTTCAGGCAATTCGGAGTGGATGTAGAAGTGGCTGGGGGAATACCTTTGCAGAGGACTAGTTAGTAATAACAGACAGACGCCTCAAGATGTGCCGCTTCTTCACATAAATGCTTGTCAGGTTCCAGCTGCGTTCATCTCAACACGTGCTCTCTGCACACACGGCCCTTTCAGTGACCACGCGGAGCAGAGAGGCAGGGATCTGATGACTCAACGGCCCCCTTTTCCACCGCTTTGATCCACCACCGATTCTATTTAGTCATCTCTGCTCTGAAACTGAGTTCCTCTATAACCGAGGGCACACGATGGCTTGTTTTGGCACTAACTCCGTGGAGCTCAAACTCGGGGCTACAGAAGCAGAAAGATTTAAGAGCCTCTCACCTCACAAACTTGGGTTTCAGGCTGGGGCAGTGACAACCTGTCAGAAGCTCGTTGGTGGCACCCAAGCAAACCAAGCACATGGACAGCGGAAATGGCTAGAAAAATCCCCAGACCCTGGTTCTCTTGGTCATTAATTCCATTGATTATTTTGGTGTTTAAATACTGAGACAGGCCCTGGTGCCAACCCCAAATACAATGAGTCAACTCACATTTCCCGTGGCCTTTTAGAAAATTCAGATGGGCCGAAATCCTAAAACACAGCTGAGTTTTTTAGAAAAAAAAAGAAGAAGAAAAGAAAGAAGGAAAGGAAAAGGAAAGAAGCAGGGAGGAAAAGTGTTCCAAACAAACGAAATGTTGATCTGCCTTTTATTAATTTCATTTTTTATCTTCTTGTGTACAGCCGTCTGACAGCTGTGACATTCATGGGCAATGCATTTGAAAAAGAAGACATAAATATTCAGAGACATATTAGAATGCTGTTCAATGTAAGCACCTGTCTACTTAGTGCTGACAGAAAATCATTTACTTTGCTTTATGCATGTTCCCTCCAGAGACCACAGAGGTCCTATTTTATTTAAAGAGCTGGTCCCAATATCAGTGCTTGTTCTTGAAACTGCAGTGTATACAGCTAATTATATTTATTGAGGAAACAATTTTGTTTTATATTTTCAGTAATACTTAAACAATTGTGTCAATCCTGACCTCAGCAATGATTTCCCTGAGGATTCAGTGCACTGAAGTCTTCACACACGGCCTGATCCCAGTGTCCTTACACTATCCGTCCCCATGATCTCCTAGGGAAGTTTCTCAAGCATAACTTTCATAGAGAAGAGGGCACGGATGAAATTGCAGCATCTCTGTGGGTCTTTTGAAAAACATCACAGTCAATGAAATCCATGCTGGAGTGTGTTTATAATATGCACTTATTATTTATTATACGTTGGTTATTATCATCCTAAGTAAGATTAGTTTTCCATAAAGGCACAAGAATCAGGACTTGTAAGTCAGAGATATCAAATTTGGTGAATCTTTGTTTCTTCTCTACTCTGGCCAGATCAGGAAAGTAATGTAACATGACTGAAACAGGTGGCTACACACAGAGAAAAGGAAGAAATAAAGAAAGAGCAGCCTTTGTCAGGATGCGAAGGTTGCCGTGGGGACCTCAGAAGTTTGTTTGTTTGTTTGTTTTATCCTCACCCTAGGACATTTTTTCAGTTTTTGTTCAGATAGAGTGGGAGGGAGAGAGAGAGAGAGAGAGAGAGAGAGAGAGAAACATCAATGTGAAAGGGACACATCAAGTGGTTGCCACCCGCACAACCCAACCAGGGCTGGGGAGAAACTCTAACCGAGGTATGTGCCCTTAGCAGAAACCAAACCCAGGTCTCTATGGACCGCAGGCTGACGCTCTAACCGCTAAGCCAAACTGGCCAGGGCAGGAGGTGGTTTTGATGAGAGTTCTCAAAGTCTTCCTACTTGTTCCCAAGTGATTAAAATAGGTATGGTAAGGTTAAATTAATTACTCACCCAAAGTGTTACTTCCCTTCCTGTACTTGGTACAATGCCTCTCTTGAAGCCAATGGTTTGCAATGGGTTAATGCCCAACTACTGAGATGCCTCCTTTAGCTGCATCTCAGGTCAGAATTACAAATGTATGTACCATATTATCAGAGATATAATGAAACACAGACGAAAGTGAACGAAGCCTAATTTGGGGGCTCTGACATTTCTCTCCATTTTAATTTCACCTGACATGAGTGTGTAATGATGTTAGCTCGGCCTAACGAAGTGGTGGTGAGGGGGTGGGTTTGAGGTGTGGGGAAAGGCGACCAGGACCGGCGAAGACCTTGGAGCTCAAGCCTTCCAAACCCTTACAATGCTGCCACCTACAGGCCGAAACTTTCGAGGAGGATTCCATTAATACTGTGTTTTCCTATCCTTAACAATGAAAAACATACAAAATCGTGATAAAAGACCCGAGCCCCAAACTCAGAACCCTGCAAAGAGTTAAATCACCAGGTGAGTTGAAAGAACAGGGCCTTTGGCTTTCGATGCTGTTACATAATTTAATTAGGATCATCACACAGCAACTGAAGCTGTCCAGAGGAATTACCAGCCACAAGTTCAGATCACATGTGAATCCGTTTGCTCAATTAAAGCTAAGCAATTTTTAAGCCCCCCCCCTTTGCAGTATATGCAAAGAGCAATGAAGCGTGGCCTCCATATTTTTCACATTAAAATTATTACATAAAGGCTGTAGCATTTGAAATGCTTATGGGAAATCAAAATGTTACACTCTGACCTTGGGCATTTCAGTTTCGTCATTTTTAAAGCTATTGTTGCCATGCTCTTTGTTCTAAGAAAACGACTGTGGTTAGTTGTAATAGCTGAATGAATAATTACTGGGGGAAGAGAAGAAATGGGTAATAGCGCTGAAATGATTCTTGAGCCTGCATACTACCAAACCGAGTTTTAATTCTGTTTTGAAGTTCCAGCATCGTGGCTAAAAGCATTATCCTGCTTCCCACTTCCCCGTTGTACCTCTGGGTAGAAGCGACTGCTTCCCTGCTCAGTAGACTACCCGTCTACTTACTTTCATGTCAGGAAAACTCTGCTAAAAACTTGCATTGGGGAGTGGGGGTGGGGCTTCTGGAGGAGTCTGAACCCAGGTTGATCTATATTTTACGGTGTGAGCACATGCAGTATGAAGCATAATAGGCTAATAATGTTCAGTATCAAGCTTTGTTCTAAAGTCTTAAACTTCCTTTAGACTTTAAGCTTGCTTTCTCGTGGAGCACATCAGCAGACAGAAAAGTTGACAATACTTCCTAGTGTTCCCTGTGCTTTAAACTTAGATACAAAATTATACTTTCAGTCATTTTAAATTAGAGCTTAGGATTATATTTGTTATTTGCATTTATGAAAATGACTAATTTCAAATCAAGCTACTTTTAATTTTCTAGACAAATGGAAGTTTCAAGCTAATTTTTATATGTTTACTTGGGAGAATAAGTATTACTCTTCATAAAAGATCATTCGAATAAGAAAGACAAAAGAGGAAAATGTAAAGAACTAAGCCAGTGTTCGGGAGACCCTGACATTCTGTTGATGATCTTGGCAACTTGGAGTAGCTTTATTTGTTTGCTTGTTTCTTTCAAAATCCCTGGAATTTCCAGATGTATTGCTTAAGACAATTGAAACTACAACAGAAAAAAACCCTCCAGTGGGTACTGTGGAAAATTCTTCACTAAGTCATAGATCAAAGGAAATAGGCAAAACTTATTTCTCAGTATTACAGCTTACTTATTATTTACAGTAGAAAAAACAATCTTCTGGATTTTAAGGGCACACATAAACAGTATCTGAGTCACATATTGTTTATTCATTTCTTAGCTGAGAGGTACACAAAATGCAAAAATGAGGCCATCTTTACCTTCAAAATATCTGAAAAGGTTAATTCTTTCTACTTTTGCAACCAGATAGTTGCAGGATTAACAACTCCTTTAAACACTAGTTGGATTTAGCTATAATAAGAATATAAATACAATGAGACATTCCTAAGGGAAATACAATTTTTTAAAAATTTCCATATTTGCTACAATAAATGTTATGCCTAGAAATTTTATAGCTAACAGAAACACAGAAAATACTATACCCAGAGCTAGAAAACTGTTCCAGTACAAAGCCAGTCTGATATATTACCTCCCAAATACACAGCATATCTCTGGTAAAGTTGTAAATTATGGTTGCAAATGAGGCCACAAACAAAATTTTGCTCAAGGCATGAATCATAAATTCAAACAATAATCATCTCCTACGCGAGGCACAACTACTTTGTTTACTTCTTAGACACTGTTTCCTTAACATGAAGATGAAAGTAGGTCAAGGAAATTTAGCATCTTTTTCTTGTGAAGCATGCTGATATTGGGTGCACTGCCTTCTTTACAATTGCATAAGCCTTTGAAATATTAAAATATCCGTTTCCACAATTCCGAGTCCGTGTGCATGTCGACATTTTACCTCATGGTGACATCGTATTATTAAAACTACAGATGTTCACTGAAGAAAAGTAAGCAATCCCCAAAGGTAACCTGCTATGTGGAAATCTGATTTTTTATATTGAAATTAAAAGGATGTTTAGCTCATGGTCAATGGTACTTTTAATCTACTTAGTAGACATAATTGCTATTGCTTGAACATATCTGAGGGGTCAAACGTTGTTCTCTTTTTACATTTTAGAATTTCTAAAAGCCCAACACCACTTAAAAACCCTTTTAAGCATAAAGCTTAAGAAGGCAGACCTTTAATTAAACCTATTCAAATCATAGAAAGAATCATGGGCTTAAATCATTTAAATGACAGTTCTAACAATTATCTTAGAAGAACATACAATTATAAAGTATTGTTTGGAATGCAGATTTTGAGCATTAGCATAATGATTTTTATTTATGGGCAATAAGAATGCAGCACACTTCCTTGTCTATAAGGTCCTTAGCTGTCACAAACTCACAAATTTCCTATTCTTTCAGCAATAACTATCAATAACAAAACAATGATCACATTGATTAAGTGTTAACAATATATTTGGAAACGTGCTATATTCTTTATATGGATTATCCCATTCGATTTTTACAATAACTTCAAAACAGGGATGATGTTTGTATCTGTCTTATAGATTATGAAACAGAGGCAAAGAGACAAAAAGAAAGAGTCTTGTTGACGTTACCCTGAGACAGGCCCTGGGCATTCAGAGATGGACTAAAGGACAATCTGTTTCCTGAAGAAACCAATAATCCATTCATTAAAACTTTCTATCAGTGTATAAACCTAGAGGGACACATAAATTTGATTCATTCTAAATCTATCCAATTAAAATCAGACAATTTATGGGTACTCATATGGAACTAATAAGCTGACACAATGATCTACATAATACAATCATTCAAAAAGTATTTATTGAATACCTAGTGTGTTTATTATTAAATGACTAATTCACTCTCTACTAGGTGGTGTGAATTCAGTGGTTAGCAAAATGGAGGTATCTCTGCTCTCAAGGAGCTCTTACGGTAGAGGAAAAATCATTTTTTTAAATCTGCAAATAAAATGCAAAATCACACTGCATAGAGAATAATGAAATTTGGGCAAGTGGTCAGAAGCTGTCTTTAAATACATTCCATTTGATCTGAGACCCTAATAAAATTTAGGCATTATCACACCAAGACATGTAATGGGCACCCTATGCATTAAGAAATGTATGTGCAAAGGGTCTGGGGCTGATGAAACCTACATATAAGTGCACAAGAGACCGGAGTGTGGTAAGTCCAAGGGCACAAAATGAAGGCTTTTTGTTTTCACATCCACCCCTTCCTCCTTAATCATCTCCATCTCAGTCACTGTCGTCACTTCCATCTAACTGTCCAAGCTGAAAGGGTAAGAGTTGTATTCCATTTCTCTTGGCCCTTACATCTTACATCCAGTCAACTAACAATTCCGGTTGGCTTGGACACGTTATTCTTAATCTACCCACTCTTTTTCATTCGTCATCCTGGTCCAGTTTCGAATCTTCTCTTGTCCGGACCACCGCTAAAGCTTCCTGACTGGGCTGTCTGCTTCCACTCAGCCACGTCCAATTTCACCTTCGCACAGCTCCTGAGCCATCTTTTAAAATGGAAAGCAGTTTACAGAACTACCCTACATAAAACCCTCCAGTAGCTTTCCTTTGCTCTTCCTTTTGGTATCCATATGACGTACTTTTTCTTTTTTTTGTTTTTTTGTTTTTTTTATCCTCACCCGAGGACATTTTTCCTTTTTTTGTTCAGGTAGAGTGGGAGGGAGAGAGAGGAACAGAGAGAGAGAGAGAAACATCGATGTGAAGGGACACATCGAGTGGCCGCCACCCGCACAAGCGACCAGGGCCGGGGACAAACTGCAACTGAGGTACGCGCCCTTAGCGGGAACCGAACCCGGGTCTCTCAGGACCGCAGGCTGACACTCTAACTGCTGCAGCCAGGGCGACGTACTTTTTCTTGTCTCTCAGATTTTCACTTCAATGCCATCATCTAAAAGAGGCCTTCCCTCATGGCTTGATCTAAGATGAGACCCGCTCTGGTACCTCCTGTTTATTCTTTCTAACTTTCTGTTTATGGCTTATCTCATCTCCCGAAACATGTACTTTTTGGGGAAGAATCTTGTCTATCTTAGATAGATACTGTGTCTCCATCACTGAGCTATGCACCTAGCACAGAGCAGACACTCAATTAAGTTGAAAGGGTTGGAGAAGTCTCCAGAGGTCAAACTATCCATGGACCTTTGGTCTACAGCAAAAAGTTGGAATTTTTATTCCAAATTTAATGGGAAGTTTTCGGAGCATTCTAAGCAGGGGGACAAACATTATGCTGGTTATTGCTGTGTAGAGAATAGACTGAAGAGCAAAAGTAGAAGAAAGAGATAGATTATGAGGCCAATTCAGAGAGAGATGGTGTTAGTTTGGCCTAGAAGGGCAGTATTAGAGACGGAGGAGAAATGGCTGAGTTTGTGATATAATTTCAACTTGCTAGTGAATTTGGAAAAGAGAAGAAATTAAAAAAAATTTTTACACAATTAATTATGTACTTATTTGCTTATTTGTTTGCATGAGATGACAGGAAGAGAGGAGACAGAGGATGGACCTGGAGGTAGAATCATGAAGTCGAATTGGATTCATTTAATCGCCCCGAGGCAGACTGAATTTTCTGGCAACACATTTGGGTTTGTTTCAGGTCCGGATTTCTTCTCAGAGGGGCAATTTAAGGAAAGGTCCTTTTATGAACAGAAACAAATCTCCTTAGCAGACACCCTGCCTTGATTAGATGGCAGCACCACGAGGCACAAACAGCAGCCCATGAAGAAGGATGAACATTTAGCTCTTTGGTTTTTTATGCCGATTTCCCACAGAAGCCAGGAACAGTGTTGTCAAAGAAGCTCCAGCCCTAAATGTACTATATGGAAGAACTCACGGATCAGTAAGGCGTTTCACTGCATTTGATTGAAAGATGATGCTGCTGGAGGTCTTTAATCTTGCATTCCCGTTTGATAATCCCGCCGTGCATTCTGTGGACATAGGGGGTGTGAGAGTGGGGGTACTGAGGCCACTGCACGCAGGAGGCCTGCGGATATGAACCAGGACGGCAGCGCTGCAGGAGGAAGCCTCCGTAGGAGTCCAGGGAATGGCAGAGGTTGCAGGAGCAGTGGCTAAAGGGTCATGACAATCGGATAAAGGAGCGTAGCAGACTAGAAAGTACCTGGGAAATCTCATGGTCCTAAGACAAAACGAAATATTGCTTTCAGGAGGTTTTCTAGTCAACTTGGAGATGGATATTCCAGTAGACACCAAATTATTAAGAAATTAAACATCACTTTTCAGTGGTATTTGATCTAGGTGATAAGGTTGCCACTGTATTCATCTTCATGTTCCTATTAGTATTGTCTCTGAAACAAGAATGTGTTGGGCTCTGGTGTAATTCTAAATTTGTTAACCTCTAGTGAACACAGATTTAGAATGCGTGGCAAAGATTAAGAATGCAATCAAAAGTAGGTAAATGACAACAAAGACATTTTGGATATAAATTGTTCTTAACATTCTTGCAGAACAAAAATGTAATAACCATTGGTTGGCAACATCTAAAGAAAAAAAGAACTATAGTCAATATTCTACTTGACATAGATGATTATGAGAATTGAATGATTAATATTTTCAATTATAATTTTAATGTTGCAAAAAGGGAGGGGAGACAATACTAATATTAATATGATTGCTGTGAACATAACTGAATTTCAGTAATAACCTAATACATAACTAAATAAAACATGGTCAAAGAAAAGTATGCATTAATATAAGATCAACAAAATAAACTGGAGATTTTATTTACAACATTCTTATATTATTAATTGAGAAATGTGTGCCAGGGACGTCCACTCCCTGCCCCCCACTCCCCCTCCCCCCCAGCTAGGGATGGTTTGAAATGCCTGAGTTCAGTCATAAAATAGCACAAACAGGAGTCTCTCCCCTTCAATGTCCCATTTGGGATTCGAAGTCTCCTGGTGCACAAATAAAGATATTCCCCGAGGGTCCAAAGATGAGACAAGCATACCTTCAGCCCCAAACACAATCATGTGCCACTTAAAGACAAAGATATGTTTTGAGAAATTAATCAGTTAAGGTGATTTTGTCATTGTGCAAACACCACTGTGTGAGGATACACGAACCTAGATGGGCTAGTCTACAACACACCTAGGCAGTCTGGTCTGGCCTATTGCTCCTAGTGTAGTAGTCTGTACAGCATATTACTGTACGAAACAACACAAGATTAAATCAAGCACAGAGAAAATGATGCCATCAAGACATGTGATGAACACGAGATGAAGGAGGCTGCTACTGGAGTCGCACAGTATACTGTTTTACAGCAAACTTTTAAAAATTAAATGTATTGGATCTTGAGCAAACATTTTTTTTAATAAGTAGGAAGGGTACACACCAAAATAACACTTTAAAAAAGTATACTCTAGTAAATACATGAACTGGTAACATGGTCATTTCCTATTGTTGATGAGAACGACGCACTGTGTACAGTTGAACGTGCCCCACTTTCATACAGCTGGGGGTGCAGTGGGTTTGTGTCCACCAGCGTCACCACGAACATGTGAGTAACGACTTGGGCTATGCTGTTCCGGTGGCTATGGTGTCATTGGCGATAGAAATTCTTCAGCTCATTGTAATCTTACGGGACCACCATCCTATATGTGGTCCATCATTGACTGAAGCATCGTTAGGCCATGCGTGGCCAGGTTGTAAGAAGTGGACAATATGCTGGTAGAAGGAATCCTCACTTGGCTTCTATCTTAGGGCAGGTTCTGATTCTCTGGTCTGTGCAGCGCCTGGGTGCTCGAGAGTTCAGCCTCACAACAGTTCTCCAGGCAACCGGTCGCTGCACCTCTGCCCACAGGCTGCCTCGTGGACAACTAGGGACGGGGACACGCGCCCAAACCTTCCCCCGCTCTCCTTACTCTTTTTTGAGCATCCTCTCTTTATGTGCACTTCTCTTTTTTGTTCTTCATTCTACTTCTTTTCTGTTTTTTTTTTTTATCCTCACCCGAAGACATTTTTCCATTTTTTGTTCAGGTAGAGTGGGAGGGAAAAAGAGGAACAGAGAGAGAGAGAGAAACATCGATGTAAAAGGGACACATCGAGTGGCTGGCTGCCACCCTCACGACCGACCATGGCGGGGGACAAACTGCAACCGAGGTACGCGCCCTTAGTGGGAACCAAACCCGGGTCTCTCAGGACCACAGGCCAACGCTCTAGCCGCTGAGCCAAACCGGCCAGGGCCATTCTACTTCTTTTCTTCCCATAGGACTTATCCCATCAGAAAGAGACTGTCCGCAAGGACCTCAGCACTGAGCAACACGTCATGTATTTACCTTCCCTGACGTAGGAGCCAAATCCCCAGTACACGAACTCCCTTCGCAAAGGAAAGAGGGAGTGCTTCTACTCCTCACGGGGTCTAGACATCTTTACAATGGGCAAGAGGCTTGTAAATATAAACATTAAATAGTAAACATACACACAGAAGGAGATGGGTTTTCCTACCTGACTGCGAACGCTGGTATTTAAGCAATTCCTGTCTGTCAAGTGACTTCCCAAATCTTTAGATCCTGCCTCCTTTATTCTCTGTAAAACGGACCCAAAACAATCCCCTTGATGACAGTGATGCTTTGAAGCATCAAGAGATCCTCCAAATGCTATCCTTCCAGCCCACAGCAAAGTGCTATTTTTTTTTTAACCCAAGACCAAAGGAAATTAAAAATAGTCTCTACCAGTACTCACCTGACTCAGTTTTGATATGGAAAAATTAGTAAGTGGAGTAGAGTGTTCTGGGATATACAGTTAGTACCCTTAAATCTCTCACGAAAAGGGACACCATTTCTAAAAATGTATTCTCTGCAAAAAAATATAAAAAGTGGTTCTTTTCCCCCCACTCCAGGTAAATGTATATATTTATATATAGTGAAGCCATTTAGGTGAATGATAAAGCTGGAAATGGTGATACATCTGCATAATTGAAGAAGAGCCAGCACAGTTGAAAAGCCCAGCAGATCCTGCTAATAGAGGTGACGCCATCTATCCATTAGAATATGTTTGTAAAGGTACTGCCAGAACCTGTTAGTGTGAAAGCAGGCGACTTTGAACTAGATTATACTATGATTTAGACCCCATTCATATTAAAAATAGCACTCTATGGGCTTTGAAAATTTGTTCTAAATTCACACTTCAAGACTGACTGAGAACTCATCTGCTACGCTTCAGTCTGGGGCAAATATTTTATAGGCGAGTTGTAAACCCTAAATATGGGGAGCAGTGATGAAAAGTACAAGCCCCCCCAATGGTAATAATACATTCAATAAATCTTTTCTTTCTACTTTGACCAAGCTACACGTGAAAAATGTAAGCATATAAATTCATTCCATGTGCAAATAGAATGGGGGGAATAAAAACCAGTAGGAAATGAGCATCAGGAACTGCAGCCTCAAGCACACAGGTGTGGCGAGCGTATCGAGGGCTGTTTCTCTGCTTCCCGTAATGTCCTTCATGTGTGCCATCGAGCTCTGCTGATGTCAGATGCTCTGCTCGATATCCCTGTGAACCAGTCCTATCAACTGCGTTAGTACTACTTCTATGTTACAGATGAGACACGGAGGGAAAGAATGCCACACGCCTGGTCAAAGCGGGTAAGGAAGATTCCATACTCCTTGTGTGTGGCTGCCTGTACATTTGGGATTCACAGTCACAATGTAGCCAAAAGCCAGCAGACTGCCCAAAAGTTGTCTTCTGGACTGAAGAGAAAACACTAACACAAACAAAATATCATTCAAGCAACCTCATACATACACACACACACATATACTATTGTCAAATATATATATATATATATATATATATATATATATATATATATTTTTTTTTTTTTTTTTTAACATCCATCCATAATGAGTCCATGTGGTGTTCCTCCCTTTACCTCTCACTAATGTTCTCCCACACTGTGTCGAGGACCGTGCCCACCTGTGTGAACTGGTTGGCAAAGCCACACAGACACTGATAGCAAAGACATATGTAACTTATATAAGCCTAGGAAGACAATCCTCTGTGTCCTTGTGCCTCTTTCAAGATAGTCGTCTCGTACACCAGAAGTCAATAAAAAGAATGGGACAATCACCAAGTAATGAGTACTGATTGACCAACCAAGAATGAAGTAGAGAAAGGACCACAAAAGAACTGGAAGAAACATTATTCCATGAAAAACCTTTGCTAAAATCTTAGTGGCAGGATACCATTTGCTTTAAGAGTCGTCAAGAAGTATCAAGCACTCTTGTTCTGGAGAAGGATAAAATCCCATTGAGAACAAAATAGACACAAAATGGTCCCAAGCAATAAAATTAAGAATGAAGAAAAGAGTAAATAGTGAATTGTCATAATGTGACAGCAAAATTGACAGAGTGAGGCTTTGTGGTCAGAGGACCAGGGCTCCATCATCACTCAGACACCAGCGACCTCAGGAAACTCCTTACATTCAGATTCTCATTTTCTTCACAGGCAAATGAGAACAATGCTACAATCTTTATCACAGATGTTTGTTGAAAGTGTTGTTAGCTATTATTACTCACAATGAGCTCAAGTGGAAACCTCGCCAGGGCAACCTTTTGACTAAGGTGTCAAGTCTGGATTCTGATTATTTATCTTAAAGATGTTTTTCTATCTATGTATCCTATCACCAGAGAATCCAAGAAATCCAAAGATAGTGACTAGATGGAGAAATCTTAAGAAACTTTAAAATGGATTTGAGTAACTGAAAAATAATTTATGAAATCGAGGAAATTAAGACATAAGGAAAATAGTTACTTACCCAGATTTCTAAAATACTTCCAAATGTATAGAACTGTTTTAACCAAGAGGTCATTGTAACTCTTTTTTTTAAATATGTTTTTATTGATTTTTGAGAGAGAGGGGAAGGGAAAGAGAGAGAGCGGTAGAAACATCGATGAGAGGGTAACATCCATCAGATGCCTCCTGCACGCCCCCTACTGGGGATCAAGCCCACAACCCGGGCATGTGCCCTGACTGGGAATCTAACTGGTGACCTCTTGATGCAGGGGACGATACTCAACCAAACTGAACCACACCAGCTGGGTATTCTAATTCTTAATAACCCATAGTAGCTGTAGAGACTCTATCTGTAGAAGTAGTTTTAAGGCAAAACTGGACAGCCTGTCTTGTACTGCAACAATCAACAATGTTTATTGAATCTATATGCCTTCCCAATGTTGTGATATTACCAAGTGCTCTAAATTTCACACTTAACACAAAGCACATGGTGTTTTGTTTTGTTTTGTTTTCTTGTACTCGTCCAATTTAACTGATCCTCATGCCTCCTAACAGCCTGAGGTCTGGAGGCCTGGTTTCTACAAGAACTCATATCTGCTGACTCTATTGTCTCCCTGGTTTCTGCAGTAGCAACATTTATATTTTCCTTACTAAAACTTCCCCACCAAATAACATCACCTCATACAGCATAGACCCTCTGAGTCTTCCAAATGCTTGACATCGCGTCTACACGCACCTGTTCTCAATAGACAGTGTCCATTTATTTGCTTTGCACTGAGCTTCTCGCTAGACCAGAGATTCCCCTTCTCTTTATGACCCGTTTCTTCAGAACTTTCTGTTGACACTAAGGTTTCCAGGAGAGTCTAATTATTGAATCCCTGGGTACTTTTAGTTGTACCTGGGTTTTTTTTTCTCTACAGAGTGGTAAGAATTTGGCTGAGAGGATAGAAGACTGAGTAAATATTGAGTTTCTAAAAGAGCAGCTCAGCATGGCATTTCCCCCAAAGTGCAACAGAGTACATTCTATAAAAGGAAACGTAGACACAATCAAGCACCTTTTACTTTTATAATTTGATGCTCTCACATATCTGTTCCTAGGATTTCTCCCTCTAGTACTGATGCTTCAGGAAAACTGAATAATGAATGGGAGGAGCTGGGGTAGGGATAGCTGGGAAGAAAGTGTCAAGAACCCTATAACAGGAAATGAAATAAAATACCCTGTGCAGTCTATATTGAATACAGATGTACACAAGGCACTGACTCTATCCTGTACAGTTGCCAAGAATACACCAACGACATATGGCCTCGTCGGAGGATGGAGAGCTGTGATAGGCTAATCTGATAAGCATTCTTTTACTATTGGAAACAGGCATACAGTGCACTCTTGTGCTGAGTCTACCTGATACCTCGGCAGTTAATGAGTACCCACTGTGGGCAGGGAACTGGGCTGGGGACTGGAATCACATTTCTCCTATTTGCCCACTGATCCTACCCATGCCCACAACCATGGGTAAGCTCTCATGAACTCTCAGCTGGACTCTTAAAATCATTTTCTAATTGATCTCTCCCCTCCCAAACCAGCTTTCACACCATTGTGGGATTTATTTTTCTAAACTATAGCTTTGATCATTTCACTCGTCTGATCAAAAGCCTTCAGTGGCTCTCTACTGTATATGCAATTAAGTCCAAAGGTCTCAGCTTAGCATTTAAGACACTTTACAAAATGGTCCTTTTCTGCTTACCTTTCCCCTCTGCTCTCTCTAGTCGGGCTTCTAGGCTAATCCCACAAAGTCAGCAATTCTCTACTCTCTCCAAGTGTGAAATGGCCAGGGAATCAATGCTTCCTGGGAGTTTTTTCCAGGCTCGGGGACTTAGGGGGTGCAGAATTATCCCTATTGGAAGGAAGGTTAGTGATGGCCAACAAACTGTGTGGGAATGGATCCATGATGAAGCAGGAAGGGTCTTCCAACCTGCACACAGCAGACAGTTACGTGCTTCACACACATCAATCAACCAGGTAGTTCCCTGGGAACAATGCTCAAAAGAACAGAGCCAAGCCCATGCAAGGCTAGTGATCGCTGCTGTTTGCTTGTGCGGATATGATGGTGACGGCCATCACACCCAACTTTCCTTTGTGTCCTCCCTTCCACCAGCTCGAGTACTGACTTCACTTTTCTCCTCCCTGACGTGGAGAGTATTCTTCTCCATTTTTACATATCAGCTCCATGTTAGATAAAAGACACCTGTTACTCCAAATACTGTCACCACATTCTAACTAGCATTCTGCATGTTTTTGTGCCTTAAACGTATAGGAAAGAGGAACACTGAACTACCAAGAGGTAGGGATCTGACAAGGGGATTGGGGACTGAGTATATGGATGGTATCTATGGCACAATCACCAACACCTCTTCCTGAGAAGAGGAACAAGGCAATTATGTTTGCAATCTCCACTTCTATTCAAAACTGCGTTAGCATTCTGGCTAGTGCAAAAAGGCAAAAACAAAGCAACAAAAAGTTTATAAGAACTGGAATCTCATTTTTCACAGATGACAGAAGTGTGGCTGAATAATCTATATATACACTCTTAGAATAAACAAAGTTAGCAAGGTCACCAGATATGAGAGTAATATACAAGAATTAATTACATATCAGCAAAACCAATTAAAAATAAAATTTCGAAAATACCAATTATAATAGCCATCAAAATTATTAAAAACCTAGGCGTGTATCTAACAAAGGATCATACAAATCCTCTACATAGAAAACTGTAAAGCATTAGTAAGACCTCAACAATGGCAGAATATATAATCTTAGTAGATTGGAGGACTCAGTGTTCTAAAAACCGTAATTCTCTTCAAATTGATCTATAAAGCAAAATGAATCCCATCAGAAAAGGTAGTTGTTGTTGGTTTTGTTTTATTGTTGTTGTTTGGGAGTACATGGTATGCATGTGTGTAGAAATTACCAGATGAATTCTAAAATATATATAAACCTACAAAAGGACAAACATGGCGAAGACCACTTTGAAGATGAAAAACCAAGCTGAAGGATTTATACAACTAGATATGTAACTTTACTGTAAAGGTACAGTATTTAAGATAGTATGGTACTGACACAGGTATAACCAGACCTATGCACATATGGACACCTGCTTTATTGCAAAGAGGGCTTTGCCGTGTGGTGAGAGAAAGCAAGGTCTTTGGAGTCAAGTGGAAATCTATATGAAGAAAATTAATCTTGACCTCCACATCTCACATCATACATTAAAATTAATTCCAGGTAGACTATAATTCTAACAGTGAAAGGAAAATCAATTAAGCTTCTAGGAGATTACATAGAAAATATTTTCATTAGCTTGGAATAAGGCAAAAATGTCTCAAACAAGACACCAAAAAATACTACCATAAAGGAAATGATGGATGAATCGAAAGACATTAAAATTAGAACATTCTTTTCATCAGAGACACCTTCGAGAGAGAAAACAAGCCACAGAGTGGCAGAAAATATTCACAATACATTTGAATAACAAAGGACTCAACATCCAGAATAAGTGAACAATGCCTATAAATCAATTTCTAAAAAAGCAGATAACCCTACAGAAGAACAGAAAAAGGATTTGAATAGGCACTTTGTAGGAGGATACCCAAATAGAAAATGATCATGCACAAAGGTGCTCATCCTCACTGATAATTGGGGAGATGGACAGCAACGCCACTTTCACGACAAACACCCATCCTAAAAGGCTACATTTAGAAAGCCTGAAGGTACCAAGTGTTGATAAGGACGTGGAACAACTGTAACTCTTATACACTGCTTGTGGTGATATAAATTGGTAGCATTGATTTAGGAAACTGTTTAACATCATCTACTAAAGCTGAATATATACAAACCCTAAGGTTCACCCAAAAGAAATGCACATATTTGTACATCATAAGACACGTACAGGCAGCTCCTCAAAACGTTTCGCTGATATTTCTAACAGCAGTCTCCAAAGGGGGAAACAACCCAAAAGCCCGTAGATGACTGGAAGAACAAACTGAGGTATATCCATACAATAGTAATATTACTTGCCTGTAAAAAGGAATAAAGCACTAATACTAATACATAAACCTTGAACATATTATGCTCAGTGAGAGAAGCCAGACACCAAGGTCACATATTGCATGACAGTTTTATGTAATATATCTAGATAGGCAAGTCCATGAAGACAGAAAATAGATTGTAAGTTACTAGGGAATGGGGAAGAGGAATTTGGGAGTGATTACTTAATGAGTTCAGGGTGTACTGTACCGCATTGGGAATACCCCAAATGCTACTAAATTGTATACTTTCAAATGAATTTTATTTGATTTCAACTTACTTTTTTTTTTATCCTCACCCAAGGACTTTTTTTTTTTTTTTTTTTTTTTTGATATTTTGTTCAGATAGAGTGGAAGGGAGGGAGAGAGAGAGAGAAATATCGATGTGAAAGGGACACATCGAGTGGCTGCCACCCACACGACCAACCAGGGCCGGGGACAAACTGTAACTGAGGTTCCTGCCCTTAGCGGGAACCCGGTTCTCCGGACCTCAGGCCGACGCTCTAACCGCTGAGCCAAACCGGCCAGGGCTCACCATACCTTTTCAAAAGCCATTAAAAATGGCCCGTTTTGTCCTTGTTTTCATATTCTCCAGAAACTGTATCCCTAATCTATGGCAGTCCCCACTCTACGGGGAACTGGCGTGAATTCCAGTGACCACGGTGAAGTTCAATTAACACCAGTCACCCAACAAAACGGCTCAAATTTCAGTGACCACAGTCTATTAACTGTGAGTAATTGCATGAAGCACGAACTTCACAACTAGCTCTTCAGTCCATAAATCTAAGTAAACAGCGGATGTGCGTCCCGATCAACGACGGACCGCGTGGCTGCCAGCCTGCGGGTGACCGGCCGCCGCCCCGGCCGCAGACCCGGCCAGAGCGCGGAGCTGCGTGAAGCGCTGCCTCCCGGTCTCCCAGGGCTGAGCCCCACGGCGTTTTATACAAACGGATCGCTGAGAGAGGCAATTGGCCAAGAACGATGAAAACAATGCGGCAAAGAAATGAGCTCTAACGTCAGAAGTGGAACTCCAGTCCGATGTAAATAGCGCGGTGGAGAACTTGCTGCCCGTGGGACTGTGGACGAAGCACCAGCGGAGAAGCGCGGGACCCGCAGCCAGAGGACTCAGCGAAGGGGAACTTACCGAGTTACGCCAGCAAAGTGGTTTTGACAAAAAAGATGAAGATGTCCCGGAGGAGGTGACGCCGGCAAACAACTTCAACATTCAAGAAGCTCTCGGAGAGAGTTTGCAACACGGAAAGCAAGAGGGAAAATGTTGGAAGCGAATTGAAGTGTAGGACAGTGTGCCATTGCGTAGGAAAACGTTCGCTTCCTGACCATCACTTACAGGCAAGAAGAGGACAACTACAAGTTGAAACTTCTATTGATAGGGTTTTTACAAAGAGAATCATCTACATGAACTCTCAATATTTCTCGTGTTTTTTATGACAGCCTATTAACTGTATTTTTCATTTCCCTACCTATGTATAACTAACAGCAAGAGAGTGTTTATTCTTTGGACACAATTTTTTAAAAGTCGCTGCCTAGTTGTGATTTCTCCCATGGATTACTCAGATCACTTTGCTGGTTTCAGCTTGCACAGCCGTTTATATGATTCCTCCCTGCTGTGCAAAGTTGTAACAACCTATACTCTATTTTTTATACTCCACATTCCAGGCAGAAACTCACTATTACCAGCAATTTAAAATATTTGTATACTTCCTAACAATGTCACTGTCACATAATATTGGCTTGAAAATATTTATTTCCACCACTCCCTCCCCACCCAATGACTGATCACATTTCCTTACCCTATAATTCCTTCCCCTCTCAATATTAAATTCATCTTCATTCATGAAGACAATTTCTGATTGCCTGCTCTCTGAATAAAGGTGATCCCTCCCTTCCTCTTTTGAAACCTCCACCTACTATAACAATAATAATTTAAAAATACTCCTATCGCCCTGGCCAGTTTAGCTTAGTGGTTGGAGTATTGGCCTTTGGATGAATGAGTCTCAGGTTCGACTCCGGTCAGGGGCACGTACCTCAGTTGCAGTTCCTCCCAGCCTGGTCGAAGTTGTGCAGGAGGCAGCCAGTCGATGTGTCTCTGTCACGTCAATGTTTCTTTCTTTCTCTCTCTCTCTCTTCCGCTCTCCCTCCCTCCCACTCTATCTGAAGATCAATGGAAAAATATCCTCGAGTGAGGATTAAAAAAAAAATATTCCTACCAAATTATCTATAAATACCTCTTAATAAACCTTGTTTTGTAAAGACATACATGTCTGGTTTCAGGTTTGGGTTTTTTTTTTCTTTTTTGTCTTTATTTTCGCAAATAGAGAATTGGATGATTAAAATGGGTTATAGCTGAACATATGCATATAAAAATAAAGCCAAAAAAATGAACAAAGGAAGGAGACACTAGAACTTCTCTTTTATTTTAAAGAAATATAAAAATCCTAAAGCATAACTTTTCTGGAAAATAGTTGACTTTTTCTTTTGAGTGTTTATAGAATACTGAATACCTCTAAAACATCTATGTGAAGAACAAAGTCTATGCAAGTTCTATTCCTCAAGGGTATGGGGGAAGACAAGACTGTGCACTGTATTTTAGCTGTTACTCCAACACCATCCCCCTTGCTGTGTTCAATTGCACTTTTATACATTGCCCTTGAATAAATAGTTACTTGGCTCTGGAGTTTCTTGAACTGACAGCTTTTTGCTGAAGACCTCACAAGACTTTTAATAAAGACAACTAAAAAGCAATCGATTTCCCCTCTGGTTGGAGTATGAATTCAAAAGATTGGTAAACAATATCTGCCATGTTCTCCCTGAAGAATGCATCCTTTGATTTTTACTTTGAAAAAAGAGATACATGTAAATCAATATTTGTTTTCTTTGTATAGTAACCACATGCAGAGTTATCTGAGACAGTTGTATTATATAACTACCGTTGTTGAGTGGGACAAATGGTTGTCTGTTTATACACTCATTCTATGGGACTTATTTGAAATTAGTTCTACCTGATACACACTTGAACCAATTTCCACCCATACCCCACAAAAAACACCTCATTACACTGCCAGTGACCTACAACCACTGCCAACCCATCCAGGATGGTAGACATACCAACAGCCATTTTATCACCATCCCCTTGGCCATGGTAGATTAGATCAGGATTGCTTCAATCTCATCCAGTGAACCTTCTCTTGGAAACTTGATTTATAACTTAAAGATAGTCCATTTTGGGGTGTCTAGACAGATAAGATATAGGCTTACAAATGTGAAAAGTAAATTAACACCTGTCATGCTGAAAGAAACCCATTTTCAAAGAAACAAAAAAAACAACTTTCTAGACTCTGGTTCCAACTCCTTTCTAGGCCCAAGTTCCTTCCCATCACTGGGTTCCATGAGACATCCCTGTATCCTTACAATGAATTGTCCTTGCCAACTTAAGCTGACTAGAATTGTTATCTGTTACTTGCTTATTTGACGTAAAACAAAAAGGAAGAATATTCCAATGCAGCATGAAGTAGAGATTTCATCTCCGAGAAAAGAATGATGACGACACTATTATAATAAATCTCAATAGTAGACAAGCAGAACAATGAATGCCCTCTTAAAATTGGAATCAACTATTTATTATTTTTAGATTAAAAATTATAAGCTTTTCCCAAGAAGGCTTTGTTACCTGTCCTAAGCTCACCATGTAAATCTACGCTGCTAATTTGCCACACAAATTGATCTGCTACTCCACAAAAGCACATCAGCCTTTTACGTAACAACCAAGACTTTTAGACCTACAACTAACTCTCCACCTGAGAGGGGTATGTGGTCTCAAACACCCTATTAGATCTTCTATACGAGACACTCTCTAAATGAATAACAATTTCAACATCTTAACGGAGTCTGTGCTGGTTGCCCTGGAGCCAAGAGACCCTTACTGGGGAAAATGTTTCTAATCTGACCACTGACCATAATGGTTCTTGTTTGCTTCCTGTCTAATATTATTTACCTTTAGAATGTTTAGTTATTGATTTTTTAAAAACTTAATATTTTCTCAAATGCACTTGATATTTTCTCTCAAAGGTTTTTGTTTGTTTGTTTGTTTTTTCCCCCTCATTCAATTTCTCATGGGTCTTCACTCACATTCATACAGAAATAGTACATCTAGACTTGCTATAGATGTGGGGAGCTGGACAAATGGAACCTAAGCAAGAAGCTAGGAGATAGACCATTTCCTAAGTTTAGCAGAAAATCCATCCTATTCTTAATTAAAAATAATATGATGATACAATCAAACCCAGAATAAAGAGTCCCATCTGCTTTACTGGAAAAGCAATCAGTAGGGTTTATTTCCTATAGTTGTACTCATCTCTGAAAAAGTTCTTGAATGTCATCAGATGTTTTAAAAGGTATTTAGCCTCCAAAATTTTACTAGTCCCAACAACATAGTTTAGACTAACATTTTAAACAATCAATCAATTAGCTAATTATTTCCTGAGTGCCTAGAGAACAATTGGCAAAGTAGTTAATTTACCATTCTACTGCCGAGGTTAATAAGTTGCTCTCTTTTAATTACGTGTTCTCTTTTTTTTAAAAGGGGTTTTGGTAGTCACTGTAAATTAAAATGTATTTTATTTTTATAAATATGATTAAGTAAAATAGAATATTTCACAGTTGGGGTGTGGGCTCAGGTCATCTTTTTCAGTGAAACAGTATCATTTAAACAAAAAAATCAAGAAAGAGTAAAAAGAACCATAATTAATAAATATTATCAATGTTTTTTTCTATTAGTAGCTTTTAAGATATCCACTATGCAATACTGATGATCAATTATTAATGTAATTCTATTTTGGGTTTGTCTTTAATACTGATTGTAAAGGCTAATACATATTTTAAATCAGAAAAATGTAAATGAATGGGTATGGAAACTAAATTAAATTCAACTTCATTATTCCATATATGAAATGGAGCTCTAATAAAAGAATATCCTATGTTGAGTTACATTTATTTTTAAAAATCACAGATACATTGATAGAAATAAGAAAAGTTGTTGAATGTAAATTATAAATCATCATCAAGTTATAAGAACTTATATTTCAGCTGCTTTGGGACATAGTCCAGAAATTCCTCAAAAAGTCAAGCATGAAGTTACGCTGTGACTCAGCAGTTACACCTCTAAGTGTGTGCTTGTGTGCTCAAGGGAACTGAAAGTGGAGTCGAACAAAACCCATACATGGAATGTTGTAGCTGCATTAATCACAGTAGCCAACGAGTTGAAAGAATCCAAATGTTTATCAACTGTTGAGTAGATAAACAATATGTGGTATATCCATACAATTAAATATTACTCGACCATAAAAAAATAAATAAAATAATCAACAACCTGATTCCAATTTTATATCAAGAGGCAAAAGACCCAGAATAGCCAACACAATATTGAAGGAGAAAAACAGAACACCGATGCTGCCCCAGTTCAAGGCTTGCTATAAAGCTATGGTGATCGAGGAAGTGTGGTATTGGGGGGAAAAAATCAATAAATCAATAAATCAATAGAACAAAAACCCAGAAATAGAGTCAACTAATCTTCAACCAGGGAGCAAAGGCAACACAATGGAGCAAAGATAGACTCTTCAACAAATGGTGCTGGAACAAATGGACATCCACATGCAAAAGAAATGAACCCAGACATAAACCTCACACCCTGCAACATAGTAACTCAAATCAAAGACCTACGTGTAAAATGCTAAACTATAAAACTTCTGCTCTGTGACAGACAATATCAAAATAATTATAAGACAAGGCACAAACTGAAGAAAATATTTTAAAAAGCACATCTGATAAAGGACTATTATCCAAAATATATAAAGAACTCTTAAAACTCAACAGTTAAGAAAACAACCAACCTGATTTTAGAAATGAGACAAAGACTTTAACAGACACCTCACCAAAAAAAGATATGCAGATGGTAAATAAGCATAGGAAAAGATGCTCCACACCATGTCATCAGGGAAATGCAAATTAAAACATCAATGACATACAGCTACATACCTATTAAAATGGCCCAAATCCAGAACATGGACAACACTAAATGCTGGTGACAATGTGGAGCTACAGAAACGTTCATTCAGAGCTGTTGGGAATGTAAAATGGTACAGCCACTTTGGAAGACAGGTTGGCAGTTTCTTACATATCTACACATATTCTTACCACATGACCCAGCAATCACTGATATTTACCCAACGATGTGAAAACATATCTACACAAAAACCTGCACAAGGATGTTTATAGCAGTTTTTTTTTAACAATTGCCAAAATTTGGAAGCAAAGCAAGATGTCTTTCAGTAGGTCAGTGGATAAACTGACAATGGAATATTGTTCAGCACTAAAAAAAATGAAGTATGAAGCCATAAAAAGACATGGAGAAAGCTTGCATGCATATTACTAAATGAAAGAAGACCATCTGAGAAGCCTGCATTCTGTATGATTCCAAACGCATGACATTCTGGAATAGGAAAAACTATGGGGAAAAAAAGATCAGTGGTTGCCAGGGGTAGTAGAAGTAAGGAGATGAGTAGGCAGACCATAAAGAATTTTTAGGGCAGGTGAAAATATATGTATCATATTATAATGATAGATATGTCACTATATATTTGTCCAAACTCATAGAATGTGCAGCACCAAAAGTGAACAGTAGTGTAAACCATGGATTTTGGGTGATTATAATATGTCAATTTAGGCTCATTCTTGGCAAATGTACTGTTCTGGTGAGTGATGTTGATAAGGAGGACAGCTGTGCATGTGTGGGGGCAGGGAGTAAACAGGAACTCTCTCTGCTTCCTTCTCAATGTTGCTGTAAATGTAAAACAGCTCAAAAAACAAAAGAAATGAATACTGATACATACTACAATATATGGATAAAACTTGAATATAATATGCTCAATGCCCAATAAATTCAATAAAAAAGATAGGAAAAGAAAAGAAAACAGCCAGACACAAAAGTCCACAGATAGTATGATTCCATTTGTATGAAATTCCAAAACAGAAACGTTCACAGAGATAGAAATTAAATCAGTGGTTCCAGGAGTTGGGAAGAGGGACGAATGGGGATGGACTGCTGATGGGAATGGGGTTTCTTTCTGGGATGATAAGCATATTCTAGAATTAAATAGTGGTGATGACGTACCTTTGTCAATATACTAAAAGCCACCAACTTGTGTGCTTTTAAAGGGTAAATTTTAGGGTATGTGAGTTATAGCTGAACTTAAAAATTGTATGAGGAAAACACTTTTTATAGACAAGGAAAATTAAACAGAACATAACCAATGCATGTGATAATAAATCACTTGATTCTGGCTATCATATTTTATCCTAAAAATGGCTTCAATGATGTCGATAACTTGTGTGCACAGAAGTATCCCCTCACAAATACCGTCCATGCCCAAACCCTCCCAGGGTGGCAGGTGGGGCCGCACTGGAAAGGACTGGGCCTGATCTGAGACTGGGAATGTTAGGCTTTAAGCTGGCAAAGAACAAAACAGTGTTGTACTTCAGAAGCATTTTGGAGACTTTGGATGCTAAATCATTAGAAGACTGCAGACGTAGAAACAGGAATTTAGAACAGTTTGGAGAAAATGGACTGACGTATTCACCTAAGTGTGGAAGTTAGTTTAGTGTTCAACATGAGATCCTCTTTCTCTAATTCCTGCTTAAGTCCCAATGCCAGCCTTTCCCAAGTGTGTGTGTGTGTGTGTGTGTGTGCGCGCATGCACGCACGCGCGCATGTGTGTGTGTAACCACGAAACATCTGAGAGAGAAAAGAAAATGAATTTTCAGCCAGTCGTGCAAGCAAGCACAGTTGGGGTCTGCACAGCAGCTGAGAACATTTCACCTTTTCCGTGCAGCGTCTGGGTAATGCCAACCCTATCCCGTGCCCTCCCTAGGCAGAGCTTCTATTTCCACTGGTGCCTCAGAGAATGAAATCCCAATTCCTTCGTGCACCAGTGTGATTTGTTGAAATTTATCTGTAGTCCCAGGCAATGTCAGTATACCAAAATGGATGCATTTAGTGTTAAGTACCTTACCAGCAATTTCCCTTTTGAGCATTGGAATGTGATAAAACATTAGAGCTGTACTCTTCGGAGTGAAATGTAATACTGCACAGGCTGCAAGAAAATAGATTGGGAAGAACTTCTTGCAGCCATTTGTCCCAGTAATTGACCAACAGAGAACAATAAAGCAGTATTCCTCAATGCTAGTATCCTACTGGAAGCATCTTGCCCTTCCTTGAACACATTTTATAAATTGGAAGGCTAGTAAGACAAGCACACTTCTCCATTAAATGGATAAATTTGGCCCCTGGAACATGAGCAACAGCATTGTAGCACCTACAAACAACGACGAAGAGATCCATTTCCATTGCTTCCCAGAATGTGTGGGCCTCTTTAAGGGTGAAAGTAATCTCATGGCACATCAAAAGGTAGCAACCCGATCGGCTCTGAAACTGGCACCTCCATTTATCCCGTTCTGATAAGAAGCATTTCCAGCTAACTTTTTTCCAAGTTGTTCCCAAACTACATAAGATCAAACAATCTGATGAAAAAGTAAAAGGATTCCACCGCTGAAAAAATACCATGGCCACCCCACCGGTGTGGCTCAGTGGTTGAGCGTCAACCCATGCGCCAAGAGGTCGCCGGTTGGATTCCCAGTCAGGGCACATGCCCAGGTTGTTGGCCCAGTCCCCAGTGGGGGGCATGCAGGAGACGGCCAGTCGATGTTCGCTCTCATCAATGTTTCTCTCTCTTCCTCTCCCTTCCTCTCTCTCTAAAAAATAAAGAAACAAACAAACAAAAGAATACCACAGCCAACAGAGAAGGAAGGATGTCCCCCAAGACTGCTCCTTGCCAGTAAGAAATGCACCGTGCGCATCTGCAATGAGGACGGAATCCTGCTCCTCTGAAAAGCACAACCTAGCAGATCATTTCACCTGAGAGATGCTGTAATAATCTCCCACATTCGGCCTAACTCTATAGCTCAGTTGAAATCATTGCATGAGACTAAAAAAACCTTTTTTTCCCTAGGTAAACAGTTGAGTCGTTTTTCCGGCCTCCGTGTCCCCTTCTCTCTCCTATCCCTGGCCCTAGTGTGCAATTTTTTAAAGCACTGCAACATGTCAATACACAAACAAAGGAGACCAGGAGCAAACCCCTGCTATCACAGAATCTTGTTGTATAAACTGAGAAACACTGACATGTAATGAAACCTTAGTCCCTTTTTCCCCCTCTTCTTTGTAAATGATTTGCTTCCCCCTCCCTCTTCATGTATAAATAAACAGAAAAGTGTCTGTATATTTGGTATTTTTTTCTCCTTTGGTCTTCATAATCAAGGGCTATTACAGCAATAGATCTTATCTGTGGCATGGCAGTCCCTCTGCACCTTCAGTTCAGATTTTTGTTTATGCTTGGCTGCCATCCTGGCTGTTCCTGATAGTTTTAGGTCAGCCATGACAGACTATGGGTGACACTAAATAAACAAGCTGGGAGTCTGGGACCAGCCAGGAAGGAGTGGTACTAGGGCTCACAGTTTGATTTTCCTTGATTAATCACCCCTTTTATTTAGAATAACTTATTGTGTACAGTACCTGCTTGTCTGGCTAAGCAAATTACACCATCAGCGGGCAAGGACATAGAAATCCTCATAAACAAAGGGAAGCAAGGAAGACAGGCCCGGCTCATTCAACTGCAAAGCGAGGCTGCGGGGCTTGAGGACCCTGATCAGGGCTGTTTATTTATTTTCTTAAATAGCGTAGAACTCTTTCTTCTGCTGCTTGTTATCCTGCTCTGACCTAAGTAACCTTGTCAAGCCACCTCCCAGGTTGCCCAGATCACCACAACCAGCAAAGGAATCATTCTGAATGATAAGAAAGGGCGTGATTCCTGGTGATTAGTGTCTCAGTACCCATCTGGGCTCCCTGGAAGCACTGCTATAGAGTGGGAGTGTGTGTGTGTGTGTGTGTGTGTGTGTGTGTGTGTATGTTTGCACGCGCACGTGTGTTTTGGACAGGCTGCTGAATAGGGCTTCACTTTATTATATTTTCTGCTCTGCAACTTGGTTCAGAATCATCCCCAGCTCCTATTGTGTGTCAAGCATTGCAACATTCATTGTACAATCACCATTATTCATTAATTTCCTCAAATCGTCCTCATGAATTAAGCAAACACTAGTGACTTGTGTAGATGACTATAAGCATTTGGGACGGAAACAATTTATTCCACATAGCTTACAAGCATGACTGTCAGGAACATTGAGAATCCTCCAGTCCAAATTCAGCAGGTGAACAAAGGAGCCTAGCAGTTGTCCATATTGAAATAAGAGTAAGAATTAATAGTGGAATTAAGAAAAGTATACAAATAATTGGATCAGAAGTAAAACTACCAAATGCTGTGCACAGAGAACTCAAGGACAAATATTAATGAAATAATAAAAAGAACACCTTATCAGTAATCAAAGAGGGATAAATATTACATTATTAAAATATAAATTTTTGCATATCAAATATTCAGGATTTTTTTTTTTTAATTAAGAGCAATACTCTGTCCATGTGAGACTATACAGTATGTTGGGTTTTCATATACTTTCTATACTCTCCTGGTGCCAGTGCAAAAATAAATTTTTACCATCTTTCTGGAAAGAGAATTCTCATGGCCACCACTATATTCTAGGCAGTCCTTCTCAAAATTTAATTTGTACAAGAATCACTTGGGGATCTTCAAAAAACAAAAAACAAAGCCCCAAACACTCAGGTTCTGCTTGGAAAAGTCTGAATGAGGACTGAGACTCTTCATTTCTAACAAGCTTCAAGGCAATGGCAAAGTGTTAGGTTCCTCAATAGTTCCCCCGGAAGAGCTGTACTAAGGAAGTGGGTGTGGCAGGCAGGCAACACCTCCCAAGTGATTACCCTGGTAGGTGACACTCCAGAGAGGAATGACCCAGCAATAAGGTCAATGCTCTAAGCCTAGGGCTTTCCTAAGGAGATGGTAAGTCCTATTTTGGGCGTGTTATTAGGGTGGTTCCCATGGTGTAATCATGTAGACGTGTGTAGACAGCAAGGGGACAGGCACATGTGGAGCTTCAGGGAAGTACAGACTAGAGGTGTATCAGGTTGAGCCATATGAAACTGCCAACAGCCAACCACTTTCAACTTATGAAAATGGCCATATCTTATGGTTCAACCTACTAAATCCGAGGTTCATTTGCATGGAGTAAGAGCTGCATGTGTGGAGGTGTATACTACTAAGCATGAAGACTGAGGTACTCACTGATCTCTGGGACATGTCTGCATTTAGGAGATGAGCAGAGAAAGGAAGTTATGAAGGAAACTACGAGGGCTGCCATAACCAAGTACACCAGATGGAGTGGCTTACTACAGAAATGTGTCTTCTCACAATTCTGAAGGCTAGAAGTCTAGAAGTCTGAGATCAAGATGTCAGGGGAAGAAAAAAAAAAAAATGTCATCGGCAGGGCTGGTTTCTTTGGAGGTTCTCTCCTTGGCCTGTAGATAGCTATTTTCTCCCTCTGTCTTCATAAGGTCTTCTTTCTGAACATGTCTGGCTCCTAACTCCCTCTTCCCAAAGACTCCACTCATATTGCATTAGAGCCAACCCTAATCACCTCATTTTAACTTTTTTACCTTATTAAAGACCCAAACTCCAAATTCAGTCACATTCTGAGGTACTGTGGGTTAAGGCTTTGGACATATGAATTTGGGAGCACACAGTTCAGTCCATAAAAGAGACTGGCTAAGAATTTTTAAAAAGATAGACAAATCTAGCACTGCATTTTTAGAATCCTATAGAAGAAACTTTGCAACAGTGAACCCAGAAACTGGAAAGCAATGGGAGTGTGGTGGATGAGTTGTATTTATAATTTGCAAGTCTTTGCTGACATTTGGAAAAGCAGGGGTTGAACTCAGAGTAGAAAGGGGGAAAAGTCAAGACAGTACAAAAAGATTAAAGAGGTCCATTGGACCAAATAAAACAAAAATAAATCTTTGAACAGTCTTTAATCCAGCCCTGCCCTGATTTACCAACTCCCTTTCTCTCTCACGAGGCACATCTCAGAAGGAGCCCAAATCTCAATACCTTAAACCATGTGTAGTCTGTGTCGTCCTAAGTCCTAGGACCATTTCTATCCTACCCTGTGAACATTCTGGTACCTTCAGGAAAAAGTGTATAGTGGGAATCACTGACAAATCATTCCCCTCCAGTAGATGGAGTTTCCCAAAGATCATCAGCTTCAAAGAAGGGAAGGCAGAGTTCTCTATTGTCTCAACATTAATCTGAGCCAAAGGGTGAGCAGTGAGGCATCCGAGCACCTTTGATGTGTGTGACATCATCTCCACAGCAACTATGGCAAGATGGTGAAACCACCCCGCAGATCTCCCTACTGGCAGATTCCAGGAAAAAGGGAGAAAATTTAACCCAAATAAAAACATTGCAGTCATTCTAGTAAAAAAAAATTCCTTTTAGTTTAAGCATTCAGTTCACTGATAATTCACTCTGTTGATCTTGCACAAATAGACAGCCAGATATTTCTGCAGCAAATGGACTTATTGGGGAACAAGAACTAGTTGCGATTTTGGACATATGGTCAAACAGTGGACTAGGCTGAAGTCCAGAGAAATAAAGCAGAGTGTTCTTTTATGAACTTAGGAGGAGCTTTTCTAAACAAAGAGTCCCTTGGAGAAAACTGAAATTCCCAGTATAGTGACTTCTTTGGCTGAGTTACAGCAGTCTCCCATTGGCTGAGCTGTTTCCTAGCAGGAGAAATCTTTTCTTTCTCCTGCTGAGGTAGTGAAGTGGTATCACTTCCAGTCGGAGATGAAAGATGTGTCTCTTCCTGTTGGGGTCAGTAGTGTGTGTTGAGTGACACCTGTGTGAGAGCTCTCTCTTCTAGCCTCTCGACTGTATTTAAAATGAGGTTGTCCTGGCCGGTTTTGCTCAGTGGTTAGAGAGTCAGCCTGCAGTCCAGAGAGTCCCGGGTTTGGTTCCCGCTAAGGGCATGTACCTGGGTTGCAGTTTGTCCCCCCTCCCCCTGTCCCTTTCACATCGATGTTTCTCTCTCTTTCTCCCTCCCACTCTATCTGAACAAAAAAATGAAAAAATGTCCTTGGGTGAGTATAAAAAATAATAATAAAATAAATAATAAAATAAAAAAATAAAAAATAAAAAAATAAAATGAGGTTGCTGTTCATTAATTTTTATAACTCTTAATCAAGATGCATTCAAGGCCCTGGTTGGTACCTCAGCTGGTTAGAGCGTCCTCCCGATATGCCAAGGTTGCGGGTTCAACCCCTGGTTAGGGCATATACAAGAAGCAACCAATAAAGGCATAAGTGAGTGGAACACCAAATCAATGTTTCTCTCTCTCCCTTTCACTTTCTCAAATCAATTAAGAAAAAAGATCCACTCAAGTACCTTCCACTGGATACCCAGCCACTTCAGATTTTTTATCTTCTCCCTTCTCTACTCAAACTGGTGGTACCTGGGTTTAAGGTGGAGAAGATGCTTACCAGGTCTTTGTGGCCATGGACTGAAGGAGTCCTCAGACCCGATGGTGTCTCTACCTTCATGTTTCTTTTCACCTCGTTGCTACTCCCTCTGTGGCACTCAGGTCTGAAGTCGGTAGTTGGCATGCTTGATGCATGGCCCAGTCCAACCTGATTGAGCTTGTTGGTGACCCCTGGCACTTACTGTTGAAGTGACACAGGCATCAGCACTCAGCCCCGCCCTGATTCCCTCAGCAGAGCAGCTGCCATGGGAGGCCCGCTAGGTCTCAGCTCTGCCCCGACTTATGAGCTCAGCAAGGGCAGAGTTTCATCAACAGGTTTTACTCCGCTGTAGTCCCAGCGCTTAGAACAGTCTCTAATCAGTGGTCGGAACTCAACAATAGCTGGGATAAGTGGATTTTCTAGGTTTGGCTCTTGTCATGCAAAGAAAGAAAACCCCTTTTCTCACTCTCTCTTCTTCTCACCTACTTGCAAGTTGATTTGTCAAAATCTTTATTTGAATATTAGAAATTAAACATTAGCTCTTCTTTTCCCACTTTGTATCACTTCTCTAAGGAGCCGGACTGCCTCCTTCCTCCTTCCTTCCCACTTCCCGCAGAGGGAGATAGTTCCCTCGGCCCAAGGAGAGAAGGCCGTTCAAAACACACTCACACTCACGCATATTTACTAGTCCCCAATCTGATAAAGAAATAAAAAAATAAGAGTACTTTCCAAAAATGTTGGATTTCATGCCTTTCAAAGCCAACAGGAAGGAAAGCATTATAAAAAGCAAAATCCACACAATTCAAACACTTTTGGTAGGAGGCAAGACTTCTTCCCCACCTGTTTCTACCTATGGGGGAATTCAAGGCGAATAACTGATCTCTTTACTCCCCTTTTATTTATTCATTTATTATTTATTTATTTATTTATTTATTTATTTATTTATTTATTTATTTATTTATTTTGCCCCTAGCGGGAACCCAACCTAGGACTCTCTGGTCCGCAGGCCGATGCTCCAACTACTGAGCCAAACCGGCCAGGGCTACTCCCCTTTTATTTAACCAGCAAAAATGAGGACATGAGAGGCAGATGGAGTTACTTATCAGATTAGTAAATTTGACATGACCCTGCCTCTCCCCTTGCCTCAAGGGGGCAGGCCTTGCCACCTGCCATAGGTCCCTGTCACATGTGACTGGCTTGTAAAGCCCATTGGATTCTGGGAGGCTGCTCAGCTAGTCTATTTGAATGCACTCTAAGATACAGTGTTTGAATCTTACTTGTAATAAAGGTGATTTCTCGGTACTCCAATGGCTCACTGCTGATTTATTTCTGGATTCGTTCAGAATCTGGGCGAGGAAGACAAGCGTTATTTACTGCGCCGCCTCAGAAAGCCCCCAGATGGGAATATTCTCTTCAACCCAGATCTATCCAAAGATACTTAGTCATCAGACAATGAAAATCCAAAATGTGCATAGTATAGATTAAATAAATGCTGAGTCTGAATCCTTTAGCATGGTGCAGAGCGTAGGGGATGACGATTTCTAGAACACTGCTGCCAACCACATCTTTGCTTTCACCTTGGTCAGGATCTCTTCTCTTGTCAAGATTTGTTTTTAAAATATCAAGTATTTTCACCCTGGCAGGTTTGGCTCAGCGGTTGGAGCGTCGGCCTGTGGTCCAGAGAGACCCAGGTTCGGTTCCCGCTAAGGGCACGTACCTCGGTTGCAGTTAGTCTCCGACCCTGGTTGGGTCGTGCAGGTGGCAGCCACTCGATGTGTCCCTTTCACGTTGATGTTTCTCTCTGTCTCTCTCTGTCTCTCTCTCTCTCTCTCCCCCACTCTATCTGAACAAAAAATGGAAAAATGTCCTCGGGTGAGGATAAAAAAAAAATCAAGTACTTTCTTTGGTAACAAGTTCCTTAAAAAAAAAAAAAAAGATTAGCCTTATAAAATTCTTTATTGGTTATCAGTAATGCAGGGGAAGGACTCTCTACCGGGAAATAGAGAAGCTGGCTTAGTTCACAGCTCAGTCCCGTCTCTGCTCCATGGCCCTTTTGTAAGTGGCACAGGTGACTGGATGTGCTCTAACATACCATCCTACAGCTTTTCTAGACAAGTTGTCCTTTTATCTCATGAAATGAAAAGACACAAGTCTCAGGTAGAGGACAAAGATAGGCGATCAGCAGTCATTATACAACTGTCATAAAGTCACCTCTAAATTAAAGTCATTGCTAAACTCTATTTTTCTAATCTTAGTAAAATTACGGTAGCATTCCTTCACAGATATGATTCATCAACCAGCTGAGTGGTAACTTCTTGCTTCCAAAGTACCTTTAAACAGTGATGATTTTTCAAAAGGAGGATGTTGGCCAGAGTAGCAGACACCAGGATAGTTTAATTAGCTATGCGTTGCCTCCTATCCAGGTGCAATAAACACGCATTCATCAGCACAGCTGCATCTCAGCATGCCCATTTAAATGAATGAGGCTTCCTCAGAGGCTGAGGTGAGCCTGGCATCTCTTCCCTTTGCCCCAAGCCACCTCAAATCCCGAATCAGTCATCTCCTTAGAATTTCTTCCTAGGTGTCTTCCTATGACAATCAATCACGTGTTGTCAGATTAAATTTTTACATTGTTGCTCTATAACCCAGGAATAATTATAAAATAAAATCATAGCCTCTGGTTCTTTAATGAAGTCAAACAATTTATCTTTTACCCACCCCTCTCTCCAACGGATGTACATCAATGACATTTGATATAAAAGACTCAAGACTATCGTTACATACTTTTTCTTTTATCTTCACTGTTGCTTTTCTAGGATGAAGCATCATGAATTGAAAGTGAAATTAAACCCAACAGATTCTTTTTTGGTACATTAGGATGTAAATGTAAGTTATCCTAGCTAATAGACATCGGGTTAGCAGCTATTCAAAATGACGTGCTATTTCTTGCATGTTAACATTTTTAAATGATGTAGGTATTATTTCTTCCCAGTCAGAAATCCCCAGCCAACAGGAAAAGGGCATTTGTGTAGGTTCTGCCCAGTGCTGGGTCAGTCTCTGAACATTCACCCACAGCTTGCATCTGACATAAGCACTGACGGATGAGCCGACTTGCTGTTTACTCTCCCCTGCAGAGAGGGTGGGCTTCCTTCTTTACCAGAGAGCCAGAGGGAGAAGGATGGGAAGGAGATGGATGAGCATTCAAGGGGCACCAGCAGGGGTAATATATGTGGACAAGCATCAGTGGTACCTGTCACCATACGGAATTAGGCCAGGAGGCTTCAGAACCTGCATCACATCTCCCCAGACCAGGAAAAACCTCCCTTAACCATGTGCAAGTCTCTTTCTTGAGCGCTGCACACGCTGAGACTTCACAGACTGGCACCAAGTTACAACTGTCACCATCCCCACGTGAGTGGGGGACTCCACAGGACTCAAGGACAGCCACGGGGTGACTGAAACAGAGAGGAATGGCAGGACAGGGAGGTGGGGATAAAGCAGGGGAAGCGAAGAGAGAGGTGACGAAGGACATCCAGATCTTCCTCCTCCTGCTCACTTCTTTAAATAACAAGGAGGTTAGTGGCTTCTGCAGTCCTAAAATATACCTGTGTCTGCTGGGTTCCTGAAGGTTAATTGCTGCTGCTGGGAGAGCTGCCCTCATCTGTTCTGCCTTTTAACGACCTTCCCACAGGCAAACCCAGAAGAGGCCTCCCTGCAGGAGAGCTGCCGGCCCTGAGCCCAGGACCCCGCCGGGAAACGCTGAACCTGAGGCTGTTACCAGGAACGTTTACCAGTGATTGGCAGTGGTTTCTAGTCCACGGCAAGTGTTTCAAGGCAAGTTCACATTTTCATCTGCCTTATAGGCTTTTTCAGTAGAGTTTTTCATTCTGCGTCTTTTACAGTAACCCTGACGTTCCTGTACAATCCACAGCGTGCTCCTTAACAACGGAGGCCTTGGAGAGGTTGACAAGAGGGGTGGGTGGCGAGACAGCCGATCCTAGTCCACAGCCACACTGCTTCCACTTGCCCTGGTGACAACGACTATACTTCCAGATCCGAAAACTGAGATGCACTGACATCTGTCCGAAACAGGAAATTCCGGGACATGGAATGCCCATAACGTTTTGTAACAGACTACTTCCTAGCAACCCAGTAGTTAAACTGACCTACATTTGGCCAATTTCCTGATCTGAAAATGTTAAGAATGTGTGCATTGCTATTCCTTTCTCCTTTTTTCTTTATTGATTTGAGAGAGAGAGGAAGTGAAAGAAAGAGATGGAATCATGGATGAGAGAGAACAGTGATTGACCGCATCCTGCATGCACCCCACTGGGGATCGGGCCCACAACCTGGACATGCGTCCTGACCGGGATGTATCCTGACCGGGAATCGAACCAGCAACCTCTTGGTGTGGGTCAATGCTCAACCACTGAGCCACACCAGCTGGCCGGTTGTTTTGAGATGAAGATAAAACTATTACCCAGCACAGGGCTAGTTTAGCCACTCATTTTTACTAGCGTGATCAGAAAGATTCTTTGCTTTCCTTTAATGCTGTCCTCACCTACATGCCCTTGTCCCACCTTAACTAATTGACAATGAAACACACACTCATACACCACTCTCCCCTCCCTCAAACTATTCATTGTAGATAAAGAAGTAGGCAGCCAAGTCTGCTGTATATTAAAAAAACAGGTGACAAGTCCTCCTTGCAGCGGTCCTAGTACTCTGGAGGGACTGCCCTGGTTATCAGTAGAGCTTCATTTCTTTGGTTCTAGAAGGAATTCTCACTTTATCAGGGTCCTCTTCAATTTGGTCATAAAATTGGTAGGCGTGACATGCCTTATTTGCTCCTGGTGTCAATGATGTATGGAAACGAAGACTAACAGGGCAACAGGCTTAGTATGGAGATATCTGATCTTTGAATCCCAGCTCTATAACTGGGCATTTGGGCCAAGTGCTTGGCTTCCTTATGCTCCAGTTTAGTCATCTGTGTAAAATGGAATGTATGCTCCCTGTCCCACATATGTCCTTGGTTGGTTATGAGGGTCAAAGGAGGTATTTTATATAGAAATGCTATATAAATGATAAAGGCACTGTCAATCCAATACATTATTATTATTATTACTATTATTATTGATTAATGTCTCTGGGGAGATCAAGTAATAGCTCAGTTAAATCAAATGCCAAGATCTAGGAAAAGTGCCTGGACTGAGTCGGGTAGTTTGAGACGGAAGGATGCTTGGCATGGTGGGGGAAGAGAAGGGCAGATAAGGGGCAAGGCAAGGAGAGGAATCAGTAGGACTGTCGTCACATATTTACACCCCTCCCAGGCACATGGAAGGACTTCATTTTCTTGCCCAACTAAAGTTAATGTGGTCATTGACTTTGCAATGAAATATGAGCAAAAGACAGACATATTGTTATCAACAGGATGCCTCCTACTTGGTCCTTGAGAGGCTATGACGTACAGAAATCCCTGCAGAATGAATAAGAAATCAATTTTGTTATGTGAAGTCACTGAGATTTTAGGATCATTTACTAGCCAATTCTGCTGGTGGGGATTAAAAAGTAATGATGTGCACTAACCCTCTGCCTAGATTTGACTTTGTCTTTGCTTTACTTTATCTCCCGCTCTTTAAGGGGAAGGGAACCCTAGTAATGGTTTTCCTATGGATAATTTACATTTGATAATAGTGATTCAGGATTGGTCTAACCAGTAAGTTGTCTTTGGTTTACTTTATTGAAAAGTACAGAAGTAGCTGCACCATGGATCATGTTCTGTTGTTTGTTTTTCTCAACATTTGGCTCATCCTGATGCAAATGCTGTGATGTCTCTGCAGGGAGAGCCACTCTTGGGCTCGGCAAAGGAGTACTGAGCGAATTCTGGGGAGACCTTAATGGGGAGGGATGAATGCGGTGAATTTTCATGAAAACACAGTTTGAAGAAATGTTATAAAAAATAAAAAGGGTCAATTTTAGTAACATGAAGAAGGGAAAAAGTTTTTAGGAGAAACAAAGAGCACATTTATAGCTGCAAAAGAGCCTGCCCTGTTCTTGGCCAGAGGTGGGAAAGCCAACCAAATTGGAGGATATTTGATGCCATTTCCATTATGTCTCGATCTAAAGTCACTGGTTGTGATCAACAAAAAACAACTCTAAACAGAACACAAAATTCAGTGGAAGGATATTGAGTAGCTCACAGCACCCAAAGAAAGTTAAAGAAACAGACTTAGCACGCATATGAGCCAAACAACCTTGGTGGTCCAGGGAACAGGGACAAATGGACAGTCTCCTCGGGATAAATAAGCTCCTGCCATTGTCAGGCTTTTGCCACTGTGCTTACATCAAATTCCAGAAAAACAGGGGTGCTCAAGGACTCTTGCCTAGACCAGAGGGGGATGGGGCAACTAGACTGACAAATTGTATGCAATATAGCAAAAATGAGGTAATGATACAGGAAAAATGAATGTTGAGTGGTCAAAAAAATTTACCAAAATAAGCAATAGAAGTATATTCCAGGAAGCGTCAGTCTTAGTTTAGTTTAAGAAATAACTAGAAGCTGTAGTAGTAGCCAGATTGCACATGGAAATGGGATTCTCTAAATAATACTTATTGAAGATGATCCTTACTTTTGCATACAGGACACATACACACAAAGTAAAGAGAAGATGAAAACAATAGTCAAGTAACAGATTACTGGAATAGTACACATTCATGTGAAGTAGTCACTTCCCATAAGGTGCTGACTTTTCAAAAGAAGAAGGGATGAATCGAGCCCTCTGAAAAATTGTCAGGGGGTACTCTAAAACTTATTTGGAAAGAGGGGAATTAAAGGCAAATCATGCTGCAACAAGACAATCAAATGATGAAGAAAAGTTTAGTACTGAGCAGATAGTGGTAATTAAAAATGATTCTCATTCCACACCTTGGAATGCAGCACACCGATTTTAAGATTTCTGCAAGTGATTAATCTTTTCTCTACATGATAAATTGAACTACATTTTTATGTTTAGACTAAATGAATGCTGATGGGTCCAACATCTCCTTGTAAATTCATTTTTTAAAAATTCTTTGCCTCCTTTCCTTCGATTCATCATTGTAAGAAATGTTCTTCAGATTGCGGTGAGTTCCAAATGAATTGATTGCTTGTTTTAAATAGTTCTCTCATTTCCTTTGGGGGAGGAATGGTACTTTTAAGAAAGTCTGCTCTGAGGCATAATTCAAGATCATGATTCAGGGCCCCTCTTATATTTTCAAACAGGAATATGAAATGAGACACCTACAGTACCTGAGGAGAGTTAGAATTTTGTTCTTTCCTCTGCGCTGTGCATGTAAATGCTGGCTATGCATGGGCCCAGTCATGAGCCTTCCAAGATAGGCATACAAAGGGCAATCGTGTCGAGAAACGTCAGAAACGAAGCGCTGACTGCTAAGCAGAATTGGAACTTCACCCTAAGCACTAAGGCGGGAGAAGAGGAGGATCCCCAGTGGGAAACTGGAAGTAAGTGCACATCTGGGAGACAAAGACACCGAGCATCATGGCCTAAACATGGATACATGGTCCACCAAAAAACATCTCCACAAGGACTCCCTGCAGGCTCGCTGGAATGGACCATACCGGACACTGTTAACTAATCCCTGAGTTGCAAGGTTAAAAGAGTGAAAGGGCCATGAGACCAAAAGTGAGAAAACCACTGTGGTGTACCCCCAGCCATAACTGGTCATGTCTTGCTCTGACGTCACAAGGCGCCATGGTTAGGGAATTGCAAAGCACCCTCTCTAAGGCCCTGGCTCTGGAAGTCGACGTGTGGTGAGCTGTGGAGTTGGAGTAGTGGGTGGATCTGTGAATTGTTGGACGTGGACTAGTGAACCGACCTTTGGCGACCTGTTAGACTTCGATCAGTGAGCCTGCGTTTTGGATTTTGGTGTTTGGTTTGTTTGTTTTGTTTATCATTTTTTTTCTTTTAAATATTTTTTTTATTTTATTTCTTATTGTCTTATTTTTGTTCTTATTTTTCTTTTCTCTTTATTTTTATTTTTTGTTTATCTTGTTATTTTCTTTTTTTTTTATTATTTTAGTTTTTTAGTTTAAAGTTACCATGTCTGATGACTCAGACGCCCTCCCTGACATCGAGGAGTGCCGTATCGGCGATTATATCCCCCTGGGCACCCTTGGCCGGGTCCCCATGTGGAGGTGCTGTCAGCCCGCCACGTTCCACCGCACAGATGTGTCTGTACAGGTGCTCCCAAAGGACAACACTGAAGACTCAAGAGAAGTTGATTATCTGAAGATGTTAAATCATCCTAACATCACCAAACTTTACGAGGTAATTACCACTGAGGACTGCGTGTGTCTCATGTTGGAGTATGTTGGCAAAGGTCACTTCATGATTATTTGATGAACAGTGGACTGCATGACGGAGGCAGAAGCCCCAGCCATGTTTCGACAACTAACATCAGCCGTCCACGACTGCCACCAGCAGGGCATCGTGCACAGGGACCTACAGCCCGAAAACATACTTCTACATGATGACATGAACGTCAAATTAGCGGACTCCGGGCTAAGTGCTGAATTTACTGATGAGAACCTAACCACCTTCTGTGGCACATCAGCCTATATGGCCCCAGAGGCTGTGACGTTCCAACCTTGTTACAGCCCAACGGGGGACATGTGGGCTTTGGGTGTCATTCTGTACCTGATGCTAACTAGAGAAATGCTGTTCGTAGGGCATTTTTATGTAGAAATGGGAGAGTTAATAGTGAATGGTGAATTTCTTGAACCATCCTATATATCTCAAGAATGTCTTACACTTTTAAGAAAATTAATGACTGTTAACTGCAACCAAAGACCAACCCTAGAAAAGATCATGAAAGACCCATGGGTCAGTAAGGATGCAGGAGAGGAACTGAGGCCATACATTGAGCTACCCTGGGGTGACCTGGACCCCCAGCTAACAGAAAAGAATGAAAAACCTTGGATTTGACCCACAGGAGTTCCAGGAGTCTGTCACAGAAAGAAAATGTAATGGTGTTATGGGTACGTACACGATACTAGATACAACGAAGACCAAACTGAAGAGGCGCACAATCAGGGTGAGACCCTGCCCCTCCCCTGACCTCGACTGTAGTGCTACCTCCAGCCAAGAGGTTCTGCCATCGGGGCAGAATTATCAAGACCCTGCTAGTCATCCAGCAAGCCCGGAAGCAAAGCTGCCCACTCTCCTACCCAGTGAGGAAGCAAAGAATCACCCCCAGTCCCCCACTTGGCCCAGAGTCCACAACTGCCACTCCCCGCCCAGCCCTCCAGCATGGCTCTGGGGACGCGCACACCACCCAGAGCAGCAGCTACCTCACCAGCAGCGGTGGAGCTGAAGCAGCAGCGACTCATGGAAACTGCCTCCAAGCTGGGCACCTTGATGATGGGGTCTCAGCCTCTTCCTCTGGCCACAGCCCGGGCTGGCAGGGGTTGGCTAGGAGGGTCGTTGGATTTTTCTTAAAATGCATGTGCTTTAGGCCATCCACGAAGAACCACCTCAAAAGAAATAAAGTCAAGCCAGTATACGTTTTAAAGTCGTGGATGGCCTAGGCAGGCCATAGTCAAAAGACACTGCGGAGGTCAACCCTGAAGGTGCCAGGGTCTAGGGAGGCCAAGCACATAGGCAGAAGATGTTCCAGCCTCTGTTTCTGTCCAGGTAATAACAGAGCAAGAAACACGCTGTTGTGCAACGTGGGAGGGCTTGGTTCAGCAGACAAGAGCTGTGCAGACTGGAGAGGCGTTTTCTGCTCGGGATTTACAGTAGGAGGGTATCCAGCATCTCCATGGTCGTCAGAAGTGTTTGCTGAGTTTAGAATCCAAGTATTAGGTTTGAAATATACCTTCCTATAAAAATAATGAGTTCCCAGTTCAGCTGGTTTTACATATCTCCCCCGGGCCCTAGAGAGGGATGAACTGAAGAATGGACTGTAGGGAGAGATCTTTCTTGGGAACTTTCAGAAGAGAATCTTCAGAATCAAAGTATTTTGTAGTTTAAATGGACTAAAAATGAATCTTTGAGGCTCCAGAGTCTAAAAGAAATTCTAACTCTTGGGGCAGGTTTGGAAGGCTTTTTATTTATAATGTCCACATATAAAATAATGGTGACCAGCTGTTCTCCTGGTCTGGTCCTTGCCAAGAACAGAACAAGAAGAAAAGACCTAAATCACAAAAACAAGGTTGTTTAACCAGAAGGAGAGACTTCCTGTTTTGATTCGGCAAGGGGGGGGGGTTATATTATGGTTCCAAATACAGATTTATCACTAACTATCAGAGTGAAGAGGGAAAGTTATGTAAAGTATATGAGTTCCAGTTTCCTCTTTTCTAGAAAAGAGGTGTTGAACTAGATTGTCATCATGTCACTCTACCGTTAATGCCAGCGCCGTGCCTAGAATCAATTCTTCTGGATGCCACACACTCCCTTAACCCACCACCCACCTACAACCGAGGTCAGAAAATGCTTAACAGAGACTGGGGAAAAGAGAGATGAGAGTTGGAAGCAGTTGATTAGAACTATGCATTTCTAAAATGTGTGTCCTTATGATCAAGCCAAATCAAAGAAATAACTCAAGGAAACCTTGAGGATGCTAAAACTAGTACCTGACTTTCCCCTGGAAAAGTTTACCGATGAGTGTCTGGCTTGAGCTGCCTCTGTGAGCAAAGTGTGGACAAGGGCCACCGTGGATGCAGCTACACCTGCTCAGCTGCACGTAAGGGTGCTTCTCTCTCACAGGTGGCACATGCAGTAGAGACCTTGAGTATTTGAAAGAATTCCATCCAATAGATCTTAGAAACTAATAACCTATGTGAGTGCTGTACCACCAGAAGCAGAGTATCACCTGGACTAAGGGATGGTTGAGCACGAGGTCCCTGTTGGCAATCTCAAAAGAACCTACAAGTGTTTCATGAAGCAAAGAACCGTGGCCTCACTGTGGGCCACACATAGGACCCCAATTTATGTTATAAGAGCAGCCACATTAGAACTTGCTCTTTCCTTCTGATCAGTCTTCTTTCTTGAACCCAACTTTAGAAAAGCCAGAAATAGCATCTAAAAGTTAGAAAGTAGGTAAACTAACAAAGAAAGGTAAAAAAAGGGAGGGAGGGGGGAAATGGGGAAGGAAGGAAGGAAGGAAGCAAGGAAGGAGGCAAGGAAGGAGGGGAGGAAAGGAAACAAGGAAGAAAGGGAAAAAAGAGTCAGGGAGGGAGGGAGGGAAGGAAAGAAGGAAGAAAGGGAAAAAAGAGTCAGGGAGGGAAGGAGGGAAAAAGGAAGGAAGGAAGGAAGAAAGGAATGAAGGGAGGGAGGGAGGGAGGGAGGGAGAAAGGAAAGAAGAAACTTTCCCCACTACAGCTTCTAATGTGGGTCAAACTTGAACTGCAGTAGAGATTTGGGATTGGATGAGAGATTAAAATTTTGATATTATATTCAACTAAACTTAATGTTTTAAACTATTGGGGTAGATCATTCTTCAGCAATGATTCATTCCCCTCTGTCTCCTGGAGGAGTATGCTTCACTGCTTATTCAAGCATGTGGGTGGGAAGTGACTATGTGAAAGTTCCAAACTAAGATCTTTAGATCAAATAATGAGTGTTTTCAATCACTCTCTGGGAGCTCCTGACATCACTATAAGAAAAACCTGTGCCAGAAGGTTTCTTCCCCTCCACCTGGGCTCCAGAATGAGATGAATGAAACAGATCTGCCTATGAGTATGAGCCAAGGCCCATGGCCCTGAATTTAAGATAATTGTTATTTTATTTTATTTTTTATCCTCACCTGAGGACATTTTTTGCATTTATCTTCAGATAGAGTGGGAGGAAGAGAGGGGGGAAGAGAGAGAGAGAAACATCGATGTGAGAGAGACACATCGACTGGTTGCCACCCACACAACCCCAACGGGGCTGGGGACAAACTGCAACCACGGTACGTGCCCTTAGCGGGAACCGAACCCAGGACTCTCTGGTCCGCGGGCCGATGCTCTATCTGCTGAGCCAAATGGGCCAGGTCTTGGGATGATTGTTATTATGCATCTATCGTGGCAATAGCTGACTGAGCTCAACAGTAATACATTCACATAGATTAATAACCAATGAGAAATAAAAGATACTCAGTGAAACTTCTCTCTCCCTATATAGTTAGCCCAGCAACAACTCCCACTTCCCACTGACAAGAACTTTTATTAGTTCCTTGGTGATATTCCAGGTGGTATTTAATGTATACATAACTAAATATATGTATCTTTTCCCTTTATTACACATTGCTAGGTTATCATATTCACTCTTTTTTTTCTACTTAACACTTTGCTTCATACACAAAGAGCATCTTCATTCTTTTTGCCATCACATGGTGGCCATTAGCTTCATGCATGGATCACAGTTTTGAATGCAGCACCTGAAAACTGGTCAAGAAGAGTTAAGGGATCTGTCCAGGGGCGGTCGGGGAGAATTTAAGGGATGGGGCTGAATGGCTGTGTTAGAAAAAATAAAATCGCTTTCTGCCTTGTGCCCTACCGATAGCTCAGCCCACTCAATAAGCCAGTTGTTGTTAGGATTAACTGGATTAATACTTGTAAGTCACTCAGAAAAGTGCCTGGCACATGGTAAGTTTTCACACATTTCCAATTTATTACTATTTGCATAACACACACACCCCCAGTCTGAGGTACACTCCAGGTAATATATAGGAAAACTCTCTAAGGTAGTGTCATTGATCCCCGTGTGACCCACCGATTTTTTTTGTTTGTTTGTTTTTTTACAGTTCTCACTTCTTTTGACATCTCTGCCAAATTTAATGCCATTGTTCCCTCCTTTCCCCCCCCAGCTTTGCTGCACTCACCTCCCGCAGTCCGGTCTCTCCACTCCCCGCAGAGGGCTCCTTCCTGCGCAGCGTCCTCGGCGCTTCCCTCATCCACTAGGTTTTAAACGGTTGGGTCCACATGGGACTGATATCACACAGATTTGGAAATCAGACAGAAAGATTCAACTCTGAGTTATGAGTTGATTCTTGTGTGATTTTAGACCTTGCCAAGAATCATTTTTCTATTCCATGAAATGGGAAGAATCATACTTGCCTCATAAGAGTTTTTCTGAAGTTTAAACAAGACAGTGTAAATGCCATGCCTGGCACATAGTAGCGTCTCCATAAATACTTACTCCCTTATCTCTACAATGATCGCTTCTCTTCTATATTGACAGGCTTCTCTACTTCCATGGTTTCACCTACTATCTATATGTGAGTGACACCAAAATCTCTGTATAGCTCCTTATTTCTATTCTGCAAATACAAACATGGTGTCTTTCTCCTTCTCAAGTGTCCAAGGACCCGTCAGACCTCACAAAGAGATGTCATGGCATCTCCAGTGCAACAGATTCAAGCCAATGCTTCCTCGCCCGCTGATTCCTCCTCCTTCATCCTCCTCCTTCATCCTCCTTGCCTCTCTTGTTCCTGTGAATGACACTAGTAACCCATTCTTCAAACCTCACTGCCATCTTCAAATCTTTCTTCTCCCACTCCTCACATTTCTACGCATTCGCAATGGTTCTTACGTATTCAGCCCTGGAAGAAATTTTGGTGATCACATAGGAAACCATGTATACTCCCCAGATGAGAAGAGCTGAGGCCCAGGGAAGTAAGTGGAGTCTAATTGGCGGAAAGGTAAAAGTAAGACTGAGTGCCAGGAGATGCAGGACAGTGTTCTTTCCATGACACCCACTAAGAGACTTCTTCCTCAACATTTCTGCCACTCCACCATGGTTCAGGCCGTCATTATATCTGCCCATTACTGCAGCAAAGACCTCCAATCACAAATCCAATAGATATTACCACTAAAATGAAAAGACTCCTATATATCACCTAAACCATGTCAAGTACATCTTGGGAGACAATAAAACAACAAATGAGTCAAATTTCAAGGATGACAAAATTTCAGTTAGAATGTTCTGAAAATTAGGTAGGAAGTTTCTTGCCACTGGAGATTATGCAAGCCACGATTGGTCAATCACTTTTTTTTTTATCCTCACTCGAGGACATTTTTTACATTCATCTTCAGATAGAGTGGGAGGGAGAGAGCGGGGAAGAGAGAGAAACATCGATGTGAGAGAGATACATCAACTGGCTACCACCCACAAGACTCCAACTGGGGCCGGGGACAAACTGCAACTGAGGTACGTGCCCTTTGTGGGACCTGAACCTGGGACTCTGGTCTGCAGGCTGATGCTCTAACTGCTGGGCCAAACCGACCAGGGCTGGTCAATCACAATTAAAGGATGTTGTAGAGGGAACATAAGAATTTAAAACTTAGAAAAGAGTATGCTTAAGATTATCTCCAACCCTAAGATTCCTTGATTTAGGGTCTAATCTAGTACTATTTATTTAGTTACCATTGAATTAATATTTTCCAGAATAAATTTTCACTCACTCTTTCCCCAGGAGAAAGCTGTGCATGTTCTCTATTGCTTTCCAAATGAAGTCCTTTGTGAAAAGAGTGGATAACTCCTTCCTTTTAACTTGGTCAAGTTTTTAATGAATAGAACCTACTTGTTTATTCAGCCAAACAATTTATTTTTACTTGCACTCCTCCAGACTTTCATTTTACCTCCTCTCCAAAAAGAGAACACTTCAAGCCCAAGTCAGAGATCACTCCCTAAGATCACTCCACCAAAGCCAAGAGAAGTCACCAGCCTTGTAATTCCTTCGTAGTTAGAAACAATTTGCCTTGTACTAGATCACAGAATTAAACCTGGTCTACACTCATTCTTGAATTCCTGTCTTGTTTTTGCTTCCCATGTCTTAAGACCAACAACAACAACAAAAAAAACTGCAACATTCCTCAAAAAGGTGAGAAGGTTCCAGACTACTAATCTCGGTCTCTGAAGTCAAGAATAGAAATTTATAGCTTTTAGTGGTTGTGAAAACCAGGAAATAATAGAGAAATCATGCATTCTGCAGAAATTCTCCTGAGTGTATTAAATTAATCTGACAGCACTGATATCACTATTCATGTTGAAATAATTAGCAATTCTAAGGCTATTAATGGTGTATTGTATCACTGTTTTAGAATTGGTAAGATGAATGCAAAAACCTTTTGGTGACTTTTGCTCCTACTAAAATTTAATTAGCCTTAGTTACTGACCTCATGTTTTATGTAACAGTACACTCCAAAATGATCTCATAAAGAATTGAAGTTTTAGAAGAAAGTCATTCTTGCTTTAAAAACTCGCATCACATAAAAGTTCTCTGAGTGTTTTTTAACTACTTTTGCAGAGTATTCTTATAATTGCTAACATTACCTATGGGACTGACTGACTTTGAGTTTAATTGAAGCAAAAATGCATCTCTTTGACAAGGTCACTTTCTAAAGGGGAGCTGCACCACTTTGCATTACAGTTCTGATTTTTTTCTTTCTAAATTAACTATGATCTATAAAATTATCGATAAAGAATAATACCTTGGCCATCAAATATTAATAATGATTACAAGAGGGGAAAACTACCTTTAATGCACATAAAATTTATGGATGGTAATGATCTCTACTAAATCTGCAAGACTGGGTCTGTGCAGTGGGGGTGAGCAATACAGTGGGGTTCAATGCAAGGATCTGAGCCAGGGCAGCTATGCTTCGGGAGAGAACTGAGGCTGTGAAGTCTAAACCGGCTGAAATCAAACAAAGGCTAAAAAATAAAACAGGAATCACCACACATGGTACAGTGTTATTGCTGTTTGTGGGTAGGTGGGAAGGAGTTCACCTACCAATAATTTCATGCTGCTTACTTGGAGTTTTATTCATGTTATGTGATTGCACACAGTTTGGAAACCACAGTATGGAAATGACTGTCTTGCATTAATAGATTCTCCTTCTTGGACAATTTTATACATAGTAGACTTGCTGCTCCTTCAGAAAGTTGCTGCTAAATGTACCCTCCCCGTTCTGAGAAGAGGAAAAAGTATACTCTAATCTTCCCTCCGGTGGGTCAATTGGCCCGCAAGTTTACGCTGAACTTCCTCCTGAGTTAAACAGCGAATCATGCTGGTCAGGTGAAGCATGAGGACCCGGTGTCCTCAGAATGAAAGGTCAGAGCCCCGTGTGGCTTTCTCTCCACTGCCTGTAGTTCTCCGAGACCTCTTATTTCAGGACCACAGTTGTATTGTGCTAGAAGCTGCAGGGCACATTGTAGTCTTGGGCCTCTCTTGGTTTATACTTTTGCAAATATCACTTGAGGCAGGTGGTCGTTCCAGGCCGAAGCACAAACTGTGAACCTTACAGTGGTAGCTTTATGGCATGAGAGAAGCAGCATGGTGGGGAGAGAAGAGCACAAACGAAACACTGGGTTCAAGTTTCAACTACTTACAAGACGTGAATGAGTAGAACAAATCATTGAATGCCTATGAGCCTCAGTTTCATCCACTGTAAAATGGAGTCAATACATATTGACTCCCATTTTTTTTTTTGTGAGAATCAAATAAGATAATATAAATTAAAAATGTTTGTATTTCCAAGGAGCTATCCACGAATAAGCTGCAGTTACTAATAAAGGTAGCTCAACCCTGCCATGTGGGACCATACTGCTGAGTTAGAGCTCCCTGCACGTGATACATGGACTGAAAGACACACTCCTCGTCTGGTTCCATTCCAGCTCCACAGAGGAAGGGTATCCTATGTGGTCAAGTAACTTATTGTGCCCATGACTCATGTCATAGTATAGTCAGTCAACCAACTTACCCTGACTGCCCGCTCTGTATGAAGTCAAATGAAGCTATCTAGGTGTTCATAGATGAATCAGCTGTGTCAATAAAGGAGGCTTTGTTCAAGACACAACTTTTCAAAAGGTTCTGGGCCGGGAATAGCAGAGTGCCTGAAGGACTGTTCTCGGGGAGGAAGACAGGTGTGGCACCACGAGGACCTGTTTCCAGACTCCTTTTATTGCCTGTTTAATTTAGCAACTATATATTCTCCCCTTGACATTCATCCATTAAATAATTGTTGAGTGCTGTAGAGATCCAATATCTATCTGTCTTCCAGAAGTAAAAGTCCTAAAATAAAGTGAAAGCAAAAAACTGGACTCTACTAGAAAGATTTTAGAATATTCTACCTATGGCCATCCAATAAAAGAAGACTTCCTAGAAAACATAATTTTTTATATAGAAGGCTTGGGGAAAAGAAGATAGGCATTCCTGGATTTTCCTTTTCTTTTCTGAGGTAGGGCATGGTTGAGTTTTTTGGTTTTGTTTTATTTTTTACTTATACATACAATACAGTACCACGGGCTGAGAACTCAAGTTACAATACAGTAAGACTCGGTGACCTTGGCCAAGTCACTCACCCTCCTGAGCCTCAGTTATTCCATTTCAAAGTAACAAATTCTGTCTGTTTTCCGAAATTTTTATAACAGAATATATTGATTTCTTTATGAGCAAAAATAAAACCACTAGAAAGATCAATTATTTGCTCTGTTAATATTCTTTTAAAAAACAACCCCAAATATCTACAAGAAAATTTACCAGCCTGCTCTGAGCACATTTTCATAATATTTATTTATTTTATTTTATTTTTTTTTATCCTCACCTGAGGATATTTTTCCATTTTTTGTACAGATAGAGTGGGAGGGAGAGAGAGGAAGGGAGAGAGAGAGAGAAACATCGACGTGAAGGGACACATCGAGTGGCTGCCACCCGCACGACCAACCAGGGCTGGGGACAAACTGCAACCGAAGTACGTGCCCTTAGCGGGAACCGAACCCGGGTCTCTCCGGACCGCAGGCCAACGCTCTAACCTCTGGACCAAACTGGCCCGGGCCATAATATTTATTTTTATATGAACTGGAATTGAGCCATGAGAGAGTCTGCGACAGATAAGAACAGTGTAAGGTGAAATCCGGACCTTGTTGAATGAAAATCTATGATCCTGAGACACGCAAAGAGGTAGCAAACCAAAGAGGAACAAATTTTCTACCTCCTTGTGATGATTCTGCTTTTATTTAAAATTTTCCAAATCCTCTACTAATTACTCCTACATGTGTACATAAATTGGCCACTCCACCAGAGTATTTAAAATTACCTTCCAATTATATTCCTAGACTTTAGCCTCTCTAACTGCTCAAGGAAAACAAGGAATTCCGGTAAAGCAACACTCACTTCTCAGATCTTTCCCATGGAATAATCAGAAAAGGCGCCTTCTTGAATGAAAGTACGCGGTGGTACAAAATGCGCCAAGGAAACGCAGAAGAGGGCATCTGAGGGAGGACTACTTCACAAAAAGGTAACAAGTAAGTAAAAAAACCATGAAGCCTCAGTGTCTCCTGCAATTCCATGTGGGTGTTCAGAAACAAGAAACGACTTGTCGTTAAGGCGGGAGAATGGAAGAGATGCCTGTTTCATGTTCTCCCCTGAATTTCAGGTGAAGACTCAGCCACGGATTCTTTGAGTTGACAGCAGCCGCAGTCAGATCCCACCCTCCCACCCGATCTCCAGACGAGGTCAGGAAAAGCTCTTGGAACTGGCTTATTTTACATTGTAGCCCCAGGTGAAGCCAAAATAATCCAGGAGGAGAAAAACAACAATCATAACAACAAAAAAATTCCCACAGTGAGCTACACACCCCAGATGCCCAGACTTTCCATGGGATCTTAATGAGGGTCAGAGGTCAGTGCTAAGGAGCCTGGTGAAACAGTGAGAACCAAGATCCTGTTTCCATTTTAATGCCCTTCTGTTTATGTTTTGTGTTCTGCAAGGGAAAGGCCGAGACAATTCCACTTCCAGGGAGACCAGAGAAAAAATGTGCTGGGTATAGTAGTTTGACAGAAAAACAGGGGTGCAACATGGGGTGAGGGGAAGCTTCAGATCAGAAGAATACAGAACTGCCAAAACACATAGCGTTACCTGAAGGTTCTCATCCAACCCCGGCCTAAAATTAAAGTCCATTATGGAAATAAAGGCCATTGTTTTCAGTCTGCCCCTTCACCTCTCCACCCACACACCTCCAGAGGAGGCTGCCGGAGTTTAAATTTAGCAGAGATGTTTGTTATATAATAGTCATGAGCCAGCTCAACATCCCCGTCTCCCAATTTGTCACGCTTGACCTTCCTATCACACTCTGATGAACTTCATTCTGTTACAGCTGCTGATTTTGTTTATCTTAGAGACCCAGATTATAGTTTATCATTCATTTCAAGTTACCTGCTTTCTTGGCAACTTACTTCAGTTAAAATGCATTTTTCTCTCTACAGCAAAATTTCCCCTGTGGGTATCACGCTATACCCCCCTCCCACCAACCCTTAAACCGCCATCCCTTTATCAGCTTCTGAACCTTTGATAACCTTTGGAACTAGATCCAAATCAACATTTCATGGAGTTCCTGAGCTTATCGCTCTGGGATAACTTTAGCTTCTGGTTTCCAGGCCAGGCCTAGCTGGAAATCCTGAAACAACATGAGGACAAGCATCCCAGAGGAAAGTCAATAGGGATCGGAAATGCCACAGTCTCTTCAGTTCTGACCTTACCCAACGTCTAGATGATCCTGGCTTGGGTTCAGGCGGAGTTAGCATCTCAGACCAACTTGTGGTTTAACAGATGAGAGAAAAGGACAAACACCCTCCTGCAAGAGACCAGGGAGTGTGATTTTTCAGCCGAGGTTTAGTACTGAAAACGCAGTCAGCCTCGGGCCCTGATGGTTAGCAATCGCAAAAAAAAAAAAAAAATGTTCATGGAATGCCCACTCTGCAAAGCCCTGGGATTATCTTCTGCAATCCATCCAATAGTCCTAGGAGGGAAGTTGTTTTTTCTTGCCATTTTATGAATGAGAGAACTGAGGCTCAGGTAAGTTAAGAAGTTAGAAAGGGCTAGAGCCGGGTTTCAAACACAGACGGCTTCCAGAGCCAACAGCCTGTCCGCTTCACTGTGACACCCTCTCTTCGCGGCGACACCCTCTGTCAGCATCTGGCCGTGTGCCAGAATCACCTGGTGAATGCCACTGCCTGCTTCCTCCACCATCTCCTCCTCTTCCAACAAGTTTCCATGTTCCGAGGCAGGTCGGGTTGCAAACATTTACACAGGAACAAAAAGAAGCCTAGCCAGGTGATTCTGATACAAACCAGAGTTGGAACCACTGACTACTATAGATAATAATGTAGATCAATAGATTTTGTAAACTGTAAAGCACTCTATAAATGCTTTGATAATAAATAGGATCCTTGTAGGCAGAGACTTCATCTTACAGATCTTTGCATTATGTTTTCCACTCACTCATTGAACAAATTTCCAAGTGCCTGCTGGGTTTCAGGAATAGCAAGAGCCTTTCATAAACATCAGACAAGGTCTCTGGGATCCTGGAGTTTAAAGAATAGCTCTTTGACACCCTAGGACGAAACAGTGCCACAGTGGGCATTCAAGAAGCAATTATTTGTTAAGTTTGTGTGTGCGTGTGTACATGTGTGTGTACATGCATGTGTGTATGTGTGTGTGTGTATTTGCTTTAACCTTTTCATTGTTTGGGGTCAGATATGGTCTCCAGGAACCACACTTTTGGTTAGCTACTTCAGGGAAAGACCATATATTTTGCATCAATATCTTTCCAGTATTATCAGCCCAATCTTTTTTTTTTTTTTTTTTTTGTATACTCTAATCCCTGTTTCTACGTGATTTAGAGCATAAATATAATACTATCTGCCCATCAGTGGGGATGATGCTTTTAATTTTCTTTCCTGGTCTTTATTCTCAATTCATCATTTTGGAGAACCACTAAAATGCTCTGAAAAGTTGTAGTTCAGGTCGACTATGTCCTAATCTGTAAAATTCTAGTTTGGTTTACCTCCAGTTTTTCCTTGCCCATCAAGCAAACATTTCTGTTATCATAACCAGAAAAGCAAACAAGGAAACAATATTTGGTGTTTAAAATCCTAAAGGATGGTTTGTGCACTTTGAATGTTATTTTCAAATAAATTTTTCTGAACTTTGTCTGGTCTGTGTTCCTATGTCTGATAGACAAAAAGTATCTCAATAGCAATTATAAACTAATTCAAAATTTCAGACATGTAAACTTTTGGTCTAAAGAAAAAGAATTATACCTGTAAACTAACATATCACACAATGTATAGTTGAGATGACTTAAAATATATTCTTCTTTCATCAGATAAATATCACTTCTTTAGTGATCATCTCTCTACTGTCAACACATTTTCATGTTATTCCAAATTTATTGTTCTTAAAATAATGGTTTTAAAAATATATAAATAAATCCCCCTTAAAATGAAGGCCATTCATTCCCAGCCTCATTTTTTAATCCTGCAAGTTGCTTCCCTTTTAAAATTTATCCAATTCTAGAAAATTGCCATAAATTTTTTTCTATTTTTAAAATTTTTTTATTGAATTTATTGTTAATAAAAGTATATAGGTGTCAGGTATATAATTCTATATACATCATCTGTATATTGTATACAAATATAGGTTTTATTTGTTAATAAAAGTATATAGGTGTCAGGTGTACAATTCTATATACATTATCTGTATATTGTATTGTGTATTCATCACCCCAAATCAAGTCTCCTTTCATCACCATTGATCCCTCTTTACCCTCTTCTACCTCCCCACCCCCTTTCTCTCTGGTTATCACCATACTGTTGTCTGTGTCTAGACGTGTTTTCGTTCTTTGCTTACTCCTTTCATCTTTTTCACCCAGCCCTCTAAACCCCCTCCCCTCTGAGAGATGGCAGTCTGTTCTCTGTATCTACGAGTCTGTTTCAATTTTGTTTGTTAGTTTTTGAGTTCATTCAATTCTACAATAGAGTTAAATCATATGGTATTTGTATTTCTGTGACTGGCTGATTTCATTTAGCATAATACCCTCCAGGTCCATCCATGGTGTCACAAAACGTAAGATTTCCTTTTCTTTTTTATGGCAAAGTAGTATTCCACTGTGAAAATGTATGACAGCTTTTTTATTCACTCATCTATGATGGACATTTGGACTGTTTCCAGATCTTGGCTATTGTAAATAATTCTGCAAAAAACATTTGTTTTTTTGAATCAGTGTTTCAAGTGTCTTTGGATATATTTCCAGAAGTGGAATTGCTGGGTCATTAGGCAGTTTTATTTTTAATTTTTTAAGGTAACCCCATACTACTTTCCACTATGGCTGCATCAATCTGCATTCCCACCAATAGTGCATGAGGGTTTCATTTTCGCCACATCCTCACCAACACTGGTTTCTTGATTTATTGATGACAGCCATTCTGAAAGGTGTGAGGTGATATCTCACTGTGGTTTTAATTTGCATTTCCCTGATGAATAGTGAGGTTGAGCATCTTTTCATATATCTGTTGGCCATCTGTATGTTCTCTTTGGAGAAGTGTCTATTCAGGTCCTTGCCCATTTGTTAATTAGATTGTTTGTTTTCTTGGTGTTGAGTTTTATAAGTTCTTTATAAATATTAGCTCCTTATCAGATGTATCATTGGCGAATATGTTCTCTCATTCACTAGCTTGACTTTTCATTTTGTTGTTTCCTTTGCTGTGCAAAAACATATTAGTTTGATGCAGACCCATTTATTATTTATTTATTTATTTATTTATTTGTCTTTTGTTTCTCTTGCCTGAGGTAATATATCAGGAAAAAATATTGCTATGAGAAATATCTGAGATTTTACTATGTTTTCTTCCCAGATTTTTATGATTTTGAGTCTAGCCTAGATGCTAAAATCCTCAACAAAATACTAGCAAACAATCCAGCAATACATTTAAAAGATCATATGCCATAATTAAGTGAGATTTATTCCAGGGATGCCAGGTTGGTACAGTATCTGCAAATCAATAAATATGACACACCACATAAACAAAATGAAGGATAAAAACCACATGATCATATGAGTAGATATAGAAAAACCATATAATAGCCCTGGCCGGTTTAGCTCAGTGGTTAGAGCGTTGGCCTGCGGTCCAGAGAGACCCGGGTTCGGTTTCTGCTAAGGGCACGTTCCTCGGTTGCAGTTTGTCCTCAGCCCTGGTGGGTCGTGTGGATGGCAGCCACTTGATGTGTCCCTTTCACATCGATGTTTCTCTCCCTCTATCTGTTCCTCTCTCTCCCTTCCACTCTACCTGAACAAAAAATGGAAAAATGTCCTTGGGTGAGGATAAAAAACAAACAAACAAAAAAACACATATAATAAAATTCACTGCCTATTCACAATCAAAACTCTCAGTAAAATGAGAATAAAGGGAAACCTCAACATTTAAAAAAACAAAACAAAACAAAACAAAAAACACCATATATTACAAACCTACAGCCAACATCACACTCAATTGGCAAAAACTAAAAGCATTTCCCTTCAGATCAGAACAAGACAGGAATGTCTGCTTTCACCATTCTTATCCAACATAGTACTGGAAGTCCTAGCCACAGCAATCAGACAAGAAGAAAAAAATAAAATACATCCAACTTGGAAAGGAAGAAATAAAACTGTCATTATTTTAAAATGACATGATACTGTATACAGAGAACCCTTAAGATTTCACCAAAAAGAAAAAACTACTAGAACTGATAAATGAATTCAGTGAAGTAGCCAGATGCAAAATAAATATCCAGAAACCAGTTGCATTTTTATACATCAATAATGAACTACCAGAAAGGGAAGCAAAGAAAACAACTTTATTTATAATTGCATAAAAATAAAATAAAATACCTAGAAATAAATTTAACCAATGCTGTAAAAGACCTGTACTCAGAAAAGAAGACATTAAAGAAAGTAGCTGAAGAAGATACAAATAAGTAGAAGCATATAGAGTGTTCATGGATAGGAAGACTTATCATTAAAATGTCCATACTACCCAAAGAAATCTTTAGATTCAGTGCAATTCCTATCAAGATACCAATGACATATTTTACAGAACTAGAACCAATATTCCAAAAATTTACATGAAACTACAAAAGACCGCCCGAATAGCCATCGCAATCTTGAGAAAAAAGAACAAAGTTGGAGGAATCACACTAGCCAATATCAAACTATACTGCAAAATCATAGTAATCAAAAGAGTGTGGTACTGGCATAAAAGTACACATATAGATCAATGGAACAGAATAGAGAGCCCAGAAATAATCCCATGCCTTTATTGTCAATTAATATTTGACAAAGGAGGCAAAAACGAACAATGGAGTAAAGATAGTCTATTCAATAAAGTGTTGGAAAAATTGGACAGATATTTGCCAAAAAATTAAACCAGACCTCTTTCTTACACTATACACAAGAATAAAGTCAAATGGATTAAAGCCTTAAATATTAGACTCAAAGCCATGAATTTGTTTTAAATGAGTATAAAACATAAGCACATGCAATGGAACCTCAGTTCTTGAACTTAATTCGTTTTGGAAGCTGTTAAAAATCCAATGCATTTTTCTTCCCATTGGAAATGATATAAATTTAATTAACCCATTCCAGAACCCCCAAAATGATTCCCTGTTTTAACCTTTCTTATATACAGTACATGTTTAATGTACTGCTTAAGCTATAAACACTTTAAAATAAAAGGACATGAAATTTAAAAAATCTAACAAAAAGGAAATGAAATTTACAGTAAAAAATGAAAATGTAATAATAATAAACAGCAACAAAAGCAAAAAAACACAAAAATATTCACAGCACAATTTTCTGAGCTGTTCACAGCCGTAAACCAACTCATACTCATGCATTCTCTTCCTTGTTTGTTGTCTGAGAGACCGTGATTGCATGAAAGGGTATTAGCATGATAGGGTATTGGGCTGAGATATATGATATTAAACATTTCTCCAAAAACCAAGTCCTTCTTTTGAGTGCCTAAAATAGGAAATACTTACTGGAACGCAATCTAGGCAATTTTGTTTAACTGGGGTGTGGCCATCAACTTGAGAAGAGAGATCAGGCCAAACACTTGACTTCTCTTTGAACACACTTTTAAGAGTGAAAATAAAAGTAGCCTTTGCACAGAGGGTGCTCTGCTCTAAGACCCCACATAGCCCACTGACCAGGGAAAAGCACTGTTGTCCAAGGGGATGCAGAGGAAAGGTGGACGGAATCATCTGGATAGCGACCCTACCCTCCAGAGCCTCAGCTCACCTCTCAGGGGGCAGGATGGAAGCCGAGGAAGGGCCAGCGCAGCCTGAGTGATCTGTCTGAACCAGAGGATTAGAAACTGGGCCTGAGAACGTTCTCACTTTGTTTTGCAGTCAGACTATAAACAAAGATATTTTTACTACCTTCTGAACAATTTCCCTTTGCAAACACCATTTGTCAATCACAGTGGACATACAGAGCACACTCAAAGGTCTGTGGGAAAAAAACTCTTATGTAGTCTCAGTTCGCATCCACTCTAATACACACTATCTATATTTTGAGGCTTTTCTACTTACCTAACTCTTGAAATTCAGTGGGAAGTAAGACAAGCAGGATGATAACGGGGTGTATCAGGAAATCTGAGATGGGGCTGAGAACTCTGTCTTACATAATGGAGTAACGTTTGCTCAACCAACCAGCTTTATAGATGGCAATTATACCAGGGATTTGTTTTTTCTTCCTGCGTTTATTATATCTGAAGGTTAAAATGTAACAAAAGAAAAAGAAAAATCTATAAATTATTTCACATTTGAATTTCTAATGTTTAAAATAATTTTGTTGTTGCTTTTATAAGATAGGCTCAAAGTGCATAGCACCTAGAGAAAGTAGCCACTGAAATTCGGTTTTCGTTATACTTATCCATGGCTCCCTTACAGTCAGGTGTCTTAGAGTTCTTTTATGCTCTTCACTGGGAGATAAGTTTGTAAAGAATAAACTATGGGTATGGGACAAACCCTCTAAAAACAAGCCAGTCTCACCTTAAGCAAATACATGTTTTGAAAAAGTTTAACACCTCTGTTTTCCGCAGCTATGAGGAGGCTTTACGCCTTCGTCATTTCAGCTAATACATTTGTGCTTTTGGCAGTGACTCCTTCCTTGTCAAAGTGATCCAAATGATCTTCCACTGGAAACATCTCTTTTTCAATTCAATCGAAAAATAATGGATACTTTTTTCTTTTTAAAAGGCATCTTATGCCCTGGCCAGTTTGGCTCAGCGGTTAGAGCATCGGCCTGCAGTCCGGAGAGACCTGGGTTCGGTTCCCGCTAAGGGCATGTACTTCGGTTGCAGTTTGTCCCCGGCCCTGGTTGGTCGTGCAGGTGGCAGCCACTCAATGTGTCCCTTTCACGTCGATGTTTCTCTCTCTCTCTCTCTTCCTCTCTCTCCCTCCCACTCTATCTGTACAAAAGATGGAAAAATGTCCTCAGGTGAGGATTAAAAAAAAAAAAAAAAGGCATCTTATGAAGGGAAAATAATTAAATTTTTCTTTCTTTCCTATACTCTTATCCTGTTAGCCCATTAAAAAGTTACCATGTGTTTACAGAAAAAAAAAAAGCATTGAATATGAGGCCCCATGGGAGCTGACCAGGTATAAACAGGGAAAATATAATTTGACTCTTTTAGGTAGAATCTAGTCAAACGTTCCTATTTGTGTTTGATTAATTGCTCTCTCAGGCGGTCTTAACACTAGAAAATGCAGCTTTTATAAACTCCTTCCCTAAGGATGCCAAGTTACTTATTTCACAAGTGTATGCAAAGATTCACATTATTGTTATATCAAATTGGGTCATATTATAGCAATTCAGACGCGTGTGTGTGCTTTCAAAGAGGGCAAGGAAAGTGGGCTCCCGAAAGTCTCTTGGACAGATAGCACGGTGGGAGGGAAACAAAATGCCCTTCTGTTTTCCATTAAAGTTATGTTCTGCACCAAGTTTGATTGCTAAACATCTGGCAGCCTTTTCTCTGATAACGTAGTTCAATAGCGTGGACAACGCTAAGCCTTTGAAGCGCTCCCTGGAACTCTTAAGTGGTAGGTGAACAAGGGGAGATAAGAACTCTAGACTTCCCTCTTCTATCAAAAGTGGCAAAAGAGGTTTACAGACATCTATTTCTTTATTCTTTGAGGTCCCATTGTTCTCTTTCCCTAGATAGGATGTAGGAGAAACGACGGGGAAAATCACTAAAATGTTTCATCTCCTTCCACTGCCAGAAACAAAGCCTTCTGCCTTTTCCTTCGCTTCTGGAAAAGAACCAAGAACTGACTGAAATATTCATGATCATGTCTTTAAATGCTTTGGATAATTTGTAGTGAGAGAGAGAGAAAGCAGAAATATCCGAAGTGAGAAGAGCTGAAAGATTCTCCTACATCCTTTGGCTCTGATAATGCGATTATGCATCATTTATTTTCTGAAGGATCTCTCCTTCATTTGTCCAGGCTATCATTTTCAACAACAATAAAAACTGTATAGTTAAGAATCAGCTTTTTGAAGCTAGGAGAAAACAGAAACAAAAAACCCACTTCCCGGCCAGTGTGGCTCAGTGCATTGAGCATGGTCTCATGGACCGAGAGGTCCTGGTTCGATTCCTGATCAGGACGCGTGCCGGGATTGTGAGCTCGATCCCCAGTAGGGGGCGTGCAGGAGGCGGCCAAGCCATGTTTCTCTCTCACATCAGTGTTCTATCTCTCTCTCTTTTCCTCTCTCTCTAAAAAAAATCAGTAAAAACATATTTTTCTTAAAAAATGTAAAAGTCACCCAGGCCAACCTTACCTTTAAAAGACGAAGAAACTGTCTCAAAGGGACAAAGTGACTTGCCCAGTGATACACAATATATGAGAATAACTGAGGTAATTTCCCAACTGCACACAGCATAATTCTGTTTTACAAAGAAGGACATGAATGTTTATAAAAGTAAAGGAGGGAGAAACAAAAGCCTCTGATACTGGAAAGTCCTGTATTGATAACTGGAGATGTACTGGCTACAAATTCGCCTCTGAGACTCCTAGCAATCAGTGTCTGTTGGGGGGGGGGGGGGGGTGAGGGTATATGTTACATATTCACTGTTCATAGATCAAAATACCAGTTTGTTTGTTTTTTACCTGGATTCTCATTTAAAAAGTCTCTGCATTACAGTGTGACTTGCTCCTAGAGTAAATGCATGTCTCCAATAGTGAGTTTCATGGGGCTCCCATCCCTGAAAGCAATCTTATGGCATAACGCTAAGAATTCATAAGCTCACTCCTAACTAGAAAACAAAATGATTCTGCTTAGGTGCACTGCCTTGAGGCCTGGCTTTATGCAGGGAGAAAATCTGCATGAGGAATGGAGGGATGACAGATCTTTTCCATACACGCTTATTGATTGAGCACTTACTTTTTGCCACGATGTATTCTAGGTGCTTTCTGTGTATGAGACAATTTCATCCTCAGCAACCCTGTGAGGTAGTTACTAGTCTTCCCATTTTACAAATGGGGAAAATAGGTTGCATGACTTGGCCAAGTGCATGCAGCTCCTGAGGGTTGGCCTGTGGGCCCCTCTGTGCTGCCAGCTGGTACCAGAACTGCTTGACCCCCTAGAAGGTCATCGCTCTGTCTTGAGGGAGTTATGTTTGTCCAACAGTTCTCAACCTTAAGATCTACTAAGAAAAACATATAGATACTAAAATTATCTTTTTAGTAAATATAGTGCTATTTTCTAACCTGTACAACAAAAGTAGCTAAAAGTTGATATTTTAAGTCCTGGATCCAAGCTGAAGAGAAACTAGGATAGTTCCCCCTTATCTGATGGGAATATGTGTTAAGACTCCCCGTGGATGCCTGAAATCATAGACAGTACCAAACCCTCATCAACTTCTTCAACTCTGCTGGAAATGTGGCAACAACTCCTAACTCAGCCGCTGATTTTTATACTTTTCAGCTCAAATCTATTCCTGAAGATGTGTGACCATCCCTTTCTGCAGTAAATGGCTTAGTGTCACTCACTCCAGGGATCTCTAGCTGCAGCCTTTGTACAGGCTCGGAGCTTTCTGCGCAACACGTTGCCATCTCTTGGAGCACGTCTTCTGTTCTTGTCTTCCACCCACAAAGTCAATGCCTTTTCCTACATAACTAAGCACTTCTCATGCATTCTGGCTATAGCTTTCTCAGTCCTCGGTGTGACAGCGAAACTGGCATACATTTCTATTTCCTTTTTCACAATTTCATGGATGGAAATTCATTCTTACTCATAGATCTTAGCAGAGCCTACCTAGGACTTTTTTTCTTTCCTGATTAAGTCAAGAACTGTCAACTTTTCACTTAGAGGAAGCATTCTCGGGCTCCTTTAGGCGTATCTCAATTGCCAGCATCGTTACTCTTGCACTTTGGAACCACGCTTAAGTAAAATAAGGGTGACTTGAACATCCTGGCTACTGCAGGACTACGGGTGGGGAGCACGTACGGTGTGGAGACTCAAGACAAAGGGATGATTCATGACCCAGGTGGACAGCTTGAGATTTCATCCCGCTTCGTAACAGCACACAGTTGAAAACATATAAATTGTTTCTTTCCGGTATTTGCCATTTAACATTTTGGACTGGGGTTGACTGCGGGGTAACTCAAACCACGGAAAGCAAAACTGTGGTTAAGGAAGGACTACTGTATTTACCAAACTGACTTTTCCTAAAAGCAACCAACCTTTAGAAATGCTGAACAGAACCATTTTCTCCTGCTCTCTCTAGAAAAATAAAACAAGAAACGCAAGTCAAGTTCCTGGGTTTCAAGTGAAATAATTCACCATAGAAAAGGCTCCTGACAGCCCAGGGAGAAGGCCCTGCTGCTAACACTCCTCAATGTCCCTTCGTGCTCTCCCACTTACTCTGTAATGATTGCATGTTTTCCCTTTGGGCCTACTAAAGTATTTAATTGCAATTACACTCATTTACATAGCAGATGAGGCTAATTGCTGGTATTAGTTACCAAATGTATGCTTGTATTGTGAGGGTGAAAAAAAAAATGCCCTACAGAAAAGAACACGACTGCGCCTCTAATTAAGGAGTTATGAAGTCAGAATGAGCTGGTTCCAAGATGTAAATATGAAATTGAGGGCTTTCAGAAGTCCATAATGGTTTTTTATGACTCCATCTCACTTCCTTGACTACACACAATGTTTAGGGACTAAAGATAAGCGCAGTGCAGTGTGCGGAGCGCTGACCCGATCGCAAGCTCGTCCTCTCACACGTCGATGGAAATAAATGCGCTCGTCTGGCAGACCCTTGATAAATGGTGAGTTGTCAGTACCTGGTCTCCATTTACTTCGCTCTTCAATTGCTGATCCTGGCTCTACTTATTGCAAGAGCAGGGTGGGCGTTATTAAAAACACACACATTGGGAGAGGCTCGTTAGTCACAAATGATAGCGAATGCAGACAAAGAAATCGTGAAAGGTGGTGCAAATTCCTGGGGTGAGGCCAGCAGTCAGAGATCTCCAGGTCGTTCTGTTCGCCCCGGTTTCATTGCTGTGGGGGCGCCCTGACGTTTCAGAATGGAATTCTGTGGTGAGGTCCTTTGAGGAGGCTTGTAATCTCATTGGAGAGAAAGAATTCATACCCCTGAAACCATATCCATACATATATTTCTCCACTCATTTCATACCAGAAAGATTTTAAGGCAAAATAGTAGCCAACAATAAAAGTTGACAGAATTTACTACTAACCATAAACCAGAGGTTCAGAAAGGCAAGCTGTAAAACAGGACAGGAGCCCTTTGAGAAGGTATCATAAGAAAATGTATTTTCTTAATAAAGATTTGCAATGAACAAATAGACAACAGCCCGCACAGTCCGAGCATTCCGGCGCCAGGGACTGGCCGGCTGCGGTATTTAAGAGTTTCTATCTTTACAATGGTTTTTCACCAGTAACATGTTTATCTAGGTTCCTCGTTCTTTTCCTCGCCTTAGTTATGGCTCTCCACCAGCACCTCCACACATTCTCTTAAAGATAAACTGTTTTCTTTAAAAAAGAGAGGGAAAGAAGGAGGGGGGGGGCCCAGGGGGGAGAGAGGAGAGAGGGAGGGAGGGAGGGGGGGGACCCAGGGGGAGAGAGGAAGAGGGAGGGAGGGAAGGAGAGAGGGAGGGAGAGAGAAGGAGAGAGGGAGGGAGAGAGAGAAAAAGAAAAAAAGAGAGAGGAAGAGAGAGACTTTTCCAGCCTTAACATATACTTGCTCTGTTAATTTTCTCTTTACTGAATGCTTAACTATGATAACATTACACTGCACGGTGTCCAGTGTCCAGGGTGTTCAGTTACCTACACAGATCATTTGATTAAATAAGTCTGGCTGCCAGCCAAGCTTCTACTTCTCCCTCTTCTCTTTGTTAAAAAAAAAAAGATATATAGAGAAGGGAAAAAATGTTTAAAGAGGGGAAGAGAAAGAGGAAAAAATTAAGAAAATCCTCCATTCCACCGAAATCTGCACTGGGTGGGTACCACGGCCTCACCCTTCTTAGTAAGAATTCTTTTTAAATAGAGGCCTTTGGTAAACCAGTCCCAGGTGGGATGATGACAGGGTCAGCTGAGTGTTATTTTTTAAACTTGTGTGAAAAATCCATTTTGAGTCTGGTCTCCTCTCTGGGCGCTCAGGCAGTGCAATCACTGGCCCCGGTGCCGAGTGTAAACAGGACATCCTCTCAGATATCCAGGTCCAGCTGGAGAGGACACACACCCTCTGCTTCTTGCCCTGTTCGGAAACCGACTCCAGTCCTTCCACAGGGAGATGCCGGGCCAGGGAAACCTACTCCTGCGTGTGGGATGTAAACAGACCCTTAAAAACATTTTTCTCCCTATTGTTTGATGCGCTCCTCCCCATCCCTGCCTCTTCTTACACCACAGCAGCACCTGCAGGCTAAAGTTGTCACAGGCACCCCGTGGTTGTGATTTGTCACAAACTTTTCCCTTCACTGGGGACAGTTTGGACCTCACACTCTGGAATCAGAGACTGTTCGTGCTAGTAAGCATTGGAGACCTCATCCAGTACAATTTTCTGATTTTGCAGATCATGGATGCTGAGGAGTAAAGAAAGGGGGCTGCCTTTGAGTAACCCAGTCCTCGGTGACTCACTGTTTCAGGTGCTCCGGAAACAGGTGGATCACAAAGAAACAAAAATAAGAATCCTGCCCTGAAGGTTATATTTGTATATTCTCACCATTTCTCTGCATAACACGACACTATGAAAAACAGAAGATGCTGTATTCATAAGAGCTCTGTCAGGTACAAATGACAAACACCGAGGAAGCGTAGAGGTTAAAGGCACCAGTGAGAGAGGACCAGTCAGGAAATGCTTTGTGTGGGAGGTGAGATTCTCACAGTGCCTCCCACTTTCACACCGGCCAAGGAGAGGAAGTAGTCCCACTAGGAAGTTCGAGAACGGCAAACTCCAGTTCTGGTTGATGAAAAGTTACTTTTATCTCTACTGCTATATGTATATGTTTTTTTACCTTTTACTTGCCTTTTCTTTTTGCCCAGTGAACTCACTGAACTTCATTTCAAACTCTATACCCCGACTTGGGTACCTGCCCAGCTGCCTTACGCCTCTACGAAAATTGCTCTCAGGAGTAGGTCCCCGGTTGGCTGGTCTTCATTACTTCAGTTCTCTACTAACCCTACCCAACTCCATTGGAAAGAAGCGATTAGACCAAGGATGACTGGATGGTCCAAGCTGGGTCAATCCACTTATCCCATGAATTTGGAACTAGATTATTAGAAAGCTCAGTCACTCTTAACATGCAATTGGAAGCATGGCAAATACCTTTGGGAACTTTGTGACCACGTGTACCTGAAATAGAGACTGAGTTGGATAGGAAGTACTTTGACCCCTTTCCAAGACCTGGCTGCATTCTTGTCTTCATGTACTGGCCATGTCCCTATATTTCTATATAAGTTCTCAAGTAGTTTCAGTTGTTTTTTATTACTGGAAACCAAAGAGACTTAACTAAAACTCAAATTTTGGACTTGAAAATTTTTCCCAGGAGTTTTATCTGAAGAGATGTCTCCTTTTTCTGACCATCTATCTAATTCTAGAACCAACCCATCCATAAGAATTAAGAGTACATCCAAACTTGTCCATTTTTTTTATTTCACTCTTCAGATCTGTCAAAATAGCATGGTCAAGATCCAACAGGATTTAAGACCAGTTAGTAAAATCTGATTCTTCTCAGCAGCTTTTAAAATAGTCATTGAATTCAAGGAACTACCCAATGGGCTCTCCAATGCAACCTACATGATTTAATATGGTAGCATGCATTTTAAAAAATCAATAAAGCAAATGTGCTCATACCATAATGTGGCACAATGATTTAAAATAAAATATTTTAAAAAGAAGTTTAATTTTATAATAAGTTTATACGTAAATCTGAGCAGAGACAGGAGCAACTATGGTTTAAATTGATTTCACTAGTTTTATTTATGGGTCTGAGGAGAAGAAAATATCCAAGAAAAGACTAAACATTTTCATCAGACTATCAACATACATTGTCCATAGTCAGGTAAATAGTCAGGAGCAACACTTTCAGAGATGTAAGTCCTTGCCAACAAAGTGATGTTTTCTGAAGAAACACTAATTTCCTGTCTTCAAGAAAGTCATGAGGACCCTGAAGCATCACATCCCCTGTCCCGTGTCTTATGAACAATCGACAATTCCCCACTCGGCCATCATCACCACCGCAGAAGCACCGGGGTGAAGCGAGGTGGTGAAGCAGAGCTCTGCTCCAGTATCCTCTCCCCAGTTAGGGGCTCAGAATCCTCAGGCCACCTCCTCCGCCCAGGGATCCCCCCGTGGCTCCGCCCACCTCCAGGCCAGCACATTCTTCCTGGACAATGTCCAATGTACTTTCCTATAACACTCTCCACCACCGTCATTTACCTTCTCAGCTTCTCTTAATTTTGGTCCCTGGTCTTTGCAGATAAAATGATTACATATTTAGTGGTGCTGATAAATCAATTCATTACCTCATCCAGCTAATTAAGTGTGCATTTTTAAACAGGTTTCTGGAGACAATGTTTCTATTCCAGAAGGTAAGGAATATGTCTTAACCCTCTTCTACATAGTCTGTAAGTTGTAATGTGGTGCAGATCTTATAATAGGCACCGAATATAAACTTGGATTGAATTCCTGAAAAGAATTAAACCAGATGAGCCTTTCTAGGTTTTTCTGAATGTCTTTCCATCCATCCCCTCTTTTCCGCACATATCCACATGTTCATGCCAGGAGAGGTTACATTAGCCAAACTATATGTGTCTCTAGGTAAAAACTACAAAATAAATCAAGAATTTATTAGCTTGTTTCTATATTAGGGCCCCATTGAAGTCATTTGGACATACTTTATATCAATTTCCTCTTCAATGAAATGGGGTTATTATTGATCTATTACTCCGAGAGCTTTTGGTAACATTCTATTTTAGTAAAACACTTTGGGAGCCTTCCAGGAAAACTTTCAGAGAAAACCAAACATGGACTATTAATTTTTTAAAATGTATTAGCACCTATTGCATATAAAGCGCCGTATCCGCGGCCACAGAAGACACAAGTATGGCTAGTATTTTCTGCCTTTCAAAAGCCTACAACCAAATGTGGAACATTTTAATCTAGGTTATTTTTTTACTAATGATAAAATCACATCAGCACCATCTCTTTAAATGCGCGAAAGAGACAAGTATACTTTTTACGAATCTGGTAGAATTTTTTCCTATAAATAAGTGAAAAAAAAAAAAATGATGAACTTTACAACTTGCTGAAAAGTTGTAGCCAAAAACTCAGAGACAAGTACTAGAATAATTTTCTATTGAGCTTATATCTTTAGAACTGTTCTCTGAATGCCATGTGTCTCCATGGACTATAGGAGTTTACCAAGAGAGCCCTGCTAACAGTGTTCACCTTGTTAATGTTAACAATGAATTTCAGGTCCTGCTGGATGTACTCAAGGGGCAGTACAACACAGAACTTCAAAGCCAGGAGACAGCCAAGAAAAATGAAGATAACAGTTAAGCTAGGGCAAGCTGGAAAACTGAGTGGCTCAAAATAGAGTTACACACACACACACTCCAACAAAAGAAATAACAGGTCAGATGTTTGACTGCCCGTTGACTCTGTCACATAGCTCAGTTGCTGGGACAAATTTATTTATTCCAGGAGCTACCTCTAGAGAGCAGATGCATCTAAAAATGATGCTGTGTTACAGGGAAATACTGAAATTTCAACATCAAGGCCCCTTCTATCAATATTATTTTATGGAAAAATCCCAGAAATTATAAAGTCAAATATGCCTAGGAATGTTCTGAACATTCATCAAAAATGCTGCTGTCTGGAGGATTCAGGTAAGTCATTATTTTTCTTAATTCCAGTTCCTATGGAGAAACACATTTTGGAAAAGAATGGTCTTTGAACATTAACTCCAAAAACTAGCAAAGACATGTAAGAGTGAATCACATTGTCCCATTTTTTTACTTGGAGGCTGATCTGCCCGCTTCTTATCCAACACTTCAAGGAAAATAATTTTCTAAGAGTGCAAATAAAAACATCTATCACTTCAAACTTTTCCTCTCTTTAGAAGTCATAGCTTTTGACTCAGGACATGAACCTAGCATTAACTGCAGCTGTCCAAGAAGTGTGTACAGGAAATGGGAGGGTAACAGACAGGGAACAGGGAAAGGACATTTTTATCTGGTCTCTGAGAAGGCTTATGGAAAAGTTTTCCAAATATTTTATGGAATGACAAGAGGAGTCAAATGTTTGGAATTTAGGTAAAAAGTCTACCAGGGAAGTAATATGGCAGAAATATTAAGGCACAAAATTTTCCAACTTTAGGCTTAAGGAAGTGAATACGGTGTGTGTGTTCGTATGTGTTTTCATTGGGAAGTGCTGAGAGTAATTCAAGTCTTAGAAAGTCACAAATTTTCCACCTTATTAATCATGTGTCTAGTCAACTTTGTCTCTTATTTGAGCATGACCCTACTCTAGAAGTTAGGATCCACCCCCCTAAAAGATTTTGCCCTATACTTTTCATGTATTTTTTATAACAATCTTTTCTGACCACCACTCCCTACACTTCTGTGTCCACTTTGTGAATTCAGTACACCAAGTCACTGTATTGAGTTCTGAATATTAAATAAGTTTTGCTACATGCTGGCAAAGAAAGTGACTATGATTCATTTAAAAATAATTTCACTTCAAGAAACACAAGAACTTGGAGCAGAAAGATGGATCCTGGCCATCACTGTATTTCTGTAGTCTACCCTTTTTTATGGTTTTTAACCTGATCTCTGTCAAATTAACAGTTTCAGAGAAGCCTTGAGTTTAACAGAAAGGCTAATATTGTCCCCGTGTATCTGCTCCTTATCCCTTTGTATCATTCTGTGTTAAAATGGCTTATCAAATGTGTTGGCCTTCCCAGAGATGAGCACTAGAAATACATAAATACATAGATGCCTTTTTATACAGGCTTTTTTTTCTAACCAAATTTAGCTGCAGGGGCATATAAAAGACAAATGTGTTGACAAATGACAAGATGTTATTCACTGTAAAAATATTATTGCATGCACACAATTTCCTGTTATGGTGCATATATTGATACAACTTTGTTCAAAATGAACCGCATATTAAGAGAAATCCTGCCTTCTCATCTGTTCCAGCTTGATTTTGTATTTTCTGGAAGTAGCTGTTTAAAACAACCTTGCCCTAAACCTAATAATCACAAATAGACATGAATTTCCCCCATGAGATGTCACAAATTAAGAAATGGATTTTATTTGGATCACAAGTGGTTTTGGCCAGAAATTGATAAAAATATTTCAGATAAAGTACGTAAAGGATATGGCTCTGGAGACACATTAGGGAGTGTTACTGCCAACCTCTGCTAAAATGAGTGTTCTTCAGTAGTGATGTACAGATAGGCAAATGGCTATTTGAATGTATTATCTATATTTCAGTTAAGTCAAAGTCTTTAAAGACAAATCTGGCATCAGAAATATCATGCATATTTGTGAGGGCCTTAGAAACTCTAACCTCAAAAGTGTTCATGTACAATAGGTTCTAATTTATTGATTATTCAAAGGACATATATTGTAGTTCCAATATCTACCTGCAGTAATAATCCAAGTTCTCATTTAGATGGGTTGGATTATCTATTAATATAAGATAGCAAATGCTAAACATGATGTATCAGAAATTTATATATTGTCTTTCTTCACCAAACCTTGCCATACTTAAATCTAGGTTCATATTGTGTCGCAAAATTGTAAGTGATGAGTGAAAACTGGAGGCATCAAATGGAACAAGTTACACGAACACTTTTGAGGTTAGAGTTTCTAAGGCCCTCACAAATATGCATGGTATTTCTAATGTCAAATTGGTCTTTAAAGACTATGACTTAAGCCCTGGCCAGTTTGGCTCAGCAGTTAGAGCGTCTGCCTGTGGTCCGGAGAGACCCGGGTTCGGTTCCTGCTAAGGGCATGTACCTCGGTTGCAGTTTGTCCCCGGCCCTGGTTGGTCGTGCGGGTGGCAGCCACTCGATGTGTCCCTTCACGTCGATGTTTCTCTCTCTCTCTCTCTTCCTCTCTCTCCCTCCCACTCTATCTGTACAAAAAATGGAAAAATATCCTCGGGTGAGGATAAAAAAAAAAAAAAGACTTTGACTTAACTGAAATATAGATAATACATTCAAATAGCCATTTGCCTAACTGGAGCCATCAAATGGAACAAGTTGCACATAAAAAGAATAAGCCTGAATGTAATCTTTACAAAGCAACTCATTGCTCTTGGACATAGAACTCATTTGTCTTTAAATATTTATATATATATATCTCAGTCTCACAGAGGGCACCAGTCCTTGGCTAAGGTCATAAACCTAGACGTCTTATATTGTTGGATTCAACTATTGGGCCAAAATAGTTCTAACCAAAGCTCACTCAGTATTCTCAGTTAATTACAGTTGTCCCGGTGGTTTATGTTATGTCTGGAAAGAGCATGACGAGGAAACCCATTCTGGATTAGAGAAGGCACATGGTAGACACAGCACTGAACTCAAGGTCTATATTTGGGCCTCGGCATGGGCAAATCCTAACTGTTTGGCAGAAATACAGGTTTAATGATTCTCCCAAGACTAATCTAAACAGAGGCAAATAGCTGGATTTGGTACAGCTTTCAGAATACCACATTTCATATAAGAAATGGGTCCACAGCTTTGTCCAGTCTTTATTCGAAGGCAGTGTTTAACTCTAAAATTTTCCTATTGTCTTCCCTACCCTACGATCTCACAGAGCCACCACACACAACGAGGCAAATATTTTTCCATTAGATCTTCAGGGTGGGGATTCTGTTGAGGTCAGTGTTTCAGAGCTTGGTACAGGATGTCCCTTCAGCCTTCTGAATCCTGGCTCAGTGAAATCACTGATAAGCCGAGCCTTTGCTTTTGATTTCCCACAGAACTGAAAAAAAAGTATAGCTGAAGTGACTCGGGAGAAATGGGTAAAATGTATTTTCCCACCCCTAGCAAGCTCCCTCCGCCCCCCCCCCCCCCCACCACCACCAACAACACACTCCCACACACCATCTCTGTCTCTCTTTTATTTTTTTCTTCCTCTTTGGCTTATGCTGTTCTTTTTTGGTCTCTGGCCCCAGTATGACAGCTGATTGACAGACTGGCAGTCCCTCGGTGTCTGGTTAGGCAGAATTCCCCTGCAGAACCGGGATGCAAAACAAAGAACAGACAGCCGTGCAAAAAGGAAGACGGAACAAAACAACACCGAGAGAGAACCAATGTTGTTTGCTGAAAATATTTTTAAACCTTTCAAAAAAAGAGAGCAAATCTTTAAAAGATTGCTTCAATCTTCTGTGTTTTGTTCTCTTCCCTTTTCTTTCCAGCCATCCCTCTCCCCCCACCCACTCCATACACACCACTTTGTGGCTCCCATCTCTCCATCTGCTTTCTTCCTTGTGGTTTTTTTTTTCCCTGAGTCATAAACATTTTATCAGGAAGAAGTTCCCCTGTTTCTAACCTTCAGAGTCAAGCATTTGTTTCATCCTTTCCCCTCACCTGTAGGGTGGATGATTGCCTCAGGTGAACTTGTAAGCAAACACTGTTCTGCCTCCTTCCATTTCAGACCTTTCTTCCATTGTCTTCCAGGAAACTAGGTTTCTGTACAACAGAAACTAGTATTTCTGCCCCCAGTCCTGCCCCTACGCAAGGGGCAACAGCCCCAGCCTAAGTGACGATCACTAAAATCTTTTCACATGATGAATGGGCCTCTCTATTGTCCCCCTCTTTAAACATCTGTTGAGTGAGCCACTTGCCTAAGAAGTTTCTCTCAGTTTTCTGTCATACTGTAAAAACCCACATAAAAGTATGTTCATTGACGTATTGGGAACTTAATATATCGTCCCTTTGGTGGTATGTTCCTTTACAAATTAGTAAGGCAAAGAAATAATCACATAAGGATGAAAATTTTCTGATTCTATAATGCAATCTATATTGTTTAGGACAGAGGCTTGTCTATGTATCAGGCAAGGTCCTAGAATAGAAGCTCCTTAATCCTCTTCTTCTTATAGTAACTTTGCATGAAATTTGAACTCAGTACTTTTCTGGTGATGATTTTTATGCATTTAGCTTTCCTGAACTTTAAGAAGGGTTCTTAGCTTACATAATATTATTTTACCTTAATAGAGCATTCATTCTCTTGCATTATTTTTTAGTATAGTGAAAATAAACAAATATATACATATATATGTATCTATGGTATATCTGATAAAGAACTTGCATCCAGAATATATAAAGAACTCTTCAAATTCAAAATAATGAAAACAAGCAACCCAATTTAAAAAGTGACAAAAGATTAAACAGACATTTCACTTGACAAAGCATTTATATAGATGGCATATTCCATGTATACAGAAATAAAACAAAAATATGTTTAATATTGCCCTGGCCGGTTTGGCTTAGCGGTTAGAGTGTCAGTCCATAGACCAGAGAGTTCCGGGTTCAGTTCCCGCTAAGGGCACATACCTTGGTTGCAGTTTGTCCCTGGCTCGTGTGGGTGGTGACCACTGGATGTGTCTCTCTCACATCAATGTTTCTCTCTCTCCCCCTCCCACTCTATCTGAAGATAAATGCAAAAATGCCTTTGGATGAGGATAAAAAAAAAAAAAAAAGATGCTCAATATTATTAATCATTAGGACAACACAAAACTGAAACATGAGATACTACTGCACAGCTATTAGAATGGCTAAAATTAAAAACACTGACCATGTCAAATGTTGCTGAGCATGGGGAGAGACTGGAACTCTTCGCACCCTGCTGATAAGAAGGTGAAATGCTACAACCGCTTTGGAAATCAGTTTTTCGTTAATGAAAAACTCACCCAGCTGCCCTCTGATCTAGCCGTTCTACCTCTTGGTATTGATTCGTGAAGAGACATGAAAGTATATGTCCATGCAAAGACTCACATGCAAAAACTCATAGCACGTTTATTTATAGTAGCCTCAACCTGGAAATGACATAAATATCTATCAACAGACAAGTGGTTAAACAAATTGTGATGTATTTCAAACAATAGAACACTACTTCGCATTGAAAAATGAACTGATATATACATGCAACCACATGGATAAATCTCAAAATAATTACACAGTAAGGAAACAAAAAGAAAAAAAGAAAGTACAAACTTTGATTAGACTTATATAAAACTCTAGGAAAATGCAATCTAATCTACTGTGGTGGAAAGCAGATTAGCTATTGCCTGGTGGGCAAAACAGAGCAGGGGAGAAGATCATAAAGGAGCACAAGAAAATGTATGGAGATGATGAACATTCACCATCTTGAGTGGGTGATGGTTTCTCATGACAAAACTTGTCAACCTGCACACTTTAAAGATGTGCAGCTGATGGTATGGCCATCATACCCCAATAAAAATGAGTACAGTGGTTTGACTTCTGCGACTCCTTTTACTTTCCACTGACCGCCTACATTAAACTGACCTCTCTTTCCTTCCTCTATTCAAGTTGGATTCTCCTTCAAGCAGCTTCTCCTCATTGTGGGACCTGGAAGGAAGCCCCGACATCAGTTTTGAGAGTGTGCGGAAGATAGGCAAGAATCAGAGAATGCTTGAAGTCTTCAGCTCTTGGAGTGAGCAAAATCTCTTCCAGATTTAGCTGCTGCTCTTTTATTAGCCCAGCAAGTCACCAGATAGAACCTTTTCTTTTCAACCCAGTGCTTTTCTCCTCTCTCTCCTTCTTCTCCCCCCTCCTCTCTCTCCTCCTTCTCCCCCCTCCTCTCTCTCCTCCTTCTCCCCTCTCCTTTCTCCTCCCCATCTCCCTTCCCCCTCCCCTCCCCCATCAAGAGAACTTAGCTCTTGCGACTGCATGTGGTTGTCCCTATCCACTTGTCTTTGGGGGTTCATGGCGATGCCTTATCACCTAGATCACCTAGCTTTATCTTAAGGGTAATATATGGGTTTTTGATCTTGTTATCTCTGTATTTCTGTCTGAATTTGGGGGAAACTGCAAAAACTACCTGCCACTGTGATTTCCATTTTCACTTTTTTTTTTTTATCCTTACCCGAGGACATTTTTTCATTTTTTGTTCAGATAGAGTGGGAGGGAGGGAGAAAGAGAAACATCTGTGTGAAAGGGACACCTCGAGTGGCTGCCTCCCGCACAACCCAACCAAGGCCGGGGTCAAACTGCAACCAAGGTACGTGCCCTTAGTGGGAACCGAACCCGGGTCTCTCTGGACCACAGGCCGACGATCTAACTGCTGAGCCAAACCGGCCAGGGCATGATCTCCATTTTCTTAGAATCCCTGGTTGAAATTCTTTTGAGTTTTTCAGATTTTTTTTTCCGGAATCCTTTTATTGCTGTGCTGACAAAAGTTAGACATTGTGCCTAAGTAAGGCAACACATATCAAAATTGGTCATTTATTCAAGTAATATTATTGAGTGCCTACTACATGCCAGGCACTAGATGCTTTGGGGACGCAGCGGTGAACAAGTTAGGTAAGCTTCCTGTTCACATGGGGCTTGAATTCGAAAGAAAAGACAGACTAACATATAAAGTAAATAAAATATATTGCTACAGTCTGAATGTTTGTGTCCCCGACCCCTGCCCCGCCCAATTCATCTCTTAAAATCCTAATCCCCAGGACGATGGTATTAGGAGCTGGGTTAGGTCACGGGGCTCTGCCCTCAGCGTTGGGCTTACTGCTCTTATAAAACAGACCTCAGAGGACTCCCTTGACTTTTCATCATGTGAGTTCACAGTAAGGAGGTGCTGTTGATGAACCAAAACATGGGCTCTCACCAGCCACCAAATCGGCCGGCACGATGATCTTGAACTTTCAACCCTCCAAAACTACAAGAAAGAAATGTTTGTTGTTTCTAAGCCATCCTGTTCAGGGTATTTTTGTTATAGTAAACTGAAAAGACTCATACACACACACACACACACACACACACACACACACACATATATGTATATATAGTTATATAGTTTTATATATATATTTATAATATTATATTATTTCAGTTTTAAAAATTACCAGCACGCAGGTGGTAATGGAAGTCCTGGTAATAGATGATATAATTTGGGGAAAGCATGTAAAATTAGAAAGCACAAGAACCTCAATCATATTAAAATTTTAGGTGCAGAGCTAAAAGAGAGTGCATGAAACAGACGGAGAAATAATAATCATGCAGATGGAAGTGGACCAGGCAAGATCAGGATTATAAATGAAAATGGAGAAGCGTTTATAAAAGGAGGGAGATAAACAGTCCTGTTGCATAGACCGTGTCCATGAAGAAAGGAGAAATGGGGCAATAGCAGATAAAGGATGCAAACTTCAAAGACTGTTTTGTTGGGAATAGACAAACCTGGTGTTTGGGTTGCAGTGAGGAGGCAACAGGAAGGAAGAAAGTATAAAAAAAATAGTTACTTTGTTTACACCGTTAGAACCCCTATATGGAGCACATCTAAAAATTCCCCAGCAAGCTTTAATGTAAGTAGGGTCACACACTGTGCTGGGCTTGGGGTATAGAGAGACATAAATTGTATCCTCTCTTGCCCCAGGAGATGCTCACAATCCAGTGAACAGGGTAGGCAGATAGACTTAATTTATTAATTACATTGATTATCTTAAATTGGCTGCATCCACATTGTGTACTAGACTGTAAACTAGTTGGTGGGATTTTATTCCTGCAGGGGGCCTTAGGAAATATCTATTCTCTTTTTCACATGGTAAAACCGAGTCCTGAAATGTGTAAATTACTGTCTATGGTTACCACAGCTCATTAATAGCAGATTCCTGATGAGGACAGAGTGTCCCAGGAGCCTTTTTTTCTTGAATAACACACACCTTACTAAAAGCATTCATATGTATATGTGTAAACACTCAGAGTAGGTTTTATAGATTTAAATCTAAATGATCAATTCCAACAAAAGAGCCAACTTGGATAAATCAGAAATCATCCTGCTACCAACAGCTAGAAATAATGGGAAAACATGACCCCCCCAAAATGTAATGCATAGCTAAGTTTGAAAGAAAAAGAAAAAGTCTCAGGTGGCGGAAACCAGGGACCCGAACGCCCTAATTGTAGTGCAGGAGCTGGCTCTGCAGCTGCCCTGGGGTAGGGCCTTCCAGTTTGGCAATAGCCGGGGGCCTGGGGTTGCGCAGCACAGGAGACAAGACCTCGGGCCTCGGTGATGGAAGATACCAGCACTGAAACAGAGCATCAGGTCAGGACTGTCAAAGCCACACCCTCAGAGAAAAGGATAATAGAAAGAAAATAGACCACCACCCCAGGGAGATGACAAGAAAGCTCAGCTATGAACTCTGGGGAAAAGAAAATGATAAAAATCTCAAGCCTACATATACAGATTTAGAGACTGAATTGATAGTACCTTCATAGTTCAGGATTGCCCCAAAATGAGAAATTAATAAAAATTTACTTTTCTCTAGGGTCACGAGGCAGAAATAAAAGTAAAACCACTCTGGAGGGATATTTCTTAAATTCAGAAAACAGAGAATTCACATACACATACGCACGCACGCACAGCACCACTAAAGACGAGCTCATGGTTAAAACTTACAAAGCACACATGCAAGAGTCAGCACCCCAATCAGCTTGAGGATAAACTTCCCGTGGCCAGTGTTGTTGACTGCCCTGCCAGTATGCTGGGGGCCTTGGACTTTACGTCATGTTCATTGTCACCTCCCAACCTGTCAACTCTCAACCGCAGGGATCTGCATGTCTGCCTGAGGGCTGTCACTAAAGCAGAGTCACTCTGTCCTTGCACAGAGAGGCTGTATGTTCCAAGGAGTTAACACCCCCAGAGCAGCCCTCCACCAGTGACTAATATGCAAATATGCCAGTTCCTCGCTCCTGGGCGAGAGAGGAGGTGTGCTGGCTCGCAGACCTGTGCCGCTCTTTCCCACACATCTGCTTCACTTCCCAAAGAAACCACTTGTACATGAATCTGCTCAAGGTCAACTTCTGGAGAAACCAGAACAAATAAAATAACAGAACAACTTGAATGAGAATATAAAATGAATATATTTAAAAGTATTAAAGCTATGAAAGAAGGAAGAGAAACTATAAGTCAAGAACTAAATCTAAAGGCAAAAGAAGAGGCAGATTTATAAAAGAAATGAATAGAAGTCACAGAATAAAAAGTATAATCATTGAAACTTCAGTAACTGAGTTAAACAGAGAGACAAACAAAAACACAAGTCAATTAGTGAACAAAGCATAAATCTTATAAAACTACTGAGAATAAAGCACAGAGAGTATAAGAAAAAATAGATTTAAAAGTATGAAAAGAAAAAAAAAGATAAAAGCTTGGGGGATAAACTGAGAATGAAAAATACATTTCTAAAGGATGACATAAAATAAATGGAATACGCCCGGCCGGTGTGGCTCAGTGGTTGAGCTACGACCCAGGCACCAACAGGTCACCGGTTCAATTCCTGGTCAGGACACATGCCCAGGTTGTGGGCCTGATCCCCAGTGGGAGGCATGCAGGAGGCGGCCAATCGATGTTCTCCCTCATCCATGATTCTATCTCTCTCTCCATCTTTGTTCCTCTCTCTCTCAAATAAAGAAAAAATATTTTTTAAAAATAATAAAAGTAAATGGAATACAGACAATATTCCAAGTTAGAATAGCCCAGAGTTTTCTAAAATTAAAGAGAGACAAGAATACTCAGATTCAAGAAATGCCAGTCCTGAACAAGATAGGTCAAAACAGATGTATACTTAGTCACATTCCTATTGAAATTGCAAACTCACCAAGAAGTGAAAATCTGAAAGCGACCAAAGAGCAGGGTGCATCAGTGAAAATAGCCTTTACAAACACAACAAACCTCTCTCAATAGCAGCAACAGACATTAAATAATATCTTTAGTGTATTCGGAAAAAATAACTATTGACTCTAAATTCTATGCCCAGCCCAACTATTACTCAAGAGAAAGGGCAAAATAAAATGTTCCTCAAATGAACAAAAACTGAGAAAGTCTGCCATTCACAGTTCCTTCTGAAAAGAACGGTTAAAAATTAGACTGTAGGAAGAGGAAATTATGGGAGAAGAAAATGGAACACAAAAAGCAATAGTGATGAAAGAATAAATAGGTAAGAAAATCTGAATAAACATGGACTGTCAGAAGTAACAATCACTTGTTGAGAGGGAGGAGCTAAAACCAAAGTTGTACTGAAATATTAGGTAATAAAAACATGTTAGAGATGATAACAGAAGTTAAAATACTCTAAAAATCTTATATTGCTTGATAGGAAGCTAGGTATATTGATCATCTTTAGAGTTTAAGTCAAAAGTATGTATTAAAAATGCCAGGATAATGAAGAAAAGTGGAAAATATTTCAAACAAAGTAGTAGAGGGAAAAGTGGGAAAATAAAAAAACCTTTGTTAATCCAACGTAAAGCAAGCAGAGAAAAGCAACTAACAACAAAAAGGCCAACGGAAATCACAAAGGATGCTCTATAACCACACATGTCAGTAATCACAATGAAAGTCAATGACTTAGAGACTCAGATTGGATTTTTTAAAAAATCTAATTATATGCCCTGGCCAGTTTGGCTCAGCAGTTGGAATGTTGGCCCACAAACCAAAGAGTCTCGGTCCGATTCCAGTCAAGGGCACATACCTCAGTTCCGATAAAGTCCCAGCCCTGATTGGGGTCATGCAGGAGGAGACCAGATGGTGTGTCTCTCTCACATCAATGTTTCTCTTTCTTTCTCTCTCTCCCTCCCTCCCTCCCTCTCCATCTGAAAATCAATGGAAAAAAAATCCTCAGGTGAGGATTAAAAAAAAAATCTAACATGTGATATTATAAGAGAATCAAAGATATATCAAAGGTAAGAAAAATAGAAAACTGATATTAAAATGGCATATTAAAAAAGAATATTATCGCCCTGGCCGGTTTGGCTCAGCGGTTAGAGCGTCGGCCTGCGGTCTGGAGAGACCTGGGTTTGGTTCCCGCTAGGGGCACGTACCTCAGTTGCAGTTTGTCCCCGGCCCTGGTTGGTCGTGCGGGTGGCAGCCACTCGATGTGTTCCTTTACATCGATGTTTCTCTCTCTCTCTCCCTCCCACTCTACCTGAACAAAAAATGGAAAAATGTCCTCGGGTGAGGATAAAAAAAAGAAAAAAAGAGAAAAAAAAGAAAAAAGAATATCATCAGTAATTTAGAAACTAAAGAGGCCATGGAAATTTTGAAAAAATCATATTGTTTGCATCAGTTAGCTATTGCGCTATAGCCAGGCACCCCAGAATTCAGACACTTACAAACATAAGTGCTTATAACTGCTCGCAAGTCTCAGAGCAGCTGGGAACTTGTGCTCACAGGACCTTGAGCGTGCTCACTCAGACATCTACAGTCAGCTAGAGGTGGGCCAGGGGCCGCTGGTCTCGGAGGGCTCCGTTGGCACGCTAGCGCCTGGCCGAGGCAAGGGAGGCTGGGCCACGGCCCACGTCTAACAGGAGCAGTTGCACTAAGAAAGAAAAGAAGCACAAAAGGCCTCTCAATGCGCAGGCTTAACAGTGGCACATTGTCATTTCTGCTTCATTCCATTGGCCAAGCAAGTCAGACAGACCAAGCTAGACAAGGGGGAGGGGGATCTACAAAGTCAGGGCAGAGAGCATGGGTATTGATAGTAGCCATTAACTGGGATGATCAATACAGTCTATCACATTCAGCAAGCACTAAGAAAAATAGTCAATATTACTACAATATCAGAGAAAAATTATATATATCTAAGGTTAAGAGCAATAGAATAATGAGAGTCAGTATATATCATGAAAAATGAACGTCATAGAAAGCTGTGACAATATCAAACTTACATCTGCCGAAGATAAACAAGCCTAAACATTGACTGAACTACATGGAAAATTTACAAATTCACAGTTATAATGATAGTAAGAGACCACACAACTTAATTAAAAAGACTAAAAATTAATAAAGATCTAGATTATGTGAATAGTACTATAATCTCAATCTAATTAACATGTATGGAATTCTGCATATGGAAATCAATGTATACAGATTTCTTTTAAGCTTATATTGGAATGTTTACAAAACTGACCATGTATTTGCTTCAAAATAAAGTGCTAATGAATACCAAAGGATGTATATCATACCTACCATACTATATCTCTGACCACAAAGCACAAAAGGGGAAAAATAAAACAATTATAGTCAAAGGATAACTATTCCCTCAATAAACAATAGTCCCTAAACCTCCCAAAAAAGATACTTCTCAAGTTTGGAAACTTAAGAACACACAGATGTAACCAATCGAAATTGAAACCATAATGCAAATAGAAAAATATTTAGACCTAAAGAACAGTGAATGCCCTATACATCAACGTCTAAGGGTCCAGATAAAGCAGTACTTAGAAGAAATGATATTGTCTATGGAATACCAACTGGCAATAAAATGAAATAAATATAATAGCTAATGTTAATTCAACATTAGTGCCCTGTAAATTTTCATTTAATCCCAGAGCAAACAACTCATTGAGTTAACTACTCTATTATCTTTATTTTAGAGATAAGGAAATTGAATCTCAGAACTTCATCAATCTGCCTAAGGTTACATAGAGACAGGATTCTAACCAGGTCTTCCTACATCAGAGATGCCCTTTGCTGATGTGTGATGTACGTGTACTGTCATGGAAAGACCTCACATTGTTAAGTGAAACAACAAGACTTCCTGTAATTCCTATTTATAAGCCCATTTGTGTAATATTGAATTCCAAGATTATGCATGTCTATAAACATGGATTTATGTAAACAAATGTCTTATGTTAAACATGGAGCTTAGAAGTGAGGAGAACACAGGGTGAAGGAGATGTTCAAGTTTTAGATTATTACTCCTGCTGGATTACTTTTACAGTGTGATGTTGGAAAACTTCAAATTATGAACATGCAAAAACACATATACATGCATGTAAGAACGGACTAGTTGTTAACACAGGTAAGCAGGTGTGGGTAGGTGGGTGGGTGTGTACTACATACATACAGTTCAATATGCCCTTTGGAGCTTTGGAGTGGGTTTTATGACTCTATGATTGAATTATCCTCACAGTGAAATAGCCCTCAAAAGCTAACAAAGACTTCAGTCCTGGCCAGTTTGGCTCAGCAGTTAGAGCATCAGCCTGTGGACCAAAGAGTCCCGGGTCTGATTCCGGTCAAGGGCACGTATCTCAGTTCTAGTTCATCCCCAGCCCTGGTTGGGGTTGTGCGGGTGGCAACCAATTGATGTGTCTCTCTCACGTAGATGTTTCTCTCTCTCTCTCTTCCTCCCTCTCTCCCTCCAGCTCTATGTGAAGATTAATGTAAAAAAATATATATCCTTGGATGAGGATTAAAAAAAAAAAAAAAAGGGGGGGGGGTGAGGATTTAAAAATAAAAAAGGCTAACAAAGATTTCATTATATAAAGATTAATTTATTTAACATATTAACTGTGTGCTGGTCAGTCTTCTACATTCTAGGATATAACAGTAAGATTACAGTTATGTCCCTAAAGAAACAGTGTAGTGAACATGATGGGTCTCTGTGCTTTATATCCGGTCCTAGGCGGCAGGATGGCAGCAGGGAACACACAGGCTTTCTGGAGAAAAGGAGTTCAGAACGGATTAAAAAATGCAAAAACTCAGTTGGTATCCAAAGTTCTAAAGCAAAATGAGCAAAGATTCAAACGGAATAAACGGTGGATTGGGAGAAAACAATTTTTCCCCCTGAAATTACCTACATGTGTTGCTTTTTAAATCATGAACCATCTTATTTTCCACTGTCACTAAGCCATCACAAACACTTCCCTGTAATATTTCTCCTGCCCCTGCTTCGAACCCTGGAAACTCCTCAGCACATGCGTTCCAAGGTGCATGATGAGTTTCCCTCCATCAAAACAGTTTTCAAAATCAGAAGCATTTCAGTGTTGTTCTGAACTTGTTATCATCTTTTGTTGCTGCATTTGAATTTAATCCCCAATTTAGCTGACAATTAACAGAGCAGGCAGGCATATTCTCTAAGCAGCTCTGCCTAGCGGGTTCTAAGAGAGTAACTAACACTCTTACAGACCAGCAGAGCATTGGATTGACTTAATAGTTTCTGAGAAAAAGGTCAAAAACAGCTGAGAATGCCAAATTAGATTGAAATCCTAAGTACTTAACCCACTGAGGTACAGAAGAATAACGCGTGGACCATAAGAAAAGAAATGTCTCTTTATTATATTTTTAAAAACCTGTACAATCTGTTTGGGCAAGTAACAGTACTAGAAGAAACAATCTGAAAGATTCAAGACGGCAAACATTGGACATATTTTTGCAGGTAAAATGTGATCCCTTAACAGAACCGCTTTCCAGAGTATCCTGTATTTAAAAAGAATTTTCATTGTTATTTTTTTCAATCGAGTTTCAGAAAAACAAAGAAAATACAAATACCCCAGGTTACTTACATGGGAAAAGAGTAAAGTAACTTAACCAGGATCACACAGGATGTAATGCCTGTTATTAGAAAAACAGAGCGACAAATCTGTTCTTCAGACCCTCTTTGTCCGAATGATCATCACATATTACAAATCTCATCCCATCCCTTGGGAGACTCCAAGTTGCCTAGGTTTGACTGCTGAGTTTACAAATTAGAAGGTCCACTTGCGGCTAGATTTCCAAAGTCTGAGGCAAGGTATATAAAAATTAGTTGTCTATATTGGATATTGTACATTCCCGGAACATTACTGACTTTAGTTTCTCAGGGACAGAGGCACCTATGACTAGTAACAAATAACACCCTTTCAGATTAAAAGATGTTACAGCGATACAGTGATGCTATTCTTTTGAGAACCTTTTTTTTTTTTAATCTCCTAATAGAGAAATATGCTGAAGGAATAAGAATAAGTTTCATTGCACTGACTTGAATCTTTGGCAATAAATCATGTCCCTTAGGCCAGTTAGTTTGTCGTGAATATCTAATCACCTCAACTTCCCCTTTACGGCTTAGGGAAGATGAGATGCTGCTATAAGATTTATAAATGGCAATTGTCTGTACAAACTATGCTACTTTCTGGTGGGATGGAATGCAAATGAGACTGAGCAAAATAAATAAAAGCACCAACTTGCTTTTCCTGGGAAAGTGTATCTTGGGACCCTTGCACTTTTCTATTTGCTATTTCTATATTAAGCGAACCTTGAGCTAAAGTACTGAGACAGTAAAAAAAAAAAAAAAAACTCTTAAAAGCAAAAGGCATGTGCAATTGTTAGGAAGGGTATGATCATCAGTCTAGGACGTGGGAGGAAACAGGAGAGAGAAATCACAGAGTGGATAATCTAGTTATGAGGAAAACACCTACAAACTCAAAGTGACTTACTGGGTATGAGGTTATCAACTAATATAAACTAATATGCATGAAACTTTCATTAACCATCACCATTAAGCAATCAGCATGAGCAGCAATTGATTTTATTGATTTTTATTGATTTTTTTTATCCTCACCAAGGACATTTTTGCATTTACCTTCAGACAGAGCAGGAGGGAGCAAGGGAGGAAGAGTGAGAGAGAAACATCAATGTGAGAGACACACATCAACTGGCTGTCACCAACCTGACCCCAACTGGGGCCGGGACAAACTGCAATCGAGGTACATCCACTTAGCAAGAACAGAACCCAGGACTCTCTGGTCTGCAGGCTGACGCTCTAACCGCTGAGCCAAACAGGCCAGGGTTTATTTTTTCATTCCTGTGTGTTTAGCTTAGGGGTGGGAGGGATGAAAAGACACCACAAATACATTTTTATTGTTTAAAAACTATTCACCCACTCAGCCCAACCCCCCTTCCCTATGGCCATCACCCCACTGGTCTATGGGTTAAATATAAATACGTATATTCTTTGGCTAATCTGTGGGGACATCTGTAATAGTGTCAACAATAAAAATAAAGGAAAAAAAACACCACTAAATTTAAAAACTTCAAAATGTGCTTTTCAGCCTTTGCTATTCTAGTAAGTAAAATATAGTTACAGTAACCATGGATATTGGATTTTGGAGCTCCCATTTCAAGAACTTGAATGCACTGCTTCCATTAATCTTTCATTCAGGATTTTGTGAAAACTAGAGGCTATCAAGCTGAATATCAGCAACCTATTATGGAGCCACAGATTTAAGTTACAACAGATCGCCCTAATTGCATGCAATGAATGAACCTACTCTAAGTTACCTTCATGAAACGTCTATGTTTATTTTATTAACATATTTTTCTTTAAAAATGAAATATCAAAAATATTACTGCCTATCCAAGATTCAGGTTGATGGATCTAACACAGATTTCACAAATATACAGGCAAGATTCACAGAGAGTGAATACACTTCAACTAGACTCGAGTCACAAGTATGGAAATGTAAACTAGGACTTTTTGATAATCATAATATGAACAATGATATCATGTTGGACAAAGTAGGTTAAGCCACTCAAATCTTATTCCCCAAAAGTTTCTCCCTTGCCTTCCCCTACTCTAACATGTGGACAGTAGAATATCCCATTTCCCCAGCCTCTCCTCCAACTAAGGTAGCCGCCATGCAAGTTTGCAGTAAGAGGTAGGCAGAGTCTGCTGAAAAGGCTTCCCTTCCAGAATAACAAGGTGAAACATCACAAAGTACTGTTTTCCCCTTTTTCCTGATTGAAATACACAAGATGCTTAGAGGTTCGGTAGTCATCCTTATACCAATGAGTCAGCACAGTAAGAAAAAGAGAAAGAGGACTCCGGACCCCTGGGCCCTGGTATTGTAAAGCTGTTCCGTCATCACCAGAAGCAACCCTTTGTGAGTTTCATCAAATGTCAGGCCAAAAAACCCCAACAGACACCTTCTTTTGTGCTCTTGTTTATTCTGGTTCTTATAGGTGACTGCACCCCTAATAATAGAAAAATGTCTTCTATTTTTACAAAGTTTACTAGGGGCAGTTTCCCTTCTATTATCTCCTTGTTTCTAACCACTAACTTGGGCAGTAGGCTAAGTAGTCTTAGTCACAGAAATAGTGACAATAATAACAATCATAATAATAATAGCAGCTTAGATTTATAGCACTTATTATGTGTCGCCAGTATGCTAAGTGTTTTATAAAGCATTCTCATAAAAGCCCAAGTCTTATTAAAGCACCCTCCAGATTTTTTTAAATATTAGTTCCAAAAACATGTCACAAATCATTTTTATGTACAATAAAATTCAATTCCAAGTGCAAATAATTCTTAGCCATTTTGAAAAAAAGTTTCAAGAAACATCACCAAGAGGCATTTAACCACATTCTAGTCCCTTGGAAAGACATTCTTTCTTGCCCTCTGATCCCATAATAGCATTTCAGTGACTCATCGAACCTTTTGCCTGGAGTTAGCTGTCTCCCAACAAGATTTTCTTATGCCCCTTTGTATTGAGGGCAACTAGCATACTTCATGTAACACTAAGTATTCAATAAATATGTATATATTGTTTTTATCCTCACTTGAGGACATTTTTGCATTTATCTTCAGATAGAGCTGGAGGGAGAGAAGGAGGAAGAGAGAGAGGAACATCGATGTGAGAGAGACACATTGACTGGTTGCCACCCACATGACCCCAACCGGGGCTGAGAACAAACTGCAACCGAGGTACGTGCCCTTAGCAGGAACCGAACCTGGGTCTCTCTAGTCCACGGGCCGACGCCCTAACCACTGAGCCCAACTAGCCAGGGCAAGTATTCAATAAATATTTGTCCAGTAAACAAATAAACAAACATTTAAAAACCTTCTTCAACATTGTTCTGTAATAACCCTGCTTTTCCTCTTCAATTATTTTATTGGGCTATCATGTCCTTGATTTTTGTCTTCACTTTGGGGAAAAAAAAATCTAAAAAAGGCTTAGAACAATTTGACTTTGTGATTGTGGGGGCTGGTGCTCCTCCAGGATGTGAGTGTATTTTGTTTAATGTATAAAGATGGTGAGCCACTGGTATTTCATCTCCTCACCAAAGAAAAAGGAACCAAAATAGCAAATTTGATGTCAAGTCAAATTACTTGTTTCACATAAAGAACTGCTGATTCAAACACAACAGTAAATATTATCTGTTTATGAAGCACAGTTTAAGTCCAGGTTATATGTCTAAAAAGTGAAAAATATTTTTTCACTGGCTAAGACTTTCCTATATGAGTTGTTTTTATTTCATCATCAAAATAATGATTGTTTTTCCAGTGTTATAGATACATGTATATATAGGATGCATATGTATCTCATACACATATACATGTACACATCCAATTCTATGAAAATATTTGGCTCACAACATGTGTGCCAGAATTAATAAAACTGTTACATTTCAACTTCAAGACATTGAAAACAATTGCTAGGTCACAGAAACCCCAAAGTTGGTGGAAAAAATTCAAATTTTAGACCTGAATTCTTGAAACGAATAATTGGCATTCACAAGCGCTGCTGAATTTGTCCTTTATATTTATTATCCTAGTATATCTTGTATATTAAGAAGTCAGCATGATTATTCAAAATTCAAAGAATAACATTTGTATATTTGGTAACTATTCATGGGAATGATCTCATTATTTTAGCTATCAATACACACGTTTTTAAGCAAAGGGTTATGTATCTTGTTTAGAGCATTATCAGCTTGCAATTATATGCTTTTTAAAATGCACTGAGACATTAGATCGATAAACATAAAAGGAATTAAGGAAGGAAACTGTTATTGCTGTAATTATGTCATGGGTCTGAAAAGCTACTTTATGAACAGATTTCTGGACGAAAAAATCCAGTTATAAAATTATGGTTGCATGTGGTTAAATTGCACATGTTTGGGATTATATTATATAAGGCAAAAAATTGTGAGCATCATCTTTCCTTTCTTCCTTCTGAGCAAGCAAGATCCCCGAAGTAGCTCTGAGGATCCTTTATTTATGGGCCTGCTAGTTCAGGAGCCACACACCAATTCATCACGCTCCTGCTTTGTGCCATCTGTTATAAATAAATATCCCTGCCTGCAACTTTCTGTCGGGGCATGTGTTTACTGTTATGCAGATGAATGCAATATGGGAAGACATTAAAGTTAAAAAAGAGAAAAATTGCTTTTGAAAATGTCTATCGAACGTATATATTCCTACTACTTGTGTACAAAGGTTCCGCTCACGCGAAGGCCCAGAGCCCCAGCAAGCTCTGACTCAGGACTCCCTGAGGAGCTCCAGCTACCTGGGGGGAGGGCAGCCCGCACGGGCAACGGGGCCGGTGGATAAAGTAGTGCTGGGGCCGGAGCCCCCTTCCCCGAGACCCCTGAGCCTGTCACACAGCGGATTGCTGTGACTTGGGAGGGAAGGGAGGATGGGCGGTGTGGGGACCGCTGGAAGGCAGCAGTCAGCGCCCAGGCTAAAGAGAAGCCTCGGGGGCCTGGGAGAAGCAGAGCGACGTGGTCAGAGCTCTGGGAAAGCAAAGGAAGGGTGTCGGAAATGTTGGAAATGGAAAGACCCTGGAAGGTTGGAAATCAAGCCAAATAAACAAAAATTGGATGACAGTGACTCTGGGAGTGAGAAACCTGAACAGCCTCTGCAACCAGTGACCGAGCGAGCGCTCACACACACCTAGGACAGTGAAGGCCCTTCGCCCTGGCATCCGTGCCTCCTCTTCACCGTCCCGTCCCCGCGTCCCCGCGTCCCCGCAGACCACACGCAGGGAGCCACCAGGAGCAGGCTGGAGCCGCAGGGCCCGGACCTCGGTAGCCCGGTGATCTGTAACCCGCACGCCAGGGACACATGAGCTGCAGAAGAACCCCAGGAAGTGACGCTGTGATGAGAACACACCTCACTGACTTCCTAAGAGCAGGAACTGGGCTTTTTCATTGAATAAGAAAACCAACCGAGCCCTGGCCGGTTTGGCTCAGCGGTTGGAGCATCGGCCTGCGGACCAGAGAGACCCAGGTTCGGTTTTCACTAGGGGCACGCACCAGAAAAGAAAACCAATAGAATTAAAATGAGCAATCTCAAGATATTTACTTGACTTTTGGTTGCTTCAACGGATTGCATTTAGAATATCTACAAAAATTTTAAAATAAATAAATAAATAATCATGCTCTGGCGGGTTTGGCTCAGCGGTTAGAGCGTCGGCCTGTGGTCCAGAGAGACCCGGGTTCGGTTCCCGCTAAGGGCACGTACCTTGGTTGTAGTTTGTCCCCGGCCCTGGTTGGGTCGTGCAGGTGGCAACCAGTGCATGTGTCTCTGTCACGTAGATGTTTCTTTCTCTTTCTCTTTCTCTTTCTCCCTCTCTCTCTCCCTCCCTCCCTCTCTATCTGAACAAAAAAGAAAAAGGGAAAATGTCCTCGAGTGAGGATAAAAAATAAATAAAAGAATCATGATGTTATGTATGATTATCAGCAGTGCATGCTGAAAACATAACATATAACTTTTCTGTGATGAAACAGAAAAATTTGGTTCTTAATGCGGGTAATTTTATCTTAAAAAGTGATTTATAATCATGATTTATTCTTCATGTTATAAATTTTAAAAACTGCATGACTTGACTGTGAATGTATTGGAAGTACTTGTGGTTCGGGTAGAATGTTTTACTTCATAAATCTGTATGAGGAAAGGTTCCGTCCTAATTAACATAAGAATAAATGATTTCCTGACTTCAAGATAAACAACCCTCCACCCTGGGTGTCATTAAAGAGGACATATTTTTTAAAGAATGTATTTGAAAGTTTCTTCTATCAGCATTTTCATATTCTGCAATGTTTTCTGTCAGTCATTTTATTATTTCCTTTAGATTTCATTTAATTCTCTTAGATATGTTATTATTACTTATTTTTAGTATAAGATGTCTCCGTGAAAATAGGTCCTGAGCCTTTCCTTTATTGGACTTAAATATTTCTGCTTGGAAATCAGAGAGTTTGCGTCTGACTTTGAATTAAAAAACATAGTAACTTTCATTAAATTCAAATGTTATCACTGTAACCAGTTTGCTTTGCTCATGGTGTTTTACCATTTTAAAGATTTTTCAGAAGGACCATTTCAAAACTGCTTGCTATAAAAAGTAGGTTGCTGATAAGAGAGTACCTATAATTATTCACTTTTTATCCTATTTCTTGGTTTGGGAGTGTAGCAATTGTTAAAAGTGGTAAACACTCATTAATTGTAGGACAAATTAATAACTGCCCGATTATACTTTTGAATAGACTCACAGGTCAGCCTCACCAGTGTTGCTCAGTGGACTGAACATCATCCCATGGATTGAGAAGTCCTAGGTTGATTCCTGGTCAGGGCACATGCCCAGGTTGTGGGCACGATCCCCAGTAGAGGGCGTGCAGGAGGCAGCTGATCAATGTTTCTGTCTCAAATCGATGTTTCTCTCTCTCTCTCTCTCTCTAAAATACCAATAAAAAACATATTAAAAAATAAAAATAAATAGACTCACAGGTCAGAAGTGTAGACATTACCTGTGTATTTGTCCAAATGGAAGGATTAGACATTAAAAAACAGCTTTCACACCCGGAAGCTTTAAAGTAGCAGAGTGAAGTATGCTTTTAACCCTGAAGCTTATTTAAGCGATTGCACTGGCAGTTACTGAAAATGGGCTTTGCACGAAACAAAATCAACACCTGAATAAAGTCAAGTATGCTTGAGCTTCTGTGGCTAAACATAAGGAGAAGGTCGGGGGTGGGGGTGGGAGGGGGTGGGGAGGGGACATGCAAGTTCCAGGTCTTGATATTTTCTACGTTGGCAACCAGGCTGAGTTTTCTTCTCTCCTTTGTACCTGAACTGCCTGCAGGATAATAGACGGCACATAATGAAACTGATAGTAACTTTCCAGCGAATGAGAACAATCCCTTCTGTCAGAGAAAGAATGTCAGGTCTGCAAAAGTCAAATGATCCCAAGCACCCAAGAGGAAGAACGCCCCAAAGTGACTCCAGCACCTTGGGTCTCCTCCCCAAACAAGCCCTGTGCTGCTATCAGTTTTGATAAGCAGGCTTTCCTCACCCATGAGGCTATAACATGATAATGTCATTCAATAACCCTCACACCCTTTCCTGCTATTTGTCCAGCACAGGAAACTGAGGATTTTCTTGTCGTGTGGACACAGCGGAAACATCTAGCCAGCAAATACTGACTCTCGCATGCAAACAGACCCATATCCTCTTTCCGCCTGACAACTTCCTTCCTGCATGCTAAGAACAATCTACCCTTTTTTTTTTTCCGGACTTTATACTGACTACTCTGAAAGCCCTTGGGGAGAAGACCAATGTAAACTTCCACTCAACAGCTGGATTCCCAGACAAATAGGCTGACATTGAACATCGCTGAAGGGACCGAAGATGTCCTCTCAAGATGGTGATTCAGGACTGGAAAGAGTGTCTGCCTACCACAAAGAGAGCTTGAGCTCAGACAATGGCCTAAAGACTCTGGCTTGTACCGACAACCACACTAGATGTTTCAGCCCCAAATCTAAAATACTTAAAATTGTACCATAGGTCAGAAAGTTCTCTTCTCTAGCTATACTGCAGAACCAAATATTATTTTGTGTTCTTCAAACCTGGAGACGTGAGGCAGAGGACATTATAATTGCACATGCAAATTTGTAGCTGAATCCATTTTGCTCACGCAAGCAGCGGCAGCTCACTGGACATATTCAAAATCATTCTTCATCTTTGAGCTAGGCCTAAGACCTGGGGAGGTAAGTTATTTTGCTGGTTAATTATACCTCCCATCTCACGCCAAGGATAATGAAGCTTTTCAAATTTCTTTCTGAAATACCGAAAAAGCAAAGCCTAACAGTAAAAATTTTAAAAAATGTAAAAAACCCTTGGGTGTGTGTATATTGACTTATTAGAATATCTTTTTGATATTCAAAAGACAAAGAGCTCAAACTCTGAACACCTAACCCAAATCTGGGGGGTGGGGGGGGGGAATTGTTACTGGGTAGACTTTGCTTTCTTCTATAAAATCAGTTTCTTAAAATGTGATGGTTTACAATGAGCAAAGTTAAAAAGCTCACTTAAAATGGTTGTCAATCATTTCATTCAGTTTGAAACACTGGATTTCCTGGATACACCTAGTGTCAGGATATGTCTATGCAGCTGAAGCTCAGGAGAGCAGGGAGGAGGAGAAGGCTGGAAGCTGAGAGCAATGTCGCCAAGCACAATCTGTTGTCACCAGCCACCTGTCCCCTCACAGGTCCCCAGGTACTCTGCAGAACTTCCACGTATAAGATGATACCCAGCAGTGATAGGAAAGCATATGCATCGCTGCTGCTTTATGGTAGTCATTGACCTGGTAGCTAGTATTCACGGCCAAATACATTTTATCAAGTCATCCAGCTGATGAGTTTATAATGTTGTTAATTCACACATAGCAGCTTATTTAAAAATATATGAGAGCAACGGACATTTAAAAAGTCCTTCAGGTACTGTCATCAGCCTTCCAGTCCCCAACCAATGGCTCATTTATTATACATTTAATCACCATGATCGAATAGAATAAACACAAGCCCTTAAATTATTATTATTATTAGGCCAGAAAATGTTCTAAGAGTTTTGCATGGATTATCTCATTGAAACCACAGTATAAACCTAAAGGTAGATATTATTTTACAGGATTGTATTAATAGCTGATACTTACTCACCACTTACCATGTGCTAGGCACAGTTTTTGGAGAACTAAATGAACCCTAATAAGAACCCTGAGAGTGAAGGGTTATCCTTAGTTTTACAGATGAAGAAACCAGGACACAAAAGGACAAAGCCTCTTCCCAGCAGCATAGAACACGCATGTCGGGGTCTGAGGCTAGGAATCAGGGAACCTGAGCCTTTGAAGCCTAAGACCTGGAGTCAGAGCTTCCTCATCTCTAACACGGGTCTAAAAGTAACTGGCCTTCTCTCTCCGAGGCCATGCGATGAACTGAATGAGAAAAGGCGTGAGAATAATTAACTTAGAGTTCCCCTTGTCCTCACAGCACACCATCCAAGTCACCAGGGCTCACGGACAGGCTGTATGTCAATTAAACATAAAAGCCACATTTCTCCTCTGTGGCTTTTTGTTTCTTCACTTCCTTTAACAATTTCTGACATTTTCATAAGCTTGTTCAAAAAGAAAAAAGAAAGAAAGAAAGCCATGCCATTTTGAGAGCAAAGAGCAATTTACTTCATAATTGATTGGGGAAAATGTCAAGGAAATGAAGAAACAGAAGAGTATTGGTGTTGGCTGTGCCTATAAAAACCACCCAGTATACCCTAAATGAAAGTTCTTGAAAAATACTACAGGAGAGAATCTTATGCTCAAAAATGCTGCTGCATCAGCTGTAATATTTGTCCCTGGAATCAAAGACATGCTGATTGGTCCACTTTAGTCTTGTGTTTTCTGGGAGAAGCCTGATCTCAGAGGGAAGGCCCAGAGCAGCGGGACCCCAGTCTTAGGGAGGAGCTCCTTCTCATACCCCACACCCCCACACAAGGCCCCAGTCCCACAGAGGCAGCTCATGGGGATACTGACCTTCCCAGGGGTGAAGATCTGCATGTGTGAATGAGTACATGCACTTCTGAGAGGCCCCTCAGCTTGGTTTGAAAGAGAAAATTCTGGAGCTAGAGAATTTTTAATAATTTTACATATTATCTTCCCCTGTTCTCCCTTCCATCAGGATGGCTGGATGGTGATGATAGTTAATGTGTATCGAGTGCCTCCTTGTGCAAAGGACTGGACCAAGCAGTCCAGATCATTTGTCTTCATCTTGACCATGTCCCGCTGTGTGAACCCTGTTAAAATCCCCAACTTAAGCATGAGGAATTTGAGAAACAGAGGTTAAGGGGTACAATGTGTTAACAACAGAGCTGTGATACAAATCTTTTTTTTTTTCTTTTTTTTTTAAAGAGAGAGAAAGGAAGAGGGAGAGAGAGAGATAGAAACATTGATGAGAGAGAACATTGATTGGCCGCCTCCTGCATGCCCCCCACTGGGGCTTTGGCCCACAACCTGGGCATGTGCCCTGATCCAGAATCGAACCAGCAACCTCTTGGTTCACAGGTCAGCTCTCAACCACTGAGCCATACTGGCCAGGCTCTGATACAAATCTTTATCATTGGATTTCAGTCTCTGTGCTTCACACATTGATAGCTTCTAGTGGGGGGGGGGGGGGAGTGAGTTTATTTCAATCAATAAATCAACAGATAGTTGTGCCACGCTGGGGACAAAGTGGTAAGGAAGACAGGCATGGCTGGCCTGTCAGCATGGTGCTGACCATCTAGAAGGGAAAATGGAAATTGAACAAATAATTTGAGTGCATTGAATCTTACCCAGAATTAAATACACGTGCTAACAGAGCATTTCTCAAGGACCTTTTCCAGGGGAAGCAGCATCTTGGTGGAAAGAGGAGGGATGAGTGAGCAGTAAGTAGGTAAAGGGTAAATGAAGAGCATTCCAGAGAGAGGCAGAGGTGTGTATGCAAAGACAGGAAGGAGCATTTCAACGCAGACCAACTCCGTGTAGCCCTCCCCACATGGCCATGTATGTGCAAAGGATGATAGGAGTGTTCTGAAGTCTACGGACAGGGAAGGTGAGTCCCTTCAGAGACCACAGTCTGGTGGGAGGGGCAAAGCCAGACACTAATACAAGGAAAACAGAGGTAGGAGGCATAAGGAGATGCGAGCAAGATGCCAAGGGAGGGCAAAGAAAGCCATTAACATCCACGTGGAGGGAAGATTCAACTGGTCCTTGAAGGATGGGTATACTTTTCACAATGTGGTGAAGTCTCCACTGTTACACGCAGAGCAAATGGGAGAGCAGGCATGTGCCCAGCAGGTGAAGGCTCCGCAACCCCCACCCCCATAGTGAGAATGAGACCCCAAACTGAGGGAATCCAAGGCAGCTAATGAAAGTGGAGTCAGGGACAGGAACAGGAGAACAGTGGGAGGGCTGTGCTAAATCCCTGACGTTGTTCCCAGGGGGGTCTTATCTCCCCGGAAACAGGTGGTGTGGGGAGGGCAGGCTGGGTTTAAAAGGTGGAAGCAAGACTGGGTCAGAGAGCTGCACCCCAGGCAGTTGTGAAAAGAACAAAGAGGTTAAAAAGAGAGCGAGGAAAGACGTTATCATACTTCAGAGAACAAGAGCAGAAAACGTAGTCCCGAGACCTTTTGTCGTGGGGTCCAGGAAGCCCCTGAAACATAATAACTAGTCACTAAGTGGAAAGAGAATCGGAGAGCCCGTGAAACACACACAGGAACGGCACAGAGGCAGAACAGAGCGACGGAAAACGTGAGCACAGGAGAGAGGAGGAAGAAGTTGGAGAGCTGCCCTGCAACTAATCAAAAATTGTCATCTCCCTTGTACTAGATACTGTAATAAACAACAAGAGGTAGAAATACACCTGTACAATGTGCCGACAATAATCAAAAATGACAAATATTTGGAGAATTATTTATAGTGCCCGAAGCATGTATTTTGACATCAATGATTTCAGCTCATCTTGGAAACCACCTGTGAGATAAGTGACAATCAAGTCGAAATGGAATGCCAGTAGATACTTCACTATTGGGAGATACATGGCCAAGAAATAAGATTCTAAATACCTAAATCCTGTCCCAGGCCAGTTATCCCTCCACAAGTTCCCAAAGTTAAAAATATAAATAAAATCCCAAAGGGACAAAGAGCAATGTATTTGTCTCTGGGGCCTCGGCTCCATCACCGGCAGACTCTAGCCTTCTGGTGCAGCCGGGAGGAAGACTGGTTTTGCTCTAGCGGAGGTGAATCCAGCCAAAGTACTTCTAAAGGTCTGTGCTGCCTCCTAGCACCCCAAAGCCTGCCCATCAGATCTTAGCATGGAGAAAGGGCCCAGCTAGAAGGCACGTGCCCATAGGAAGCAGTAGAAATCACAAAAACAAGAGAGAGAGTGGATGGCTGCCCTAGATCGCAGAGAAGACGCTGGGTACCTCTTCCAAGTCGCTCTCAGTTCACCACCAGCCACGTGGTGACCTGAGTGATGACCTGTTCCCCAAAAGGGAACTTATCCAGCCTCATGGGGTAGAGGTGAGGGCACCTGAAAAGGCCACACTCATGTGTGAGCCAGTCTTGAACCGGGCCCGCCCTTAGCACTGTGCACGTGAAAATGAACCCAAACAAGGAAGAGTCTTCTCCAGGGCAGAAGGCCTCCGCTTCTTCCTCCTGCAAAGAAGTGTTAGGATCCTTGCGCTAAACGTGTCAGTGGCTTGACGAAGAACATACAATAATGAAAAATGAAATCGGAAATGGAATCCAGCTCTTCTACTTCCAATTTTTTGCTCTTGGTGAAAATGAGAACCTCAGTGTTTCATTATAGCTCCATAATAGGATTTGTGTATTCACAAATGCCACCTCTGTTCTCAGTGCCACCTTCAAAACTCATTTCAGGGAGGAGAAATGCCCGAAGCCAGGCATGTATTAAATAAAACAGCAATGTTGTCACAGTGCTGATGTCTTCTCTGAAACATGTTGGTGCCCAAGGAGGACCTCGAGCCGAGGACCATGTTCTGCTTCCAGCTGCTCGCCCTGCATGGAATGTGAGGAGCACACAGAGCCCCTGTAGCCGGGCCCACGTATATTCTGGGTCTCACAGCAGGGCCCCAGCTAGTACGTCCCTCGACAACTTTGCGGACACAGGGGAAAGCCCCGGAAGTTAGAACTGTGTTCTTAGGGTCAAGGTTCTGTATCAAGGGACGAGTCTGACCTGCCCGTCAGTCAATGGCTATATTTTGGAATATTTTAGCCTAAATTTTGCCTCAGGGGACATTGTTTGGTTTTAATTAAAAATCCCCAATAAGGATGGATGACCCAGCACATTATTTCTCTTGCTTCTAATTTAAGAATCGGGTACATAAAAGCATAGAGAGTGTGAAGGAAATGGATCATGACCTTATGACAGTTGGCATGATTTCTGAGGCAGGTGTCAGGTTCATAAGCAACTATCTTGCCAAATCTTATCAAAACCTAAAAGACAAAAAGAGAAGAAAAAATACACACTTTATAATTGACATCAAAAAGGAAGTCATTTTATTTTTAGTACATTTGCTTTGGAGGGAGAGCCAACTCACTGGAAAGGGTCCATAATTTAACCAACATCAGATCTTCTTACTACATTCCCCATTGAAACGGAATAAATGTTAGTTTCCAGATTTACTGACTTTACCATTTTCTCCAGTTAATGATCAGCAAACACCTTTTATTACTTTAAATGAAAACAGCATGAGGACCTGAAATCTCATGATCAAGAATTGATTTCTGGCTGACAAGCAAAATTGTTTGGTCTATTTTTATGGTGGATATAATTGTATTCAAAACCCATAAACAACGCACATTCACTTCAATACTTTTTCAGCCCGTCTTTGGTCATAAACTTTAATTAAAACAAAACATCCCTTAGGTAAATCAAAGGAAGTGCCATTGAAATAATATAAACACCGGGGAAAACTTGGGCCGTTTCCATGCTTAAGTCTGATTAGATGCACAAGCACCACGCACTTGTGTCAGGAGACCCACCAATAGAGTTTGTGATGATGAGAACTTCCTCGAGTATTAAAGATCTTTGGCATGGTTTCTGGGAAAAGTTGTGCCAAATTTCTCTATTCCAAGAGAGGGTTTTCCACTTGGAGGCTGTGGTATCTACAGAGGCTATCTTGCATGGGCAGGGTGTCCTCTATTTAGCCGTCAGAAGGCCTGTCTATCGCAGGACTCAGACTGTCTGTCCCGTTTGGCTGATGTCAGAAACTTATGCTAGTTATGGCAGAGAAAACATGTTTTCCATTACACCCACACCAACGTGTTGATTAAGGTGGCACATGTCAGACCTGGAAGTAGCCAGTGCTCAGAAACAGTATAGACCTCTTACAGATGCTGAAATTGTTTCCAGAAAATTCAGCATTTCAGCATCTCAGCTTATCTTTTTTTTTTTTTTTTTCCTGTTCTTTTCTTTCTTTCTTTTCAAGATAGAAAGAAGCCAGGGCATTTTATCTTAATTTTTAGCTCATACTTTAATGTGTCTGATTTTTTTTTTTTTTCCCAACTATAAGCAGACATTTCCTTTGTGTTTGTGGTCAAAGAATCTTCTGATAATTGACAAGTGTATTATCTAAGAGGCAATGAATTGTCTATAAAGGGTGCTGTCTATAAGAAAATGAGTGATAACCTTTTTACAATTTTGAGGTTTTTTTAAATCTACGAAAACGATGCCTTCTTTCTCAGAAAAGAATTCTGCAGTATTACAAACCCATGTAGAACCCTTTACAGTCCCCAGGGCCTTGGGTTGAGGACCACTGTTCTCTGTGAAGCCAGATATCACCATATAGCCAGCAGATTGAGTTTTTATTTGTAGATAGAAATAGAATTTCTGTACAAAATGTAAATACTAAGGAGCCCATGTAATTTAAGCAGCTGTCAAGGGGTGGTAGATTATTTTCATTCTGGAAAGTAGTAAAAAGCAGAGGTTATATCCTGAAGGCCAGCAAGCCTTTCTGTATAAGTCTCCTATGGAAGGCCATCTCCTTAGAGAGTATATTGGTTTCCAGTGACCATTCATCAAAACAATGTTGCTTTTCTATTAGGAAATATACAGACAGTGTCTAAACGTGATAATGACTACGGTTGCCAGATTTAGCAAATAACACATGGGATGCCCAATTAAATTTGAATTTTAGATAAATGATAAGTCATTAAGTATGTCCCAAATACTGCACAGGACATGCTTAGACTAAAAACTATTCATTATTTATCTGAAATCGAATTTAACTGGGTGCCCTGCATTTTAGCTGTCAAACTTACAATGATCCAATAATTTACATTGACGTCACTGGCTACTTCTGACAGTGGGATCTAATTTCTAATGTTTTCTAACTAATAACTGAAGAGAATTACCACTAGATTTCACAATGCCACCTCCATCAAGGCAAGCCAAAATGATGAGATTGATATTTACCATCCTGTTTTCCCCTAACACTATGACTCTCATTTGTTAATTCATTTGTTCTTTTCTTTTCTCTCACCCATAAATTTGGTATTTGACAATCTTCAGTCCTCAACCCTGTCTATTCTGTATCCTTTCAAACTTTCTCTGCATTTTTATTTACCTACCCAGGGATGCCCCAAACTACATCGCTGCTCAGTCTAACTCCAGACAGCTTTTCCCCCTTGCCAGCTGAGCTTTGTCAGGATAGACTCATTTAAATGGATGAATAGGTCAACCTACCACCAAATAGCAAAGCATTGTTTGTCCTCTGATTTCCCCCTTTTTCATTATTTTATATCCCTAAAATTAGTGAACTATATCTATCTCTTTTTCTTTCTTTTTTTTTTCTTTATTGATTTTAGAGAGAGGGGAAGGGAGAGGGAGAGAGAGATAGAAACATCGATGAGAGAGAACATCAATTGGCCGCCTCCTGCATGCCCCCCACTGGGGATCCAGCCCACAACCTGGGCATGTGCCCTGACCGGGAATCAAACTGGTGACCTCTCAGTGCATGGGTCAATGCTCAACCACTGAGCCACATGGGCAAACTATACCTATTTGTTAAATAATTTCCCCAAAACTACCTTCTTTCATTTTGCTTTCCCTGTACTCTAGCTCAGCTTCACATCATCGCTTTCCTATATGATTGTATTAGCCTCAAATTCATCTCCCCATTCCCTGTCTTCTGCCACAGCAGTGCATCTCCATCACGGTCACGTAACATTCCTTCCCAGTGCAATTATTCACCGCATTGTCTACTGTGGATATACGAAAACCATAAGACTAAATTTTGCCCTCAAGGAGCGTACATTCCAGGGAAGGAGGCAAACATACAGAGAATTACTGAAGAGTATAATCAGCCCTACAACAAAGAATAGCAGAAAGTATGGTCACGGAAGTACGTTAGGGCAGTGGGTGATGGTGGTATAAATAGTGTTCTGATGCTTGGGTGAGATCACACCCGAACTGAGTTTTCAATTGGACCAGCCTTTTCAGCAGGGAGACTGCAGTTCCAGGCAGAGAGAATATTATGTGCAAACACATAGCAATAAAAAAAAAAATGTAACACTTTCCAGAAATGTCAGTAGTTTGGTATGACTGGAACACATGTTTCCAAGGAAGAAGTGACGAGGTTGTACAGGTAGCAATAAAGCGTTTTTGAAGCATCTTATGCATTGTGATGAGGTAATCATTCTGCATTTTGAAAAATGGTATGAACAGATATGAAAAATGTGTTGCAAGTGACAGGCCTGGGCAGAGGGATGGCGAGAAGCTATGGCAGGGATCTCTGCACAACTGATGGTCTTTCCTAAGTCAGTAGCAATAGTGATACAAGGAACAGATTCCAAAGATGTTTAGGGAGGAGAGTTGATTACTTGGTGATGGATTACATGTGGAAGGTAAGGAAAAACATGTCTTTGATTACAGGACGGTTTAGTGAAACCTTCCCTGATCCCCACTGTCTACAATAATGGTTTTCAACCAGGGATGATTTTGCTCTCCAGGGAATATGGGAAAGTCTGGAGACAGTTTCAGTTGTCAGAAGAGATGAAATAAGGAGAGAAGAATGCCACTAAGCCAGAGCCCAGGACAGCCCCTCACAACAAAGAAGTATCTGCTTCAACATATCCACAGTGCCAAGGTTGAGAAAGCCTGTTAGACAGCATTCAGTGGGTTTCTTTCCCTGACATGCAAGGCTGTTCAAACTATTGCCCAACTTTCTTTCCAGGCTAAATTTCTATCACTCTGCAAGTGTCCTGTAGACCAAGAGAAAAACGGCCTAACCCTGATTTCCTGAATATGGTTTTCACTTTCCACTTTACCATCCTCACCTTTCCTATTATTCTCTCATCCAGGAACATTTGTTCACTCCTTTCTGCCATTTTGTCAAAATGCTACTCATGCCTCCTCCATGAAGTCTTTTATAATCTGCCCTTTGTTTTCCTCTGCATCTATTGTGTACCATTCATTACACTGTGACTGTAACTGTACTGCAAGCTGATTGACTTTGTCGTCTTCTCCTCCTTGAAGAAAGATCCTAATCTACCAAGCCCAGTGCCTTCAACAAAGGAAGCATTAATAAATAGTTGTTAAAACTGAGAACAATTTTCTAAGTCAGTTGTCTGAAATCATCAATGCCTAGGCCTCCCTCTTATTTATGTGGACAATTCAGAGCTGACATTCTCATCTATAAACGCAAAATAACGTGGAGTGCCAATAAACTGTAACCGATGCTTAGTTCTCTCTATATTGAACTTTCTTAGGAAACTGAATATACGTATCATCACAGCCCATGAAATATCTGGGTTTTGTCCTTATGCTCTTGTTCCAGCCCAGGTTTTAGATTCGTTTGGTCGAATAGATGCTTAAGATTCCTTCTACATCTTTATGCATTGATTTACCTGTCTACCAGGTGTTCTACATTGCCCTCCAACTGCTCATTTGAAGCTATTTAATTCTGCAATGCATGTTTCATTGCTGAGATCCTTAGAAAATTTTTCTGCCTGGTAAAATAAAACCTGCTCCTTGTCAGCTTAATAGATGCCACTGAACTACTTCGTAGAAACACTGGGGCATGTGAATGGCATGGGTGGCCAAGACTTTGTTTCCAGATTTTTACTTTATTGCCTTTTGACTTTTACAAGACTTACTTAAGGACAAGGGTTGAATATTGCTTAGTCCTCTGAGGGCCATGCCTTCATGATAGGCATTTCCTTTGCCCATGCACTAATTCATTCCTCACCACCTCTGAGTTGGTTTATTTTTTCCAAACCCTGCTGATCTATGAGATGGAAAAGAACCTGTGAACCTCATGTTACTGTACATGATAAGAGCAGTTTGGCCGTTGTGGAGGCTACTGCCATGTCTGGCCATGGGATCCGTGTAACAGCCTCAACAACAGCACACAGAAGATCTTCTGCAGGCAAGGTGATTTAGAAATTAAACCACTCCTCCAAGCTATAGAGAAATTGTCTTTGTCATATATAACTGGTGAAAAAAAAAAAAACTAGCCAAAGTATACTTTTACTAAAGCAGATATTTTTAAATCTGTTCCAGGATGGTTTTGTGCACCCTGACCAAAAAATGATGGCCCACCCCTTTCTCCCAAACAATTTCACCTCTATGACAGGTTATAGGGTTGAAGGTCATATTGTCCTACAGAGAATGAAGAATGGAATCTAACTTTATTCTTCTGTCTTCACCTGTAATTGGTGTCAATTAATACACTCAAGGGTAGATAGATGATAGATAATGATAGGTACGTAGGTAGGTAGGTAAATGAGAGATAGAAAACAAAGGCCTAAGAAGCCAACTCTTCCTGAAAAGATTACAATTTGGAAGGAAAAAAGTCTGAATGTTCTTGATGTTTTCTTTTTCTTTCATTTTGATCTAATGGACAAATAAACTCTCTTCATTTCCAGCATATAACACAATTCAACATTTGTGTATAACGTGATCATCACATAAGTCTAGTGAACATCCACAGTTTTCATGTTTTCTTGAAATAGCTATTCTGGTCAGAGATGAGCCATTTGGTTCCATCCTCCTTCCACTGGACTAACATGAATAAACCATTTTTCTTGCCTGGCCATGGTGAGCATATTTCACTACAGAACGAGACCCTGAGACCATGGATTACATCTTTTTCATCTTTGTTTGACTTCGCATCACCTGGGCCAGGGCCTTACATGTTTCAAGGGTCTAGTAATTGTCACTGACTTTAAATATGCTCAACCTGGTGGTATGAAGGCTGGAGTGGTCCGAAATGGCCCTTCCAGAGCCGCCTCACCGTCTCACTGAAAGTTCTCTGTGTTGTTGACTGCTGAAACGTATGAAATTCTCAACTAACATGTATCTTATGGATATAACAATATCTTTGTCTTTCCTAAATTTGAAAAAATATCAAAACTGTTATTGTTTAGAAAGAAAAGTAGAGGGAAATGAAGAAAATTATTGACATTATAATAGTAAGAAACTAAATACATTTAACTGTTACAATAACCAAGAAAGTAATCTTGTTAACTTGTTGAATTTTGTTAACTCTATATTCTGTCCAGGTTTAAATTGTCCAAATGCCTCTTGTGATACAATACCATCAAAATGCAATCCAGTAAAGTAAAAGGCACTCGGCTGAAATTTTCATTCCCAAATAGGTACCTCTATCAGCATCCTTCCCAAAAGGTTCAAGTGACACTCAAGGTCTACGTCAGAGAAAGTCCAGCCGACACATAGTGAAGCACTGACTTGTCAGGATATGTTAAACCATTAACAACTTTTACAGCAATGATTCTATACACACAGTCATGAAGCACTTGTTACAGCTTCCAAGAACTTCCACAAATGGCTTTGATTATTATACATTTAAACAAGGCAAGCATTGTTCTTCCCAGTTTACGGGGGGAAGGTATGGAGGTACAAGGTTTTAAACTACTTGCCCAAGTACATCTTCTCAGTCCGGGGCAGAGAGAGGCGTGTCACTCACCAAATCTGCAGGCAGAGCGCGTCTGCCTCCTGTGTCCGTTTCACCCGGCTACACACAGCAGAGCGCCGGCACCCCACAAACACGCAATCATTTCAGTCATGCATTTATTTAAAGGTGATAATGAAGGAAGGAATACAAGTGATCTTACCGTAAGTCCATTAAATGTATAGACAGTAAGTTCAGGATCAAGGTGACAAGGCTGTAGTGCAACAGCCGGAGTCCCCCCCAGGACTGAGGCGCTCCCCCCACTACTCGGAGATCACAGCTGTGTCCCCACAGAAACTGCCCTTGGCCAAAGAAAATCGTTTTGCCCCAGTTCATGTTTCCGCCTAGGGACAGTCTGTATCCAACAACTGGTCAATACACTGGGCTCTTGGCTTCAGCTCCCGGTGGGATCACCTGAGACCATTCCTGCAACCACAGAGCAGCTCGGCTTCTTCAGCTGCCCCACCCGCTGTCCCTGATCTCGCACAGGTGTCCTTCCTAAGGAGGCTCCTTAGTAAACCTCCTGCATCCAAATCTCCCATCTCAAGTCTGTCTCCTCAGGATCCTGAACGGCTATCAGAATCCTATTGGGCCGAATCTTAAAAGGGTTTTTTTGTTTCTGGATACATCCAGAGTCACTGAATTTTAAGCTTCAGATGTCTCTTGGTCACTTTGAGCTCCTCCAGTTAAGAGACCAGTAGGTCAAGAAAGCAGGCACTGTCCTCACAGTGATGATTGACTTCACTAATCGGGAAGAAGTATGCCTATTCACACACACACACACACACACACACGCACAAGGACAAGGAAGAATATGTTTGGTGGCCAGGTGATCCTAGGGCATCTCAACATCTGTCAGCCAATTTTAATGGTAAATGAACAAGTATCTCAGCCATGGCCCGAGAAGAGTATGGTGACCATAAGCTGATAGATGAGAGTCTGGTCACCACTCTGAGTAAGCCACCTGGATCAGCTAAGTTGTTAACCAATAGCTAAGGAAAATGTAGAATACATAATTAAGAACAGAGATGATGAGTACCAGCTGTCCCGATTAGGGCTAGAGTTCATCCAAGCTTTCTCCTGAAAGTTTTCCCAGGAAAAGAAAGCAACCAGAATGGAGTCGGTCTTCCCAAATGGGGTGAGTTGATTACATGAAGCAAGTAGACTTGAGTGGTGAGAGTGAACTGTACTAGATTCTCTAGTGTGGCCCCCAGACCTTCCTGAGGACCAAGCTTTGTATTTCCTCAACTGTGATCCTAGCCAAGAATTGCTCATGGCCAAAAGGAGTCTCATGACCAAGTGTATGTCCCTTCCCAAGGGATAGACCACACCCACTGATTGATACAAATGTTCGATCCTCTTGCCTCCATTTGGGACATCTCTGAAGGAATATGCTAGCTTCAGAGCTCCCTGGGAGTTGGCTGGAGGCACTGCTGTAACTGCATCACACTTTGATTCCTCCCTCTGCCCAGCCCAGTTTCCCTTTGCTATTCAGTAACCTCCCTGCAACAAGGCCTGTGTCCCGGCATACCTCACCCTTGGCAACCAAGAATCCAACTAAACATCACTTCATCCTTTGTTTTTATTTTTTTTATCCTCACCCGAGGACATTTTTCGTATTTTGTTCAGATAGAGTGAGAGGGAGAGAGAGAGAGAGAAACATCGACGTGAGAGCAACACATCGAGTGGCTGCCACCCACACGACCCAACCAGGGCCGGGGAACAAACTGCAACCGAAGTACATGCCCTTAGCGGGAACTGAACCCAGGTCTCTCCGGACTGCAAGCCAATGCTCTAACTGCTGAGCCAAACCGGCCAGGGCTCACTTCATCCTTTGTATTGTGTATCCTTAAATGATCCAAAATTTGTGGGTTTTTTCCTTCCCTGGGTTAAAATTTGCCATTCAGATGACAAAAGCAATAAAGCAAAATTACTGTTTTTCTCTGATGATTCTGGCTCTTGTGTTATGATCACCTTACTTATCAGAAAACTGATTATAACACCCTTAAGCTTTAATTTCATCTGATGCAGTATCCTTTTTTTTTTTTTTTTTTTTTTAAACAGCAAATATTTTACGCGACTCATCTGCCTGCTGACTCAGAACCCATGTGGTAGCAGGTCTAACGAAATAGATTGTCATGATCTATTAAATCAATAAATCCATGCACTAAAGAAAATTTACACCAAGTTCCACTCTCCTCTCCAATATGCATCACGACAAAGCTTGGGGAAAACCAGCTGCTGCAACTGGTGCATAAAAATGTAATTTCTAGGTTTTTTTTTTCTTGTGTGATACTAGAATCACTGGGTGGAATTTAGTCCTAAGGCATTCTAGTCAATCATATCAAAATTGAGCATCACAGAATCAGAGCGACGTCAAATTGAATGGGACCTCAGGAGATGGTGTTATATAGCCTGACTCAAAGCAAGGCTTGCCTAAATTATTTCAAATGCATTATTTTGTAAGGTGCTTTTACAGGTTTCCAAAGAATTGACCCATTCCAGGACTCCAAAATCCTCACTGACAGTAAATTCAACTGTATAAAATAGAAGTTTTTTAAATGCCCCTGTATTGCAGAAGCAATGCTTCTGGCTAACATCTTTCCAATCATCTTTCCTATACTTAAGGAAGAGAAAAGACTGTTTCAACTTTTTTTTAATAAGCATGTTTTCCAATCTTTTATTCTAGGTTTTAAATCTTTCTGTTAAATATAGAGATAGACTGGAACTTGGACTAACTGAATAAAAAATAGTAGGTTCTCACCAGGAGCAATCGATCTTATAAACACTAAACACAGTTGATTAATTTGTGGCTGATACAGTTGACTGACTCATTAAACTCTCCATTCCCAACCCAGTAAGGACAGTGGACCAAAACTGTAGAAAAAGAGCCTGGGGCCCAGCCGGTGGCTCAGTGGTTGAGCATCAACCCAGGCACCAAGAGGTCGCTGGTTTGATTCCCGGTCAGGGCACATGCCCAGGTTGGGGGCCTGATCCCCGTGGGGGAGGCATGCAGAAGGTGGCCAATTGAAGTTCTCTTTCATTGATGTTTCTCTTTCTCTCTCTCTCCCCCTCCCTCCCTTCTAATATCAATGAAGAAAAAAAATTTTTTTTAAAGAGCCTGGGTTCTCAATGGCATCTTCAAGCAACTGAATCAACAGCAGCAACAGCCTGCCTCCTGATTTCTCGTCATATGAAAATAAGAAAACCCTGCTGCAGCCACTATTCATCAGATGTTCTGTGACTTGTGGTCCAGCACAATCCTATTGATATCATGAGTGTGATGATGAGATATTTATTGTGTCATTTCTACAAATGGTGTGCCTCCAGCCCCAGACTCCCCTTCTGATTGCACGTGTTCAGTCAGTGGCCCACTACTATCTGTTCACATCATTTTATTAATGCAACATATTTCTCCATCTCTGTACGTTGTTTTTCCTCCCTAAAGGCACCCCTCTTCTCTGTTCAGGAGAGCACAGAAAGCGAGGAGAGCCCCGATGGAAAGGGAGAGGGCATAGGGTCAACGACAGAGTCTTTGGTTTTACTATTACCACATGCTACGCATGGGGATTTGAATGAAATTATGTCATGCTGGCTTTGGGTGGGTGGGTGGAGGCACGGGTGGGCAGGGAGAAGAATCCTTAGTCATCTCAGGGTCTAGTTGCAGCTGAATTGTTTTTTCCTGTGCTTCTCATTTCCATTTTTTGCCACATGAAAAGTAAAGAGGCCAATATACCTCACTAAATATGATTTCTTGAAAGAGGAATTTCCGGCCAAGGCAGCCTCTTTCTCAACCAAGAAGGATTCGTTTTCAGTACCAACATTCTGTTGAATACAGCGAGTCATCCATTGGGTGGTCCTGCAGCTTCGGTTCCAGTGACAGCATCAGGATGAGATTCCAGTTTTTACTTTTGTTGTCACAGGAGGTCGGCAAATGTCTTTATGGCAATGCTAGCAGTAGGCTCAGTAGTATCCTACTTAAGTCCACCACTACTGTAACCACAACCTCGGCCGATTGCTATGGCACCTTCCACTGGCAGATGTTATTTCCTGGGTTTCTGTAAACATACTTCCTTGATAAATGTAAAACTACATAGCTAAATAAAAAACATGACATTCCATGCTAATTTTTTTTCAGATATTTGTACAATTTTTTCAAAAATGCACACAGAGAGAAAAATGAGAAAGAGAAATCGAGAGAACAGGGAATAATTATGCACAGTGTAATATGCTGGATTCTTTTAGTTTTATTACAGTATTTTCCTATTCCTAAGCTTATGAAGGTATCAGCCATGTCAACTAAGTTGTAAGTAATTTTTTTTTAGGGGTTGACATCTGAAGGAGCTCGGATTCAATAAGAATTCTTAACCTGTGCTACGGCTTTGCTAACTTAGACAAAGAAAAAAATTTTACTCCTTTGGACATAAGACAGCCCCAGCCTTATTACAGAGGTGTACTGAATACAATTCAATTACTTAAAACATCCTGTTTTTCCTGGCTGGTTTGGTTCAGGGGTTAGAGCGTCCACCTGCGGACCAGAGAGTCCCGGGTTCAGTTCCCACTAAGGGCACGTACTTCAGTTGCAGTTTGTCCCCGGCCCCAGTTGGCAACTTCTCGGTGTGTCTCTCTCACATCGATGTTTCTCTCCTCTTCTTCCCCCTCTCCCTCCCACTCTATCTGAAGATAAGTGCAAAAATGTCCTCAGGTAAGGATAAAAAACAACAAACCAACCATCCAAAAAACAAACAAACAAAAAATCCTGTTTCTCCGAACACTGTTTTAAATCAATATATCACTATAAAATCACATGAGAAGCCATCATAGAAACATAGATAATATTTTGAAGTTTATCCATCGTGCTTATTGCAATTCAATAGGAATGTGTAAAAGTACTCATAAGCAGGGTTCATTCATCTGCTCTCTTTGGCTCTTCAGGGATCAGTATAATTCTCTATTTTGAAAAGGAATTCATTTTCTTTATTGAAAACTATAGGAGAACCCAGTTTTCCTAAAAACTCTTTGTAAAAAAATCATAATTAGTGAACAAAAAATGGAAAACGCTATCAAGATTTGTTTGTGATTTGCTACAATCAGCCCAATGTAGGCACGAGTTTGTTCCTTGCCCAAATACATCTAAAGAAATAATGAAAGACCTTTTGACAAGTTGATTAATAATACTGAGCTGTTAAAGTTCAGCTGAGTGAGCAATTAAACATTCCAAACAGCAATGAACCTTCAGAAGGTAATTTATGATAATTTTATGCACAAGAGCTCAGTGGCTTTTTAATTTGATAGAATGTTAGTAGCATGAATTTCTAACAAGGGAGTGTCAGGGTTCCATACATCACTGAGATTACTTAAACATTTCAAACGTGGCTGATGAATGAAGTTTCTTGAGATGTGGGGAGATACAGAAGGTGTTGGAGGGTTGAGATTATTCATCATATCAATTATTGAGAGTGGCTGCACTGACATCGTACTCCCTGATCATATTTTATGTCCACAGTAAAGATAAGTCAAGCTTGAAATAACAGACTTACCCAACTACAATATCTGCAGGTAATTCAACTCCCTTTACTTCCCTCCCCTTCTTCTTTACATCTTCCTTCAAACTCATTGCCCTTTTCTAGTCTAGATTTTAAAATATCCAGACCCCCTTACTTAAAAAGTCATGATGAAATAACTAGAATAAGATCAAGAAGAGAGAAAAAAAAGAGAGGGAGAGAGCGATGATGACCACAAAGCTAGAATCATAGACTCAACTGAGTGAGAAAACAACTGATGGAATAATTTAATTTAGTTCCCACTTTTTTCACCAACACACACACACCCCAAACATGGAAATCCCCTCTACCCTGTCCCCAGCAATGGCCATCCAGCCTCTCCTTCAGCATCTGCATTATTTAATCAACACACACACATCTCTGACAACCCTTTTTCTTTTCAGATCATTAAAAAACAACATGGTCTGTTTTGAGTAAAAGTAAATTTCTTCTTGCTGTAACTTCTGCCATAGAATTTCTGAATTTTAAAACCAGAAGACACCCCGGAGGTCCCTTAGCCTCGAGGTCTCAATTTTAATTCATGGAGCAGGATGTAGTCTGAAGACATTATTTGAACCACACATTTAAAAAAAAAATTTTTTTTAATGAATTACTCATCTTGAAAAACTGAGCTATTTTACACAAAATCTGGATTTCTAGCTTGAAATACTAAAAAATTAGAAGCTCTACAAACACATGTTCCCTCCATGTCTGAACAGCAATGCCTGGCTGGAGCCGAGGGTCAGATGCCCGGTTAGAGGAGACAGCTCTCTCCAGTTCACCACAATCCCCACCGTCCGTAGAGTCTGCTGCTTGGGCAGATTTACTCCTCCCTGCTACCAGCCTAGACCATGCAGACATTTGAGTTGGTGACTCCTGCCTTAGACTTAGATTAACCTCTTTGTTTTACAGTCAAGGAAATAAAGTACACAGTAATACATGACCTTAACCAAGGTCACCAGCCAGTTAAAAGCAGAACCAAGATCTTTTAACTCCTGATCCAGGGCTCATTTTATTACACGAAAGCTCATCATCTTTCTCATTGCATCTATGCGTTTCTTTGAGGAAAAAAAAAATACAATAAAGAGAAAAAATACATTAACCTGATTATATTATAAGCTATGCCTCTACATCAAAGTCTATTTACTGAAATAAGAATAAGAGGAACCAGGATCAATTGAACTCACAAGCCCTTAAATATATTTTGACATGGGGGTATGCTACTGTCTACTTAGGTGTCTCCATCTCTGATACAGATCCCCGCTCTGAAATCAAAGTAGCACATTCATTAGCAATTACATCCATAGCGTAGTAACAAGTATGGACTGCCTTCATACCTACTGCTGCTTTCTGCTGCCTAGTTAGACAGCTACACAGCAACTATCCAAACTAACATGAAGTCAGTTATGTTCCTCCACTAGGAATGCAGGATCACCCTGACTCCTTCCCAAAGCTTTTATTTCCTCAAATGGGTTGGAAAACAAAGCCAAACAAGTAAACACAAGCTCATCTAGCTATCATCTCTGCAGATGTCGTTTCTTGGTAATGCGCTATTAGAATTCACGTCAGGTAAACACTCTTGCAGATGAAGTCAGAATTATTCAGGCAAGTCCCTTCATACCACCCTGGAAAGCTGTTTCCCTCACGTGGGAAACTTTCACAAAGACTACTTGTTTACGGAGTCCATGTGCCTCACGGTCCTCTTTTGTGTTTCTCCCTCCCTGGTACTGAGCATATGTTTTTAATGTTAACACTCCCTCATCTATAGAGACCATCTGCTTATTAAAAGAAAGTGTTCCCCGCCCTTCTAAACCAGCTTTTCTGCATGGTGAGTCCTCTGCCAATTCCACAGATCTGGGGGGAGGAGGAGAGTCTGGAGTCTTCGGTCCTAAGCAAAAGCGGTTTGGTACTTGGGTGACCTTTGCAGGGGAAGGTGCTAGTGTGAATTCAGAAGAGAGGTGTCACACACCTGAGGGCCTGAGGTGATGCTTTTCTTGCCCGTATAGCTTGTGGATAAAGCTTGTCTCCCTATGTCACCACCACCTAACCCTATGTATGGATTCACGTGCTTTATTCTCTATCTTTGCTTCTGTGCCCAATCTCAGGAATACAGATATTATGATAATAAGATGGAGGTTTCTCGAAAACAATATTCTTAGCCTTGAAGGTCAAGCAGGAAATGCTCAGGCACATGACAGCTATGGGCAGAACAAACTCCAAGTGTAGAGGCATGGTAGAAGGGTACCTGATCTATAGCAGGACGAAGAGCTGTGCATTTAAAAGTTTTTTTCTTTATTAATTTTAAAGAGAGGAATGGAGAGGGAGAGAGAGATAGAAACATCAATGAGAGAGAACATCTATTGGCCGCCTCCTGCATGCCCCCCACTGAGGATTGGGCCCACAACCTGGGCATGTGCCCTGACCAGGAACTGAGCTGGCGACCTCTTGGTGCACGGGTCAACGTTCAGTCACTTAACTACACCAGCCAGGCTGGCTCTGCATTTTTAAAGTTTAGGGTATATATAATTTTATTAACCAAGATCACCCCCCTAAATTCAATTAAAAAGAAAAAAAAAAGAAATAAGCAAAAATGCCGTGTTAAAAAAATAAAGCTTAGAGTAGCTATAAAAGAGAAGCAAGAAGCGAAAGAATTTGAGGAAGAATACACATTGAGCATGAAAAACTCAAAGTTTTTCAGACTGATTTGGCTTGACAGTCCTGAACCTGAATTTTGATGTCTCTGGTTTGAGGGGGGTGCATCTCAATGCATAGAATAAGAAAGGGCAAGAAGAGTTGCTGGAATGGCCTTGATTTGGAGATGCAAAGATTTGGCTCGAACTCCTCTGGTGGTGTGCGTCCCGAGCTCGTGCGTCCTGAGAAACCTCAGCTGTCATCAGCCTGCTGGCAGCTTCTCCACCTAAACCGCAGTTGCTGTCTGCAACCTCAGTGTGCGGCCTGAAGAAATATCCGCAGGGCGGGGTCGCGAACGTCCCCCAGCAAGGCGCTGTTCACTGGTCTTTGAAAGAAACTTCATGACTTAACTCGGAGTTGGCCATGGGCAGTGGGGAGTGGTGAATGGCACAGGATGACAGGATGGAGAGAGAGACAGACAGACAGACAGACAGACAGACAGACAGACACACCTCTTCCAGACTGAACTCCCCACTCTCCGCTCTGGGAGCAGAGCAGGGGCCGGAAAAGGGCAGGACGAGAAAGCTGCTGAGATGCAGGACTCTTCCCTTTGCCTGCAGGGCAGGACGAAGCTAGGGAGGAACTAGAGAAGTGGTGATAGTTAACATGTCCAGATGCTTTACTGCACAAACTGATACAATTTTGAGTAAGAAGAGACAGAATTAATCATTGTGGGACCATAGCCATAATTCAGACTGTTCTGGGCCTAGAAGGACAAATGTTCATGCTACTTAAAGGACACCTGATTTAAAAGCCTTCGTGTCCTAACTGATCTCTCTTCACTAGTCTCTATGCTTCCCTCCCTCCCCCCCAGCCTTCCCTGCCGGAATGGTTCGCATTGCCATCCACCAGGTGACTAAAGCTAGGTATTTGATCCCTACGTTCTTTCCCCTCGGTGGTACTCCTTTGCTCGAACGGCCTTCGAGGTTTCAGTGCATGTCCACAGCACTTAGAAAGTCCAGCCCTGGCCGCTTTGGCTCAGCAGTTATAGCGTCAGCCGGCAGACTAATGAGTCACAGGTTTGATTCCAGTCAAGGGCACGTACTTCGGTTGCGGTTGTCCCGGCCCTGGTCCAGGTTGTGTGGGAGGCAACCAGCCCATATGTCTCTCTCACATTGATGTTTCTCTATCTCTCTGCTCTCCCTCCTATTCTATCTGAAGATGAATATAAAAATATCCTCAGGTGAGGATAAAAAAGAGAGAAAGTCCATACTCCTTTTCATGGTCTATAAGGACCCTGGCCCTTAGCCTATGATCTGGCCCCTAGCCTAGCTCTGGAAACTCATCTGATTGTATTTCCCTATACCTTTGCCCTTATTTTGGTTTCTAGAAAAGCTTAGAACTTTTTCCACCTTGTGACCGCTCCATAATTATTCCCTATGCCCATTTTGTGCTTCTAGTTCTTCAGATGCGGCCTTCTCATCCTGCATCTTAACCCAAGCATCTTCTTCCAGATCAGATCTTCCTCAACCCCTATCTACAGAGGGTCTCCCCCCCCCCAACACACACACACACACTAAATTTGTCAAGGGAACCAACAATACTCAATGGGGAAAAGATAGTCATTTCAATAAATATTGCTGGCAAAACCAGATAGCTACATGCAAAAAAAGTGAAATTGGACCCCTACCTTATACCACTCACAATTAATTCAAAATGAACCAAAGCCTTAAATGTAAGACCTGAAACCATAAAACTCCTAAAAAACAATTCAGAGGGGAAAAGCTCCTTGCCATTGTTCTTGGCAACAATTTTGGGGGCATGACATCAAAAGCACAAGCAACAAAAATAAAAATCTATCTCAAACTAAAACATTTCTCTACAGCAAAAGAAACAACCCACAAAATGGAAAGAAAAACTACAAATTGTGAAAACATATTTGCAAATATTAAATCTGATAAAGGGTTAATATACAAAGAATGCATACAACTCAATAGCAAACAGCCACAACCACCACCCAAAAACAACAAATAATCTGATTAGCAGCTGAGCAAAGGAACTGAATAGACATTTTTCCAAAGACAACATACAAATGACCAACAGATCTATGAAAAGGAGCTCAGCATCGCTTATTATCAGTGAAATATAAATCAAAACCACAATGAGGTATCACCTTACCTTTGTTAGGACTACTATTATCAAAAATGACAAAAAATGCCCTGGCCATTTTGGCTCAATGTTTAGAGCATTGGCCTGTGGACCAGAGAGTCCCGGGTTCAGTTCCCACTAAGGGCACGTACCTTGGTTGCAGTTTGTCCCCGGCCCTGGTTGGAGTTGTGTGGGTGGCGACCAGTAGATATGTCTCTCTCACATCAATGTTTCTCTCTCTCTCTTCCTCCCACTCTCCCTCCTGCTCTATCTAAAGATAAATGCAAAAATGTCCTCTGGTGAGGATTTAAAAAAAAAAAAAGACAAAACAATAATAAGCGCTCATGAGGATACAAAGAAAAGGGAATCCTTGTGCACTGTTGATAGGAATGTAAACTGGTAAAACCACTGTGGAAACAACATGAAGGCTACTCAAATAATTATAAATAGAACTACTATGTGGTCCAGTAATCCCACATCTGGGTATATAAACCAAAGAAAACTAAATCACTATCTTACAAAGATATATGTTTGCCCATGTTCACTGCAGCATTATTTACAATAGCCAAGACATGAAAACAATCTAAGTATCCATCTACAGATGAATGGATAAAGAAGATGTAGAATATATACAGAAAATGTATTTAGTTATAAAATAGAGCCCTGGCCGGTTTGGCTCAGCGGTTAGAGCATCCGCCTGCAGTACAGAGAGACCCGGGTTCGGTTCCCGCTAAGGGCACGTACCTCGGTTGCAGTTTGTCCCCGGCTCTGGTTGGTAGTGCGGGTGGCAGCCACTCAAAGTGTCCCTTTCACATCGATGTTTCCCTCTCTCTCTCTCTCTCTTCCTCTCTCTCCCTCCCACTCTGTCTGTACAAAAAATGGAAAAATGTCCTCGGATGAGGATAAAAAATATTAATAAAAATAAAATAGAAACAAATCCTGCCATTTGTGAAAACATAAATGGACCATGAGGACATAATGCTTAGTTAAAAAGTCAGACAGAGAAAGACAAATACTTTATAATATCTCTATATGCAGAATCTAAAAAAAACAAACTCATAAAGACAGAATATAATTGGTGATTGCCAGAGACTGAGGGGAGTAAGAACTGGAAAATGGTCAAAGAATACAAACTTCTAGTTATAAGATGAATAAGTTCTGGGGGCCTAATTTATAGCATGATAATTATAGTTAACAATACCCTATTGTATACTTGAAATTTACTAAGAGTAGATCTTAAATGTTCTCAACACACACACAGGTAACTATGTGAGGTAATGGTTGTGTTAACAAACCTTAATGAGGTAATCATTTCACAATATAAATGTATGTCAAATCATCACATTGTACACTTTAAGCTTACAGAATGCTCTATGTCAATTATATCTCAAAAATGTCATAAGGAACATTTTTAAAAGTTAGCTCACTTGCATATCATCTGTCTCTCCCCCTAGTAAGCAGAAAACAGCACAGTTTTCTCCATGTCAAATTGCCAGTGATCTAGCCCAGTACTCAGCTCTTGGTAGACACATATTAACTCTTTATTTGAACGAATCTTGAATTTTTTAAATGTTTTGATTTTTTAGAGAGAGAGGAAGGGCCCTGTTCCACCATTAGAACCTATCACCATTAATCAAGACAAAGAGGAGAAAAGGGGAAAAATGAGCCCCTACTCCACACACCAGAAAATGCATCAAGACCAGACTTCACAGGCCAAAGTGATCAGCCTTTCCCTCAAGTATCATTTAGGACTTCCGATCCCTTTCTGAAGAAACCACCTTCTAAAAGATTGTGGAGACCTGTATGGGGTCCATTTAAGGGCTCCCCCTTTTAGCTCCCAGAAGTTCTCTCCTGCTGTCTCCAGTGTTTCCGAGAAATCAGCTTGATAGACTTGGAACACGGCGAAGAACCACAACAGGGCCTGATGGTAAATTTATCATAGCTCCAGGCGAAACATCTTTAGTTATCTGACAATCAATACGCACGAATGTAATTATTTTGTTTTCTAGGAGTTAGATGAACAAGATCATCCCCAATTCCTGCGTTATTAATACATGGTAATGAAAGTGAAATATTAATGACTTAGTCAAGTGTATTGAGAATGTGAAGTGCTGCGCACACTGAAAACTTGCCTCTTCGAGGGGCGAGCTCCCGTGCGCCAGATGGCTTGGTGACAGCCACCTCATTCTGTGCCGTCTCCGCAGAAATGTTCGAGAGCCTTCAGTAAAGGCCATCAACCACGCAAGGGGAGGGTGCTGCACCTGACATGGGAGAGCCAGGCCCAAACACATCACAGGCTGGAGCTGAAATGTGCTTCGTGTCTCCAGTGTGCGTGGCCCTGAACGAAACAGAGCATCTCGGGCCGTCAGTGGATGGCAGTGGCAAAGGCTGCTGACTTGCCCCCCTGCCCTGCACCGCGCTGTCATGTCTATGACTGGCCTTATAGTAAAGATCTTCATTTGTCTTAAAAGGTGATAAAACCACCTTTAAATGGCTGGACCAAAATAGGTTGCATTGGTTTACTTTAAGGTTTGGGGATTTGGTTGAAGAAACAAAGATTTGGATAGGAGATAAAAGGTCATATCTGATAGAGATATTTGTTTTTTTGTTTGTTTTGTTTATTGATTTGAGAGAGAGAGGAAAGGAGAGGGAGAGAGAGACAGAAACATCGATGAGAGAGAACATCGATTGGCCGCCTCCTGCATGCCCCCCATTGGGGATCGAGCCCACAACCTGGGCATGTGCTCTGATGTGGAATCTAACCAGTGACCTCTGGGTGCATAGGTCAATGCTCAACCAGTGAGCCACACCGGCCAGGCTGATAGAAACATCTGTATCAAAGATATACAAGTAGGCAAATGCAAAGTGTGTTTGAGAATCAGTAGGTCAAACAACTTAGAAGGATCAGAAAATTGTTGTAGGGAAGTGACTGTGAGAGAAGTTTGGAGAAGGTTCAGAAATGGAAGCTTACATGATCATTGGCTACATACAAGTTTCAAGTTTTGAACAGAAGACTAGCAACCTAGGGGTCACAGTAGAAAAGGTTGGCTCCTGTGACTGCCCTCAACCCCAATCTAGATGCAGTTCTTAGGCCTCAGTCCTGCCTCAAGATGAAACAGGAGGGTAAGTACAAGGAAAGGATAGGCCCCGCTCTATGCTCATGTAAAATGACTGCCCAACGCTGTGGCAATGTCAAACCATGCAGACTAAGAGGTGCAGACCATGAAATTAGTAAAGCAAACATAGGCCAAGTCTTGAGAGCCCTGGACAGATAACTCCAAGATATGAAATGAAGTTAGAGCTAGGTGGGGCATGTTAGCCAAACAGGATTCATTGTCTAATTATTTAGGAAAATAATTTACACACTTTTATAACTTATAACTATATCGAAACTTTTTTGGAGAGGGAGTGGGTCTAAGATAATATAGGCGTTTGTGTGGTTCTCTTTAGAAAGCTTGTTTTAAAAACTCAGATTTACTCCCTACTACCCCAAAATATTGAACCATAGAAGTGGTAGCTCAATTCACAACCATATTCAATAATGCTTTTCTTTAAATGTTTTTTCCTGATACATTTCAATATGACCCTATGCGTAAAAATTTGGAATCAAAACTCTAAAAGCAATTTGTAAAGCACTTGGTTGCCAAGGTTTTCCTTAGCAACACTGTTCAGCTTCATCAGTAATTAACAGCAAAGTAGGTCAGCACTTTGCTCCAGGTAGAGGGGTTGGTTCAGACATTTGTCCTCAAGCCCCACAATATTGAGTCTCATGACACTATTTATTTTACTCCAAGAAAAAGGAACAACTAAGAAGTAGTTTCAATAGAAGACTGTTGCAAAATATATTTGAGTAACAAAAAAAAAAAAAAAAAAAAAATCACAGGACTGAATCCATGTAGCCAATATCCTGTTCATAATCTAGAGCAGTGTTTTTTAAACTTTGGGGTATCACGCAATGGGTGAGCCATGACACCAGTTGTGAGAAAAAAAATAGCAAAGCACAGCATAGAATAGAGCACTACCAAACATAACTCACGTAGGAAAAACAGATACTTGAGAAAATGTCTTAGTCATGTATAGGTGTGTGTATATTAAGAGGCAATAAAAAAGTATTTTTTACTGTAAATCAGGGCCTACAGTAATGCTCAATTCAATATGAGCATTTAAAATCACTGACCTTGCCCAGGCAGTATGGCTAAGTGGTTGAGCGTTGACCCATGAACCAAGAAGTCGCCAGTTCGATTCCTGGTCAGCGCACATGCCCAAGTTGTGGGCCAGATCCCCAGTGGGGGGCATGCAGGAGGTGGCCAATCAATGTTCTCTCTCATTGATGTTTCTATCTCCCTCTCACTTCCTCTCTCTAAAATTAATAAAGAAAAAAATGTTTTTTTTAAAAAAAAAGCACTGACCTACAGGCATTATTTCAAAATGCACAATTTTAAGTAATCATGTCAAAATAAGAAAAAGATAATTAGTACTTACGATTATAGCATAGAATCACACCTACAAAAACTTGAGGATGCTTAGTAAATCCTGAGAGCACCGGAGTATTTTCTGTTTTCATCGACAAATTTTTCTCTTAACTATGCTAGGTCTGTTCCTTCTTGACAGAGAAAATACAAAATTGGGATTAAGTGGTTCTGCTTGATCTGTTCTCCATACTTTCTTTACTCCCAGCAGAAGACCAACGCCTTTCTATTCTCTCCTGGTCTGAACACAAGCAAACTCGAGCTCTTGTTGGTTCCCCACGTTCTCACCCGACTCACCTCTCTGCCTTGATCCCATTCTAATTGATTGTGCGCATCTCTATATGGATCCTGGGTCACGTCACCTCTCTTTCATTTTTGGCTAATGACAACTGGAAAGATGAATTCATTTGAGATCTTCTGTGGAGCAACAGGAAACGATTTAGCTGCTTCCCTTGTCCGCTCTGTTATTTGCCATTGCATACAAGCAGATGGTTTGCTTACTGGTCGGCACCTCTCTGGGTCCTTTGGTGGGTAGCCTTGAGCCCAGCTTTCCCCACACTCCACCTTCCCTTAGCTCTCTCACCCACGTCACTAGAGCGAAGCTCTTTCCACATCACTACTGTTTTATTATTCACTGATGTCTGGTCTAATTCTTTTTTTTTTTTTAATGTCTGCTCCCTCTTAGTTCTCAGAGATGCTCTTGGCTTTTTGGTAAATCCTCGATTTCCTCCTGCCTCACTTGACCTTTCCCCTCGGCATCCACGCATGATTCTTTCTTCTTCAATTCAATTTGAGCATTAAAGCCCTGTAGCTATTCCCTGAATAACAGTTTCTTCAGATTTCAGTATATACTATATAGTTTTTCTCTTGACATTATTCTCTACCGACCACTTTGCTTCCCGAAACTGGTGACCTAGTTAAAGTAGTCCATTTGTGAAGACAATTTTTCACCACGTCCTGAAATACTAGGGAGTCTCTCTACAGTTATTTCATTTGTAATGAGCAAGGAAACCACTATGTAATAAACATGTCTTCTCTCACTATAATAAATTGTAAGATAATTTACTTTAATTTGATAAATTTTGAAATTCTTATTTTCTTCCTTACATTAAGACAAACAATGCTAATGATTGTAAAGGTCTGTTCTGCCTTTCCTTCCCTCACACAGTAAAGTGTCACCAACTTTTCCATTTCTAAGACATGCCCCATAGCATTGCAATGGCCTGAGGAGGGTGGGGTCAATGACATTTCAGCACAAAATTACCATCAGCTTAGCAAAGGCAACCCGAAGCAGATCTTACCAAACGGTTGACTTTGACTTCCACTTTCCTTTTTCTGAATGAACCCTATGTTCCCTTTTCCCATGTGCTTTTTCCTCCAACACAATACAATCATGCACCTACAATCACTCCTGACACGATGAAAGATAAATCCCATTGCCTAATTTGTACTAATGTATTAATGACTTATTGTGTTACATCTCACAAGAGAACTTGCTGGAAGAAGGTAATATTAAATCAAAATATATTGCTTTCATTGTGAAGTTCGGGCTCCATGACACGTGTTTCAGGAGAGAAATTGGAAGCAGAGGTTACTGGCAAATTGTACTGTGTAGGTGACTGATTTTTGCATCTTCAAATAGGTCTGACCCAGTGTGCAATTTGGAAAAGTACTTGTTCCATTTTGTCTCCGCAGAGACATTCATCTTCTAGGGAGTTCACATGTCCTGTCAGACTAAGACAGTCCCTTGCTCATCGCTCATTGCCTCTCTGCAAAAATAAAAGCAGAGCCCAGTGACACTCACCTTGGACATTTGGGAATGTGGACAATAATAAGCTACAGAGAATTGAATAGCATAGGTCCCCACATTGACTCTGCCACATTTTGATTGTTCAATAAATTTAGGAAGACATACTTAAGTGCCAAGGATGTGAATTCCAGGTAGAATACCATAAAGATTTATCGAGTTTTTGTGAAATCCTGGCCCCTTGCAAATATTAAAAGTTGAATTTACATGCCCTTTAGCCCAAGAGAGAATGACCTCTGAAGGGTTTCAGGGATTTACGATTTTAAATTCTGGCTGGACCCCAGGTGGTAGCTGTACCATACTGCCATCCCTTTGTAATAGAAAGCTACAAGTTTCCAGAATTCACAGGAGTCTGGTTGGCTTCCATCCAGGACAAGAGTGTAGAAGAGAGATAATCAATATGCCCTAGCCTGTCCTGCAAGGTTTATTTTAAAGATTACTTTGAGTTATGGTAAGGCCTTTGTGAAATAGATCATCTTTACAGAGTAAAGCAGACCCATGGAGGTGTCCTGGATGGGTCTTCGGGGAGCCAGAACAAAATGTCAAGAAGCCCTCGAAATCTCTGTTTTTATTTTATGAGGAGTAGAGAGGGTCGATAGTAGTGATTGGTAGAGCCCAGTTGATGAAAAGGTTCATAACATGGGAGGATGCTTCCAGCTGTGATTGACAGAGGGACCAGGTTGCAGCTTAGAGGCAAGAATTAAAGTTGCATAAGCAACATGAGCTGAGCCCAAACACTGGGTAATCTAGAAATAGCCTTGTCAGAAAACCCGTACTAGAGAGAATTACAGAAATCAATTTTGGTTGCAAGCTAAGCTTTTAAAAATAAAAATTCATCTTCCTAGATACTAACAACTATGAGAGATTCTTTGATTCAAGAAAATGGGAGGCCAATGCTTTGGGATACGACTGTGTGATTGGCATGATTGAGTTCCGAGCGAGAACTTTGTCTTTCTAATGAGGTTGAGAAAACCTTTCCATACTGCTACCCTGAAGTAGTCCTTTTATCACTCTAAATATTCCTTTTAGGTGAAATGAAAAGCTTTATACATTAAATAGTTTCTATCCGTTTACTTCAATATTAATTCATTTTCTCAGAATTAGCAGAGTCCCCTTCTCAAGTCAATTGGAGTTTGTGGTAGATGAGAGTAAATTCTGGGACAAATGGAAAACCTAAGTAACAGATAACAGGTGTAATAGGATTGCTTTTAGTGGTGACAAGAGATGCAGATAGAGGTTATCAGAATTCCATCTGACCCCTGAATCTGAGCAGACAAAATGCACATACAGGTCATTTGACTGAAGCAATTTGTTATAAGCTCTGGACCTTGAGGGGAATTTCTTAGCTCTTGTTTTTACTCACTACGTCTATATCTCCTCTCCGCCTTCAATGCTTATCCTTTTTACTCAGTTAGTAAACCCTTCACTTGATCCCACCATTCCCTCTAAATATGGGGCCAACTTATAACCAAATCTGCCTTGATTTCTTCATGTTCATCTTCCATGTAACCATTTCACTACACTGCCATCTGACCTTTACCCCCATGATTCCACTGAAATCAAATTTCTCCAGCTTCACCAGTGGTTACTTCTATACTGTATGCTTTCAAATTCTGTATGACATTTCTAATTTTGATCACCTGCCTCCAAGAACTGGGTTTCATCTAACCTCTACAAATGGCTCTTTCACCGTTCATTGTTTAAATAGTCTAGAGGTCTCCTTCCCTCCAGCTCCCAGCTGTCACTCAAGTTTATTTAAACGTTGACACTATGCTCAAATGCCTTGTGCTTTCTCTCCTCCACAGAGCTTCTGAGGCTTCAGCCACCATCTTTATCTTCCAAATATCACATGCCAAGGATCACGTTGCATACATGCATCTGCACCTAATTAATCTTCAGATACCGTTGTTTTGTTCACGTTGCTTTCCACTTTAAGACCCCACAAAGATGTCTGGATTCTCCCTTTCTATGTTCACTGGTCTCCTCCTTTCCTAAACTACACATTCCTATCCTTCTCTGCTCTCTGAAATGCTCTCCAGTTTTGCCATCAAACAAACTCTGTATGTCTCTAAGATCCAACCTCCATCCTTGAACTCTTCTATGAAACACATCTCGAAGAATCCTGGTCCAACAATGATATTGACTTAGTTTTTTTCTACCATTTTCTACATTACGCCATCTGGAAGTTACATTTCACTGCCTTTTATTACCTTGTCTCTCTAGATCATCCTTCTCAAAAGATAACCTACTCTGTGACTCTATTCGTATGAAATTCTCAAGAAGACAAAGCTATGGTGACAGAAAAGAGTGGTGGCTTGAAGGGAGAGGAGATGAGAGTGTGAAGGGATAGCACAGGGGTGTGATGGGCTCTTCTGTATCCTGATCATAGTGGCTGCTACATAAACAGAGCCACATGATAAATTTCATGTAACTTTACACCATAAAAGTCAATTTTACAGTATGGGCATCTGACAGATAAAATTTTTGAAAGACTCAGGGATGTGGGTAATGCTTCTCCTCCTTTTCATTTTGAGAACTTTAGAATAGAGGTTATGAAAACAGCAGAGATCGTCTGTGTTTAATGCTTTTAAAAATCAGATTTCTCTTGCCCAGCCGGTATGGCTTAGTTGGTTGAGCACTGTCCCATGCACCAAGAGGTCACCGGTTTGATTCCCGGTCAGGGAACATGCCCAGGTTATGGGCCTGATCCCCAGTGGGGGACATGCAGGAGGAAGTTGATGAAGTAAATTAGGTCTTTACAGTAAATGCCAGTGAGTCAAAGTAGCCATAGGCAAAGCTAAGCCTCCAAAAATTGTACTATGAGTGAATATGACAGTAAAAAAATAAAAGCTAAGACATAAGCACAAAGTATCAACTCTGAGGGTGACAAGTTAGGAAACATCTAGATTACAATTCTTTCTCTCAACTCGAAGTCATTTATAACTAGTAAAGTGTCCCATTTCCTCTAGATTCCATTCTCTGTATCTTTATTTCCTATCTTGATGGAAACAATTAACATATTCTTACACAGCCAAAGAACAAATACAACAATGACTTGTTTCACAATGTATGCAGCTGACTTCATGTACTTTTGATAACATTATCATGTTTTTAAGTTATAAATGTCTCTCCTTCTGCCCTCTGGGATCTGGTGGTGAGTAAAGGGGAATGTGTCATCTATGACTCTTTTCTGATACTATATTCATGGCCAGGTGCCTGACTCTGGGTGACCCTCACCAGAAACTCTTATTCTTTGGAAGGTTTTTCCTAGTCTCTCACACTCTCATTAATCAAAATTACCATTACAGAGATTCTTTGCAGGCAGCTAGAACTTCCACAACATTTTGTTAAGCAGAACTCCTTGGAGTCAAGGCAAAAATCAATGTATCTTAAAGCTAGAGGCAGTCCCCTTTGCTAAGGTTTATCTACAAATTTTTTTTTTTTTCTATTGCCATTCACAGCAGGAGACTTTCTGTTGAAATGTAACCAACATCATCATAGCCTTGATTTTCTTTAATGCTCCAAATGATTTCTTCAGAGACCTTGAAGCACTCCTCCTTCAGGAAGATTAGATCAAGCATAAGAGTTTATACAACATCTATTGTGATGACCCCAGGCTCTCTGTGGGACACTTCAAATATTATGTGATGAACACTTGCCCCTCCTGAATCATCTCATCCAAGCATGCTGTTTCTCTCTGGGAACAATAACAGCACTTGAACATCATCTCTCTTACAGACACTGGGTTCAATAAGAGAGAGCTCTCAAATGTGTAGAATGCTCTGTCCCAGGCCTTTGGGGTAGACTCCCATGATTCTGAGGAGCAGAGGGAGGCCAAGCATGCCAATACCACCTCTCCCCTCTACTTCAGCCACTACTGTCACATTCATCTGGACACTATCTGGAACCCACTTTCTTAAAGAACTCAGCTTTTCTTAATGGCCTTCAGTCATTCTCTCTAGGATATTTAACAGGCTCTGTTACCGCTGGCAAACTATATAATCATTTTTTTTAATTGTTTCTTGGAAACAGAAAGCAAAAATCTAAGCCAGAGAGCACAAGGCTCTTACACAGCTTTGGAATTCTGCTTAGTGCCCCAACACTCGTAGTAAAACAAGCCCCTGTCTTATCAAGGAGCACCTCCCCGGTTTAGGTGCTTGAGAAAGAGCACACAGTCATAGAAAGAGGGATGTCAAATAGACAGAATCCGGGTAAACTTTGCTGAACATCCCAGGAGCAGTGTCTAGCCAATGAAGGGTGGTTTCTCCCTCTTTCTCAGCCTTCAGAGGGAAGATCCTGAGTCATGTTTCACAGTCTCCGAATTCCCAGCAAGACTGAGTCCCAGTGGCTCACAGTGGAAAACTACTCATCAGTATACCCTTATTGACTTCCCTTTCTTCCATCTCTCTCTCATGACAAAGTTTCCTAAGGCAACATTTTAAAAAAACACACATACAAAACTCCTTATATTCAATCCTCATCATAGGATTTGCTTTTAGGGAAAGCAAATTTAAGACAGTATCTGTGACTCAGACACAAAATGTTTGTGATTTCAATTTTCCAGGCTTTCTGCCAGCTGGACTTGATTATTTTTATTCAAAGACTATTTATTGAATGCCTACAAAACAATAGGCAGTTTTATATTATCATGAAGACACTTCACCCATGGAATTCTTAGGTTAGAAAGAGAAATAAGAGCTGCAAATTCTTTTTTTGAGAGAGAGAAAGGGAGAGAGAGATAGAAACATTGACATGAGAGAGAAACATCAATCCGCTGCCTCCTGCACACCCCCTACTGGGGATCAACCTGAAACTTGGACATGTGCCCTGACCTGGAATCAAATCGAGACCTCTCAGTCCATATAACAATGCTCAATCCACCGAGCCACACAGGCCAGGCAGAGCTGCATATTTAAAAAAAAAAAATGTATTAGAATGTATAAAATAGGAGTAATGAAAGAATTACAAATGTAGGAGGCAAAGAGAAGGAACTTGGAGATCCAGGATAGAAGGACTGAAGGAAGTGACACTGGAGCTGGACCTTGACATGCAACAGGCTTTGGGGCTCCAAGTCCTGAAAAAGTGCATGGCAGGCCGAAGGGATGATGAATGAAGATGCTGAGTCGGGAAATCGCAGGGTATGCATGGGAAATGATGAGTAGTTCTGCTTGTTCCAAGCATAATACATAATAGAGACAAGTAGTGAAAGATTGAGACGGAGAGGTAGGATATTATCAGATCATTGGTTCTCAGCCTAAGTTGTTTATTAAGAAAGCAGTGGCATGCCACTAAAAATATTTATTTAAAACACCCATATCTAATCTTCCATATCTCAGTTTGTTAACCTTTCAGATACACTTACCTTTACCCCTTACACCATGGTCCCTATCCCTCACTCTATCTACGCTCTCTGCTTTTTTCTTTCAACATTATAGTAATATGACGTGGTTCTCATTCATTTCTGTATTTTTCTCTTTCTTAGTAAAATGTAATTTCCCAGTTGACCTATTTAATATTATATATCCAGTGATTTTTATGGCATCCTGTAAATAATAGCTACTCAATTTGTTTTATTGAATGAATAAATGAGTGATCATGTTTTCTGATGGTTCTGATGCTTTGCCTGATACTTATTTGACAAAGGGCTCTTCATTTTCACCTCTTCTCACACAATCAGTGTATTCAAATACATCAAACTCACAATACCTATGGTATCCCATGGCTTCCAGAGCATGCGCACGCGCGCACACACACGACTTAAATTGTGGTTGTATATGATTTGAGAGTATGCCAGGAAACCCACCTGGCAGGCTCTAACACTCTATTTAAGCAAACCCGAACAGAGAATCTGGCTGCCTACTCCCCTGGGACATCTGAAGCCCAGACCTTAGTTTGGGGCGTCGCGGTTCCCCATGCAGAGCTGGTTGTTCCTCCAGGGAAGTTGTTTCTGCCACATCACAGGTTGAAAGGGGCGAGTACCAGAAAGCAAAGCAGGGTGCTTTTGTTCTGTTTGACACAAGTTTTGGTTGTTCCAACCAGGCTTCTGTCTCCATAATTCTATATACCTCTTGGTTAGAACACAAATCCTGTTGTCTTGATGCTGAGTTTTGATGTAAAGCACCGTCAAATTAATCAAACAAGGAGACCCTTCAACTGAGGTAAGTCTAACGTCACGGCGGCCTATGTAAGCAAACCAAAGTCTATGCCTGACCTGTCTTAAGGTTATGAAATCAAAACCTAAGAACAACCAATCACAAACAGCCAAGCAGGTTTTATAGCCAAATTATTTCCTTTCTTGGCTTCCACACCTTCTCTGTATAAGGCTTTCCCTTAGCCCCCATCAGTGGTATGCTCCTACCCACTCTGGTTTAGCATTGGCCAATTTAAATTGATTTTTGCTTAAATAAACTTGTAAAATTTCTTGGAGGCCTCAATTTAACAGCACTGAGTATACTATGAAAACCCAATCTTCCATCTCCACAATAAGCAAAGGACTTGGGTCAACTCAGAGAAACAACTGCCCAGAATTGACCACACGAGAAATTGAGTCAATAGACAGTATCTATAAAAACCTGACCTGATCCTTGGCCATCCTCCAAGCACACAAGAATGGTCTTCACACAATATTATAAACCTTGTAGGTAAAAGAATGTGTAGAATCTGGTAGTCCCACCAAATGTTGGCTATAGATACATCAAAAAATAATCAGAACAGATAGAGGAAGAACTCAAAGAATGCCCAGCCAGTGTGGCTCAGGGGTTGAGCACCCATGCACCAAGAGGTCACAGGTTTGATTCCTCATCAGGGCACACGTCCAGGTTTTGGGCCCAATCCCCAGTGGGGGGCATGCAGGAGGCAGCCAAATCGATGTTCTCTCTCATTGATGTTTCTCTCTCTCCCTCTCCCTTCCTCTCTAAAATCAATAAAGAAAAGAACTCAAAGAAAATCAGGAGCTGTGATCCACATGAACAGTGATTACAATAAAGAGGGAAACAAAAAAAAGGATCTCACAGGTCAGACTTAAGCAACAACAGGAGAATCACTAGAGACAAGAAGTGGGGACCATCTTGATTTCAGCCTGAAAATGCCAGACTTGGAATCATTTTGAAAGATCCCATCTTTTCAAACTTCCATTGTGTGTACCCTAATTTTTTAACTGGTCCCATCTATGTCTCATTTCCATTTTTCTAGCCCAGATTCCCAAATGTGTGCCTGTTTACTCATTCTTCTTCTCTTCATTTTTTTTTATTCCTCCCTGTCACCCGTACTTGTTAGAAATTATTTGCATATAGCATTCATAATCACTTCATATCCTAGCAGAGTGACTTGCATGGGGGAGGCTTTCAATAAATATTCATTTAAGATGACTTTTCCCCCTTCTCCTTTTGCCACAACTCCCCCCCTGCCCAGCCCTGGAGCCATCGGGTCTTTTTGTAGGTTGCAAAATGAATGAAGTGTAAAGATTTCACTTCAAGAAGAAACAGGAATCAGGACTTTTGTCACTGACTTTCATGAACTGGGCTTCCAACTTTTAAATGTGGCGCATAATTGACACTTTGATACTTTTAGGCTATGGTGTCTTCTCACACTCTCGTGGGGAAAAATACTTGCTGACACAATCAGGAAACAGATGGTGACAAAGATCTTATACTTTGGTGCCAATCAATATGTTTTACTTGCCACTACTAAAATCTCATTTGTGGGACCCAAGAACTTAAAGAATTTTTTCTGTTCTTTTTTTTTCTTTTCTTTTTGTATCCTTTAAAGACTATTTTTAAGAATCTTCGGGGCTTGAAAGTTTTACTTCTTTTCTTCTCTTCAGTGTTATTAAAGCAACTCCAGGAGGAGTTTGGCTCATATCTGCCAGAAAAATAATCAAGTATTTTGTTCTTTGTTGTGTGTGACACAGTAAGTCTCTTAACTCTTGCTGCCCATCATCCAAATACCACTCTTGAGTAGTGCTACCCTGACCTTGAGATAAGAACCATCCGGAGAACAATGAATTCTACAACGAAGCACTAATATATAACAATGCAATTGTTCCTACCAGTCTCCTCATACCAGCGCGTTTACATAATAGTGACTACTTGTCGACCAAGCAAACAAAAGGAATATTTCTAAAAGGTATAGATGATAATGGTGTTATTTAGAATTCCAAACAAATGAATGACTTGAAAGTCGGCATTTGAGGAGAAAGAATCAGCTAATCGTGTGCAACCGACCGGGAACTCCTCCCACACACCTGATGCCACTGAAGGGCAAGAGCAAGCTCAATGCTCACAGAGCCACAGTGAACAAATACTGGCAGAGTTGAACCTGTAGCAGTTTTTAAACTGGCAGGAGGAAGCCCCCTTTGTCTTCGTGTCTTTAGGATACTAGATTAGCATTGTGACTGGTAGGGTTTGGGATGCCTAGCGATGTGTCGGGGATGGATTATCCGCACCATCTGCCCGGGCAGTTGTGGGAGCCTGATGTAATCGGATATCTTCTGTGTCATCATGCTCTTCTCCCCCACTGCTCGAACTGGTCACTGACATCGCTGCAATAATTTGTCAATATTTGCTGGGTATGAATTCCATGGAGGATACAGAGGAAGCAAGTTACAATGTGTTCAGCATATGCTTTATGCCAAGCACACATAGGATGTATAACTTAACCCTCAAAATGATTGTGCAAAGGAGCTATATTATTATTCCCATTTTACCATGAGGAAATAAAGCTTCAAAGGTATTAACTACTCTAAAACCACATGGATTGCGCATAGCTGGGGTATGATTCTAACAGGTCTGCTTACAATGTTTGCTGCTTGGGAACATTCATTTCACTTGCATTTTCTTCAGTGGATGCAAATCCTGTGCTCTTCTTTCTAGGATCACTATAGGCCATTACTTGTAATTCCTCTGTTACTTCTCTAGTAACTTACCCAGCAAGATTTTTGCTCTGGCATCCTAAGAGATCTCTTTGGTATGGGTTTTGTTTTCATCCTTATTGGCACTCCTTCCTAGAAATCCACAAAAAGTCTAATGTGTCCTGGTCTAACACGTCTTCATGTATCAGGCTTCCTGAGACATTCTCCAAACTCTAAACAAACATGCTTGTATAGAAACAAATATATGGTGTATACATCAAATGATTCCTCTGCTCAAAACTCTTCATTACACCTGCACTTTGCTCAAAGTACAAAATCTTTGGTTTCCTACTAGGCTACAGGGCATGCTCTCTGGCCAGTGCCCTTCATGCACATGCAGTCTGGTCTCGCCCCCACATCAGGGCTTTGCATGGGCTGTTCCCTCTGCCTGATGCCTTCTTTTCCAGATTTGCAAAGAGCTCACTCCCTTCCCTCCTTCAAGGCTTATTCAAAACTCGCCTTCTCAATACCTACACTGATTCTCCTATTAAAAATTATGAATAATCCGGCCAGTGTTGCTCAGTGCTTGAGTGTCAACCCCCGCACCAAGAAGCCAACGGTTCAGTTCCCAGTCAGGGCACATGCCCAGGTTGTGGGCCAAATCCCCAGTGGGGGGCGTGTAGGAGGCGGCCGGTCGATGTTCTCTCTCATTGATGTTTCTATCTCTCGCTCCCTCTCTCTTCTTCTCCCTCTAAAAATCAATAAAGAAAAAAATTATAAATAAGTAGGGGCAAAAATTGGGGGTTTTTCAGCTTCGTTTTTTGTTACCATGTCTTTTTTTTTTCAATTACAGTTTATTCAATTCAATATTATTTTGTATTAGTTCAGCATAGTGGTTATACAGTTATGCACAAAGCTTGGTAACACACTACTTTCTAACAGACTTTACATTTTAAGTATTTCTTAGGCTGGTTATTTATTGCCTGTGTCCCCTGCTAGAACACACTTTCCACAATGACAGGAGTTATTCTAAATTTTGTACATAGCTATATCCCAAGGACCTAGAAACCATGTATATAGTAAGTGTTCAATAAATTAATAAATATTCATGTAAATATGCATTGGTGAACTCTCCAACACCTGAATTTCTCAGGAGTACCACATCATATTAAGAATTATAATAATTACTGGTTTATGAATGTCTATTCAATCCACCCTACTTCAATTTCTTTTATAGCAACAAATCCAACTAGAGTACGTATCAGTGAAGACAAACTCCAGTTGCACACGTTTCTTTAAAAGGCAATTAGATAGCCCGGCTAGTGTGGCTCAGTGGTTGAGCACTGACCCATGCAACAAAAGGTCGCCGGTTCCATTCCTGGTCAGGACACATGCCCAGGTTTTGGGCCTGATCCCCAATGGGGGGCAGGCAGGAGACAGCCAATTGATGTTCTCTCTCATCGATGTTTCTATCTCCCTCCCTCCCCCTCTCCCTAAAATCAATAAAGAAAAAAAAAAATTTAAAGGGCAATCAGATATATTGTACATTTTATTTTTAGTACTAAAATGACTTATTTCATTCAGATACCTTCAAAGTTATGTTTTGTGGTGATGGGAAATACTCTCACCCAAACTGAGAAGTGCATATAGGTCAATACGAACAGACTGGCCAGACTCTAGTATGTTTTCATCTTGCTCTCCCGCCGCCTATTCATCATTCCCCCTCCTGCCGCCTCTTTAAGCCTGTGCTCTTGTCTAGGTTAGCCCTCAATTTCTCCCAACTCAAGAGGAAGATGGTCTTCCATCAAGCGGGTGCTCCAGCTCAGACTTCCTTAAGCACCGCATCAGATTCACTGCTGGCTTCATCACTCAATACAACCGGCTTACGCACCTTGCTGTCTCGACAGCCATCTCTCCAGACATCGGGAACCAAGGTTTGCACAGACCCCTGACTGTCCCTGGGCCTGTGATGTACCAGAGCATGGCAGCATGGCCTTCTCTCTTTGTTCCGGGGAAACGTAAGCCACAATGTGCCAGCCTGGTGTTCAGGCTGATGGTGAGAAAGAGCAGCACACTGAGCCTTTTCTCTTACTCTTTTTTCTCTTCTTTTTTTCTCTCACTCTCTTTTAAAGAAACAGGTGTTGGCATGGATTAGAGAAAAATTACATCATCTCTAAGAGAAGAAGAGAAATGGAAAGGAGGGGGGAAAATATGGGGGGAAAAAAAAAGTGGCAACCAGACCCAAATACATTTGCACATATAAAGCTGTTCTAATGAAAGCCAAATTGATTTGACATTCAGTGGCAGTTTGAAGCCAAGAAAAGCAAAGCAGCCTACAAAAGGCCTAGCTCATTGTTTATGGAGTGTCATACTCTATCATCTGTGAGACCAGTAACAGGGATGGGAAGGTCTTTCAAGGCAGGTTGTGTGTGGGGAAGGGCAGCGCGGACACGGCCAATGTCAGATCTGATAGGCGGACTGAACTCGGCTTCCTGAGCCGAGATGGTGTTTGTCAGATGAGGCGAATATTCTCTGTAGATTATACATTAGCCTGCAAATTTTTTAAGTGTTAGCATTCTTTGAAGATGTGTACTGTGCACAGGGATGCACATATTGCATTGTTCTGGGGCTGGGGGGTAGAACCCCTCATAAAAGTATTAACCAATAAAAGAGTAATGAATTATGTGTCATTCAAAGGGAACCATATGCATAATATTATAGAAGCATCATTACCATTGCAAAAAAGAATGGTTCCCGCATAGCCAATACTGTACATTGCAGGTGTGCACGTGTATACAGTGCATAGAATAAAGAAAATCACATTAAATAGAAATTCTTTCCATTAACCTTATTTTTCAAGAGAGAAGCCGTTTGGTCATTTCAATATTGTTAACCGGCCAGGGATTTACTCTTCTGCAGCTCAATGTTAAAAATAGCTGAAGAGGAATGAGGTGTTTATTAAACGTCAGCACATGACAAGGTAGATTAAATAAGTTTCCCTAGAAATGTATGAAAGGCTGGAGTGTTACAGTCTGTGTATAAAGAAGAGTTTCTCTTCCTCCATACCCTCCAGCTTCCAGTTCAGTCTAAGCATTACTTTAATATTAGATTCAGTATAAGATTCGGATATTAGTGTTTACTTTTGCACTTTATAAAGGAACGTTGATTTCATTGCAGGGTATTGCTGAGTGATAGCAAATCCGAGATTTCAGCATCTTTCATCTCAATTTTCTAAACATTTATAGGGCTAAGAATAAGATATGACCTTAAGTAATCTAGACTTCATGGGGTCTCTCCAGTCTAGATTTTATAATACTTTTATAAAACGATGTATGAGACAAAGAATAAATATCAAAATGGTGTCACAGGGAGTCTATTGATACATCATAAATAACTAGAATTCCTATTAATTTAAATATGTACATCTTTATTAAAAATTCAAACAGAAGTGGAAAGTATCATTAACAGACATCATAATAGTGCCATTCGGAATTTTATTTTTTTTGTTTATCTTGTACGGCTATGAGATCCTTACTTGATAGTCCTTGGGACTTGTTGGGCCTTGGTGTTTCTTTGCCCATATTGCTGATGGTCAGGGGCTAGGGGGTTGGGGGGGGTGGCTAAGAAATTTTATGTCAAGAACAACTGGAATTGTTTACCAAGCTCCCTGCCTCTAAGTTACCTGCATTCACATAGTGGGTTATAGGCTTTTTATAGCACCCTTATGGAGCATAAACACCTTGCTCTGAAACAAAACAGACTTCCTTACCGTGCTCTGTGCAGAATACAAGGACGAAAGCTCGGGCAGTGCCAGGGCAGGACACAGCATCTGACACAGTGTCTCCTCCTCCCTGCCACCACATCAGTGGAGTTGCCAGAAGGAATTAAAATCCACAAACATGCACTGTGCCTACTACAGCTTGGTGCCGGGGATACATAGTTGAATAAGGCCCTAGTCCGATTGTAACTCAAGAAGCTTAGCACAATTTACAGAGTTGCAAACAAGAACAACTCTTCCTCTGTCCAGATCTCAGGCCCTCACAACACCATCAGAGCTGATGCTGTCTTGGGGCATGTCGTGTACCTCACTGCGCAGAGAAACAAACACTTTCCACTAGAGATTTGACAGAGTCTAAGTGGGCAGATATGGAAAACAACTTAAAACTCAGCCACTTTCACCTATGGATTATGTAGCCAAAGAATATAGGGATTCAGAGACTTCCGGTCAAGATGGCGGGTAGGTAACCGCAGTATCGCGTCCTCCCACAACGACATCAAAGTCACAACTAAACTACAGAACAACCATCATTCAAAACCGCCTGAAATCAAGCTGAATGGAAGTCCTACAACTACGGAGTTAAAGCAGCAGCCACATCCAGACTGGTAGGAGGGGCGGAGGCGCGAGGGGCGGAGGCGCGAGGGGCGGAGGCGCGAGGGGCGGAGGCGCGAGGGGCGGAGGCGCCAGGGGCGGAGGCGCCAGGGGCGGAGGCGCCAGGGGCGGAGGCGCCAGGGGCGGAGGCGCCAGGGGCGGAGGCGCCAGGGGCGGAGGCGCCAGGGGCGGAGGCGCCAGGGGCGGAGGCGCCAGGGGCGGAGGCGCCAGGGGCGGGTCCCACACCCAAGTGTGGCAGATAAAAATCAGGAGGACACCTCGGCTGGGAAGGTCCTCCCTGAGGAGGGAGGGGTCCCCGTCTCACACCAGGTGCCCCGCTCAGGGTTCCAGTGCCAGGAAGAGAATCCCCATAACTTCTGGCTGGAAAAACCAGTGGGAACTGAGGCTCAGAGAAGCTGACGCGGCTGGAGCCCCAGGCAGCTCCTTAAAGGGCCCGCGCACGGACTTATCGGACTCTCTCCCTCTAAGCTTGGAGCGGAGGCAGCTTGAGGGGCGCCAGAGACATACAGGGATGAACTGAGCTGTTTGGCACTGGAGCGAGGGCTGGAGAGGGGGCTTTCTCCAAGACAGACATGCTGCCAGAGACCTTTGTTCCTTTGGTGAGCCCTTCCCGGGGGCAGCAAACAGTCCCCATATCTGGGACTCCAGCACCCTGGCTCACACTGGTAGCCCCACCCTGGTGACTCCCTGAGGCCCCGCCCCACCCTACCCCACCCAACTTTCAGGCCCTCCAAGCTGTTGCCACTTGCTTAACCATAGGATTGGCCTGTCTTGGATCCTGCTTCAGGTTTTCCTAAATTCTTTCAAACAAACAGCATCTGGCCTCAGCTAGCCCCATACCTCTCGTTAAATAATACATAGAAACACACACAGGGAGGCAGCAAAATGAGGAGACAAAGAAACAGGTTCCAAATGAAAGAACAAAACAAAACCTCCGGAAAAGAACTAAGTGAAATAAAGATAAGCAACCTAACAGATGCTGAGTTCAAAACACTGCTTATAAGGATGCTCAATGAACTTAGTGAGAACCTCAGTGAACTTAGTGAGGGCCTCAAGAGAATAAAAAAGGACCAGTCAGAAATGAAGGAGGCACTAACTGAAATAAAGAATAATTTACAGAGATTCAATAGTAGAGTAGGTAAAGCCAAGAAAGCAAACCATCAATATGGAATATAAGGAAGCAAAAAACACCAAATCGGAACAGCAAAAAGAAAAAGAAATCCAAAAAAATGAGGATGGTATAAGGAGCCTCTGGGACAACTTCAAGCATGCCAACATTCGCATCTTGGGGGTGCCAGAAGGAGAAGAGAGAGAACAAGAAATTGAAACCTATTTGAAAAAATAACAGCAGAAAACTTTCCTAACTTGGTGAAGGATACAGACATACAAGTCCAGGAAACACAGAGAGTCCCAAGGATGATGAACCCCAAGAGGCCCACACCAAGGCACATCATCATCAAAATGCAAAAGGTTCAAGACAAAAAGAGAATCTTAAAAGCAGCAAGAGAAAAGCAGTTACTTACTTACAAGGGAGTTCCCATAAGGCTGTCAGCTGATTTCTCAAAAGAAATTTTGCAGGCCAGAAGGGAGTGGCAAGAAATATTCAGAATGATGAAAAGCAAGAACCTATAACCAAGATTACTCTATCCTGCAAAGCTGTCATTTAGAATCAATGACCATATAAAGAGTTTCCCAGACAAGAAAAATCTAAAGGAGTTCACCACCATCAAACCATTATTATATGAAATGTTGAAGGGTCTTCTTGAAAAAACAGATAATAAATATGAACAAACAAAATGGCAATGAATACATATCTATTGACAATTGAATCTACAAACAAAATCACAAGCAGAACAGAAACATTCTCATAGATACAGAGAACATTTTGTTGGTTGCCAGATGGGAGAGGGTTGGGGGAATGGGTGAAAAAGGTGAAGGGATTAAGAAGTACAAATTCATTGCTAGACTGAAAAACCTCAAGGGAAAGGGGTTGGGGGGTGGGAAGAAATAAACCAAGGAACTTATGCATAACCAATGGACACAGACAACATTGTGGAGAAAGGCAGGAGGGGGGTGGGAGTGGGGAGGAGGAGGTCAATGGGGAAAAATGAGGAACATCTGTAATACATTCAACAATAAAGATAAAAATAAAAATAAATAAATAAAAAGAAAATAGGGATTCAAAATAATGTCACAATTAATTGTATAATGGTGGTTTTCCAAATGCTTTCACGTGGGTGATTTACTCTGAAAATGTCAAAGGATTTGGTTATTTAATGCAACAGCTAGATTTTGGATCTGATGAATGAATTATAGTCATACTCCACTGTCACGGCGTTGTGTTCTCCCAAATTTAGATGTGTAAGCCTACATATTCCCAATGGAATGGTATTAGGATGTAGTGCCTTTGGGAGGTAATTAGGATTAGATGAGGTCATGAGGGTGGATCCCTCATGAATGGCATTAATGCTCTTCTGAGAGTCACCAGAGAGTTTGCTTTCTCTCTCTGCCATGTGGGGGTACAGTGAGCTGTCCATAGTAGTACCTGGAAGAGGGCCTCCCCAGAACCCAGCCATGCTGGCACCTCACCTCAGACTTCCAACCTCCAGACATCAACCTGAGAGAAAATCTGACACAATTAGTGTAGACCCCACAAAAGAGCTCATCAAAAAGATGAAGATTTTCTGAAAGTACACCAGCTCTTTGGGTAGAATGTTTGCCTATTTATATTTTGGGATATAATCACCATGAATATCAACAACAATACAAAAATGAGTTGATTTCTACTATGAGTAGATATTGAATGGCTTTAAGAAACATTTTAACAACAATTTGGGTCAAAATGATCAGTCTGTGTGTTCTATAAAGAAGAATTAATATATCATCGCTTCTGAGTCTTGGTTATATAAACTGATCCTGGCTTGTTGTTTAAGCTGAAAGAGCTGTCAGAACCATTCTGCCCTCACTGGATAATTAAGAGCAACCTGCCTGGGTTCAAATATTGCCTCTGTCTCCTACTAGCTAGGTAACTGAACCCAATTTTATTAGCCCTTCTGTGCTTCAAGTGTTTCATCTGCAAAATGGGAAATCATAAAGGAGGTGCTGTAAGAATTAAACAAGAATAAACACTCGTAGAAAGCACTCCACACATTACACTAACAATGGTAATGATGACAATATGTTTGTTTTTCTCTGTTGATTTTAGAGAGGGAGGAAGGGAGAGGGAGAGAGAGATGGAACATCGATTGGCTGCCTCCTGCACGCCCCCACACTGGGAATTGAGCCCGCACCCTGGGAATGTGCCCTGACTGGGAATCGTACTGGTGACTTCTAGGTGCATGGGTCGACACTCAACCACTGAGCTACTCCAGCCAGGTGACAATAAGTTTTAACCTATAATTCCAACAACATATTTAGAACAAATTGATCATTGTTTTATTAGATTTGTGGTGACATATTTTTTTGAATTTTGAAAACTTTACTTTTTTAGTGTTGGTGGTAACATTAGTTAGGGAAGGATAAAGAATGGTGGCAGAAAGGTTGCTGATTGTTTCTGCTAATTCAATAGCATTCCTTTTGAAAGTGCTGTATTGCTTGTAGTGACTTCAGATTCTTCTCCCTGTGTCCTGCTGGCACGTGACTATGCAGCGCTCAAGACCAATAGTCTTATTTTGTGGCATGAAATTTGATCAACTCTTTGTAAGGTTTCTCATTATGAATGCTGTTACTGCTTTTCCTGACAGCCCACAGATGTATTTCTGTAAAGGTGGTCACCTTATTCTTGGTTGAATCATTCTAAAACTCAACATCAAATAAAATTGTCCTGCTCTGACTGGTTCAGAAGCAAAAACTAGAGAGTAAAAGTCATGTCTTTTCTCAACTCTGCTGGAAAAACTGTCACCGGGCTTAAATGCAACAACAATAACTATGAACTTTAAGTGCCAGGGATTAGGGATTATTACTATCTCAACATCACAGATGAGTAGGGAGGAGTTTAGAACAAAAAAGGACCATACAGCTGTCACATGGCCAAAACAAGGGCATGAGAAACAGGAGCTAATAATCCCAACTGCACTGCATTCTGGAATTTTACTGTGCGGTCAGCTCACAGGGACCACAGCCCTAAGTGGCTGAACAGTCAGTGGGCATCTCCTAGAGACAACCAATGGGTTGCCCTTTCAGACTGCACGATGAGTGATTACAAGGTGTGGCACGTGCCGCTCCAGCGAGCTCAAGTCTCGCAGACAGACAGAAAGTGGAGCATTGAAACTTTCTCTTTTACACTATTCAGTTAACCTACAGTGGCTGAGCCCATATTTTTGGTTATCATAGAGTTTAGATGAAATGCCTTTATGCTCATGAAACATATAATTAATGGTAAAAGAAAGATAAAATAGATGAAAATATCCATTGAAGACCGCTGACCTAACCAGAAATCCGACTTTCTGTTTTTAAATTTACCCATGCATATTTAAGTATGAGTACGCTGGGCGTATTATGCCCCTTTCCAATAGGAAGAGATGCATCCTACTTGGCAAATCAGAACAGGTCCATTATTTCTGACTCTGTCACAGTGAAATGTATCCTATTCAAATCTCAACTATTTGAAACTTTAGCTTTTAGGCAAATAAATTTAGATCACAGCTAACTTTGAAACAACAAAAATGCCTGTGATTAAACAAAATATCACAAAATCCACCATCACAACTTATGTGTAAGGGGGAGAATCCTCAGGACATATTTACACTTGCATTTTCTATAGTTCAAAAGAGTCCTTTTTTTTTTTTAATGTCCAGTCCCAAAGCAGATTAGATACAACAATGGGTGAAGATTGCTACTTGCAGACATATTGAGAATACAAGAATGTGCTGTTTGGTAGTCTGATAGCAAGAAGAAATGTGGAAAAATATAGAGATATATAACTTGAGCCATATTCCCATCTGGGGCCATTTATCATTGGAGCAAGAGGCCACTCATGAATTAATGGATTATTAATATATTACATAAAACTATACTTTTCATCTATGATGATTACGTTGTGTAAATAGGATGTCACAAAAATTATGATCAGTATGTTCTGTATAAGGTAAAAAGTTTCTAATATACTACTTTTAGAAAGACCTCCCTAAGAAATCCTTCAAATTTTGTCTTAGCTTTGAAATTTAAAGAACAAACACTAAAATAACCAGAGTACTCAAACACAAAAAAACTTATACATTCCCTGAAGGCTATAGACTATAGTGGTTTTATTAAAAATAATTGTTCTTGAAGAATAATACTGGTATGCCTGAACTAGTTGGCACCCTTAACAGCTCCTTCTTGACCCACAAACAAAGCCGATACATGTTCCAAAAAATATCTCTAAGCTCCATTTCTTACCCACCCTTCCAAATCCACTAGCTCTGGCTTGTGTCCCCAGTCACTACTCTGGTTGCTTTGTGCTTTGTGTTTCAATTGCCCATTAAGTTCCCGATCCTGGCTTTAGCTTTGGATATAATTCAGATATCCCCTAGCCTCATGCCCTAGAGTAGCACTGTCTAAGAGAAATATAATGTGAGCCACGTATGTAATTTCAAATTTTCTAGTGGCTACATTTAAAAAGTAAAAAGTAGCAGAAACAGTTTCACAATACACTACATTTAACTCAATGTACTGGAAACAGTCATCATAAAGTATTAATGAAATTGTTTATACCCTTTGTTTTATACTGTCTGAAACGTGTGCATTTCACACATACAGCGTATCTCATTTTGGACTAGCTACATTTCAAGTGCTCATGGCTACACATGGCTAGTGGCTACCACATTGAATAGTACAGCTCGCGAGCTGTGCTCACCCCAAAGCCCAGAACCCCCATGATTTCTGGAGCTTCGATTCCCTGATGGCCTCAGAGGAATTCATGCAGTGGGCTGCATACTCACTGGAGATCCTGTGTATGCATCGGTATATACACAATAATGATGTCATTTTAAACAACGTATTCATACCTTGTATACCAACACACTTTTAAGTCTTTTCTTCTTCCAGTTGGCCCATATCAATTATGTAAGGTAAAAAAAGCAGGCATCCATATCCCCATTTTATAAATAAGAAAATAGAAACTCAGATAAATTTGGTGATTTATTTAAGGTTGCCCAGCACAGATAATTCAGTGGGTACTTTGTGATGTCTATTTTGCAGCTCTGTGATTCCTTATTAGTCCTTAAAACAATTAAAAGATGAACCTATTTATTGATTCTTGGATGCAAATTTCCAAATAATGCAGACATCTGGTCAGCAGTAGCCTATTCATGAGCAATGATATCAAATATATATTGAAACCTGCACAGCCAACCTGCAGACATCAAGGAAAGTGGAAGAACGTCTGCACGAAATATGTGGGAAAGAGGTTTTCTCTTCGCGTATTAGCAGAACTAACACTTGGGCAACGATTAAATCACACCGAGAAACCTCAAAGATATATAAAAAGAAATTCTTGGGGGGGGGGGGGGAGTTGCTTCTTGTTTATTTTTTAGAAATGAAGTGGTCTAAAAAGGGAGCACAAGCTCATTCAGTTATAGCTTTCATATAATTACCACAAACTCTAATGCAAATTAGATTGTAGGTCTGCTCAATGTACATTTCTGTGCTTGCCAAATTATGTTTGGCAGTGTGGTCAAGCAAGAACAGATGCACACTGGGCCGAGTTTTCTTGAGCTGTTCAATAATTAGGAGGACCATGTAGTATAATAAACCACATCCCCTTGGCTGAGATTTGGATGCAAATTGCACACTAATTCACTTCCAAATTTTTTGGAAACTCACCAAAATAGATGAAAATCAGAGAAATATATGTTTACTTCAGGAAATTTGTTTAGAACTAAATATGGCTCATTTGTAAGAGGCGTTGGGGAACCCCATACGAAACGTAACAATAGCTTTTTTTCAGGTTCCATACAGCAGGCATAAGGAAAGGCTAACGGGCTCCTTTGAAGAGCTTTCCTGTGTTATGTGCTAGTTCCAACCACCTCCTTATGAAGGCATTGGGAGAGTCCTAAGTGGAACATAAACAGCAACTTCTCGTATCTGTAAAATATCACACATTGCTCAAACGGAGGGTGAAATCAGCTCAGAAAGTGAGACTTTGTCAACATTTTTTGCAACTGACAGATAGGTAGCAGGCTGCCCCTTAGATCAGGGAGTGGTGGGTTAAAACTTTTACTCTGCAAAGCCAAGACATCCATTCTAATAATAAAAGCCCTTGTACCATTTCAACTGCTATTTCTTAATAATTCAACAACTGCAAACACTCCCTAGAATGGGACATAAAAAATAAAAAAAAAGGCGAGACCTAAAAGATCAAATTGCATACCACATTCACTGCATATCTTGATATCCTCATCAGCTTGACAGAAGAACCAGGGCCTTCCTGCATCACACCTATTCTTAGATGAAGTGACATCCCATTGTGTTGTTGAGGAGACCTGCATGGTAGTCTCATTTCTTGAGTTCAGTATTAACTCAGTCACTGACGTGGGTCCATGCAGCCAACTGTGGTAGACAGAGATGCAGTGCTTGAGCTCCCCTTCCAGGGAAGACTTGCGTCCAGCCAGCAGACAACCTCCAGCTGTCAGCATTTCAGGATCTGCATCAGCTGCAGACAGCCATTTCACCTGAGGTCACTCCCACCGCGGGTGGTCCACATCTGATGACTGAGCAAGGCCATGGATGCCACTCAGGGTGACTCTGAAAAGCAGTTCTCCCTTCAAAGCTCCATCCTGCTCCATCCTCTGCTTTTCATTCATAGATACTGATCCCCAGTAAACACCCTAAATTCCATCTCATCATCCACCTCCAGAAAGCCCAGTCTGCAGTCACACTTCTGTCGACCTGGATGGATGGCATGAGTGCTGGCACTGACAATATCCTCCAGTTGAATCAGACCCCTCAGCCTCTTTCCTTCGCCTCTTTCCTTCGGGGTTCGCAGTTAATCACTCCTTTCAGGAGAGTCCCCAATGCTGTCTGACCTGATACAATCAGTCACTTGATAGCTGAGTTCATTGAAGATTCATAGTTTCAAAAACAAAACAGATATAAAATACCCTACAACCAGTTTCACCCAGTGGTCACATCTTGCATAACTAGAATATAATGTCACAACCAGGGAATCGACATTGATACAATCCACTGATCTTATTCAGATTTCACTAGTTTTATATGCACTCGTTTGTGCTTGTAATTCTGTATAATTTTATCACATATGTAGATAGATGTGCCCACCACAAAGTCAAGATACAGAACAGTTCCATCACAGGATTCCTGATGCTACCCTTCAAAACCACAGCAACATCCCTCCATAATCCCTGGAAACCACTAATCTGGTCTCCGTTTATATAATTCTGTCATTTCAAGACTATTATATAAATGAAATCATATAGCATATAACCTTTTGAGAGTGGCTTTTTTAACTCAGTACAATGCTCTTGAAATCCATCCAAGAGATACGCTACAAGTTCTCCCCTTTTTGTTGCTGAGTAGTGTTCCGTAGGAAGCATGTACCACAGTTTGTTTAATCATTCATCCATGGAAGGACATTTGGGTTATTTCCAGTTTTGGGTTATCAAGATAGAGCTGCTTTGAATATTCATGTAGAGGTTTTTGTGTGAATGTACATTTTTATATTTCTGGGATAAATGCCCGAGAGTGCATTTGCTGGGTCATATGGTAAGCACATGTTTAGCTTTGTAAAAAAAAAAAAAAAAAAAAAAGCCACACACTTTACCAGAGTAAGTGTACCATTTTAAATGTGCACTAGCAATGAATGAATGGACCAATTTTTCTTCACTGGCAGCAGAATTTGGTGTTATTTTTTATTTCAGCCATTCTCAAAGGGGTGTGTGATAGCTCACTGTGGTTTTAATTTGGCCTCTCCTTAATAGCTAATGACGTTGAACATCTTTTCACATGCGTATTTGCCCATCTGTTTATCCTCCTCGGTGAAATGTCTGCTTATGTTTTTTGCCCATATTCTAATGGAATTATTTGCTTGATTACAGTTGAGTTTTTAAAGCTCTTTATAAATTCTAGATACAAATTCTTTGTCAAAATATAGGCTTTGCGAATATTTTCTCCCAGGCAGTAGTTGGTCTTTACATCCTCTGAACAGAGTCTTTAGCAGAGCAACAGTTTTAAATCATGATAAGGTCCAACTTATCAATTTTTTCCTTTATAAATTACAACTTTGGTGTCAAGGCTGAGTAACCATTTTCATTATGACTGTTTTCATTTTGAATTTTTAATAAGAATTTTATTTCTGAGAAGAAATATGTACACCTATAAAAATAAAATTCAAGCAGTCTAGGAAGGCATACAATCAGCAATGTATGTGTTTTCAAAGATCATCTACAAATTATTTTTAAAATCAAACAGCAGTAAGCCTTACAGACTGGGAAAAAATGAGAAAGACAACCGGGTTTTATAGTAGTCATTATAATCAAATATTTTATTAGATAATATTTGGAGATGGTCTATTTCTTCCCAATTCAATAAGATTCATGGTTAACTTATGAAGGAGTCTAGTTCACATTCCATGCCTGCCATAACCTGTCACTCACTTTCATTAAAAAATACACTGATTCTTAAGCCAGTGGTATTTTTTACATTGTACTGTAGGTACCCAGAGATGTAAAGTTATAAACTTTAATTTGTTCCAAATCAATTCTTAATTTATTCAAGATAAAGGAGTGATATCTGTTTCACAGTGGGACAAGTTCAGTAGTGGTTGTCAAATGACAGAATAATTTACTAGAAATAAAATTCATATGCCATGTACTTAATGAACTGTTTAAAGGTAAAAATTATTGACAACACAATACAATTTAGTTGAGGCAAAGTTGAGAAGATCTGATAGCTTCCAGAAAGGCCTTAATAAAACTAATCAGACAATGCAATGAAACATAAAATTGAGTGCAGATGAACATAAAGTAATACACATTGACAGGAAATTTTCACTTATTTGTTGACGCATGGGTTCTAAATCAGTTCTACAAGTCAAGAACAAATGGAGACATTATTATGAGTATATCAACATAACCATAACATGTATTTTTAAATTTTTTTTAAATTTGTAATCCTCACCTGAGGATATTTTTTCATTGATCTTCAGATAGAGTGGGAGAAAGGAAGGGAGAGAAAGAGAAACAATGTGAGAGAGACACATCAATTGATTGCCTCCCGTATGACCCCAACCAGGGCCAGGGATCAAACCACAACTGAAGTACATGCACTTGACCAGAATCAAACCCGAGATTCTTTGGTCTGTGGGCCAACAGTCTAAACACTGAGTCAAATCAGCCAAGGCACAAGTATTTTTTTTTTTATCCTCACCCAAGGACATTTTTCCATTTTTTGTTCAGATAGAGTAGGAGGGAGAGAGAGAGAGAGAGAGAGACATCGACATGAAAGGGACACATCGTTTGACTGCCTCCCACACAGCCCTGACCCAACCAGGGCCGGGGACAAACTGCAACCGAGGTATGCGCCCTTAGTGGGAACCAAACCTGGGTCTCTCTAGACTGCAGGCCAATGCTCTAACCGCTGAGCCAAACCAGCCAGGGCAGCACAAGTATTTTTTAAATTAAGACTTCAGATTATACAAAGGTAAAAGAAAAAATAATAATGTGGGGAATATCTTGATATTACTATATTAAATATTGAATTAAATTAGTATTCTTTTTTTTTTTTTTTATCCCCACCCGAGGACATTTTTCCATTTTTTGTTCAGGTAGACTGGGAGGGAGAGAGAGAGAGAGAGAAACATCGATGTGAAAGGAACACATCAAGTGGCTGCCACCCACACAACCAACCAGGGCCGGGGACAAACTGCAACCGAGGTATGCGCCCTTAGCGGGATCCGAACCCGGGTCTCTCAGGACCGCAGGCCGACGCTCCAACCGCTGAGCCAAACTGGCCAGGGCTAAATTAGTATTCTTACCTACCAAACACTACCTAAGTTCATCAAGATTTAATAACATTAAACATATTATTGAAAAGGTAAATAATGCTAAAATATTTAATTTTATATATATATATATATAATATGTATATATTTAGTAATTTCAAACTATTTTGTAAATCAATTCATTTTGTAAAAGAAAATACTCCGAAAAGAAGTTTCTGCATGTGTCAGGAATAATATGTAAATCTGGCAGCTGTGGAGTGGACACATTTGGCCACACAGCCTAGAGAAACACAGAAAGCCAGTCCAGTCCAGTCCACAGAGACTGGCAGAGAGGCAGAGAGATGCAAAGATGAGAGAGAGGGAAATAAAGTATTGCCTGGGTTGCAAAGGTTATTAATTCCTTATTCTTAAATCTTACTTTTATTCTTGTCCTTGAGTTTTATGATGTGCCCTTCTATCTTTACAGTAAATTCTTTTTACCATTTAAAACTTATTATGCTCAGCCATGATAAAGCAGACGGTACTGGGTTTCCCTTATATCCTTAAGCAACGAGAAGTGGAATGGACACTGGACATAGGAAGCACGGAACAGTGAGTGATCACAGAGCGAGTAGAAACAAATGGTTTGATCCCTACAAGTGCCTGAGCTCACTGCTTGAAGAGATTATCTAGTCCACAGCACAAAGAGAGACTGCAGTTATGCTGAGTTTAAGAGACAGATTTCAGAGTCTGGAAAAGCCCAAGTGGCCTCAACCTTGACAGCACAGTACCCAAGAGGAGAGAGAGGAGGTTGCTACTAAGAGAAAGAATGCAGGACAGTTGAAGGAAGATTCTACTTGAGCCCTTGGCTGGGTACTGATCTGCACATGAGTGAGAGTCCAGGAAACAAACCATGAGAAAGGAACAGGCAGATCAATTCTTGAGAGATTAATTGGTCCAAAAATAGGTTTTCGTCTCACCAGCCAGAATAGAAGACCTCCAAGGACATGGGGTGGAGTCCTTAGAAGTGTATTACCTCTGCAACTTATCCTAAACTAAAGGATGTCTGAATCTTTTATAACAGTTTTCGAAAGGAAACCCTAAAGGGTGAAATTGGATCCAAATAGCTTTATCCCAAAACCAAGCTCCCAAATTAAAGGGATACTCCCCTCAAAAATCCAGAAAACCACCACCTATAATTCATATTGCTAGCACACAACAATGAATTACCAAACATGCAAAGAAGAAAGTTTACAGAAGAAAAACATCAGTGAACTTATAAAAATAGCAATATAAACTATACGAAATAAAACAGAAAAATCGAGTGAAATGAAAATAGAGAGCATCAAAAGAATTTACAAAAATATCAATATCAAACCTAACATAAGGATAATTGAAGTTCCAGAAAGCTGAAGGGTTACAAAAATTAAAATAATAATCACTGTAAAGATTCCAAATTTGATTTTTAAAAAAATTGTAAATCCACAAATCCAAGAAGCTCATTAAAATTCAACCAGAAGAGCCCTGGGTGGGTAGCACAGTTGGCTAGAGCATCATCAGTATACACCAAGGTTGCAGGTTCAATCCCTGGTCAGGGCACATAACAAGAATCAACCAATGAATGCATAAATAAGTGGAACAGCAAAAATCGGGCTCGCTCTCTATTCCTCTCTCCAAAATCAATAAATTTTTAAAACTTCAAGCAGAAGAAAACTATACAAATGCATATCATACTAAAATTAATGTAACCAGGGAATGGGAAGGTTCTTAAAAGCAGGTGGGGAGTAAAAGATATATGTACAAAGAGAAAAAGAATGTAATACACTTCTCAAAAAAAAAAACCATGCAAGACAGAAAACAGTGGAACAACATCTTTAAAGTGCAACAAGAAAAGAGCTGTCAACCTAGAATTCTATACCCAGCAAAAAAAATTTTTTTAAATGAGGGTGAAATAAAAACTTAGATTATTAAAAATTGAGACAATTTGTCCCATGCAGACTAGAGCTACAGAAAAGACTAAAAAAGTTCCTCAGAGAGAAGGAAAATAAACTTGGATGAAAATGTGAATCGAATAAAAAATAAATGAAGATCATAAGAAAGGTAAGCATATGACAAATCATAAAAGGCATGTTTATTGTTTATTTCCTTAAAGAAAAAAGTAATAATCTTATATTGTGTGGCTTGTAGATTTGGAAGTACAACTTATTACAAAAATAGCACAAAGGCTGGGAGGGGCAGAATAGAAATAATGGTTATAATTTTTTATACCACATGGAAATATTTATATTATTTGAAGATAAAAGTATATAAACTCTTCAACCATGTATATCAACCATACATACATCAACCATATATAAAATGAAATAAATAAGTATAGCTAATATACTAATAATGGAGACAAAATAGAATTATTTTTAAAAAGAAATAATCTGACAAGAAAAGGAAACAGAGAAAAAGAACAGATAGGACAAATAAAGCCTAAATAATAAGATGGCAAATTTAAACCTGACCATATCAATCCCCATACAATATAATGGTTTGATGATGGACATGTTCCCTATTTGACTGTGATGATGGGTATTTATTAGTGCATATATAAGTTTTAAAAAAAACTGATCACATTTTATAATTTAAATATATAAAGTTTATTGTAAAATAGATAACTAAAGATAGAAAAAGAATTTATAAAATAAACACTGATTTGTTATAACAAAAGATAAAATACAGTGATACCTCGGTTCTCGAACATAATTCGTTCCAGGAGGACGGTCGAGAACCGAATTGTTCAAGAACCGAAACCCAATAGGAAAGCGTGACTCTCTCCACAAAGCGTGACTCTCTCTGCACTCACACTGATGACGCAAGCAAGGCGCGCTGGGCCGAATGAACGCCATTCGGCTCAACTCGGCTCATCTCGGAAGTTCGAGTTCCAAATATTTGTTCGGATTCCGAGACAAAAGTTTCTCGAATCTCCATTTGGTCGAAAACCGAGGCGTTCGAGAACCGAGGTATCACTGTATTACCAAGGATAGGGAGAGTAAGTTTATAAAGCTAATAGGGTCAATTTATCAAAAGGCATTAATTATCTTAAAAGTATTTATACTTAATATCAGAGATTCATGCTACATGATACAAAATCTGATAAAAGGCAGAATTCAAGAAATCTATAATTATAGAGATTTCAATATTCCACTCTCAGTGATTGATAAACAAATTAAAGAAAATATCAGTGTATATATATGACTTGAACAGCACTATCAACCAACTTGATCTAGTATATACTTATACAATACTCTTAAGCAATATTAAAATGCATATTCTTTTCAAGTGCACATGCATCATTTAGGAAGATAGATTATTTTGTGCCTTAAGACAAGTCTCAATAAAAGGAAAAAATGGAAAACATGCACACTATGTTCTCTGATCACATTGATTTAAGTTAGAAATCATTTTTTAAAATAGTATCTGAAAAATCCTCAAATACTGTGAGTTAAATGACACGCAGCTAGTAACTCCCAGGTCCAAGAAGAAATCACAAAGTTAACTAGGAAGTATTTTTTAACTACATGCAAATGGAAATACAATATCATAAGATTTATGAAATATGGATAAAGCAGTGCTTAAAGGAAGGTTTATAGCATTAAATACTAATGTTAGGGGGAAATGAAAGATATTAAATCATATCTAAGCTTTTACTTAAGAAATGTTAAAAAGAGAAAACTAAACGTAAGTAAACAGAAGAAAGGATATAGCAAAGATCAGAGCGGAAGGCAACAAAATATAAAACAGAAAAACTGGAGAAAATTAAGAAAATCAAAAGCTGCTTCTCTGAAAAAATAAAATTGATAAACCTCTAGTTATAGTGATCAGGAAAATAAAAAGAGAAGATGCAAATTGCCAATACAATGAATAAAAAAAACAGGATATCACTACTGATTCTATAGACATTAAAGGAGTAATGAGGTAATTATATACCAAATAATTTGGTAACTAAGATAAAATGAGCAATTTCCTTGAATGACATGAACTACCAAAACCCATTAAAGTAAAAACAGATTAAGCTGAATGTACTTGTATCTATTAGAGAAATTGAATTTATAACTTTATAACACTCTACAAAGAAAATTTCAGGCCCATACGGCTTCTCTGGCAAATTGTACAAAACATTTAATGAGGACATAAAACCAGTTATACACAAACTCTTTCCAAAAATAGCAGAGAGAATTCTTTCCAATTCCAACAAGGGACCATCATTATCTTGATACACACCCTTACCACTTTTATTCAATATTATAGCAGAGATCCTAGCCAGGGCAATTGGGAGAAAGGAAGGGAGGAAGGATGGAAGGGAAGGAAGGAAGAGAAGGCATACAAATTTTAAAAGAAGTAATACTGTCTGTATTTGCAGACATCATGATCACCTTTATTGAAAATCCAAAGGAATCTACAAAATAACTATGAAACTTACAAGTGAAAGTAGCAATGCCATAGGCTATAAAACACAATCAATTATATTTCTACATACTAGCAAATTGCCAACATCAACTACATTTTTATATACTAGCAATGAACGATCATAATCAGAAATTTTAAAAATACAGTTCAGCAGTTTCCTAAAATATTGAACATTCACATGCCGTACAATCAAGCCATTACACTTCTAGGTTATCTACCAGAGGGGAACAACAGTGTATGTCTATACGGAGATTCATACACAAATGTTCATCACAGTTGTATTTGTTACCACTGTAAACTAGAAACAACCCAATTTCATCAATGGGTGAAGAGAGAAACAAATCTTGTGGTATCCATACAATAGAATACTGCTCAGCAATAAAATGAAATTATTTATACATGCAACAACATGGATAAATCTTGAAATCTTTATGTTTTGTGAAAGAAGTCAAAAGAGTAATATTGGATGATTCAATTTATATAAAATTCTAGAGCATACAAACTAATCTATAATGATAGAGGCAAGTTAGTTATTGTCTGAGGGATTAACTGCACAGGGCATGAGGAAATTTTTAAGTGATAAATGTTATTTGTCTTGATTGCAACAATGTTTTATGAGTGTATAAATAAAACTGATCAAATTGCATGTATTAACTATATATAGTTTGTTGTTCTTCAATTATACCTCTATAAATGTATAAAAGTAAATAACTTGAAATAAAAAATAATAAAAATAATTCAATTTAGAATACAAAAGAGATAAATTTAAAATATGACATATTTATACTGAAAACTATAAAACATTATTAAAAGACATTAAAGATGCATTAAATAAATACTTGTATACTATGTACATGGATTGAAAGATTAATTGTTAAAGTGTCAATTCTCCTCAAATTAATCTATGGCTTTGAATGGGATTGCATTGACTCTAAACAGACACTTTTTTAAAAATGTATAAATTGATTCTAAAATGCATATGGAAATGCAAAGAATCTAGAATATCCAAAAGAATTTTAAAATCAAAGAAAAAAATTGAATTACATTTACTGATTTTAAGACTTATAATAAAGCTACAATAATCAAGATATTGATATAAAAATAAATAGATCAGTGAAATAGAAGTCTATAAATAGACTCATATACTTATGGTCTATTGATACCTGATAAAGGCACTGAAGCAATTCCTAGACAACTTATTTTCACCGTGTTAGGACAACTGGAAATTGAATGTTCACGTGCCCCATTCCCTCAAACATCCCACAACTCTGGACCCTTACCTCTCTCTATAAAAATTAACTTGAAATGGACCATAGACCCAAATTTAAAAGTTAAAACTGTAAGACTTCTAGAAGAAAACATAGAAGAAATTTTTACTCACCTTAGGTCAGGCAGGATTTTCTAAATAAGACTCAAAAATTACACAGCATAAATAAATGATAAATCAAAATTAAAATTATTTTCTTCAAAAAACAATGTTAAGAAATATAAGAGCAAGCTTGTACTGTACCCTAAACCTACAAAATCAGTGTCACCAGAGATGTGGTTCCTTGTGTCATTTTGAACCATGACTAATGGGAACTACTGCCTTAAGTTCTCAAAAATAAAAGCTTGAGAATTTCATTCTACCGGAGGGGTGGCCTCCATATGGGTGACTTCCATCCCCATTTCTCATATAGAAAAACAGAAGTTATATATGTTCTAAAAGAAAGGAGATTAGACCTAGAATAGATGTTAAGGGATTGATTGATAGTGGCCTGTAACTGCATGAATGCGCTCTATGCAGTGATCTGGACACAGATGCAGGACATTTTTTAAATGGATCAAAGAGGAGAAATCTAGCTAAAAATAAAAACTAGTTCTTGATATTCAGCTTCCATACAAGATCCCAGAATCTTCTCAATGTTCATTCAGATAAAGTATCACTCAGTGGGTAAAATGATCCCAAAACACAGGAAGAAAATCTAGGGAACTTAAGTTTCTCTCCTAGGGGCCGCGACTCATGGGGACCACTCTGTGAAGCTGACGACAATGACATCAAAGTCTACTTTCCTAGAAGTGTCTGTTTACAAGTTGTGTGTCAAGAAAATTGCTCCACAAACCCAATCTTTATACTTTTGTCCCCATTGCTAAGTTGTACTATGCTAATGTGATATTGAAAAACCAATGCTAAAGTTTCCTCTTTGTTGGAAATCAGGATATATGCATCTGAAGAAATATCACAGATCAGACATTTAAAAACAACTATTTTTCAAAAGTAATGTGTACTAATTTCAGAAAATAGAGTTAAACACACAAAAAAAGAAAATAAAGTGACTCAGTTTCACCACCCAGAGGTAATTGCAAGTAATACTTGGGTATCAACACATCCATAACACCAAAATGAAAGCAAGCAGCACATGTTGTTGGGGATCTTGAGAAGTATATTCTCTGCTAATATATGCATGCCTCTGCTATTCCAGCTATTATAGAGAATGAGATTAAGCAAACCTGAATTAAACATGTGTTCCCAAAGAAATATTCCCAGCCAAAAGAGTTCACTCCTCCCAAATCTTTACGTTGAGCATTTGGGAATCTGATTTACCCAACTGCAACAACCTCAATTTAATTGTGTCTCCTCTTGATTGTCTCTTGTATTCATGGGGACACCATACTTAATGGGAATGGCTTACGTTTGCTTAATCCCCAATTCTCTTCATTGGAAACTGCAATTTCCTGCTCAGTAGCAAAATGGATATTAATTATCAGAAGAGATCCAAGAATCAAAATGGACAGGTCTTATAGAAATTATGCAGACTGTCACTACTTTTTCATAAGTCTTTGTCCCTAAACTGTAGTGATAATAACATTCTTGTATTTAAAAAAAAAAAAAACTATACAAACAGAAACCATTATGGTTGCTCATTCTTGTTCTTTTTCCATGACCATGGGGAGCCAACTTGCTAATTATTGGATTTGTCATTGGAAATGTTGCCAACGTGGACTTGGAAAGAGAAAACAATCAAGCTTCTCAAGTAGAAGACGGAGTACCAATTCTCGAATTAGCTCTAATAATTAAGGCATCTTGTGAAGGGCTTCAATGACAGGATAAACTCATCTGTCCCTAGCGCAGAAACGATATCAATTACTGTGGGCATGTGGGGGCTGGTGCACCACAAAGGGAACCAAAATACAGGGGCTGACAGTCCACACAAAGCCTTGCTCTGGTCAAAGGCAGCCTCTCCAAGTTTTACATTTAAGCCAAGTGGTTTGAATAAGTTTAAATTCCCATCAGGGGTTAATTTAAGACTGATTTAATTTTATTTCTGAATTAATGCTTGTGAAATCTGCTTTTATAATTTCTGCTTATCAAGGATTGCCCTTCTGGTATAAAAACTGAGCCAAGACTCAGTTATAAAATACTATGAAGGGTTCTGTTAATTAGATAGTTTATCTGTGATGAGTTGTTGACATCGAGTTGATGTGTGTTAAATAATTTTAAAATATTCTGTGGGGCACTAACTTGGTAGCTCCAAGCATTGTTCTTCCATTTTTCAGCCCCTGCTTTGAGTCCAACTGGAAGCTCTTAGTAAAAATTAATCTGTTGGTTATAACACATTTCTTAAATATAGAATTATTCATCTCTCAAAATGATACATATAAGAGGATAAATCTGGCACCCTTTATTAGGGTGCTCTAGACCATTCTAACTAATTCAGCCTCCTTCTCATGTTGGTTAGTCTTTAGCTGCTCAGGACAGACTGCCAGGAAATTCATCATTGCTGTTATTAAACACCATTCTCAAGGTTTGCTCTTTTCATAGTATTTCTTTTAACAAGTTTTTTGATGCTTTTTCTTCTGGCTTCTCTTTCTACCTCCAAACCAGGCAACCTAGGAGAAATCTCAGACACCAAAATCTTGATCCCCGTGTAGGTAAATTAAAGCTCCAGCTGCAAAGGGTTTCTCTTTCTGTCTGTCAATTTTCTTTTTCTAGTTATAGTCTGTGACAGCAGAAGCCAAGAACGGTCCACGGGAATCGCGTGGAGCCTTAGAACAAGCTGGTCTCTTTGTATTTTCTAGATGAAAAAACATTGGACACCAGTCTTTAACATCAGGAAAGCTGCTAATTAATCCACAATTGCTGAAAGCGCAAATTGTTCTCTATTATCTCTGGAATTTTAAGATCCCCTTTAAATATTGATTTACAATTTGTTTATGTTTTTTTTAATTTTTGCTATTTTATTTTCTCACTAATTGTCTAAGAACCATGGTATATTGGAGCAACTGTATCTCATGAAATCCAAAGTCCTAAGTCTTCCTAAATTTTAATTTTATGAATAGCAATCATGTGTTCAATCAGTATGCACATGACTTGGAAGAAGAAATGTCTCTCCCAAGGTCGTGAAGCTCTTTCAAAGTCACTAAATCACAGGAACCTCGAGTTTATTTCCCAGGGTGTCCTCAGACAAGTTGACCCCCAGGCCTTGATTTTATATTTGTCAAGTAAGGAGTTTAGAAGCCACCAGTATGCTTTCCAGTTCTACTATTCAATTTTTTTTTTTTTTTTTAATAATCATAGGAACTTACTGTTGTGAAAGAATAAAAATGGATTTCAAGTGAGGAAACACTCGGCAAGCAGTCATTCCAAACTGGTTTCAATCAGTTTCTTCGAAGGAGGATTTGAAGGAAATTATCAACAAAGGAAGGATAATATTAAGTATCAGATAAGGAAAGGACACTGAATAGGAAAAAATGGGGACATAGTCCTAGGGACAGTGTGCTACTAACAATTTAGTTACATTTAATAAGTTCTTTTCAATACAAAAATTCTAAATGTCTGTAAAATGGCCCAAAAGCCATGGAGGACGATACCTGGAAATGTTCTAACAGTTATTGACAATTAATTCTGCTCTTTTTTTCTGGTTGGAGAATGTTGTTCAAAAACATGCTGTCCCAGCCTGGCCAGTGTGCCTCAGTTGTTGAGTGTCGACCCATGCACCAAGAGGTCGCTGGTTCAATTCCCGGTCAGGACACATGCTCAGGTTGTGGGCCCAGTCCCCCGTGGGGGGCATGCAAGAGGCAGCCAATCAGTGTTCTCTCTCACCAATATTTCTCTCTCCCTTTCTCTCTAAAACTCAATAAAAAATAAAAAATCAATCAATAAAAAAACATGCTATCCCAGACCATCAGCTCCTAAGTAAAAGTTTCCCGTCAGGCCCCTAAACAAATGTTGCAACTAAGGGTAGCTTTCTGAATCTGCAGCATCTGAGTTATCACGATGGTGATCTCCCCTGTGCCCACCCCTGAGTTAAGGATTATAAAGGAAGTTGTTCCATGTATTTCTTTTATTCTACTTCTTGATTTCTCCTGTCCACTTTCTTACCCAGAATATAGCTGAAATAGCTAACAAAAATCAAGACACTAATAAAAATATACATCTTAGGGATCCATCTCAGGACCATTAGGGTATGTGAAGTGTTTGCTCTCTTTCTGCAAACTTTTCTGGACATATAGGCACTCCATAATACTGAATTCAGCAAAGCAGCTAAATTACCTGCAAGTTTGAAAGACACGTGCATCCCAGCCTTTTTGAAGAATAAATATTAGCATTAATATGTTTCAAGCTCTATTTTAGTTTAAAAAATCTGAAAGAATGAAGTCTCAAAGGCGGGAGTGGAGGAGGGGAGATGGTGGTAATAGCAAAATAAATGTAATAGGAAGGATAGTTTCCAGAATTGAATAATTTACCAAGTGAAAAGTATAAAAGGTAGTAGGATATTTTTCTCCTGAAACATCAAAGCACTGGACATTGCTCAGGGTTAAGACTGCAAGGGAAGTTGCATAGTCATCCACTCCAGAGAGTCAGTTCTGCTTCCTTTCTGCTGGCCTCCTTTGAACCCAGCCAGATTTTTTTTCCTTTTTCTTTGGGGGGGGGTGGTCATTGACTCTTCCCCTAGTCTGGGACCCTGGTGTTTCTGCGAGCCCTACTTAGTATAGCAGCACATTCTATAGCCCTGGCTCTGAGCCACAGTGTAGGAGGTGGAGATCCTGTTCCCTATTGCTACCTGGGTCAAGTCCCTTGATCCAACCCTTCCTACTCCCATGCTTTGATTTTCCTCCAGTTGTTAAGAGAACAGCTGGTGATATTTGAATACACTTAAATATATGTTAATGATTATAATCCACTATACCCAGACAACTATTAGTTGTCTTAAATAAGGTAGCAACACGAAGATAGAAAATTGAGTAAAAGGATGGTCTACAGAAATATGATAAAGAGCAACATGAAAGCAGTTGATAATTGGGTGTGGAACATGTGTTGAAGAGGGACTTTCTGATTGCTGACTTAGCTGACCAGATGCCATTCAATGAGCCAGGAAATTGAGTGGGGAAGTAGGTGAATGGGTGGCCAATGAGGTCTAGATTACATGTGCTAAATCAGAGGATCTTGTGAACATCATGGGAAATGTGCTCAGTAAGAAGTTTGAAATAGAGATGTGATCTTAACAGAGACATTTTTGACTTGGAGGTCATCGTGTAAGTGATAACTAAAGTTACATCCATAAATAAAGTTACCCTGGCAATAAATATAGAACAACATATCAATGTCTAGCATATTTTTAAATGGTTGGAGGGAAGGGAAACCAACACGGGGTTGCCAAATTTTGCTCTTTTGAGGACATTAAAAGTAATATAAGTATCCCTGTATATCACTATTACTTCATAGAAGATGACATTTTAACTTTTAGAAGTATGAACGACAATCTTAAGATGAAGGACAATACTTTCGATTAACCAGTTAAGGTCTATTAAAAACTCACTCCATTGTTCTCCATTACAAAATGACTTTATCATTAAATGACACCCTTTGGGAAACCAGCATTTGGGAAACATTTACATCAGGAAAAAGAGAAGACCAAGGACAGATGTCCAGAGAATGTTCATAGTCAATGTTCATTAGAGAAGAATGAAGCCCACACAGAAGACTGATTCTAATGGAGAAGCAGGAACTATTGCTGGAGAAGGGTGGTATCCCAGAAGCCAAAGAAAAAAATATCTAAGGAAGAAGTATGTGGTCAACAGCTCAGATGCCACGGAAAGATCCAATGGATTTATTAAAGAAGAGTTTATTGGTGCCTTGAGTAAGAATAGTTTCATACTAAAAATACATGATATGAGGATTTCACCTAAGGGCTGACTCAGGCAACACAATATTTATTTATAACTCAGGACATCGGGTCAGTAAGCATTTGTTGAGCCCAAATCAATATAATAAATCCCCTGATAGATTAAATATTAATAATATAGATCCTATCCTCAAGAAACTTGTACTTTTCCCTGGCCAGGGAGTCAGTTGATTGGAGTGTCCTCTCATACACCAAAAGGTTGCAAGTTCAATCCCTGGTAAGGGCATATACAGGAGGCAACCAATCAATATTGCTCTCTCTCCCCTGCTTCCTCTCTCTAAAAGTATATGCTCAGGGGAGTATTTAAATAAATATAAATAAATAAATAAATAAGGTACAGCAGCTGTGGAAAAGTTTGATAGTTTCTCGAAATGTTAAACAGAGTTATTATATGACCCACCAATTACACCTCCAAGTGATACCCAAGAGAACTGAAAACAGGTGTTCAAACAAAAACTTGTAGATTAATGTTCACAGCAGCATTACTCATACCAGCCAAAAAGAAGAAACAATCCAAATGACCATCAATGTAGTATATTCATGCAATGGAATATTATTCATCCATTAAAAGTACTGATGCATGCTACAACGTGAATGTACCTTAAAAACACTATGCTGAGTGAAAGAATCCAAACAAAATGTCACATATTGTATGATGATTCTGTTTATATGAAAAACCCAGACTAGGCAAATCCATAGTGACAGAAAGCATATTGGTGGTTGCAAGGGGCTCAGGGGAAAGGGGAATGAGAACTAACAGGTACAGGAGTTTATTCGTAGGTGTAATTGATAAAAATGTTCTGGAATTTGACATTGGTGATGGTTGTACAACACTGTAAATATACTAAAAGCCACTGAATCATACACTTTAAAATGGTTTAAATGGTCCATTTTATGTTACGTGAATTTTAACCTTTTAAAAAAACGTATGGATTCCATTGAGCCATAACAGAGTGGCCAAGCACTTTGAGAACATAAAGGAGGATGGAATGACCAGAACACCAATGATAGTCATAGATTTTTGAGCTGAACCTGAAGGACTGGCTACATTTTATAATGCAAAGGAAGATACAAGAGGAAGACTAGCAGTGGAAGCAGAGAGAACACTTTCAGTAGGGCAAGAAAGGGCAGTAACGTATAGGTCATGTTCAGAAGCCACTGACAACCCTGTCTGCAATCACAGGATAGGTGGGAGCAGTGACAAAATAATGGAGCCCCATGTAGTTTGGGAAGGCAGGCACTGCTCTCTTCCTATGGGGCACATTTCCTCTTGGCAGTAAACAGTAGGAGCACATTCTTTGCAGGTCTGAAACGCAGATCTTTACATTTAGACGTTTACTGTAGGGATCATTGCAAAGTTCTTTCCATACCCTTCTCCCCCATATTCCTTTTTTAAAATGTTGAGTATATTTAAAACAAAACAAAACAAAACAAAAAAAGGTTAATTAATAAAGTTCTTGATGCAATGAAACAAGGGTTTGTCTTCCCCCACAGGTCCTTTGCTGGGTATAAAATTCTTAAACAGTGGTAAGCAGCTTGAGCCTTCTTATTGTAGCTTTATTAGTTACAAAATCCAAAACAGACACAAAAGTTACCAGAGGAATTATTCTCCTATTATTTCAGGATATAAATAAACCATAATAATTTATCCATCTACTTCATATGTGTAAGTCTCAGTGGAGGACATAGACACCTTATGTATTCCAAAACACTGTGAAGGGCACATAAAATTTAAGAACTGCAAGTTTGTGAGATGCATAGGATGGAAATGTAGCTCCTAGTTAGAAAATATTTCATCACTATACATGACATGCATCAAGCTGAATGTTGCTTGTGAAGGTCTTTAACCTTAAACTGCTTTCTCCCTACAGCCGTTGTACAAATCTTTGACACCTGACCCTGAGTCTCATGACCTGCATCATCATTAGAGTCATTGTCACTACATAGCTATGCAAAACCTACATAAGTATAGACTAATTTGCACTTTGGATGTATACAAACAGTATTATACCCTCTATGACAGACAGTCCCTAGGTGGCCCTCAGCCATCACTGCCTTCTGATATTCACATCTTTGTGTAATCTTCTCCCCTAGAGTGTAGACTTCCTTCTACCCAACGGAATATAGCAAAGGTGATGGATAAGCTTGGTTACATTAGGTGATCACATACTAGTATAGCACCCAACTTGCTGGTGTCTCCCCTCTGTTACTGGCTTTAAAGAAATAAGCTGCCATGAATTCTACAGCTGATAGGAAATTAATCCACCAATAGCCAAGGGAGCATGGAAATAGAGCCTTCCCTTGGTGATCCTGTGAGAGCCCAGCCCTGTATACTACCTTGATTACAGCCTCGTGAGAACCCAAACAGAGGACCTTGCTGAACCATGTCCAGACTCTCACCCCACAGAAACTGTGGGAGACAGTCAATGTGTGTTGCTTGAAACTACCAAGTGTGTGGTAATTTGTTATGTACCAATAGAAAACTAATATAGCTCCAAGAAGAACACTATTTAAAACAGACAAGGAAAAGCATATATAAACAGCAAAAACATTAGTTATATCTGTGGGCTTTTTTTTTTTAACTCTCTCTGCAGGGAAAAGAAATAGCATGAAACGTATTTTATTATTAGAGAGGTTGGGCTTAGAAATGTCTATACATTCTCAATCTTAGGGAGCCAAATTGGAGGACTGTCACATCATGACATCCAACCAGGTAATTTAAGTAGTATTAAGAAAGTTCCTATGTCCCCAGTTCTCCTCAACCCAAGAATAGAAATATGCCCTTCATCATTTTTGCCATCTCTCAGCCTGCCAGGATGGATGCAATGCAATGAAATGACAAGCACACACTGCTTGGAGTGAGGGGGAGCTTTTCAAGGGAGCAAATGCTCCAGATCTCTGGACACAGTCCCATTTATTTGCAGGTTGGTATCCCCAGGTTACAAGCAGATTTATGTAAATTATTTCCTTGAGATGGCGTTTCTGCAAACCATACACTCTAGCCTTGTTTCTTGCTTTTTACAGGAAGACTTTGAAGTCAAAAGATAACAAACCCTTATTCACATGCAAATGAAGCACTTAATGCAACCTGGGCAGGCCAGGTTTTCAAGAATGCATTAACAAAGGTTACAAAACATCCATCTTCCAACCCCCAAAACCAAAATTTTAGCCTAAGATTGAGTTCTAGGCATATGTTTATAGTCCTTGGAAGGAAAACACTTTAAACTATTATCAATCATTTCATATATGGAGAATAAAATTTCACATTAGTGGGGAAGAACATGAGAACCCTTCAGCCAGGTCCTCTCTGTCCTCTCAAGTTTCTGCCCTTAACCCTACAAAGCTTTCTAAGACTCACAGAAAGCAATACCCCCCAGAGTGCCCTAAGTTTGCAGACCTGGATATTGACCCTTCACTTCAACAGCCAGTGCATTTCCTATCCTCTCTCTTCATCATTGTGTTTCACAGGTTAATGTCTCTGCCTTCTTCTAGTTGAGACATTGATGAACTACTTTTCAAGTTCCCCATTTCCAAGCATGGCTTCATTATTGCTCTTACTTTTCCTACCATTAATTCTAATACTCCCCAGATACATTTCTAAATAGCATCCCCTAAGACTTGCCCTGAAAACAGTGAAGTGCTTTTTAGCCAGCGTCTCATCTGGGCAAAATCCCTACAAACAAGATCCAGATATAGGCACCTAAGGAGAGAGGAAAATGGTGCTCAGGAAGGAGAGGGAAAAACCATGAAAACCACTTTAATGTGGAAGTGTGCATAATTCTATGGGGTTGTCATTAAGTTAACTACACAACCAGGTACTTAGACACACTCGGACTGGTTCTGATTCCCTCCACTGCTCAGGTCTCAACAGTGATATCTGGGGGAAACAATGAGAATGTTTCTCCTAACATAGTTCAATATTTATTAAGTAACTGTGATAGGCAAGGCACTTTGCAAAGTACTTTTAGTGATCCCAGAATGAATCAATCATGCCCCTTCTGCAGGGTTGCAAGAGAACATAATTTAAGCAAGTATAACACAAGGCAGAAAAATAGTGATATGATAGAGGCACAAAGTGATAGGAAAATTCTGTAAGGTTAATCAGGAAAGTGTTTGGAGAGGAACGAGTTAAAGCAATTGGCCTGTGATTCATTCCTTTCTCAATTAGCATGGGATGCTTCCAGAAAAAGAAAGAATGCATTGACTCAGTGTAATAGTCTTACCAAAAAAGATAACTGGAATTTTGGACAAATAGACCGATTATACAGAATGTCTCTCTTGTAATTTAAAATTGTGTAGGGTACACAAGCGTACAACCTATGGATTTGCAATGCAGGGTGCTGTAGATATATTGTGATATAAACTATACAACTCTCTGGAACATAAAATAGAGATTTTTCCTAACTAAACTGAACCCCACTGTGTGAGGTAATCCTCTTTAGAGACCTCATCTATAATTCTGGCCTGGAGGGCATGTCTACAAAAACAAGAACAAGAAGTCTTGAGAGATGTCTAGCCTTCTCTCTGCCGTGCCTGTGTCTTTTGAATTATTGTATTCTCACAAGTAGCTGGAGAGCCTGAGAAGATATGATTCATATGAGTCTGATTTGACACTCTGATCCTTAGAGTTAGCTCAGTCTTCATGGTGGAGGTGGAATCTGAAATGAGCTTTGAGGGGTGTTTAGAATGTGATAAGGCAGAAATGAGGCAGCTAACATTCTAAGCAGAGAAAAAACAGGTACCAAGATAAGAAAGTAGAAAGATCAGAAAGTAAAAAGTATAAAAGTACAAAAAAAGTACAAAATTCTGGTCATAATAGACATCCAAGTTTGGCTAGAGTATATGATATATCAAAGGGAATAGTCATGGACAATGAAGCTTAAAGGTAAGTAGAGGGCTTTGAATTCCAGAATGAGTAGCTTGTACTTAATTCTGTAGGACGTGCAGAGAAACGAAAGGTTCTATATGAAGAGAATTGTAGAATCACAGTTGAACTTTAGGTACATTGTTCCAGCAGCTCTGTGCAGGGTGTTTTGGAACCGAAAGAAATTATCCAGAATGAAGCATGTGATGGCTTCGCTCAATGATTCTCTTTGAGGTCCAAGAACTCAAGTGGATGTTACTGGCACAATGTGAAGTTCTCTTTGAGGATTTTGTTGTAATTTGCCTGTTTGTTTTCTTTTTCCATTTAAACATAGTGCATATTGATTTTGGTGATAATTTTTTTTTTTTTTTTTATTATTTTTTTTTTTAATCCTCATCCGAGGACATTTTTCCTTTTTTTGTACAGACAGAGTGGGAGGGAGAGAGAGGAAGAGAGAGAGAGGGAAACATCGATGTGAAGGGACACATTGAGTGGCTGCCACCCGCACCACTAACCAGGGCCGGGGACAAACTGCAACCGAGGTACATGCCCTTAGCGGGAACTGAACCCGGGTCTCTCAGGACCGCAGGCGGATGCTCTAACCGCTGAGCCAAACCGGCCAGGGCTCTTTTGGTGATAATTTTTAAATGAAATTCAGGATCAGCTAGATGACCACATTATAACTGAATATTGCCACAGATTTCAGTGCTTATGCTCTCCTTCTGTTTATCATTGTGTTGGCACTAATTACAACTTAAATCGTCACAGACTAATAAGGAAAAATAAAGACAACTTAAAATGTAAATGTCTTCATGCCAAGGGAAAGGCAACAGTTGTTTTCTACTCATTTGAATTAAATAAATAAAACTTATGGGAGAACTATGTTATCGCAAATTACCTGAGAGTACATATTGAACTCCAAGAATGTAAATGGATATTTTCCTTTGCCTCTGGAGACTACTCTCGGTACCCTACTCCACTGTTCTATGCCCGTAACCTTCAAGGGGCTTCCTTGCCCTCTGGCCTTCCTCACTGGCTCCAGCAAATGGGAGTTGAGAGCAGGAGATTGAAGCATGAGAAGAGTACGGTGAGGGTATTTGCTGTGGTGGCTTCATCTCGGCTGGGTTGCTACAGGTTGATTGCATCTCTCTAACAGAGAGCTCAGCTTCTCTAAGTCATTCTTTATTCTTCAGAAACTGCAGCCACACTCTGAAGGCTCTGACTCTTTCATTGGCCTCTATCGTCTCGCGGCTGGTAAGGGCTCTTCACTATTGCTATATTCAAACCTCTGTAGTTTCTTCTAAGCCCGTTTACACCTTTCTATAAATGGGGTGGGGGAACGTAGGTTTACAGTTGTACAAATACAATAATTAGTTAATAACACAAAAATAAACTTTTTACATCCTCACAACTTAAGCCTACTTTTGCCTACCCCTGTATTTCCTGTATTAAACCCTCTTCAAAAACTTCTGACATCCATGCCTGTCATTTTCTACCATGATCTGTCTGATACAATGAACTTCAATGGTCATTATCACTCTGCTCATTAGTACATGCATCATGGGGCCTCAGCAAAGCAGCAGCATCTGTCATGTTAAAATAAATGTGTTACCCTGGATCTTACTGGTTTTATAGTTTTGTTTGTATTTAATTTATTAGCTTGTTTTTGTTTATAGTTGTATCTGAGCTCTAGTCACAAAGCATACACCTTGTTTTATATTTGCATATATTTAATTAAATTAGTAAATAATAATAATGATCACGTCAATCAACATTAAGGAGGTTCTGGAATCCTTTCTCTTTTAAAAGAAGGCTATGTATCATTCAAATTTGAGAATCACTAGCCTAGCTTATTACTTCCAGCAGAGCTTCCAAACATCTCTGAAAAGCATCATAAAAATTGTCAGAGTGTGAAATGGACAATTGATAGTGAATGCATACTGAAAGCCAAGAACTTCACAAAGTCCATTATGACTCCAGAAACCACGGCTGAAAACAATTGCACATGCTCCCACCTCCACAGGGTTCGGAGAAGGCCTACCTGCACTGCGGTGGCTTTTCCTGAACATCAATCTTTAACTCTAGATTGGAGAGTTATGCTCCAAAAGTCTTCTTAGTTAAGCTAGTGAAGTAAGTTTATGGATTGGCATACCCCTCTACTCCAAATATATATAAGTATGAAAGGGAAATAAGATACAAAGCAACATACACACACACACACACACACATGTGTACACGTACACACACACACACACACACCCCTCAGAGTTGATTGTGGTAAGTGAGGCTGAAGCTCCTGCTTGCTGGGCATCAGACCCAGAAGCAGACCAGTTCAGCATCAGAAGAATAAAGTGCTTCCGATAAAGAACCCGAGTCATCTTCACAACCTAGAGCCACAGTTTAGGAGAATTCCTGCTGGTTGCTGCCTAGGACTAAAGACCCCCCACCAGGCCTAAGGAATTGGGAATAAAGAGAAAGGATTCAAGAACCTCAATGATGATTGACGTGATCATTATTATTTATTAATTTAATTAAATATATGCAACTTTATCGTAAGAACTAAAACCTGCCTGCTGGCTTGGTGAATTACTCCTCAGTATCTCAAATATCATAATAGGGTAGGAATACTGAGCCATCACTTTATAACCTGATTCTGGATCAGAGGCTGGGCAGAAGGTAGGACGGCATGTAGTATATCAGTTAGGGCTAAGCTATCTGGCAGAAACAAGAAAACCCGAAATACCAACAGATTTAGACAATGTTTTATTCTGTGTTCACATCGCAGTCTAATGTGGCTCAGGTGATTCTTGCAGCTGTAGCTGTCCTCCATGTAACTTGGGAATCTGAGACGATTCCATCTAACATCTCTTCCAATTCAATGTTCTTCACATCCATAAGATAGAAAATGTGGCTATCTCATACATGCCCTTAACTATGTTTTGATTAAGTGTGACACATTTTACTTGCACTCACGGCCCACTTGCCATAACTAGTCACATAGGCCCAAAGTAAATATAAGGAAGGCTGAAAAATGTAGGAGAGTACATAAATAGGGTCCAGGTGGATGAGCCCTCAGATTTTCTAGAGAAGAAGGGAATAAGCCAGTGTGAGAAAGAACAAACAACTTTTCATCCAAGATAAACCACGTATCAATGTTTCCAAATACATGAAGAAATCTACCAATAAGAACAAAACTATAAAAACAATCAGAACATGAATTTGCTTCATAGAAAATTAATTTCATGAAAAAGACTTAGAGACTTCAGAATAAGTGTATTCTGTATGCTCGTAGAGATAAATGAGCTTATAATATCTATTTAGAAATTAATTATAAAAAATTAAAATATAATTTATATAAAAAGGTCAATTAGTAGTATTACAAATATAGTCACTAAGATAAAAATGCAATGGGTGGATTAAGCTAAATTATATATAATTAAAGAAAGAATTAGTTACAGTAGAAAAAGGAGTGAAGAAACCACTCAGTATGAAAGAGAATAAGATTTTTATAAGGGTCAGAGCAATTTTGAGAACATAAGGCAAACTGAGAGACTCTCACATTCATCTAATAAAAATTCCAAAAGAATAAAATAGACAAGATATAGGTAAAGAGATATTTGTTGGGAATTTTCCAGAATTGAAGAAACATGAAATAGAGAAAGTATCCCAAATAACAAGAAAAGAAAAATAAGCCCACACCAAAACCCATGTTAAATTAATTGTAAGTTATCAAGAGAAATAAAAGCTGTCTCAAACCTACCATGTAAAATATAGAAAATATTTTACATATAAAGGAATGAAAATAGATTGACAATGATATTTAAAGCAATATAAACCAAAACCAATGAAATAATATTTTCAAAATATTAAGAAAAAGTGTCAACTTAAAATTTTATATCTGCTTCAAGTATTACTTCAGAATGAGGGTAAACACATTATCAGACTTAAAAAGACAGAGTTTGCCACACGCAGACTCTCACCATAAACACAAGGATGTACTTCAGCAAAAAGGAAAGTGAACTCCAAAGGAACACGTACTATAAAATGTGTGAGAACAAAAAACAACAAAATTTTGGTAATGAAAAATAACTGTAGGCCATAGAAAAATAATAATAACTAGTAATTTCTATAAAAGGCAAAAATAAAATTTGTAAATACCATAACAAATGTAAGAGAATAAGTGTTCGAGAGTAGCTGTAGGATGCTAAGACCCTTGTCATGGTGGCCTTCTGGGATTTCAGTATTAGAAAGTATTGGGGGGGTGGGGAGGCTCAGGGGAATTGACTCACGCTTCTCTCCAGTAGATAGCCATAGTTGACTTTGATAAAATACAATTTTTTGTGCCTTAGTATATTCCTTTCATCCATTTTAAAGTTTGAAAGAGAATAGGGTCTGATTTGGTTTCCAATATTAGATTCTTTTTAAATGTTTTCTATTAGTCCAGGTGAATGATTGTATTATAACTACTACAGAAGGTATGAATATTTTTAAGATTGTAGAGTTATTAATTTCTGACTTCTAGTAGAGAGAACACAGTATCTTTGCCCAGTTCTATGAACAGCAAAATCACACACACACACACACACACACACACACACACACACAGAATTATCATTAGCTTTTTCTGGATTACTAAATTGCTAAAGCTCAAACACATTATAACAAACTGTATGAGGCATTCCAATTGCTTCATAATAGCATCTTACTTGAGATTAAATTTGCCATCTGCAGGTGGTAAAGATTAAAAGAATTTGATAGTTTCCCTAGAATTACCTTATGAGGGGGAAAAAATGTTCTGTGCTCAGGAAAAGTGAGAGATGTATGCAATATCCACCATATTGAGCTTAGTTATAATTGTTATCAGTGATAATGTTATCAGTCTTTAGGTATTGGAGTCTTTCTCTGGCTAAACTGGTTTTGGATTAAAAAAAAGAGTGAAAACTTCAGGGGAATTGATGCGTAACTGGTGTTTGATGGTGGGATATGGCAATTATAATGAATTCATGTATATTTCATTATTATAAGCAGCAAATAAGTCTGTTGCTTAGTGATGGTGATTATAAAATAGAGACAAGCAAAAGAATTTTATTGCAGAAACAGTAGTCATTATATAAAATTTGTTATAAGATCGTTGTTTTGTCCAGGAGCTCATTGAATTGAATAAGCTTTGTTATACAGAACGCCTTGTGTAGTCAACTTATACACAGTGACTGTTGTTACTATTCTTTCTATCATATCTTAAACCCAAATTGCATGAGATGGTTAGCTTCTTATAGCTCTCATCTGTCACACACACAAAAAATGCAAAAAAGTAATAAATTATTGGGAACATCAAAGGAATAGAGAATTCATGCAGTGACAATGTAAAACATATGGGAAATGTGGTTTCAAAGACCATGACTTACAAAAGTTTGAAATTTGTGGACTGATTTCTTGAAGTAGAAAAAATATTTAATTTCAGCAGATTTCAGTAACATAGAGTGGAACTGGATTTTTTTAGAACCTATATAATTAATCATTGTTTTCAGAGACGTATATGTAGCTTCCATTGGTTCTTACCATTTCGATTCAGTACTCAATGCTTGTTGTAAACCAAAATTCCTAACCCAGAAGCAAGAGGAAAAATACCAGATTTCATTTACCATGAATCAACTCTAATCATTTCAACAAAATCGAGCTACTTGTTGCCTTTGGCCTCCTGACTCCCAGTAAAAGAAGCATGAGAGAGACTATCAGGATTTGTTCCTAATCAATAAGCTACTTACTAATTTGCTACTTGCTGCCCCAAGGTATGGGGTGAGCTAAGGAACACAAGTGAGACTGAAACTACGAGACGAGCCACATCTGAGTTCCAGAAGTTCATCCAAGTTGTAACAAGATATTACCAGTTTGCAGGAAGGAAAAGACAGGCCCTCAGGTGTCATGCCAAGTTCAAGGTACAGAACAAGTACGTAGATCAACACAAGGAGAGCCTGATCCTATGGTTTAGGGTGTTGCTTTCCATCTTCTTTATCCTCCAGATATACAAATTGATCACCAAGTAGAAGTAGAAAAGAAATATAAAACTTTACATATATATCAAGTTAAATAGAAAATAAGACTGTAGCTAAACTAATGGTAATAACATATATCATCTGAGCCTGTATAATTTTCAAAAAAGGTCAAATGTGTATTCACTGGCCACATCTGAAGCTTATGTTGAATTACACTGTTTGGCTGTTGTTTCTTGAGAGGTAGGCATCATGTAGTACAGATCAAAATGACAGTCAACAGACCATTTAGCTCTTGTACTTCCAAAGTCAATTTACCATAGCAGCTACTATATAGATTTCTCTAGCACATAATTTTTTATATTTTACTGAGACTATTATATCCAAATATATGTTATTTTTAAGATAATATAGTAAAATTGAGCAAAAAGTTCTAAATAAAAAATCTTCATTAACAGCTTTCACTGCAGAACATAAGAATAAGGGAGAGGCATGTTGATAATACACAACAATTTCACCTCTGGGACATGATTTTCTGTCTGTATGTGATCAAAAGCAAAACAAGCTTACCGATATTAATATAGGCCATTTTTTTCCAGCTCTGCCTTAAGCTATTTCAACCTCAAGTTTCCCATTTTCAAAGTCATTGAGTCTGAGGAGACCTGTATTTTAGACTATTACGTCAAACTGATCAATTAAAAAATATATCTACAATACACATATCAAGCAAAATCTATGAGAAAATGAATAGTGTTTGTTGAAATCTAGATAAGTAACCCCACTGAAATAATATTTTGGGTTAAATTGAAAAGCATCCCAAAGATTTAGGCTTAGATGAAATATTTTGAACTTTTAAAAGTTCATTAACAAACAAGAAAATCTCTCAATCTCTCAATCTCTCTCTCTCTCGTATTTCCATTTTTAGCCATGAAAAATTGATTGATTTTAGAGTTGTACCATGTCTTACAAGTCAAGGGATGATTCAAAATAGTAGTATCCACATTATTTAGTGTTAGGAATTTTACTAAATATACTTGGGAATTTTACTAAAGAGACAGAGGTTTTGTGACCTCAGGTCCTTTAATTGCCTATGAGTTCATAAATAGTCATGAAATAGGTATGAAAATGAAACAAAATTTCTGCTGATCATCATGTGAGTAATGGTGTTCATCCTAATAAAGTTTGCTTTGGAACTCCATCTCCCCTAACCCGGGGCTCACCAAGAAACCAAAGGAGAGTGATGGCCATTCAACATTAGATGGAGGATAGCCATTTTGGAAGGAAACATGTAAGAAAAGAAGCCATGTCAATCAAAGTAGAAGTATGGAATAAAAGGAAGGAAATGAGTCATGTTTTAGTCAGTTTGGGCTATAATAAAAGAATACCATGTGGCTTAAACAACAAATATTTTTTTTAGTCTGGAGGCTGAGACATCTGAGTATGGGGTGCGAACATGGCTGGGTTCTGAGAAGGGCTCTTTTCCTGGTTTACAGACTGCCACCTTCTCGTTGCATCTTCACAAGACCTCATCTAAACCCAATTTCCTCTCAAAGGTCTCATTTCCAAACACTACCACAACAGGGGGTTTGGGTTTCAACATATACATTTTGGCAGAGCACAAACATAAAGTCCATAGCAAGTCAGAAATCTAAATAAAGCTGGAGGGAGAATTAAGGGGTTTTGAATTGACTAACACAGAAGTTGCAAAACATACAGGACTGAGTTTTTAAAAAACTACAGAGACTGTCCTGATAACTGAAATGACTAGAAAGCAATAGATAGAATTGGAAGTAGTACCTCAGCAAAAATCTGAGCACAGCACAGCATTACAGAGAAATACATCTAATTCAGGTTTATCCCTAACAAGGTGAGGCCTATTAATACATTTATTACAGATTTCAAAATATTTTTATATTAAAATAAATTTTAGAATAGAAATAAATCCCTGAAAACCACACCCCACTCACACATTGATACTATTTTATAAATTTATTTTCTGTGTTTGCCCGTATGTACAGTTACATAGTTTTCATAGCTATATGTATCTACACTGTAAATTTTTTAATTGTATTTTTTTGTTTCCTGTATCCCACACTAGAATATTTTAACCATCCATTGTAAAAGACAAATTATAAAATAACAATTCAATTGAATATAAAGTGACTGTTAAGCTTTTTTAAATATCTGTTTCTAATACTTGCTATTATAGAAAATATAGAAATTACTATCAGTTTGTGTAGTTATTATTTTTTTCCTTTTATTTATTATAGAGAGAGAGAAGTGAGAGGGAAAGAGAGAAACATTGATGAGAGAGAACATCAATTGGCTGCCAATGGGGATCAGGTCCACAACCTGGGCATGTGCCCTGACCAGGAATCAAATCAGTGACCTCTTGGTGCATGGGTTGATGCTCAACCACTGAGCCACACTGGCTGGACAGTAGCTATTATTTTATTGAGTTATTTCTTAGAATCACTGATCACAAACATTTCACAAGGCTTTTGATATAATAAAATGATCAAATTACTTTCCAAGAGCTTTACAGTGCAGCCAGTGATAAGTAGATACTGGCTTCCCTACAATCTCAGCAGCATTATATAATATCTTATTGGCAAATTTTACTTATTTTAATAGATAACGAAATGGGCCTTTATTGTTTTAATCTGCATGTCTTGGATTCTTCCTGAAAGCGAACATTTTCCTTGTTTATAAGTTTCATTTTCTCCCAGATAAGTTGCCTCTTCATAACCTTTGTCCATTCTATCAGGGATCTTGATATTCTCTGGTTTAAAATTAACATTTTAGAAGCTGGAAATATCAACTCTGTTGCTAGTTGAACTGCTCTCTTTCTCATGCTCCCTGAGAGCACACACATGCCTGAGCAGACACACAAATGGCCCCGAACTCTGAGGAGGGTCCTCTTGTATTTAATTGCCTTCACCTTCTAAATTATTCAAGAGCCCATGCTATTTGGAAGGAGAAGTTCATCATTAAGTATATGATTTCCACTCAAGTAATTATGTTCTGCTAATTGGGGCTATTCTTATGGCATTCCTGAGGGATAGGATTCCCTGAGACAGGGAGGCTTATTTTGGACAGTGAGGGACCATGTGCTCCATGTGTGGGCAAAGGCATCTTTCTCTAACACTCCTTGTCTCCTTGTCCCTTTACAATTATTTGATAAGATTCATTTACATTTATTCTACACGTTTTTTTTATCCCCCACTCCCATCTGAGGGCAGAAAGTGTGGGGATGTTATATAGTCCAAAGAAAGGAGGACTCTACCCAGCCTTAAAGGAGGCCGGAGTGGGAGATAAGAGATGGATTGCGTTGGTATCCACGGCAAATAAACAGAGATGATGCCCCCTCAGATGTCTCTTGTCCAGATATGCCTAGAGCCCAGGTCCTGATTATTTAAAGGCAAGGTCTTCCAGCAATATGAGCAAAGGGGGTGGGGATGCATTTCTGTGAAACCTTAGAATGCGAGTTTCTGCTCGTATCATTGGGGTGTAAGGGTCCCTCAGAGCCCGTCTTGTAAAATCAAGGAAGCTGTTCTGGGATCTGCAGCTACACTCCTTGAACCTGGCTCCCATGCAGAAACAAAATTGCTTCAATGAAAAATCACTGAATATTTCCCATAAGCCTTCTTCTTTGCCAAGAATGTTAAGCCTGCAGGCAGAGAAGGAAAATTATAGGAGCAAGTGAGGTGGTAAGCAGTAAATACACGGTGAAGCTGTGTTGTTTGTAGGTGAAGACAAATTGTTTGAGGACTGTAAAAACTTTCTGGGTGCACATACATTTCATGAACACCTGCAACAACAGTCTCCATTGTTTCCTTTGTGAACAATTTATTCCATCCTCTCTTTCTAGTTTCCTTAAATCTACAAAGGGTCAGTTTACATTATACGTTTCTGCCAAACATCTCTCTATATTATGTTAGGAAAAGATTTGTCCTAATGAAAAAATACTGAACACAGAAAGGGCCAAAACTTCATTAAAGATTTGAGCACCTCCAACTCCTGACTACTATTAAATTGCTTATATTTCTATGAACAAAGAACCATGGAATTACATGATGCACAGAAGTCATCTGCTAAAGGAATCACCGTTTCATCGGCACATTTGCAAACATTAAAGAGAAAATTATTGTTATTTTTATTTACTAAGAATGGTGTAAAAGTAAGATCCTACACTTAGATAAGAAAGACAACTAGACTGGCCAGCCACTGTGGAAAATAGGGTGGCGTTTCCTCAAAAAATTAAAAATGGAACTGCCTTATGACCCAGCCTTATGATTCCACTTCTGGGAATATATCCAAAGAAACCTGAAACACTGATCCGAAAGAATGTATGCACCCCTATGTTCATAACAGCACTATTTACAATAGCTAAGGTCTGGAAACAGCCCAAGTGCCCATCAGTAAATGAGTGGATAAAAAAGCTGTGGTACATATACACAATGAAATACAACTCAGTATAAAAAAGAAGGAACTCTTGCCCTAGCCGGTTTGGCTCAGCAGTTAGAGCATCGGGCCGCAGACCAGAGAGTCCCGGGTTTGGTTCCCGCTAAGGGCACATACCTGGGCTGCAGTTTGTCCCCGGCCCTGGTTGGTTGTGCGGTGGCAACCACTTGATGTGTCCCTTTCACATCGATGTTTCTCTCTCTCTAAACCTCCCACTCTATCTGAACAAAAAATGGATAAATGTCCTCGGGTGAGGACAAAAAAAAAAAGAAGGAACTCTTATCCTTTGTGAAAGCATGGAGGGACCTGGAGATTATTATGCCAAGTAAAATAAGCCAGTCAGAGGAAGACAAGTATCACATGATCTCACTTATATGTGGAATTTGATGAACAAAATAAAAAGATAAACTAAACAGATCCAGAGACATGGACGCAGGGAGCAGACCAAGGAACATCAGAGGGAATGGGGGAGGGAAGAGATTAACCAAAGAGTTTACATACATATATGCATAACACATGAACACAGACAATAGTGCAGTGAAGGCCTGGGTGGGGGGAGAGCAGGGAGGAGGGTGTCATTGCGGGGGTGGGGGGGGCGCACACACCTGTAATACTTTCAACAATAAAGATAAATTAAAAAAAAAAAAAAAGAAAGAAAGAAAGACAGACAACTGCCCACATGGGTGATTACATAACTAAGGTTAAGATTCCTCTATTCAAAAATCTCTCTCAGTGATTTCTAAAATTAGAGATTGATTTTAGGCAATTACCCCATTCAACTTCAAATAGCCTTCAAATGGAAGAACAGAGAAAGACACTGTCAACCATTCACATGTTGGTACAAACTCCTTTATAACACCTCATCTCGGAGAGCCGTTTAGAGAAGGTGGTTTTGGAAGGAGGAATAAGGAAGGAGCTGGTCCAGCAGAAAGAAGACCCTAAATTGGGGCAGTACAAAGGCAATAATGTTTATTTTGTCCTGTTTTTTTCTTCCCTAAGCTATAAATGCAAGATGAAAACCCTGCACTTGCTTAGGAAAATGAAAAACCCATCGATGGGTGAAATCAGAGACCTGCTCAGATTTTATATTCTGACAATTAAACAAATTCCTCACTTCAGTACTGGGGCACACACAGCTAGTTGCCTACCCAACATCCTTCCTCATTTTGGCGCTGTCAGTAGGAGTCTGACTTTTTAGAGACACAGCAAACCATCCAGCTGAAAACCCCTTTTCCCAGACTCCATGACACCTTAACCATGACACAGTCCTGCTCTTTGAAATGTACACAGAACTCTGAGGGGAAAGCTGTTGCTTCCCTAATGCAGTCACCAGCCATTCCTGACCTCTTCACTCTTATTTTTCCCTTCACCTATGAAATAGGAGCAGATGTGGCAGCAAGCACCTTTCTTGCAATCATAAGATGCCAGGCTTCAAGGCCGAAAGCCTGCAAACTATGTCCGGCAGAACAGAAAGAAAGAATTTAGGCTCTTAGTGGCACTTTTGAGTTGCCACCCCTACCCTATGCTCCTGTCCCCAAAGTTCTTGTTGCAGGAGGAAGAGCACTGACTTTAGGGCCACTCTTGCAGTTTTTTGTTATGCGCAGGCAAAAACATCCCCAACAGGTGCCTTTGACCTGTCCTGACCATACACAAATGTCAGATCAGAAGAGAGATCAGTATGTCCTTTATTAAAACTTGCTTCACGTTTTCTCCTCTGGATTTCTGAGCATACACACGCAGAAGTAAACTCCACGGTGATAGACAGATCGCCTGTTCAGAGCTGTGTTCTATCTGACATGCCATTAAGTTCTTTTCCCCGTTCACCAAATATGTATCGAATGCCTACTACAGTCTAGTCACTAGCTATACAATGGTGAACAAAATATATATAATCTGTTATTAGGGCTTATGTCTAGTTTTCTCAGAAACGTATTCATTGATTAAAGTGGCACTGAATATTTCAATTTTCAACTGGTTAGCCAAGTGTCATACAGAACTCAAAACATCCATTTTATATAGGTTCAAAAATATGGTTTCTAAAGTGGACAATATCACCAAATTCATACTGAAATTAAAAAGCAGGGAATTCGTGAACAAGGTCTGCAATATCCAAAACGTTTTTAATTCTTGTCTGAGCAAAGAACTTTTAGACATATTTTTTTCCCTTTCATTGGCCTTAATTCTTACATTTGTCTGAATAATGTTGTGGGGTGGGTAGAAGACGGCCCTTCCTGCGAGCGATCAAGTGTGTTTGCGCTTTAGACTGGAAGGAGATTTTGAAGAAGCAGACTTCCACAAGACTTAACCAGCCTGGCTTCCCAACTGCATGACTGTTTATTTCTATTCAAACTGCCAGTCACATACTTGTTAAGACCAGCAATTAGAGGTTTCATAGGTGGGATTTTTAGGAGCCTCTGATATTTAGGGACCAGCTTTCGTTGTACATTTACATAGACACTAATTTTTACTTTGCCTTTCCCCCCGAGACAGAGAATTCCTGGACTGGTCCCTAGTGCTCTCCAGCTCCATAATGCATGAGTCTCTTATGGCAGTACCTGATTTGGGAAGAGACACAATGTACAATAACCCTGTGTAAGTTATAAGGAGCTAGAATGGAAACCAGACATCCAGTAAGTCATTCGCAAGTACAATGGATAATGCTCAAAGCTGGATGCACTAGATTTTCTCCTAGCTTGGCTTCCAACTATGATTCAGATCTAATAGGATACACATGCGGCTTGTTTGTCTTTGTATTGGCAATATGCTTATAATAAATTGTATGGCTTCTATGAGCATGCTAAGGATTGAGTGAATTAATTTTCCTGTTTGGTGACACCAGCTTGTCCTATTCCAATGCAAAGTGTCAATAATGTCAAAATTGTGCTTGAGCACAAAATATGAATATATGCACTTACGTTTGAATATAGACCTATGGGTTTATACTAGGCTATTAAATGTGTGCATATATGCACATGCCTACACATAAATATACAGCTTGCTCTTAGAACTGTCCATTCAACTCCTGCCCATTAATATAGTCTATATATATCTTAACTCTCCCAGAAGAGCACATACCGATTCCAAGGAAATTCACAGACATTGACTACATGTCCATTCTCTAAATCTCTGAAAGTCTAGAAGTGAACACCTGACCCTGCGTGACCTGGTCAGGGAGCCACACTTGACTAACCATCCCTGTCCTGTGTTCTTGAGGTACAGCATGAGGTCATAAGTCTTCTTTAGAACAGAACGTTCTAATTTTGAACCAATCCCTTAAAAAACTGTTTTTTAATGTTGATGATGTAAAACATTATGTCCTTTGAAGGATTCTGCAGAAGTTTACAAGCAGGAGAGCTGTCAAGGTTATGTGTGCCTCCTTTCCACGACCTTCCCACGCCACAGGCCTGGAGGTCCACTGTGCCTGGCAAGAGCATCTTTCAAAATCACAGGCCTATGAGGATGGAGAACGAATTTGGAAATAATTTTCAAAGTCAAAGTACAAAATAAAACAGTTCAAGAAAATAATTGTCAAGTCAGTTCAGCTGGTAATAGAGTAAATGGATGGTCTTATTGTCTAAACAAGAAAAAATACTAAGTTTTGCTTTATAACATTGAAGTGTTTAGTCAAAATATACCTGGCTGTACACATGACCTTTTCTTCCAATACTACCAAACACCCCATCAAAATAAACCTGAAGACGACAGGTGCATGCATTTATAGTGTTCGCATGCAAATGACTCTTTATCCCAATCCCAAACGCTGCATAAAAATGGGAAAAGAGGTGAAACTCCTTCCTGTCTCCTCTAGCAGATACAGAGAATCACAACACAAGCAATGAATAATTCTCAGCTCAGAAGAAGTCGAAGGATGGACTACTCTCTCGAGCTGTAAAATATCAAACCCTAACTGAAGAACAGATAGCACCAGCGTGTTGGAGGGCATGTTCTTTCTCTAGGGAACATACATTTCTATGATAGTATCATTGTTGTTGCCGAGTCTGTCCGTATTATTGCAACCACTCCTGTCCTTGACGGGCATGAATTTGTTTGGCACGTCCCTCATATATAAATCTATATTCAAACTAAGTGAGTATCTAGGACTCTTGATGGGCCTGATATAGTTTGAACAAACCAAATTTCTAAGTATGTTCTTGGTTCTGATAAGAGTAATATGATGAGCTCTCAGCAGCCGTTCCTCGGTCCCCTTTGTTTCTCTTAATGTCAACATGTCTGAACATCAGGTTTGATATAACTCACCATAACACTCAAGGTTGACATATACAAGTAAACAATATTTTTCAAGTCAACTACCATACACAGAATAATACATACTGCAATTTAAAAATAGCAAGTCAGTTGTTTACATTCAATAAATGATTTCTAGATTAACCATTTTATGACTGAGTTGGCAGAAAATATCTCCATTTATTATAAAAGTTTGCTTGTTCATTTACAATAGAACTGGCTCCAAACATTAGTCAGAAGGTGGCCAAAACCAAGCCTCCACTATGGATTTTCAGTCTACCAGTATGCATGGACTTGAAACTTTTATCGAGTTACTTCCCTCGGCTTTTTTAAAATACTCTTGCTAAAATTTCATCTCATCCTCTAAAATGTGACTATATTCTTCTGCGGGGACTGCAGCAAGTTAAACAGCAGCTCTGACATTAAAACTGTTGTGGGTGTTTTATCTTCTTTGTATCAGTCACCCCCAAACTGCTACTGGCCTGCAGCTTGGTCAGGGCACAAACCTCTGAGCCAGCTCACTGAGGATGCTGGGAGCCAGATTCAGACCTTCCTTCTCCAGCAGTTGGGGGACTTCCTCTGTGCCATCTCCACACTTGTAAATATTCCTGTCCATAGGATTCCACAGGGACAAAAGCAAGAAAAGAAATCTGACTCTTCCCCTTCTTTCTGCTCACATCTTTTCTTCCTCAGTGGGGACAGAGGGGGCATGTTTTCAGGCTTTGATGCTGAGAAAGGCAAGTGAGATCTTAAAAACTTGGTACTGCCGCCCAGCCGGTGTGGCTCAGTGGCTGAGCATCGACCCATGCACCAAGAGGTCGCCAGTTTGATTCCCAGTCAGGGCACATGCCCAGGCTGTGGGCCAAATCCCCGGGGGGGGGGGGGGCCATGCAGAAGGCAGCCAATCGATGTTCTCTCTTGATATTTCTATCTCTCTCTGTCTCCCTTCCTCTCTCTCTAAAAGTCTATAAAGAAAAAACAAACAAACAAAAAAAAACTTGGTACAGTTCAACAGATATTCCTTTCAGGAAGCTCAGCCTCTCGGTCTCAACATTGTTAGCAATAATGGCAATGCCAATGATACAAATAAAACGATTTATTGGTTGGTGCAATAGGTCAGTGATTTCTAGATTTTCAAATTTTATGAACCCCAAAATTAACCACAATAAAAAATTGGCAAGTTGATAGAGAGTTGCTAACTTTTCATTTTCTCATGAGAGGTAATTTAAATAAACCATTACTATTTTTTATCACCTTCACATCAATTGGATATCAGAGCAGTAGGAAGAATTCCTGAATAAGATGTAGTTACTTATTGGATACATTTGGGTTAATAAAGTGCTCACTACTTTTTGTTTTTTCCAGGTCAATAATATCACCAATTAGCACCAACTGATATATATCCAAGATCTAAGAATAAGCCCAATGAGTGGAGAAATGCTGTCTTTTCAGTTAGTGATGAGTTTTCCATTCTTTTTGTATTCAATATTGTATCAGTGTCTTGGGGCCTAGAAAGAATTTGATTAGAATCATTCATCAACATCTCGCTTCTCAGAAACAGAAACCATGAGAACTTCAGTGACCTTCCAAATCTACTTGTTCAAGGCCTTCATTTTGTAGGTAAGAAAACCAAGGCCCAGTGGGACCTACTTTCTAAATTCCACATAACTTTCCTCCACTACACGTGTTAGTTTCCATCTGTCTTTTCCATATGGTCACCGTTCAATTTTTTTTTATCCTCACCCGAGGACATTTTTGCATTCATCTTCAGATAGAGCGGGAGGGAAAGAGGGAGGAAGAGAGAGAAACATCGATGTGAGAGACACATCGACTAGTTGCCACCCACACAACCCCAATGGGGCTGGGGAGAAACTGCAACCGAGGTACGTGCTCTTAGCGGGAACCGAACCCAGGTCTCCCTGGTCCACGGGCCGACGCTGTAACCCAGGACTTCAGTTTTTTTTGTTTTGTTTTGTTTTTAAGAGAGTAAGGGAGGGAGAGAGAAACATAGATCAGCTGTCTCCTGCATGGTCCCTACTGGGGATGAAGCTGGCAACCTCGGGCATGTGCCATGACCAGGAATCGAACCAGGACCTCTCAGTCCATGGGATAGGCTCAATTCACTGAGCCACACCAGCCAGGCAACCTTTAAATTCATTGTCAACACTGGAGTAGCTAATAGGGATCAGATATATATACATGTTATTTCAGTTATGCTTGTGGTTCAGTTAACCTTTTGTTGTTAACAAGCTAGTTGTCTCATGATACCTTGAAAGAAGGTAAAACTAATATGTAATTAACTCATATTGCTAAGAAGCTGTGGAGTGGCCATGTAGTGAGATCTTCTGTAAGTGAAGTGTTTTTTATGCTTTACCATAAAATTAGTAGGTATTGATTGAGTAGATGCATGGGCCCAGTACTGATTAATGTGACAGCATTTGCCAGCTAGATTGAGGACCTTGGGAATGCCACTGGAAGAAAAAGAGGTCCCCTGAGCTTCAACTGTTCTCTTCTATTTATTAAAATAGAATTTAAGCCCTGGCCGGTTTGGCTCAGCAGTTGGAGCGTCGGCCTGCGGACCAGAGAGTCCCGGGTTTGGTTCCTGCTAGGGGCATGTACCCTCCCCCCAAAAAATAGAATTTAAAAAATATATTTTAGTAAGAGAAAGCCAGTAGGGTACATGTCTAGGAACATAGACAGGACAAGTCAGATGACTATGCCCTCCCTAACCCAGCACTTCGCTCAGAACATCTTGATTTGAGGCCATTAATGATGGCTCCTTCCTCCAAATTCTGCATCATTTCCTATTCCTGGTTAATTCTTTTGGTACTACTTCATGCTATCTACTATGTTGTTGAAGGAAATTACGGTTTATTTTGTCACTCCTAACATTTTCCTTGTTTAGATGAAGTACCTCGTTCTCCTCACCCTAGTTCCAGCCGGTGTTTAAGTCCCATTTCCCCTTGAGGACAAAGATCAAGAACTGTATTCTGTATAGCACATTCCTTTTAAGTAGAGGCTCAGAAATTATGTATGAATTGTTCTTGTTTTGGTTGAAAGTGCCGGGAGTAGGCAAATTGTGCAATAGACAATGTTTGTCTCTAGGTGTATCTTTTTTCTCTCCTTTCAACTTTTTCTCTTTTTTATAATTTTTTTTTTTTTATCTTCACCCAAGGACATTTTTCCATTTTTTGTTCAGATAGAGTGGGAAGGAGAAAGAGGACGAGAGAGAGAGAGAGAGAGAGAGAGAGAGAGAGAGAGACATAGACGTGAAAGGGACACATCGAGTGGTTGCCACCCACACGACCAACCAGGGCTGGGGACAAACTGCAACTGAAGTACGCACCCCTAGGGGGAACCAAACCCATGTCGCTCTGGACCGCAGGCCGACGCTCTAACTGCTGAGCCAAACCAGCCAGGGCCAACTTTTTCTCTTTATGTTACCCTTGTCTATGCCTATACCAACAGCCAAAATGGAACAAGCCACTTCCTACTAGGTACATTTTTATAGCCCTTTCTAGAAAATGAGACTTCCCTTAGAGTAAAGCTCACATCTTTTTTGACCTGATCTCCACTGTAAGTCACCGGTCATAGAAGTTGAGCTGATAAGCTAATTAATACAAGAGTATGATGAAGAAGTTGTAAGTCATTAGTCTGTTAATGGGAGCATTTGGTTACAACTGGGTATATCTGAAGAAACAAGATTTGAATATATTCATTCAACTATTAATAAACTCTTGAGTACACAATGTGGTTCAATTTTTTCACCATTAGGTAAAGCTTTTATAATTCATAATATTCCTTGGCCACCATGATCGAAGTATTTTATCAAACAATTTATTTTGGTTTCCCATTTTATTACACATACACATCTGTTACTCAAAACTTCCAACTATTATGCAGTAACCACTATGTAGTCTTACTAAACCAGTAGAATTCTAGCCAACAGCCCAAACATTTCTTTTTAAACAGTCAGTGCAGCCTTATCATTGTAGATGGATAATTTCTTTTGACATTTTGGAATATTGACTATAAAACAGTCAATAGAGTAGGCCCAAGTTTAGAATCACAGGTCGAACACACACAGCACATCAAGCTTGGTGCTCAGTGCTCAAAACATGAAACTGGATAAACCAGGGGCCTTCCAGATGTGCTCAGGTCCTCTCCTTTCTGATATGGAAAACCTTGGCTTTGGAGTCCACACACCTGCCTGGATTGCTCACCTCCCCAGCGTTTGTCTTTCTAAGGCTCTCCCACTCTTCCTTTGCTGGCTGTAGCCACATGCCCCTGTCCCCTACCCTTAGGGAGGAAGAGACTGGAGCAGCCTACCTCTTATTGATCAGCAGACTCAGCAAGAGCCTTCATATCCTGACCCTGTTTGGAGTGGCCTTGGGTATGGGAGCTGGGGAAGTCCCTAGGGGCTACTAGGGAAGGGAAAGGCAGTTCCCTCGCCTGGTTGTCATCAGGCTCACAGCTGTGAGAGAAACCACAGGGCTACAACAGCATCATTGTGAAAGGCAGAAGCCCATTGCGCTCCCCCCCCCCCCACACACACACACACACGCAAGCACTCCTTAGTCACTGGGACAATTGGCTCTGAGCACTGTTCTGATCAAATCAAGATGACTAAGTATTTGGGGGTGGGGTTGTAAGGGGGGAGTGGGAGGGGATGGAACCAACTTTTCCATATTTCATATTGTATGTTTTCTTCAGTATGTAACCAATCCATACCTTGTCAATATAGTCAGACGATCAATTAACCTAAAAAAAAAAAAAAAAAAGGCTCTCCTTGGAACAGAGCCTTAAGTGCTGTTAGCTTTTCCTGTCCTAAGTCCTGTGCATAATCTAGGTACTTTCTGCCTAGAAGGGGGTCTAACAGCTACTCTCAGGAGAGCCAAAGAGCAGCATATGTGGGGTTAAGATCACTCACCTGAAGGTAGACTGTTCTCTGGATTTGAATCCCAGCTCTTCACTTTTGAGCTAAGGGACTTGGGGAAAGTTTTTAACTCTCTCTATGCCTCTTTTCTTATCTAAAAAAGACCTACAATAATAATAGTACTTAAGTTCTATAATTTTATGAGGATTGAATGATACAATGTATGGAAAGCATTTATCATAATATTGGCACGTAGTAAGTGCTTAATAAATGTCATCTATTATTAAAGAAGAAAAGAAAGGAATATAAAAAGTTTCAATATCCTAATATTTCTAAGTACATTTCTTCTGGATCTTTAGTCAGAGGAGAAGTATCAGGTTCCAGGATATTGTTTTGAGAGTTAAATAACAGATACAGGCAAATGGGAAGGAGATACAATGGCAAAGCAAGGCAACAAGGCAGAAATTTTTAAATTATAGACCATAGGAATAGATGAATCTTTTGGGGGGGGTAATTCTTGGTAACTATGTTTATGATTTTAAATATCTTAATATGCCTAAAATTAAAAATAGACATTGCTTTTGTTCAGGAATTGTCAGATATGCAGAGATTTCCTTGTTCATAGTTCAAACGAAGATAAAAATAATGACTCAAAGTCAGGCCAAGCATTCCAACTTCCAATTCTTGGAAGTTAGACAGTGTTGAATTAGCAAGAAACTGACATGTATTCTGTAACCTTGGAATGAAAGTCTATTAGTTTGATTTCTGCTACAACAAGTTACATCAGCTTAATGACTTCAACAACACGAATTTATCACTCTACAGCTTGGGAGGCCAAAAGTCCAACATGGATCACACTGGGTGTACAGGAAAAACAAAACACACAAACGAAAACTGGATTTTTCTTTTCATGTATTTCTGTTACCTGTGTATCTCCTTTACTATTTACACAGAACACTTCACTTCTGACATTTTTGATCACCAAATGTGTGGAAGTCTTTCCCCACACCAAGCAATTCTCTGCAACACCAACTGGGTGTCATACAGTTCAACTCAATTCTGACCCTATCTACCTGGAGATAGGGTCAGTTGCCACAGGTCAAGGGCTCAGTCCCACACGATTGCCTCTTTCACCCTCAAACACACACACTTCAGAAACCAGTCACAAACCTAGGTTATCACCTGTGCTTCTTACCAACCAGCTATAGATTGGAGGTTCCAAGAGCTCCCTCCTTGGGTCTGGTTAATTTACTAGAGTAGATTACAGAACTCAAACAGCTGCTTAGATTTATCAGCTTATTAAAAGATAGGAAACAGATACAGATGAACACAAAGAGATACATAGGGCAAAGTCTGGGAGGGTCCTGAGCACAAGGGCTCCTGTGTCCGTGGAGTTGAGGTCCCTCACCTTTCCAGTGGGAATGTGTTTGCCAACCTAGAAGGTCTCCAAATGTCTTACTGTGGAGATTTCCTGCAAGCGTCACCAAGGAGGCATGATTAATTATTAACTCCATTGCTATCTCCTCTCTCCTCTCTGGAGGATGAGGGGAGAAGCTGAAAATTCCAAGCTTCTCATCATGGCTTGGTTTTTCTGGTGACCAGCCCCCATTTAGGAGCCATCCGGGAGCCCACCCTGGGACACCTCATTAGAACTAAAGATGCTTTCAGTGCCCTTATCATTTAGGAAATTGAAGGGTTGTAAGAGCTTTGTGTCAGGGACCAGGGCAGAGACCACCATATGTATTTATAGTATCTCACACTGAGTTAAAACCAAGGTATCAGCAGGGACTAGGGAGAAAAAAATCCATTCACTTACTTTCTTCAGCTTCTTGAGACTGTACGCATTTCTCGGCTCATGATCCCCTTCCACCATCTTCAAAGCCAGTCACAGACAGTCAAGACTTCCTCACATTGCATCTCTCTGACGACGACGCTCTTCCTTCCTCTCCCGTATTTAAGGATCCCTGTGATTACATTGGGCCCACCTGGGTAACCCACAATACTCTCGCCCCAGATCAAGGTCAGCTGGTTAGCAACCCCATAATTCCACTTGCGACCTTAATTCCCCTTTGCCATGTAACCTAACATATTCAGGGGTTCCAGGGACTAGAATATGGTCCTTTTTGGAGGGCCACTATTCTGCCCACCACAAAACTGGACTGACTGCATTCTGCTTTAGCTCTTCGTGCTTACAGAACTCAAGTAGGAGAACTCCAAATTTTACATCTTCATATACATGGTAATTAATTAGTATCATTTAGGGGTTACTTCTGAAGTCCAGTTAGAATGCGACTTTCACTTTTCAGCCATTGCTACCATTTGGGAACTTGATTAACCTTTCTGTGCTACATCCAAATCCAGCCCAACACCACAGACGTGATATTGAAGTTTTGCGGCGTTAAGGATGGACGCTGACTCAGGCTGAGACTCAGTAAGGGTGGGCCTATGGAGAGGGGCGCAATGCACCAGGGAGTGATCCGCATCTCAATCCAGGTGAGGTTCTTCTCGCACACAGGGCTCTGGAGGCTGGACTCAGCAAGTCAACAAGGCCCCCAACAGTTTAAGGGAAAAAGTAGCCAAAGGGAAAAACAAGCTATGGTGTGGCTTTAATACCTCCATGAGTTTCTCCATCAAACAGTTAAATCCACTATGCAAAGGCCCAGGTGTATGTGCTTCCAAATAAGGAGTGGTGGAAAACACAAAACAAAATTATTTAAGCAAAATTTCTCCAGTTGTAAATGAGAAAGTTCTATAGGCCAAACACTGGGCCTCTTTCCCCGGAGTCGGTATTTTAATATATCCACTTGTGCCTGGCCGGTGTGGCTCAGTGGTTGAGGATTGACCCATGTACCAAGAGGCCGCCGGTTCGATTTCTGGTCAGGGCACATGCCCAGGTTGTGGGCCAAATCCCCAGTGGGGGGAATGCAGGAGGTGGCCAATCAACGTTCTCTCTCATTGATGTTTCTACCTCTCTCTCCCTCTCCTTTCTTCTCTCTCCAATATCAATAAAAGAAAAAAAAAAACCATATATATATACATATATCCACTTGCTGCTTCATATGTTAATCATTAATTTTCTAGTTACTTCACACCTTAGAGGATATGGTAAGGGGAGTTGAGATAGTATTCTCCAAGATAAAGAAAAGATAAAAATAAACTAGGTGAAATGGGGAACCCCCAAAACAAACAGTAAATGAGGGCACAAGAAAAGAATTTCAGCTTGACTGTCCCATTTCGTCCCCTAATCTCTTGAGTCTGGTTGTCCATTTGGAGCTTGGCGCCCAAGTGGATTTCTGGGGAGAGAAAGCCACCATTTGCTCACTTTACCCTGGGGCCACCCAGCTGCCACGTGTTAGCTGAACAGAGGTGCATCAGAGGCCTACAGTCAAAAGGCAGCAGGATGGCCAATTGCCATGAATTTCTGCAGCAAGTCTGGCATCTTGGCATCTAGCTGCTCTCCCCCTCCCGTGGGTTAATTGCTTGAGAACTTTTGCCTTGAAAGCTACTTATTCTACCAACTTCAGCTGCTGCCTTTCCCCGTGCCCCCGAATACCTTCCCTCTTTACACCTGGAAGTGAAATGAAGTTTCCCTTCTACCTGGCTCTGCTTGTGAGACCACCCAGGCTCGAATGTAAATGTTTCTCTCCTCCTTTCTCCAGCCTCACGGGTAAAGGCAGAATTGCCACGCCCCCCTTGGACCTGATTGCTAGGCAACACTCAGCCATGTGAATTTGTCACTTCTGTTTGGCGCAAATTTCAATTTCACCTCCAACTGTAACAACACTGCTTGATATATTTTAGATGCCACTGTGGTTGGATGGCATCCCAGGAAAGATGTGAAGTGCTACTGCCAGGAATGAATGATTGGCACTGGGTAAAGCAATTCTCTGAACCCAGCCTTGGCATACCATTAATTGTTAAGTCTGTTCTGCTACCACCAACCTCTTGTCAGAATCATGTCTATTGTAAGCCTCTGCGACAAGAGTCCAAATGGTAGAGCGCTCTCCCTCTGGAAGACACGAATCATGCCCATAATGAAGGAGTGGATTTCTCAGCTCACAACATTTTACTTCTTCCTACTTTCATTTATTGGTTGCGCTTTCGTGTGCAAAGAAAAATAGTTCCTCGTTTGAATATTACTGAGCTAAGTGCTACCGTGTGCCAGTTCGGGTTCTGGCCTTAAATACCAGATTTACCTTCCCCGTGGTTTCCTCCTCACAACTGGCTTTCATTAGTAGTCACAGTGAAATGCTGCTATAAGGAAACAAGTTATTAATAAAAGATAAAATTGATGCTAAACACACTGCTGACAAATAGATAATATTCAATATGTAAATTTTGCATACTGACAATAAGTCAAAACACACGCAATTATAGTTTTTGAATAAACATATACCATCCCTGGCAAAATATGATTCTATAAGCCCCAAAGCCTCCATCTAATGTAGTCTGCTCAATGTTTCTATATATATGTGTTGAATATTATTTGTTCTTAAAGACACATTCCATTGCCTAGCCACCTACATCAAATGTACTTAAGTACCAGACAATTGCTCGATCAACTCTGAAGATGCTACAGTGTGGGATACTAGCCTTTCTGTGCTCTGTGCTAAATAATGGTGAAAATAGTAAATCTGTTTTGATTCCCCTTCAGCCCCTCCATCCGCCAACTTTTCAGACAATTGATTATTTTTTCCCCTTAAATCCAAACATTTTCAGAAAGCTTGGAAATGTTTTCCTGGAATGGGTCTAATTACGTAGAAGGAGTCAGTCAGCTATGAGTAAGAAGAGTGTTTCCGACTTTCCGTGCATTCCCTGGTTCATTGGAAACAAAAGAAGTTTCTGCAACAGTGTGAATGAACCATGAAGTGTGCATGTTCTTTTAAGAAAGGCCAAGGGTGCAGTTCTATTTTCTTAGCTCTGCTTTCATATTTATGTGTCTCATTTCCAGCTCATTGCTGATGCCTCAGTTGCGCTATCCATCACCACTTTTATCCTCCTTGTTCCTCAAAAAGAACATAAAATCCTTTTTTATGTGGTGGTAATATTATTGCAAATAAAAGCAAATACCAAAATCTTTATTAGTCTGCCAAAATAATAAACTATTTAATAAAAGCATGCTGTAAAAATAAGGTCATTTGCATCACTCAAGTTACTTGCAGGAAATATAGAGAATTATTGGTCAAAAAAGTACAAACTGACAGCAATTATTTCTGTTGTTCGTCTGACACACTGTGCAATAGTGTTAAGATTTTTTTGATATTTTCATATTTTCTGGGTTTCGATGCCTTTAATATTCCTCGAAACTGGTTGAAAAATGAAAAAAGTGTAATTCTCACAAAATACTGATTTCCTCTTTGACAAAAAGATTTTTGGTGAGGGAAAAGGACTAACTACACTGGTCTCTTTTTGATACCTATTTCAAAAATGTGTAAGTTGACCTACTGATAACCTTGATATTCTGAGATTTATTGCCTAAATGTTTACCATTTTAATATCCAATATTAATTTTATTTGCTTTAGATTTGTGTCCATGCTTCAGTTGTATAATGTTTCCCTTCTTTGTATTCACCTTCTGTCATTTCTGCATGCACACCAATATAAAATGTTTTATTTGAGAAGGTTGGTTTAACAGTGGAAGATAACAATAAACATATTATTTCTAAATAAATGTCTAATGTTTGATCTTTTGGCCTATTGTAATATAAACCCACCAAATCTTTTTCCTTTGCAATTTCCATTCTTAGATCGCAGACTTGTAAATACATTATTGATATGTTTGTAACACAGCAAAATCAGCAGCAGGGTGAGGGTTAAAATATCGTTTGTACAGTCTTTACATTGCCAAGAACAACCGGCACGCCAGTTCTTCTACGTAAAAAGCAAGCACAACAATTAAGCAAATATTAAAAATATTTTCAAAACTATATATTAAGTATTTACATTACTTGTTCCACAATAACATTTCCACTCGAGAAAAGCTCTTTCAACTCCAGTTCTTATTATTTGTACTTTACAAAGCCTTTTGTCTATGGATGTTTGCTTTGATTCACAAATCAACCACTGTGAGTTTTATTTATATCAAGTTGACCTGAGAAAATGAGTTGCAATTAACCTGAGGGATAATTCAGCTACGAAAATTTGAACGTGTGATATAACACCTTTAGAGGCAAATAAAGGCAATTAAATTCAGATACTGTGTTATGGACTGATTTGTGCCCCTCCCCCCCCAAATTTATATGTTGAAGCCCTAGCTCTCTAGTACCTCAGAATATTTCGAAATAGGGCCTTTAGAGATGAGAAATCATTAAGGTTAAATGAGGTCATATGGGTGGGTTCTAATTTACTCTGACTGGCGTCCTTCTAAGAAGAGAAAATTTGGCCTGGCTGGTGTGGTTCAGTGGACTGAGCATCATCCCATGGACTGAGAGGTCCTGGTTCAATTATTGGTCAGGGCACATGCCCATGTTTTGGGCTCGATGCCCAGTAGGGGGCGCGCAGGAGGCAGCGGATCCATATTTCTCTCTCACATCAAGGTTTCTGTCTCTCCCATCCTCTCTCTAAATATCAATATAAAACATATTTTTAAAAAGTAATAGATTTTGCCCTGGCCGGTTTGGCGGTTAGAACATTGGCCTGTGGTCCCGAGAGACCCTGGTTCGGTTCCCGCTAAGGGCATGTACCTCGGTTGCAGTTTGTCCCCGGCCCTGGCTGGTCGTGCAGGTGGCAGCCACTCGATGTGTCCCTTTCACATTGATGTCTCTCTCTCTCTCTCTCTCTCTCTCTCTCTCTCTCCCCCCCCCCCTCCTCCCTCCCATTCTACCTGGACAAAAAAAAAAAAAATGTCCTCGGGTGAGGATAAGAAAAAAAAAAGTAATAGATTTTAAAAGAGAAAGAAAATTTGGACTCTTGAAGAGAAACCAGAGGTGCACACCAACAGAGGGACAGCCACATAAAGAGGCAACAAGGCGACTGTCAGCAAACCAAAGAAAGAGACCTTGAAAAAACTAATTACCAGCACCTTGATCTTGCACCTCTAGCCTCTAGAACTGTAAGAAAATAAATGTCTGTTTCTTACGTCATTTGGTCTGTAGTATTTTCTATGGCAGCCCTAGCAAACTAATACACTATGCATTATAAATTGGAATTTTTTTAAAAAATCTACTTATGACACCAAATCAAATACAATACTGTTTTTGGCCAATACTACCACCGAATGTGTCAAAACACACACAATCCAACTGACTGTTAGCAACTCATTCTTTTGGTAGGACAAAAACACAACCTGACCCCTAAATTCTGTGTTGTTACACAGATGTAGAGAGAAAATTTCGCTTCAAATTTGAAATTTTTATGTCTCATGAGTTCTTAATTTAGGGTCCACAGACCACAGAAGCCTCTTGATATTTATATATACCACATTTTGTGAGCTTTGCATATATTCATTGAAATGGAGAGAAGCGTGTCCTCCCGAAAAGTTAAGAACCACTAAGTATTGGGATACTCATTCTAGTTGACTAATCAATAGGCAATACAGATTGTTTCCTGATAGAAATAAAATCTAATGTTATGTATGTTTTTCTAAAATATGTTTTTATTGATTTTAGGGATAGAGGAAGGGAAAGGGAGAGAAAAACATCAATGAGAGAGAGAGAAAAACATTGGTCAGCTGCCTCCTGCACACCCCCTACTAAGGATTGAGCCCACAACCTGGGTATGTGCCCTGAGCAGGAATTGAACTGGCAGCCTCTCAATGCATGGGATGGTGCTTAAACAACTGAGCCACACTGGCCAGGGCAAATGCTATGTATTTCAATTAGCAGGTTAGATAGAAAATGAAATATTAGCAAATGAATGAGGTGGCTAGCTCACAGTGAGATGAAGAAAGTGATAAGACTTGAAAATTTTGTCAGAGGACCAGATTAACCATTTTTTTCTGGTAAACAAATGTTTTCTAAGTTTACTGGCTTGTAGCTTCTAAGCTCATAAGGATCACATAAATTCTGAAGAATTTGCAATATGGTAAATTTGAAAGAAAACATCTGCAAATTTAATAAATTCTATTCAATGCAGAGAAGAGCCTGAGGCTAAATTTTTAACCTGGACTAAGTGCTGTGTCTAAGTCAGTGACACTGTGGGATAATTCCTAGAAGGTCACAGTTCTTTCTTGACACCATCTACAACAGATTAAAAAGGTCTCCTAAACAAAGAAGACATCTCCCTAATAATAGTTGTTGAATTTGTTGACTGTGAATTTATCTAAATTCTTCTTGCCACCCTCCTTCTGGCTTTATCAAATTCAGTACTGAGCAGTACTGCGGATTAGGCCCTGGGGAAAACAGTCACATGTGAGAGAATCCAAAAAGCTGAAATATAAAATCTCCATGCTGCTGCTCTGTGACCCAGCTATCTGCTATGAAACAAACCCTAAGTGTAACATAGAAGAAAAGGCATCTTTCATTCTCTGCCTAGCCCCTCACCTCAAGAATTCATTCTTGCCTTTTTCTTTTTTTTTTTTTTTTTTTTGGTACTGGAGACTCAGTGTAGATGTGCTCAGAAGGGACCAAAGCAGGTTGTAGCCTCTCTCAGAGGTGGAGCAAGCAGCAGAGCTAGTAAGGGGACCTCCGGGACCAGTAGATGACAAGGTCTTTTAAAGGGCCAGCAGTTTTGAACTTCATCTCAAGACATCATCTGATTTGTTGCTCCATTCTCAGATAGTGAGTGGAGCCATATTCTCAGAAACATTTTTTTATTATTATTATTCCTCACCCGAGGATATTTTTTCCATTTTTGTTGTTGTTGTTCAGATAGAGTGGGAGAGAGAGAGAAATATCGATGTGAGAGAGACACATCTACTGGTTGCCCTCCTCACGACCCCAACCACAGCCAGGGAGGAACTGCAACTGAGGTACGTGCCCTTGATTGGAATCGAACCCACGACTCATTGGTCCACAGGCTGACGCTCTACCGCTGAGCCAAACTGGCCAGGGCTCTCAGAAACATATGATCAGAGGAACTTTTCTGCAAAAAAGATTAGAATTCCTGATACTAAAGGCAATGTGAATTTGGAGCATTGTACTCTGGTTAGAAATATAAATGAGACCAGTTTTACCACATATGGCATTTGCTATAAATTCCTATTTTCCACTGGAGGAAACCACAGCCCAAAGATGATAAGAGTCTTGAAGCTCATGATAGACCCAGGATTCAAACCTGGATGTGCCTGGCCCTAAAGCCAGAACCTTCCCACAACACCAACTGTTTCCTGGCCCAACCCATCCACTTCTTGTTTTGTAAAATTTGGCAGGTCTCTATGCCTATATTTAAGACAACTACCTGAAAAGTAATGTCATCATTCCTCAGGTAAATGTATATATATTTTGTTTTATTTAATTAATTAATTTTTATTACAGATATTTCTCCTTTTTCCCCCATTGACACCCTCCTCCCCATCCCACTGCCCCCCCCCCCCCCCAGCATTGTTGTTTATGTCCACTGGTTGTGCACACATGCATAAGTTCTTTGGTTTATCTCTTCCCTCCCATCTGCTCCCTCCTCTGAAGTTTGTCAGTCTGAACCCTACTTCTATGTCTCTGGGTCTCTTTTGTTCATCACCTTATTTTGTTCATTATTCCACAAATAAGTGAGATCATTTGATACTTGTCTTTCTCTGATTGGCTTATTTCACTTAGCATAATGCTCTCCAGGTCTCCACGTCATCTCAAAGGATAAGAGATCTTTGTATCTTACAGCTGCATAGTACTCCAATGTGTATATGTACCCCAGCTTTTTTATCCACTCATCCATGGGTGGACACTTGGGTTGTTTCCAGGTTTTAGCTATTGTAAATAGTGCTGCTATGAACATAGGGGTACCTATATGCTTTCTAACTGGTATTTCAGGCTTCTTAGAATATATTCCTAGAAGTGGGATCACCGGGTCAAAAGGCAGATCAATTTTTAATTTTATTAAGGAGTGCTTGCTTGAGGTGGTAAATTAAGCATAGAAAGATAGCTAAAGGAGCCTCCCACTAAATGTCCATAGCTCTGTTTAAACAGTTGAAATAAAATAGTCATGGATATAGGGAAAGGTGTGGGGGTAGGAAAAACCAGTGTATACACGTCAAGAAAATACTTCCATATTTTGACTGTATAAATCAGAGAATCATGGTTTCCCATACCCATTTCAATTTTTAGGACATGTTGAATAGCTACACTTAATTAATTATAGTAAAGATGGCCCAACACTGTATTAGTTTCCTATTGCTGCTATAAAAATTACCCCAAACTCGGTGGCTTAAAACAACACAAATGTATTATTTTATCATTTTAGAGGGCAGATGTCCAAAATGAGTCTCATTGGGCCAAAATCAAAGTGTCAGCAGGGCCACACTCCCCCCAGAGGCTCCCGGTGGGCATCTGTTTCTTTGCCCCTTCTGGCTGCGCTTGTTGGCTCCTGGCTTCGTCCTCTACCTTCAGTGTCAGCAAAGCATCATCTTGCTTTGGTCATCACCTGTCTTCTTCTGCACCAAATCTCCCTCTGCCTCTCTCTTATAAGGACACTAGTGATTACATTTAAAGCTCACCCAGATCATTCAGGAAAATCTCATTATCTCAAGATCCTTAACTTAATCACATCGGCAGAGATCCTTTGGGCATTGAAAGTAACTCTCCCAGGTTTCAGAGATGAGGGCCTACCTAGATGTCTTTAGGGGATATCATTCAGCCAATTACAGGCATCCTATAACACGTTTACTTATGGAGGTATACTGGAGAACTGAAGCACGTATTCAGATATTTTAAACTAAACTCTCTATATTACTAAGGGTGTGGTCATAATAGTTATGGAGGGCCTCTTTTGTGCCAGGCAGTTCTAAATATTGTACAGTTAATAGCAACACAGCAAATGATAAGATAGATTTTTTTTTATTCCTATTTTAAGGATGAGGAAACTGAGGCACATCAAGAGAGATCACCAAACATGCCCAAGTTCACAGCTGCTTCTTTAAATTATCCAGATTAAGCATTTGCATTTATAAACAAACTCCTTAAAATGTCATTTTTTATTGCCCATGTAGTTATTCCAGTACATTAGCTAGTACTTTATAGACTTACAGCTACAATGTGTTCTTTGTATCAAGGTTATTTTCAGACGAACTTTAATTTCCTTGCTTTGGTGTTCTTACTTGGAATGATTCCTAAACAATAAACCCACTAATCTCTTATTCTGTTACCAGTAATGATAATCCTAATTTTATTTCCTGAGCACCTTCCTTTCCTCCAAAGGTCACACAGTTTAGGATAGGGTTACATAGTAAAATAAAGCAATTTCTCTCACCACAGAGGCATGAGACAGATAGCAGGCCTTGGCAGGTCTTGGCATATGCTCAATTTCTGTTGTTACCCAAGTTATTACTTGCTTGTTTTCTTGTGAAAGTCTTCTCTGAATGTGTTACTCATAACGTTCATAACATTTGAAACTTTTTTTCGTACCCTTGTTTTCAATGGCCCCTTATGGGTTTACACATGGAAATCTGTTTCCCTTATCCTTCTGGGTCACCCATGTTCTTGTTTTCCTTTGTAGCAGGGGAGGGGAGAGCGAACACAAAACAGCTCTGTCGTTTAAGATCTTTTACACTCATTCCTTAATCTTTGGAGCTTTCTCTAAACCTCAGCTCTATGTGGGGGAGAAGAAGATTTTTTTTTTCTTTAACTTCCTCCTGGATTTTTGAAGAATGCCCATTAAATCATAGGAACTCGTAGAATTTGAAGACGTAATGAAAATAGTTTGGTCCTAAACTCATTGGAAATGATCATGGGGCTGTTTTGTTTAGGTAGGTTTTGAGTTACCCCAAGCTTCTAAGATTTTCTCAGTTATTGGATTATTTCCCTTGTAACATTATCAGTTTATATAATTGTCTTGGTCCCTTCAACTTAACTGAGCGAAGTGACCCTGATGGTGAGAGTTTCATACACTACACCATGGAGGAGGAATAATGGTTTTCAGCACACTCTGGTCTTTTAACACCTCTTAACCCATGACGCTATTAGTGATTTACTTCATTTCTCTCTACCCTAAACAAAGACATAAATATGCCATGGTAATAGTATACATAAAGAAGTGATGTCTTAATGAAATGGCGACTAATTAGCCGTGGTGATTGGTCAAGTTGTGTTCAAATGAAACCTATAGGGAAAAAACGGATTTAATTTTTTTAACCATGAACAACACTGAGTGAGAGCAGCTGATACTAAAAGAAGGCACCATACAGTCAGCAGAATCAGTTTATAAGTTAATTAAAGAACCAAGACAGAAAGTGTACTTGTAGCTTTACATCAGTCTGCAGGACAATACTTATTTAATAGATCTGGAGAAGTACAGATATGTATATGAATGAGAGAGAGAAAAAAATCTGAAAGCATTTTTCCTATGACTCTAAGTTTAGGGTGATCTGTAAAGCTTTTAATTAAAATTTATTGAAGGAGAAACATCTGAAATAGAATCGGGAGCGGGTTCCTTTAGTGACTTAGCAGTTTTCAGTAGCATCCACTGTTGCAGTGAAAACAAAGATTTCTAATCTTAGAACTTGGCAGGTGAGTGAGTAACAGATTTCTCGATATAATGTTTTGATTTTTAGAAATACATGGATTTGTGACTTTTTCTCTCTTGCCTGCTCCACATTCAATTACATATTTTATTACCCACTTGGGAGGTTGATTACAAATACTTTTAATTAAAAGAACTCTTGGTTCTGCACCTTTACCTCTTTGGGGATCTGTAAGGTAATTCAAATCTGCAAAAGTGAGCGTATCCTTGAATATGCTGATAGGAAGATATATGTAGGCCTGTGCATGTGTGTGTTTGAAATGGAAGAGGAGGCCTAATTAAAAAGTTGAGTCTTTTAGTGTTAGAATTTCTTTTTGAACATCATTGGTTTCTGTCACTTTATTAATCTCTTTCTCAACTTTGTAATTTCACTGATTGAAAATGTTGGCAAGAAGGTGCAGAGTTGCCTGAGATATTTTTACACCCTGCAGCACACCATCTTAGGTTTCTTTAAGTGCAATGAATGTTGTATTAATAAGGGTTGTTGTCAACGCTATGCCAATAAAACTGCCAATTAAGACAAGAAAAGGTACTCCTAGAGATTTTTTTAAACAGAAGTTTGCTAAGTAATTGGGCCATATAAAATACATTAAAAAAAAAATTCCCTGCTAATAAAATGCTTTGGAGTCAACTGGATTCTACCTATAAAGTTTGCTCTTCCTCAAGTCTCTGCTGCAGCCTTGCGAACATCCCCTTATTCACTCGCCCACCGTAAGAAACCATGTGGGCCTCGGGAGTAACCAAGACTATGAGCTTACTGTTCACGTATGTGTCTCCTGAGATGAAAGGGCAGGTGGGGGAAATATAGAGGAGATCCATTTTTTTTTTTTTATCCTCACCCGAGGACATTTTTCCATTTTTTGTTCAGGTAGAGTGTGAGGGAGAGAGAGGAACAGAGAGAGAGAGAGAGAAACATTGATGTGAAAGGAACACATCGAGTGGCTGCCACCCGCACAACCAACCAGGGCCGGGGACAAACTGCAACCGAGGTACATGCCCTTAGCGGGAACCGAACCCGGGTCTCTCGGGACCGCAGGCCGACGCTCTAACTGCTGAGCCAAACAGGCCAGGGCGAGGAGATCCATTTTTTAAAATTATTTGCAAGGCTGATATAACACACCTTACAGAATGAAAACAGGTCTTTAAGATTTGCATTATATGATAGGGAACACAAAGGGTATTTTTTGGTATGGTGACAAAAAGACAGAAACCAACATCCCGGAGAATATGGTACTTTGTCCTGACAAAGTAAATTGTGAAAATGCCAGATTTCCACACCATTACATCTTTCAGAATGAAGTCATCCAGCACAGTAAATCCTCTTAGTTGTCTTTCTTCAGTAGGTCAAAGTTCCTCACTGAATGTACATTAATATTTAGAACATGGTATGGTTTGTTGTGAAGGATTTTATGTCTGAAACTCTTAAATACTTTCAAACATCAGTTTACTTGCCCTTGGTTATTAACATACACTTTTAAATCATTGGTAATTTTTTTTCATGACCCATATGATTGGAATAATCTTAGTTGTTTAGGAATGGCATACAAATAACCATACCCTTTGGTTATGATTATTTAACAGTAAGCCAATTCAGAATGCATTTTGCCTCCATAAATTTGGTAATTCTCTGGAAAATTCCCCTTACACTACTGTAGACTCAATGGCTTGATATAAATAAGTTTCTTGTTTTCCTTCTCTATCAGAAGCAAAAAAAAAAAAAAAAAATGCTTCTTTAAAATTGCCATTTTTATTTAGAGGTCATTTAATTTTTTTCTTCCTCACAGTTTCACACAAAACGTAAGTGGTCTAACGTCTTTCTACTAGTGAAGAATGACTATAATTTACAATATTTTTCTTTCTTTTGTATTACTCAAACTAGGTTCATCCATTTACCCATCCACTTAATTGTCCAATACCAATTAAGTGCCTACTGTGTTAGGCATGAGGACAAAAAATTAATAATATGTAATCTCTTCTCTTACATATCTCATTCAAAGTACTAGCAGGAAACAAAATAATTTAATAAAATTATAGAGGGGTGTGCAGAACGGAAGCATCAGCAAGGGACGCTGAGATACCCAAAGACTGGCAACTGCGGGAAGACTAAACCATTCCTAGTTCTGAAGGGGGAAGGCAAGGAAATGGTGTTACTAGTATTCAAGAGCTAGCGCTCGGGAAGCAGGGCCATGAGGCAGAAGAGCAGCCACTACCAAAAACACAGCATAAAGGCAGAAATAAAGCAGAGAAAAAAATATTCCAAATTGTCTTTTTTATTCTCATTCCTTGCCACCCCCCTCCCCCATTGGTAAACCCCAAAAAAAAGCCAGAGGGCAAGAGTCTAATACAGTCCAACTGGGATCCATACTGTGGAAAAATAGAGCAGAGAGTAAATTGGGGGTATGAGAAGCAGCCTTTAAGGTGGCTGTCAATGATCCTTCCCTCCTGGTATTCATTCGTGTGTGTCATACCCTCCCCTTAAAGGTGGAATGGGCGTAGTTACACACTACTAATGACTAGAATATGACAGCAGTGTTGGAATGTCACTTCCATGACATGGTTCCATTCTGGCTTCCATCTGGGGTTTCTACACTGGATACTCTCTCGTGCTCTCACACGCTCACTCTATGGGAAGCCAGCTGCCATGTTATGAGCTGCCTTATGGAGAGTCCCCCAAGGCAAGAAAATGAATAAGTCTCCAGCCTAGCAAGGCACTGAGGCCTTTGTCCAACAGACCATGAGGAACTGAATCCTGCCAACATCCACGCAAATGAGCTTGGAAGTCGATCCTTCACCAGTCAAGCCTTTGGGTGAGGCTTTAGCCCTGTGAGAGAGAACTCGAGCCAGAGGACTAGCTAAGCCATGTCTGGATTTCTGACCCACAGAAACCGTGAGATGATAAAGGATATTTAATTTGCTAGATTTGCCCCTGGCCAGTATGGTTCAGTAAGATAGGCATTGTCCTGTGCATTGAAGGGTTGCTGGTTCAACTCCCCATCAGGGCACATGCCCAGGTTGCACCCTGGTTGGCATGAGCAAGAGGAAGCTGATCGATGTTTCTCTTTCTTTCTCCCCACCCCTGCCTTTCTCTCTAAAAATCAGTTAAAAATATTTTTTAAAAATTGCCAGCTTTGGGGAACAATTTGTTATACGGCGACAAATAATACATGGAAAGAGTGGGGGCAGAGAATGAGGAGTCCAGTTCACCATTTTTACCTCCCAGCATTCATTATTCCCCTTCCATCGCATGAAGAAACGCTTGCCTGTCACACAAAAGTCACACTAAGTCTCGTCAGCTACTGTATAATCATGGCAGGCTTCAGTTCAATAGTGCCCTTTCCTGAAACTGAAGTTGTAATGAACCTACCATCAGAACTTTTCGTGTTCAGTTGCAGAGAAAGGGGAAAAGGAAAACATAAATTACCATAAGACATAGTCACTATAATACCTGCCTTTGTGACTGATCATGAGACCTAAAATAATGTCCATTACTTTTTTGTCTTGTATTTTTGATGATTGAGGTACTTTACCTGATAGAGTGACCTAAAATTTTACTTTCACAACTTAAAATTCTTAAAGGCGCTGTCTTTATTGAGGATCCACACTTTCCCACTGACCATTCTCATGGGGTTCCTCAGGGAAACCCCTGAGATCCACCTTGTTCACCTTGACCCTATTGCGTCACAATCACCCAACTTCTCTGTGAAATTGGATCCAATTACCTTCGCCAGTAGAGTAACCCCTTTCTTTTCCTGTTGGAAGGAACATGAGGAAAATGAGGAGCCCCAAATAGCCAAAGGACTGTCTCAGATTCTAAAGTAATGGAACAATGACTATGTTTTCTGGAAAAAAATTGTCCTACCTTGAGAATTAGAACTCTAAAACTTCTAAACCCTTCAGTGAAATACAAGATACAATAGTGAGAGGGGTAACTCGCACCTCCACCTTTTGATTCCTGAACCTCTGTAAGTTGGCTGTGGGGAGATGGCACTATCTACTGTTAGTTTAAGGCATGGTACATTCTGTAGCATAGTAACCTGAATTTTCCAGCTGTTGGACCAACCTCAGCTGATAAAAATGTCTGATATTTAATATATTCAGAAACTGTGAAATAGTCACAGGATAGGTCTTGACTTATTGCAACTGCTGTCAGAATGGCATCAAGACTTAGTTCATCAACTGAACTCTGTAAATCCATACTCTGACCACTGGACCATGATAGTGTTTTGTAGTCTAAGAACTAGCATTATCTCAGAATCACTATCTAAAAATTTCCAGAAGAACTAGGGATTTCCTTTTCCCAGTTAAAATCATCCTGGCAAGTGACCATAGGTTCATTGAGAAAAGACATAGAGGCTATTTGTGGCCATATCAAAGGGCACATTTTCCTCAAAGGGACCTGGCCTGCTCCTTAATTAAAGGGCTTCAGATCTGTGAATTGGCTTAAGTCTGGGAACTGGGTATGAAGCTAAGAATTCTCACTGTGACAAGTTAAGTTTATATTATATAAGTCAAGAAACACCTTAGAAGGTTGTCCATGTGTTTAATTCCCAGTGAAGTTATGATCAACTAGTCATTGGCATGTATTCATGCTGGTCAAAACACTTTGATTACCACTCTGTACATCTTAACCAATGTCCAATAAATTAAAAATACACACACATACACACATTCATTTTTAAAGAATAATTATGCCCACTTTTTCTATGACACTTGGCCCTAATCCTCTAGGAAACTCCCCCCCCCCCCCAGCTTTTTATTTTCTATACAAATCAGTGAGCTCATTTTCATGGCCACATTTCCCATGTCCTTCATCAGCTGTTAGGGACAGCCACCACAGAAGTTTTCAAGGATGCTGCTATTCCCCTCACCAGTGCATTTTAGTATGTTTTGTGAAGGAGGTATCCTCCAGGATGGTCTCGGGTAAGGAAGGCAGGAGAATGATGGAACAAAGTGCACACTTTAAATCTGTTCTAACTTTCTCATTTCTCTATGCCATCAAGCTTTCTTTTCTACATTGTGTCGGGAAAATGCTATAATTGTAACTTCATTGGCCACAGTCAACTGTTGAGTCCAGGCTTCTGATAGTCAACCATTAGAGTCACTCCCAACTGTTCTAGCTAAAATACTAAATCTCAAACATAGTTGAAAGGTCTGCCGAAGGAGGAACACATCTGGGTTCAGGCAAGAGAACTTTATTGGGGAGTTACCTGCCGGGCTGACTCCTAGGGCGGGGTCAGCGCCACTATCTCTAACAGGCAGGGTCATACAGGAGATGTATGGGGGAGGCGCTGGCAGCCCTTAGAGGGAGAGGTCAGTGTGATTTGGCTACTCGTGTAGGTATAACCACAAGGAGACCAAGGGGGGTCTTCACTCGCAGGGTGATTCAACCTGGACACCTGGGGAAGTGTTCTGGAACATCCTGTTTCTCAGAATACTTTTCATATATCAAGGGAGGAGGGAGTTGGAGACTTTGACTGCAACCCAATCAATAGTATTTATATATAATATATATACAAGGTAGGGCAAAATTAGGTTTATAGTTGTGAGTATGCAAAACACAAAGTCTATTGTTGTATTATTATATAATTATATTATTTTCCATACGAACAACTATAAACCTACTTTTGCCCCACTGTGTGTGTGTGTGTGTGTGTGTGTGTGTGTGTGTATCACAGATCAGTGGTTCTCAAACTTTAACGTGCACCAGAAGCACCTAGAGGATTTGTTAAAACAAATTTCCAGGCCCATGTCCTAGAATTTCTGATTTATTAGGTCAGGATGGGGGCTTGGGAATTTGCATTTCTAACAAGTTCTCAGGTGATGCTGATGTTGGCTGGTTCAATGACCACACTTTGGGAACCACTGGCTTAATTCAATCTCACAGTTCATTTGCTTTGACCCAATCTCTTTAGAATTCAATCTAATTCATGCATGCCAGATTTTCACTTAAACAAATTGGCAAGATGATGTCCTCCCGGAGCAGACCTTCCAATTTTCTCTCAGAATTAAGCTGAGATTTAATTCTCATTAAGGTCCTGGAGGCAATAAAGGGTGGTGATGAATGGGGCAGGCCTATCTTGAGGAGAACAGATACCACCTTGAGAGGCAAATGTCCCAAGTGAAGTTATTGAGAAGTTTCTCTGCAAGGAAAGACTGGTTTCCTCAGACAATGGGAGAGAGCTTCTTCCTTTCTTTTTTTTTTTCTCCTCACCCGAGGACATTTTTCCATTTTTCATTCAGATAGAGTGGGAGGAAGAGAGAGAAAGAAACATCGACGTGAAAGGGACACATTGAGTGGCTGGTTCCGCACGACCCAACCAGGGCCGGGGACAAACTACAACTGAGGTACATGCCCTTAGCGGGAACTGAACCCGGGTCTCTCAGGACCGCAGGCCAATGTTCTAACCGCTGAGCCAAACCAGCCAGAAGGAGCTGCTTCCTCTCTTAAGGCAGGTTCAAGAGAATTTGGAGGTTCTAAGTGCTCAGTCTCATCTATGCCTTCCTGGATGTCCCCAATCCAAATCTTAGTGTTCACTTGTTCCTAAAAATGCCCCCATTTTAGCACAAAAAACATGAATTCAAAATGTGGACCCTAGGTTAGGAAATCTTGTTTAAAACTTCCACATACACTTCCCTGCTATTCCCTTCATGCATTGGGATAGAAGTTCAAGCACTAAGCTTATCATTTTCCTTTTGTAAGCTTTACAATGTAGAGATAGTCAACCCATTCCTCAATCTTTTAATCATCACTGTTGCCATAGTGATCAAATGCCACAGCAACATGTAATCTAATGTTTTGACCCAGCTGACACTCCACCCAGTACGAATACCAGTGATAATCTGAGTAATTGTGTTGTAACTACATGCTATGAATTACAATTTATGACTCACTTTCTTCATTTAATTATCTTCTCAGTAAACTTGTTCAAATTGAATCACCTCATTTTTGCATACTAATATGATCTCTCTCACATTGGTGCACCATCTTGGTGTTCTGAATAGGAGTTCAAAATGTGGTGCAGAAGTATTTAATATAAGCAGCTAAAAGGCTCCTATGAGAATACTCAATGACAAAACAACTCTTTGAAATACAATACTTTTCTTAGAAAATAAAGGCAGCCAGAATTTAGCATCCAAATTAATTACTTTGCTTTCAGTGTCTGTTATTCTTTCTTTTACCTGTTAAATGTCTTTAAGCACTTCCTATGCACTAGGCAAACAAAAAAACCGGAAATAGAAATGTAACAATGAAGAGGTGTGAAGGTTCTTCTGTTTGCCTTCCCAAAACCCATCCTTCATCGTTGTCTGCCTTTCTCTGTGCCCTAAGGAGCTAATCCCTGTGAACTGTATCAATAGGTTTACTTACTCTCCGACTTTCTGTGAGATTCAGTCAGTGGGAGGCACTAGCAGGGAACGGCAGCGTGGGTAGAGAAAGAGAGCAGGGTATTTTTTGCTTTGTGATTTCCCTTTTTTGGTGCACTATATTGCCATAGTGGCTATAACTCTCTGCTACTACAGCTCCTATTGAGTGACTTCTTTTCCATTCCTCTAGCTTCTAAAAACATCCAAAGACCCCTAGCTGGCATGGCTCAGTTGGTTGATCATCATCCCATGCACCAAGGGGTCACCAGTTCCATTCCCCAGTCAGGTCATGTGCCTGGGTTATGGGCTCGATCTCTAGTAGAGGGGCATGCAGAAGAAGCTGATCGATGTTTCTCTCTTTCTCTCTCTCTAAGAGTCAATAAAAACATGTTTAAAAAATAAACATAAAAGAAAAAAAGATCCAATGACACCATTTTCTTCCCTTGGCTATTCAGACTTACAGGTACTATTACATTCCTGACGTTGTTAGTTTTGGGGTGTGTCACAATCCTGGGCAATTGCTTAATCTTACCCTCAACTCTAAAATAATTTCTTTCAATTGTTTTCAAATCCCAGCTTCCTGCCATTAGCTTGACTGATACAGTAGAACAGGACATGATTGCCTTCATGACGCTGACGCTATAGACATTTAATATAGTATGAGTGAAAAGTACAAAGTACTCTGGGCCCACGTAGAGGGGGATCTTGCCGAGACTGAGATATCCAGGAAGGTCTGTCTTGTGAAATCATTTGACCAGCAGTAGAGAGGCAAGTAAGTGTATATTTATGTTTTGGCAAATCAAGTCTTCTGTCTTTGTATCGGAGGTCTGTGAACTAAAACTATTTGAGGATCTTGAAAAGTGACTTTAAACAAAACATTTTGCTGTATTTGTATCTGTTAGGAGAAGGTAAATTTTGCCTAATTCAATTTTACAGTTAATTTTCTTTGACCTAAAACCCTTAGAAGCCATTCCTACTCATGTGTGCCAGGTCACTGTCCACGCGAATTGGGAGAATTATCTCCTCTCTACGATAGCTCAGAGGCCTCCAAATACCAGTGACCTCTAAAATCTCAGTGGTTTGCAATAACAAAGGTTTATTTCTCAGCTGGCGGCTCTGTTTCAGGACCTACGCTGCTACAGCAAGCGTCGGATGATTGCCAGTCTCTTGGCAGAGGGAACAGAGGACTAGTAAACCGTGTGCTGACTCTTAAAGGTTCTTCTTGAAAGTGACTTCCGTCCCCTCTGTTCATTTCTTTGGCGGAAACAAATAACACGATCACCAGGCAGAGATGGATGGTCTCTCAGCAAGGGACTCCTCCATAGGGGGGGAAAATAGAAAAATTGGTGAATAGTAATAAAAGCTACTACATCTACCAGATGGGATTTTGCCAATAGATCAAACTCATTTAGTCTTGAAAAGTCTTGGGGAGCAAAAGTCTTTTCCATGAGATACAAAATTAATGTTGAGTTTTTAACTAGGTCTAACTGATAAGGCCAAATGTTCCTATCCATCTACACATTAGTACTCCACACTAATAGTATTAGAATATTTCAACTGATTGACAATAATTATTCTGCCTTTCAAAACAGAGCATAATTAAGGACATATAAATATCCTTTTGTCTGAGAAGGAAAAAGAGTCAGCAATGAAGAAAAAGAAAGAAAATCCTATTAACAACCCTGGTAGTTACTTGATTTGTTATTTTATTTATTTATTTATTTTTATCCTCACCCGAGGATATTTTTCCATTTTTTGTACAGATAGAGTGGGAGGGAGAGAGAGGAAGGGAGAGAGAGTGAGAAACATCGACGTGAAGGGACACATCGAGTGGCTGCCACCCGCACGACCAACCAGGGCCGGGGACAAACTGCAACCGAAGTACCTGCCCTTAGTGGGAACCGAACCCGGGTCTCTCCGGACCTCAGGCCGACGCTCTAACCGCTGAGCCAAACCGGCCAGGGCTTGATTTGTTATTTTTTAATTTATATCTCCATGTTTGGTTTTTAAAAATATTTGAATGAATTTTAGAAAAGACCCTTTCTACTTATTTTTATTATTAATATTTTGAATTATCAAATCAAATTGATATCCACTACAATTTTCTAAATAATTACTTATCTGTAAAAAGTGTTTATGTTTCCAAGTCAGACAATAAAATTATATGCACTAAAAAAAATCATGTTAAAATTATGAGTACATAGGCACTAATAATAATTAAATGTGGAAAAATTAAAATCAATATTTGTAAGAAGATACAAAAAATGTTCTTTCTTTTAACTTCTGAAACTATAGTAACAATTCTGTGATGAACAATATTTTTTCTTTATTGTTTTTTTTTTTTTTTTTTAGAGAGAGGAATGGAGAGAAAGAGAGGGATAGAAACATCGATGAGAGAGAACACGATTGGTCGCCTCCAGCATGACCTTGACTGGGGATTTGACCCACAACCTGGGCATGTGTGCTGACTGAGAATTGAACCTGCAATCTCTTGGTATGTGGGTCACTGTTCATCAACCATGAGCCACACAGGCTCATGGGCTGTGATGAATAATTTTAAGTATTTATTGTCTATTATCTATCAAACATTCCCCATTGTTTTTATTTCATCAATTTTTACACAGTAAATAACACGATTTACTTCAAGCCAGATTATATATTTTTTGCTTGCTTAAAAATTTCATCTGTTTCATTTCTGGCATGTTTTTTATTGTAGCTAAATTAAATCATATCAAAGATAAGTTCTCTTTGCTCAAACCTTAATAGTTCTCAAATATCACTAATTCTCTATGTATTTGCACATGTTCAAATACATAAATGAGAAATGAAAAACAATATTAGAATTATGGATGTACATAATCCAAAATACACAGTTGCTAAACACAATTAAATGTTCATGTATTGGGTTCTACAAAAAAAGCAAAGCCAATGTATGTACATTTTATTGATAAAATGAAAGCTCAAATTGAAAATGACCATATTTAAAATGTTATTCAGTCAAATTCTAACATAGTATTATAATTGCATTGAGAAAATTTTCCAGCTTTAAATTCCCTTTTCATTGGTAGTTTTTCCAGTTCATCTAACAAAGTGCTCTACTACAGAGAAATACGCGTTTTCCATTTAAATAAACTAGTTTACTCAAATATTCCTGTTGTTATTGAGTTGCCATTTACAATTTAGTTTGTTGGACTTTTGAATTCATCTAATTACTGAGAAATACACAGCTGGACAGAGAAGGTTATTCATATGCTGTTACCAGAGCCATGGGATAGTGCTATGAATTATTACAAGCTATACATGCTCCACGATGAAAAAGCAATGACAGATGGCCATGATGTTTATGATGTGCCCAGTATTTTCAAAGCTGTAGTTGACCACTTCCAAATGATTGATTTAGAATCTAGGGCGTTATATATTTGGACAATATTTTAGAGGGGGAAAAATAGGTGTAACATTGAACTTGATGTCATCAAATTTTAAGCTCATTTTATAGAGAAGTTCTCCATAAAGAGAATCAATGGTTAAATATGTATTCTCCACATTTCTTGAGAAATGTTCTTTCCAATGAGTTTCTTGAAGACTTTTTTTCTTCTTTAATGGATTATTATCACAGCACTAGAAATTCAGAGTGTGTGTGTGCCATTACTTTTCAAAATTGCAGAGTCATGAGTTTTATGATTCTGAAATATATAATCTGGCTTGAAAGTCAGAAACCTGGGTTCTTGCCCCAATTCTGTCACTAACACACTGTGTAGACAAGCACTAATTACCTGATATAGCTATCTTTCTGTTCTTTCATTTGTAAATTAGAAAGAAAATATTTTCTTCTACCTACTTCACAGGGATGTTATTAGAATTTATGAAACAGAACTTGTTAAAGTACTTGAAGCTTGCCAAAAGAAAGATGATTTAGAAATCCACTTAATAATTATACAACACTATACATCCCACCACACCAGGACAATGAATAACATTATTAAGAAAAAAAATCTGGACATAAAACTTTTGAAGAATATTAAATATATCTATTTCTCACTTTACAACTTTTAAAGTTCTTCTATGGTACAATTTGATAAATAAAACATCTGGCAACACCGATTGGAATTGGGCACAGATATTAATCTAACTCCCAATACATTAACTAGGTAACAATGAATTTTAATAAAGTGTTTCCACCAACCATCTCCAACTTATTGAGACAGCTTGAGAGTAGAATCTACAAGACTTGGTTACTGACTGGGGAAGGATAAGGAAGCAAGGGAAATGAGGAATTACATAGGAGTGTCTAATATCCTCAAAAATCAATAAATTGGTAGAAGTGTGAGTAGGGGTAATGGGAGAAGGAGGGTGGCATATCAATATATTAAATTTAGCTTTTAATGTGCTGGAGATACAGGTATCCAGGGTTCTTGAAATTAATTACATTCCAATTATATTTTGCAGAGGCTTTACCTAGCCACATTTAATAGAATTCAAAGACCCTGGTGCTCTTGATGGAGACCTTAAAAAACTATTTGTTCTTTACTATATAGTAGTTAAAAAGAATGAGATAAATCTATATGTAGTGATATAGAGTAATGTCCTAGATATACTTGAAAAAACAAAGTTCACAACAGTGAATATAGTATGCTCCCTCTGGTGAAAAATAAAAGCAATACAGTATATGCTTATGTATTCATAAACTCATTCTGGAAAGATACAGAAAAATTGGTAATGTGTTGCCTCACAGGAAGGGATCTGGGGGACTGGAAGTTTCTGAGGAGGGAGAAAGAATAATTTTATTTCTTGCTCTGAAATGTACATTGTGTGACATGTAAAGAGTCACTCCAGCTTTCTTTTGAATAATGCTCGCATAATATATCTTGTATCCATCCTTTTACTTCTAACCTGACTGTGTCTTCATATTTAAGTGAGTTTCTTATAGACAGGGTCCAGTTGAGTCTTTCTTGATCAGTCTTTCAACATGCATTTTAGGTATTTAGACATTGACATTTAATACGTTATTGATATTTTTGGAATTAAATCCACCATCTTGATATTTGTATTCTTTCACCTTTTCTGCTTTTTTTTCTGTCCTCTTTTGGACTGATTACTTTTATATTTTTTATATTATTACATCTAAACTCCTTTTTGGCTTATCAGGTATAAGTCGTTGTTCCATAACTTTTTTTTTAGTCCTCACCCGAGGACATATTTTTTTTAATATTTTGTTCAGATAGAGTGTGAGGGGGAGAGAGAGAGAGAAACATCAATGTGAAAGGGACACCTCGAGTGGCTGCCACCCACACGACCCAACCAGGGCCGGGGACAAACTGCAACCGAGGTACATGCCCTTAGCGGGAACTGAACCCAGGTCTCTCTGGACCACAGGCCGATGCTCCAACCACTGAGCCAAACTGGCCAGGGCTGTTCCATGACTTTTAGTGTTTGCTTCAGGGTTTACATGTGACAGATACTGTGACCAGTGTGTATATATATGTGTGTGTGTGCGTGTGTGTGTGTGTGTGTATGCAATCTCCATCTCACATAAATATTTCTGTTTCATAGATGAAGGAAAAATATTTTGCTGAAATTACAAATTAATGTCTCAGAACCAGAATTCAAACCAAGTTTGCCTCACTCCAAAACATACTTTGCCAGATTTGAAAGTAAATTCCATAATATGATACTGTTAACACTCTTTGTCTGAAATGGAATATAACAATACAGAACAATGAAGAAATTAGTTATCTGCAGAAATAAAACTTTACCCTTAAGGCAAAGTTTTAAAATATGTTGCTGATAATATTAGTATGTAATGCAAATATGGAAATTCTAGACCTACCATTGTTTGGGGAAACAATGAAAAAAAAAAGGATGCCCAACAATGGATACAGTATTCTAGTCCATTCTAGTATATGTATATACTCATTTTGAGAAAAGGAATTAATAGAATGATACCATTTATCAGATAACATCTGACTCCATCCTTATCAATAACTTTTGTTCATTAAGATATTAATTGCATGTAATAAATTTAACCAATTATAAATATATAGTTTGATGAATTTTGGTAATTACATACAATTATGTAACCACTACTACTATCAAGATGTAGAGCCCAGCTGGTGTGGCTCAGTGGATTGAGCATCGTCCCATGGACTAAGAGGTCCTGGTTCAATTCCTGGTCAGGTTGCAGGCTCGATCCCCAGTAGGGGGTGTGCAGGAGGCAGCCAATTGATGTTTCTCTCTCACATCAATGTTTCTATGTCTCTCTCCTTTCCTCTTTCTCTAAAAAAATCAATAAAAACATAAAAACAAAAAAAGACGTAGCATAGTTCTTCACCCTAAAAAGTCTCCTCAAGGATGTTTGCCCTTGATGACCTCTCCTCATCTCTGGCCCTATGTAATGCGATCCCCTTTCTATTACTGGTAGCTTTGCCTTTTCTAGAATTTCATATAAATGAAATCACACAAAATGTCATATTTTGTGTTTGACTTTTTTCACTTAGCATGCTTTTGAAATTCATCCATGTTGCTGTGGTGATTACATGGATTGGGGGGTGAGGGGTGAAGTGGAAGAGGGCATAGAGGGGATAAAGAGTGATAGAAAAAATAATATAAAATAAAATAAAAAATAAATTCATCTATGTTACTGTGTGTATTGCTGAGCAGTATTCCATGGTATGAATATATCATAATTTGTTTATCCATTCACCAGTTAATAGAGATTTGTGTTGCTTTATGTTTTTAGCTACTATAAATAATGCTGTATGAGCATTCACATGCATATTTTTGCATGGAGATATGTATTTATTCATCTGGGGTACCTAGGAGTGAAATTGCTGAGTCATAAAGCATGTTTTCTATAAAGTACTATCAACTGTATTACAAAGAGGCTGTATCATTTTTGCATCCCTACTAACAATGTATGAGGGTTTCATTATTTCATATCCTTGTCAACACTTAGTGTTGTCAATATAACATTAGCTATTCTAGTTAGTGTATGTGTATTGGTATCTCATTGTGGTTTTATCAAGCAATGTTTCAGCAAAACAGTTGTATTCCCAATTTGTGCTTTCCTATTGGCAAAATAATTATCTGATTTATATACATTGTTTTATTAATTAGTCTTCCATGAAGTTGCATAGCTTCCATCAATTCCCTTCAGTCAGTTTTATACCAGATTAATGGTAAAGTTCACTTTTTTTACTTTATAGAACTGAAGACTAGATCTTATACTTTTCCGTAATTACATCCGAGTATTGCCTACCTGTGAGACCTAGTCTAAAGCCGTAAACTGTCCTGCCTCTCTTCCTTCCTTCCTCCCATTCTACTAATCATCCATTCTTCCACCTATCAGCTACTCTAATTACAAAGATATGTGTTAATTTTGGGAAATTAAAACAATACAGAAAGCCCAAAAAATCCATTCAATTTTACCACCCAAAGATTACCACCGTCAAAATGTTGATGAATTTTTTCCAGACTTCTCTTTATGTAAAATAACAATTAACTATATTATTATAATGGACTGTTTGATTCTTACAATCCTTATGTGTGGTAGATCATATTTTAACCCCATTTTATAGATAATAAAACTAAAGAAAATAAAATTTCAGTAAGTTCTCTGAAATTACAAAGCTTAGTTAAGTGGCGATGCTGACATTCAAATTGAGGTAGGCTGACTCCAGGGTGCAAGTACTTAACCATGGTTGGTACTGTCTGTCATTCATATATATATATGCCTATGTTTCTGTGTGTGTTCTTTGTATTTTAATATGACCAACCATATTACATTTCATTGTTACACTGACATGCTAAAAAATACATCACCCTTTATACTGTTTATATAATATTTTACTATTTGGATGCACTGTGACACATTTACTGTCTAGATATACCATGGTACATTTATTTAACCAATCCATAATTATTGATATTTAGCTTGTTTTCTATTTTTCAATGTTATAAACAGCACCACAAGGAACATTCTAGTATATATATATATATCTTTGTATTAGTGTCCAATTACCTTAAGATAAATGCCTAGGGATGAAAATGCTTAATCAGAGAACATGCACATCAAAGGTTTAATGTGTAAGCCCATAGTGCCCTCCAGAAAACTGTTAGCTGTTGCACACTGTTTCATTACATGGCATTACCATAATTGATTTAACCAGTTTCTGTTGATAAAATTTAGGTTAATTACATATATATTTTTTCTCATTGAATATATATAAATTACCTTCCACGTGCCAGGACTATTCTAGAAATGAATAACACAAAGTCTCTGTCCTGAGGAGATTCCTATTTTGCAAATAATGCTGCAGTAGACATTCTTGTACATTTCTGCACATATGTGAGTGGAAAATATTTCTCTAGGAAAGGGTATAAGCATTTACAATTTTGATGAATAAACATATAACAGGCCATCAATAAATATTAATTAAAGGAATAAAGATAAATCTTTAAAGTTGACTTATAAAATAAATAATAAGCAAGTAGGTTTTATTTGGTGTACACAGTGATTAAAATTTTTTAAATTAGTTATCAGCATCAAAGAAGAAGGAACTAAAATGAAGAAAATCAGAGTATTTGGTAACATGTGGTCCACATTTGCACGGGGCAGCTGGAGCCTGAGTGGGCAATGGTTTGCCCTTCCAAATTGTCCTATACCAAGCCACTTCGCTGGTTTATGTTACCTGCCTGGCTTCTATAACTTTTGAATTTGCTGTTCTCCATGACGGAGTAAAGAAAAAATATGTAAAAGAGACAGAATGAATCTCAAGCATACACTGTTTAACAATGATCTCATGCACTGTGTCAATTAATATGAACAACAATTTGTGCCTTTCAGAAAAAAAGGTTGGTCAGTTTGGAAAATAGATAAAGGAGATTCAGGAAGTAAATGATGGCAGTGTCCTTTTGTACATATCTTGGGAATAGGATATTTTAGCCAAAATAATCATCTGGCCATTTCAGTGGCAGATATAGTATAGTGGTTAAGAGCACTGTAGACTTTATAACTACACTGCCTCAGTTTGAATCCTGGTTCCACCACTTTCTAGTTCTAGGATTTTGGACAGTGCTGTGGACGGACTGTCACTTGAAATCCCATGATATTTGGAGGTGGAACCTTTGAGAGGAAATTGGGTCGTGAGATTGTACCCTCATGAATGAGATTAGTGCTTTTATAAGAAGAGGCTCTCCCTGCCCTGTGAGGATCCAGCAGAAGGTGTGTCTACCTGGAAACCAGGAAGGGAACTCTCACCGGAACCTGACCACGCTGGCATTCTGATCTTGAACAGCCCCCAGAACTGTTTAAGCCACCCAGACTATTGCATTTTGTTAGAACAGCGCAAACTAAGACAGTCAAGTTATTTAACTTCCTTGGGCTCAGTGTCTTCATATACAAATGGGAATAAAAAATGTACCCTACTTCACAAGTTTGCTGCAATACTTAAGTGAGCCACTGTACATAAAACACTTCAAAAAGTGCCTGGCCTATATAAGCAGCCATTATTATTACTTTAGATTCATCAGAAACTCGTATCATGATGCCTCCCATTTATGCTCCAAATAATTACTTAATTCCTTTTTTCCTAAATCTTCACTAGGCAATCTTCTGATGGCTTCTTGTCTGCCCTGGCTTTAGGGACATGCACTGACTTGAGATGTAAATCCTTTCAATGTCTCTGAGGAGTAAACTACCTGCGGTGTTTTTTATTTGATTATAGGAGTCTTCATCAATCAGTACATCATCGAAATGTGCTGCCAAGGAAGCAGAATTCAGCAACAGCTTGCAACTTTTTTATTACCAGCAACAGTGTTTGGCTATGGAGAGTTTCCCCTAAGTAAACTGGCAAGGGATTGAGATTTTTTTTTTGAGGCTGATTTTCTCTTCACCTATATTGTTGGCTCCACAAACTAATTCATGGCGTCATTTATATGTAACAGTTTTAGACTTTAGGAAGTGAGCTCACAAAGGCCCTTAAAAGGTGAATCTTGGGCAATCATTTCGATATTGTATAAAGGAAATTACTTTAAACTCTACTTGTTGACTTTGACCGGGCTATAATCACCTCTACACGATCTATGCAGAACTCGGCACAGGGGCCTTGCTAATTCCAGTTTTCTTGAAATTTAGGCAAATTACTCATAGGTAAATGGATGTTACTAGTTAAAACTAAGTTTTTCCTATTAATTTATGAGTCTTCTTAAAAAACACTTTGCCAGGATTCAATATTAGTATGTTTCTATGTTCAGGATTAGTATACTCGTTTGAAAGTCAATTAAAATATTTCCTTAAAAACACTGTTGTTTATAACTTAGCTTTCACGAATACAGATTGGCTTTCCTTCAAATGCTATTAGTTTGAATGCACTCTTCATTCTGCAGTTCTTATTCCAACAGTGCATAATGTCAAACAAATAGCGTAAAGGTTTCTTCTCATTCTGCTATTTTGTGAGTCATCCCATCTTGGTGGGGCAGCCTTGGAGGTAACCCACTCAGACCTCCTTTCAAACACACCTGCCGCAGTGAGCACAGGTTGCCGACAGCTTTCAGCTGCCTCACTTCTGGACCCACTGTGGAGTTCATGGCAGGCCATGCCTCCCCTGGGCTGCTCCCAGCCTTTGAGCACAGTAGGGGCCTTAACCTGGCCTTTCCTGCAAACACAGCTTCAGCTGGCACCAATAACTTCACAGGCTCAAAGGCCCATCCAGCTGAGTTTAATAAGAAAATCCACTTTACTGAGTAGGAGGTGTGGGAGTGGGCCCACGTCCACAGGACCTGTCATATCATATACTGTGTTATTGACATGAAGCTGGCCTCACAGAATACTTGAAAGGCTTGCGGAAGTAAGAGCTAACTCGGCAGCTCAGAGACAATAATTTGCAATGGTACCACACCATTCCTCAGGATATAGTACAGGCACTAAATCAGAGATCTCTATATGGCGCTGTGTCTCCAATATAAAGAATATATGAATCTGAGAACCAAGGGGCAAGAGCAAGAATGGCCTCATTTATAGTCGCTCCCAATGACCCACTGGGGAACTCTGTGCTTCGCCTCCTAACTCGGGGCTGAGCAGAGTCAGAGATCCTAGTGTTCAAAGGTTTTCTCTTTTGCCAGGGGTCACAGTAGTGATCCATTAGACTACAAGCTATCTAGTAGTAGGGCACTTTTAACTGTCACATTCAAGTGCCAGCAAGCAGAGAAAATTGACCATGATTAGCAGGAAGAGATGGGGCTGCTTTTATACAGCGGAGACAAGGAGGAACACATGTGGAACCCTGGTGATCTACTTGGGTGCCAGTTGGTATTTCTTTGCCCAATAGGAACTGTGAATGAACACATGCAGAAACCCTGGAGGAAGAAGAGCATAATGACCAAAGTTTAAGACCCCTTAGGAATGAATATTTAGCTTGTATGACCAAGTAAGTCAACAAGAGCTGCAGAGATCATATCTGAGAGACGGGGTATGGAGCGCATAGTGGAAGACAGAATAAGTACCAGAATAGCCCCAAATTGCAATGACAGAGACTATAGTTTGCCCCATAAATCTCCACTTTCTAAGTTTACCCTTAGCAAGAGGGGTTCATAGGAATCGGCGAGGAGCATTATTATGAGCTGACAGTTTCCAGCTGAAGCACTTTGGGATCCACCGCCGAGTTTGCACCAGGCCAAGCTTTTCCTGCACTGCTCTCAGACAATGATGGAGCCCAGTAGAAGTACTCGAACTGGGCTGTTCTTGAAATTTGGATTCTTCTAATGGACAACTTTAGCTCAGGACTCCCTGTTGGTCTGGTTGAGACTCTCAGAATCACTCTGCAACCTGGGAGTTTTTCCTGTCTGCTTTCCCAGATTCTAATGGGAATCTAATCTGCCTCTCTTTCCTCTCCTTTGATCCTTTTTTTTTTTAAATCTTAGAGTATGAGAGAGAGAAAGAGTAACATCAATATGAGAAACAGATTGGCTGCCTCGCTCACCTGCCCTGACCCAGGATCAAACCCGCCACCTTTTGGTGTACAAGATGATGCCCCAACCAATTGAGCCATACCAGCCAGGGCTCCTTTTATCCCTTAAAGGCATTTTCCCTAATCAATCTCTTGCCCATCTAACCCTTTCTTGGTGTTTGCTTCTCAATGGATTGTAACTGACAGTTGTTTTAGAATTTCAGCAAAAGAAAATGATACCCACATCCACATAAGATTATTAGTTCCTCAAAGGGAAAAGTTAGAATATAATTTAACCTTTAGTTTCTAAGAGAACTATTTCTGGGGTCAAGAACTGCTCTGAGCCCAGCTAGTGCTGCTCAGTGGTTGAGCCTCGACCCATGCAACAAGAGGTCGCCAGTTTGATTCCCAGTCAGGGAACATGCCCAGGTTGTGGGCCAAATCCCTGGTGAAGGCCATGCAGGAGGCGGCCAACCGACATTCTCTCTCATCGATGTTTCTCTCTCTCTCTCGCTCTCCCTCTTAAAATCAATTTTTTTTAAAAAAAATTGCTTTGATTTTGTTCAGTCAGCTATTTTTAAAACGCCTTAAAAAATACGTATGAATCTAAGAATAAATCTGGTGGCTGGGTTAAGACCAATCTGATACATGTCGATTTCAGAACTGCAAATCGGTCTATTAAGCTGGAAATACACTACTTGTATTCTGGCCCTGATGGTCCACTCAAGCACAGAGCCTATGTATGGCAACTCTGAGAGCAAGGTGCTAGTGTGAGGAATCATGACATGTTTTAAGAAGACACAACACATGTAGTAGTGTTACATTAGGCAACCAGAAAAATTTATTAAGTAACAGAATTCAGAGTGAATGCTTCCAACAGAAGAGGAGAGATGGTGAGAGAAACAATCTTTTAAAAGGGCGAGGGGGACTAGAGAAGAGATGCTTAATAAAAAGTTAATCAAGGCATTAGGCTGAGTCCGGAGGAGAGCAACACCATCAAGCCAAAGACAGGGTGCCTTTGGAGAATAGTCTCAACGTGTTTAACTCCAGGATATACATACTATATTTGTTGAGAATGTCTTAAAATAAAGCTTATAAAGCCTAGTTGCCAGAGAGAAACAGAAAACATCATCATCTTAAGGATGTCATTTTAGGAAAAGATTCTTAGTATTTCCTCTCTCCAGCCCCTCCTGGAAAGTGGCAAGAAAAAGATATCTATCCCCTGGTGGAAAATGTAGAGGAAGATTTGAGGGGTGTTCTAAATCTATTTCATTAAAATCACTCACCATGTTAATTATTTCTAATTCACATAATCTCCTGAAAAATGATGGCAAACATAGCCAGAGTAACTTTCCTGGTGCTGAAGTGCCTGTTTGGTTTTCTATGACCCTGAATAACCTAGCATCATCCTGTCCATCCAATCTACTTCCCCTCTCTTCAATATACCCTCACCACTTGTCAGACTGGTCTTACTGGGGCTCAGCACACCACCCTCATTTCTATGCAGGGGAGGAAAAATTCTCCTGTACTCTCTTAGGGTATCTAGCTGGGTATAATTATACTGACATAAGACAGATTCACAGGCAAAAGCATAGAAGTTCTATGAAAAATTTCTTACATGTACATAGGAGCCTTAACAAGAGAATAAAGACCCCCCTCCAAAACAGGTGGCAAAACATACATGCTTTTAATGTAGGTTGAACAAAGAGAAGCAGTTGTGGAAAAGTAACTAAGCTATGTGGAGAGGTTAAAAGAGTTATTTTAACAAGTTCTATTTGTACAGATTTCTTCCCTTTCCGTCTCAGTTCCCCGATGCTCTGTCTCTGGCGATAAGAATGTCTTCTTTCCTCCAGGGACAGGGAGGGCACCTTTTACATGGGAATTTTATCTCCTGCTTTTAGGAATAAAAGAGGGTCAGAGTTTCTTCTTGCATCTGCTGTTTCTCAAGTGACTATAAGTTAAAATAATGAATATGCCAAAGCAGTAGATTTTGAGGAAATGCTGTGAACTCCTTCACACGTCTGTTACCTTTACTTATAAGGTCCACCTGTTCCTCCTATTCATTTCTGCCAATTTCTCAAGTTCTGCCCTTATTCTAGCATTTACCATGTCAATTCACCTCATGGGGCTCTTTCCATATGCATTACATACTTGTTACTTTCAAAATATGCCCTCATGTATTGTAAATTTTTATTAAATATATTTGTCTTATCTCCCCAAATAGACTGCAAACTCCTTAAATGCTTGACTCATTTGGTAAATATCCACAATTGAAGAATTTAAAAACTGCATGGTTTTAGATGTTGAAACTGGTACGCAGACTGTCAGTCTCCACTCCAGTCACCCCATGCTAAGGTATCAGAGTTAACGAGAACATTATAGTATAATAAAATTCAATGCTTACTATATATTAGGCTTGATTCTAAGTTCCTCACATATATTCATTTATTTAGTTCATGACACTGGCACTATCCTTCAAGGCTTTCTTTTTCTCAAGTCCCCTATCTAATTCATCCAGTTTTATTGGCTCTACCTTCAAAATAGGGCTGGAATCCTCCCACTTTTCATTAAATTCACTAGTACCATTCTGGCTCCAGGCTCCATTATTTCTCTCCTGGGTCACTGCAATAGCTTCCTAATAGTTGTATTCTCAAAGACAGCACAGTATAATCCTTTCAGTTTTAAGTCATATACCTCTGTTCAAAACCCTGCAATGGCCACCCACTTCAAAGTAAAAGATAAAGTCCTTTATGGCCTATAAGACCCAATATAATCTTCTTCCACTCTCCATTACTGGACCCTCATCTCCCACTCCTCTTGGCCTTGCTCACTCTGTGCTCCAGCCACAATGACTGGCCTTGTTCTTCCACAAAAACACAATGCACTGTAGGGATTCAAAATAAGTCACCCCTAGATATGCTCTGTGTTATGCAGATTATTTTGAGCTAAAGGCAACCAAGATCCGATGGACTCAAAAGAAACTTCTGCACAGCCCCCTTTAACTATGAGAAGAATTTTAATTAAGGTCCTTGCCTATAATGAAATTATCAGAGATAACCTTTTCTGACCTATCTATGTGTCAAGGTAAATGCCTAATTATCGAACATCTGCTGTTATCGTACTGCAATGACCCTCCTGAAGCCCCAAGGTGCCTTGCTTCATCCTTAGCTCAGGACACCATATATACTTCATTTTTCTTTCTGTCTCCAATTCCCTCATGTATGTGGTGTCTCCTTATATTGGCATGTAATTAAATTTATTTTCTCTTGTTAAGGTCTCACAAAGATTTACTTATTAAACCCTAAAAAAAAAAAAAAAAAAATGAAAGAGGGTAGAGGAAAGTTTCTTCCTCCCCCATAGCACCTAGGGTCTTGGCTCTAGTTTTTTCCTTCTGTGTAGAGCACATCCCGTTTTACAGCTAACTCTCCTCCTTAAGTTGGTTCAACTTTTGCCATATTAGTAAGTCTCACCTTAATGCTCTATTTAATTCTGCAACTTGCCCTTCCACCTCCTTCCTGATGCCTCTCAATCTCTATTTTTTTTTATAGCTCTTACCACTTTTTAACATACCATATAATTTTTTAGCTGTATATTGTCTGCTCTCCCTACCTCCATATAAACTCCATGAGGGGAGAGCTTTATGCATGGATGACCCCAAGAGCCTAAAACAGTGGCTGGCACATGAAAGGAAATAAATAAGTACTCAGTAAATGAATTTAGAGGCTAGATTTTCTTCCTTCAAGGCCGCTGCACTTTGGTGATGAGCCTTAACTGGCTTCTCAGCTTTCATATTACTAAAGGACCCAAACCACATGGAAACGAGAGGTCTCGAGACTAGCTCCAGATTTAAGTTTGGAAGGCAGAGGAGCTACAAGCTAAAAAATCTAAAGGGTGCAGGTCGTTTCTTGGGGGTGGCTGATGAAGTAAGGCAAACTTTCTCTCCCTCTGAACATCCACAAGTGCTTCAACTCGCAGCACAAGTGACTTTGAACATCTCGTACCTAAAAAAACCCATCACCCCGGTGCTCGGCCTCTGCAACGCGGATGTTGCCCTTTTCCTGGCAGCTTCAGTGCCCTTACTTAGGTGGTTAGGCTGTGCCTAAACATCACGATTTCTGGGCCGGGATGTCCCTGGCTAGAGACAAAGCGCCAATGCGGCCCGTCGCCCCGCCAGGTGTCCCGCAGGCAGCCGCAGGGGCCGCACCGCCGGTGCGCGGACAGGCAGAGGAGCGAACACCCGGCTGAGGCCCGCGGCGCGGCAACCTGGGCGCGGCTGGGATGACGTCACGATCCCGCCCGCCGCACGCACGCGCACTGCGCCCAGCATGAGGGTCGCAGCTCTGATCAGGTAACGTGGCGCTGCTGCCACCTTCTTCCTCCCCTGGCGGTCCGCAGTCCCTTTCTGTTAATGGGCGTGAAGTGCCGCTGCCGCCGCTTTTGGCGGCGAAAGGAGGCCGTCGGTGCAGAAGCCGCGTGTCCGGGTTCAGGCGAATCCTCCCCGCCACCGGAAGAGGCGGGGCCTTCGGGCCGAGGCCCGGCCCGGCTGGTCCCGCCGGTTTGGGCTCGCGCCCTTCCTCCCTGCGGGTCGCCGCCCCTTTGTTCTCCTATCCCTCAAGCTGTGGAGTCACCTGGGGCGTTTTGAAAACTACCGGTGCTCCGGTCGTCTCACGGCCAGAGCGCTGGTCAGATTAGCTTGACGCGGCCCGGGTTCGGATCCCTAAAAGCTGTAATTGATGGGAAGTTTGCGGGCGGGTGCTTGACTACTTGATCAGTTAGCCACCCAGCCCGCTTCTTCTGGCTTGCTTCGTCCTCGTCTGTATAAACCTTCAGGCTTTCAGGCCTGTCCTCCGAGTGCAACCTTCCACCCTGGGCTGTTTATGTCCCGCCCCTTCCCACAGGAGTCCACCTCGCCCTCACCTGCCTCCCAGGTGTGACTTACGACATGGATGTATTTTACCTAGGCGCTCAAGGACAGAGATGGAATTATACCATTTTTTAATTGTTTTATTTTTATTTTTTATTGTTGACAGTATTACAGAGGTCTCCTACCCCCTTTGTTGCCCCCCTCCACCAAGCCCCCACCCCACTCCAGGGCTTTACCACACTATTGTCTGTGTCCATGGGCCCCCACCTCAGATCTGGTTGCTGTACTTCAGACACACATTGTTTGCTTTTAGAGTGACCTTATGGTAACACTTAATATATTCGAAAAGGAGTTTGAAATTTATGGTAACCCATCATATTTAAATGTCTAAAAGTAGGTCCTATGACAACCAAGGACAGGCCAGTTAAAATGTTTCCATACTCCTGTAAACTGAAGCAAAAGGAAACAATAACAGTATTAAAAAGAGGAATTTAGGCTGCTTGAATTTTGTTTGATAAGATTTGGATTTCTATATAGTGTCTGAGCTACATTACAACAATGTATTTCCTTTGTAAACCCACTGAAAATTTCATGTTATTGTTCAATGCCCTAGGTAGTTGCTACTGACTTATGAAGGTCTTTACATAACACTAACCCCTTCTGGAGTGACTAGAATATTCCAGTTTCTTTTATTTCAATTCCATTTTAGAAAATTATAATGTCAAAAAAGTATTGTTACTCAGTGAATTTCTTCTTCTGTAAAGTGAATGCTTAAGCTTTGACCATTGTGGTCTTCATTTGATCTAGATCGACAAAAATTAAAAGTAGTCCAGGAAATGTGTAATTCACATCCATATGCAGTTTGCCAAAGTTTAACCATTGAAGAAACTGAAGACTCGGAAATCTGGGAGAGGAGAGAAGATGGGTGTATTCCATTACATCGAATATTTTGTAATGTGCATACATTACTTTCATAATAAAAAAGCAAAGTACAAAAGGCATTGTTGGAAAATTCTTGCTACACTGTGAGATCTGCATAAATGTTAGATAACTATAGGTATGAATACGTAACTCTACATATACATAAATATGAATACACAGATAAAAACCTATATATGCATTTATGTGCAGATACACTTGAATATGTACAGAGTTAATATGTGTGTGTGTGTGTGTGTGTGTGTGTGTGTGTGTGTATTGTGTGTTTGTGGTAAAATGAGAGATAGGATATGTGTGTGTTTTAGGAAATAAGTGAAACAAAGATTCTTACATATCTTTAGACCATAAAGAACATTAATTTCCTAATACATAAAATTTACGCTCATTGAATTTTATGGTTGAATGACACCTTGAGGATTAGCTAGGCCATTCTCTAATTTTATAATTAAAATGTAAACACAAACATATGAGTAATTTAGCTTAGTATCCAAGAGTTGGAAACTAAAATTCTGATCTTTTGTTGGAATTCTTACATAACATATTCTAACGTACTTTGTGACTTTTCAGTGGGTAAGATGCTCTGTATTTCCCAAACTTATTTGACCTAGAAAAGAGTTGTTCTTACAGTATTTGTTGGACGGTAGTGTTCCACAGGACACAATTTTGGAAATACTATTAAAACCATGTTTGAAAGCTTAGCATTTTACAGTAAATTATAAGGCTAAGTACTGATTGAGAATGTTTATCCTTTAATCTTTAATATTGTAAGGAATTAGTATTGTGGGGATATACCCTTTAATCTTAACTATTCTATATATTCTAAAGAATTAGATAATTTTGTCCTACGGAAATAGAAGTTCAATAGGGAAGATGGATTTATGGGAATATCAGAATCGGAGGAAAGGATTTCTGACTTCAGTTTTCCCCTTACAATCTCTCCCCTTGAAAAGTTCTGGAATAACAGTTGTTTCTGATCAGAATGCGGTAGAGCCAGACAAATATTGGAAATTAAAAAGGCAAAAGGGCCAGTTTCCAGAATAAAAAGTCTCTTTGAATTTCTTGGGCTATAAATAGATCTAAACATTACAGGGAGCAGGGGCGGTTACATTTGCAGATCTTAAGCAAAAATTGAAAAGAAGAGAAATGGGAGGGGCAAAAAAAAAGGGGGTGGGGAAGAGAGGCAAGAAACAGGTATAGTGAGAAACAGTAGAGTATGAGACCCACATAGCATAGAGTTTGCCATTCAACCTTATTACAGAGGAAGTGCCACTTGTCTTGACTAAGCCTCTACCTTAGGTAAATTTGGTACCAGAATTTAGAAGTTCTTTGTAATGTGTTAATTAGATTTGTGCTCAAGCCTTATTCTGCCATCATATAGTGATGGCATAATTGGTATAATTTAGCATTTCGCTTTCTGTCTCTACAGAGTTTGAACCCGACAAGTATGTCATAGTTTGTCATTAGAGTGGATCTCAGATATTTAATTTGATCCTTTAATTGGTGATGGAGGCCAGTAGTTAGATTTCTTACAGTGAACAGATGTTTTTCTACTTTTTCATAGATAATTTCATATAAAGAATATATGTAATAAGTGTTTAGCTGGAATATAAACAAATCATGTTATTTACAAAGCACTTTGTATATTAAGTGAAGCTATTATCACAAACCAAAGAGTTATTATATTTTGTTTACAGTGGTCTTTGTTATAATGGCATATAATTTCATAAGTTCTTGTATCTACCTTAGCCATTCAGATTGGTTTTCTCAGTTAGCTTATTCTAAGGAAATTGCATGTGGAATTCTGCATTCTAAATGTAAGGTAGTCCCTCAGATTCTGAAGAGAGCTGAATAAATAATTTGTTCTATTTTGATATCTGTTGATTCTATGTTGAATAGTAGTCAGTGACCTGATATTTGTCTCTCTATTTTTTAGTGGTGGGAAGGACAGCTGTTACAATATGATGCAGTGCATTGCTGCTGGGCACCAGATTGTTGCTTTAGCAAATCTAAGACCAGCTGAAAACCAAAGTAAGTGTATACCTTTATTGGAAATTTTCTAAGTGACTGAAAATCTAACTTCATTATTATATTCTATGGTATACAGTATGCAAAAACATAAAAGGAACGAATATATCTTTAGTACTTATTAGATGCTAAGTTCAATGCTAAGTGTTTTAAATTGCATATTCTTTAATCCTCACAAGAACTCTTAGAGTTTATTCGACAGGTATACTGAGGCTCACAGTTTTATAAATTTGTCCAGGGGAAAATGGCTAGAGCAAGCTTGCAGAGCTGAGACTTGAACCCTCTTATTTCACCCTGCCCTTCCACTACAACACATTCCCAAGTGTTGCAGGGAATAAACAGATAATAAGATAGAGCCTCTGATAAGGTATGAATTTTGTTACTAAAAAGATCCATTTTAGCCCTCCCCGGTTTTGCTCAGCGGTTAGAGCATTGGCCTGTGGTCCTGCGAGACCCGGGCTCAGTTCCCACTAAGGGCATGTACCTCAGTTGCAGTTTGTCCCTGGCCCTGGTTGGGTTGTGTGGGTGGCAGCCACTTGATGTGTCTCTTTCACATCGATGTTTCTCTCTCTCTCTCTCCCTCCCACTCTATCTGAACAAAAAATGGAAAAATGTCCTCAGGTGAGGATTAAAAAAAAAAGGATCCATTTTAGCCACCTTAGATGTAAGCTGCATGTGTGAGACTTGATAGAGATATTAAGTAATACATTTCAACTTTTTATTTGTCTGCGATAACAAGGACATCCGTAAGGAATCCACAAACTTCATTTTAGCTACTTTTTTTAGATTACTACCAATGAAATTTTCCCAATAAGAACTTTTTTTCCTCTGTGTCCATATGTGTGTCTAAATTTCCTCTTTTAATATACCAGTTATATTTGATTAAGGGTCTACCCTAATGACCTCATCTTAACTAATTACATCTGCAAAGACCCTATATCCAAATAAGGTCACATTTTGAGGTACTGGATGTTTGAGGTACTAGGACTTCAAAATAAGGATTTAGGAGGGATCCATTCATCCTCAACACTATCTTTTGTTAATTGAGATATAATTGACATATTACATTGTAGTTTTAGGTGTACAACATAATGATTTAGCATATGTATATTTGTGAAGTGATTACCACAAGTTTAGTTAACATCCATCACCACATGGGTATAATTATTTATCCCAATTAAAACTTGAAAAAAGAAAAATATTCACCAATTTTTTATACTCTTGTATTATACCCATATAACTATAGATATTAATTGCTAAAATGTAATAGGGAAAGATTAATACTTGTCTAGACGTTTATTTGTTACTACTGCTCATACTTCTGGTAAAATCTTTTCATCATTCACTTTACTCACCGCTTTTAAGATTAAACTTTTGCTGTACTGTTGTTTTAGGGTGAATTAAATGAGAGTATATATGAAAATGCTACCCATTGTTCCTGGCAAGAAGTAGGCATACAGTAAATGTAGTTGAATCTGAAGCTAGCTCTAAATTAATCAGTCCTTCCTCCTCCCCGCCTTCCTTTTTTCTTCAGGGCTGTCAGTCTATCGAATTTTTGTTTTTATAGCATTTTACAGTTGTTTTCTATTTATTTTATCTTTTTATTTTACCCCCCAAATAGATTGCTTATAAGCTTCCTCAGAGGAAAGGTCATATATTCTATATTCCTTTAATTGTTCCTCAGCACTTGGGTCAGCTCTGTGCCTCTGGAAGGCATTCACTCAGTTTATTGGTGGACAGATAAATAATAAACTAACTAGAATTAACCCTGGAATAGCCAGTAGTTATTTGTCAGATAATTGAATTTTCTTTCCTTCTGTGATGAAGACCCAAGTAATGCTGAAAGTGAACTGAGAAGATGGAAATTAAAGATATTTTATAGGAAGAAACAGAAGAGGCTCTATAGAGGGCCATGGTAAACATAAGGTGTCGGACTGGGGTTCTGATGATGAATGATAATAGCTTTTTAGAAGTGAGCTGTTTTGAAAATAACCTCCTATTTCTGTACTTTAAATAATAAAGAGAAGACTCTAAGGGTGAGTGGGAACTACATTGTAACTTCTGTATTACAAAAGAAACAGATTATTGTTTTAAAGCTAGGTTCTGTTACCAAAAGGAAAGAGACTCCTTTATCCCTGGTGGTCAATCAGGCAAGTGGGTTTTTTAAACTTTCTATCTTGAGAGGTCTTGTTATTTTAAAAAAGTAGATATTTATGTAACATAATACATACTTGATATAACATATTCCTGATTGCCCTCCCTGGAGTTTCTGTCTTATCTTCAGTTTTTCTGTGTGAATTGTTATAGTACCTCGTACTGAATCATTACTGTATAACCTTCCATGGGTTAATGGTTCACTGGCAGGATGGGTAAGATGACAAGCAAAGTACATCTTTATAGTTCACAATGGAATGGAGACATTTATTTAGAATATTGTTAGTGAGAAAGAAGTCATTGGAATGTTGTGAAGTAAAAGTTGGAAATAGTCAGCTGAAACAGTAATTGTAGTGGGAGAATAGATGGCAGGGGCCGGGAGATGGAGAGGGTTTAGCTAATCTTGATTTAAAGTCAGCAGGAAGTTGGTGATTAAATGATTCATTGATTGATTTCTTTTCTGCCCAAACATGTTGCAAAATGAACCTTAATGAGGAATGACTGGTAGAGATGACTCCAGTGTAAAAAGTTGGTTAGAGTGAATTCATAGTCCTGAGTTTTCAATAGGTTGTCTGGAAAGGAATGTATCCCCACCAGTGGGGATAATTTGAAGTTGTCATAGAATTCAAAAAACAAACTCTTTAAATTTGTAGTAGGAACTTTTGTGGCATGTTAATTGAGGTGCTTCAGGCAATGGTGGAGCCTTTTGGTTTTACTTGATTTCATACCATTGTTTCCTTAATAAAAGTTACAGTGTGGTTAGGACTTAATGGAGCCTTTAAGGGAAAGAGTTGTCTAGGTTTTTGAAGTCAGTAAAATGTTTTAATTATTGTGCTAACATCGGGAAGTTTCTTGCTAAGAAGCTCAAAGTTCTTTAGATATATTAATTTTATTATATCAGTATTTTTTTAAAACTAATACATTTAAAGTCTAAGTTTGTGATAAAGGTAGGCTGAAAATTTCTTAGGTAGCTTTGGCTGTATCTCTATTCCCTACTGGGACCAGGAGTAGATGGATTTATAATAATCGTATGAGGGTGGGTCCCAATCTGAGTGTGGGTCCAGAAAACTGGTGAGCCAAAATGTGATAGCAGGTGGTTGATGATTTTGATAATTGAAGGGGCCCTTCCTTACACTCTCGTTTTCATGCTTTTTGATAGGCTATTTTCACATTCAGTGGAAAGCCTGGACCTGCTTGGCTTATATGCATACATACCCAAATACATCTGTATATGCCAAACAAATTGTTTTATAATCTTTTCTTTTCTTTTCTTTTTTTTAACTTAACATGTTTTGAACCACTTTCATGCCATTAAGTATTATTTTACCATGGCATTTCCTAGATATCTTCTTTGGAATACAAGGACTACATGGAATGTAAGTGTTCCGTAAATAGATAAATTTGTGAGAGTTCATACTTTGTCCCTTTAGTGGAGCAACTTAAACACAATACCTAGGAAGAATTGCAGAAAATACACTTATTTAACATGGTTTAGCTCCAATTTTGGTTGTTGTTAATCCTCACCCAAGGATATATTTTATTGATTTTTTTAGATAGAGTGAAAGGGAGGGAGGAGGGAAGAGAGGGAGAGAGAGACATCAGTGTGAGAGAGACACATTGATTGATTGCCTCCTGCACTACCTGGACCAGGGTAGGGGATTGAACTTGCAACCCAGGTTTTCGCCCTTGACCAGGAATCAAAACTAACACCCTTTTGTCTGAGAGCCGATGTTCCAAACGCTAGCCAAACTGGCTAGCGCTTTAGCTCCATTTTTAAAAAACTTATTTGACCATGGAATCCTTTTTTTCATTAATACCTATTAATATGTTTGGTTATTTCTTTTCTGCAAGAATATACTTTAGAAAAAGTTCTTCAAATTATATTGGTGGCTACATCTTCTTTCATGAATATAGTATAATTTTCAATCTATTATAAATAATACTGTGATGAATATCCTTGCAAATACTCTTTGTGTATAGTCATGATTATTTTTTTCTGAAAAGTAAAATTATGAAATCACAAGGTCTATTGCAATATATTTCTAAATTCATTTACATCACCAATGATTCTGATGTGACTCATTCGTTTTGAATATTTTACCCATATATTAATGTTTGTGGAATCTTGTGACAATCTGTGATTGTGTTACTAATTAGCTTAAGTTATGTTTCTATACACTTTTGTAACTGCTTTAAAAATATTGATTTACCTGGTCCCAGTTGGGGTCATGTGGGTGGTGACCATTCGATGTGTTTCTCTCATGTCAATATTTCTCTCTCTCTCTTTCTCCCTCTCTCCCTCCTGCTCTATCTGAAAAAAAAAAAGAATTTATATATGTTTGTTGAAGTGTTGAATATAAAACATAGCAAGAGCATCTAAATTCTTTTACGAACTTTTGTCACTTGTTAACTAAGTAGATATTTAATTAAGAAAGGTGTCCTGCCCCAACTCAATGACTTTATGAATAACCTTGAATGAATTTAAAACACATTTATGTAATAAAATCTTTACATGAATAATTAAAATTTATTTAATAGATTTATCTTTAAACATTTGTTATATATAGTATTGAAAATTTAGATATAATTGTATTTATAATTAGCAGTAGAGGTGACTAGAGTTGATGTCAACAGGATGTAACTAAGGATAAATGTGCAGCTCATTTTATTTCACTTCATGAATGCAGAGATACAGTATAGTAAGCTTTTAAGTTATGTGTTAAACTGCTTTCTAAGCAGTAGAACCTCGATGGACTTTTAAATCCACTTTTTTTCACCCTTTTTATACTGATTATTTCCACTTTAATTGTTACAGTGAAGTCAGACGAGCTGGATAGCTACATGTATCAGACGGTGGGTCATCATGCCATTGATTTGTATGCAGAAGCAATGGCTCTTCCCCTCTATCGCCGCACCATCAGAGGAAAGAGTGTGGACACAGGACGAGTGTACACCGAATGTGAAGGTGATGAGGTTGAAGATCTCTATGAGCTTTTGAAACTTGTTAAGGTATGCAGAGTGACCAATTACGTTTACTGAATTTAATGTGTAATTTATGAAATTACATTTATTGACTTATTTAGTAATAATTTGTAACTGCTAGTAGCCCAACTATTCTATGAAAGGATATTTTGTCTTTTTTCTTTATCTTTCCCCGAGGACATTTTTCTACTTTTGTTCAGGTAGAGTGGGAGGGAGAGAGAGGAAGAGAGAAAGAGAAACATTGATGTGAAAGGGACACATCAAGTGTCTGCCTCCTGCACAACCCCAACCAGGGCCAGGGATGAACGGTCAGGGACAAATCACAACCGATGTACATGCCCTTGACTGGAATCAAAACCATGTCTCATTGGTCCATGGGCGGACACTCTAACTGCTGAGCCAAACCAACCAGGGCAATTTTGTCTTTTTGAATAGAAAAGAAAATTGTGTCTAGCTGGTGTGGCTCAGTGATTGAGCGTCGACCCACGCTCAAAGAGGTCACCAGTTCAATTCCCAGTCAGGGCACATGCTCGGGTTGTGGGCCCGATCCCCTGTGGGGGACATGCAGGAGGTGGTCAGTCAGTGTTCTTTCTCATCTATGTCTCCATCTCTCTCCCTCTCCCTTCCTCTCTAAAATCAATAAAGAAAAATTATTTTAAAAAAGAAAGAAAATTGTGCCCTGGCTGGTTTGACTCAGTGGTTAGACCGTCGGCCCACTAATGGAAGAGTCATGAGTTCAGTTCCCGCTCCAAGGCATGTACCTCTGTTGAGGGTCTGATTCCCCAGCCCTCGTCAGGGTCGTGTAGAACGTAACCAATCTGTGTGTGTCTCTCTGTCTCTCTCCCCCCTCTTCCGTCTCTCCCACTGTATCTGAAAAAAATCAATGGAAAGATATCCTCAGATGAGGATTAAAAAAAAAAATTGTTACTATTCCTTTATATTAAATAGTATTTAAAAATAAAACTTTTGATGTAGTTTGGCACCCAGGATTGTCAAATGATAATTAGTGAAGTTTCTCTTTTCCTTAGGATTTTGAAGCTGATGACCTTTCAATCATTTTTTTTTTTTTTTTGCAAATACTTTTTGACTACATACTGTGTGCTTGATATATAGTTATAGGAACTAGGGAATGGGACAATGAATGGATCAGACAAAGTCTTGTTCTGCTGGAGCTTACTTTCCAGTGGAAGAAGACAGACAATAAACAAGGAAACAAATAAATAACATGCTTGGTGATGAAGAGGACTAGGAAGAGGAATGAAGCAGAGTCAGGATGATAGGAGTGGTGGCAGGGAGTGGTCAAGCAAGATCTTTCTGACATGGTGAAATGTAAATAGACCTACAGAAAGTGAGCAACTGAGCCTTGTTTAAATCTAGTAGAAGAGGTATGAATTAAATACTAAAGTTCCTGCATGTCAGATTTTGGCAGTGTTGTATATTCATTGTTAATTTCTCTACAAAATTTAGAAGAGAAAGTGGGGAGGGTGCGGCCCATTTATCTAGTAGGTACTATACTCAGTAAATGTTAATTAATGGAAATTATCTTTTCATTTTCATTGATAGCCAAGTATTTGAATACAATTCAGTATTTTTCTTTTCTTTTTTTTAAATCTTTATCCGAGGACGTTTTTTTCATTTTTTGTTCAGATAGAGTGGGAGGGAGAGAGAGGAAGAGAGAGAGAAGCATCAATGTGAAAGGGACACATCGAGTGGCTGCCTCCCACACAACCCAACCAGGGCTGGGGACAAACTGCAACCAAGGTACGTGCCCTTAGCGGGAACCGAACCCTGGTCTCTCTGGACCAGAGGCTGATGCTCAAACCACTGAGCCAAACTGGCCAGGGCACAGTATTTTTTTTTTTAATTAATTAATTTATTTTTGTTACAGGTATTTCTCCTTTTTCCGTCACTGATTCCCCTCTCCCCCTCCCTCCCCACCCTGTTCCCACCTTTGTTGTCCATGGCCATTGTTCATACATACATGCATATAAGTTCGGTGGTTTATCTCTCTCCCCCACTCCCTCTTCAGGGGATTGTTAGTCTGTACCTCACTTCCACCTCTCTGGGACTACCCCGTTCCTCAGACTGTTATGTTCATTATATTCCACAAATAAGTGAGATCATGTGATATTTGTCTTTCTCTGCTTGGCTTGTTTTGCTTAAGATAATACTTTCCAGGTCCCTCCATGTTGTCTCAAAGGATAAGAGATCTTTCTTTCTTACAGCTGCATAGTACTCCATTGTGTATATGTACCACAGCTTTTTTATCCATTTGTCTACTGATGGACACTTGGGCTGTTTCTAGATCTTAGCTATTGTAAATAGTGCTGCTACAATTATGGGGGTACATATATTTTTTCTGATTGGTGTTCCAGGCTTCTTAGGGTATATTCCTAGAAGTGGGATCACTGGGTCAAATGGAAGTTCAGTTTTTAATTTTTTGAGAAAACACCATATTGTTTTTCATAGTGGCTGTACCAGTCTGCATTTTCACCAGCAGTGTACTAGAGTCCCCTTTTCTCCATGCCCTCGCCAACACTTGTTTGACGATTTGTTGATGGCGGCCATTCTGACAGGTGTGAGGTGATATCTAATTGTTGTTTTAATTTACATCTCTCTGATGATTAGTGATGATGAGCATTTCTTCATATGTCTCTTAGCCATTTGTATGTCCTATTTGGAGAGGTGTCTATTAAATGGGTTCCTCTGCCCATTTTTTAATTGAGTTCTTTGTCTTCCACAGTATTATTTTTAAATATAAATTTTATCCAGTCAACTACAGTCAATTCATATTAGCATATCGAATGAAATAGAGAATTAAAATTAATATGTCCTATCATTGCATTTCATTTTATTAATCTTCAGAGAAGTTCGGTTTTTCAGAAGTTAGTCATGAACCCATGTTGTGTAAATTGACTAGTCACAAATAACTACTTCAGTCTATACTTTAAATTTGATGCTGATCAAAGCTTAATATCAGTTAAGGATTTTGATTTTAAAAATATATAAAGTACTTAAATTTCTTTAAAGTTTACTCAACTAAAGTATTTCTTATTTTGTATGTCACAACATTTTCATTTTTATTTCTTCTTTATAAAAGAAACTGATAGGGGAAACAGTAATTCCATAATTTCCTCTTTAGTTCTGGATTGCATAAAAGTAGATACTTTTCAAAGGAATCACAGGGTCCTTGTTTCTTCCATTAGGGAAGATACATGCTAATAAAAACTATTTTGATTATCAAACAAGGGGAAAGCATAAGAGTTCCACTTTTATTTTTTATTTTTTATTATTATTATTTTTTTATTATTATTATTTTTTATCCTCACCCGAGGATACTTTTCCATTTTTTGTACAGATAGAGTGGGAGGGAGAGAGAGGAAGGGAGAGAGAGAGAGAAACATCGATGTGAAGGGACACATCGAGTGGCTGCCACCCGCACGACCAACCAGGGCCGGGGACAAACTGCAACCGAAGTACGTGCCCTTAGCGGGAACCAAACCCGGGTCTCTCCAGACCGCAGGCCGACGCTCTAACCGCTGAGCCAAACTGGCCAGGGCATAAGAGTTCCACTTTTAAATGTATTCTCCCCATACAGGCAACTAAGATCTTGAGAGTGTTCACTTTGAGGTATGAAATACTGAGTGCAATTTTGCATTTTCAAAATTTCTTTCTCAGCATATAAAGAAATTAAATACTACTAAGTTTTAGTATAAACCAGTATTACAAAATGGTGGGATTCACTCAAGAACTAATTGGATTGCTTAAAAATCACTGATAACTTTGGAGAAGCTCTGTGATAATAACAGCATTCTAAGAAAGGGAAAGATAATAAATTACTAATTAGTTTAATTAAAAATGGTCAGATTAGTAGTAATTATGAAGAAATTACTCTTTCAATCCATGCTGTCTTTGGAGAAATGGATGCTTTGCCATTATCTTTTATAACTGTCAGTTATGACATATATTAATGCTAATGTTAAATCTTGACAACTTCTGCTTTGGAAGTTTGTACATGATAATTATAACTATAGTTGAAAGAGATGTTATCAAGTTCTCTGGGACTAAATAATTTCTCTTTTCCTATGTAGGAATATTAATTTTACTTTGGGATATTTTAAGCACATAAATATCAGAAATATATTGTTTTTATGTAAGAGATTGTATAATCAGACTTTAATAGTTAAATACATTTATGAAACACTGGTGCAAAAATTCCAATAGAGGTCTTACATATTCTAATGAGTAATTGAATAATTATGGGAAAAATGAATCTAGAAGGCCTATAATTCTTCACGTTAGTCTTCACTAGTAAGAAAAATATGTAACTGCTTTTTTTAATCCTTTGAATATTAATAGAGCATTGAAAGTATTTAGATTTATTTAATTTTAAACATTTATTTATAACAGATTGCAATTTTGTGACTTTCATATATGTCAGTCTTTTGTTTTTGTAATTCTTTTTCCCCACCAAATACGAGAGCTGACTTTTGAGTAGGAGATGCTCCTTTTTGTAAAGAGGTTAATTGACTGATTACTGAAAAGAAGTAGGAAAGATTTGGAAGAATTTACAGAGTTAAACATTTCCTAACTTTTGTAGAGGTCATGAAAACTTTTAAAACTATAATAAGCCTTTGTATCTCATAGATCAGGTGATTGTGAAATATATATTCCAAGCTGTTTGCTAAATATCTGATTTTCATATTGCTAGTCTTTTATTCTTTAGAATTTCTTGAATATTAAAATGTCACTTTGGTTCTCATTTGGAATAATTTGGCATATAAATAACCTGCATTATTTCCTGAATATATAGTAATTTTCAAATTCTGTGTGTTTTCTTCTTAAGTCACATAAGCAATGTAGTAGTTACTAAAATATACCTATAAACATCATATCTCTATAGAGAATATATTTAAGGATCGATATATTCTGTCTTTCTCCACTGGTTTGGAGCCACTTCTTAATAGATCTGCTATCTTCCTCTTTCTTGGTTTATTCCCTTATTTAAATGGAGTCCATCTTCAAGAAACTTCCTTAGAGAAGGTACTCTCAAGTCCTTTCATTTTAAAAATGTTCCTATTCTGTTCTCACATTTGATATATACATTGTTGAATTTAAAATTTTACATTGAAAATCATTCTTCCTCAAATCATTGAAGACAATGCTTCATGGTATTCTAGCATTTTGCTGATGTGACTTTTGTTTCTTTTTAGCTGACTCGTTTTTTTCTGTCTGTTAACTTACGTGATTATGTCTTTATGCTTGGTGTAATTGGACATTGACGGTTGCTTCCCCTGCATCCCTTCTGCGTCTTCCTGTTGAGTAGCAGCATATCCCTGCCCTCTTTCCCTTAGTGTTAGTTCAGGGATGGAATTAATCCAAGTGAAAGCCAGTCACAACCTGGCGTTCTCCTGGCCATAGTGATTGGCCTGGTTTTGTTAACCTACATTGTACCAAATAAAATGAAGCCTAGGATGTTGGATGGTTGGCACAAGATAAGCTCTTTCTGTTGTCCAAAGGGATGTGTGGATGTGTGGCCTAGAATTGCAATGGCCTTTTCTTTCCCCTTGAGGAAAGAAAACCTGATGTCAAATCTGACACTAAAAATGGCAAAGCCAGTAGAATTGCAGTGTGAGGATGACTCCCATTATTTGTCTGATAATTTTGTCCCCTTGACTTTCTCTCTTCCTTTTTATGGCACTCACTGGTCAGAAGCTAGAATGCTTAAAATTAAACTTAATGTTTCTTGTCTTTTCTTACACATTTTATTTTAGCAATCATATTTTTAATATCCAAGAACTTTAGTTGTGTATACATGGTTTCTTTTTTTATACCAACTTGTTTCTCCTATGGTATAATACCCCTGTATCCTTCTTAAAATACAGATTAGAGATTTTAAACATTATCATTAATTCCTTGAAGTATCGATGTTTTCTATTTGGTCTTTTTTCTTATGTTTTGTCTCTTTCATATGGTAGGCTTTTCTCAAATGTCTTCATTGCTGACAGTGAACACTTTTGACTTGAGAATATTTCCAGCCTCATAGCTCACATTTTTTATACCTGGAGTTCAGGATATGTGGCCTAGTTTGATTCCTTTCTTAGCTTTCTTCTCTTTCATGCAAACAGTGGTTTGTAAGTTTTTCTGTTGATTTATCAGTTGTCATTCCTTTTCATCTGCTTTCTGACTCAAGAAGTTAATTGAAATTAACTTCCCGTTCTCTTTATGTTTTGGAGGTTTTACCTTTGTTTTCATTTTAATGGAATCTTTTGATCCAGAAACGTATTCATTTTATTCTCATGTAATTAATTTAATGTTCTTCCTTAAGTTGAATATTTAATTTTAGTCTTCCTGTTCTAATCTTTGGTGCTTTTCTTCTTTCATATTTTTTTTCTCATTAGGTATCTTCTATTGATAACCTTGAATTATTTAATGGATGTTTGTGATTTGAATATAACAATAAGTGAATAACTGCCTTTTTAAATGGAATATTGACTATTGATAGGTTTGTAAACAAATAACTGGCTTTTAAAAATGATTTTAATTTAATATTTTTAGTAAACATGAATTGCCGTTTACTCTTTGTATTGGTTAGAATTATTTTGATTACCAGGAATAGAAAGTCATATTCAACCTGGTTTAAATAAAATGAGGATTTCTTGACAATAACCTAAATAAGTTTGGTTTCAAGTAGACTAGATGCAGGACACAAATTATATAATCAAAGTCCTTCTCCCTCCCATTTTCCTATTTCCATTTCTTGCCTCTACTTTCTGTTGGGTCTATTCTCAGTGAAGACCCTTGTAAATGGCTCCAGTTACATTCTAGTAGGAAAATACAGTTACATTTTGTTGTCACTCAGTGTCCTGACTTGTAACATTCATGAACCCAGACACTACTGGGAGATGATTTTGTTTGACTGGGCAAGTCTAGGTCATATGCCACCTTGGAACAAGAGATGGAGTCGTTTTGTTCGGCGGAAACAACAGAACCCCCTGTGGGAAGGGTGAATCTGCAAATATAAAGCAGGCTGTTGCTGGTATAAGGGTGAAGTGTGGCAGAACAGCAAAGAGCAAGAATTTTTCTGAAAATAAATAGGTTCCAACTGCTTACAAACTGGAACCTTCCTAGATGGTTTTTCTTTCAATATCTCTCTCCTTCCCGCCCTCTCCCTCTTTTCCTCCCTTTCTTTCTTTGGTCTTACGTACTTTAAAAAGTAGTTGATCATGGGCCACAACAGTAAGCTTATACTCTAGGACCTGTATATTCAGTTGCTTATGATCTATTCACCTTAATGTCATATAGGCATTATATATTTAACAAGTTCAAAATGTATTCATAAGTGGGTTTTTTGCACATACTTGCTTTCTTTCCTGTCTTTCCCTCTTAGTTAAAAACATTATCATGTATCCCACCATCTAAATCAAACTCCGACCTCACTACTAGACTTCCACTTTTTATCAGTCTCCTCCCACCGCGGCCACACCATCAGATCTCTAGGCCATGTTGCTATTTCTATGACTTCTGAAATCTGACCCTTTGACTTTATTCCCACTGTTACTGGCTTTTCATCCGTACTGTGCAAGAGTCTCCTAACTAGTCAACTTGCCCTCCATATTGCCCTGTGCCCCATACAGCCCTTCTGTCACATTGTTGTCTGTGCACATAGTTAAATAACCCACTATTAAGATAAAGCCCAAACACATTAGCCTGACACAAGACTCTTTAAGAAGAGATCCTTGCAGTCCTACCTCTCTGATCCTACCATTCCGACTCAAGCTTCTGGATTCAAGTTATACTGAACTACTTATGTTTCTAGGAGATTGTTTTTCATATCTGAGTGGGGGTTTTTTTTGCCTGTGCTTTTGTATATTCTTATCTTTTTGTTCTCCTTAAGAACCCCTCCTCCTTTTATACCCTTCTATGAAACTAGCTCTAATTTAGCATCTCCTATCTGTTCTGTGGCAGCTTGTCTATACCTGCACTGTGCTTCTCAGAACATTGCTAGGATTGTTTATATGGCTATCTTTTGCTAGATTGTGAATCCCTCATAGATACACTCAATGCCCTTTATTTTTATGTCTCTGTTGTCAAGCAGTGTTCCTGGCATATGGCTGCCTTTTAAAGGACTATTGAACAAATTAGCCCCCCCAAAAAAACAAATTGCTTTTTATGTAATAATTTATCTGATGCAGAGGAGCCATGACATTGTTACAAAATATGATATAAAACTATGCTAAATTCATTTTATTTTTGTTTTTCCATTCAGAAGCATAAATGGAATGGGCATTATAGTGAAACTTTTCAAAATAAGGTATTCAGTTAGATTTGGTAGTGTAACCACTTAATGTACCAAGAAAAATTTCCAGCTGCAGAATATTTTATAAAAGTTCTGAGCAGATACTTTTTCAGATCATTTTTGGTAACTGCCTATTAGAAACCTGCTTATTATGGTGGAAAATTATTTTGTTGATCTCTTTTCACTTTGGATCTTGGTGGGGAGTGTCATTGGATAGCTTCAAGCACATCCAAAGGATTTGGAGTGGGAGGAGCATATAAGATGGCCTTAGAGAGGACCCTGATATAATGCTAATTAAACAGGCACATAGCCCTGTACAGATTGCTCCTGGCTCTTCAGCATTGCACAGCTTGCCTCAAGCCCTGTCAGTTCCCAAGATTTTGGACATTAAACCTGGTCCATTGGCACAAGGAATGCTTTGTTATTATTGATTCTGGAAGATCTAAACAGAAGAGTTGGAATTAGCACAGACCAGTGTCATTTTGACTTCCAGGTGTGGCAGTACTGAGGCTGTGCTATCTCTGGTCCTTGCAGATGATCAAGTCAAGCCTGCATGAGAAAACATATGATGGAAGATCTGTCTGGAAATAAAATGTTGGGTCATACTTGTCATTTACTTGTTTTTATACTTATCACAGGTCTAGAGTTTTCATCTATAGATTCCCCCCTAAAGCATGGAAAATGTGATTCCTTCATTCTAACAAAACTGTCATTCTATCTCTTCGACCTTGAACTTTTTCCACTTGGTATTAATGAGTGTGAGTGTATATTAGACATATGCATATATACTCTTTCTTTTTATCTTTTGCCTGAGTCAGTGCCTCTATAAATTCAACAATTGACTTGTTTTTATGTCTTTGCATTCCTTTCTTCTATGAACTATAGATTTCTTTCTATCTTATCTTCTACTCTATATATTTTAAAGTGTGTTCTATATGTATGACTTGTTTTTCAAATTTCTTTCTTTATGCTTTTCAGTCTTTGGTGTCTGTGTCCTGATGACTTTTTTTTTTCTTTTTCCCTGACTCTGCTTACCATGTATTTTTCAAGAAACCCTTTGTAGATGTCTACTTCTGAAGTTGTGTTGTCTAAGACACTAGATGTATGTTTCTGTCCTATAGTCTTTCCTTCATTTCTAGATCTGTAATTTACCTTGTCTTTATTATATTCTATGTTACATGACATTAATTGTGAAGAATACATTGCCAAGATTTTTAAGTATGAATTTCTTTTTCCTTTATTGTTGTCTTTATATATGTATTTTTTGCACAAGACTTTATTGTGGTCACATAACAATATGATAGATCTTGATCTTTCTCATCGACTTTCCCTTTTAAATTTGGAACATCTTCATTTTGTAAATTTGGAATGCCTAAATCATAAAATAGCCATAAAAACCGGTGATACTATCAATAAATATTTTGAGGTGTTTTTTTGTTTGTTTGTTTTTTTTAATATTGGTAAGAGATAATTCAGTTAGGGACTTGTTCTGTGATATGATGATGTGATAAAAAATTGAGTGAATCAAAGGGGTATGTTAGTTGACCTTGACTTTTACTATTAACTTTAATGTATACCACTACCATTTAGAGACTTTTCTTATGTCTTCTATTCTGCAAATATTAATTGGATGCTTAAAATGTACCATTACTGCTGAGTAAAAAGATGTATGAAACAGTCTCAGCCTTCACAGACCCTGAGGAGGTAAGAGACACACACAAAGAAACTAATACAAGGTCAAGTTGCCATTAGAGTGTGCACTTAAGGAGCTACAGGGATTCAGAGGAGAAAAAAAGTCTCCCGTGTTGGAGGATCAGGAGAGGCCTTATGAGGGAAGTTAGATTTGATATCCTTGAAAGTTGTTTGGATTTTGATGAAGGCAGGTATGGGAGAATGGTTACAAGAATGTTGCAGATTAAGGGCACAGTGTAGTCGACATCATGAAAGCAGGAAATCATGAGATATATTAGGGAAATACAGTGGTTGGCTAGAGCCCAGAGTTTAAGGAGTAGTGGGAAATAAGTCTAGAAAGGTTGATTAAAGCCAAAAAAAGGAGAGTCTTACATTTTAGGATTGTTAAGTTAGTGGAGCACCCCTAATGCAGTATTTTCCAAACTCAGTTGTATGGGTCACAACCATTTTTTTTTTTTTTTTATCCTCACCCGAGGACATTTTTCCATTTTTTGTTCAGGTAGAGTGGGAGGGAGAGAGAGGAACAGAGAGAGAGAGAGAAACATCGATGTGAAAGGAACACATCGAGTGGCTGCCACCCGCACAACCGACCAGGGCCGGGGACAAACTGCAACCGAGGTATGCGCCCTTAGTGGGAACCGAACCCAGGTTTCTCAGGACCGCAGGCCGACGCTCTAACGCTGAACCAAACCGGCCAGGGCTCCTTTTTTTTTTTTTTAGTGAAAGAGACTAGATTAAGAAAAAATATAAAAATGCATTATACATAGCAAGGTTAATTACTATTTTGTGAATTGAATGTGTATGTGTGTGTGTATGTATATTATGTGTATAAAAGGCTGCTACATATATCTCTTGCTGTTAAGCAAATTCTTATGGTAAAATAAATTTGAAAGCCACTACCTTGAAATATTTTGCAAAAGGAATTATATATAATTGTATGGTGAAAGGAACTTTAAAATCATTAGGTTGAACCATGATAATGCAAGAAATAAATTAGGGAAGTGGAACCCTGGAAATGAGGAGTTCAAATTGGAAATTGAGATACTAGGCCAGCTGAAAGATGCTGAGGACCTGAACTGGAGGAGTAGCACTGGGGAAGGTGAAGAGGGGACATTGAAGAGGTGGATTGATAGGGCTTGATGGTGATATTTAAATAAAAAGTGACAGGAAATCTATTTAAGGTACCTTGTAAACTGACAGTTGCATGGCTAATTTATTCAGCTTAACCTGGGCAATGTTGATAATCAGAGAGAATTATGATAGCTATGTATCACATATACAGGGTGGGGCAAAAGTACATTTACAGTTGTTCAAATAGAAAATAATACAGTAACTAAGAAGTAATAATACAAGAATAAATTCTGTGTTTCGCATACTCACTACTGTAAACCTACTTTTGTCCCGCCCTGTATTGTGGTCTAAATCTTATAGCACTCTATCTTTATCATCTCTTTAATCTGATATAGGATAGTATAGAAGATGTTTCATATTATTCTATGTTCATTTGGTCAAGACTCTTAATAAATGTTAGTCTTGATGATCCTTTTAATTAAATATTTAACATTTTCTTCATAGAGTTATATGTGGTACACATTAACTAAAATATTTTATCCTATTTCTTAACTAAATAAAACACTTAGGAAACAAAGTGTATGATATTAGCGCATTTAACATAATAATAATGCATATAGGTGGTATTCTAATTATCAGAGTAATTACATTGAAACGTATTTACTGGTAATCAAGCAAATATAAAGTCTCTTTATAGCTTTATTGAGATATGATTCACATACAGCACTGTGTAAGTTTAAGGTATACAATGTGATGATTTGATACTTATATATTGCAAAACGATTATCACCATAGCATTAGTTAACACCTCCATTCTGCCACTTAATTGCCATTTCTTTTTTATGGTGAGAACATTTAAGGTCTGCTCTCTTAAGAACTTTCAAGTATATAATTTTACAGTATCACTAGCTATAATCACCATGCTGTACATTAGATCCCCAGAATTTATTAATCTTAAAACTGGAAGTTTGTACCCTTTGACCAACATCTCCTCATTTTCTCCATTCCAAGCCACTCACTCCCCACTCTACCCTGTTTCCCTAAGTTTGGCTTTTATAGATTCCACATATAAGTGATACAATACAGTATTTGTCTTTCTTTGTCTGACTTCTGTACTTAGCATAATGCCCTCACATTTCATCCAAGTTGTCGCAAATAGCAGGATTCCTTCTTTCTCATGGCTTAATGATAATGTTCAATTATATATACCACATCTTCTTTATCTATTCATTCATTTATGAGTTAGGTTGTTTCCACATCTTGGCTAATGTGAATAATGCAGCAGTGACCATGGGGTGCATATATCTCTTCAAGATCCTATTTCATTTCCTTTGGATATATACCTAGAAGTAGGATTACTAGATCATATTCTAGTTCTGTTTCTATTTTTTTTATATTCAACATCATTTCATTTTAGTTCAGGTGTACATTATAGTGGCTAGACAATCATATACTTTGCAGAGTGTTCCTCCCAATATTTCAGGTACCCACCTGGCACTATAGATAGTTACTACAAGATTATTGACTGTATTTCTTTTTTTTTTTTTAATTAATTTACTTTTGTTACAGATGTTTCCCCTTTTCCCCCCACTGATACCCCCCTCCCCATCCCTTGCCTCCCTGTCCCCAGCTTTGTTGTCCATGTCCATTGTTCATGCATACATGCATATAAGTTCTGTGGTTTATCTCTCCCCTCACCCCTTCTTCTGGGAATTGTCAGTCTGTACCCCACTTTCACGTCTCTGAGACTACCCCGTTCCTCAGACTGTTATGTTCATTATATTCCACAAATAAGTGAGATCATGTGATATTTGTCTTTCTCTGCTTGGTTTGTTTCGCTTATTTTTAAGAACCTCCATACTGTTTTCCAGTACCTGAACCAATTTACATTCCCATCAGCCGTGCACAGTGTTCTCTTTTCTCCACAAACACTTGTTACCTGTTGTTTTTTTGATGATGGCCATTCTAAGAAGTATGAGGTGATATCTTACTGTGGTCTTGGTTTTCATTTCCCTGATGATTAGTGATGTTGAGCTCCTTTCCATGTACCTATCGATCATTGGGATATCTTCTTTGGAAAACTGTCTATTCATTTCTTTTGCCCATTTATTTTAACTTTTTATTTTGTTCAGTTACAGCTTATATTCAATATTATTTTTATTTTTTATTTTATTAATTTATTTTTGTTACAGATGTTTCTCCTTTTTCCCCTATTTACTCCCTCCTCCTGATCCCCCCACCACCACCACCCCCAGCATTGTTGTCTATGTCCATTGGTTACGCATACAAGCATAGAAATTCTTTGGTTTATCTCATCCTTCCCCCCATCCCCTTCTTCTGAGGATTGTCATTCTGTACCGTACTTCTCTGTCTCTGGGTATGTTTTGTTCATCAGCTTATTTTGTTCATTATATTCCACAAATAAGTGAGATTGTGGGATATTTGTCTTTCTCTGATTGGCGTATTTCCCTTAGCATAATACTCTCCAGGCCCCGCCATGTCATCTCAAAGGATGCGAGATCTCTGTTTTTTTTTTTTAAATAATTTTTTTCCCTCCATTGATTTTAGAGAGAGAGGAAGAGAGAAGGAGAGAGAGATAGAAACATCGATGAGAGAGAACATTGATTGTCCGCCTTCTGCATGCCTCCCACTGGGGATTGGGCCCACAATCTGAACGTGTGTCCTGACCCGGAATCAAACCAGTGACCTCTTGGTGCATGGGTTGATGCTCAACCACTAAGCCACACTGGCTGGGCGCGAGATCTCTCTTTCTTACAGCTGCATAGTGTTCCATTGTGTATATGTAACACAGCTTTTTTATCCACTCATCTATTGATGGACACTTGGGCTGCTTCCAGATCTTAGCTATTATAAATAGTGCTGCTATGAACATAGGGGTACATATATTCTTTCTGATTGGTGTTTCAGGCTTTTAAGGATATATTCCTAGAAGTGGGATCGCTGGGTCAAATGGAAGTTCAACTTTTAATTTTTTGAAAACACCATAGTGTTTTCCATAGTGGCTGCACCAATCTGCATTCCCACCAGCAGTGTACTAGAGTGTCCTTTTCTCCACATCCTCACCAGCACTTGTTGTTTGATAATTTGTTGGTGGCAGCCATTCTGGCAGGTGTGAAGTGATACCACATAGTTGTTTTAATTTGCGTCTCTCTGATGATTAGTGACCTTGAGCATTTTTTATTGTCTCTTGGCCATTTGTATGTCCTTTTTGGAGAGGTATCTATTTAGGTACTCTGCCCATATTTTAATTGGATTGTTTGTCTTCCTTTTGTTGAGGTGTATAAGTATTCTATATATTTTGGAAATTAACCCCCTATCTGATGTATGGTTGGCAATTATGCTCTCCCATAGAGTGGGTTCCCTTTCCATTTTGATACTTGTTTCTTTTGCCATGCAGAAGCTTTTTAGTTTGATGTAGTCCCATGTATACATTTTTCCTTTGTTTCTCTTGCCTTAGGCATTGTATCAGTGAAAATTTTGCTGCCTGTGATGTCTGAAATTTTGTTGCCTACATTTTTTTCCAGGACTTTTATGGACTCGTGGGTCACATTTAGGTCTTTTATCCATTTTGAGTTTATTCTTGTGAATGGTATAAGATGGTGGTCTAGTTTCATTTTTTTGCATGTAGCTGTCCAATTTTCTCAATACCTTTTTTTGAAGAGGCTGTCTGTACTCCACTGTATGCTCTTGCCACCTTTGTCAAATATTAATTGAGCATAATGTCTTGGGTCAGTTTCTGGATTCACTGTTCTTTCCATTGATCTGTATACCTGTTCTTGTGCCAGAACCAGACTGTTTTGATTATTATTGCTTTGTAGTATAACCTGATATCCACTATTGTGATCCCTCCTACTTTGTTCTTCTTCTTCAAGATTGCTGTGACTATTTGGGATCTTTTTTGGTTCCATATAAAGTTTTGGAGTATTTGTTCTAGTTTTGTGAAATATGTTGTTGGTATTTTAATGGGGATTATGTTGAATTTATAGATTGCTTTGGGTAGTATGGACATTTTAATGATGTTAAGTCTTTCAATCCATGAACAAGGTATATGTTCCCACTTTTTTGTATCTTTCTCTATTTCTTTTCTCAATGTCCTATCGTTTTCTGTGAACAGGTTAAGTTTATTCCTAGATATCTTAGTTTTATTGTTGCCATGGTAAATGGGATTTTTTTTTTTTTTAGTTTCATTTTCTGTAAGTTTATTATTGGTGCATAAGAATGCTTTCAATCTCTGGATGTTAATTTTTTATCCTGCTACCTTGCCAAGTTCATTTATTAGCTCTAGTAGATTTTTGATGGAATCTTTAAGGCTTTCTAGGTACAATATCATTTTCATCTGCAAATAATGATAGTTTCACTTCCTCCTTTCCAATTTGGATCCCTTTTATTTTTCCTTCTTCTCTCTTAGCTGTGGCTAACACTTCCAGTACTACGTTAAATAAGAGTGGCAAAAGTGGGCATCCCTGTCTTTTTCCTGTTCCTAAAGAAAATGCTTTTAGTTTTTGCCCATTGAGTATGATGTTGACTGTAGGTTTCTCATATATGACCTTTATTATGTCCAGATATGATCCTTCTATTGCCACATTGCTGAACATTTTTATCAGAAATGGGTGTTGAATTTTGTCGAATGTTTTTTTCACTATCTATTGATATTATCATATGGTTTTTATCTTTCATTTTGTTTATATGGTATATCACATTATTGATTTGTGAATATTGTACCAGCCTTGTATCCCTGGGATGACTTCCACTTGGTCATGGTGAATAATTTTTTTATTGCTGGATTCGATTTGCTAATATTTTGTCAAGGATTTTGGCATCGGTGTTCATCAGGGATATTAGCCTGTAGATTTCTTTCTTTGTAGTGTCTTTTTCTAGTTTTGGAATTAGAATTATGCTGGCCTCATAAAACGAGTTTGGAAGTATTGCTTCTTCTTGAATTTTTTGGAATAGTATGAGGAGAATGGTTGTTAGTTCTTCTTTGAATGTTCAGTTAAATTCCCCCGTGAAGCCATCCAGGCCTGGGTTTTTGTTTGCTGGGAGTTTCTTGATTACATCTTCAATTTTCTTAGTTGTTTTGGTCTGTTCAAGTTGTCTATCTCTTCCCAGTTCAATTTTGGGAGACTGTGTTGTTATAGAAATGTGCCCATTTTGCCTAGATTGTCCAATTTGTTGGCATCTAATTGTTCATAGTATTTGTTAATGATCCTTTGTATTTCTCTGGTGTCAGTTGTTACTTCTCCTCTTTTATTTCTGATTTTGTTTATATGGGTCCACTCTTTCTGTTTCTTGGTAAGTCTGGCTAAGGGTCCATCAATCTTGTTTATCTTTTCTTTTTTTTTAAATCTTTATTGTTGGATGTAAAATGTATTACAGATGCTCCACATTTTTCCCCCATTGACCCCCTCCTCCCCACTCCCGCCCCCCTCCCACCTTTTCCCATACTATTGTCTGTGTCCATTGGTTATGCATATAAGTTCTTTGGTTTATTTCTTCCCACCACCCCCAACCCCTTTCCCTTTGAGGTTTGTCAGTCTAGCAATGAATTTGTACTTCTTCTTTTTTGTTTTTTTATCCTCACCCGATGACATTTTTCCATTTTTTGTTCAGGTAGAGTAGGAGGGGGAGAGAGGAACAGAGAGAGAGAGAAACATCGACGTGAAGGGACACATCGAGTGGCTGCCACCCGCACGACTGACCAGAGCCGGGGACAAACTGCAACCGAGGTACATGCCCTTAGTGGGAACCGAACCCGGGTCTCTCGGGACCGCAGGCCGACGCTCTAACCGCTGAGCCAAACCGGCCAGGGCAAATTTGTACTTCTTAATCCCTTCACCTTTTTCACCCATTCCCCCAACCCCCCTCCCAACTGGCAACCAACAAAATGTTCTCTGTATCTATGAGAATGTTTCTGTTCTACCTGTTCATTTTGTTTGTAGATTCCATTGTTGATAGATATGTATTCATTGCCATTTTGTTTGTTCATACATTTTATCTTTTTCTTCAAAAAGACCCTTCATCATTTCATATAATAACGGTTTGGTAGTGATGAACTCCTTTAACTTTTTCTTGTCTGGGAAAGTTTTTATATGGTCATCGATTCTAAATGACAGCTTTGCAGGATAGAGTAATCTTGGTTGTAGGTTCTTGCTTTTCATCACTCTGAATATTTCTTGCCACTCCCTTCTGGCCTGCAAAGTTTCTTTTGAGAAATCAGCTGACAGCCTTATGGGAACTCCCTTGTAGGTAACTAGCTGCCTTTCTCTTGCTGCTTTTAGGATTCTCTCTTTGTCTTGAACCTTTTGCATTTTGATGATGATGTGTCTTGGTGTGGGCCTCTTGGGGTTCATCTTTTTTGGACTCTCTGTGCTTCCTGGACTTGTATGTCTGTTTCCTTCACCAAGTTAGGAAAGTTTTCTGCCATTATTGTTTCAAACAGGTTTTCGATTTCTTGCTCTCTTCTCCTTCTGGCACCCCCAAGATGCGAATGTTGGCATGCTTGAAGTTGTCCCAGAGGCTCCTTACACTCTCCTCATTTTTTTGGATTCTTTTTTCTTTTTGCTGTTCTGATTGGGCATTTTTTGCTTCCGTATATTCCAAATCGATGGTTTGCTCCTTGGATTTACATACTCTATTATTGAAGCTGTGTAAATTACTCTTTATTTCAGTTAATGCCTCCTTCAATTCTAACTGTGTATCCATGATTTCGAACTGGTCTTTTTTATGCTCTTGAGGCCCTCCCTAAGTTCACTGAGGTTCTCACTAAGTTCATTGAGCATCCTTATAAGCAGTATTTTGAACTCAGTATCTGTTAGGTTGCTTATCTCCATTTTGCTTAGTTCATTTATTGGGGTTTTGTTCTGTTCTTTCATTTGGGACCTGTTTCTTTGTCTCCTCATTTTGGCTGCCTCCCTGTGTTTGTTTCAGTGTATTACTTAATAGAGGTATGGGGCTCGCTGAGACCAGATGCTGCTCGTTTGAAAGAATTTAGGAAAAACCTGAAGCAGGATCCAAGACAGGCCAATCCTATGGTTAAGCAAGTGGCAAGAGCTTGGGTGGGCTTGAAAGTTGGGCGGGGTGGGGTGGGGCGGGGCGGGGCCTCAGGGAGTCAGCAGGGCGGGGCTACCAGTGTGAGCCAGGTTGCTGGATTCCCAGATATGGTGACTGTCTGCCGCCCCTGGGAAGGGCTCACCAAAGGAACAAAGGCCTCTGACAGCACGTTTGTCCCCAAGAAAGCCCCCTCTCCAGCCCTCGCTCCAGTGCCAAACAGCTCAGTTCTTCCCTGTATGTCTCTGGCGCCCCTCGAGCTGCCTCCCCTCCGAGCTTCGAGGGAGCAAGTCCGATAAGTTTGCACGCGGGCCCTTTAGGGAGCTGCCTGGGGCTCCGGCCGCTTCAGCTTCCCTGAGCCTCAGTTCCCGCTGGTTTTTCCAGCCAGAAGTTATGGGGACTTCTTTTCCTGGCACTGGAACCCTGAGCAGGGCACCTGGTGTGGGACGGGGACCCCTCAGTCCTCAGGAAGGACCTTCCCAGCTGAGGGACCCTCCTGATTTTTATCCGCCACACTTGGGTGTGGGACCAGCTCGTCCCGCCGCCTCCGCCGCCGCACTTCGCGCCGCCACCCCTCCTACCAGTCTGGATGTGGCTTCTGCTTTAATTTCGTAGTTGTAGGACTTCCATTCAGCTTGATTTCAGACAGTTTTGAATGATGGTTGTTCTGCAGTTTGTAACTTTGATGTGGTTGTGGGAGGACGCGATACCGTGTTTACCTATACTGCCATCTTGACCGGAAGTCCTTGTTTATCTTTTCAAAGAACCAGCTCTTTGTTTCATTGATCTTTGAGTTGTTTTTTTAGTGTCTATGTCGTTTATTTCTGCTCTGATCTTTACTATTTCTTTCCTTCTACTTGCTCTGGGTTTTTCTTTTTGTTTATCTTCCAGTTCTTTAAGTTGTAGTGTTAGAAAGTCAATTATAAATTTTTCTTGTTTCTTGAGGTAGGCCTGTAGTACTATGAACTTTCCTCTCAGGACTGCTTTTGCTGCATCCTCTCTACATTTTGTGTTGTTTTGTGTTCATTTTCATTGATTTCCAGGAATTTTTAAATTTCTTCCTTGATTTCCTTGGTTACCCATTAGTTGTTTAATAACATGCTATCTAGTCTCCATGTATTAGACTGTTTTTGCGTATTTTTGTTGTAATTGAGTTATAGTTTCATGCCATTGTGATCTGAGAAAATGCTTGATATGATTTAAATCTTCTTGAACTTGTAATGATTTAGTTTGTGTCCTAACATGTGGTCTGTCTTTGAGAATGTCCCATGTGCATTTGAGAAGAATGTGAATTCTTCAGTTTTGGGGTTTAATTCTGTGTAGATATTTATTAAATCCAATTGATCTATTGCATCACTTAAAGTCTCTGTTTCCTTGTTAATTTTTAGTCTAGGGGATCTATTCAGTGATGTCAGCGGGTTGTTGAAGTCCCCTGCTATGATTATATTGCTGTCCATTTCCCCTTTGAAGTACTCCAGAAGTTTTTAAATGTATTTTGGTGCTCCTGTGTTGGTTACATATATGTTTACCAAGATTATAACCTCCTGTTGGATAGATCCTTTTAATATTTTTATTGGCCTTCTTTTTCTTAGTTATGGCCTTCATTTTGAAGTCTATTTTATTAGATATGAGTATTGCTACCCCAGCATTTCTTATTTTTCCTTTTGCTTGGAAATTTTTTTTCCATTCCCTCATTTTCAATCTATGTGAGACTTTTGTGTGAGGTGGGTCTCTTCTAAACAACATATACAGTATATGAGTCATGTTTTTTAATCCATTCAGCTACTTTGTGTCTTTTGATTGGAATGTTTGTTTAATCCATTTACATTTAAGGTTATTATTGATATGTATCTATTTATTGCCATTTTTGTTTATTATGGTTATGTTTCTCTTACTATTTCTTCTGCTTATTACAACAGTCCTTATAACATTTCTTGGAGTGCTGGTTTGGTCCTAATATATTCCTTTAATCTTTTTATGTCTGGGAAGCTCTTTATTTCACCTTCTATTTTGTATGATAGATGTGCTGGTTAGAGTAGTCTTGGATTCAGATCCTTGTTTTTCATTACCTTGATTATTTCATACCATTCCCTTCTAATCTGTAGTGTTTCTTTTGAGAAGTCAGCTGATAGTCTTATGGGGGTTCCTTGGTGGGTAATCTGTTGCTTATCTCTTGCTGCCTTTAGGATTCTCTCTTTGTCTTTAATTTTTGGCATTTTAATTATGATGTGTCTTGGTGTGGGCCTGTTTGGGTTGTTCTTACCTGGGGCTCTCTGTGCTTCCTGAACTTGTATACCTTTTTTCTTCACCATGCCAGGGAACTTTTCTGTCACTATTTCTTCAAATATAGTCTCTAACCCTTGCTCATTTTCTTCTTCTTATGGTATTTCTATGATGCAGATGTTGTTATGTTTCATGTTTTCCTACAGTTCTCTTAGGCTGTCTTCCTGTTCTTTAATTTTTTTTCTTTTTGGTTTCTAATTGGGTGATTTTTTTCTACCCTATCTTTTAATTCACTGAAGCAGTCCTTGGCTTCTTCTACTCTGCTGGTTATTTTTTTAAATGTGTTCTTTATTTCTGCTATGTCATTCATCATTTTCAGCTGGTTGGTTTTCATTGGTTTTATATCTTTACTTATGGTGTTGAGCTTCCTCATGATTATTACTCTGAACTCTCCCTCTGATATCTTGCTTAATTCTATGTCATTTATTTCTTCTCCTGCAGAATTATCTTTTTCTTTCATTTGGGATTTGTTTCTTTGTTTTGCCATTTTGGCTGTCTCAGTGATTTTTGGAGGCTGCCAAATTTTCCCTGTGTGTGTTGGTGTTCTGCTGGTTGTGGCTCCCTCTACTGGGTTTGGATGAGTGTGGGAGGACCCACGTTAAACACCACTGTAAAGTCTTATTTTCCTGAGTAGATTTTCAAGCCCAGGAAAGGTTCATTTATCCTCTAGGTTTTTGCCCGTAGGCTATTAGTTTCAGGCACTTGATGATCCTGGATTTGTAGCCCTCGGCTGAGTGAAAAATCCCTCAGGTGTAAGAATTTCCAGCAGGTGGGTCACTTGCTTGCTATCAGCCTCGATGTTAATGAGCCTCGATGTTAATGAGTCTCAATTTGCATTTCTATGGCCTGGCCTGGTAGTGTTGAATTTCTGCATGAAGGGCCATTGCTTCTTCCTGGGGCTCTGGGACAGGGCTCTTTGAGTAAAATGGCTACTGTCCTGTGAAGGAGTGATACAGCACAAAACTCCCAGTATTTTCCCATCCAGCTCTCTCCTGAGCCAGGAGCTCTCTCCACACAGTTCCAATCCAGTCTGCCCTCCCTCTGCTGGAGCCCAAGGTGAGTGCCTGTAGCTATATTGGTGCTTATTAAAACCCCCACTTTCTTAGTGGGAAATACATGTTAGCTAATACAGCTCTCCACTGCTGTCCATAGGCTCCCACTCTGCCCTACGTGCCTCCACAGTTTCACCAGGCTTGATTTGGCGTCCTCTTTCTGTCCCTGTTGTATGGGTTCTCTCCAGATTTTTTTCAGTTGGTTTTTCCTGATGATTTGACTTTATTTTAGTTCTAATTCCAGTTTGGTCTGTGTAGCTTCCATTTACTCTGCCACCATTTTCCACTCCCTCTTCTGCCCATTTTAAAATTGGATTGTTTGTTTTTTTGCTGTTGAGTTCTTTATATATTTTGGATGTTAACCCCTTACCAAATATCAGATTTGCTAATGTTTTCTCCCATTTGTTAGTTACCTTTTAATTTTGGGTGATGGTGCCCTTTGCTGGGCAGAAGCTTTTTAGTATGATTTTGTCCCACTTATTTATAAATTATAAAGTATTAATAGGTTCTGTAGGCTTTTGGGTACCATGTCAAATTACACCTGGCTTCAGAACTATAAATTAATTGACTTCTTATATACTTCTTAGGGTCTTTTTTCAGTCTGTCACCCTCTTAATTTATTCTGTAAACTACTGCTAGGAAAGCCTTTCTAAAGTGTAGATTCAATCACATTTTTCTCTTCATCACAAATTTTTGTTGCTTATCATTGATTTGTTAGGTGCTCTGCAATATGACTTCAACTTATCTTTCCTCTTTCCCACCTGGTATTTCTCTACATGGAACCTATGTTTCACCCTAAACTAGTTATTATTCCCCCACATAGTCTCTGTCTTTCCTGCAGAGTGTTGTATTTTAGTGACAAAGAGCCTTCCTCTCCAATTCCTTCTTTTACATGGCATTCTTCTTTTTGGTATCTTCCATGATATGCCCCCACTGAGTGTGGTCTCTTTCTCTCTGGAAACTGCATAAGAAATTATATCTTTTTTTTTTTTTTTAATCCTCATCTGAGGACCTTTTTCCAATTTTTGTTCAGATAGAGTGGGAGGGAGAGAGAGGAAGAGAGAGAGAGAGAGAGAGAGAGAGAGAAACATCGACGTGAAAGGGACACATCGAGTGGCTGCCACCCACACGACCCAACCAGGGCCGGGGACGAACTACAACCAAGGTATATGCCCTTAGCAGGAACCGAACCCAGGTCTCTGTGGACTGCAGGCCGATGCTCTAACTGCTGAACCAAACCAGCCAGGGCAGAAAGCTTATCTTTTTTATAGTGCTTAATCTATCCTTACATACAGAACTACTGCTTTTTGTTTTGTTTTATTTTACATTATGGGTTTTTCTTTAAAAATTTTAAGTACCTCAAGGGGCGGGTATTATATTTCATTCTTTCTCCTTCTTCTCCTTTTCCTTCTCCTTCTCCTCCTTTTCCTTCTCCTTCTCCTCTTCCCCCGCCCCCTTCCCCCTCCCCCTTCCCTTCCCCTCCCCCCTCCCCCTTCCCCTCCCCTCCCCCTCCCCCTCCCCCTCCCCTCCTCCCCTCTTCCTCCCCCTCCCCTTCCCCTCCCCCTCCTCCCTCCTCCTCCCTCCTCTTCCCTCCTCCTCCCTCCTCCTCCCTCCTCCCCCCCCCCCCCCAACTGGTGGATTTTGAAGACACTGTGTTCTACTATTCTCCTCTGGAATTCAGTTATTTCATCTGTAAAATGTGGATATATCTTCCCTGTTGTTTTTTTAATCTGTTTTTGAGAATAAATGAGAAAATATATGAGAACCTCTTTAAGTTTCTAGAAAGATTGATGTTGTATAATTTAGTATTTTTCTTTTTTTTTGCTTGCCAATTTCATGGTAGTCTCAGGTCTTCTTTCTTTTTTAGTCCCTTGCTTCCAAAATAATCTAGTAAAGCTGAATAAAGTCATTTTTTTTCATTGCATACAAAGTTCCATTAGTATATTATTATTATATAGTAGCTGCAAGTTGGCATTGAGATGAATGTAATTTCTCTTGACTTTATTAGTATGTTAATACAGAGAAGAAAAAGAATGGTAATTGTTCAAATTGTAAAAGAGGTTTTAATGAGGGCAAATTTATATTATATAGTGGATTGAATTTATCCTTCAACATTTGTTGCCTATAATTTTGATCCTTCCGAGTCTTTTTTAGTTTCTTTCATTCAGATCATTCAGCCTTCCAAGAGACATGAGGTATTAATGTTTCCTATCTAGCTTCCTACATGAGTAAACTGAAGGATGAGGTTGTTTCAGAGGAAGATAAAAACATGAAATCAAAGATGACAAAGGTTCTTATTTATAGGTGCTTTCTATTAAAAATTATTTTGACATGTTCTTTTAGGATTTAGCCCTATGCTTATTTTAAAAATTGAAACACATTTTCTATTAACTCATTTGTAAAAAGCCTCAACCAAGGACTTCCATTGAAAGTGACATGAACTGAGTTTAGAGAATTTCGAATTTTCTCAGAGTATATGAAAAATTAAGAGGTTTAAAAATGGCTCTTAGAATGTCCAGAGGAAGTAGAACCGGGCTGTTATGTACACCCCTGTATGTAAGAACAATTACCTCTCAATGCCAGCAGAATTATACCACACTTATTCATAGAATTTACAGTGCTGGACCTTGTGGGTACTTGGTGTACTTACTTGCACACAGTGGGTGCTTAGTGAGCTGTTGTTAAACTAAAATTACTGAACAAAATTAAGCCTATCTAACCTTGACAAAATTCATCTAATATTGATCCGTGTAGATTTCTGTAAAAATGAGTTGACAAATGAGAAGCAGCATCAACTATTTATTAGACATTTATTACTTCCTATTTGCACAATTTTTTGCTACCTACCATAGGATTGGTTCTAGAGCCATTGAAATGGTTTGTGGACTATTTTTTTCTTTAATTTTTTTTTCTTTATTGATTTGAGAGACAGAGGAAGGGAGAGGGAGAGAGAGATAGAAACATCTATGAGAGAGAACATCGATTGGCCGCCTCCTGCATGCCTCCCACTGGGGATCAGTCCCACAACCTGGGCATGTGTCCTGACCGGAAATCGAACCAGCGACCCCTTGGTGTGTAGGTCAATGCTTAACCAGTGAGCCACACTGACTGGACTGTGGACTATTTTAAGACTGTTTCTTTTGTGGATTCTTTTCTACATAGCAATTTTACAGGAATGTGGTGAGGAAAGGGAGAATCATCATTATTTGATAAATAACCCACAGTTTTCCCTTTTGAGCCTTTCACAGTTTAGCTCCTTTAATATTTATTGGTCTCCTAGTTATTTTCATGACTTCCTTAACCCTTACTTACTTATTTGAATGGTCATATAACCTGGACTTGATCACAGAAAACTAATAAGAATCAGTCTAGTGGACTTCAACTGAGGATCACGTTATACGTTAAGACAGTGTTTCTTAATCTAGAGAGGAAAGGTGTTTTGAACTCTAAAATTTTGTTAAATTTTTTGGGAGAGATCCAGATTTTATCATAATTTCACAGTGGTCTATTCTTTTTAAAAGTTTAAGAACTGCTGCTGTTTTAACCATCTTGCAGAAAGCTTTGTAGCTAGGGGGTATTCATAACTACTCAAGTCAGGAATCAGTTGTCTTCTGAGCCTGTAATACAAACTGTGCTCTGCACTGCGAGGTCAGAGGGCCTTCTGGGGTTTCTAAAGAGTGAAGAGGAGAGCGCATGGAAGTAGCACCCGAGCACTGCCCAGGATGCCATGCATCTCTCAAAAGGACATAAAGATCTCAAAGATAATAAAGTGCAAAATAGCATTTTACAATTTCAGGTTAGAAGTGATGGGGACCAAAGAAAGGGAAATAGACTTGGACCCTGTATGTTTCTTGGCAGGTTCTTAATAGGCCTTTGTATTTGATGTTGAAGGAGCGAATGATAGGGATGCAAAAGGCATTGTTCCTGATTTCCTCAAGTGTAGCTTTTTTTTTTTTTTTTTTAATTTCTCTTTCATTTAGTTACTCTTTGGGGTAGTTATTACATTATGCCTTGTTTTACACTAGTATTTGTATATATATCTTCCTTGTTAATTTATAACCTCTTGAAAGCATGGGCTATGTGCTTTTCAACTTGGGATACTCTGCAGTGACTATCGTCATACCTCGTCCATATGAGGTGCTCAAAAATTTTTATTGAATATTGTTTTAGGGAAGCTGTTGAGAATTTTTACCATATCACACAATCAACTTTATGATGATCCAATGGTGAAATTTCTCTCAGGACTTAGTCTTTATAACAGTTTGCCTTACTATAAATATTAGATAGTTTTTATTGTATGGACACTGTAAATCATGCAATTCATTTGCTTTCCTCTTTATATTGATTGTTAGCAAGCCCAGAGCCATGTGAATTTCTCAAATGTTTTTGTCCTATGGTAATAATACTTGCTATTGTTTATGTAGTACTGCCTGCCTAGGCACTGTTATATGCCCTATACATTATATTCTAATTTATTCTTACATCAACCCTGGTTTATTATCCCTATTTTGCAGATAAGTAAACTGAGATATAGAAAAGTTAAATTAACTCATCCAAGGTTACACAGTTAGAAAGTGGTAGAACATGTACTTTTAATCACTGTGCTCTGCTGCCTCCCCACATTACATATATGTTAATTCATACAGCTATTACCATATAACAGTACACATATAGTGCATATATAAACCAGTAAGGCGTGTGTGACTTAACAGTGAGACACGGGCAGGCATGTGTTTTGATAAGGGGAGAGGGTTATTAAGATCAAAGTGATGTGTCTGTTTGATTTCATCTCATTCAGAGTTCTCAGAATAATTTTAGATCATTGCTACTCAAAGTGTGGTCTAGTCCATGAAGTGTTTGTTATTGGTCCAAGGTCAGCTATTTATAGAAATGAAACTAAGCATTGAGAAACTTTTATAGTCATTTGAGAGTAATTTTATATGTGTTGATCTAATAATAAGAATTTGGCCTTGTGTTTTGTATTTTTTTAAAATTTAATTTTTGGCAATTTATTGAAATTGTTTTTTACAGAAGTTTTGGTCTTCAAAGGTTTAGAAATTTTTTTTAAAAAGTGGTTGTTAAACATAATTTGAGAAGCACAGTTCTAGGTAACAGCTTTTTAAGTTTTTAAGCTATTGTTTGTCTAAAAAAGAAAAGCATTATCTGCAGCTTGAAATTACATTCTAATTTATACCTGTTTCTGAAGATGAATTACGAATTAGTGTATTTGGTTACTTTGTTAGCTTATTGGTTCTGTGAGAAGTCCTAAATTGAGTGGATTGGGGGGGGGGGTGATTTTTTTCTTATACTTCGTACTTTTCTCCAGAATGACACATTTTAATTACATTCTTGATCCAAAATAATAGTGTGAGGGACTTGTCAATCACTCATAGTTACAGTCTTTTTTCTTGACTTATAAAAATAGCTAATGAGGAATTTGATTATTTTATATATTCAAATTGTTCTCTGGAATAATAGAAAAGTTACAAAAGACAATAGCAACAATAAAATATTGTTGGTGATGCCAGTGTAGTATAATAGATTTTCCTGTTTAGGGAAAACAAAGGTAGCTTCATTGAGATATTTGCAACACCAGCTCAGTTTTTAATTTTTCTTTTTCTTTTTGGGTGGGTTGAGACATCCCCTTCTATAATACGCTGTAAAATAGTTTCATGCAAAGTTGCCAACCTTAATAGGGCTTTTCAATATCCATACAATCACTATCTCCTTTTAAAAATAATCTTTCTGGTGACCTCTAAGGTATCATTTGATAAGGAATCCCTAGCTATCTTTTGTATGTTTAAAAGCTGTCTTCCAAATAAAGAAATGGGATAAGGATATGAACAGGCACTTCAAAGAGGAAGGAATTCAAACAGCCAAATTATGTTAAACATTATTAACTCAAAATTGCAGCTATCACTTGGGCAGGATCTAGAAATGCTATTGGTGTTGGAAAAATGGGTACCCTTACATGCTTCCCAGCAGCCCAGTAAATTGTTTCAACCTTTCTCTGAGTAATTTCACAGAACTCATCAGACAAAAAATGCATTGCCTCTTTATGAAGCTGTTCCACTTTGGGGAATCTGTTCTAAGGAAAAAACTAAATATGTACTCATAGATTTAGAAAACACTGGCATACTGTATAGCATCAAAAATGAAGCTGAGAAATGCATTTGTATATATTATTAAGAGAAGGAATTAGATCATCAAAACTCTGTATGGTATAATTATATTTTTATATGTGTATTTGTACAAATATATGTGTAGAGAATGTCTGAAGGATAGATATTAAGGATATATATATATATATATATGTATGAGGTTGAGGTTGAACATTTTTTGGCCATTTGAATTTCTTTCTATTTAATACTCTTAAAGTATTAAGAGTGTTTATATAATTTTTACACTTTTTAATTTTTTAATTTCCTTCTTATAGCATGCATGTATTGCTTTTGAAATCTCTTTGTTGAATATTTGGACTCCATTTTTAAATGCACAGAATGGTATAGGAGGAAAGGAAATCTGATAATCAACAGGATGTTGCCATTCCCCAGGTCCTTTACTGAATGTTCACCAGGAGCCTGTTTTTCTTTCAGAGCTGGTCTTGAAAGCTGTGTTTGAGTTTTCTTCTTCTTTTTTTTTTTCTGTGACAAATGCCTATCATTTTCTAAACAAGAAAGCCAATGTCCCAGTTAGGTGTGTGGAGTTCTTTTCATTCACTTGCAGTCCTGTTGTGTTAATACTGAATAAGCAGAGACAGCCTGACTGGTGGTGAAAGATGGTAAGCCAGCCTCAGGGCTTTTTCTGGTCAGCCCTAAACCTCTGATTGCCACGTTTTCCTAATTTCCCATTTCCAGGGCATCACTAGAGTGACCTTGCTTGCTGAATATGATGCTCTGACTCTCCAAGATTTTCACATGCATTTGAAAATGGGCGGTCAGGCAATTGTTTACAGGACTCCAAATGAACTGTGCACTCACAGCAAGTTTGATAAACACACATTTCCTCCTTTTATCAGTGAGATTGCAGAATGTGAAGTATGAGTTTCCAGTTTTACTCATTCCTCTCAACCCTTTTCCTGTTTAAAAACTTTGACATGCTAATTGGATTCTGATCTGTCCCTGTTTTTTATTCTGCTTACTGGTAGTTGAGGGCTTATTCCAATACTTACCTAGGCAAGGTTTGGCAATCCTTCAAAAATAAACTTTCCATGTATTCAACTTAAAGGAGATTCATCCCAAGGAGTGTAATGTGAGCACTAATTAACAGTAATGACTGCTAATCACTTTGCTTTTTATACTCCTTTAGAGCACTGCTATTATCCAATGTAGTTAAGTAAAATGCTTGTATATGAATCAACAATGCTGAATCCTTTTAGCAGCTATTGCTCACAATCAAGCTTTGCATAAATTAGAGTTAACTAAAATTGATTTTAATATGCTATGTTTCTTTTTATAATAGTAAACTAAAATATCTAGTTAAATATCCTGAATATTAAAAAAACATGATTGATTTTTGTTTTTTGGTGTGTTTTATTGTTGTTTTGGCAATCATCCTTAGGGTAGATGAAAGCAGTATTGCAAATAAATTTTCTCACAGTTCAAGACATTTTTTCTTAGATTTTTTTTGAAATTGCATGTGATATACTCTTCATAGTCACAGCAACACTTTGATTCTGTTGTAAGCATTTTATTACATCAGTGAAAAGCAATAGGCTTGTGTTTAATTTTTCTGAATTTGTGCCTTTACGTCCTAGAGGATCTTACAGTTTCTTTCCATTATATAGCCCATTTATATAAACTTGGTTCATAAGATTGTGTATTCTGTGTTCATTAAAAAGAGTTGTTTCGTTAAGTTTAGTGTATTATTAGACTATTATAAAAGCTTTCTCTTTATTTACATGCATTCAACATACCTACAAACTGCCTTGCCTCAGGAGGAAACTAAGCAAAACTCATAAATTAATAATTTAAGGGATTGATGCTCAAGCTGCATTTTGGTTAAGTTAATAAGTGAAAACCTTAGAGTCAGGGCTGGCCACTTTAACAATGCTTTACTTTTGACTTTTATTGGCTGAAAATAACTTGTTAAACTGGGGCTTTTGTAATAAAATGAAATCTACATACCATCTGAAGCCCCTTCCCTTCTTTTTGATTTATGAGTAGGTTGAGGTATTATTGGAGATTTTTTTTAACACTTTCACAGTTCTGCACTTTGATTTCAGAGGTGTTAATCTCTCCGAAGTTTGAGAGTGACAAAATGAGTTGTATACAGTTTTCCTAGGGAGTTTGGGATTCTTTATCAGGGCCTTAGTTTTCTGATGGTACCTTTATTAATGGTGATTTAAGTAACATGTGATGTGGTATTATGATTTGATGCGCATTAATGGACTATCCTACTTTCTTGTTTTACATATTATCTCTAGCTGCCTGGTCATGCTGTTGTGATTTTTATAGTGAGGATTAGTGTTTCTACAGAAGTTCAGCAATTCTGGACATTATTTTTCAATTACCAAAATAAAAAAACTAGATTTTTAAAAAACTTTTGTATTATTTATAGTGTCAAAAATTAAAAATTTTGGTGAATGAGTAAGTGGAAAAAGTCAAGTGGTAGTTTACTAGGAAGCCTTATATTTTATATACTAGTCTTATTATATTTTAAACATAGGTATTAAAAAATCTTTGGCACTGTACTTAATTTAATTTAGTTTCAAAGAATTGTAACAGGAATTCTGTGAGAGAGCAGAAAATACATGGAAGCTTAATTGAATGCTATCCATATGTAATTATAAGATTTGTGAGTATTGTTGTATGTAACTTATTTATTATATATCCTAGTACTATTGTGCAACAGCACAAAATATATGCTTATAAGGAAAAACTTGCTTTTTCTATTTTGCTTTGAGTTTGAGTTTTTATGTATAATAAAATTACATTTAAAAAAGGTGAGGATTTCAGTTTTGATTCTTTTTTTTTTTGTTTTTTTGTAGTGTGTTTACTTTCATGTGAGAGTGATTGATCTGTAGCTGTCATTTTACCCAAACAGGGGACAAATGGAATTGGCCTTTTAGACAAAAGTATGCAAACAGACTGCATTCTTTCTGTTGATAGAATTATGGAAGGACTGCAAGAGGTGCCACATTCATTTCGCTATTGATTGTGAAGAGGATTCTACACTGGGGTGCTGTTTCCATTGGATAAGGAGGTGCTATGATTAGTTACCTTTCTCATGAAAACACTACAAAGGGAAATGCAAAATGTGTGCAATACAGTGTTCTCAATTTGACAGTTGTTTTTGTTAAGTTTTTTGTGTGTGTGTGTGTGTGTGTCCCATTGAAGTCCAGCCTATTTTAGAAAAACATACATTTTGGTTTTTTTCCTTATATTAGACTTAGTAGATTTCCATGCATTTGACCCTTTAAAGAAATTACACATTACCCACAGTTTTTCTAGGCTTCTATTGTAAAGCTCCAAAGCTGATGCAACAGTGCCCTCTATAGTCTTTTAGTGAACAGTAGATAAATGTAGAAGATTTGGAATATTCAGGTAAGAAGCAGGATATTTCATTTTAATTTTTGCTCAGACAAGAGACTCTTTTTTCCTAACTAGACATTCTTGTTTTTCACTAGCGGCTTTACTTTAAACAAAGGGAACAAAAGACCATTCTGAGTTTTCATTTAGAATTATTGGCTCCCTCTTGTTATTACCCAGTGGTAAATCTCAAGTTTTATCAGACATTCATCAGAGTAATTTGAGATAGAAGGAATCTTACAAGCTCTACTGTCTCTTCATGAAATATCTTTTTGAAGTTGAGTTGCAATAGGAGTATTTTTAAAAAATAATTTAGTTCCTTTGTACTCATTTCTTCTATTTAATTAGAGCCTGAGTGGGCTGCCTAGAACTTAACTATTACTTGTTCCTGAATTGTGTAACCCAGGCTTTATACATGACATTATTTAAATTCAAAGCAAAGGAGTCACAGAATGAGTAGAGTATTTGTCATTCGTTAGCACTGATTTAAATTTTAGATTTTCCTCCCTCCCTTTTTTGTTTACCTATTTGATTGTATATGTTGATAGCTAATTTTTTTGTTGTAAAGCACAAATTTATGTGAAGATATTAGATGATAATAAAAGCAGGCATCATATTTAGCTATGATTAGAAGAGAAAAATTCCATGAGTCAAGTTTATTTTGCTTCTAAAAGTGTTTTAGTAGAAGAGCATGGGCCCAAATCCTAGCTTCTCCATGTATACACTATGCAGTATGGAACACATTTCTTGATCTCTGAGCCTGGTTTCTTATCTGCAAAATAGGAGCTAAAAATAGCTCATCTTTTGAGGTTTTTGTGAAGTATTACAGATAATGTATATTAATTGGCCAAGTCATTCTTGATGCTCAAATGGCAGCTTTATCCCCCAAATCACAATGTGAAGGTAAATGGCGTTGTTTCTTATGGGAAAGTTTCAAATAAATTTAGAACACATTTAATGCATTTTACTTTTTTTTTTTTTAATTCCGATATCATAACTTCTGATGATACATGTGAATCTGAAAGCTGGCATGTCATTCCTTGGTGATGTGGACTGAGATGTGCGTTGACTTTCAGTTCCTTACAGACTTCGTTCCCAAACTTCTTTAATGGGTCATATTTATAAACTTAACTTTAGTAGACATTCACCCACAAACCAATATTTGGTAATGTGAAAACTGATAATAAATGAAACTCAAAAAAAGGAGTTTTGTTTTTTTCTTTCTTAGTACATATGGGAACACTTAGGATACTTTTCATTTACCAGTGTTCTTAAAGTAATTTGGAGCCCTTATTCCTATTTGCTAGGTGTTGTTTTCTCCACCCAGCTACAAAAGGACTGATGCATAAAAATAGAGCAAAGTGGAGCTTTTCTGGCAGAAGTGGAGGTGGGGGCCTAATGTTCCTCCCCTTCAAAGGAACAAATTTAAAAACCTCTTGATGCTGTACCATATATGTATGTGTATACACACACACACACACACATTTCTTTTGTTTTGTGCAAAGGCTTTGTTCTACTTTGATTTGGATTCAAGGCATCTAATTCTGTGCCTGGCATATAAATGCTCAATTAATGAGTGCTAAAATCAAATTTTTTGGACATCAGGCATTCTCTTATGATATATAATATTTGAGTTACCATATGTATTAAAATGTATAGTTAATGTGACAATATAATATTACAGTGATTGTTTCTCCATGAACCATTTAAACAAGCACACGTCCACTGTAATTCATTAATTTGTTCTTTAAAAATCAACCAGATTGTTGTAACTACAAATGATAATGGGAAATGAATAAAGTAAAACCAGAACCTGTCTTCAAGATGATTAAAAGCAGTCATATTATCTAATAATGGATTTAGCTAATGATTCAGACATTTCAAATGACCTGATGATAAAAAAAAATCTTGCACAGAGAACTTCTGGATTGAATTTTCAGTACATTCAGTAAACCACTGTTTTTCTTACAAAGTTCTTATTTGTGCTTCATATTGATTTTAAATAACCTTGAATTTAACTTTACAATAAACCACATATTGTTTTTAGTATATCACTTGGGTTCAAATTGAGAATTGCAAAAGTATCTTTTTTATCATTATAAAGAAGATAACCAATGCTTTAAGCTGATAAAATGAAAACGAACAAGCTCTCAGTAAACCGAATGTGGTAGTTCTTTTTAAAATAAGGACCAGTTGCAGTAAGAAACATATTTAAAGTTAAATTTTGGTTTACAAGACTGACAAGATGCTGTCTACAAAAAAAAAAAAAGTGAATAAGATATTTTTTCTTTGCAATAAAAGTACCAAATTAAGAATCTGCTTAATTAAAAGAATGATAAATGTAGATTACATTACTGAAGACAGTGAAATACAGCTGCTCTGTCTAGTGAGAGCCTGCATAATTTACCAAGACTGTACAAAGAAGCAATGGAGCAGCCACTGCAGACTGTTAGAAGAAATGCCCTGTTTATTCTACATGCATTTCTTTTTTTAATTAAAATGTCAGTGATAATTTTATAGCAGTCCTCAAAAAAAAAAAAATCCTTCTTTAAATTTCTTCAAGATAGTAGAATATAAGATGAGATCATTACTGCTGCTGAATGAAACAGATTAAATGTGAGAAAAAAATAGCACATTTTAATTTGTATTAATTCAGTTTTCTTTATTATGAGTTGATATTGAAATATGTGATGATATGTAATTTTTGCTTGAGTTTTGCATGAAAGATATGTGGCAAATCTTTGAATATATATTTTATTTAAAAATCTCTTGGAGTCACAAGCAGGATTTGGGTGGTGCCATAAGTAATAATGCTTACAAATAAAGATGTAGGTATGTATACTGTTGAGTTCTCTAGGTGGAGCAGACAGCTCTGGGTAGATCAGTATTAGCTGGGTGGTATTTCCTCCTCAACTCCATCACTGGGCTGTGAGGAGGTCTAATATGTTGCCCATGTCAGTGTCTAGAGACCAAAAAGAGGTTGTGAAACCTGTTATATTGTATATTTTCATCTCTTACTTTAAACATGACTAATGATATCTTCAAAATTATGTATATTTAAGAAAACAAATATTACATATAGAAAAGAATATTAATGGGTCTTTTTGTTGTTTTGTTTTCCCTCTGTAGAGTAAGTGAGGACTCTGGAGTCAGACTTGTCTGTATTCTAGGCTCTACCCCTTGCTAGCTGCATGACCTTGGTTTAGTTAACTTCTCTACACTTTAGCTTTCACATTTGTACATTGGGGCTAGTGATAGTATCTACATCATAGGGTTGTTTTGAGCATTTAATGGCTTAATCCACGTAAAATAAATAATAAAGGAAACCTCAATAAATTTTAATTATATTATTATTATGTTATTATTATTATTACTAGTCACTAGATAAACATTTCTCTTGCATTGGAGCAATAGAGTATTATTCATACTTAACTAAATAAGATCATTGTTTTCTGCCATGATTTATCTGTTGATCTAGTTCTAGAGAAGTTAACCGTGCCCTCTATGTTTTAAGGTGTAGTGTGGTAGGAATTCTGCTGTTTCTTATTTTGTCTTTAATTGTCTTTTCTTATAGTGCTTCATGTATTAGATTCTTTGGCACTGGTGACTATGATCTCGAAGTTTGTGCATTTCAATATGTGTGTTTTGGACTTTGCCCTAGCTTGATACCAGAATTAATTGAATATTTTCCAGGGTTCAGTTTTTCTAAAGGGTCTTTCAAGTGCCTACATACTAAAAACTTATCAACTTATGAAAGCTTTATAGGCAGAAAATGCACACATCAATAAGAATTTGAAAAGTTTATATGAGAAAGCAATATGATGAGAAACTTCCTGAGATTATTTTATTCTATATGCTTTCTTAGAGTTTCAGTAAAATGATAAATGCAAGAGTCACAAAGATAAGAAATCACACATTATATAACCATTATTCATAAAGTTTACCCAGGCGAAGTGAGTTGTAGAACGTTAACATAACATTATATTTCCTCGTAATTTGTTTAGGTTTTTTTCTAGTTGCTAAAGATGTAAATAATCAAGGTACAGTGCCTGTCTTAAGGACTTAGCATTTGAATTTTAAGGGAGAAAGTTACTACTATATATTCATCACAGTGATTATTTGTTATGAATTCTTCACTCTTTTAAAAATCTTGTTTCTTTTAGTGTACCTCTTTGTTCTATTTAGGCATTTATCCTTCCCTGTCTGACCTTTATCACTGAGTTTCTCCTAAGACTCCTGTGGTCTTTAAAGGCTCAGTATTACTCTGTCTGTGCCTGTTTGGGAATTGTACTTATGATTCTTGATTTAGCTTATAATTTAGATAAATACTTTTAAATAACTTATTAGTTATTGTTAACCAATTTAATCTCAGAGTTTCCAGGTTTCTTTCCTGTCCTGGTTCTCCCCAGGAAAGAACAGATGATTTCCTATTAATTTATTTTTCAGTGTTTGCAACACAATACTACTATAAGGTGTTTGTCCACGTGAACCTTGGTTTCTCCTTTACCCTGTTGTGCATATAGTTTCACTCAGGCTGTTACTTGTGTAAATCTTAGGCAAAACCATGCTATATATTAGGTAAAACTAATCTAGTTTGTGAAGATTTCACATAATTTTAAGAATCCAAACGAGTTCATGCTTTCTACTTTATGATTAATTGATAATAACTGATCCCCTACTGTGTGTAAAATCTGCTCACTGAATTCTTGGTTTTGTATGACATCTTTAGTGTGACTACTCTGTGCTCCATGTTTTTACTGACTTGGAATCAATTGATCACTCTGAAGTGGAAATGACTGTGAAGCATTTACAATGAAGCAAAGTTAAGGGAAAATATAGTTATAACTTACTATTACTAATTAACGTAGTAGCTAAAATATTGTTTTATAAAAGACATAGTGTGTGAATTATACAAATATTTAAGTATATAGTATTTGTTATCTGGACCGTTTAAAGATGTATTTTAACGGGGTTTGACAAAAACAAAGAAAAAAGCAGTCATTGTAGCTATCAATTTTGTAGAAAACAAAATGAGGATCTGTAAATTTTATTCTCTTATGATTTGATAATAACTAGTTTCTTTCTTTATAGTTGACCCAAGACTTGGAGTAGCCCTTCTCAAAGTAACTGTTCTTATAATTTATTTTCTTAACTTATTTACTGCAATTATGTGATACTTTTTCACAGTAAAAATAACATTGTCATTGCTTTCTTTGTCTAGTTATTAGATTCTAATAGAACTGACTTTTCTGCACTTTGTTTGTTTTGTTTTGTTTTTTTATCTTTTACCTCACATGTAGTCCTAAGAAAGTTTCTTTCTTCTGAGACTAAGTTCTTCATACTCCTCTTGCAGACACACACAATTTCTTTATTTAGTAGAACAGCTTTATCATTAACTTGCAGAGTTTTTACATTGTTCTTCTTCTCTTGTTTTTATCTAAATTATTACTTAATTTTCTTTGATATTTATAACAATTGTGTTTTTCAATCGAAGAAATACATAACAATATAAGATATATGAAGATCTTACTTAAAATTCAATCATCCAGAGTTAACATTTTGACATATTTTCACATACATATATTTAAAACACATACATAGACATGCACACACTTGTGTAATCATTTGTGTATATAACTTTGTAGAGTGCACTTTTTAAGTTTAAATGTCAAGAGCATTTTCCATGCCATTAAAACCTCTTTATGAACATAATTTAATGGCTACTTAATATTCCATCATGTGGCTGTATGATAATTTCCTTAATTTTATAAATTAGGTTGAATCTAATTTTTACTGTAAATAATAGCACTTTGATGTGTGTACATCAATTATTGTCTACATTAAAAATTAATTCCTTAGGATAGATTTCTAGACGTAGAATTAGTGGGTCAAAGTATTTAATTATTTTTAAGACCATTGATACATATTACCTCATTGATTTCCATAAATAATATCCCTTTTTATACATATGTTATTTGTATTTTGAAACTCTAAGTCGGTTGTTTAATGTATATGAAACCTCAACTTGAAATTCTGTTTTTATAGTTCCTGGAATTTGGTGAATGCAAGCTGGAAGTAGCATTCTCCCCATCTTTGACTGTATTTCATTCTTGAAAAAAACCCAGAGATATGTGTTAGGGCAGCTCAGTCATGTACTGCAAGGCATAGGGTGATTTTTACCCCCTATTATTGTGAGAAGTCCGTTTCCAGTGATTTAGTGGGACTTGCTGCAGTAGATGAGCAGTTGCAAAAAGGGCTGAATTTTAACATATTGTATACAAATAATGTGCCATGTGCATGAACTCAGATACCGTTATAAATACATATGTTATTGTTAAAAACAGTTATATATATTATGTTATTTGCAACCCATTTTTTTTGCATAGGTTCTATTTTCTGATGAGCCATATACTGTGTTCTCCTCCTAGATATCAACTAGTTTATTTTCTATTGGCATCACTAAGTTTGGCAGTGTTAGGAAATTATTTCTAATTTTCTCTCATCAAATAAATGATAATGGAGATCATAGTAGATTAATCATTTTGGGTATATATTTTTAATATCAAATGTAATATTTTAGACTCTACAAATAATTACTGCAGGTTTAAGCCACTACTTTATGTCCACTAACTACTCCCTAGAAAATATGTTATGTTTCTCTCACTCTATCTCTCTTTTTTTTTTAATGAAATTTTGTTATTAAGGCTATTTTACTGTGCCATTAAAAACAAACAAAACAAGACTGTACTGCTGCTGTTTTGAATTTAGTTAGTGAACTTAGTAAAATAATAACAATAATAATAGTACTATCATAGTTCATCTGTAAGAATGAAAGATATAGTATTTATTTTATGGTAATTTTACTAAATGATTGTTTAAACTTTGGAAAAGAATAATAGATCCCCATTTCAGTATTGTAACTACCTTTTGCTGTTGATTTCCTTACTTTCGCAAAACTAATTAGTGAATAGTGGCTTGTGTAACATAATTGGTTTTTTAATCCTTAGTCTTTGGTAGTTTCTTATTAGTGATATGAAAACATTTCCACCATACTGGCTTGGGCATGTGTGTGTAGGAGGAAGTGTGTGGGGTGCTGTTGAGAAGAGCTGCTGGGATCTCACTTTGTTTCTTCTGCTTTTCAGCTCTAAACACATCTATACATACACACTATGTACACTTTTATGGTTCTGTTCTCTCCTTATTTTTCTTCATTTTTAGTCTATCTTCACTTTTCCTCGTTCATTTCTCACATCCATCTGTGCTTGCACATACATACACATACATGAATTTTCAGGTGTTAAAACAGAGATTGCAGGTCATAGATCTAATTTAATTACGGAAGTTTTACTTACATTTATTTCTCTTTTATTATTTAAATTGTGGTCATCAGTAACATTTATGTGTTTTTATTAGTACAAGCTGTTCTGTCCTTCACTGTTTTATGTCTCTCAATGAAGAAAAAATGATAGGGCTTCATGAACTTTAGTGTGCATGAATCATTGGGATATCTTACTAAAATTCAAGTTCTGATTCAGTTGGTTGGGGTGGAGCCTGAGATTTTTTTTAACATGTGTTCAGGGTGATTCCAGTGCTGCTGGTCTGAGGCCACATGAAGTAAGTAGTTAGCTTTTAGATTCTGGTCGCCTGACTGAGAGTATAGTTTATTTTAGAGCAGGAATATGTTAGTTTAAAAGTCCGTTTCTTTGCACATTACCTATAAGGATGAGGGGTTTACATTTTCTTTTAAAACATAATTTGCTGTGTTTTTATAGTTGTTCTCTATTTCAGGCAGTGGTGAAGCACCTTGATTTAAAAGTCCGTGAGTCTCAGATCTTCTGTGCCATCATTCCTCTTTCTCATCCTTGTGAATATCACTAGGAGAGTTGTGGACAACTGCGTTGAAATGCATTACTTATTGAAAGTGAGAAAATCACCAATATATATGCAGGAGTTGTTCCCATTATGCTTTTAATAAGATGTCTTTTATGTACTTTAAATAAAGAGATCCACATGGTTTCCTGTACAAAACAGGCAGTTTCTAGCAGTAAGGATGTATCAGAACCTGCAGCAGAGTTATTAGAAGATGAACTGATTTTAGAAAAGATATGGCCAAGGTCTGTAGGTTGGCCCATTATTTGCAGTGCAACAGTCAAATGTGACCACTGTCAAAACACCCGAGTCTTTAAACATGGCCATTGTAAAGTACTTTCGTTTACAACATCATTGAGGGAAAAGGATCAAATTACCTAACATGGTTGGTTTCTGAGATGGCAGAATCCACTTACTCTATTATAAACTTAAAGAAAGGTGGGAAGCCATTCCCTTGTTGGTAAGCATTATGGCATTGTGCTTGAAAATTAATTGTATTTTAATTTATGACAAAGAAAATTCTATCCAGCATAGATTTTACTTTTTCAAGCCTTTAAAAATATTGTTATAGAACCGGTGCCACATTTAAGTTATATTTCCAATCTTATTTGTCTATGTACTACTTTCAATGAATATAGATTGTCCTTTCTTTAGTAAGCCTACATTTAAAAAGCTTATGTTTTGCCATAATACAGTAGAATTATTTGTGGTAATGTTACAAGTCTCTAAACTGCATGAACATTATCCTGCTGCTTTATTGTTTTATAATGTAAAAGTAAATGCAAGCATTAAGAAATGTGCGGTGCTGTCAGACTCCTTAAGGAGTTAAGAAAATTGCTCCAACTATCGAAGAACTGAAAATAATCTTTCAGGTCGCAAAGAGCAGTTGTTATAATATTGCCTAGCATTTTGCTTTCTTTTCACTCTAACCATGATGGTGATTTGAGTCAATGCTGAAGAAACTTGGATTTTATTTGATTTCAACAAACTGCTATTGCCTTCTAAGAGTTACATATGAAATGGCATGGTTAAAAAATAGGAAGAAAATAGAGGACTCGTTTTAACTCTGCATAAGCCTGAATCATAAATCTTTTTTATAACAGTATGAATTTTGCCGCCCAAGTTTTTGATCCAGTTTGTGGATTTGATATAATAGGCACAAATAGTATGTGTTAACTCTCGAACCTGTGAAAGTGTGTTGTGCTGCAAACTCTCTATAAAAATGAAACAAACATACGAACAAAATCTCAAAGCCATACCTTCCAGAAAAGTTCTCATGACACATTCTGGATTTTTAAAATGTAGAGAAGGACGTATTGCTTATGGTTTTAGCCTTTTGTCCTATGTGTTTTAAAATATTTCTATTTAAATGCAGGTTTTGATTTTCTATCTGGGACTAGGTAGAAGCCATTCTATTATACTAGTAAAAGAATAATCCACTTTAACACATACATCATTTGCCCCTAAAGGGGTGGTCTTTTTTAGTCATAAGGTATTATGATATTACGAATCATTATGAATGATATTAACATTCATGATGTAGTGATTTTATCTTGATTTGAAAGATGTTTTGTTGTGTCAGTAAAAAGGATTAGGAAAATGTCCTTTGTAGCCTGTTGCTTAAAAATAGCCTTACCTTGCTCAAGATTAGATATTAGTAATTTTCAAGGTATTTTGGGGTGGGTATATGATTTCTATTTTTATAACATAAAATCTTTAAGCCCAGTAAAATGGAAATTGCCAGATTCATTTCATTGAATTCTTCAACATTGGGTTGTAGAAATATGTTGTTTTAATAGATCAAGTAGCATGTTTGAAAATTTCTGAATGTCTAATCTCATTTCTTGTGTTCATTTTCTTTATGCATTGTAAAGAAGCCTTTGGGTACATAAGAAAAGTGTTAGAGCAACTAGTTACTGCATTCAGTAACATAAATGTGTTGATTTTGCCTCACCTACATTTATTAAAACTTTAAGATAAAGAGGGATTACATTAATTAAATGGAATGTCTGAGGCAGAAGAAGAAAGGCTCTGAAAGCCTCTCTGCTATTTGTTGGGCAAAGTCTTGGCGTGCAGAATGTAGCTATCCAAGGCTTGGAGCACATTGGGACCCTGTGTGGGATGCCAGCGCCGTGCCCCTAGGCGCATTGTCATTCAGCCGACAGATTAATTAACCAGAGGCTGCGGAGCCTCCTGCTTTCAGTCAGCCCATTCTGGAGACAGAAAATACAAGGTTTTTAAAATCTTCAACTTTAGGAGACGCTTTTTTGTTTTTTTTTTAAACAAAATCAGAATGTGTAGTGACACTTTTTCTGGGAATAGTTTTGTATATGCACATAAAAAAATTATATATATATGTTTATAAATAAAGATTTTTACACTACAGTGTTTAAACAACAGTTTAAAAAATAACTTTTAGCATATCTTTATAAATGAAAACATTACATTTGTTTTTTCTTAATTTAGCTTAATTTTAATTATATTAAGCATTATTAATTTATGTGTAAAATATTAATAATCCTGATCATTTCTCTCTATAGAGCAAAGTCTGTGTTGATAAGATAATATTTTATTTGTGCATTAAAATTAAGAAAGGGCACAGAGAGCTACATGCAAAAAGAAAAATGTTTTTATTTTAATTTTTTAGCAGTGTAGAATACAACTTCCTCCTCCACCCCAACCCACCCCCAACCTTTTTTTTCTGACACTGTCAATTTTTTAGCATTCTCACTGGAATTTATTTTGTTGTAGTAAATAAAAGACAAGTCATTATTAAACAGATTTTGCTATTAATTCAGTGTATGATTACCCTTTGCCATAGGTACTTTTAAGGGCTTTTATCCAAAATAAAATTCATTAAAAATGCAATTTAAAAAATCTATTGTTCATGACTGCTTGAGTGACTGGCTCATAATTGGCTCATTACAATAAAAAAGCAACTGTTTAAAAATCTTGACAATGCGATACAGTACAGAGTGAGCACGTCGTGGTAAGGCCCTGCGTATTACAGGATCCTGAAGGTGAAGTGGAGAAGCACGCACTTCTGAGCCTCCCGCACAACTTTCTCTTTTACACCAGCACAGTGCGTTCAGGTCGTGACCTAGCATGGGCTGTGGAAGTAAGGGCTCCTCTTATTTATAGTGTCCCTCACTGAAGAGTAAACTTAGGTAATATATTCCACTTAAATGCTAGCACTCAGACTCCTCTTTGTTTTCCTTCTCCAGAAATCTTTTCAGTTGACTTAGATTACAAAGTTGTAATCAGGAAATCTTTAGTTCTGTTGGGGCTAAACTAACAAAGACAATATTGTCATACAAGCCGTCATTATTACCTGCCCTTTGTTAAGGCAGGAAAGCTTATAAGTAGCTCTTTCTCAAGCTCCAAAATTTTTGTTTAAGCATTCCTAGAGATTGGTTTTAATTCTAGTACTTGGGTGATTTCGTATTTATTGAATTATTTTTAATTAATTTTAATTCATTTTATTTTTAAGCCATAGTTCCTAAGTAAGATAAAAATATAAATTTGGTGAAACAGGAAAAAAGTAAACCATACATGGTAAGGTTTTCCTTAGCAAATGAAAGTTTTGTTTCTCTTTTTGTGTCTTGAACATGATAATATATTAAAGTTTTAATGATGAACTTTGTGATGTCCAAAGTCAGCTGTTCTCTGTAGAGTATAAAATTTTAAAATACTGACAAATACAAATAAAAATGGTCATTAAATCTTTGCATAGAGTTCCACCTATGAGGCAAAAACCCTAAGTTCCATCTGTAGTTTAAAGGGCTTCTTTAATGAGTCCTAAATTTCCAAAATGCTTTTCCTGTTTGAGGCTAGAAAAACAGTAAAAGTTTTAAAGACTGACAAGGACTCCTGCTTTTGTTTAGTCTACAACAGCAATATTAATGTTGCTTTTGTGTTCTGGTGAGTGACTTAGGTGTAATTTTTCATTATATATATTAAAAGTTGAATTATTTTGAACTCTGAACTTTAGACCAGCCCATGTGTGAACTTTAGCATATAAGCCAGACAGTAACTTCAGGATCAGAATCACTCAAGAGCACTCGTATTATTAAAAACTATCAAACAGTGTTGATATTCAAATTTATATAAATTAGGAAAAAACTCTTATTGAGATACTCAACAGTTTTTAAAGAAATAAGACACATTTAATTGACTTCATTGTTGTTTAAGTAACCAAATTGCTTGGGTATTTTATGCTTACTCTGCTCTGTTAGTGCTACTTGCATTTCTCTCATCACCTTATTTTATAACCTTTACATTTTTATTTTCTCAATAGAATTCAGAGGAAATGACTGCAGAGGAAACAACCATTTAGAACAAATTGGAAATCATCTTGCTTTTTGGTTGAAAAATTTTTTAAAGATCCACTTAATGCTGTTTACCTTTTCTCTTCTAGCAAAACTGAGCAATGCGTCTCCCACACTTGTGGCTCAGGGAGACAGCCTCAGTCCACTTCACACTTATATGCAGTTGCGCATGTAAGCGGATATCTTTGTGATTTATAGGTGTAATTTAATAAACCATTTGGTAAATGCCATGGCTGTGTCATACTAGTGCCAAAATATTTTATATATCTAAGAACTAGTGTAGTGGGGGAAACTTGAGACTAACTAACACTTCAGTGTTTGTTTCATGAGGATGTTTTGTATTATTTATAATTTGATGGCTGTTTAGGATCAAACCTCATGGCTTAGATACAGGCCTAACATTTATGACTTCTTTTTGTCTTACTGTATTTTATTGTTGTATGGATGGTAAGTTCTTTGTTCACTGGCACTTCAGAAAGAGAGTCTATACTTGTATTAGTATTTAAACAAAAATAATCTCTGTATGTTGCTAAATTTTTAGGTGTTTCACAGGCGAATAATGATTAATTAAGATCATGATATCTTCTATGATTATTAATTTATCTTCCCATGTCCAGGGCACATTGATTTTGAATATTAATGAAGAGCTACATCTATTCATCCGTCAAATATGTTCTGAGTGACTGCTCTGCTCTGGGTACTGGATACAAATATTAATAAAAGAGTGTCCCAGTTCTTTAAAAGCTCATAGTCTAGATTAGTAATGATAGTATAATATGATATTGTGATGATACAATGATTTTATTTTTTAAAATAAATGTTGTGGGGATATAGAATTAGGAGAGAGATTGGCTTTTACCTGGGCAAGGGACAGGATGGGCAGTTGGGAAAACACAGATTAGTAATGATTTATCAAGAGGAGAAGATAAAGAATGACTGCTCAAACTGAGAGAACGTTCTATGTGGAGCATGGGATGTGACAAAGTGTTGCATACTTTTCAAAATTTGGTGATTAGAAGACGTGTGAGTAAGTAATGGAAGGAGTAAGAGGGAAAGGTAATTTGGGAATAGATTGTGAAGAGCCGTGTGCACCTTGCTGAAGAGTTTGGAGATCTCATTCTATAGGTAATGGAGAGTCACTGAAGACTTATATGTGAAGAGGCGAAATGGATAGATTTATATTTTGTAGTAGTAGCATAGAGGAAGCATAGGGAGAGGAGAGTTGGAGGCTAGGTCTTTAGAATATATTGAGATTACAGTATCTCAAAATAGGAAGTAGTGAAACTGAGTATGGAGAAATCAAGTCTGAATAAATTGATGATAGTGATTATCAGCATATAATCGATAACCAGAGTCATGTGTGTGAATGCACTCGCCCAGGAGATGAAGTGTTTCGCAGTGGGAGAGAGCTTGGGCTCTGGTACCTGGTTTTCCACTTACTAGCTATATGACTTTGGGCAAGTTTCTTTACTCCCTGTGCCTTAGTTTCCTCTTCCATAACACAGAGCCTAAAACTGCCTACCTTGTTAGAATTTCTGGGAGGATTGAATGGGTTAATGTAGTATTGTTATTATTATTATTATAGTTATGCTATTACTTAGAATTAAGAGTAGAGTTGTTTTGTTTTGTTTTTCCCCATGAAGTGTTTTGATAAGGACTAAGAAGTAGTTAATCAATAGAAGAAAAGACTTTTATGAAATGGGAGAGATTGGGATGTGTTTATAAATTAAGAAAAAGTAGCCCTGGCCAGTTTGGCTCAGCAGTTAGAGTGTTGGCCTATGGACCAAAGAGTCTCAGGTTCAGTTCCGGTCAAGGACACGTACCTCAGTTGTGGTTCATCCCCGGCCCTGGTTGGGGTGGTGCAGGAGGCAATCAATTGGTATGTCTCTCTCACATCAGTGTTTCTCTCCCTCCCACTCTATCTGAGGATAAATGGATAAATATCCTCAGGTGAGGATTTTTTTCTTTTTTTTTTCATCCTCACCCAAGGACATTTTTGCATTTATCTTCAGATAGAGCTGGAGAGAAAGAGGGAGGGAGAGAGAGAGAAACATGGATGTGAGAGAGACATATCAAGTGGCCACCACTCACATGACCCCGACCAGGGCCCAGGATAAACTGCAACCAAGGTACGTGCCCTTAGTGGGAACCGAACCCAGGACTCTCTGGTCCACGGGCCGACGCTCTAACCACTGAGCAAACCGGCCAGGGCTCAGGTGAGGATTTAAAAAAGTAGCCAAATAGAAAAGAAGTTATTGACGGTAAAGTGACTGAATAAGATCCAGGAAGATACGGACGTGATGATGTGGAGAGCACAGGTTGCTGGGTGAGCTCTGGACAGAAGAATAGAGATATGTTTAGAAATGAGACAGCTGCTATTTTCCTCTGTAATCTTTGAGACAAGACCATATACCTCAGATGGATGGAGAAGATGGAAATAATTAAAGGATTTGAGAACAATTTTAAATATTTGGAATGATTTATTAGAAGAAAGAAAAGGGGGTTGAGGGTTGCCAAATGCCTAGAGCCCATGTGTGGTTGGAAATCAGAAATTTGAAAAGAAGATAGTCTTTAAAGTTTAACTGCAGTTAAATTGAAAAGAAAATTAGGGATGTTTGGTAGTAAGATCACTTTCTTGAAAGTAACTTACAACAAAAGTAAGTAATAAATATGTTTTATCATGGAATATATAAATAAAGCATTCCAGAAGTTATTGCAGACAACAATTGCTAAATAAAATTTCTATGAGAATAACCTTCCATACTTCAGAGGGGAGAATAGAACATTAATATGAATTTAAATGAATACAGCTGCTCAAAGGCTACCTTTCTGGGCAACAAACAAAAGATAAATGAAATCACTTCATGATCATCACTTAACTGTATTGGAGATGAAACAAATCACATGCCAAAAACAGTCAAACAAATAGCACTTAGCAAGATGCCATGTAGAAATAGGTGTCTGTATTGCCCACTTAAATAAATTAAAAACAAAGTGAGGTATCCACCAGTAAGTCTAACAGATGTCTGCCTAACAACGTGTTGTTGCATTTTTTTCTTTTTACATGTCACTTTGGAGTTATTCCAATTAACTTTTTAATTTTCAAATATTTTTTAAAATATTCTATATCTAATTGGTAAAATAGTTTTTTATTTTTAAAGTTGAGAATACTTTTTAAATCCTATCGCTTGGTTTACAGTAATTGATATTACAGAGGATTAATAAATACCCCCAATGTCACCTAATTACTGTTCTTTAACTGTTGAGAAATGGAGCACTTGTAATTTTGGATTCATCGGTAGAAAACGAAACTCTGAATAGGAGATTATTTATCAGTAGGGAACAGTGGTTAGAAATAGTAATGTAGAGATTCTGGTGATATTTTGTTGTGTGCTCTCTCTCTGATAACTACCCAGAGTCTCAATTAATGCTTAATTTTTCTTTTTTCTTTCCTTTTTACTATTGATTTAGGAAATTTTCTAACATTTGTGAAAATAAAGAGAATAGTATGAACCCCCATGTAGTTATTTACCAACTTCAATAATTTTCAACTAATGGAATGCTTCATTTAAAGTGTACAGATTCTTGGGATATCTTTTTTTTTTTTTTCTTTTTGGTGGTACATGCCCCTAGCGGGAACTGAACCCGGGACTCTCTAATCCGCAGGCCGACGCTCAACTGCTGAGATAAACTGACCAGGGCTCTTGGGATATCTTGATGTCAATATAATAATTAACTGTATCTTAATTATAAATATAGGGAAGTCCCAGAGGAGCATTTAAAATTAAGCACAGATTTGCATAAACAGACTGAAGAAATAAGTTTTTTGCCCCATACTCTATTTTTTTTTCTTTATTGATTTTAGAGAGATGTGGAAGGGAGAGGGGGAGAGAGATAGAAATATCAATGAGAGAACATTGATTGGTCACCTCCTGCATGCCCCACACTGGGGATCGGGCCCACAACCTGGGCATGTGCCCTGACCAGGAATCCAACCGGCGACCTCTTGGTGCGTGGGTCGATGTTCAACCAGTGAGCCACACCGGCTGGGCCCCATACTCTAAATGAGCATTTTAAAGTCATTGTTTTTATTGTTTTCCGTTTGGGAATATTAAAGCATCATAATTCTAGATTATTTATCTAATGAGAAATTAATTAAGTTAAGAATACCTACCAGCCTGGCCGATGTGGCTCAGTGATTGAGTGTCAACTCAAACACCAAGAGGTCGCCGGTTTGACTTCTGGTCAGGGCACATGCCCAGGTTGTGGGACCAATCCCCAGTGGGGGGCATGCAGGAGGCGGCCAGTCGATGTTCTCTCTCATCGATGTTTCTATCTTTCTCTGTCTCTCCCTTCCTCTCTCTCTCAAAATAAATAAAGAAAAAAATTTTTTAAAAAGAATACCTACCATTTGGGTGATCGGACATGGACTTTGGACTTATAAGGACATCACTTACCTTGTTAATACTAAACTTACATGGGGTATGAAGGTCTGGTTTGAGAGAGTCTTTGACCCATTGAAAAGTCCTTCTTATCCTCATTAGGAAAACTGAGAACTGCAGTATTTTCAGATACAGCCATCCTTAAAAGTATAGGAATAAAATTAAAATCACAATGGCTTCTTCCTTTTTCTCCAGAAGATAAACATAGTAATTGAGATTCTGAAGTTTCTTAATGAAGGAACAAAAATAATGTCAGAATTTTATATCATGGTTTACTTTTCAACATCATATTTACTTATTAAAAAACTAAATAAATAACTAGGTTGACTTTCCAGGACACAGTTCTACTCAGTGGTTCCTAATTTTTTTTCTCTGTGTAAACAGAAACTGTGCTTTTGTTTTACACCAGGAAGTTGAAGAAAAGTTGTAACATTGCAACTAACTTTTCTGGAGTCTTCATCTTTTTGTTTTTTTAACATCCTCACCCGAGGACATTTTTCCATTTTTTGTTCAGGTAGAGTGGGAGGGAGAGAGAGGAAGGGAGAGAGAGAGAAACATCGATGTGAAAGGGACACATCGAGTGGTCGCCACCCGCACGACCAACCAGGGCCGGGGACAAACTGCAACCGAGGTACGTGCCCTTAGTGGGAACTGAACCCGGGTCTCTCCGGACCACAGGCCGATGCTCTAACCGCTGAGCCAAACCGGCCAGGGCAAAGGAGTCTTCATCTTTTATATGAAACATGATGAAGATCCCAGGAAAAGTTATACTTGTTGAAAATTGACCCACGTCAGCAGTTTAGAGTGCTAATTAAGGTTTCTACTAAGCTAACAGGAAAGCTGCCCTGGAATTCATGAGCATCATTTTACTCACAAATGAAAAATATAAGGTATTCCTAAGAGCCACGTTTTCCAACAGAAAGTGACATAAATGTGAAAAGAAGCTTCTAATGTTTTGCCATGTCTTAGGTTACTATTATCATCAATTATTATGTGGAATTAGAGGAAATAGCTTTTGAAAAGAAAATGGACAATGAGAGAGTGATAAAAAAGGAAGAAATAACTGTCTTCTGAGTGGATAAGTTTAAGTAATTCATAATTGAACTAAGCCCTATTTTATTTAATGATAAACCTACTTATCACGACCAAAGAGTACATATTAAAAACTTCTGGCTTGCATTTTATTCCTAACAGAAACAAAATGCTAAAGGATATCAGGTTTGCACGGGCATGGTGCCTTGTTTACTTTGGGCACCCCAGGTATTAATCAATACATGCCAGTGAACAAAGCAGTAGTAGTTCAGCCTTTGTGTGAACAAGTATGTAGTAAAATAACCAACAATGCTTGTAGAATGATAGGTGGAGTGATGTAAATCCTGACAGGGATCCCTGAATTCATATATACTTATTTATAAAAATAGCCCTCACACTCTCATTCTCCATGATCACTATATTGCATTGCTAACAGGTGCAGTTCTGAGAAAAGGTAGTGAATTATCAAATTAAATTGACCTGGGTTTATTGAGCTTCTTGTTAGTATGCTGAAAACATTTGCAAGGCAGAGAGCATAGCCATCAATGACTCTTCATTGATGTAACAGTACTATTTGACTATGGAAAGTATAAGGTGTGGCTGAGAATAGAAAACCTGTGCTCAAGGGAGAGCCCATCATTGTCTTCCCAGAGTAACACCCATCAGCATCATAATCAGTGATACTGATTATGTTGTAGCATACACTGACATATATATTACCCTGGAAAAACTGAGCATTTATTGAAAGGATAGGACCAAAATTTTCCTCACTCATGATAGGCATGAACCTAGAAAAATGAGACAACTGTTTTTTTTAATTAATTTATCTTTGTTACAGATGTTTCTCCTTTTTCCTCCCTTGACACCCTCCTCCCAATCCCAGCCCCCACCCCCACCCCCACCCCAGCATTGTCTATGTCCATTGGTTACGCATACATGCATATAAGTTCTTTGGTTTATCTCATCACTCCTCCCCACCCCACCTTTTCTGAGGTTTGTCAGTCTGAACCATACTCCTTTCTATGTCTCTAGGTCTATTTTGTTCATTAGCTTATTTTGTTCATTATATTCCACAAATAAGTGAGATCTTGGGGTATTTGTCTTCTCTGATTGGCTTATTTTGCTTAGTATAATACTCTCATGTCCCTCCATGTCATCTCAAAGGGTAAGAGATCGCTCTTTCTTTTCTTTTTTTTTTTAATCCTCACCCAAGGACATTTTTGCATTTATCATCAGATAGAGCGAGAAGGGGGGGGGGGCATCGATGTGAGAGAGACACATTGAGTGGTTGCCACCCACAGGACCCCAACCAGGGCTGGGGACAAACTGCAACTGAGGTACATGCCCTTAGCGGGAACCAAACCATGGACTCACTGGTCTGTAAGCCGATGCTCTAACCACTGAGCAAAACGGCCAGGGTGAGTCGCACTTTCTTATAGCTGGCTTAGTGTTCCTTTGTGTATATATACCACAGCTTTTTTATTCACTCCTCTACGGATGGGCACTTGGGTTGTTTTCAGATCTTAGCAATTGTAAATAATGCTGCTATGAACATAGGTATACATATATTCTTTCTGATTGGTGTTTCAGGCTTCTTGGGATATATTACTACAAGTGGGATCACTGGGTCAAATGGCAATTCAATTTTTAATATTTTGAGGAAACACCATAGTGTTTTCCATAGTGGCTGCATCAGTCTGCATTACCACCACAGTGTACTAGAGTCCCCTTTTCTCCACACCCTCGCCAGCACTTGTTTGATAATTTGTATGTGGCAGCCATTCTAGCAGGTGTGAAGTGATACCTGATAGTTGTTTCAATTTGCATCTCTCTGATGATTAGTGATGTTGAGTATTTCTTCATATGTCTCTTGGCCATTTGTATGTCCTGTTTGGAGAGGTGTCTATTCAGCTCCTCTGCCCATTTTTTAATTGGGTTCTTTGTCTTCCTTTTGTTGAGTTGTATGAGCACTCTAGATATTTTGGAAATTAACCCCTTATCTGATGTATCGTTGGCAGTTATGCTCTTCCATATAGTGGGTTCCCTTTCCATTTTGATACTTGTTTCTTTTGCTGTGCAGAAGCTTTTTAGTTTGATGTAGTCCCATGTATTCATTTTTCTTTTGTTTCTCTTGCCTTAGGCATTGTATCAGTGAAAATTCTGCTGCGTGTGATGTCTGAAATTTTGTTGCCTACATTTTCTTCTAGGATTTTTATGGTTTCACGAGTTTATTTAAGTCTTTTATCCATTTTGAGTTTATTTTTGTATATGGTGTAAGTTGGTCGTCTAGTTTTATTTTTTTGCATGTAGCTGTCCAATTTTCCCAACACCATTTATTGAAGGGCTATCTTTACTCCATTGTATGCTCTTGCCACCTTTGTCAAATATTAATTGAGCATAATGTCTTGGGTCAATTTCTGGGTTCTCTGTTCTTTTTCATTGATCTATCTGCCTGTTCTTGTGCCAATACCAGACTGTTTGATTATAATAGCTTTGTAGTATAACCTGATATTTGGTATTGTGATCCCTCCTACTTTGTTCTTCTTTTTCAAGATTGCTGTGGCTAGTCGGGGTCTTTTTGGTTCCATATAAATTTTAAAAATATAAAGTATTTTTCTAGTTCTGTGAAATATGTCATTGGTATTTTAATGAGGATTGTGTTGAATCTATGGATTGCTTTGGGTAAGTATGGACATTTTAATGGTGTTAATTCTTCCAATCCATGAACAAGGTACATGCTTCCACTTTTTTATATCTTCCTCTATTTCTTTTTGTTAATGTCCTGTAGTTTTCTGCAAATAGGTCCTTTACTTCTTTGGTTAAGTTTATTCCTAGGTATTTTAATTTTTTTGCCTCAATAGTAAATAGGATTTTTTTTTTTTTTTTAGTTTCTCTTTTTGTGAGTTCATTATTGGTGTATAAGAATGCCTTCAATTTCTTGATGTGACAACTTTCTTCTTCTTTTTTTTTTTTTTGTGGTATGTGCCCCTAGCAGGAACTGAACCCGGGACTCTCTGGTCTGCAGGCTGACGCTCAATCACTGAGCCAAACTGGCCAGGGCATGTGACAACTTTCTTAAAATTATTAGCTTCTCCTCTTATCTCATCAACTTCTTGACCTCTCTGTACTGTGGAAAGCAAGCTATGTCATTCCAGTCTGTGCCCTTGTCAACACCTAGACTAAATGGTCCCTTCAGCAAGCTGGTTGTTATGGTCATGTTATTGCCAGGAACCGTCATTCCTGCTTCTGTTGACACCACTGCAGCTATTGGGAAGGTACTTCCTGAGTTAAATGGGAAGCTGGCTAGCATGATGCTCTGCACCTGTGCCCACCAGGCAGACCTGCAACACAGTGGCCAGAAAGTGACAAGGCAAGTACCCATTAGACCCCTGAAACTGTGGTTTCAGCTGCAATGACTGGTATTCTCCTTAATATTTAAACAAGGTATCTTGTTGGTATGCCAGTGATTTTGACAATGACAGCCATGCTGTTGATATTAGGGGCTTGGAGCATTCCTATAGCAATAGGCAGGGGTCATCTCTCTTAACTCTTCTCTCTTCCCCCAAAACACACAGTCGAAACATTTCTACTTAATACCTACACCTTTTACCAGATTTCCATAGGGGTGGGGTAAAGTATAAAGATATTTCTGCATTCTGTGCCATTAATAAAATTTACACTTGGCCCAAATTTGATAGATTGGGACAGAGGATGTACAAATGTCAACCTAATATACATTTGTAACCGGAAAGGTAAAAAAGGTTTCATAACCATCAGAAAAAGAACTTGGGGATGAAAAAGAGAAGAAAGAATGGGAGGGAAGAATGAGAAAAGGAGGGAGGATCCTACCTTTGCATAGGCTTTGAAAGTCCTGCCCTTAGACTATTTTATTTGGTTAGAGCTATAGTATCTCAAGTGAAACTTTGTTAAGAGAAAAGGGAATTGGAAAAGAGTATGAGAAGGATGAATAAGTTCATTCTATATTTGGTATTCTAGAACTGGCAAGAGAAAATTTAAGAAAATAGAAAATATAAAGTGTCGTACCCAAGTAACAGCAAACTATGGAACTCACTACTCTAAGAGTAACAATGTGTGGGATATTTTGAGCAGTCTTAAAGTAAGTGCTAAATTCTGTATTATAACACATCAAAGCATATAACAAGATACAAAATTACACAAATACTTTGACAACAACTATGTAAAAACAACTATCTGAATGAAGACTAAAAAGGGAATACATATAAAAAATTACTTGGGCTGTGTTACTTGGGAGTGCTAAATCGTATGCTGGATTTGGTGTCATGAAGAAAAATACAATACATTAGGAAGGGTCTGTTGTTTGGAATCACTGAGGATCACATTGTGACTAACCCCACAGTAGAAGGGCCCATTCCTATCAACAATTTGTGTATATTTCCAAAGATGGCCATTTCTTAGCTGGGCTTCCTGGGAAGTTGAAGGTGTAGCACAGGGTGAGGAGAATGAGTAGAAGATTCCTGGATAACCTTGAGTTTATGCTTGATAACCTTGTTACAACCTGTGCAAAAATCTGTCTCTTAAGTTAGTCATGGGATGAGAGGATTTTCAAATTCGCTCCCAAGAAGTATTATTTTTAGCCCGGCCGGTGTGGCTCAGTGGTTGAGCATCGACCCATGCACCAAGAGGTCACAGGTTTGAATCCCGGTCAGGGCACATGCCCAGGTTATGGGCTCGATCCCCAGTGGAGGGCATGCAGGAGGCAGCTAGTCTATGTTCTCTCTCATCGATGTTTCTATCTCTCTTTCCCTCTCCCTTCTTCTCTCTAAAATCAATAAAGAAAAAAAATTTTAAAGAAGTATAATTTTTAAAACTGAGAATAAGAAGGAAAGGGTGAGTGAGGGAAGGGAAGAGAGAAACTAGTACCCCTGTAACGTCGTGACTTTGCTGTTAAAAATGCGGGACCTGAGACTAAGATCAGGTTTTTGTTTGTTTTTTAAACATTTTATCATTCTAGATTTATTCAGGATGACCCTCTCTGAGCCCTTAAGAACATCCAGGAATGTGGTTAGAAAGACATTTGAGATAGTATTAAGGGCATGGGTTTTTAAACTTATGAACTGAAGGATGTCTCCAAACTCAACCAAGAGAAGGTACTATTAAAATGTGATCTTCCTCCCAGCTGGTGTGGCTCAGTGGTTGAATGTCAACCCATGCACCAAGAGGTTGCCAGTTTGATTCCTAGTCAGAGCACATGCCTGGGTTGTGGGCCAAATCTCCAGTGGGGGGCATGCAGGAGGTGGCTTATCTATGTTCTCTCCTGTCGGTGTTTCTCTCTCTCTCTCCCTTTCCCTTCCCTCTCAAATCAATAAAGAAAAAAAAATTTTTTTAAGTGATTTTCCATGGAACTGAGCTTAATAGTCTTGTGTACGGTCAACCTATAGAAAGTGAAGAGGATGGTTTGCAGAGCAATAATATGATGTTGCATAGGCCTCCTTCTAGTGTTGAAAATAGAACAGCATAGCTCTTAACAGTCAACAATAATGCACCATTTTAACAGATGACATTCATTTGGTCTATTCTATTCATGTGGTATTTGATATTTCTAAACTTTTGTACTCATGATTTCTACACTATTGGGCAATGTTCTACACTAGTAGAATAGCAATTGTTTTTTAAATACCTGGTACTTTCAGTAAATGGTTTTGGAATGACATTGGGTAATGTTAACTAAGTAAGTTTGAATTAGGTCACTTTTGGGCTTCTGTTTTATTACTTTATGATTTTGAGTCATCCTTTTCTCTCCATTTTATTGATGCTTGAGTGAAATTTTTATATATTGACAGGGTTAGTAGGTTTTTCTTTAACTTTCCCCTCCTACTGATCAAAGGAGTTTTGTGTTTATTTGTTTGTTTGTTTGTTTGTTTGTTTTTAACTAGTTAACCTTGTTATGGAGCTCTGCCTTATTAATTTCTGACTATGGTTTGGTTATAAAAAACTTAGGAGTACCCTTTCTAGGGCAAGGAAACTTGCTGTATGATAAAGGAACACTTTTTAGAGTACAGAGTTGATTCCAGCTCTGCTAGATAACTTTGTATCTTGATGTCAATGAGGTTTTCCAAAATGTGTAAATAGTTGGAAATTTACTCTTGAACAATAGCAAAAATTAAAATTTCAGTATTAAGGAAAACTCATCAGTATCCATTTCTTGTTTTCATGATATTATTTTATAGTTTGCTTTCATTATATTTCTTTAATTTCATTTATTTAAGAAATATTCACTGAGAGCTTATTGTGTGACAGGCCCTATGCTCTCTGCTGAGAGTATAATGGTGAGCATCTGCTTCAAGCCTAATAATTAATGTCTATGTTAATTACTAATTAGTTAATAGTGTCTACAGACATTAATCAAATAAACCATCTAAAACATGAAACTGCAGCTATGATAGATATGACAGAAAAGTACAGGCCATGAGAAGGAATTTAAACTGGCCCGAGATTAGGAAAGTCGTCTTGAAGTGGGGCTTGCGTGTCAGGTCTGTGCATCCGGGCAGTGTCTGAGTAAGTGCCAGGAAGGAAGAGTGCTGCCATCCCAGAGCCGGGCATGAGCAACGGCCCCCGCAGGCGGGAGAGCAGCCTGGTGAGTGGTGTTAGGCAGAGAGAAAGCCAGTGTGGCTGCAGTGCCCAGCATGAGTTAAGATGATATGTGAGGAGGCTGAGAAGTAGGTTGATTTGGGTAGCAGTTACATAGATTGTTTTATTTGTAAGTATTCATCGAACAATCCCCTTTGATAACACTTTTTTATATGTATATTATACTCCAATAAAAAAAAAAGTTTACTTAAAAAATCTTTGCCTGCACGTCAATGAATAGGTTAAGGCTGCAAAGCTTTATACAAAAAAGCACCTCAGTAATGCCCTTATATACATTCTCAGTCACAACTTGCCCTTTGTCAAAGGCAACCACTACCCTGGCTTCAATCACCATAGATTTTTTTTTTCTGTTCTTAAATATATAACTGGAATCAAAATATTTATGAGTTTATGTCTGGCTTCTTTTGATCCATTTTATGTCTATGAAATTTTGTGTTTGCACATAGCAGTAATTTGTGTACTTTTCTTGAAGCAAAGTATTCCAATATATGACTATACCATGTTTTATTTACTCACTCTTCTACTTGAGTTATTGTCAGTTCAGGGCTTTGCAGAAAGGCTGCTATGAATGCTTTTGTGTATATCTTTTGGAGTACACATATACCCATTTCTGTTAAGAATGCGTGTAGGAGTCAAATTGCTAGGTTATAGGCTTTTGTAGGTATGACCATATAGTTTTCCAAAATGGTTTTACCAGTTTATACTTCCACCAGCAATGTATGAGAGTTCCAGTTATTCTTCATTCTTGTTAGCACTTGGCAGTGACAGTTTTTAAAAAAAAAATAAGTGTTAAGCCTAGCCGATGTGACTCAATTGATTGAGCATTGTCTCATTCACCTAGAGGTCGCTGGTTCAATTCCTGGTCAGGGTGCATGCCCAGGTTGCGGGCTCGATTCCCAGTATGGGGCTTGCAGTAGGCAGCCAATCAATGTTTCTCTGTCATCCATGTTTCCATCTCTCTCCTTCTCTCTCTTCCTCTCTATCTAAAAAATCAATAAGAATATATGTATTTAAAAAATGTGTTAGTCATTCTGGTGGTATACAGTGCCTGCATTATGGTTTTAATGTGCATTTCTCCACCGAAAATTGAAATTTTAATATTTTTTTGCCATTTTGATATTTTTAGGGGATAGTGCCTAATAAAGTTTGTTGTCCATTTTAATGTTTGATTCAATGTCTCCCATATTGATTTAGGAGTTCTTTATATAGTTGATATAAGTCCTTTGTCAGATAGATGTAGATAACTTTTATTCTGTGGTAGAAAAATATCTTTTTACTCTTTTTATTGAAAGTAATTAGAATGATCACCCGGTCGATGTGGCTATGGCTGAGCGTCGGCCCATGCACCAAGAGGTCACCGGTTTGATTCCCAGTTGGGGCACATGCCCAGGTTGTGAACCAAATCCCCAGTGAGGGGCATGCAGAAGGCACCCAATCAGTGTTCTCTCTCATCAATGTTTCTATTGCTTTCTCTCTCTCCCTTTCTCTCTCTAAAATCAATAAAGCAAAAAAAAATTTTTTAAAGTAATTAGAACGATCAATTTTTTTTATAATTAGATAAAACATTTTTATGTCTTGTTTAAGGAATATTTCTCCATCCCAAAGTCATGAAGATACACTCTTATAGTATCCTTTAGAAGCTATTGTTTACTTACACATTTAGATATACACTTGAAATTGATTTGTGTATGGTATAAACTAGGGGTAAAATTCATTTTTTTTCTCAAGTGGATATCCATTTGTCCCAGTATTAAATATTGAAAAGGCCTCACTAAACTTCATTGTCATTTTTGTCATAAATTAAGTGACTGTATATGCATGGATCTACATCAGAAATCTTCAGTTTGTTCCTTGGCTAATTAGAACTTTTAAAATTACTATAACTTTATGTCTTGTTGTCTGGTAGCGTAATTTCTCCAACTTTGTTCTTTAAGAGTGTCATGGATGTTTTTAGTTATTTTAAAATCAAGTTGCCAGTTCCAACAAAAATAATCTGCTAGAATTTTTATTGGGATTACACAGAAGTTATAGATTAATTTGAGGAGTATTTACATCATTACAGTATTGAGTCTTTAATCCATGGGTATAGTACACTCCTCCGTTTGTATGAGTCTTCTTTAGTTCCTGTCACTAATGTTTTGAAGTTTTCTGTGTAGATGTCATGCACGTATTTACTTAGACCTATGTGTGGGTGTTTTGTGATGCTAGTGCCAATATGTATGAGTTTGCTGTGGTGACGTAAACAACAGAAACATATTTCCTCACAGTTCTGGAAGCTAAAGTCCAAGATCAAGGTATCAGTAGAGTTGGTTTCATTCTGAGGCCTCTCCTTGGCAGATAGATGACCCTCTTTAACCTGTGTCTTTACATGGTCTTCCTTCTGTAACTGCATGTGTGCTTGTGTCCTAATCTCCTCTTATAAGGACACCAGTCATGCCCTGGCCGGTTTGGCTCAGCAGTTAGAGCATTGGCCCACAGACCTGAGAGACCCAGGTTCGGTTCCTGCTGAGGGCATGTACCTTGGTTGCAGTTTGTCCCTGGCCCCGATTGGGGTTGTGTGGGTGACAGCCAGTTGATGTGTCTCTCTCACATCGATGTTTCTCTCTCTCTCTCTTCCTCCCTCTTTCCCTCCTGCTCTATCTGAACGTAAATGCAAAACTGTTCTCAGGTGAGGGTTAAAAAAAAACAAAAAAGACACCAGTCGTTGGATTAGGGCTCACCCATATTGGATTACACCTCATTTTACTTTAATTACCTCTTTAAAGACCCTATTTCCAAATACAGTAACATTCTGAGGTACTGGGGGTTTAGAGTTCACCATAAGAATTTTGGAGAGACACAGTGGTATTAAATTATTTGTTGCTGACATATAGAAATACAATTTTAATTTTGAATATTGACCTTATGTATAGTGACCTTGCTAAATTCACTTATTTATTGTAATAGTGTTTCTGTTAATTGTCTTGGATTGTCTACATACAAAATCATGTTACCTGTGAATAATGACTGATCTCAGAATAAAAGCATTTAATATTTGACTGTTAAGTAAAATATTTGCTATGGGCTCTTTGTTAATGTTTTATCAGATTATCTTTCTATTGCTCATTTGTTAAACGATTCTTTTAAATCATGAACTAACTTTGAAGCTCATAGACTGTTTGAATGTTAATTGTTGCTATCATGGAGAAAAGTTGATAGGGTTTACTGATGGATAATTTTGGTATGGAGAATAGTGGAAGAATGGAATTTTTTTGCTCATTGGAAATTGGAGCTTTGTGATGTCTCCTTGTTTCTGTGAAATTCAAAGGGAATGTTTTGGAGGACAATTAATTTGAAGTGTGAGTTTCATTGAAAAAGTTAAAAACTTAGCTACCTATTGTTTCTAAAACTCCAGATATTTATACTCATCAGCAAATGAGTATTTTAACACAATTTTCATTTTAGTTTTTGTCAAATAGATATCCAATGTTATTATTCCATTTATTTTTAGTTAATAATAGAAATAACGACTGTGGTTTTCTTGCTGTGGTATTTTGGAGTTTGGTTCTCTAAAATAATGAGTATGTGCAAACATTAAACTGTGCATTGCACAAATTGTATCATTTGGTGCTATCTAGAAATCACTGAACAGTATATCACAGACTTTACTTTGAGTCATTCAGAAGACAAAGAATAGTCATAATGGTAGTACTAATAATAGCAGTAAGAGTAATAATAACTAAAGGTAATATTTTTTGAGCAAATAAAAAAAATTTTGAACAGTCATTGTTCTAAGGGGTTTGCATGTATCAACACAGTTGATATAATAACTCTCATAATGCTATTTTATTCATCCTTTTTTACAGATAAGGGGACTGAGGCATAGAAAGATAACTAACTTACTTCATCCGGGTCTTACAAAGCTAGTAAATGGTGAAATTGTGTTTTGAACCCAGACACTTGGATCTGAGCTTTGTCTAGAGGCTATGTTATGTTATGCTAGGATAGAAATATTTAGTATTAATATAATCTAAAAATTGATGTATAATAGTATATTTTAATGTCAGATAAAAAAATAGAGCAGGAGAAACAAAAATGTTATTAAATTACTCCCACATGAAATACAAAGTTCTCCACATTTAACTTCACCCTTTGCCCCTGTACATGTGCAAGTTCCTTTCCCTCCTGTCAGCCCTGAACCATTCAGTCTAACCCTTGCCCTGGCACTCCCCTTCCTGCCAGCCCGTTCACATGCTCCTGAGCGCACAAAGCCGTCCTGGAGTAAACGTACATGGAATGGAGAGTTACGGTCCTCGGTTTCCATGTGAATAAAACAGAACTGAATTATGTAATCTCTAAAATTCTGGAATTGCTAAATCTAACCTTCAAGACTCTTAGAAATGCCTGTAATGACCCTTACAGGCATCCTAGAATGTCTCATGCTACTTCCTTTTCTTTCTCCCATTAAACCTGTTTTACTTTAGGCATTCTGTAATGAGATAAAAGCTTTTGTGTTCTTGTAAATCCAATTATTTTCATTATTTTTGTTTTATTACTAAAATTTTAACTCCTGGTTTCTACTTTTTTTCATTATAAGTGCATCTATGGGTATAGTATTAGTTCAGTAAGTTAGCCTGGGAGTCTAAGCATCATTTAAAATAGATTTGTGGGTTGAAATTGTGTACACAACATACACACACTTGATATTTGTGGCTGTTTAATTCATTTATTTAGAAATAATGAGTGAGCCCATTAGCTCTGTTTTATCTATGACTACAGATTCAATTTCTAACAAGGAGAACCATCTCACATATGTTTTATTTTGATTACAGGTAAGAGAATGTTGGTGGGTCAGCATGAATCCACTACTCCTAGGTAAAGAACTTAAAGTTAGTGGCCTTTCTATGGTAGAGAATAGAACTATCTTTTTTTTTTTTTTTAATGTTAAAAATAGCACTAAAAATCAGATCTAAGTAGTTTACACGTTTGGGTCTATATTTGTAAAGTCTTCTCTTGTGTCTAGTAAACCAAAACAGTGGCACACTGTTTATTTATTTCTGCTCCTTTACGTTGCTATTTTCATGTAGTGGTTATAAACCCGGACTCTGGAGCCAACCTGCCCTGGGTCAGATCCTGGCGCCATGTGGCACCAGTAGGTGTATGTCCTTGAGCAAGTTACTTAATTCCTTTGTATTTCAGTTTTTGTATTTATAAAATCAAAAGTAAAAGAGCATACCCTATGAAGTTATAGTGAAGATTAAATAAGATAACACATGTAAAATTCTTAGCAGAGAGTATGCACTTAAATTTAGCAACTCAGTGATTGTTAGCACTGCTCTCACACTTGAAAATTTCAGTCAGTGGTGGCCGGTAGAAATAATCTTTTGTTAGAGTAAAATATTTTTCAGTCTTAGAAAATCTTATTTATATAGATTACTATTACTGATAAGAAGTGAGGGAAATAATTTTCATTTGTTAGCTGGCAAGTAGCTTTATGTCCAAATAAAAAACCTGAATAGCATGATAGGTGAATTAATTATCTTTCTTCATTTGCTTCATGTTTGATGTTGACCATGGCAGGTCAGATGGTTAATTGACAATGCCACTGAGGAAGTGATTTTAGGCAAAACCTGAAAGAACTTGGTTTAGGACACTAATTTCAGTAACATTCTACTTTGTAGAAAAATTTTCTTTTTTTTTTTAAGATTTTAAAATTGATTTTTAAAAGAGAGAGGAAGGGAGAGGGAAAGAGAAAAACTTCAGTGTGAGAGTGAAACATCCATCAGCTGCCTATTGCAGGCTCCCTATTGAGGACTGAGCCCACAACCCGGGCATGGGCCCTGACCAGGAATCAAAAGGGCAACCTTTTGGTGTATAAGACAATGCCCAGTTAACTGAGCCACACCAGCCAGGGCTAGAAAAATCTTCTTTATCTACAAATGCAGTCACTTCACTTTTGTCCAAGCCAGGCAGTCACCTAACCTATGGTGTTCTTATTTACTCTGTGCCAGACATTGAATGTAGATATCCATTAATTGTTTCTTCCTTGGTGTTATACAGCCTTTTATCTGTCTCTAGTCTTCCATTCTTTAAATATATATGTATCATCAAATTCCCAAAGCAAACTGTGATGACACAGTGTGTTTAAGCAGTGTAGATTTTGTCAGACATCACATTCTTCCAGATATATTTTTCAAAATGGAAAGATGGCTTAACATTTTCTATTATTATTTTAGATGAAATGTTCTGCAATATGTTGTTGACATTGTACTGAAGTAAATACTGTATGCTCAAGTTTCTCAGGGACCTTCATGAAAATGAGATACATGTCCCAGGAGGCTATCTCAGAAAAGACAAATTATAAATAAAATAGCATGAATGAAGAGGCACACAAGAATTTATTATGAGAAAATATTATTTTGTATAATACTGGACCTAAAGAAAATGAAATGTTGGCACAAGAGATTGCCCTCATGTGGCTCTATGTGGTTTCACACACACATAATAATTCATATTTTTTTCCTTTTTGGTCAAATAAGGTATTGTGTTTTACAGTGATAGAACATATTTCATGTATTAGCTGTATTCCACATTCATTTGCTCTATTAAAAATATCTCTTTATGACTGACTATTCAGGCTATCTTCATCTTTGGTTTTCTTTAAGAGAACAAAGGTGGAGCCACACAAATCTCAGACTTTACTATTACATAAAATGCAGATTAACCAAGAATTGAGGTATAGTTGAAAAAGGAGTTGTGAGCCTGTAAGAGATTTAGTGCAAGTTAGGAGATAATAGCTCAGTCTTCTTTTAGTCTTGAGTGTTTTCTTTAAATTTGAGTGCTCCGCCCTGGCCGGTTTTGCTCAGCAGTAAGAGCTTCGGCCTGCGGTCCAGAGAGACCCAGGTTTGGTTCCCACTAAGGGCACGTACCTCGGTTGCAGTTTGTCCCCGGCCCTGGTTGGGTTGTGTGGGTGCCAGCCACTCGATGTGTCCTTTTCATGTCGATGTTTCTCTCTTTCTCTCCCTCCCTCCTACTCTATCTGAACAAAATATTGAAAAAATGTCCTTGGGTGAGGATAAAAAAAAAATTGAGTGCCCCTTCTGCTTAAAGGCATTCTTCCTGGGTTTATGCATTTTCAAGAGCTTTGTCTAATTGTTTGTTTGCAAAAAATAGTTTGCTTCTTTTTGCTACTTTTTAAAAGACATTATTATTAGGTTTTTAATTTAGAAAAATATATTTAAAACATTTTATAGTCCCATAAAGTATAACCCATAATCTATTACATCTGTAATCCCATAACCTTATAACCCAAATCCCATACCTTCTTGTTGACATACAAAAAAGTGCTTATTTGGCAAATATAACTGAACATGACAGTATAGAATTTGTTTTCCATCCTCCCAAAGAAATTATTTAATAGTTTTTACATGTTACACCAGAAAAAAATGGTTTTTATATTTAATATTTTATCATGTAGATAAAGTGGAATTTTTTCTATGTACTCAGTTGTATACTTCAGGATTTTCTTTACCACAATATATTATGGAGATATTTCTAAATATTTGCTCTTGAGTAGATATTTTTGATGACTATTCAGAGAAATTTTAATATCAGAACAATATAGGTCCTTCTCTGTAAGAGTTTAGAGAACAAGTTTTGGTTGTGATTTCAGTTAATATTTATTAATATAACTTTTTTTATTAAAAAATTTTCTGTTTCTTTATTGATTTTTAGAGTGAGAGAAAGGGAGAGGGAGAGAGATAGAAACATCAATGAGAGAGAATATCAATTGGCCACTTCCTGCATGCCCCCCACTGGGGGTTGGGCCCACAACCTGGGCATGTGTCCTGATTGAGAATAGAACTGGCGACCTCTTGGTGCATGGGTCACCGCTCAACCACTGAGCCACACAGGTCGGGCTAATATAACATTCTCTTTATGTAATATTTTAGTGGGATCCCTGGTTATAAGTGACAGAAACCAAGTTAAGCTCGTTTAAGATAGAAAAATACTGTTTTAAGGCCCAACTGGTGTGGCTCAGTAGATTGAGTGTCATCCCATGGACTGAGAGGTCCGGGTTTGATTCCCGGTCAGGGCACATGCCTGGGTTGTGGACTCGATCCCCAGTAAGGGGGCGTGCAGGCAGCAGCCGATCGATGTTTCGCTCTTACATTGCTGTTTCTATTTCTTTCTCCCTTTCTTTCTCACTAAAAAAATCAATAAAAACACTTTTTTTTAAATAACTGTTTTAAGGACAGAAGTGAATCGCATGAAACCAGGACTCGGGATTGAAGCAGTTTCAATACTCTTACTTCTCACTTCTGCTTCTCTTTCCTTATCTACTCTCTTTTCTCTAATAGACTGGTTTTCCCAGATCTCCAGTTCCTGTGGTGGGAAACATTGCTACTCATAGTTTTCAGGGTTGTAATTCTCTTTTTAAGATCCATCTTAGCCTAAGACTGAAATCTTTTAGTTCCCATTTTAAATTTCTGAGAAACAAACTGTTGCCCAGCTTGGAGTTCTCACTGTTGAACCAATTAGTTATTGCTGTGGGGGACAAAATAATCTTGCAAAAAATAGCTGTAGTTGCTACATATATGGCGGGTGGGCATTTTACAGAAAAAAGATGAGGGACTGACAACTAAGTATGTGTTTACTACATTCATTGACTGAAATTACAAGCTTCTAAGTGATTTTATAGCTTGCTGTTCACAAAGTTACAGTATTAATCTTGTACTTTTAGGGAATTTAGTAAAATTCAAGTTTCAGTATTTCTGAATTACAGGGTCTCTGGCCCTCAAACCAGATTTCTTAATTCCATTTTCCTGATTATAATTTTCTTTCCCATTATTTCTTTTATTTTTTAAATTTCTTTTTTTGTTGTTTTTCTCTTTTTTTTCTCTCTCATCATGTTTTAATTATTTTTATAGCCCCATAGTACGTTTATTTTACATAATGTACACTTTATTCCTTTTTTTTTCCTTTTCAAATTGATATTTAATTACTTAAATAAGCAAACAATTTATGGTCTCCTGAACTCCAGCACCATTTGGAGAACAGTGTTTAATGGAAATGTTCCTGGATTAAGAAGCAGGAGTCTGGGCGTAAGTTTTGAATTCACCATCTACTCATCATTTCACTATAATCTACATATAGCTATACTACAGTAAACTGTCAAATTTATTACAGGCTCATTGTGAGAAGGATCAAGTAAGATAATGTATATGAAATTACTTTATAAATTCATATTCTATTCAAACAAGTTTTTAGTTTGACATTTGACATTATTATTATTAGACATTGACATAGAGGATAAAGCATGGGAGAAGGAAGTCTTGCCTTGTCAACTAATCACAAACTGATCATGTGATTTGGTGGAAGACAAGATAATTTAAAAAGAAACATATTTAGCCCTGGCCGGTTTGGCTCAGCGGTTAAAGCGTCGGCCTGCGGTCCGGAGAGACCTGGGTTCGGTTCCCGCTAAGGGCATGTACCTCGGTTGCAGTTTGTCCCCGGCCCTGGCTGGTCGTGCGGGTGGCAGCCACTCGATGTGTCCCTTTCACATCGATGTTTCTCTCTCTCTCTCCCTCCTGCTCTATCTGAACAAAGAATGAAAAAGTGTCCTCAGGTGAGGATAAAAAAAAAAAAAAAAGAAAGAAACGTATTTATATGTACAAATGAAAAATTAGATAAGCTGTGAACAAGTGCTTATATCTGAAGATGATCCATACTGTTTTGAGCAGAAAGTGAACCACAGAATTAAACTTGTTTTTATAATGACCCAATCTTATAATCAAGTTGACACAGGAGATTAAGGCAGTTTAGTTATTTTGACATAGTAACATATCCTGACACAGAAACTGTGTAATAATGATTTAAATATTAATATGACAACACAAAAATCTCAATCTCCTTTACCAAGAATTCCTAATTCTAAACTTTATATTCCTCATGTGCCATCCAGTCCTTGTCCCTCTCTCATCTATTACCCATGGAAATTTTTGGCTCTACTACTTACCAGCTAGGTGACCTTGGACAGGTTATTTAACCCCTCTGTGCCTCAGTTTTCTCATCTTTAAAATTGGAATAATATTAACACCTACCTTAGAGGATTCTTGTGAAAATTAAATTACATTAATATATGTTAAGTGTTTAGAACACTCTCTGGAGTATGGTGAGTGGTCAGTTAATGTTAAAATTATCATTTCATTGTTTTTTTCACTTAATGACATTTTTATTATTTTGTTACTTTGTGGAAACTTATGAAATTTTGTTAAACCTAAGAAATGCTTATTTGCATTTATTCCTACAAATAGTATTTTCTTTCTCTTTTTGAACTTTTATTATGAAAAACTTTAAACATATTTAAAAGTGGAAGGAGCAGTGTAGGTAACTCAAGTACCCATCATCTATTGCATTTGGCTACCTCTGAGATGGCCCCCAAATATCTGTGCTTCTAGAGTCATGGCCTTTTGTAATCTTCTCCCCTTGCACATGGGTTGGACCTAGTGGCTTACTTCTAACTAACAAAATACAGCAAAAGTGATGGGCTATCACTCCAAGATTACAAAAATACTGTGTTGTTGTTTTTTATTCTTTTTCTATCTCGTGTGTTTTTTTCTCCTCTCTTGCTCAACTACCATGATGTTAGTCAGTTGCCATGTTGTGAGCTTCCCCATGAGGCCATGTGGCAAGGAACTGAGGAAGGCCTCTGGCTAACAGTCATGAGAAACTGGCACCATCCGTCCAACAGTCAGAAGGAACTCAATTTCTTCAACAACTGTGTAAATGGATCTTACCCCAGTTGGGCCTTCAGATGAAATCACAGCCCTAGCTGACTGCATGCTGACAACTTCATGAGAGACCTTACAGCAGAGGTGTTCAGCTCAGCTGCACTTGGATTCCGAAAGCACAGAATCAGTGAATTTTTTTTTTTTTTTTTAATTTTAAACCAATATGTTTTGGGGTAATAAGTTCTAAGCCAGTAAGTTTTTCTTATACAGCAATACATAATACAATCAGCTTTAAAAACTCTTATGATATTATAAAACGTGTTTCATCATCTTCCTACTCCTTATTCCTTGTTGATTATTTATTTATTGTGGCTTTATTGAGGCAACATGCTGTAAAATGCACTCTTGCAAGTGTTAATTCAGTGATTTTAGTAAATTTACAGAGTGGTGTAGTCATTGCCACAGTGCAGCTTTAAAACGTTTCAACCCCAACTAGTTACCCTGAGCCATTTGCAGTCATTCCTTGCTCCCAAACCTCAGCCCCTGGCAACCAGTTTCTGTCCCTATTCATATTAAATGAAATCATCTAATATGTAGTCTTTTGTATTTGGTTTCTTTTACTTAGTATAATATTTTTTAGATTTATCCATTTTGTGCATATATCAATAATTCATTTTTTTCTATTGCTATTGATATTACATTAAATAGATATGTCACATTTTGCTTATCCATTCACCAATCAATAGAAAATTGATGTTTCTGCCCTGGCCGGTTTGGCTCAGCGGTTAGAGCATCGGCCTGCAGTCCGGAGAGACCCGGGTTCGGTTCCCACTAAGGGCACGTACCTTGGTTGCAGTTTGTCCCCAGCCCTGGTTGGGTCGTGTGGGTGGCAACCACTCGATGTGTCGCTTTCACGTCGATGTTTCTCTCTCTCTCTCTCCCTCTCACTCTATCTGAACAAAATATCGAAAAATGTCCTCGGGTGAGGATAAAAAAAAAATTGATGTTTCCTAGTATGTATGTGATGTTATTATTATATATAATGTTGGCTAGTAGATAGACTTTGCTATGAACATTCACATATAAATGTGTGTACATGTGTTTTTATTTCTCATGTATAGACACCAGGAATGGACTTGCTGGGTCATGTAGTAAATTTATGCTTAACTAGATAAGAAACTGTCAACTTTCTTCAGACATGACTGCACCATTTTAAATTCCTACCTGCAGTGAGTGGAGGTTTCATTTTTTTCCCCCATTCTTGCCACCACTTGTGATTATCTATCTTTTTGTTGTTGTTGTTGTTACTCTTCACCTGAAGATATTTTTCCATTTATTTTGAGGTGGAAAGGGAGGGAGAGAAAGAGAGAAACATTGAGGTGAGAGAGACACATCAATTGGTTGCCTTCCACACAACCCTGACCAGGGCTGGGAATTGAACCTGCAACCCAGGTATGTGCCTTTGATCGAGAATCAAACCCATCACCCTTTGGTCCATGGGCCTGATGCTCTAACTGCTGAGCCAAACCAGCCAGGGCTATGATTGTCTATCTTTTTTATTGTAGACATGCTAGTGAGTATGTATTGGAATCTCATTGTGGTTTTAATTTGCATTTCCCTAATAACTAAAGAGGCTGAGAATCTTTTTATTTGCTTATTTCCCATTTATATGTCTTATTTGGTAGAATATGTATTGAAATCTTTTGCTCACTTTTTCATTGTATTCTTACTCAGTTGTAAGAATTTTTTATACATTCTGTATACAGGTCTTTTATTAGATATGTTTTGCAAATATTTTCTCTCAGTCCATAGCTTGTCTTTTCATCTTCTTAATGGGATTTTTTGAAGTATGAAATTTTTAAATATGAAGAAGTCTAATATGTAACTTTTTTTTTTTTTAATGAATTGTGCTTCTGGTGCTCTTTTTAAGCTAAGGCCATTCAGATTTTTTCCTGTGTTTTCTGCTAAGTGTTTTATAGTTTTTCTCATGCCTCTAAGTTTCTGATGTAATATATTTTTATTTTTTGTGTGTATGGTGTGAGGTAAGGGTCCAAACTAATAATTTTTCACATGGATATCCAATTGTCTCAGTACTATTTTGTTGAAAAACTATCCTTTCCCCCCTTGAATTGCCTTGGAAAGTTCGTAAAAAATCAATTGACTATAAATATAGAGATTTATTTCTAGACTCTCAATTCTCTTTCATTGGCTTGTACATGTTATTACTCTCGTACCATTATCTTGATTATTTGGTTGTATAGTAAATTTAGAGTTTCATAATCTCTGCCTCTGCTTGTGCCCTATCTGCACAGCCTTACTTTCAGCCAGAGTGTGTAGCTAGCTCCGGCTGTCTCAGGTGTCCACTGCATTGGTGTAGAGTTTATCAATTACAGTGATACCTCGGTTCTCGAACGCCTCGGATTTCGACCAAATCGGTATTCGACCAGGAGATTCGAGAAACTTTTGTCTTGGAATCCGAACAAATATTTGGAACTCGAACTTCCGAGATGAGCCGAGTTGAGCCGAATGGCGTTCATTCGGCCCAGCGCGCCTTGCTCGCGTCATCAGTGTGAGTGCAGAGAGAGAGTCACGCTTTGTGGAGAGAGTCACGCTTTACACTGAATTTAACCCTTAGACATACTGTACACTTTTATTTCTTGTTGAGACTTATGTTTTTCTACATATTATATACAAATTAGGCCAGTAAATAGGCATTTTCTGGGGCTTGGAACGAATTAATCCAGTTTCCATTATTTCCTATTGGGTTTCATTGCTTCGGTTCTCGAACAATTTGGTTCTCGACCGTCCTCCTGGAACGAATTATGTTCGAGAACCGAGGTATCACTGTAGTTCTATGTTGTCTCATTTTGGGTCTCCTTGTTAAGTATTTGGTTAGTCTGAAAGTCCATTGTTTCACCGAGCCAGGACTGTAGCCTCAGGATATCTGAGTCACTGGTCTTCTCACTTCATTTGCCAGGGAGATCACAGTGGTTTCTGACATTGCTACAGTTGTGGGGTTTTCTTTGTCCCACTCCAAATCTAGTCAGCTTCCTCTGTCAATAAAACTGCTGTTTTTCACAGCTTGCCCTGCCTTGGTATGGGTGCAGTCCACAGCAAGACTGGCATAGACTCCCAGAGTTCAGTACCTTTTCATATGTAACCAGTTCTTAATTTGGTATATACCATATACCTTTGTTCAGTTTTCAGACCCATAAGATAGGTTTTTTTGACAGTTTGTCCAGGTTTATCATTGCTTTGGTAGGGACGAGATTTGTTAATAATTTACCATACTTCCTTACTTTCCCTTTTTTAACCTTTCATTGACAACAGTGTGGTGAATGGGGGTGTGGGGTGGGGGTGGAAGACGGCCTAGAGGGGATAAATAGTGATGGAAAAAATAAAATAAAATCTATTTTCCCTTTAAAAATAATTAAACAGAAGAAGGGTAAAATCGCATAATATGACCCCCATGTACGTATTAAACAGCTACAAGGACAATTAAACCATAACCCATCTTGTACCAGACATTATATATCATTTGTAAGTGTTTCAGCATCTATCTCTAAGGGATAAAATTCTTTTAAAATATAATGGCAATACCATAAACACACATTAAAACAATTATGTATTTTTCTCAAGTTGTTACATATCTACTGTGTTCAAATTTCCAGTTTTTTTTTAAGTGTTACTTTTTTGTTTGTTTTGTTTTTACAGTTGTTTTGTTTAAATCACAAAGAAAAAAATAAGTTTTATGTGTTGTAATTGGTTGATATGTCTTTTAAGTCTCCTGTAATCTATGTTTTCTCTTTTTAAACTTTGTTGAATAAAGTAGGTCACTTATCCAATACATTTTTCTACAGACCCACAAAATCCCCTCAGTTAGTGTGATGTTTCTCTGTTATCTGTGATTTCCTATAAATTGATAGTTGGATCTAAAGCTGTTTTATCTAATATGATAGCTATTAGCCTTATGTCATTATTTAAATTTGTTTTAATTAATTAAAACTAAGCAAAATTTAAAGATTACTTTCTCAGTTTCACTAGCACATTTCTTTCTTTTTCAATTAAATTTATTGAGATGACATTGGTTAATAAGATTATATAATTTTCAAGGGTACAAGTCTATGATATATCGTCTGTATATTGCATTGTGTTCACCACCCAAAGTCATATCATCTTCCATCACCATTTATTTGACCCACTTTACCCTTTACTATCCCCAACTCCCCTGCCCTCAAGTAACCACCTACTATTGTCTTTATCAGTTTTTTTGTGTGTGTTTTCTTGTTTGTTCATTTGTTGCCTTTTATATCCCACAAATGAGTGAAATCATATGGTTCTTAACTTTTTCTGTCTGACTTATTTTGCTTTGCATGATGCTCTCAAGGTCCATCTATGTTGTCATAAATGGCAGTATTTTATCTTTCCTCATGGCTGAGTAGTATTCCATTGTATATGTATCACATCTTTATCCAATCATCTATTGAAGGAGACTTTGGCTGTTTCCATGTCTTGATCACTGTGAATAATGCTGCAGTAAACAGAGGGGTGCATATATCTTTGGGAATAAATGTTTTCAAATATTTTGGGTAGGACCCAGAAGAGGAGTTGCTGGGTTATATGGCAATTTTATTCTTAATTTTTTATTTGTTTATTATTGACTTCGTACGGATGTCACCCATTTTCTTCCCCTTTGCCTCCCTCCACCCTGCCCCAGCCCCTCCTAGGCCTTCACCACATTATTATCTATGCCCATGGGCTATGCATATATGCATATATGTTCTTTGGTTGATCTCTTCCTGTCCTTTCCACTTTCTTCCCCTCTGAGATGTCAGTCTGTTCCATTTAGCCATGCCTCTGGTCCTATTTAGTTTGTCAGTGTATTTTGTTCTTTAGAGTCCACATGTAAGTGAGCTCATGTGATATTTGTCTTTCTCAGACTGGCTTATTTTACTTAGCATAATAATCTCCAGGTTCACCCATGCTGTCTCAAAGGGTAAGAATTCCTTCTTTTTACAGCCTCGTATTCCATTGTGTAAATGTGCCACAGCTTTTTTATCTATGCTTCTACTGATGGGCATTTGTGCTGTTTCCAGATCTTGGCTATAGTAAATAATGCTGCTATAAATACAGGTGTGTATATATTCTTTCTGATTGGTGTTTCAGGATTCTTAGGATATATACCCAGAAATGGGATCGCTGGGTCAAATGTATCATGTTCTCCCATAAGGTGGGTTTCCTTTTTGTTTTGCTGATGGTTTCTTTTGCTGTGCAGAGCTTTTTAGTTTAATGTAGTCCCATTTGCTTATTTTTCCTGTGTATTCATTTTCCTCGGAATCATTACAGCAAAAATATTACTTCGAGAGATATCTGAGATTTTATTGCCAATATTTTCTTCTAGGATTTTTATGGTTTTGAGACTTGCATTTAAGTCTTTTATCCATTTTGAGTTTATTTTTGTGTATGGTGTAAGTTGGTGGTATAGTTGCATTTTTGTGCATGTTACTGTCCAATATTCCTAGCACCATTTATTGAAGAGACTGTTTTTACTCCATTGTATGTTCTTGCCTCTTTGTTGGACATTAATTGACTATAAAATCATGGATTGACTTCTGGTCTCTCTGTTCTATTCCATTGATCTATATGCCTGTTCTTGTGCCAGTAATAGGCTGTGTCGATTACAGTGGCTTTGTAGTATAGTTTAATATCCGGTATTGTGATACCTCCAACTCTGTTCTTTCTCAAGATTGCTGAGGCTATTTAGGATCTTTTTGTATTCCTCATAAATTTTTAGAATATTTGTTCTAGATCTGTGAAATATAACATTGATATTTTAAAAGGGATTGTTGCCCTGGCCTGTTTTGCTCAGTGGTTAGAGCGTCATCCCATGGACCAGAGAGTCCCAGGTTCGGTTCCCACTAAGGGCACATACCTCAGTTGCAGTTTGTCCCCGGCCCTGGTTGGTGTCATGTGGGTGGCAACCAGTCGATGTGTCTCTCTTATGTTGATGCTTCTCTCTCTCTCTCTCTTCCCCCCTCTCGCTCTCCCACTCTACCTGAAGATAAATGCAAAAATTTCCTCTGGTGAGGATAAAAAATAAATAAAAATAAAAGGGATTGCATTGAATCTATGAGTTGCTTTTATGGACATTTTAACGGTGTTAATTCTTCCAAACCTTCAACATGGTATATACTTCTACTTGTCTGTATCTTCCTCTATTTCTTTTTTCAATGACCTATAGTTTTCCAAGTATAGTAAAAGGGATTGTTTTCTTGGTTTCTCTTTCTGAGAGTTTGTTATTGGTGTATAAAAATGCCATTGATTTCTGGATATTAATTTTGTATCCTGAAGAAAATGTATAATACTCCTTGCAATAACAACTGAACTTGCAAAATGAACTTTGCCAAACTCATTAATTAAGTCTAGTAGTTTTTTAGTGGATTCCTTAGGTTTTCTATATATAATATCATATCATCTGCGAATAATAACAGTTTTATTTCCTCCTTTCCAATTTGAATGCCTTTTATTCTTCTTGTTCAATCGCTATGTCTAGGACTTCCAGCACTATGTTGAATAAGAGTGGTGAAAATAGACATCCTTGTTTTGTTCATGGTCTTAAGGGAAATGCTTTTAGTTTTTGCCCATTGAGTATAAAGTTGGCTGTAGGTTTTTCATATATAGCTTTTATTAGATTGAGCTATGATTTGCTGAGAGTTTTTTTTTTTTTATCATAAATGGGTACTGGATCTATTCTTAATTTTTTAAGGAACCTCCATACTGTTTTCCGTAGTGGCTGTATCAGTTTACATTCCCACCAGCAGTGAATGAGGGTTCCTGTCTTATTGATAATAGTCATTCTAACAGGTGTGAGGTGTATCTCATTGTAGTTTTGAGTTGCATTTCCCTAATAGATAGTGAAGTTGAGCATCTTTTCATATATCTCTTGACCATTCATATGTCTTCTTTGGAGGAAGTGTCTGTTCAGATCCTCTACCCATTTTTAATTAGATTGTTTAATGTTGAGTAGTATGAGTTCTTAATATATTTTAGATATTAACCCCTTGTTGGAGCTCTTGTTTGCAAATATCATCTCCCATTTGGTTGGTTGCTTTGTTTGTTGGTGGTTTCTTTTGCTCTGCAGCTTTTCAGTTTAATATAGTCCTATTTATTTATTTTTGCCTTTACTTCCCTTGCCTTTGGGATCAAATTCATGAAATCTTCTCTGAGATAAAAGGTCCATAAATGTGTACCTATGTTTTCTTCTATGTAATTATTTTTTCAGGTCTTATATTTAGGTCTTTGATTCATTTTGAGTTAATTTTTCAGTAGCCACAGGGGGGTAGTAATTACCATATTGGACAGTTCAGATTTCCATCATTGCTGAAAGCTTTATTGGAAAGTACTGCTCTAGAAGTTTTATTAAATTCAGGTTTGATTTTTCGTTTTAAGAATAGGTCACAAATGTTTTTATGTTATTCCACGAGGAGAGACATACTGTCTAATTATCTCTCTTTTTCGTGATGTTAGTAGCTATTAATTATTGTTGCTTAAATTTATTATTTAGAAGGAGGTTGCAAAATGATGACATTAATGATTCTATCATTCCTGTTTCATTTGTTGGAATATTCTATAATGAGAGACTTTTTCTTTAGCTATGATTTCGCTACCTAGTAATACATTTCATATCAGAAAAACAGGACAAATTCTTAATTCTTAGCCTACTTGAAAATATTTTCTTAAAGATAATGTACAATCTTAACTGTAAGGTACTTTAAATTCTCTTGTTAGATTATTTTAATGAAATTCTTAAGTTAGAGATTACCATGCTGAATGTAAAATGTGATAGTGCTTTTTAAAACATTAAACATTTTATTTAAAGATAAAAATATTAAACTACTATAGGTTTTATGGCATCCTATGTAAAAATCTCACAAATATATTTGCTATTTCATGTAGTTTATATGAGATAAAAATCTATATAGCCTTTAGATTTAGTTGTTGTGCTTGTTCATTGGCACCTCATCATTGCAGAATAATACTAGTTTATTAAATCTTGGGAGACTTCTTTATCCAAATTCATTTTTAATATAAGTCATCATCAGGTCTCTGATGGAGATCATCTTTACATAGGATTTCCCGAAGGAATTGTCTTTAGGCAAATGCTCGATAAATATTTGAGCTTTTAAAGTGAGAAACCAATGCATATATATTTGAGTCAAATAATCATCTACCTGATAATAGATTTTTTAGCTAATGTTGTTATAAAGTTTTCTTTTGACTTGAACCCACCCTAAGAGCAAAATTTGGTTATTACTGTAAAATTAGAAAATTATTCACGATTAACTTTATTTTGTTTTCTTCAAAGTTTAATGTGATTTACATCAATCGTCATATACCAAGATAAGTTGTACCATTAAAATGATTTTTAATGCCCTGGCCGGTTTGGCTCAGCGGTTAGAGCATCCGCCTGCAGTCCGGAGAGACCCGGGTTCGGTTCCCGCTAAGGGCATGTACCTCGGTTGCAGTTTGTCCCCGGCCCTGGTTGGTCGTGCGGGTGGCAGCCACTCGATGTGTCCCTTTCACATCGATGTTTCTCTCTCTCTTCCTCTCTCTCCCTCCCACTCTGTACAAAAAATGGAAAAAAAAAATGTCCTCGGATGAGGACTAAAAAAAAAAAAAAAAAAATGATTTTTAAAATAGTAATATTTTCACTATTCAGGAAAATACATTTGAAAATAATGGTAAATTGCATTTATTTATCCAGTAGTAAATACATTATTTCAATAAATAGCATTATAACGTTATCCTTATTTACCTTTTAGTTACTTTTAGAGGAAGGGCCTAGTACTGTAATTATATAGAGCACAACTAAAGTGATGATTTTCTTTTTAGTTAGAATTTTAATCATTATAATCATTTTGCTTTTTATTTAAACAAGTTGTTAACACTCTAGCACAGATTTTAAGTTGTGGAGCATTCTGAGGGACAGTGTGTGACCATTAATGTGAGACATGCAGAGGTCAAAGGGAGCATGCATTATAGTACCCTGTAGTATGAGACAGACCAAAAAGCCCTGGGGATTGCTAGAAACAGCTAAATTAAGTCACCTCTTGGTGACCAGTTTGAATTTCATCTTGTAACCCTAAGATAATTTTTCAGCTGCTCTTTGGTGAACTCTGAAATGTGTAGAAGTCTTAGAGAAGCATTAACCTAAGAGTTAACACTGCATTTTAAGCACTGTTAGTCCTTGATTGACTCCCGTTGTCAACGCTATTCCTGAAAGGTATACATTGTTGCCTATAGCAGTTAGGAAAGCAAAACTACTTCCTCTGCACTTCAGATAATTCTGAACTAAAGCAGTGACTTCTGGGGGTCTGTATTAAGCTTTTCAATATATTGAGGATGAAAACTTGAAGATATAATGATCCTATATTCTTATGTGGGTAGTAAGTTTGAAATTCTGTTGGAAGCTTTAATTTGTGTGGATCTCTGATATTTAGCAGCTTATATTTGTGTAGAATTGGCTCAATTCTCCTGTCACAGGTAGGCTTACGGAAAAGTTGCAGTAGATAAAGAGGAATGAGAATCTTGTAGCAGTTGAATACATTATCTGATCATAGTACGAGAATGGAAGAATAAAGGTGACAGGGTATTCATTTGAAATTTTCTTTGTCAGAGAGTTTGGGACTCTTGTTCTGCTTTATAAATGGATTTTTCATAGCTACTGCCCATTATGTATTTCAAAGATAATTTTCTATTCTTTTCGGATGTAGTTTCTTACAGTTGTTACTGATACATCCGTTTATAACAGCCTTTTTCTATAGCTAAAGCAATCTTAATTAGGAATCTAAGAATGCTTTGAAAATCATAATAAGCTCTAAAAGTTTAAGAGTTTGCCAACCTCTATCTAATAATGGTTGAAGCTTTAAAAACCTCTTACTAAAATAATCAGGCCCTTGATAATATATATTATTTTCATTGGTAATATTACAAATGACTGTTGGTTTGCAGTGTTACAGGTTAAAAATTATCTGCTTTCTTAATTGATTTAGGATTTTGCTATAGTTTTAGACTACTCAGATTTTTTTTTAATTTGTGAAATTGAATCATTTTAAGCACTAGATAGAGCTGTGTGGACAAATGATCTTGAATTCATATTCACTTTTCCTTAACAAACCATTACATGTTTGGTTTATTTGGTGTAGTTTTTTAAGAATCCTGGAAGTAGTGTTGTGATAATAAGCTCTTTTTCAATATAATGTCTCTGAGTATCTAGTTTTATGAATACCATTTTCCTAAACCACTGCATATTTTTATTATCTTTATGTAGGTTTTATTTATATATGAATGTGTGTATTTGTATGACTGTACAGGTAAAATATCCCTAGACTTTTCTCTAAATAACATTTTTTTCTTTAGAATTTTAGAGTAATTTGAATGTTGGGTATACTATTTCTTTCCAGACAGACATTGTTACGGTGGTAAGCAGTTCTGTTTAGTTATAGGCTTATCAGTAACCTTTACACATAATGTGATATTGTCTGAATGTCTTATTTTGTTCAGCTTTCCCTGGCACTGATGAAGCCTAAGGCTGCTGTTTCTTTGAGTTACTGATAATTTTTTATCTGATTAACTGACACATTTAGTTGAAATCAGACACAGCCCTTAGGCTGGGCATGGATTTAATTTAAAAAGTATCAAAGGTTTGCTCTGTGTGCTATTTAATCATCATGTTTATCAGGCAAAGAAAAATTACCGGAAGGACCATAGGGAGAGGGTTATCTTAAGGAGCAGTAGCTTGGGAAATTGATAATAGCTACAAGGTAATTTACTGCTAACTTTTACATTCATTAATATAACATTTCCCGCTAATAATTACAGTGCATGTAATATACTAATTAAATTGAAAGCATTATCACTAATTTTCTTTTTGCTGAACCCTAAGATGGCTAGATAAGAAGTGAGAATGTGAAATTGAAGAAAACCTATGTAGTCACACCAATTTAAACAATTGGTTAGTTGGCCAGTTAAAACATTTTAGAGATAGAAAATGAAACTACTATGCATGTTCAGAAAAACTCATTTTAGGCTGTGACAAGGAAATGAAATTTCTAAATGAATGAAATCACTATGTACTGTAATTTTATGAAATATTACACTGGTCTGACCTGTAAAAGTAATACATCTACCAGGAACTAATGCATCAACTACCATCTGTGTGTATGATGGCACTACTCTAATGAATGAATATGCTGAGTTGATGGAGCACACTGATGCTATAGGGCATTTGCAGTACCTTTGTTTGTTATATATCTCTTAACACTTCATAATATGATTCACTTTTTTCTTGGAAAAAATATTTCATGCTATGTAACAAAGCACAGTAACTCCAAGTTGATATTTAAGAGAAAACCTACGCCGCCCCCCACCCCGGCCAACAACAAAAAAAATCTTAAAAAGGATTTATTTAAATTTTTATGTAATTCAAACAATAAATGCTGTACTTTGATTTATAGTTATTGTATAATTGTATATTTTAATCTAGCAGTAGGCCTCTAGGGTTTTTTCTAGCTTTCATTAATTATATGCACAGAGTATAATAAAAACTAAAATAATGTAATCATTTCAGCTTATATGAAAGATAAAACCTATAATTAAGAAGTCTTATGTTTGTAGTTATAATAAAGTATTGTGCCACTTATAAATGTCTTTTGTCACAATTCACAGTATATTTGTTTTTATTTTGTTTGGTTTGGTTTGGTTTTTAAAAGTCTTGTGTTGTGTTCATTCTCAGAACAGAGTTTAGTAGTTTCCAAGGAAGGACAATATTATAAAAATGAAAAGCTTTAATCGCTGGAAATGTGGATAGTCTTTTGTAACCTATATTTTTCTTAACACTTAGTGTTCTATAATGATTTTTTTTTTTTTTTTTTGAACACTAAGTAAATGCATTGGGATTTCTCTGTAATACACATTGTTACAGGCAAGTGTAATTCAATCTGAAGTTAGTCTCTCTTGTACTTGATTAATCATAGGACCTTGTTTTAAAGAAGTTTCACCTCTAAGTAATACCATAGGATGGATCTTGAAGACTTTGTAATTGCAAAGTTTAGTGTAATTTATTTTTTCTTCTGTACATTGAATATAGTATAGTAGCAATGAACTAAAATCATCTAATTGAAAAAGCAGAATCTTTGTGCTTCTGTGTGGACTTTTAGAAAAATTAAGATTTTTAGATTGTTTTTAAATTACAGTGTTATAATTTTCTGTTATTTCAGAATTAAAGATCATTCCTAGTTTCTTTGATAATCTCCTTTAGAAAAAATGAGGCTGTGATTCATTTATTTGATTTAACCCAGCAGGACTTAATCACAGTGTACCTTCTCAGATCATTTGTTATTTCATCATACTCACTTTAGACATGACCGTATTTGTTAATCTCAACAGCTCAGTATCAGAATAATACACATAGGAAGAAGTCTAAACCTCTTATTCACCAGTGAGGGAACTGAGATCCAGAGACGTTCTTGGCTAAAGACCCATACTTAATGATTATCAGAAATATAGACCCTATAAGATACTATTTCTATCCTTGGAACTCAATCAGTTAGTAATATTTATTACCTTTATAAATCTCTTAATGGTTTTTATCATTTAAAACAGTTATATGTATTTAAGCTTTTTAAAAAAAATTAATAAGTCTTCTCTTGTCCCAAATCTTTGCTTTTTATTTCCTCTATGTACCCTTTGTAGCCTCTTAGAGCAATGTTTTAATGTCTTCTTTTATGATTTTTTAATTTACGGTTTTGTATTATTAATTCTCTATTTATATACATTTTTTTTCCCAGCTACATGAAAGCTTCTTGAGGGCAGAGACTGTAGCTCATATTGCTTTTTAATATTTCTTCACATATTTTGTTTTTGTTTATGTTATTACTGTTACTATTTTTGTTCTGCCACTTTTATCCTCTTCTTGACTGTGTTTTTTATCCAGTATGTTTTACATTAACTTAAGGTTCCTCTGGTGCTTTATGTCTAGAAATTAATGATATTAAAATGTTAACAGTCTTTAATACCTTTTTTCTTTTTAACAAGAAAGAAAAAGGAAAATAAATAAGTAAAATATTAACAATACAACTCTGGCAAAATACAAAATTCTTCAAAGCAACATTGCAAATCCATGTGTCTTTAGCAACTGCATCAAAAGAGGTTGCTTTTCTGTATTTGACCACAGAATATCAAAGACTTGACCTAAGAAATACATAATTCAACTTAACCAATGTGTCCCAATAACGTTGCTATCTCTTTAATTGCAGCCGGATGTTATCTTAGTCAATGCTTAGTCTGGAAAGACCTTGGCAAGTTTGGAATGCTGGCTCCGATTAGTTTCTCCAGTTTTATGATTTCTGAAGGTCTTCGATTGCAGAGAGAGTTCAGAGAAGCTAAATAAACATTGATGTCTGAAGCTTCTAAAACCATTACTGATCTTTGAGTTTACTTCTAGATCTGCCCTAAAGCTGACCACATGACCCTGGAACTACAGAATCGCACCAGCGAGATCTTGGATGTGCAGTTTAATATATGAGCATAAGACCTATAAAAAAACCCTTTTCATGTTTTGTTCAACTCTTACTCTAGTCTATCTCTATTCTATACAATATTAATGTCGGCAGTTGAAACCAGGATAACTGTGCATTTAGATTAAATATACTTTACTGCTGGTGCTGTGCTTCATTATTCCGATGTGGGGTGAAGCCCGAAGGAGAGAGAAAAATCCAGGATGGTAGTAGCTGTTTAAGTTTGTTTTCAATTATTTCACATGTGGTAGTTTGCAGGTAGCATGAGAGGCAGTATTCTAATTATCCCTTCATAGGCCTGGGCCTTTATGTCACACTTTTGATATCAAAGATCTTCTGAATGAAGACACTTCATGCACTTACTACTTTTTGAGTACAAGTATGGAACTAATATTCATTAATTAGATAATGCTGGCTTATTGATGACTATTAATAAATATTAAATTTTTCTTTATTTCAATTCTGTACATTTACGTAGTATTCCAGTATGGTTTGAAAGAAACACTATTTGGCTGGCAGCAAGCATTCTGTATTCTCAGGAATGCTAAATAAGAAGATATAACTAAAAGATGATCTACCAAGAAAAATTGGCAAATAGATCTGTGTTTTGATTTAATTAATGTAACCATGTGCAGTCCATCAGCAGATTACCCTTAAAAGAATTCTCTGCCTTGAAACTTTGATTTTATGGCTCTGGGTATTTTTTATTTTATTTTGAGTTTATCAAGAGCGAAGAAGAGTTAAGAATGTAACTGGTGCTCAGTATTTGCTTCTTTGCTCCATTCCATATGTTTATTGCTTTTATAAGTCATCTAATGTGTTTTATCATTTAAAATTCAACATTTTGCTAGAGTTCTAAACCTAGTGAATATAGTTGTAACAGCACATCAGGCACTATGATGTAGATCAGTGATAATTGAAATTTTACTCTTGAATTTTTCTCTCTTAGAGAGAGGGGAGAAAAATTGACTTGGTTTATAAATCAGTTTCCTGCCAGATTTGCTAAGGGCAAAGATATAGAGGATTTTGCTATTGATGTTGTTGTTACTTTTATCTATTTATTGAATAGGCAGCATTTACCTGGTTCAAAATTTTAAATGTTCAGAATGTTCATGAAGACCTCTTATTTGTAGCCAACGTTGGATACAAGTTGGGGTGACCTGCAGATCTCCTACTTGCAATCAGCAGTTCTGTGGGACTGAGCCATTAACCTGTGGGATCTGAGGCCATCTCCAGGTAGATAGTGTCATCATTAAATTGTTAGGACACCCAGCGAATTATTGCTTGGTATGGGCACCCTCCACCCCTCCACACACACACACACATGCACACACATCTGGTGTCAGAAATGTTGTGTGGTCTAGGATGATAAGCAGTTTCTAATTTTCTCCATTGAGGTTGGGACACATTATGTAGCAAACAGCTGACTTATTCAAAATTGGGAGTGGTGCACTGTGGCAACTAAGATGGAGACGCAAAATAATACATTGATGGTTTTAAACAGAAATAAATAACAAATGATTATGACTCTCTGAAGTTTCTTTGTCATTTAATTCTCAGCCTTAACAACATTTTCCCTATTTAATTGAGAGAGCTCACAAAGGGAGACAATAATGCTACAAATTAGTGACCTAATGCTCTGTCACGAGTTCACAGTTTAATGGAAGAACTCCAGATGGTTACCATTTTCCATTTTAAAATGTTGTACATTGGTGATGCTAGGAAAAACAAGCCTTTTTAACAAGTCACAAAAAATTTCAGTCAGATGCCTGATATATGGAAATTTTAGGTGTCACTTTCAGTATTATTTCTTATAAAATAGTATTCATTTCTATTATTTTTATTAACCTGGACTTGTATAACTCTGCTAAAGTAAAGAATGTCGTCCAACTTCAGCAATGTTGCAAATGAAAGGATTTTCTCCTTATTTTAAAGGAAAAAGTATTTAGTGCTTTACTGGCTATATAAATTTCTTGTTTTGTTACCCAAGCCCTAAAACATTGTTGGCATGCACAAATGTTTCTTATTTAATAATGTCATGTTGCCAGAAGTCCAAATATCGCCACTCAGAGCTATAATGCAAGTGTGCTTCTTTAATGAATGGTTCATATTATAAATGTTAGCATGCCTTTCAGATGAAAAACACTTTAAATTCAGCAGATCATTTTTTTTCTCAACAGGCAAGAACTCATTAACGGAATAATACTGGAAACTGAAGCATTTTTCAAAGAAAATAATATCCCCGATAAATGCAGGCTGCATATCTTCTCATCTTTAGAATAAGTAGGCCTAGATTTCATTTGTGAAAAAGGACAGCTTCTTTTCAATTTATCTTGTTGGCTTTGTGAACCAACTTTAATTGTATGTAGACAAGCGAATATGGAGTGAACAAATCTAATTTAGGTCTAGATTTTTACCTTTAAAGCCTCCTTCTAAACTTTCAGTTACCACTAGTCTCATATGGCTGAATACTTTCAGCATCCCGGTCTCTGTGTTGGGAACCTGTTAGCTGTGATGTGGTAGAGCTTTGCATATGATTGAGACACCACGTCAGGTACATTTCACAGTAGAAATCCATTTCTAAGCTCTTGTGTCTGCTCCTGGTACTTTAGGGTTCTGATTTTAAGCGTAGTCATTATTAAGTCTTTAGGACTAGGTTATAAACTCATATAGGCAGGTCTATTTCCTACTTCTTTTGGTGATTAGAATAGGACTAATGGCCCTTATTTATTGGTTGTTTAATATGGTAGGTTCAATCACACAATCAGCTACCAAATGGAGATAGATGCTTAGGATTATTTAGATTTGTTAGCTGATAATTTCTTTCTTAGTGCCTAAAATGGAAACAAGCTTAAATGTTTGAGGAACAAGAAGTCCAGTGTGGATCATTGCAGTGAACTAGGAGGACAGGAGTAGGTGGTGGTGTCAGAGAAGTTGGTAGGGTCCAGGTCATACTGAACCTTGTATGTTATCCACAAGGAGCTTGGATATTACTCTGAAGTAGTATGGAAAGCCATTGGAGGATTTTCAGTCAGGGAACTACATGTTTTGGTGTATTGTTTGAAAGATCACTGGTTAATATGTGGAGATAAACTGTAGTAGAAAAGAGTGGACTCAGGAGGCCATTTAGGAAACTATTGCAGTAGTCCAGTTGAGAGGTGATGGTGGTTAGAACTAGAGTAGTAATGGCAGGGAAGATGAGAAGTGATTGGATTCTGGATATTTTTGGAAGATGAGGTTATTAGAACTGTTGCTTGATTAGATGTAGGTTATAGAGGAAAGAAATCATGGATGGCTCTAAGATTTTTGGCCTAAACAATAATATATTTGCAGTGCCATTTTCTAAGATGAAGAGCCACGTGGAAGGATCACTATGTGGGATGGGTGTATGTGCCTGAATCAAAGTTTTGTTTTGAGTCTGCTTAAGTTTGAGATACTTAGTAGACACCCAGATGGACATTAAAGCAGACATTTGGATTCTGGCTCTAAGAGAGAAGCAGGAGTTATTAACTTTATAGATAATATTTAGAACCATGCAACCAGATGAAACCCTGGGAAATGAATGTAGCTAGAGAAGGGAAGAGAGCCACAGACTGACCTCTGGGCACTTTAACTTTTATAGGTCATGAAATGGACAAAGGAGCCAGTAAGGGAGAATGAGGAATAGCCATTGAGGTAGGAGGAAGAAATCAAGTAAGGTAAGGACAGAGAATTGACTGCTGAATTTGGCAAACTTAGTGGTCACTGATTGACATGAGAGGTTTTAGTAGACCAGTGGGACCCCAAGATTGCTAGAGTGGGTTTAGAAGAGAATAGGTTATGAGGAAATGAAGAAAAATATATAAACTCTTTTGAAGTGTTTTACTTTAATAGGGAGAAATAGTGGTACCTGAAAGAGGACATAAGTTTTCAGCAGCTATTATAACATATTCTATAATGATGAACATGAAGCAGGAGTAAAAATAGATAGTGCAGAAAAAAAAGTCTGGTTCTTAAGCTGTCCAGATGGGTTGGAATCCTGATAAAGGCAGGGTCAATTTATCCATTTTCATAGGAGGCAGCAAAATCTATGGCCACAGATGGTGGTTGGTTGGTCGAGTTTTTAGACCTTAGTGAAATTGTTCAGGCTTTTGTTTTTTTTTACTTTCTAAATGTTTAGAATAGTTTTCCTAAGAGCAGAAAAAAATTCACATATGTATTCTGCATAGTTATGCTTTTATTTATTTTGTATTTAGACCCTAGAACTAAAAATATAAATTTCTATCATTCTAAATAGTTAGCACGTTGTTTAATAGCATTTTTATATCGAGAATCCTTTCCCAGCAGTTTTCACTGTCGACTTTATCACGCACCACATTCCTATACACACTTAGGTCTTCTGCGTACATTCTGTTCTGTTTCATGGATTTGACTATTCCTGAGTCAGTACCATACTGTTTTAATTATAGCATTTTCAAAATATGTGTGAATACCTGTGAGTGCACATCTAATCCTTGTCTTTTCAAGTTGGGAGACAATAGTGAGCTTCTTAGAATTTTCTGCATTTGTATGTTACAAATCTACACTGGGCTCTTCAGGCAGAGGTTGTGGTTTGACTCTCAGCATGTCTTTCCTTTTGATGCAAGCTCTCTTGTGCTTTGGCCACTGTTCTTTCTATTTGTAGTATAGGCTCCTTCCTAACCTCATTATAAATGAAAAAAAGATTTTTTCCTACTTTTTAAAATTGTTTACACTATTACAGATGTGCCCATCCCATCCCCCCACCCTGACCTCTCCTTCCCACTGGCCATCACCCCGCTGTTGTCATTGTCTGTGGGTTATGCATATATATCCTTTGGCTAATCTCTTCACCTTCTTTCTTTTTAGGATTTTTATTTCCCCCTTTATGCACTTGGTTTCAGAAAGGGAGGATTTGTGGACATAGATATCTATATCTCCTATAGTTTTTATTTGTCTCTAAAATGCAGCCTTTGGAAACTTATGTCTAGGGGTTGGTCCTTCTCTGTTGATTTTACTAGTTCTCCATCAAGATTCAGGTCTGTCTTATTCTAGTGACATTTTCTCCTAAGATAACTTGATTATCTGTTGCATTTTGTTTGTTGTTTATTCTTTAGCAACATTAATTACAGTTATTGGATTTCTGCTCCCTCTCACATATCCTTATTTTATCTCTTTGTACAAAATTTCATCTTTTGTATTGTTTCTCCTGTTATCTGAGCAAGCATCTTCATTGTATCTTTCACCTTGCAATTGTGTTCTTTTGTGTTATAGATTTTGGATCTTTACTACTTTTTATGCCAAAATTATTTTTGTGATTGTGTTTTTCTTTACAGTCTTTTTATTTTTTTTAAGTCTAGTTCTCTTGTATTTTCTCCTGCCTTTCTTTTCAACTCTTTTCTTTTCATCTCCTTTTATTTTATTCATTTTTTAATTTTTTATTTTGTGTACATGATAGTTTCTGAAACTTCACTTTTGTCCTTGTGATCATTTTTTTACAAACTTGTTTTTTCTGTATATTGAGTCCTCTCTTCTCTCCCCACCAATGCAGCAGTTTTGGTAGGCACAATATGGTGGGAATTATTTTTTTCTGCTTACCAAAATTGGTACAGTGGAGCTGTGCAAAGGTTTGAGGTTTGACAGGCGCTAGTATCCATCCAGGCTAAGATATTGGTACTTTTCATGACTATTCTAAAGCTTCTAGGCCTGAAATTTTTTTTTTTTTTTTTTTTTTAATCCTCACCCGAGGACATTTTTCCATTTTTTGTTCAGATAGAGTGGGAGGGAGAGAGAGGATGAGAGAGAGAGAGAGAAACATTGATGTGAAAGGGACACATCGAGTGGCTGCCACCCACACGACCAACCAGGGCCGGGGACAAACTGCAACCAAGGTACATGCCCTTAGCAGGAACTAAACCCGGGTCTCTCTAGACCGCAGGCCAAACCGGCCAGGGCTAGGCCTGAAATTTTCTTATAGTTCCTTTCCTGTTTTCCAGAAACATAACTAAAGATTTTTATACTTTTTTTTTTTCCTGCTGTAACTTAACTCAGAATTCAGAAGTGTTTTACCCAGGATATTCAAATGCTGGAATCTTGTGGAAGAAATGAAGCTATGTAGAACTGAATAATTTGTTCAAGAATACTATTTTTCCCTTTCTTAATGTAAATTTTGAGAAATTTACTGTTGTACATTCTTGGTATAAAAAAAAATCAAGAAAAACAATGTTATATAAAAGTAAAAAGGCCCGACCAGTGTGGCTCAGTGGTTGAGCATCTACCCATGTACCAAGAGGTCGCTGGTTCGATTTCTGGTCAGGGCACATGCCCAGGTTGTGGGACCAATCCCCAGTGGGGAGCATGCAGGAGGTGGCCAATTGATGTTCTCTCGCATTGATGTTTCTATCTCTCTCTGCCTCTCCCTTCCTCTCTCTCTAAAATCAGTAAAAAAAAAAAAAAGTTTTTTAAGTAAAAAGTATAAGTCCCTTTCCCTACTTCTCATTCTTCACTCAATCCTGCTTTGCAAAGTAAGTCATTATTATTTGTAGTGTACTATGCATTCTTTCAGAAAGATTTGGTCTTTCTTTCCTTAAGAAGAAAAAAGCTAATCAAAACTCAATTCTTAGCATTTTTGTTAAAAGTCAAAAGACTTGGCTTTATTTATACATGTTTTGCATGTGTGTGCATATCAACATTACTGGTACTGAATAAATCAGCTGTTTTCTACATACATACTGTGTCCCAGTCTCAATGGAGAAACTTATAGATTGCTGAGATTCTTCCACATTAACAATTAAAATGTTTTTAAGAAGCATGATTGACCATCTGTGTTCAACCCTTAGGTTCTTAGAGTGTTGATATATTGACTCTTTCTGAATAAATCCTTGGTATATCTATCATTTTGCATATAGGTAGGTGTAGAAGTAGTGGTAATAATGAAGCTGTGTTTGTAACAGTTTGTGAGGATGTGTTTACTTTTGCAAGTACCTTTTCTGTTGTTAGGATAGGCCATGCTGGGACTAGCTTCTCATCAGACTTGCAGGTATGTTTTGCATTGGCAAAGACTGGGGATGTACTTTATTTTATGTAAATTGTACCTCCATAGAGCTGACTTTTTTATTTTATTAATTTATTTCTGTTACAGATGTTTCTCCTTTTTTTCTCCATTGACACCCTCCTCCCCATGCCCCCCACCCCATCCCCGGCTTTGTTGTCCATGTCCATCAGTTATGCATACATGCATTAAGTTCTGTGGTTTATCTCTTCCCTCCTCCCACCACGCCATCTTCTGAGGGTTGTCATTCTGTACCCTACTTCCACATCTCTGGTTACCCTCTTCCTCAGACTGTTATGTTCATTATATTCCACAAATAAGTGAAATCATGTGATATTTGTCTTTGTCTGCTTGGCTTGTTTCGCTTAGGATAATATTTTCCAGGTGCCTCCATGTCATCTCAAAGGATAAGAAATCTTTCTTTATTACATCTGCATAGTACTCCATTGTGTATATGTACTACCGCTTTTTTATCCATCCGTCTACTGATGGACACTTGGGCTGTTTCTAGATTGTAGCTATTGTAAGTAGTGCTGCTATGAACATGGGGGTACATCTATTCTTTCTGATTGGTGTTTCAGGCTTCTTAGGGTATATTCCTAGAATTGGGATCACTGGGTCAAATGGAAGTTCAATTTTTAATTTTTTGAGGTAACACCATATTGTTTTCCATAGTGGCTGCACCTGTCTACATTCCCACAGCAGTGTACTAGAGTCCCCTTTTCTCCACACCCTCACCAACACTTGTTGTTTGATGATTTGTTGATGGCGGCCATTCTGACAGGTGTGAGGTGATACCTCATTGTTGTTTTAATTTGCATCTCTCTGATGATTAGTGATGTTAAGCATTTCTTTATATGTTTCTTGGCCATTTGTATGTTCTGTTTGGAAAGTTGTCTATTTAGCTCCTCTGCCCATTTTTAAATTGAGTTCTTTGTCTTCTTTTTTTTGAGTTGTATGAGTACTCTATATATTTTGGAAATTAACCCCTTATCTGATGTATCATTGGCAATTATGCTCTCCCATACAGTGGGTTGCCTTTCCATTTTGATGATTGTATCTTTTGCTGTGCAGAAGCTTTTTAGTTTGATGTAGTCTCGTGTGTTCATTTTTTCTTTTGTTTCTGTTGCCTTAGGTGATGTATCAGTGAAAATTCTGCTGCATATGATGTCCGAAATTTTGTTACCTACATTTTCTTCTAGGATTTTTATGGATTCACAGGTCACATTTAAGTCTTTTATCCATTTTGAGTTTATTATTGTGTATGATGTAAGTTGATGGTCTAGTTTCATTTTTGGCATGTAGCTGTTCAATTTTCCCAACACCATTCATTAAAGAGGCTGTTTTTACTCCATTATATGCTCTTGCCTCCTTTGTCAAATATTAATTGAGCATAATGTCTTGGGTCCATTTCTGGTTTTCTATTTTGTTCCACTGTATGCCTGTTCTTGTGCCAGTACCAGGCTGTTTTGAGTACAGTGGCTTTGTAGTATAACCTGATATCCGGTATTGTGATCCCGCCTACTTTGTTTTTCTTTTTCAAGATTGCTGTGGCTATTTGGGGTCTTTTTTGGTTCCATATGAACTTTTGAAGTATTTGTTCTAGTTCAGTGAAATATGTTGTTGGTATTTTGATGGGGATTGCATTGAATATATAGATTGCTTTGGGTAATATGGACATTTTAATGATGTTAATTCTTCCAATTCATGAACAAGGTAGGTGCTTCCACATTTTTATATCTTCCTCTGTTTCTTTTTTCAATGTCCTGTAGTTTTCTGCAAATAGGTCCTTTATTTCTTTGGTTAAGTTTATTCCTAGGTATCTTAATTTTTTTGCCACGATGGTAAACAGGATTGTTTTTTTAGTTTCTCTTTCTGTGAGTTCATCATTGGTGTATAAGAATGCCATCGATTTTTTTACATTAATTTTATATCATGCTACTTTGCCAAATTCATTTATTAAGTCTAGTATATTTTTGATGGAGTCTTTAGTGTTTTTTTAATATATGTATTGATACATGATATAATACATGATATTATGACATATATAATATCATGTCATCTGCAAATAATGACAGTTTCACTTCCTCCTTTCCAATTTGGATACCTTTTATTTTTTTCTTCATGTCTAATTGCTGTGGCTAAGACTTCCAGTATTATGTTAAATAAGAGTGGCGAAAGTGGGCATCCCTGTCTCGTTCCTGTTCTTAAGGGAAATGCGTTTCGTTTTTTCCCATTGATTATGATCTTGGCTGTAGGTCGTTCATATATTACCTTTATTATGTCGAGATATGATCTCTCTATTCCCACATTACTGAGCATTTTTATCAGAAATGGGTGCTGGATTTCGTCAAATGCATTTTCAGCATCTATTGACAGGATCATGTGGTTTTTATTCTTCATTTTATGTGGTGTATCACATTTATTGATTTGTGAATATTGTACCAGCTGCATCCCTGGGATGAATCTCACTTGGTCATGGTAAATAATTTTTTTTTTTATTCTCACCCGAGGATATTTTTCCATTTTTTGTACAGATAGAGTGGGAGGGAGAGAGAGGAAGGGAGAGAGAGAGAAACATCGACGTGAAGGGACACATCGAGTGGCTGCCACCCGCACGACCAACCAGGGCCGGGGACAAACTGCAACCGAAGTACGTTCCCTTAGCGGGAACCAAACCCGGGTCTCTCTGGACCGCAGGCCAATGCTCTAACCGCTGAGCCAAACTGGCCAGGGCAATAATTTTTTTGATGTATTGCTGGATCCAATTTTCTAGTATTTTCTTCAGGATTTTGGCATCTATATTTATCAAGGATATTGGCCTGTAGTTTTCTCTCTTTGTAGTGTCTATTTCTGGTTTTGTAATTAGAAGTATGCTGGCCTCATAAAATGAGTTTGTAAGTCTTCCTTCTTCTTGAATTTTTTGAAATAGTTTGAGGAGAATGGGTGTTAGTTCTTCTTTGAATGTTCGGTAAAACTGCCCCGTGAAGCTGTCCGGGCCTGGGCTTTTGTTTGCTGGGAGAGTCTTGATTACCTCTTCAATTTCCTTAGTTGTTATTGATCTATTCACATTTTCTATCTCTTTCCCAGTCCAGTTTTGGGAGACTATGTGTTTCTAGAAATTTGTCCATCTCTCTTATATTGTCGAATTTGTTGCCATATTATTTTTAGTATTTGTTAACAATCCTTCGTATTTCTGTGGTGTCACTTGTTACTTCTCCTCTTTCATTTCTGATTTTGTGTATAAGGGGTCTCTCTCTTTGTTTCTTGGTGAGTCTAGCTAAGGGTCCATCAATCTTGTTTATCTTTTCAAAAAACCAGCATAGAGCTGACTTTTTAACAAATCATAAAAGGAGAGGTTCTCCTTTGCCTTCAGGATGCGGGGCACATTTCTGAACAGTCTGATCTCAACTTTTCTAGCCTTTTTCACTTCTACTTCTTGATATGTGCTTTTCACCTTCCCTAAACTGCTGACCATACCTGTGTGCCAAGCTCCTTATTTTGTTGCTTTGGCTCATATTCTTCACTCTGAATTGAACTAGTCAGGGTTCTCCATAGAAACAGAACTGATAAGATATATGAAGATATATTGAAGGAGAATTATTGGAGGGATTGGCACATCTGATTATAGAGGCAATGGCCCTTGTACTGCCACTTGCAAACTGAGCTGAAGGCCCAAGAATGCTGGTGATGCAGTTCCAAACCAAAAAGCCTGAGAAACAGGGAATCCAAAGAAATAAATCCCAGTCCAAGTCCAAATGCCCAAGAACCAGGAGTGCCAGTGTTGGAGGGCAGCAGAAGATGGCTTTTCTAGCTCCAACAGAGCAGATTTGCCTTTCTTCTGCCTTTTTGTTCTATTTAGGCCCTCAACCATTTGTATAATGCTCCCCCACATGATTAGGGCTATCTTTACTCAGTTTACCAATTCATATCCTAGTATGCGCCACAAACATTCTCACTGAAATACTATTTTATGAGATGTCTGGGCTACCCTTAGCCCAGTCAAGTTGATACATAAAATTAACTATCACTGGTTAGTAGGCTAGTGTTGAGAACTGATCATGTTGAGAACTAAAACCCCAAAATGAAGGATTTTGTCTATCAAGTTAGGCCTTTAATTCATAGTGCTAATGATGGTGGTGGTGGTCGTACTACTCAGTAGTAGTTAGCAGTGAAAGTAGTAACAGAAGTAGTTATAGAAGTAGTTGTAATAATGAAGATTATTGTAGTGATAGGAGAAAATATTTACTGATTGCTTACTATGTACTGGACACTCTTATTTATCTGAATTACTTTACTCAATCTTTCCAGTAACCCTAGGAGAAAGGAACTATTATTATCCTCACTTTAGGATAAGGAAACTGAAACACAGAGAAAGTATATAGCTTATTACGTAACGTATTCAAATTCACAGAGCTTATCAGTGGTAGGGATGGATTTCTAATGAGTAGTAGTAATCACAATTGATGAACAAGTCATATTAAATCTATATTTAAATTATGGACTCCCAGGTAATCTCTTGGTGTCCTACCACCAGCTCCGCCTTGCACCATGGTTATCAAGGATCCTCGAATCAAGATTAGGTAGGTAGCCCTGGCCAGTTTGGCTCAGCAGTTGAGCATTGACCTGCGGACCAGAGAGTCCCGGGTTCAGTTCCCACTAGGGGCACGTACCACAAAAAAAAAGAAAACATTAGGTAGGTATATAGTGGGCTTACAACATTCTACCTTAACAGGTTTTTCTAATATATTTATTTTCGGTAGCAAAACCAAACAAGATCTTTAGCTTTGTCCATTTCTCTTGCAAGGGAAGAGCCTTTCTACAATTGGACACATTTTTGGTTTTTCCTCATTGAGAATTTTAACCCTCTTTTGTATTATTGCTACAATATTCTGTAAACATATTTATTTTTAGTTGCTATTTTTAAACTTTTCAGATCAGTTTATTTTTATACTGCCTTTATTTTTCAAAGATTCTCACATTTAAAAAAATTAATGATCTATATGTAGACCTACTTTTAAAGAACGGTCGGAATTCAGCTGGATATATAATTCTAGAACTTATTTATTAGCTATTATCAAATAGAAAATAAAAGAGATGGAAGTGGAAAGGAATTTCAGTGAATGCATGTAGACTAAGAAGAATTAAATAATTATTATTTTAGGGTTATAGTGAGCATTAAATGAGAACCATAGAATGTTAGTACATTTTAAATGGAAAATAAATGCCAATGATTATTTTAACAGTGACTTGACTTAGTTAAAAACACCAGTAACTCTTGTCTTTGTTTCCATGATCTATAGAGAAACACACACACATGCACACACTACTTAGTACTTTATATTTTTTAAAGGCAGAACTGAAATTTTGATATCTCAGTAACACTGTTCACTATTCTGTGATCTATGCCATATTTGCATTTAATGAGGAGCACTATGCCTTGACTTTTTCTAATGAATACAATGACTTTTATGAAAAGAAAATGGCTAGGAAGGTTAGAGTAAGGTTATAAGCAAATGTTCTCACAAGGTTGCTGAAATAGAAAAGTAAAGGAAATAGCTCTTTTCCTGGACACTTTATCTAATAGAAAGAGTCTTTTTATTTTGGAGAGGTTTGGCAGATATTTCTCTATCATTTTGAAGGGGAAACTTTAAATTGGCTTTATCTCCAAAGACATGAGAGATTCCTGTTGTGCTTTTTTGTTTATTTATTATGGCACCCTTTTAGGACACACTGGGTTATTTCAGTATGTCTTGAAATATTACACTTGGTTTTATGTGAAACACTATTGTTTTTCTTTGTAGGTTTCCAAGTTTGGAAAGACTAGAGTATTAATAATGAAGTCATCTCCTTGAAGTAGTTCCTTCTGTACTTCATATGCTAGGATGGATTTTATTTTATACCTATTCAGAGAATTTCTATTTAGTTTGTTGTTAGTAATTACCCCCTAGTCACTTTCTTTATATCTATTTTCTAGATAATAGTTCCCTAGTTTATACCTGTAGTGTATATTATTCTTCTGTAAGTATATTATGTTGTACTTCTTTACATTAAATCTCATCTTAGGCCTGTCCTTCCAAATCCCCAAGTTGTCCATATTCATCCATGTACTTGATTGATCTTCTCTTCTTTTTTGTTTCATCCATACTAGGTTTGTATCATCTGCAAACTTGATCATATTGGAATTTACATTCTCCTCCAGGTCATTAATGAGAATGCTGGATAGACTAGTCCTCTTCCCTGTGGGACGCTGCTGGGTATACTACTGGGTGTTCTCAGTTGTAACTCTGTTGATAATAATTCATTGCTTCCTTCCCATCATAGATTTTTTTATCCGCTGTACTATATATACTGTTATCTAGGCAATGGCTCTAACATCTCTGCTTCCTGGTGCTCCTCTTTTTTGTCAATCATCTTTTTCTAAGATACAGATAAAAATCACTGTGTTCCCTTATCTACTTAAGCCATTGCGGTTTTTTTTGTTTTGTTTTTTTTTTAAAGATAATCTAGGAAAATGTTGTCCTTAAATAGGACAATTTCTCAGAATATTTCCATCAAACATCAGTGAGTCTTTATTAGTACGTTAAGTGAGAAAATATTTTAGTAATGCTCCCTAGTCTTTTCCTTTTTCATGGAAAATGGTCTCTAGTTATTTGGATTTTAAGTAAAAAGAATAATTACTTTCTACCCAGATGAGAGAATGACTTAAATACATGTATTGTTTTTTCTGAATGTGGATTGCATTTTCAGTAAATCGTTCTACTTCCAGCGGTTTCCTAGGTGAGACACAGTTCATTTATAATTTTCCAAGCATGATACAGTGTCACATGTTTGTTTATTTTTGATGTTATATTTTTTTTCTTTATTTTCAGGAAAAAGAAGAAGTGGAAGGGATATCAGTAGGTGCTATACTTTCTGACTATCAGCGTGTTCGAGTAGAAAATGTGTAAGAGAACATTATTTGTTCTGTATTTAAATACATATGTATTTTAAGAATGTGAATAAATAAAAAATATAATTGTATCCAAAGAATGATATGATATTCTGCCTGCCCCATGGAACTATATATTTAACTAAGTAACAAAAGTTGTACTTTTGTTGTTGTTCTATTTTTATATCACACATGGAGAAAATGTAAACTTCCTTAGCATAAGGAAAATACATTATTTGTAATAAAAAATTGAGGCAAAGACTTTTAAAGTATAAAGTATTACTTTCAGTTTTTCTTATTTGAACTACTACACCCTTTTAATTTCTTTTACTCCTCATCATTTGTAATAAAAAATTAGGAGCTTATAAAAGGAATGCAATAATATCTTAAAGAAAAACAAAAGCTAATTAAGGAATCTCCCCTTCTTTGGTTCATAGGATTCAGTTCTTGGCCAAAAATATTCATGATTGAAATACTTATAGTTATTCATCTTTCAAGGAGGTTGTAGGTTGTTGCTCCCCCACTCTTTTCCTTCCCCCTCCAGGAGATGTAGTGCTAGGAGCATTGTCTGTACCTACAAACACCAAAACAGTTCATTTCATTAATCTTTTTAAAAAAATAAGGTCAAATGATAATGATTATTTAATGTTTATTTGGCAAAATAACGTGAATGAATTTTTTTTTATTTTTTATTTATTTAGATAAATAAAATATTGTATAGAGGCTTTATAAATAATTATATTAGCAATAATAAAAGTGTGGACTCCAGTATTAATCTTAAGCAAAACTTAGCCTCTAACTAAATAATTCTGCCATTCAAGAGGGTAAATAGAAATAAGATAAGGGCTGTATTTATGTAATAGTTTTCTTATTCTCGATAAAGAAACCTTCATATTGACTATCTCATTAAAAACTTGCATATTACCCTGGCCAGGGGGCTCAGTTGGTTGGAGCGTTGACCCATCCCACACACCAAAAAGGTTGCGGGTTCAATTCCTAGTCAGGTCACATACCTAGGTTATGAACTTCATCCAGGTCAGGGTGAGTACAAGAGGTAACTGATTGATGTTTCTCTCTCATACCACTGTTTCTCTCTCCCTTTCTCTCTCTCTCTCTCTCTAAAAAATTAATGAAAACTTATACTCTGGTGAGGATAAAAAAAGAAACATATATTAATGGACTTGAACACTTGAATTTTTATTTTTATCTTACTTGTTTTCTCCAATTCCACAGTAAATGTAAGGCTTTTAAAAATACAGAATTTAGCCCTGGCTGGTTTGGTTCAGAGGTTAGAGCATCTGCCTCAGACCAAAGTGTTGTGAGTTCATTTCTGGTTATGTGGGAGGCAACCAATTGATGTGTCTCTCTTACACCATTGTTTCTCGCTCTCCTTCCCTCCCTTCTACTCTGTCTAAAAATCAATAAAAAAAAATACTCAGGTGAGGAATAACCCTCCCACCCCCAATACAGAATTTTAAAAGTAAATGACAGGAATGCAAGGCAAAACATAATTATGTGAAGGGGATTATGACTCATGTTTGGGGATATATTGGAGTCTCTGGAGAGTGGAGGTGGAAATGGGAGAGCTGATACACGTATTTTGAACAAGTTTTCCTTACATTCTGATTGCCTGTATTTAAGAACAACTAAACTATAGATGGAGCTGGATTGCATATCCCTTAAGCCATACATTAGAAATAATATTATTCTCCTTAGTTTTTAGGTCATCTTCTCTGAGAATTTAGTTTACAAATCTTTGTTTTTGAATACATTCAAACCCACATGGTTTAAGGGGTAGCCAAAGTATAGAGAGGGCTGCTATCTATTGATGAAAGTTAAAAAGATAAATGAAAATGTGCTATTAATTAGTAGGCTGTTTGGAAGGAAGGCCCATAGCGTACTAATGGATAGATTTTTCTCAAAATGCAGTCTCAGGAACACTTCAACACATGGTTAAAATGCCCAGATTTTATACCATAAAACAAATCTGCAATAATTTTATTCTTCAAAATTTTAAAGACTTTTATTGGGCATCCATTGGTCTACAAACTAAGTTTGATTTAAGTCTACAAATAGTCAACAGATTGTGGATATTAAAGCAGCAGTCAGGAATTTTATAATAAGGACAGAAAGGAATACAATTTTTTTTTTTTTTCAATTGAAAAAGTCTCAGCTAAAAATGGTAGAGGGACTGGTTTGATCAGTGGTCATTGAACATTGGTGAGGACAGCAAGAACTGTAATACTTGTGTAGCATCATTAGTTTCAGTTTCCTCCTTGTATTAACTGCCTCAACATTGCTCTGTATGCTCTGGGACATTGTACAAAGGAAAAATATATCCACAAGTCTCTGCTGTAAGGTTTTCATTTCTTTGAAAGTCAGAGTATATGTACATGAAAACATAGTAATATTTTTAGGGCCATGGATGAGTAAATGACCCAACATGTGGTACATTTACTAAGTTTGGGATTTTCTGAGAGAAAGAGATCAGTGTGGGCTGGAGTAGTCAACCAGGCAGCCTTACAGACATTAGGGATGATGGGGTTTAGAGCCATATTTCTTGTTTGAAATCTGATCTCAGCCACTTACTGTGTGACATGGGCAAGTCACTTGGCTCTGACTACCACTTAGCAAACACCTATCTTATCCAGGCATGGTACTACATTCATTTTATTACTTTTAATCAATTTTAGTCCTCCTTGAGAAAGTGACAGTTATACAGATGCATGAAGCAAGTGAAGAAGGTAGGGCACGTGGCTAGTATTAGGCAAAAATGAGCAGGATAGGGGTGGCGGGAGTGAGGGTGAGTAGTAGGAGATAAGGGGTGAGCGCTAACGAGGCTGAGGTCCATGTAGGTCTGTTGTAAGTACTCCCACTGGGAGTGATGAAGAGGGTTTTGAGCAGAGGAATCCCATGATCCATTTTATGTTTTAAAAGGATCACACTGGCTGCTGTGTGGAAAACTGATTTTAAAAGGGCAAGGATAGAAGCAGGGAATGAGGTTCGGAGAGACTGACATTGAGAGGTAATGGTGCCGCCAACCAGGTGTTAGTAGTGTTATTGGTGAGAAGTGATCATATTCTGCCTTGTGGTAGATTGAATGAGGAATGTGAAGAAAAGAGGAGTAAAGGATAACCACACTTTCTAATCTCTTAATCTTATCAAGAATTGTAAAAGAAAACATCTTTGTCCCTATTTATGAACTAGGAAACTAAATACCTCAAGCTTAGTTTTGACTTGCGGAAGTCACAGCTAGTGAGTGCGGAAGTAGATTTCAAACTCAGCTTTGTCCTGACTCTACAACCCAGTTCTCTCTACTGCACCATCACATGAAATACGTAGTAGTACAGTGTGTCTCTATATTGTGTCTTTTGTTCTTTTTTCCCCACTCAGTCAAATTCTATTTAAAAATTTCAGGTAATAGATAAGAATAGTTTGTGTAACCATAGGTATTGTAAATTTAATCAACATAATTATTTTATTAGACTAAATTTATTTGCCTATTTTCATATGCTTCACAATTTTGATATCCAAGGAAGTTCTAAAAACAAGAATAATTATCCATTGGTATTTGGAAGTTTTTGCATAGATTTCTGAACTTAGAGAGTGTTACTAAAATTAATACTTCTAATCTGCCTGGAGATTTTATTTTTATCTGTTTAAATTATATATATAAACTTCATAATACAAAACATGTTTTGAAAATTTGCATTTTAAATGCTAAAATCCTTGAGAGACATGTTATGTTTAAAATCAAAGTAATTGCTGTGGAGCCAAATATAGTACATTAAGATATCATCAGATAACATCTGTTTTTGTTCTTTTTATTTTATAGGTGTAAAAGGCTTAATCTTCAGCCGTTAGCTTACCTTTGGCAGAGAAACCAAGAAGATTTGCTCCGAGAGATGATATCATCTAACATTCAGGCGATCATCATCAAAGTAGCAGCTTTGGGTATGTAGCCAGACTTTTAAGGGAGCTGTCTGTTATCACACAGATAATGAGTTCACTAATAAGCAGTTACAACAACAAAGGAAGAATGATTTAGAATATAAAAATATGGAGTCACAAGAAATTGAGTAAGGGGAAATTTTTAAAATGAGCTTTTGACCACTTACCAAAGTAATTGATAATGAGCCTCATCATTTTATTTTTTTTTTATTTTTTATTTTTATTATTTTTTTTTATCCTCACCCGAGGACATTTTTCCATTTTTTGTACAGATAGAGTGGGAGGGAGAGAGAGGAAGAGAGAGAGAGAAACATCGACGTGAAAGGGACACATCGAGTGGCTGCCACCCGCACAACCAACCAGGGCCGGGGACAAACTGCAACCGAGGTACATGCCCTTAGCGGGAACTGAACCCGGGTCTCTCCGGACCGCAGGCTGATGCTCTAACCGCTGAGCCAAACCGGCCAGGGCATCATTTTATTTTTAAATGTTTAACTGCCTTTAAAACTGGTATTGTATTATGGTCCTTTAAGTTCTTTTTATAGAATTTGGAATTCAGGTTCATAGGAAACAGGAAATACAGGTTACATTTCTAATCTTTTTAAAAACTGTATTAGGCACAACACATACTATTTCCCTTGTATTTTTTAAACATATTTTGAATAATGCTAAAATAGAATGATTGGCTTTGTTCGTGGTACCAGAAATAAACAGAGTAGTGGGTTTTTGTTGGGGATGGTGAGAAAATCACATTTGAAGGAATGTCATTTGATCAGTTAGCATAGACACAACATTGTAGGCAGGTGGTAATCTGATTCAAATATGGATGTTACATACTAACACATTAATTTGTTGTTTTGCATTTTTATAATTATATTCATTTTCAAGAAACCATAGGGTTTGAGCCCAATACATTTATCTCATGAACCTATTACAGGAAATGCCCTGGAGCCTCAGGGTTCTCAAAGCCTAAATCATATACCTCATTTGAGAGTGTTTACTTTTGTGATCTCTGAAATAATGAGGTCTCAAGCTGTGGAATATTTTTTAGATAAATTCACATTTTAAATAGCATTTAATTCACATTTTAGAAGAAAGGTCCCATACTATTTCTCCTTGGTAAACACTCTTCTTGTTGAAGTCTAGATGTTGCCATTAGTAGAAAGCCTTGTTTAGAGGACCTGCAGTTGATAAAAGGAAAAGAATTGAAGTGGTGTTGTATTCTTATTTTTGAGAAAAAGTTACTGAGCAACTCTTATGATTACAGTTCTCACTATAGGTATATCTGTCATAAATTTTCTATATGAATCTATATAGAGTATACTCTCTTTCTTTTGTATATTCTAAGATTGCCTAGTTCTGTAATGAATTTTATGTGACACGTCACTTGACAGTACACACACAATCCCTTTTACTACTGGAGAATGGGACGGATTAGAACCCAGAGAGAACCTGCTCATTAGAAAGACTGAGCCAAAGAATATGACCTTGCTGCTGCCACTTTTATTATAGCATGTAACTAATATTGTGTGTCCTTTTATTTGTGTGTGTGGATGTGTGTGTACTTCTATGTAGGGATCAGAGATGGTGATTAATTGTATTACACTTTAGGGTAAAGTATAAAACTGTGCTAATTTTTCCTTGGTTTCTCAATGACAGGAGTGTAGATTTGATTTTAACATTTATAGCACATAGTTTCTATTGATGACCTATAGGTATGCAAAGATGAAAGTTATGTTCGAGAACAGTATTATAGAAAGGTTTATTGAATGGCACATTTCATCACTCAGAAAATATAGTATAGGCTTCCAATCTTTTTCGCTCCTTTTAAAGTTGTTGGGTAAGTTTCCAAGAAAAATATGGCACAATAGGATCCTTCCATGGGGAGAGGGATTCAGCAAATTTTGGGCCCTTTAGATTATGGAGTGGTCTTAGAAAAGGATTGGTTCTACATGAATTATACAAATATATTTCTGATCATTGCGTTAGATAACCTTGGTGTCTGTGGGCTTAGTGAACTCGTGAAATTCTCACATAACAACTTAGTATTTTCAAAGTTTGTAGTTTTTAGACTTATTTAAAGAGCCATTTGCACATTGGGTTTAAGAAAAGTCCTGCCTTTCAGAAATATTCATTTTTAATTGCATGAGTATTACATGAAAACGCTCTTGCTATATAATATTAAATTTTCATAGATTAAGAAAAGATTACATGTGTTTGCTAGCCTCTCCTCTCCCACCTAGCACTTCATTTCCTGGGGGCACACACTAGAGTGATGACTGATCATATTTCTAGATCACATTTTTTTTGGTATGTGTATGTGTAGAAGTATTAGGATTGTTTTATATGTTTTACAATACTGCGTGAATGGTATCTATTGATTGGGAATGTACCCTTTTTTACCTAGCAATACACCTTAGAGATTTTTTCTATGTCAGTAAATACAGATCTACATCACATTTTGTTTTTAAGTAATCTTTTATGGAAGTGTGGCATAAATGCAAAAAAGTGAACAGATTCTTAGTGCATAACTAAGAATTGATGAATTTGATGATATCTGATGCATTTTCACAAAGTGAAAAGACCTGTGTAATCAACAACCAAATCTAGATGTGGAACATCGCTAAAATCCTCCCAGTCAGTATTTACCAAAAGAAACAGCTCTCTTGACACTTAAAACTGTAGCTTAGTTTTTTGTGGGTTTTTTTTCCTGTTTTTAAATTGAATATGATTGAACCATACAATATATTCCCATCATGTCTGGCTTCTTTGGCTCAACATTATGTTTATGAGATTCCTACACATTATTGAATAAAGCAATAATTTGTTGACTTCTCATTATGGTATGAAGGTCCATTGTAGGAATGTACCACAATTTAATTGTCTACTTTATCACTGATGACATGTAGCTAGTTTCTAGTTTGGTGCTATTATAGTGGTGCACCGTGTAACACAATTTGGTCAATGACGGATCACATATGCAATTGTGGACCTAAGATTGTAATGGAGCTGAAAAATTCCTGTTGCCTAGTGACATTGCAGCCATCATATTGTAGCACAAGCATTATGTGTTCATAGTGATGCTGGTGTAAACAAACCCATTGCGTTGCCAGTTTTATAAAAGTATAGCACCTGCAGTTATGTACATTCCATAATAATTGATAATGATAATAAATGACTATGCTACTGGGTTATGTATTTACTATACTATACTTCTTATAGTTATTTGAGTGTACTCTTTCTACTTACAAATGAAAAGTTTGTTTTTATCAGCAGCCCTGTACATCTCATGCTTACCATGTATCTTGATTGCATCATTTCCTCTTTTGCTTGATTTAATCTCGTGTTGTTTTATATAATAATATGCTGTACAGGCTTGTAGCCTAGGACAGTAGGCTATACCATATAGCCTAAGTGTGTATAGGCTGTACCATTTAAGTTTGTGTAAGAATACTCTACAATGTTTGCACAGTGATGAAATCACCTAATGATGCATTTCTCAGAACATATCCATCATTAAGTGGCACATGACTGTAAATTGTGCTATGAACATATGAGGTCATCTTGTACATTTTCTGCCTGAGACCTAGATTTCTAGTTTCCATTTCTTCAAGGTACCCAGATTTCTTTTAATTGGATTTTATATATATAATGCCTCATGAGCTCATGACATTTTGAAGTCAGATTCGGGCTGTGTAAGAACGGTGATAATTCTGTATTTCATCTGTGCTTCCTTTTTTTCACATTGAAAAATCTCTCAAGGACACAGAATATATTATTTATTAGAAAATCCCATAATTATTAGGAACAAAAAAAGAAAGAAAAACAAAAACAAATAGCGGGTCTACAATATATTCTTTCTAGTATCTAGTGTAAATGTCCTAAAAAGAAGGAAGAACTCATATAATTTTATAAACATCAACTACAGACCTCATGGCAAAAACACACAAACAGAACAAAGTCACTAATGATATTTACTGTCTGGGAAGAGTCCTTATCTTTGAACTGCTTTTAGTAGGAAATATCTGGTTGCTTTGATTGATTTTTGTAAACAAACCCAAAACCTTTGGATTTGGGGCATGGCTCCCTGGAATGTGTCATGTATGGTATGTAACTATCTGAATATGAATTAGAGATGTTTTGTGACTGAAATAGCTATCTTCTGTGTAAGTGATGTCAACTATATGCATTGCTTAGAGACCTTACATGTTAACCTATATCACAGCAGGTTTGGTGTATCCAGAAAACACCTGGAGGGTAACAATGATGGTTCTGCCCCCCTCCCTGCTTCACCTGGCGCTTTGATTGCCTGTGTTCTGAAATTATTAGTAAAGCTTTATACTAGGTAAGGTGTCTGGTTTGTATGAGTCTGATTTGACAACCCCCTAACTAGACTAATAAAGGAAAGAAGAAAGACTCAAATAAATAAACTCAGAAATAAAAGACAAGTTACAAATGATCCCATAGAAATACAAAGGATCTTAAAAGAATACTATGTAAGGCTATATACCACCAGACAACCCTGAAGAAATGCACAAATTCTTATACAACCTTCCTAGACTGAATCATGAAGAAACAGAAAAGCTGAGAAACCAATCACTAGTAAGTAAATAGAAGCAGTAATCAAAAGCCTCCCCCCAAAAGACAAAAGTCCAGGACCACCAGGTGGCTTCACTGGTGAATTCTACCAAACATTCAAGGAAGATTTGATAACTATCCTTCTCAGACTCATCCAAAAAACTGAAGAGAAGCAATGTTTCCTAATTCATTTAATGAGACCAACATTACCCTGATGCCAAAACTAGGTCAGGAAACCACACAAAAAGCAAATAACAGGCCAGTATCTCTGATGAACATTAATGCAGAAATCCTCAACAAAATACTAACAAATCAAATACAACAGTATGTTAAAAGGATCATACACCACTATCAAGTGGAATTCATTCCAGGGTTGCAAGGATGGTTTAACATTTACAAATCAATCAATGTGCTAGAGGACATTAACAAAATGAAGTATAAAAATTATTTGATCATCTCAGTGGATGCAGAAAAAGCATTTGACAAGATGCAACATTAATTTATGATAAAAATTCTCAATAAGATGGGTTTAGAAGGAAAGTACCTTTACATAATAAAAGCCATATGTGACAAGCCCACAGCTAACATCATATTTAATGGTTAAAAACTGAAAGCTTTTTCTCTAATATCCGGAACCAGACAAGGTTGCCCACTCTCACCATTTTTATTGAACATAGTACTGGAAGTACTAGCTAGAGCAATTAGGGAAGAAAAAGAAATAAGAGGCATCCAAGTTGGAAAGGAAGGAGTAAAACTGTCACTATCTTCAGAATACATGGTTTTATAGATTTAGAAAACCCTGAAGACTCCACCAAAAAAAAAAAAATTAGAAATAATAAATAATTATAGTAAATTTGCAGCATACAAAATTAATATTCAAAAATCTGTTGCATTTTTTTAAGAAATGGTGTAAGCTTATTTTTTATTTTTTCTCATTTCTTCACAGATATCATATTTTCCATTTTATATTATTTATACATTTACCCACCTTGAGGAACTTGTAGAGCCCAGGAAGTGTCCTTATCTGTAATGACATGGAAGATGTGGCCCCTCCAATGACAGCCACCTTCTCAGGGAGTTGTCCAAGGTCCTTCCTTCAGTTGGTAGGCAATGTAGATATGGAGTCCTAAAGAAAAGTTGAGCAGATCAGGGTCCCTCTTGATCTCACAGCAAACTTTAGAGTAAGGGATTGCTAGTAGTGTTTTTGGAGCCACCATCATTTACACAGATGCAGAAAAATACGATACTGCCATCCATGAACATCTGTTTCCTTCCTAAGGAACTAAGAACCTAGGGCCCAGCAAGCCACACAGGGTGGCACCCTGTTTCATTTTTATATACTAACAATGAACTATCAGAAAGAATTGAGGAAAACAGTCCCATTTATAATTGCAACAAAAAGAATGAAATACCTAGGAATAAACTTAACAAAGGATGTGAAAGACCTGTACACTGAAAACTATAAGATATTGTTGAAAGAAACTGAAGACACAAAGAAATGGACAGATATTCCATGTTTATGGAATAGAAGAATTAACATTTTTTAAATGTTCATATTACCTAAAATAATCTACAGATTCAGTGTAATCCCTATCAAAATTCCAATGACGTTTTTCATTGAAACAGAACAAAATTCTCTAATTTGTATGGAACCAAAAAAGCAATTCTCATAAAAAAGAACAAAACCAGGGGTATTACACTCCTCAATTTCAAACTCCAGTGCAAAGCCATAGTAATCCAAACAGTATGCACTAAAACTGACACATAGACCAATGGAACAAAATTAAGGGCCCAGAAATAACTCCACACATGTATTGACAGCTAAAAACCAAGCCAAGAATATGCGTACAATGGAGAAAGAGCAAGCTCTTCAATAAATGGTGTTGGGAAAACTGGACAGCCATATGCAAAAGAATTAAACTAGACCACTATTTTGCACAATGAATAAAAATTAACTCAAAATGAATTAAAGACTTGAATGTGAGACCTGAAACAATAAAATATGTAGAAGGAAACAGGCATTAAGCTTCTGGACATTGGACTCATTGGAGTTTTTATGAATTTGACTTCAGAAGTAAGGGAAACAAAAACAAAAATAGGCAAATCATATTACATCAAACTGAAACCCTTTTGCACAACAAAAGAAACCATCAACAAAACAAAAAGGCAACCAACCAAATGAGAAAAGATATTTACAAATGATATTTTGATAAAGGGTTAATATCCAAAATATATTTTTTTAAAAAAACTCATTCAACTCAGAAACAAACAACCCAATTAAATAACTGGCAGAGGATCCGAATGAACAATTTTCTAAGAAAGATGGTGAACAGACAGGAAAAGATGTTCAACATCACTAATTATCAGGGAAATATAAATAAAAACCATTATGAGATATCACCTCACACCTGTTAGAATAGCTGTTATCAAAATGACAAGAAATAATACATGTTGGAGAGGATTGTGGAGTAAAGGGAACCCTCATACATTATTGGTGGGAATGTAAATTTGTACAGCCGCTATGAAAATAGTATGCAGGGTTCTCAAAAAATTAAGAATAGAACTAACATATGATCTAGCAATCCTTCTGGGTGTTTATCTGAAAAATAAATTTAAAAACAAAACAAAACACTAATTCAAAAAGATATATGTACCTGCGTCATTAAACAACCAAAATGTCCATCAGTGTATGAATGAGTAAAGAAGTAATTAGATAGCCCAGCCAGTGTGGCTCACTGGTTGAGTGTCGACCCATGCACCAAGAGGTCACCGGTTCAATTCCTGGTCCAGGTGTGGGCCCATTCCCCAGTAGGGCACATGCAGGAGTTGGCCAATCAATGTTTTCTCTCATCGATGTTTCTCTCTCTCCTCTCTTCTTCTCTCTCTCCTCCCTTCCTCTCTCTCTAAAATTAATAAAGAAAAAATATTAAAAGAAGTGATTATATAGATAGATAGATATACATACACACACACACTCAATGGAATGTTACTCTGCCATAAAAGGATAAAATATTGTCATTTGTTAAAACATGGATAGACCTAGATTGTATTATGCTAAGAGAAATAAGCCAGATGGAAAAGGACCTAAAAATTGTATGATTTTGCTCTTGTGGAATATAAAACTAAAAAGTAACAAACAAACAAAGCAAAAACAAACTCATAGGTACAGACAACAGATTGGTGATTACCAGAGGGTAATGGGGGTGGGAGAAAGGCAAAACGGTAAGGGGGGTCAAATATATGGTCACCAGTGGAAACTAGACTTCTGGTGGTTAGTACACAATAGAGTATACAGATACTCAATGATAATGTTGAACATCTGAAATTTATATAATTTTATTAACCAGTGTTACCTCAATAACAATAAATAAGTGTTAAAAACAAACAAAAACACAATATGTTGCTAAGATATCTACCTAGGTATGATGGAGAGCAGATTTCTACTGCCTACCATAGCTTGATTTAGTTCTTCAGATATAGAATATGTTAATATAAATAAAATTCATTTAAGGAAATTGAAACACCACCCTTGAAGGAGAGAGATATGGGAGAGAGATTATGAGTTGACATTACCAATAATATCTCTCTGGAGTTATGCAAAATACATTTATGGAAAACCGGTGGCACCAGACAGAGCTGTATTTGGTATACTAATTGACACTCTCATGGAACTTACATTATTTAGTGCATAACCATTTTACTAAATTGCACCAATGTTTGTAGGGATTTTTGGTTCTGGTCTTGAGTACTATGTCAGACCCAAATAATGGTCCTGAAAGCTCATAATGAAGAAAAGGACTTGCTAGTCTAAATGCAGATGCTAGAGGGAGCCCTAGAGGAGCCACAGAGCTTCAAATGACTGGACTAATACAGTATTTACTTTAGTAGAACATCGTATCAGTCAACAGTGCAGGAAGAGGGCCTTTTGGGTATCCTTACCCAAAAAGACTATTGAATATTTAATCATTATGGAAGTTGTTTTTAAAGATGAATGACCAAGAGTGTCACAAGACTAGCTAAGGATGATAATTTATAGGGATACTGTGGTTAGCCTAGATTATGGTAGAACATGGACAGTGAGGCATTTATATTTGTTTGCTAATGGCCCAGGTACCGCAAATACAAAGGGGATTTGTCTTTCCCATGGTACATTGGTTCAGATTAGACTGATAAAGGAACAACACCCTGTTGTCCTGAGGAGAGCACATTACATAATGACATCTGGAAGCAATGGTTGTTAAAACCTGTACTGTGATATCTGGGATATAGTTGTATCTTCAAATCAATCCAAAAGTTATTGAACAATTTCTTGTCACTATGAATGTGATTGTGCAATAAGAAAAGTTGTTTTTATTGGACAAGAAATGGAGAATGGTACTATAATAATAATTCCAATTGACCTCCTATGCTAACCTGAACCAGAATATAGCCAATATGACAAGGAAGGACCTAGAAAACTGTTCTGACGCTCCTGGACCTCTCCCTGATTTGCTGTGCTGTTTGATTACTTCTGTCCTTTAAGTGATCAGTTAAGGTTGATACTGGATAAGGTCCCATATTTGTGAGTTTGATTTGACAATCTAACCTTTTGATTTAACTCAATTTCTCATTTGTTTTGTATCACATTACATATGTGGGGTTGTAAAGGAAATATGTTTATGTTTCTGCACAGTTAAGGCTTTCTGAGCAAATTTCACAGAAACTTGGGACCTAGGATTTAATGTATGATTGGATAGACAGTGAGAAATCCAGAGAGATTTACTTCCCTGGAGGTACGGGTTTACATTTCTAGGATGGGGAAATGAGACCAGGACCTTGGAGACATCTTCTGGGTTGTAAAGCTGGAGACACTAGTTTTATCCACCCTCGCAAGATTAGATAGATAGATAGATAGATGATAGATAGATAGATAGATAGATAGATAGATAGATAGATAGATAGATATAGAGTTTTTTTGTGTTTTGTTTTTTTTTTTACATTCCGAAGTGTAAAAACATATGTCCTTTACTTTTACAAGGACATTCTCAGAAGGAGACGGGGGTCAACTGTCTTTTTTCCTAAGTAAGCATTCAGATTCAGATTTATTTTTTGCAGGACTCCTTACCTACAGTAGATGCAATTATTTAAAATATCATATATCATTCTCATCACATTGTTCTTGGGGTAAGAACTGGGTCAGAGAAGAGCCAGAATGTAATTATCTACTTGTTATATGTAAGTAGTAATAGTAATATGTTCTGCCCCAGGAAACTTATTTTAGCGTTCAGCATATCAATAGATATTACATTTTTAACAATATACAGAACAGTCTCAGAATAGCAATGCTAATACTACCACCACCACCAATATGATTGTTGAGAACAATTAAAAATACTTTTGTACATATGCTTTCCCAAGTTTTCCCTCCTATCTTTGTGAGTTCCATATATGTTGTGTTGAGCATTTAACTATTATATTACTGTATACTATTTTTTAAAAAATATTATGGAATTATAATTAACATACCATGCAGTTCACCCATGTAAAATGTACGGTTCATTGTTTTTTAGTAAATTTACCAAGTTGTCCAATCATCACCACAATCAAATTTTAGAACATTTTTGTAACTCCAGAAAGAAACCTGTGCTCATTAGCAGTCATCCTCTATTTTTCTCCAATCTTCTTCTCCCACCCCCAGTTCTGTGCCCTATGAAACTACTTTGCATCTTTTTATCTTCATAGATTTGCCTATTCTGGGCATTTCATATGAATGGAATTCGCCAGTATGTAGTCTTTTGTGACTGGCTGCTTTCACTTGGATTAATGTTTTTAAGGTTCATCTATATTATAGCATGGGTTAAGTATTTGATTTATTTTATTGCCATATAATATTCCATGTTGAATATGTCCTTTATATGTATTGTTTGATTTAATTTGCTGGAATTCTGTTTAGGAATGTTGCATATCTGTTCATAACAAGGATTGACCTATAAGTTTCTTTCCTAGTGATGACATGTATGGGTAATAAGATTACCCTCATAAAGCTTTGTAGATTTTCTCTTTTTCTAGTGTCTGAAAGATTTTCTTTAAGATGGCATACATTTTTTTTTTTTAGAGTTTTAAAGTACTTATTGTTTATGCCATCTGAACATGGAGATTTCTTTTGGGGAAAGTTTTTAATTAGAAATTCAGTTGCTTTGTTAGATTAAGGCTATTCGAATTTTCATTTCTTATTTCAATTAAATAAGTTGTGTTTTTTTCGGAATTTATTCATTGATTCTAAATTTTGAATATTGTAGCTATAAAGGAGTTCCTAATGTTTTCTTACTATCTTTTTATCATCTGTAGAATTGGTAGTGATGTCATCTTCTTCATTCCAGTTGGTGATTGTTTTTTTACTTGCTTTTGGTCTTATAAAGGCTTATTGATTTTAATTTTTGAATTTTGTTGATATGTTAATAATTGGTTCTCTATTTTGTTAATTTCTGCTGCTATCTTTATTATTCCTACCTTTATACTTTCTCTTTTAGAAAAACTCCGTTCAGTCTTCCTGTGTAGGGAGAAACCCAGTTCTTTCCTGCTCTTTGTTTACTTCCTGTGTCTTCTTTACTCCTCACACAGAATATTTCATATCTGGTCACCAGATGTGTGGAGGTTTTTCCCAAAACTAAACAATTCTCCATGATGCCAGCTAGGTGACCTGTAATTCAACTCAATTCTGACTCTGTCTATCTGAAGATAGTATTGGATTCAGGTAAAGGATTCAGTCCCATAAAACCACCCTCTACTTAGAAGCCAATTACAAGCTCAGGTTAACACCTGTGCTTCTGACCAACAGGTTTCAAGGACACCCCCTCCCCACTAGACTTCACCTGCCAGGCCCAAGTCTAGGTTGTTAACCTGTACTTCTGACTGACTGGCTATGACAACCTCTCCCTTTTGATTCAGTTAATTAGTGTCACAGAATTGAGTGAAACATTTACTTATATTGACCAGTTTATTATAAAAGTATATGATAAAAGATACAGATGAACAATACAAAGTTGGTTCTCCTGGCAACCAGCCCCCATTCTTAAACTGGATCCAAATGTCACCTCATTAACATAACAAAAGACACATTTGTAGCTTTCATCGCTAAGAAATTCCAAGGGTTTTAGGAGCTCTTCACCAGAAAAGGACAAAGACCAACTGTTTCTTACTGTAAATCACAGTATCACAATGCCTAACATCAAAATGCTCATCCTCCTTATAGTCCATTGTTTTGGATATTTGTTGCTCTAATTCTTGTAACAAAATTGTTCCAAGAAGATTTGCCATTTTCATCTGATCTTTTGGAGCCTGTGGCACATGATTGTTTTTACACTTGAGTTTAAGGAGCACTTTTTATTTTATTATGGCTTAATTTGATCTTTAAGGAAAAGCACTGGACTCAGAATCAAAACATATCATCTCAGTGCCCAATTTTATCACTTCTTAGCCTTGCTACCTAGAGAATTCACGTAAACCCAGAACCTCCATTTTCACAGCCTCCACAAAACATTGTTTTAGCGTTTGTTCTACTAAACATTTACTACTAAAATGGGACAGTATGTGTGACGGTTTTTGAACAGTTTAACATCTTATACACATTATTTTTGCTGCCAGGAAGGTATAAGGGCAATTATGAGCAACTTTTGATATGCTGTAATATATGTGAACAAATAAAATTAGTGGGTAAGCTTTGCTACTAGATTTTATTTGCTGTTTCATTTTCCTGTTCGGCAAAAAAGAAACTTGGGTGTTGTGTAACGGTACTGCAACATAAATCCAGTACACCTCTCTTCCTTGTCTTCATCTCTGAAAACCATTGGACATCTCCCATGCAACAGATGGAATATTGGCAAGACCATTAAGCCTGTGGTTTTCCATGGACCTGGAGCTAGGAGATACATTTTTTTTTTTTTAACAATTTCAAAAAAGTAAGTGTCTAAGTTAAATCTTGAGGCTTTGGGGCTTCCTATTCTGTACTTGTTAATCTCACATTTTTATTTCCTTTGTTAAAGATATTTCAGATCAGATATAGTTATATTTTGGGAGACTGGAGCAGTATCACAAGTTCTAAATAACAGTGTTTTTAAATGACTGTAAAATGTTTAATATGGAAAACAGGAAATGATTTCATAGTTGACATTGATGATGACTTATACCAATTTTTTAGAAGGAAATCTTTGTATTAAGCAGTTAAAAACTTAGTTATAATTATGTTTTTGCACAAAGTCTCGGTTTATAAGGGCTTAAAGAGCAAATACTACAAATAGTGTTAGATGGTAATTAGATTCAAAATCACTGCTTTTCTTTCACTTTATTTTTTGGCTACTGGATAAAGAATTATCTTATAAGAATGAATTTCTCACCTGCCTCAAGCAGTAGTAATTAGATGTAAGCAAATTTAATGGAGCCTATGTGCTCTGCAGCCATCCGGCCTTGCCTCAATAATTGGTTATTTTTTAAAGTATGAAGGTTGCTTAACATATCAAGTGACAAAAATGTTGAAGTACAGGTTATGTGTTTATCTTTCAGTTAAATAACTGTATGTACTTTATAACCAAGCGGCGCTGAGTGCATGGACAGATCACAGCCGCAGTCAGAAGTGAGTGCGGCTGCTAGCACGCGGTCACTGTGCCTGTGACTGATCAGTCACATCACCGTGATTTCAGACCACTCTGTCCTTTGTTCCCTTCATTTTCTTTCCCTGGAAGAGTCCAAGTTTCACTTAACACATATTTGAACAAGTAACTCTTTCTTTTTTATTTAATCTTTACAAATTTACACGGTCGAATTTGTCCCAAGACCCAGATCCACTTTAACAAATTAATCGCTTCCTCCAAATATATCTGCTTTTCCCCCACAGACTAGTTTTAGCTGTTCTGTCCAGTCTCGTAGGATCTAGTTTCCATTCAATCACTGTTTTGATTTTGCCACTCCTAATTCATAAAAACTATACAACAATATACAGTTACAATAGTATTAACAAAGTTGTCCATATTAGGGATAGATTTTTTTTTTATTACAGATAATCCTTTCAGTGTTGAAATCTGTTGATATATAAAATGTGATTTAATTTACTTGCAGTTTTTCAAAGACACATCTCCTATGTAAAAGCAACAGATCTTGTGTGTGCTATGTATATAATGTATGATAAAGTCTACAAAAAAGGAACTTGGGGGGAAATCTAAAAATAAAGATGGCAATGGATTAGCAGCAGATATCTCCAGAAAGTGTTAATACGAAAAATTTAAACTTTCTTTTTTATGTCTTCTGCATGTCCTACAATGAACAGAAACTGCTCTTGTAAATGGGGGAAAAGATGGAATGAAAATGGACACAGAAATAACTATAATTCAGTGGGTAGAGAGTGACCAGAACAAAGACGAGCAATGGTACTAAGGAGGACCGTTTAAAGGAACTATATATTTAGCCTGAGGTGATGGCAGCAGATTACTGGGCCAAGGAAAACAGGGATTTTTTATGGCAATCTTCAGTATTTCAAAGATTGCTAGTTCTTTCTGTGGCTCAGAGCTCAGTTCCAAGAGCCAGAGGAAGTTATTTATATAGTGTAATAAGCCTTGGTTTGGTATTGGGACTTCCTAACATTTGGATCTCTCAACTAGTGATATAGGAGGTTACCTCAGGCCCTTGTGTGAATTTCTTCAAGCCTCTACTGCATGGCCCTTGCTCTTTTTTTGTATGATACCCTCTTTGGTGCTGAGACACAAGAGGTAAGTAAGCTTAGGTTATAGAACTGGGCTAGCCAAGGTTGCTTTTGAAGGGCAGTTCCATCCTCGTCATGACTTCTGTCTCTGTTGAAGGATGGAGGTTTGTGGCATTGGATAGTTTCAGAACAGTGTGCCACTGGCTCTGAAGGCAGTTCCACTAAAGGCATTTTAGAAATGGCTTGATTAAAGGCAAATATATACTTCTGGAATGAGCATACAGTGTCTAAAGGTGACTGCTTTGAAGACAACAGCCCTCATCTGAACACATAAAATTCAGTCACATTACTTTATTGCTTGTTAGTTTTCATTAAAATCTGATGCTTACACAGAGCACAGTCATGAGAAACTTAAATCCAGTTGGCTTTCTGATTCCATTTGATAGTAAAATTGTGTTACATGTTTATCTTGACATCACCTGTTATCCTCTTGTTTTTGTCTTGATTTGGGAGCACATCTTTCCTCCCTACTGTTACTCCGCATCTTGTCTCTAGTGAAATGTGCTTGTTTGTTTGCTTGTTTTGAATTTGCAGATGATCTCTACCTCTGGAAGAGGTAATCCAGTGTTGGGAAAGAAAAGAGAAATTGCCCCTGAAACTTTATTTTCATTCCTTAGCAAGTTTTACAATTAATGACGGAAGTTTCTCTTGTGGCCTCTCCTCCCAAAGACCATGCTTATTTATTTTCCCCAGTAGTCTCATGTGACCTTGTTAAAAGCCTCATTTACTGGTTTACTTCTATCTGGTATTTTATTGACATTTCCAGATAAGTTTAATAGGATGGAGAGAAACAGTGTTCTCTTTATAGACTCAGTGGTGATTTGACCTTAGCAGGTTAACCTTATCCTGATGTTCAAGGAAGCTCTTCTTAATTAGACTCTATCACTTTCTCCATTATCACCAGGAGAGCCACTCTTCTGTACTTCTATAAATCTTCATTTGTTTTTCATTCCTTCGAAAAAGATACCATATTAGTAAAATCGCAATATTTGGAAACAGTCACTGGTTTTCCAGAAACGTTGCACATCCTCGTCTGCAGCTCAGCCGTTTCACACTTTATTTCCTTCAGAAGCTCTCAGGTGAATACCATCTGGTCGTGGTGATTCATTGCTGTGGAATTTCTCAAGTTGCCCTATTATTTCCTCCTAGGAGATCGCGCTCCGCTAGTGCCCCACTGGCTCTCTCAGAAAGTGCCCTTGGACTAGTCGTTTCCCCAGTGTCCTGTACGGCAAAGGTCAATGCCAGCTGAAACGGATCAGCCTTCTGTGCTGCTTCTCGTTCTCCAACCTGCTGTCCTGTTGCAGGTTCCTCACTGTTGGGAGGGACTCAGCCGCCGGTCCAACCACTCATGTTGGCTCCTTAGGCCCCACGTTACCTTTGTCTTTTTATATTTCAAATGTATCTTTTCCTTGACAATATATTTCTGTTATTTACTTCAGAAAAAAAAAATGTTGTGTAAAAAAATGTTCTAAATACTTTTAGGGTGTTTGTAAAAGTCTGTGTGGAGTTATTTACAGGATTTTTTGTTTTGTTTTTTAATAAAACTATCCACAGATTGCTCTTTTGACCTTTAAATAATGGCACATATATCTCTCATCGCTAGCATCCTTATCTGTCTTCCTAGCAGCATGGATGGTTTTAGACACTCTACTTGCCTCTTAGAGAGCTGTTAACCATTTTTGTTTTTCTTTAGACTTTTAACATGTATATTTTTAAATATGTTTTCATTGATTTTTTTTGTTTTTTCAGAGAGAGAGGAAATGAGAGAGATAGAAACATCGATGTGAGAAACATTGATCAGCTGCCTCTTGCACACCCCCTTCTAGGGATCGAGCCTGCAATCTGGGCATGTGCCCTGATCAGGAATCGAACTGGGACCTCTCAGTCCATGGAACAATGCTCAATCCATTGACCCACACTGGCTGGGCTTAACATATATTTTTTAAAGCCTCACTCTTTGGGCAAACATTAAGAGGGGTGCGTACTAATTAGAACACAAACTTTAATTGTGCAGCCTTCCCAATAGCTGAATTCACTCCTACACATGCTCACCAGTGGTAATTCTTGTTACATTTTTTTAAAATATGTTTTTATTGATTTTTAGAGAGAGAGGAAGGAAGAGGGGGAGATTGATAGAAACATCCATGAGAGAGACACATTGATTGGCTGCCTCCTGCATGCCCCCCACTGGGTATTGAGCCTGCAACCTGGGCATGTGCCCTGACCAGGACACAAACCAGCAACCTCTTGGTCCATGGGTTGACTCTCAACCACTGAGCCACATGGGCTGGGCTCCTGTATTACATTAATAAAAGGTTACTTAATGTGCATTGAAGTACAGTTAATTGCTATGAGAAATATATTTCTACCTTTATACAAAGTACTTTAACACAGAATTTTTAAACTTATCACTCAAGTATTAAAACATCAAAAGTTGGAACTTTTAACATTCCCTAGATGTGTTGTAAACTACCTACTACCTTAAATTGAGGAGGGGAAATCAAGGTTTAAATATCAAATTCCAAGTATATGTGATATAATCTTTTCTTCAGATTTATATACAAATACTACCAGTCCCACAGCGACCCTTCTCCGAATAGAGTGCCTTTTGCTCAGGCTGTCAAGGGGAGTAACAGATTATAACAGCGGACGAAATAAGTGCTGATTCTGTTAATTTTATTGCTAACATATCTTTTCCTTTACTAGATAAGGCAGGCCATTAAAAAATAAGTTATGCCTATAACTTCTTGGTACTGGTATGGACATGTTCTTTGAATTTTTTAATAGATTGTGATTCTGTGTGTTCCAGAGCTACTATGTGTCTCTCTGTGTATATAAAATATTATATATTATCTTCCAAGAAATAAGTACTATATTATAATTATAGAACCTGCCAATCTACCTTCATATCAGCTAAATAGCTACAATTCCCTCTATTTTTAAAAAATCAAAAAATACACAAAATGCAATATTCACAAATTAAGATCTTATTTTAACACATACTATTATAAAAGTTAGCCCTCTGTAGTAATGCTCATGGCTGTGTCAGATCACTTACACTGAAACATACTTCCAATAACTTCACTATTAAACTGAAAACTCCTCTGGAAAGGTTAAGTCTATGAGTCTTTTTCTATTTGTCTATTTACTAGTAAGACTAATAATTATACTGTCCAAACTAATATTTATGTTTAGTGCCTTACTATCAGTATAACTTCATATTTGCCATGGTTGGAAAGTGAGACTTCCTATCTTAGCTGAGGGCTGACATTTATTTATTAGAACTGCTTAGAAAAAAGATGTGTTACACAGTTTGTAGGGCTTGTCCTCTAATGAATTTTCTTTCAGATAGGTACTGTTGTATTGGTTGATGACTCATATCTGTGTTAAGCATGTATAGGTCGCAGTCAGTGTAAACTCACATAAGAAGCGGGTAAGCTATTGCATCTCACAATGCGAGATCCTGTGGTATGGGCTAGACTCAGGATTCTCCAGACTCATCTTCCATCTTTTTCTATGATGTTATTCTTTCACTGGAAAGGTCTTAAACAGACTTTCCTCTGAATTTGATTTTATCTTTATTCCAGCAGAATTTAGTTGAAATTCGAGGTAGTTTCAGTCCTGATGTTTTCTTCTTCCTTTACTCAGCAACCTTTTCAGTGGAGGTTGGAATGGAGAGAGAAATGTATTCGTCAGGGTGTCTCAGAGAAACACAATCTTTAGGATATAAAAGAGATGTATTATGAGGAATTGGCTTACATGATCAAGGCAGCTGAGGAGTCCCACAATCTGCTGTTTGCAGCTTGGTGACTCAAGAAAGCCAATAGTATCATTCAGTCCAAGTTCGAAGGGTTGAAAACCAGGAGAGCGAATGATGTAAATTCCAGTCTGAAGGCAGGAGAAGATGAGATGAGGTGTTCCAGTTCATCCACTGCGACAGAAAGGGGGTGGGGGTGGCAATTTCTCCTTCCTCTGTCCTTATTCTGTCCAGGCCCGTAATGGATTGGATGATGCCCACCCACATTGGGGAAGGCAACCTACCTCACTGAGACCACTGATTCAGATGCCAGTCTCATCCAGAAAAACCCTCTAAGAAAATAATTAGATGCCAGTGCTCATATAACTGTCTTGCCCAGGAGTATGACTGAAGGGTTTTAAAATAAAAATGACCCAATCAGATCTGCATTTTGGACAACTCTCTGACGACATGTCCATTAAAGTTTGATATTCATCAAAGCTCTTTCCTGTGTTTTCTCACTTCACATATTTTTCTTGAGTAATTTCATCTCATGTCTTCTATTTCTATATTAGTATCTCCAGCCCAGACATTTGTGCTGGGTTCTAACTCCATATACCTAACTGCCAATTAGCTATCTCTTCTCGGGTGATTCACTGGAACCTCACACACATGTCTAAAATTGAATCTGCCCTTTATGTTCCTTCCCACACTTTGTTCTGTTCTGTTTTTCCTGTGTCTGAAATAAATGGTGTTTGGTGCCACCACCTTTTAATTTGATCAGAGTGGGAAACCTGAGAATCATCCTTGCCTTTTCTCTCTCCTGTATCCTCCAGACCCAATTCATTAGCATATGTATATCCGGCCTACTATATTTTGCTCTCAAACCTGTACTCCTCCTTCCATGCTTGTTGCCTTGTCTGTTTCATCGTCTGTCACTAACTAATGCAGCCCCTTTATTTGCCTCCTTACCTTCAGTCTTGTTTCCTGTCCAGGAACAGTCTTTCCAAACGTCAAATTGGATTGTGTCATTCCTCTGCTTAGAATTTCTTTGTAACCTTCCATTCAAGTGTACACTCTCTAAAATGAAATGTGAGGTTCTGTAGGATCTGCTTTTTGTCACTTTTTTAACCTCAACTTTCACCCCTTTAGACACTCCATACTCTTATCGAGGTTCTTTCAGTTTTCAGTACTCATGATGTTGAAAACTAATGTCAAGGATTAGGAAGATATTTCTAAAATAAATATATCAAATTCCCCTTTAAAGATTTTTTTGGTTGAGACATATCTTTTCCTTTTTATTCATTGTTTACATGTTAAAACTGTATGGTATTTTTAAAGGTTGAGAAAAAAGGACCATTTGGGCTATATCACCAGCAAGTATTGATTATCATTAACTACATAATTATACTTAATGTGATTTGTCATTCTTTTCATGGATGCCATGGATCTTAAAAGTGAATCCATAAAGTACCCGAGTCTCCCTTATTACTTACACTGAAGCAAAATACCAGTTCATAGATTTTAGAAACTAGTTCCATGTTGAGATGAGTCCTAACACAACCTCTAAGACAGGTAAGCATTTAGTGGTCTAATTGTAGAAATTAAAAATCTGGAAGCTGAAATAAAAACTTTCCCCAAAGTTTTTTGTCAAACTCTCAAAATATGTGAGCTAATTTTTGCTTTAGAGATTATATAATCAGTGTTTCTTATTCTTTTTAACACAAATTTAGTCATTTTATTTCTTAAATGCTCAATTACAAAATAATAATGTGCTCATCTAGAGTCTGGGAACCAAAAAAAGTTATGTTTACCAACAGAAGCATTATAGTTTCTTAAAGGCAATCTACTTGTTCTGGTGGCCAGTGAGCCTGGTAGAAATAAAAAGAGATCATTAAGAGTGTGTGTGTGTGTTAACTTTCAAAATACATGGGATGTTCCATTCCTGTCTGCATTGAAATTATCAGGAATTATAGGCAGACTGGAAATTACTTTTCAGAGTGATTATACCTTTTCTAATATCACCTACTGATTTTACAGTAAAAGTCTAGGCTACAAAAATTGAGATGAAAACACAATTCATTTTACTTGACTGTTAAAAATAGCATTATCAAACATTTTGTGATGTTTCTCTCATATCATATATTGGGCTGTCCCGAAGAAATAAACCTCCACTTGGTTTCATGACAGTAGATAATAAATTGACTAATATAATTCAGTTGGGAAGTTGAAAAATGCATTGAAAATAATGGGGCATAACATCGTAGGGCTAACATTTATTCATAGATGATGCAATTAAATAAAACAGGCATTAACTTCAAGGTCAGTCAGTAAAGTAATAAAATTGAATATTTTAATTGAATTGTAATTACTTCCCATTGATACATGCAAGTAAAGTAAAATAGATGTCAGTTCTGCAAATTATGGTTCTTCCTTCTAATTAACTTCTTAATTCTGCATGGAGTTATCCAGTGCCTAGGTCTTGTTGTAGGTTTCTTCATCCACCCCGCTTCCATCAAGGAGTGTCTGTAAGATATGATTTAAATGGTTAGGTGTCAGGATTTACAGTAAATTTTTTTTGCACTTCAGAGAAGATTTTGTTAGTAACTTAAAGTAACTTATTTATATATTTGAGTTAAAATGTACTCTAAATATAACATCATCCTGAATCCTAGGGATTGTAATCGTCTTTATTAATATTGATATTTCTTGATACTGATGTTAATATCAACATTAATAAATGTAATCATGTTAATGATTATAAAGATTTTCATAAGAAAGACACATTGAGACTCGCATTCCACAGCTGACTGATTCAGGAGGGAAACTGAACAGACAATTGGGTTTTGCTGAAGCCCAGTTTATGTCCATTCATGACTCAGGCTTCACTAGAAAGGAGGCACCTAAATTGAATGAATCTAATATGAACCACCTTTTCCAAGGACAAGGATAAATTGAAGCTCTTAGAAAGTCGAATTGTATTGAAAAAACCCATGAACCATTGTGGTATTTTCATCAACTTTTTACAGTACTTCAAAGGGTGTAATGTAAATAAAGTTTTATATAAAATAAAATGGGAATGATGACATTACAAAGATTAGGAGAGAGATTTTCAAATTATGCTGAAATTGTATTAGGTCTAGATACTAGGGTTTATTTAAAGCAAGAGAAGATTATGCCTTTTGGACTAGCTGCCTTTCCCAGTTAAAAGACTACTGCTTACAAATTAAATGAATGTATAAGATGGATTTAAAAATTGCTGAGGTATTGTTTTATATTTTTATACTTTTAAATGATTCTGTGTAATAGAAGCATTCAAGAGCAAATATATTGGTATATTAGCATCGTTCTTTAGTTGTGCTCAGAAATATAAGTGGATTCTTGTTGGTAAAACAAATAAATTAAACTGAGAAATTATGTTGTCTAAGCTTTGTGTTAAATTTTAACTCAAACATTGATTTAATTATTTAAAAGTTTTTTTGTCTAAACCATTTAAAGCATAAAATTTAAAATAATTCCAATCATAAATATGTTTTACTGATGCTAATCTGACCCTGACTTTTCATTCACAATTATGAAGAATCTTGGATATCAGAATTCTCCATGCATATTAAATAATTAGAAAATACCAAACCAAAATGCATGAGATGAAATACTAATGTCTTTGATCTTCATAATTATAGAAAAGCTAACTTTTTTATGTTAAAGTGATCTGTTTCTCTAGACCCTTGTTTTAAAATAATTTTAATTGTCTTGTTCCATTAAAAGAAAGTAAATATTATAAAGATGGTGCATACGATGCTAAGATGTTTCTAAATGAGGAAACTTGTGGAAAAAAATATGTGGAAGTGTTAGAAAGTTAAATATTCAGTCATTCATTATATTTAGAAAAATAAGCTACAAAGAGTTTTTTAGTGGCATGTATTTTAATATTTATGGAATTATCAGTGCTCTAAGCAGCAAAGAATTTCTTGAGAAAAGTTCTATATCTGATATATTCTGGAGTAGGTTGAATAATTTTTCTACCACATCCCTAACCAATATCCTACATATAATAGTTTCAACTGATTTAGAAGAGAGCTCAGATCAGGATGGCTTCAGGCCATTAATTTTTCAAGCACAGTAGCTTGAATTGCCAGGGAATCTCTGGATCTTATCCAAGAAAATACAAAAGTAGGGCAAAAGTAGGTTTACAGTTGTGAGTATGTGAAACAGTTTATTCTTGCATTATTATTTTTTTATTTATTATTTTCCATCTGATCAACTGTAAACTTACTTTTGCCCCACCCTGTATTTTATCAGAACAATCTGAAATGCATGTCATATGGGCAGTGATCATGAGGTCTCCAATGACTTGTCATTTTTACAAAGGTATAATAATCACAAATTCACATAGAAAAATTGTGCCCAGTGTGGCTTATGTTTGCATGTCTTACTGGCTCTCTGATCTAAAGGCAAGCCAAATTTTCAGCCGTCTCTGAAATGAGATGTAACAGCTATTTTTGTAGTTTAACAGTTCAGAACTGGGCTTTGATGATGCTACAATGAATTAAAAGACTGAAAGAAAAAAGGGAAGATCATCAGTTTGATCTTCCAGTGCCCACCTGTATAAGGTATATGCTCTTAAATTCCCTTTCACGCTTTTTTTGACAGGCATTTATATATATACTCCCTGATCCTTATAGAGAATGCAAAACATAAATTCTTAGATTCAATCATGAAAGACTTTTAAAATGATTTTAATGATGTGTAACCTAGTGCCTGAAAGCTGAGTGTGATATGTGTGTGTTGTGTGGCCAACAAGGAATTGGAAGGGAAGCTAAAAAGGACACCTAGCTATACTGGCCTTGTACAATCAAGCTTTGAGTTTTCCAGGCTTTTACTCCAAACCCATGACAGTAATAGATGAATACATGAAGGGAAAGTATGAAAGACATAGCTGTTCTGGAAAACATTATAAACATCTCTGTGAAGTAGAAATGAAAAGATATACTCAATAATAAGAAGGAGTGAAGCTGTGGGCTGTAATACAAAGCATCAGGAAGCAGACAAACTGTTGGGAGATGATAATCCTGTGGGGAAACAGACTGCAAGTGCCCCATATGTGGGAGACCCTCAAAGAGACAAAGAAAAGCATAACACACATTAAAGAAAAAGCAATCAGTTAGAAAAATAAATCACCCAGAAAGAAACAGCAACAGAGTGATGTGAAAAAGTAACTAATTAGAAATTTGGGAAATGAAACAGTCATTTGAAAACCTCAGTGGGCAGAATAAACTCTAGAAGAGCCAAGTCAGAGAGAATGAGTGAAGCAGAGAAAAGTAATTCACCCAGAAGGCAACAGAGGGAGAATCGGGGTGGGGGTGATGAAAGAGCAGTTTTAAAATATGGAGGATACTGTCCACCGGTGTGACTCAGTGGATGAGCTTCGACCCATGCACCAAGAGGTCGCTGGTTCGATTCCCAGTCAGGGCACATGCCCAGGTTGTCGGCTGATCCCCAGTGGGGGGCATGCAGGAGGCGGCCAGGCAGGAGGCGGCCAGTCAATGTTCTCTCTCATCCATGTTTCTATCTCTCTCTCACTCTCCCTTCCTTTCTCTCTAAAATCAAAGAAAAAAAAATTTTTTTTAAGTATGGAGGATATTGGGAAATTGCAATATTTGTGTATTAGATTTTTCAGAAAAAATACAAGTAAAGGCACAAAAACAGTACTTACATATATAATAGTTGAAAATATTCTAGCCTTGAAGAAAAGTAGAAGTTTTATCATTGAAAGTACATATTAGGTGCTGTGCAATATAAATAAAAATAAACATACGCTTAGACAGATTATATTAAAATTACAGAATGTTGCAGGTAAACTGAAAATTGTATAGTCTAACAGAGAAAATAAAGATTCCTTATATGGGAACCACTATTTGACCGACAGCATAAATCTCATTAGAAACAGCTAATGCCTGCAGAAGTACTATTGTACCGCTAAGCTATTATGGATATAGTGGTGAGAGATGACAGAACTGGGAGAGTTTACCACTCACAGATTTTTAGTGACAAATAAAGAATGGACTTCTGATCAGAAATAGATTGAATTCCAGGAGAAATGAATGAGAATGGAGAGCATAGACATTGTAAAATATATCGGTAAGCTTCATTTTTCTTGCACAAAATGATGAAACTAAAATTTAACACAAAAACAACAACTAAAATTATGGAGCTTATTTAATAGTGTCTAGTTAAAACGTAATTTCTCTTGGTCAGAGGGATGCTAAACATAAATTTTTAGATTTATACTCTTAAGATTCATAAATTTTTAGATAATACATTAAAACCAAAATACTGTGGTTTTAAATGTGTGTTAAAATTACAAGTGATTACTGACAGAGTAGAAATATAGTTTCCTAATCAGTAGAGAAAACAAAATTCTTTTTTAATCCAATGTGAAGCAAAAAATAACAAAGGAAAAAATATATACAAAACTTAATGTAACAGAAAATTCACAGTGAGATTATAGAAACAGGTCCAGACATATAATCTAAAATTTCAAAAGTGTAAAATTGTTTATCTCAATTCTTTTTATTTGTATTTATGATAGGATACTTTTTAAAATTAAGTTATATGTAGTTTATAAGAGGCATCTAAAACAAATACACACAGAAAATTGAGAATAAATAATGGGAAAATATTAACAAAAGAAAGCTGGTGTTATAATGTTGACAAATAGAACATAAGATAAAAATCACATATGGAGATGTAAGGTCACTACTTTTGATAAAAGGAATAATCCCATATCAAGAAGTATTAGAAATTATGGATTTGTATACACATAACAACATAGCTATCAATTATATAAAGAAAACTAAAAGAATTATAAGAAATTATTAAAATCAAAATCATAATGGAAGATTTTACCACCCTTAAGGCCATACGTAGAAGATTTGAAAAGCAGAATTAAAAATTGTGATCATGGTTTTGTGTGTTTAGGTACAGAATCTTGCACCCAACAGATAAAGAACACATTTTTCAAGCACAAATGAAATGTTCATAAAATTCAAATATGCTCTAAATCACGAAGGAACTTTACCAAATTTTGCAGAATTGTCTCAATAAAGACTACTGTCTTGATCACAATGCAATCAAATTAGAAAACAACAAAAATAGTGAAAATACATGTTTTGACTCAAAAAATAATTTGACTCAGTAATAATGACAAAATATTGAAAACTGAATGACAATAAAAGTACTACTGTTCACATCTTCTGGGCTGCAGCTAAATTGGGACTTAAATTCTATTATTTTAAAAATAAGAAATGTGTAAATATAAATGACTCAAGAAACTAGAAATAAAGAAGCTATTAAACACAAAGAAAGCAAAGGGAAAGAAATTAGAAAAATAAGAATAAAATTTTGAAATTAAAAAGAGAGAAAACATTGAAAACAAAACAAATAGCTGGCACTTTGATGAGACCCCAAATTGCCAAATATCTGATAAGATCTATCAAGTCTAAAAGACCAATCACCAATAAAGTATTCTGCAGTAAGCAAATTCATAAACAAATGGCAAACCCTAGAAAAAAAATACAGTTGATAAGCACAGGACTAATGGCCTTGGGTTAGAAGTGTTTCAGTATTATTTTAAAAAGGATGAGTAAGTAGTCTATTAGAAAACTGGTCAAAGACATAAACAATTTATAGTAAAAAAAATTATAAATCTGTCCATAAATGTCTGAAAAACATGTTCAGTCTCAATCATACAAAATAAAAGAACTAATGAGATAAATATCAATTTTTTTTATCAGAATAGCAAAAGTTTTGAATTTAATATGATCTAGTATTGATGAAGATATTGGGGAACACATCTCAGTAGATTTGGACAAAGTATTTACAAAATTGGTGTGTGTTTATGCTCTAATAAACAGATTTAACAAGTACAAGCTTAAAAACAAACAAATCTTAACAAATGAGGTAGAGATGGAAACATCCTTAACCCATCATAGAGAAACAGCATAGTATGGTATTAAAAACATGGACTCTACATCCAAACTGCCTGGGTTTGAATCCTCATTTTATCTCTTGGAGGTGAGTGACCTTGAAGAGTCACTGAACTTCTCTGTGCCTCAATTTTCTCTTATGTTAAATAAGGACCATAATGGTATCTACTCATTGGATTGTTTTGAGAATTCAACTAGGCAGTATTTGTACAGCACTTGTAACTGCCTTGCACATAGTAAGTACTATATAATGTGTTTTTTAAATAAATTTCACAAGGCAAATAATTTTTATCTGCCATTAGGTTAATTAGCAAACTTTCTCTTACTGATGTAAGATAAAGACAACTAGAACTTGTAGCCTCTGGAATAATGGGTTCTGATTAAAGTCTGTTATTAGCCAACTAGCCATCTCTAATACGATTAAGCAGACACTTACATATTGCACTAGTGATACTGAAATAGGGTGAAGTAAATTGTAGGTGACATGACATAGATTTACATATGTATGTATGCAAACTTTGTGTTTGTCAGAGGTGGCTTGTACATCAGTACATCAGTAGGGAAGTGATTCCATAAACAGTAGTTATTATCCATAAATGAGAGAGACAGTTATAATACACCATATATTATAGCCAAGAAAATTCTACTTGGATCAAAGATCAACATGTGAATAGCAAAATTATAAAATGGAAAAGAAAATATAAAAGACTTACATATATGACCTGGGGCAGGAAAAGGATAAAAGGTCAACACATCTACTTTCATCCCTATGGTTTTTATTTCAGAAATATTTTGACGTTTCAATAAAGACTAAACCAACGTGAACATTGTCCTAGGCCAGATCTGATCATTCCAGTTCATTGATTCAACTGTAAAGAACAATTTAAACATGAAGTTTATTATGGCTTGAAGCAAAACCGGGAGGAAAACAACGAAGTAGTCTTTTTGTTGCAGAAAATAATCCATGGCAGGTGCACTTGAAATTAAATGATTTCAAAGAGCCATAATATTTCTTTTAATTTCTTCTTGTGTGTCATAGATTTGATGGAATTTTGAGTGGCTCCCAATTCTATTCCTTTCTTTATTCCGGTACTTGGCTTTATTAATTGAGCTTCACTTCCAGATGAGTCTTAACATCAGGGTCTGGGGATGCATAGCCTTCTTTCACTTTCTTCTGATGCCTCCTTGGCTTATGTTTCATTTTGGGGGGAAATTAACCATTGGGGGTGCAATGTTTCACTTTGTTCTGGATAACACCATCTGCTTCAAACTGTATCATATCATTAAGTGAATCCCATGGTGGGGTATCTGCAAACTTGTAATGCCATTCTCCTGTGAGTGGATCAAGTTCAAATAATTCACAAGTCCACTCCTCACTGTTTGTTTTCTGATCGCTGGCAGGTCGTGTTTGAGCTGCCTCTAAAACATACTTCTTTTGAGTAGCTTCTATTTGGTCTTTTGCATGTATAGCTCTAGTAACTCGCTGCCAGAGTTTCTCCTATTTAAAATCTCCCTGCTCTTCAAATTTAATGTGCCTTATTAATCTCCATTGCTTATTGTCTGGTGTTGGATTCCGAAAAACCTCTGAATCATCAGTCTTTTTGTCACTAATAAAAACTTCACTATCGGCAGAGGAACTAAATAGACACCTCTCCAAACAGGACATACAAATGGCTAAGAGACATATGAAGAAATGCTCATCATCACTAAGCATCAGAGAAATGCAAATTAAAACAACAATGAGGTATCACCTCACACCTGTCAGAATGGCCGCCATCAACAAATCATCAAACAACAGTGTTGGCGAGGGTGTGGAGAAAAGGGGACTCTAGCACACTGCTGGTGGGAATGCAGACTGGTGCAGCCACTATGGAAAACAATATGGTGTTACCTCAAAAAATTAAAAATTGAACTTCCATTTGACCCAGTGATCCCACTTCTAGGAATATACCCTCAGAAGCCTGAAACACCAATCAGAAAGAATAGATGTACCCCCATGTTTGTAGCAGCACTATTTACAATAGCTAAGATCTGGAAACAGCCCAAGTGTCCATCAGTAGACGAATGGATAAAAAAGCGGTGGTACATATACACAATGGAGTACTACATAGCTGTAAGAAAGAAAGATCTCTTATCCTTTGAGACTACATGGAGGGACCTGGAAAATATCATCCTAAGTGAAAGAAGCCAAACAGAGAAAGACAAGTATCATATGATCTCACTTATTTGTGGAATATAATGAACATAACAGTCTGAGGAATGGGGTAGTCCCAGAGATGTGGAAGTGGGGTACAGACTGACAATCCCCAGAAGAGGGGGTGGTGGGGGAGAGATAAATCACAGAACTTATATGCATGTATGCATGAACAGTGGATATGGACAACAAACTGGGGACAGGGCAGGGAGGGAGGGGGAGGGGGGAATCAATGGGGGGAAAGGAGAAACATCTGTAACAAAAATTAATTAATAAAAAAATTAATTAATTAAAAAAAAAAAAACTTCACTATCACAGTGGCCTTTCAGAGTAGCTGAGACTTCTTTTCCCAGTTTAAGTATCCCTGATATCTGATTAACAGTTGCTACTAGAAATGGTTTTAGTTTAAATTCAAGTATTGCACTGCATCCAGTTTTTTCACTTGTAATATTGACTGTTCCACCAAGCTCCAGTGTCACTGTGCATGAAGAACTCCTTTATAATGAGCATATGGCATGGTCATTACATGATCTTCACCTCTATTCAAGAAAGTCAATTGTGCTTCTCCATCTAATATTGCAGATGAGTTTTCATAGAACTTGGACTTAGGTACTACCACTGAGGCAAGATCCATCCTTTTGGTTACTAACATAAAAGGCAGATCTTGGTGGATGATGGGGCATTGGTTCAGCAATATAAAAAGGTTTTACTGTTTGTTCTGGGATGAATTCACAAATGACGGAAAGTCTTACCAAGTATAGGATGATAAGGTTTCTTCAGTGCCTTTGGCTTTTTATAGAATCCTGACAAATACCATTTCACTACTTTCTTCAAATGAAAATAAGGATTTTCTGCCCTGGCCGGTTTGGCTCAGCAGTTGGAGCGTCGGCCTATGGTACAGAGAGATCCGGGTTCGGTTCCCGCTAAGGGCACGTACCTCGGTTGCAGTTTGTCCCCGGCCCTGGTTGGTCGTGCGGGTGGCAGCCACTCGATGTGTCCCTTCATGTCGGTGTTTCTCTCTCTCTCTCTTCCTCTCTCTCCCTCTCGCTCTATCTGAACAAAAAATGGAAAAATGTCCTCGGGTGAGGATAAAAAAAAATAAAATAAAATAAGGATTTTCTTTAAGAGCATCCTCAGATAGGAAATCTGCATGATAGTAGTAATCTGAACATTTATTCAGGAAAGACCGAGGTTCCAAAATAAATATAGGCAGAACCACCCTGGACAGGTCCATGCCAGGACAGACTTGTTTCAGCAGTATCCAGATAAGACTTTTATTTTCTTCAGACAGTTTCTGTTTGAAAAGCCTCCCTCGCCTCTCCCAGTACCTCATGGCTCTATTCAGTGTAGGCTGTCTCTTTTAAAGGTTCGAAGTCTCAGGTCCATATATGAGTCATCTTGCCTTTCTAATGTTATCAGTGTCCTTTTCCCACTTTTCCCCATCACCTAATTGTCAGACTCATCATGCTCTTGATCATTTTCTTTATTGGATTTGTCAGAAAACATACTGTGGTCCTTAAAATGCTGTCGTTCAATTTTAGTACCATTTAACTGGAAGCTGTCACCACTCTGGAGATTGTTAGCACATAATAAGCCACACAAAGTCACAAGTGTGTTCTCTGATGAAATGCTCAATTCATGTTCCTGTTCACTGTATGTTTATGAAGACTAGAACATTTCAAAACCAACTCCAAAGCATCCATCCAACACCTTCCACCTGACCATGAAGTAGCTTGGATGATCAAGTAACTGTTAAGTAAGGGCTGAGTTATGGATCCAACTGCTTTGCCTTTTAGACCCTTGACTGCCCAAATAGACTGCTCCAAAGGATGAAAACGTTTGAAACAAAAGCCATCCTTGTTTGATGGACACTCAGTAATTTCACAGGCATTCAGAAGGACTGTTCCTACCTATTGACCATTTTAAGGGGGTTTATAGATCAGTAGCACCCCTGATTTGGACACACACCAAACTTGGTCCAGCTCTTTAGAGTACCACAAATCTTCAACCAGTCAGCCATAAGAATAACAGAAGGATCTGTGAATGTACTAACTCCTTTATGGCTCTTTCCTTCTCGGTAATTTTTTTTCACCTTGAGAGATTCTTTTTCTGTGTGAGCTTGCTCAAAGCTGAACTGTCCTTCTCCAAGCCATTTTGAAGTTTAGATTCAGACTTGCTTTTTGACATAGAAAGTGAAGAATCATCTTTATTTTAAGAAATATCTTCCTTTCCTCTTTGAAAACCCTGGCTATGAGGACTTGCTGGACTAAAAGACTGTTGATACCAATCTTTGGTTGGGTGGCATCATCTTCTTTCCCTTGGTGCTGACTTATCTTTCCTGGTGTCAGAAGTTGAGATTCTTCACTGCTACCACAATTGATGGCCCAATGACATTTTTGCTATCACCAAGTGTCTCCACCTTTAACAACTTCTGAATATGGCAAGTTTGAAGTTCAGTCAACTTCTCCATCAGCAAGTCTAACTCTAGTGAAAGAAAATAGGTTTATGCTTCTCTTTCCATTAATGTTTAGACATCCTGTGAATCTGGAGATCCGGTGTGTAGCCCCCAGATGGGTGGAACGCAGAGGGCCCGTTCCTCTGGTGCCCTGCATGTGTCAGGTCCGACCTCAACTTCTCCGGGCCGCTGTCCCTGGCAGCCAGTGGGAAAAGAGCTGAGACTGAGGGTGCTGTGTCACCACTGCAGAGGCTGCTCTACCCTCCAGGGGGCAGGAATGCTGGCCCCCATCTTCCTTCAGCCTGCAGGATGGTGGCAGGGCTGTGCCTTGGCCAAAGCTAGTGCTACAGCCGCTGATTCAACATCTTTATGAGATTATGCACCTGCTATTGGTACATAATGGTTTTTCAGAGTTGTCTCTGTATTTACTTGGAAAATACATTGTCACTGAAGTGGTCATCAGTGAAATATTTAATTTGATGATACAGCCATTTGTGTCTGTACACTGCTATTCAGTGAATTAACTAGATAGGCCTAGGAGACTACCGCTCTTCTATTTTCCACTCTTCTCGAAGTAAGATGTTAGAAGTTTAGATAAAATAGGTATATCAGAAAATTCTCACTATTGCCCATGGGTTCAAATTAAAATACCAAGGATTTAAATTTTATATCTTTGAAATGATACTTGTTATTTTCCTATCCTAATGACATACAATTCCTCAAATAAGGAAAAGTGAATTGAAACAATGCATCTGGTAGTTGACACAATACAATTGAAGTGAATTGGAAGAAAACATTTTTCAGGAGCAAGAAAAAGTTACCCAAGGGGAATAGAAAAGTAAATGTTAACGAAGTACATTTTATTTTTGGAGCAAAGCAATGTAAAATACACACATGCTGATTTGCTAAGTGAGGAGGGGCCAAGGGAAGATGAATGTGTCTTTAAAGTTTTAATCAGATATTTATTTTTAAAATTTAAACTTTCTTGGCAGGTTTAAATCCAGATAAGCATCTTGGAAAAACTCTGGATCAAATGGAGCCTTATCTCTTAGAGGTAAGAATTTATACTACATGTTTCTCAGAATATAGGCATCTAACAGATGAAAAAATAGTGACATGTTATGATAATTATGAAGTCAATTTTATTCTGAAAAAACTCAGATACATTCATGATACATTTTAATGAAAAACAAACTTCCAATGGGTATGACAATATCTAAAATTAATTATAAAAGTATTACCAGTTTGTTGGCCTGAATATAAACATAAGCTGTATCTAAAAAGAAATTGTTCTGTCAGAAAGTTTACTTTCATTAAAATAGACATTTTTGCTTTATAAAAAGTCCTATCCTACTGAAGTATCTATTAGTCATTGTGATTAGATGTTTTTTCATCAGAAAGGTGAATAGAGACTTCCTTTAGAGAATATCTCATTTAACCTCTTCTCTTTTACCAATTAGGCCATTAATTTGTGGAGTAGTTAAGATGTTATCCCAAGATTTCAAGTTACACTTGCTTAGCCCTTACAGTTGTCAAATCCTAAATGTGTTATAAACATTACAGATTCAAATATTTTCACTCTTTTCTATTAACTATATAGAGGTGGGCAAAAGTAGGTTTATAGTTGTGAGTACTTGAAACAGAGTTTATTCTTGTATTATTATTAATTATTGTATTATTGTATTGTTTATAGTTTATAACTATAAACCTACTTTTGCCCACTCTGTATTTTACTCAAGTTTTGGGACAAATGTTATGAATAGTATGGCAGTATTTCATGAACTAGAAAAGTTTAATTATTGGAGTTTTTATTTCACAATTAGATGGAAGAAAGCAAATCACCCTACTTTTATGAAAGAACTGATCTCCTTTAATAAGTTCTTATGTTCCCCTCCCAGACTCTCAGTTCACCAGCATTGTTAATACCGTTGCTGCGATGTGAACTGTCAGCAGTTATTCTGTTCACCAATTTTATAGCTTTCACATTTCCTTTGAGTTATTTGTATTTGATTATTTTATGATTTATCAATATGTATCAAATGCTTAGAAAGCCCTAAAATGTTAATTCATTTGCTCTTTCGTTAAGTGTTATTAAGCACCTAATATGTGCCAGGCAAGTAGTAAAGATTGAAACTGAAATTATTATATAATTATGACAAATTATGTTTGATTTCTAGACAATTTGGTGTCATTTATTAAGTCTACTGGACATGGTTGCTTCCCATGCCCTGCTGAATGCACTCTTATTACAGTGATTTTTCTATGGCCAGTGTTGTATCTGTGGTGACATCTTTAAACAAGCACTGGGCAATTCTGAAAAAGTGATTGAGAATATCATCTCCGGTTCTTCAATACCAACAACACACTTCAGGCCTTGTTTTTCCAGATTTCTCTGAAAGAGTGCATACCTTCTTGAAACTGACATCCATTGGTTTCCATGATACCATTCACTTCTGAAACCTTTCTGAGTACTTTGTTAGCTCACTTTGAGGCTTACCATATATATATTCCACCCCCTATACGTTCTGGTTCCATCCACAACCTTCCTCCTGTGGTGATGTTAAATATTCTCATGACTTCAACTGCAAGTTTTATTCTATGACAATTAAGTCTGTTCTTCCATTGCCTTCATATGCTCCAGTCATGTGTTTTCAGCTGCCATTGGAGCCTTCCTTTCTTAGATGTCCTCAAGCACCTGAACCTTACTTAAGTGCAGAACTGAACATTTCTTTCCTGACATTGAAGGGTCCCATTGTCTTCTCAGTTGTCCAAGCCAAAAAAAAATGTGAATTGTAATAAATGATTTTACATATTCCATCATTCATTAATAAGGCCCCAAGTTTTTTTAAATTCTGACTTCTTAATATCTTATTATCCATCCCTTTTAATCCTTATTGTCACTACATTAAGGTCTACCCTAGGTTATTGCAGCAGTTTTGTTTTTTTTAATTGAATTTATTAGGGTTACCTTGGTTAATAAAATTATATTGGTTTCATGTATATAATTTTGTAGTATACCATCTGTATATTGTATTGTGCTCACTACCCTAAGTCAAACTACTCCAAGTCAAGTCTCCTTCCATCATCATTTATTCTCCCATACCCTCTTCTACCTCCTCCACCCCCTTTCCCATACTGTTGTCTGTGTCTACGATTTTTTTTTTTTGCTTAATCCCTTCATCTTTTTCATCCAGTCCTACAACACCCCTCCCCTGTGACAACCATCAGTCTGTTCTATATTTATAAGTCTGTGTCTGTTTTGTTTGTTAGTTTATTTTGTTCATTAGATTCCATATATGAGTGAAATCATATGGTACTTGTGGTGTTATTTACAATAGCCAAAATTTGGAAGCAGCCCAAGTGTCCATCAGTAGGCAAGTGGATAAAAAGGCTGTGGTACATTCACACAATGGAATACTACCCAGCTGTATAAAAGAAGGAAACCTTATCCTTTGTGACAGCATGGATGGACCTGGAAATAAGTCAGTCAGAGAAAGACAAGAGTGCAGCAATCTTATAGCTCAAGTCTGTCTCCTCCCTGCCTTACCCCTTGTCAATCATTGTCCATAGTACTGCTATCATAATATATATGAAATGCAAATTGGATCATATTATATTTTTCTTGAGTCATACCCCATTGCCTCAAAATAACATGGCACAGTCTGTCCTTGGGAAAATGAGGTTTATAAGACAGCCAGTCTCCTACATCTACCCTATCCTTAATAAATTTAGAACAATTGATGGTTTTCCTGGAGTGAGTATCCCCTTTTACTTGTATATTCACTTCCCTTCTCTGCATGCTTCTCTCTCCTTCACTTGACTAAGTCCATCCTGTCCTTGAAGTGTAAACTCAGAGATTAATACTGTGAGGTTTTCTGGTTTAAGTAAGCCTCCTTTGGCTGCCATTTTCTTCTTTGCTAGTATGTAGCACTTGTCATGTTATATTTTATTTTTCTCTTAAATAATGTTTTTTATAAAATTTAGGCATGTAATATATAAAAAATGAATTCAAACACTATAAAATAATGACAAATCTTCCACTGTATTAAAGTCCCCAGGTTTTCTGTTCTTTCCCAGATCAACCACTCTTATGTATTCTAATATATCTCTTCAAAAAACATTTTTGCATATGTAAATATATATACATGTGTTTATTCATTTTGCCTAAATTAGAACATAAAAATACATTATTTTCTGTCTTCCACTTTAACACATGAAAACCCTGGTCATTTGTCTCCACAACATCATTGCGTTCTATTACATAGATACTATAATGAACCTGTTTTTTATTAATGGACTTTATTCTTTACTGATATCTCTTCTGTCTTTTGCTGTTACAAATAATGCTAGATAAACATTATTTTATATATGCTTTGGGGCACGTATGAGTTTTTCTGTAGGATAAGATCCTAGAATGGAAATTCTGGGTCAGAGGATATATATGTTTTTAATTTTAATAGATTTTGTTGAAAGTCATTTTCAGCTTTGATGGAATAACTTGCATCAGACAAACTCTCTGAATACAAACAACTAGAAAAGTTGTATGAACTTAAAACAAAAATAATATTGGACGGCATTAAGAAAGTATAAAAACCGAGATAATTTGAATGGTCAGAACTGCAGAGAGAATGAAAGCCCTTCGCATTATCTCCTTTCCCCTCAAGGCACTTTCTGAGTAAAAATAATTCAGGGGTGCCAAGAAGTTGCAGCAAAAACTTCAGCTGAGAAGCTGAGTAGGGCTTTCAGAAGCTTAATAGGGCTGTGGATACTGCAGTTAGAACTCAGGACGAACCGAATTGGAGTGAACCTGGTTAGCGCTGCAGGTTTTCAGGTGGAGTCTTGAATGGGCTGTACCTTAAGAAGAAAGGCAAACTGGAAATAGTCCCATTCTTGCAAATACTTATATCTAACTTTGAATCACATCAATCCCAGACTGAATTAAAGAAATCTAATCCTACTCTTACTGACCATTTCTCTCTTGAGAAAAATGAGGTGATTCAGAGCCTCAGATTATATCTAAAATATTTCGCATGCAATTTGCAGCAGGCAATCCGAAATTACCAAGCATATCAGGAGACCTGACGAGATAACTGAAAGTGAGAGAAAAACACACAGTAGAAACACTAGAAACAGGCTCAGGGGATATTCATATAATACAGTTATCATGTTTAGACTTTAAAATGACTGAACTATTTTAGGGGAGACTTTGAATTTACATAAAAGAATCAAAGAGAGTTCCAGAACTTAAAAATACAGTACCTGAAATTAAGACTACAATACATGGGTTTACCAGTAGATTTGATACAGTTGTATAGACAGTTAAAGAACTGGAAGGTAGGGTGATGGGGATGTAAAATATCCAGACTGAAGCACAGAGAATACAGGATGGAAAATAGAGAAAAGATGATAACAGATGTGAAGGAGAGAACTTTATTATACTTGTAATTGGAGTTGCAGGAGTGAAGAAGAGGGAGAACAGAAGATGTGTGAAGAAATTTTACTGTAGAACCTAGCTGTGCTTATTTTTGCTGATTTTGGCAAGTATCTTCTTTCTAAAGGAGATGGATGAATATTGATGGACAATTTATATTTTAAACTGGATTTTTCCCAATAGTTGTCTTTTTCTTTGGCTTCTCCATAGTCTAATCTGTGTGTCCATGAGCTCGCCATAAAGTGGGTGCTTAATAAATTTTTACAGTTAGTGTTTCTCATCTTTCAAAACAGCTTGACACAACCCAGATTTTAATTCATACTACCCAGGTTTTTTGCCCTCTTCTTTTTTCCCTTCAATTTTGCATATACTCACAAAGGTGGAATCAATCACTTGGCTGATGTACCAAGAGAACAGTGATTCTAGTATAAAAGCAAATTAATCATCAGTCAAACACTATCATCTTTCTGCAATTAGAGGGTATAGTTTTAACTTATTACCTTAGATTCTCTCTTCTGCATTATTGCCTAAGACAAATCAGATTTTAAGGTATGCCTATATCTCCTTATCTTTATGAATAATGGTATTAACCTCATTCAGTGAGATAAAAGATCAACCACATATTCATTTTTCAATTTGTTGACACAGGTCTCCTGAATAGCCAAGAAGAGGTAGGTAGAGGAACCCAGCCTGTTCACCTGCCTCAGAGCTCCTGAACCACCTCTCATGTACCCTTGTGTAATGTGGACTTTTTAATATAATGTTATTTTAGCTAATATATTTACCTTTAATATATTGTGTCTAAAAGTTATTATTTTTAGTTAAGAGAATTTTGCATACATAATGATTTCCCTTGCAGAAATGAATATTTAATTGTGAGAATTACAGAGGTCAGTGGCAGGAATGGTGGAGAGAAGATGATACCTTTATGCAAGAATCCTTTCCATAGTTCATTCAGACCCAATAGTTCATTCAGTCTGTGCCTAGGAGCCCACATGCCGATGCTGACTCAACTGCTTACCAGACATGTTGATCTATTAGCTTCCCATGTATAAAATGGAATAACAACAATGGAATGATATGTAAGGTGCTTAGCTCAGGTTCTGGCACATTCTAAGTGTTCAATAAATGTTAGCAACATTTACTATTATGAGTAAAATTTGTCATTACTGAAGAATAATTCTGAAACTTTTCAACTTTGCAAACAGTGAGATGTTACGTTGTAGTAGTTTGGCACAAATGATAAAGCTTGATAATGCCAATTGTTGACAATAGGGGATTGATAGTAGCCCTCTAAGAAGGTAGATTGGTACTACCATTGTGGAGGGCAATGTTGCAATACCTAGATTAAATATTAGTATCCTCCAGGAAGTAGTAATTCTATCAGTCCATAAGAAGGCGTGAGTGAGAATATTCTTTGTAGGGTTCTTTTTCATGGTATTAATGTTGTTGGAGGCTATATGGATGTCTATTCTTGGGAGGGCCAGTAGTTAAAATGTGGTAGGTGCCTATTATGAAGGACACGTTTGCTGTTAGAAAAATAAACTCAATGTGCATATAACAGCAGAGTGCTGGATAAATAAAATAAACATTGAAATATATTAGAAGTATAGGCACACACATTTTATTTACATAGTTTCAACTATACATGCAAGTTATCTTTTTTCCCTTAACATTATTCAATGTTTATTTTTCCACAAACTAAATCTACTTTGAAAATATATTAATTAATATATTAATTATATTAAAGTTGTATAGATTCCATCATATTTATATTCTACATATGAATGTGTCATGACAAATTTAACAAACTATTTTTTGTTGGAAATATTTGTTATTTCTAAATTATTTAAAATAATGTTATTTATTTTTTAATTATTGTAAATAATGTTATGATTATATGATTATCATCTTTCTAAGTATTTTTATTTTTATATTTTAGAGAGAGAGAAACATTGATGGCTGCCTCCCACATGCACCCTCAACCAGGGATTGAACCCACAACCTGGGTATGTGCACTGACCAGGAATCGAATGCACCACCTTTTGGTGTATGGGATGACACTCCAACCAACTGCGCCACACTGGCCAGAGCCCCAGTAAATCTTTATGTATATTTCTGATTATTATTTTCTTTAGATAAATTCCTAGGAATGTAATTTCTGGGTTAAAAAATACAACTTTAAAGCTTATATATTTATTAATCTAAATTAACTATAGAGTAATTTTAGCCTTTGCTTCTTAAACTTCTGCAGGTTCCTAAAATTATCATCTGAATCATCTGATAAGTGAACAGTGGATTCTGTTTATCTTTTGTCATCCCCACCCAAGGATTTTTTTCTCCTTTTTAGAAAAAAGAGATGAATTTTAATTTAAAAAGTTGCATTGCCCTGGCTAGTGTGACTCGGTAGGTTGGAGTGTCATTCTGTACACCAAAAGGTGGCGGGTTTGCTTCCTGGTCAGGGCACATATCTGGGTTACAGGTTTGATCCCCATCCAGGTGTGTGCAGGAGGCAACCGATCAATGTTTCTATCTCACATTAATGTTTCTCTCACTCTCTCTCACTCCTTTCTTCTCTCTAAAAAATATTTTTAAAATTAAGTTGTATCAAATTTCAGAAGTTTAGAACTGTTTGTTTAAATGTTTAAGAGCATTCCTATTTTTGTGATAATTTACAATGTTGTCACAGTTCATACTCAAATAGTTCTTCAAATTTTGGTACAGAAACAACCTTCTGAGTCTTTTCCTCCTCCCAGTAAACCATCAGCCTTTCATCTCTTAAAGTTGGTTATTTAGATATTTACCTTCATGTCTCTAAATTACATCTTCACTGGTACTTCATGACCCCGCCCCCCTATTTTAGCCTTATTTATTGTTTTCCCACTCTAGAATATGTACATCTAGCTGTCTGAGCTCCCCTTTCCTCCATCACTTATGTGTACACTTTCCCTCCTTCTATCTTCCCATATGGTTATATTGCAATTCTCGTTGGGTCAATAGTCAATGTTTATATTATCATAACCTTGAAACCCCAATTTATAGCTGAGTTAGGTAGTAAACTCTGGTGGTAAACATTTCCTGTACAACTTTTTATTTTTTCCCTTGAACTAATATTTTCTTGTTTTCTTCATTTATTTAGTATTCTATGTACTTGTCATGAATTCAACACTATATTCCTTGCCAGTTTTCTAATTCTTATCCAGGTGTTCAAACATACTAAGTATTTTGTCAGCTTCCTGCCCCTGTAGAAGCCTTTTCCAGGGCCTTCTGACTGGTGTGATCTGGACCAGTTTCCTTCTGTGCCTGTCATCCTCACATCTCACCGTAGTTCTGGAGGTCCCTTTACCTTCCTTCTGTGTTGGAGCTCATTTCCTGGATCCAGTGTCTCTCTTGTCTTTGTTTATTCTAATTTTTGTAAAGCACATTTTCTAGAACATTTTTAACAAAGGGTACATAGGAGGTAAATTTTTGAGACACTGGGTGTATCTATAAATGACTATATCCTTTTCTCACATTTGATTGGATCTTTAGCAGTTCATAGAATTCCATTTTTCAATATTTTCCTTCTGGATCTTGATAGTACTGTTTTATTTCCTGACAGATTGGTATGCTGTTGAGAAGCCCAAAGTCGTTTTCATTCCTGACTGTTCATATGTGACCTTGATCATTTCTTCATCTCCTCTCTGAGAGTATGTAAGCTATTTCTTTTGCCCCTGGAATTATAGACTCTTATGTGCCGTGACTTGAATGTGTATGTTTTTATCCATTTTGCTGGGGTTAGGTAGGATTTTCAGATTGAAATTTTCAGTTCTGGGAAATTTTCTTGAATTAATTCTCTGGTATTTATCTCCCCTCTATTTTTGTTTCATGGAATTTCTATTAATTAGATGTTCCTTTAATTTCTCACTTTTCTCTCCTAATTTTTATCTAATTTATTTTGCCCTTTTGGGGAGAATTTTTTAATTTTACCTTCAAACCTTTCAATAGAGTTTTTTTTTCATATTATATTTTTAATTTCTAAAAGCTCAGTTTTGTTCTCTAATATATATATATATATATATATATATATATATATATATATATATATATAATCTATAATAGTATGTCCTTATAATGTAATCTCCTCTTTTTATTCGTGGATTTTTGTTTTGTTCCCTTTTGCATAGTGTGTTTTGATCTCTAGATTTCATTTTAGAGATGTTTTTGCTAATCTTTGGTGTTCTGCTTTTATTTAAGAGTAGGGCCTGCCCAGCCATTGTGGCACAGTGGTTGAGCCAAGTTGACCCATGCACCAAGAAGTCACCGGTTCGATTCCCAGTCAAGGCACATGCCCAAGTTGAGGGCCAGATCCCTAGTGTGGGGCATGCAGGTGGCAGCCAATCGATGTTCTTGCTCATTGATGTTTCTATCTCTCTCTTCCTCTCCCTTCCTCTCTCTCTAAAATCAATAAAGAAAAAAAAAGGAGTAGATCCTAATGTGGTTTTTTTTCTTATTTAATTTTTTTATTGAATTGAGAGGGGGAGAGAGAGAGAGAAACATAGATGTGAGAGAGAAACAACCAGCACAAGCCCTGACTGGTAATCAAACCAGCCACCTTTGGGTGTGCAAAACAATGTTCCAACCATCTGAGCCACCCATCCAGGGCCAAACATTTTTATATTAAGCACAAAGTGTGTTGACAGGGTCGTTGACCCTGAATTTCACTGTAGGGAAGTAAAGTTAGGCCATTTCATTTGAGCTGGTTAGATTCCCCAAAAAGGATTCTCCAGTCTCTTGTCTTGAAGTGAAGATATGTTGCATTTTTTTTTTTACTTGGAGTTGAGCAGGGAAAAGGGGTAGAGTTTTCAGAATCTTGCATGCTTACATTAACTGAATCCCTCTTTTATTATAGCGTAGTGCCTCTGCCTTCAGCTGTGTCTCATTTATCTCAAGCCAATTTTTCTAAGAGAAGGTACCTCCAGTATTCTGCCAAGTGGAAGGGAGACAGTCAAGAGGGAAGGGATCCAGGGATATCTCTGCTTGTTAAACAGACTGCCAATCAATCCTTCTTATTTTGGTGCCCTTTTCATTTCCCTTCACTGCTAGAGGTGTCCGGTGTCACTAGTTCCTTGCCCTGTTGTTTTAGAGGAAGGAGTTATTCTGCCCTGTCAGTTGGGTTGGTCCTCTGCACTCTCCACTGTTGGTCTAGGACTCGGTATACCTTGTTCTGCTAAATTGGTTGATTCTGTCACTTTGTTTCTTCTGTTCTCCATCTTTGTGAGTTTATGCCTTTTTATGACATACTTTCCAATAATATTTTAGAAGGAAATGAGAGTAGATGCATGGATTCAGTCCACCATCTTTACCAGCAGCAGCTACTCTTTAATCAAGAAATTTCTTAAGATCATCTAAGTAAAATTTGTCTGTTAGATGAAAGAGTGAAACCATATTACATTAAAAAATTATGAATATATAGATTTGGTTGCTTTTCCAAGACTGTCCCCATATAATTGAGAAATCAGACGTCTAGCCTGAGTCAGTGGTAAGCAGATGTGTGTTGACTCCTTCAGGAGTATACCACTCTGCTGGGTGCTGTAAGAGCTAAACCAGGATAAGTGCAATGCAGATTTGAAGCTTAAAGCTTTGCTTCAAGCTCTATTCTCTAGGAGTTAACCTGTCTTCTTTATGGTTGTACAAAAGCACAATTTGCAATCCCTGCTATCTATCACTTAAACAAAAAGCAAAAGAGAAAGAGAATTTCACCAGAGTTGATTTGATGTTGTGGGTGAAAGAGACAAAATTTTAAGCCTTGTTCTCTACAGTGCCGACTTTATGGAAAGGAACACTCTTAACTGACCTTGAGAGTCAAGAGAAGGCAGAATGTCTTTGACAGGATATTTTGAATTTTGAACATAACTGAGTTGGAAGGATATAGGAAATTTTATAGCTGAGATGTCCAATAACTGTTATAAATATAAATTACAAGGTATATTAAAATGTACCCTAAGAAAGTAAAAAAATATGTGCCTTAGGATTTCAGAGAAAAAAATAATCACATGTTGTTGAGAGAATGCTGAATAATTTTAGAGATAAATTGACAGCCATACTAGGCTTAAAAGATGGGTAAGGTTTTTTAACTGGTTGGATTGTTTGTAAGATATTTGGAGAAATGGCAAAGGAAGCTAAAAAAGGAGACTGAAGCCAAGTGGTGAAAGATTTTGACTACTGAAGAGAGGATTCAGTGATCTAAACAGTGAGAGAACTGGAAGGTTTTAGAGGAAGGGAGTACCATTCTTAAAGGCATATCTGAAGGAGTTGGACCGGCAGTAGTGTCCATTGATTGTGGAGGTCCTCCTTAGTTAGTGGCTGTTGCAACATATGGCTTTAAACATGTCCCTCCCGTTCTCCTGAGTGTGTGTTATAGTTGAACTCATAATCATCAATGTCATGTGGTACTAACAGAATTGAATAATAGGTATTTGTAAGGACTTCTTATGTGCCTTGTTCTATGGTAATTGCTATAAGGAGAACAAAATAAGCCAAAGATTTGGAATTTTTCATGAAATGTAGAGTCTAACAAGTAGGGGGAAGGTGTAAGATGGCCACATGTCCTGGAGGAGCTAAGGATGATGTCCTGGAAAGGTTAGCACTTAAACTGGTTTGAAGGATTGGGTGAAATTCACATGGGTAGTGGCAACAAAGTGAACCGATAAGAATGAAGATACCTTGGCAAGAAGACATGCAAAGACAATGAGGAACTTGGTTTAAATGAAACCAAGAGCTGGTGTAAGGTGGGAATTTAGGACCCAGTCATAATGGGCCTTTAGAGATGAGCCAGGCAATTTTGGGGTAAGATATAACAAGATATAGAAGGCTTATCAGCTGGGATTTATATTATTAAAATGTATCTCAGGAAATTTAGTCAGACAGCAGTATTTATAGATTTGGGAGAGGAAGAAATTGGAAATGAAAATAGAGCATAAGATGCTGTTACATGAAACAGGTGTGAGGACTTAAGTCCCTGACAGTAGGGATGGAGAACACAACTGAGAGAAAGATTTTGATGGAAAAATGAAAAAGGAATGAGCACCAAACTGTCATGAGCTGGGAAAGGAAAAACCAAAGATTAATTAGTCCACGCATAATGACTGGGGAGATTAGAAGCACATATTTTTGTACAGGAGAACAGGATGGGAAAGAACAAGATAAAATTGGCTTTAAACAGACTGAGTTTAAATGATGTCATAAACCAAAGGAATGTGTTTCTAAACTATGATCTTGGAGCACAACTGAGAAGTTCAGGCTATACTGACTTAAGGTTTGTTATTTATCATCATTCTGTAAGTCAGGACTTGACCTTAAATTCTGCTTTTGTTTAGTTCCAACCTACATAACCTTTTCAGATCAATCCGGTTCTCCCCTCAGGAAAAGGGAAAAATAAAATTAGTAGATATTTTATTATTTATTATGTGCTGGAAAATACATTAGGCATTCCTATAAGGTAGGTCCTGTGTTATCTCTATTTTACAGATCAGCAATCTGAGGCTCAGGTAGCTTATATGATCTAAAATCGCACAGCTAGAAAGTGGCAGAGCTAGGATTTGAACAAAGGACTGTGTTTCCAAAGCTACTGCTTTTAACCAGTTATGTAGTGCTGCTTTGACTGTGGCTTGCTATGATATGTGCCTTACCTGTTTCTACAGTTAGCTGTGTATGTATGAAGTGCTTATTACTAAGTGCCGTATTCTGTGCTAAGTGCTTTTCATGCATTGTTTTGCTTAATCATATAACAAACCTGTATGGTTGCTCTAATGTTTTATTGAATTTAATTGGGATGATATTGATTCACAAAATTATACAGTTTTCAAGTACAACTCAACAAAACATCATCTGCACACTGCATCATGCACCCATAGCCCCAAGCAAAGTCTCTTTCTTCCCCATTTTTGCCCCTTTGCCCACCTCCACCTAGCCCCCACCCCCCTTTCCCTCTGGCTATCACCACACTTTTGTCTATGTCTTTGTGCTATATATATATGTATATGTATATATATGTATATCCATGTATTTATGTATCCATACCTCTCTTTCTATTTTGTTTGTCAGTTTATTTTGTTCATTGGCCATATATAAGTGAGATCATATGGTATTTGTCTTTCTATGACTGGCTTATTTCACTTAGCATAATAATCTCAAAGTCTAGCTATCTGTTTCAAATGGTAAGAGTTCCTTTTTTGTGGCTGAGTAATATTCCATTGTGTAAATGTACCACAGTTTTTTTATCCACTCATCTACTGATGGGCACTTGGGCTGTTTCCAGATCTTGGCTGTTGTAAATAATGCCACTGTGAACATAGAGGTGCATATATTCTTTCGAGTTTCCTCTGATATGTTCCCAGAAGTGGGATTGCTGGGTCAAAGGGCAGTTCCATTTTTAATTCTGTGAGGAAATTCCATACTGTTTTCCACAGTGGCTGCATCAGTCTGCATTCCCACTAACAGTGCATGAGGGTTTCTTTTTCTGCACATCCTCATCAGCACTTGTTGTTTGTTGATTTATTGATGTTTACATTTTATAGATGAAGAATCACTTAGAGGGTAAGTTACTTTTTCAAAGTCACATTGCTGAGAAGTAGCAGAACTGGAATTTATTCTTTAAATCTATCTTCTTTCAGGGCCAATATGCTTTTTTATTAAAAGTCACTTTGAAGATCATTTTCTTAACTTTAAGGAATAAAGCAAATAGTCTTTAATTAGTAGTGACAATGTTACTATTAGCAGCAGCAGAATAGTGTAAAGGTGATGCTTGAAGCCATGAGGTGCATGAACTATCCAAGCGAATAAACTGAGAGAGAAGAACATCTTGTAGAGAGAATTCTGAAGGATATTTCTAATTTAGGAGCAGAAGGAGGGAAAGGAACCAGAGAAGCATAACAATAGCATAGCAAATGCAGTATCATGGAAGCCTGAGGGGAGTAATCACAAAGATTTGAGACACCAGTGGTATCACATGCCACATGAAATTTCAAAAGGATCAGGTCATTGGACTCTCCCAGCAAACTGTTGCTTGTGCTGAGATACCAGTAGACATCTATCCAGTTTCCCAGTGCAGAAAGCTGGGGATTTTCATTATTATTATTATTATTAGCTTTTCTTACTCTCCTATTCAATTAATCATTATTTTGACTTTCTAAAATTCTCCCTCAAAATATCTGCCCTCTTTTCTTCATCCTCACTGCTGCTTCTTGAGTTCATGGAATCTTCACCTTCTGCCTAGATTCCTCCAGCAACTTCTCAGTTCTTTCTGTTTCTTGACGTATTCCCCCGCCAGCCCATTCTCCATTGTGTAGACAGAATGTGTCTAAAAGAAAAATGAAATCAGGTCAGTTTTTTGTTTAAAACCTACCCATAGGTTCTCAGTGACATTAGGGTAATGACTTAGTATGACTTATGAAGCCCCATAAGATCTGTCCTCTCTCTAGTTTTTCAGCCTCATCTCTCTACTACTCTTCTCGTTATGCTCCAGCTATGCCAAATGTTTCCATTTCTAACACCCGCCGTATGCTCTGGGTCTTAACATACGCTGTTCCTTCTGGAACAGTTTTTCCTTCTCTATTGTCTTCTCTTCCTTTCCCTCTCTCCCTCCATCGCTCTCTCTAGCCTTTCCTAGTTCCTCGTCCTTCATATCTCAACGTAAGTTGTACTTCCTTTGAGAAGCCTATTGAGTTCCTTCTAGCTGAGTCTCCTGCTTTACGCTCCACAGCATCCAGTGCATCCATCAAAGCCGCCACTGCCCTCTATTGCAATTGCTTGTTTAACGTTCTTTCTCTACCTCCGGACAGTAAGCTGTTTGTAATTTATGTCTGCTCCCATTGTTATCCCCAGCACTTAAAATAATGCCAGACCTAAAGTAGATATTCAGTAAGTACCTCATGAATAAGTGTTATAAATGAATATATGCAGCATGGAATTATTTTGTTTGTTAAGCATATCACTTATACAATAAAATTGTGGCAGATTTTATAAACCTCATAGTTTTCTCTAGGTGGTAGGAGGCAGGATGAGGGTAAAGTGCAAATTCATCTGCCCTTTTTTTTTCAATTTTAAGATGACTAACAGATAAATGAGTCTGGTTTAAAAGAAGGAAACCCTTGATTTAATTAAACATTCTCACAGTTATGGTTATTACAATTTTTTAAAGGAATCAAAAATTAGACAAGGAAATCATGATACCCTTAAACCTTTTCAATTCAATAATCTGTAGCATTCAAATGGAGTTATTATGAATAGGAATATTTATATAAATAAGTGTGTCAGAAAAAAATAGAATACATAAGTAATTTTCTTTTTATTTACTAAGAATTTACTTTTTACATGCTCAGAGTCCCAGACATTCTGATAAGCCATGAAATGACCCAGGTCATTTATATCTGTTCAAATGTTTTTTAACAAGTTTATCTTAACAATAGTTACATGGAAAACTAATGTTCCTGTTATCTGCTCCTATAAGAACCAACTGCCATAGTTCTGCCTTGCTGATTCTCTACTTCATAACCCAACATGGTGAAAATTTATCTGCTTTGCTCTTGTGAGCTCTTTTATAGAAGTTTTCTTTCCCTCACTTTTCTTGCTGTGTGGCTTTACAGTGTCATTCACGTTACTACTGATCCTTGGAGGGAACAGTAGAATTCTTATAGATCCATGCTTTAAGTCCCTAAAGGCACACAGTCAGTAGTTGAAATGTAATGGATTCAGAATTGTAGCACAACCACAAAAATAACCAAATAAATAAATGCATAAGTGTGCAGGTAAAACTGAAGACTTGGACCACAGTCCCGGCACTGGCAACAGAGAACATGAAGGGAGTCACTGTTGCTTTGGGCTATGAGGACTTGGGGCTAGGAGCGGCTGTAAGCAGGGAAAGCTCTGAAACTCAGAATGAAGGAGATGGAATCGTGGTGATAAAGCCCCAGCACAGGAGCAGCAAGATTCCGACAGCTAATGAGCATGCTCCCAGCGCTGATGCCAGCCATGGACCCGCCAAGTAAGAGACTCTCTCTGTCCGTGGCAGGACCATTTACATAATATAGCTTACATTTAATACAAATCACAGGGTTTTGTCTGGCTGGTGTGGCTCCGTGGATGAGCACCAGCCCATGTACCAGGAGGTCACTGGTTCAATTCCCAGTCAGAGCACATGCCTAGATTGTGGGCCCAATCCCCAGTGGGGGGCATGCAGGAGGCAGCAGTCAATGTTCTCTCTCATCGATGTTTCTATCTCTCTCTCCCTCTCTCTCTAAAATCAATAAAGGAAAAGAAATTATAAAAAAAAAAAATCACAGGGTTTTTGTCTTTTGCTTGTTTGTGTTTTTAATCTCATGTTTAATTAGATGGCATTATAAGCTATCCCAGTCATTCTTGGAGTTAGTTGCTAAGGCTTGAGGTCAGCTTTGGAACTTCCTAGTTCTCAGTACCCTTGGAACTTGACTACTAATAATCACCGTAAGCATAATAACCATGTGTGTGACTTCTTTTGTTCACAGGCCTAAGGAAAAACTGTTGGATTGCTTTCTGTGCCTATCTCTGAAAAATGCTCTAAGCACTTCTTTTCTTCCCTTCTATATATAGGTCACAGGGCGGGGAGAAGCACAGGTTGGCCGCATATATTCTCATTTACTACATAATGACTTAGTCCCTGTCTTTCTGAGCCTCCCTTCCAATCTAAAGCTAGTACAGTCCTAAAATTCATAGGATCCTTTAAGTTTCCTCATTAGACATAAAAATGTCGGTTGCTTACACCTTTTATAAGGATTTGGAGATTATTAAAAAAACTCATGCTTCATCATAACATTTTTCAAATGGCTTTAAATACATGTTTGAAGCAGAAATATAAAGTTATTTTCCTGTAGCGTTTATATCTATTCTGTAATTAAAGTTTCTTACATGGTTATTTTTTAGGACAAAGTAATATGTTAATTGAGTCTTATCGCTATCTAATTTTAAGTATACTGCATCTTTTTCTTATTTTTATTTTTAGCTTTCTAAGAAATACGGAGTCCATGTTTGTGGAGAAGGTGGAGAGTATGAGACGTTCACTTTGGATTGCCCTCTATTTAAGAAGAAAATAATTGTGTAAGATATCATTTCAGCATTTTCTTCCCTTTCCTTAAATTTAAGTGATGGGAGCAACTTAACATTAAGCTAGAGGCAACTTTTGTTGGGAGAAATAGAACATGTCCTCTAAGTTCACAAACACTCAATTTGTTTAATACCAGTGAAGTCGTCTGAATACCTAAATCAATACCTGACAAGACGAGGCCTTCATAGAAGGCTATAAACTTTTTAGACACCGCACTTTCGTTTACTTGCTGATTATGGCCCGCAGTAAAACTGGTTCCTACACACTGACACTTTTATCCTTTCATGAAGTGTGAATTGCCTGTATTATTTATCTTTCATTACAGCTACATTTGATAAACTGCCACATCGGTAGCCTGTGGGTTCCATTAACTCCATCCTCTTTTTCCTTTTGCTTAGCTTTAACTACATAGAATGGTAACACAAAACATCTCTCTTCAATTATTTGGGGTTATTTTTACAAATAAACTTTGTTTTTAAGTGAATTTGGTTTATGGTGAGTAGTGTGATTTCTTTGCCATAAATTGTTAAAATTGGTGTAACGAAAAACAGGAACTTTCTCCAGTTTGTTACATTATTATCCATGCTCTAATTTATGTTGTTCTTCTCATATGCTAAGAGAGCACTTTATCTGCTTTTTCTAAGCTCCTGTGCTTCTTGGAAAAAAATGTCAGAATTATGCTTGATTTCAGAAACCTCATCTGATACAAGATTGGAATTCTGTATGGAACAGACAGCTTTCGTGTTTTTGACACAAAGAGGGGACTTCTTTGTACATAATGAGGGAAGGTGTGATCTAAGAAAATTATGACAACTTTAGGTGGAGTTTCCAAAAAATACACATATCTTGTGAAATGTGGCCAAAACATTTGTATTACCATATGCAATATTTACTCACTCTTGCTTCTTTCTTGTCCTCCTAACTTTTTTGCATTAGTAATCATCAACATAATAATAATTTACTTGGCAAATATTTATCAAGTAGTTATTATGTCCAAAGCTTTCTTCTGAGCACCATTGATGTGCAAATAGTTCCTTCCTTGAAAGGGTGGGAGGAAGGCACTTCTGCATATGTTATGATACAAGATGGTAAAGGGTAAGAGTCTTAAGAGTAAGTTCGTAAATGAAAGATATTTCTCAGGCTATGATGATTAAAAACAACTCATGAATGAACTGTGCATTAAGTCTTATTTCTATGAAATAATACTCTGGTTATTCAAGAAAGTAATTTGCATAGTAGGGTGAAATTATAGTATAATTGGAAACTTGCAGTATATTTACTTATTAATATGGGACCAAATTAGTAAAGCAAAAAAACATGATAGAAGAAAAAGTGCCAAAGAATAATGCTTTTCCCATTTACTTGACAAATTGAGGTCCTAGAGCACCCAGAAGACTTTACGGTCAACCTAGAATTATGAGCCATGTGCTTTCTTTTTTTTGTAATTTTTTTTCTTTATTGATTTTTAGAGAGAGAGGAAAGGAGAAGGAGAGAGAGATAGAAACATCGATTGGCCACCTCCTGTATGCCCCCCACTGGGGATAGGGCCCACAACCTGGGCATGTGCCCTGACCGGGAATCAAACCGGCAACCTCTTGGTGCGTGGGTCGACGACGCTCAACCACTGAGCCACACTGGCTGGGTTGAGCCATGTGCTCCTTAATACTACATTACCGGAAGGCCTATTTAGACCTGAAAAATTAATCTTTTTCACCTCCTCCTTTTGTAAACAAGGAAACCTAAGCCTGACTGACACAATAGGATGAGGGGAATTAGTCATGCTATTAAAGAGAGATGTCAGGACAGGTCTATTAGACCCCTCCAATGCCAAAACGAACTGTTCAGTTCACCTGATTACTCACCTATTAATTGACATGAAAAGTTTATAGTAAATATTCCAGTTTTTTCTTTATTGATTTTAGAGAGAGAGGAAGGGAGAGGGAAAGAGAGATAGAAACATCGATGAGAGAGAAGAACAAGGATTGGCCACCTCCAGCATGCCCCAACTGGGGATCAGGCCCACAACCTGGGCATGTGCCCTGACCGGGAATTGAACCAGTGACCTCTTGGTGCATGGGTCAATGCTCAACCACTGAGCCACACCAGCCGGGCTCCAGTTAGAATTTTAAAAAATTACTTCCAAAGACTTATACCAGTCTTTCCTACAATATTTTAAAAATATTAATTGCACTTTAAGTTTTTAGACCTATGAAGCTTTATTTGTATTATGTTAGAGATACTATGTTGTGTTACGGAATGCATGTGTGGCTATATACATGTTCATGTGATACATGGAGTGTGCATGTAGGAAAAAGTATATATTTATGTGAGGCTAAGTAATTGAAAAACCATTGTGGGTTTGTGATAATTTCAATAGACAGTATATAAACATGAAGATACTTAACAAAGTTTAACTATACATGTATTTGTTTATTTAATAAATGTCTAATGAATACCAGGCAACATACTCTGTACTGAGCTGGTGGAAGAGATGTGAGGGGCAGGCAGACAAAGGTGAACAAAACTTCATCCCTCTCTACGGGAGACAAATGCACAAGGCTATGGTTGTAATGTAGTGGGTGTGTTGTGAAAGGGTTATAAATGTATTACCAAAACACACACAAAAGGAAAACGTGCACTGACTGAGGATGCCAGGGGAGGCTTCACAGAAATGACACTGGAGATGTCTGAGGGTGTGAGTCCACAGGGAGTATCTGTGTGCAGCTGACTTTTTAGAGGAGAGATAGGAATCAAGACCATGGCTGAGTCTCAAGAGATCATATCTGTGTATGTGTGTGTGTGTGTTTTGAAGTGAGGGGGTAGAGCCTGGCGGCACACCTGGGGAGCATGGTGTCAGAGGACAAAGGCTGGGGCCTGCCTAGCTGCCCTTTCAAAGCTGTAGCCAGAGGTAGGCCTCACAGTCAGTGAAAGGGAACACAGACCAGCTCTTGGCCACAGAGAAGCCTTGGTTGTAGAAGAAGTATTGACCACACTTGTTACTTGTATTAATAGGGAAAGGGGAGGAGGGTAGCCCTCGTAAACATTTTTATTGTGGCATAAATGCTATTAATTTTCTGGGTTACTCTGAGGATATTCTGGCAGATTCTGCTCTAAATTTCAGAGAAATCCGTGAAGCAGACAGAAACCAGAGATCCTGGGCAGTTGAGTCTCACGTGCTAGTTTCTGAAAGAGAAAAGAACACTAGTGGTATTACTCTGTTTGAAACTAAACCTGTTCCTTTGAGAGTTCGTCTTTCCCGTTGACTCTGGCTTTATATATGTCAGTGAAATGATGTTGGTCAGTTAGAGATTATAGATTTTTTAGAATACATAAAAATCCTTTTTCTCTTTGTTTAGTGATCAGAATATTATATATTTTCTGTGGATAACAATCGTGATTCAGAATGGAGTAGTTACATCAATTATGTGATCTGTTGGCTATCATCCTTCTGTTTCTAGTGGGGATAACTGGCATGAGTGGGAAAGGCCTGGAACCCTCTATCCTGACATAGCATTGGTTGGGTTCATGATAATTTGGGTGCACTCCACTGTCAAGGGTATCAAAACCAAGCTGCCTAGATTAGGCATAATTAAGGCTCAGGGTCCGTTTCTAAGCCTGGGATCAGGAACAGAAATTGCTGAGAGCGAGATTGTACACAGGAGTCAGAATCTGAATCTGATTGATGAGCCAAACGACAGGACCAGGACAGGAAAGTCCTGAGTAAATGGAGAAACAGCAAGACTAGGGCTAACAAACCAAGAGGTCAAGCCAGGTGGTAGAAAGGAAGAGGCCCTCCCTTTACTTTCTTTTTCTCCTCCTGCACACTGTACCTGGAGGCATCTTTTGGTTGATGTAGCCTGTGAAGGCAGGTTATATCTTTCTATTGGTATTCTGACTCCTTAATGATTCTATTTATATTATATTATGTTTCTTTTTAATGTCACAGAAGCCCTTTTTATTTGTATTTTCCTAAGCACTAACAAGATTCATATTTGATACTAAAGGTTCATGAATAGTAGTTGACTTTTTTATTACCGTAAAACATTTTTCTCTATCTCTGATTTTTCAAGGGGAAAGTAAACAGATTTTGCCCATGAAAATTTAGTATTTTGGAGCCAAATATTTTGAGGTTTCTTCCATTGCCACTAAACAACTTTGCATTTCACAAGTTGATTCAAAAAATATCTTGCATTAATGTCAGAGTCAAATATTTAAGTCACTTTTTTTAGCAGTTCTACAATGGGTAAAATGCTAACAATGTGTTAATAAAACAGTTGCACCAGTTCCTGAGGCATTTAAGAAATGTGAGGAATTTCTATTTTTAAATTTTAGCTGAAATGTAAAACACTAGTGCTTTCTCTTAATAAATAACAATAAAAAATAATTAGTTATTAGAACTTCATGCATAATCTTAGTTATTCATATGTGCTTTACAGGGTATCTCTGATAAAAGTTGAGTTAATTTACATGTATCCATATGGTGCCAGCAAGCAGTTCATACCATTTTACCTGCATGTGGTAATTACTATGTCAGGCAATCAATTTTAATAGCAATGATATTGCAGTGTGAAGAGTTCATCTAGAGCTTAAAACCATCACCAGTACTGCTTTTGTGAAGGATAATTGAGATTGTGTGTGAAACACTGAATGAATTACCTCTTGAAAATGAAAAGAATAATGAAGATAAAGCACTATTGTTTAATGGTTAGCCCATACCAAGGAAATTTTTGAAAATGAAATTGAATAGGAGTTTTAAGTCTCAAAATTGTTCAGAGACCATTGAATGAACCTGAAAGTTGAACTGTGTTCTCATAAAGATGAAAAGCTTTTTTATCTTTTTGAAAGTTTAGTATTCTTGATTATTTTGTCAATTAAATATTGGATTACTAAAAATAAATGTTAATTACTAAATATTGTATACTAGTGGAAATAAATACAAAATGAGGATTTGGGGGAGTCTCTTCTAGTCACTAACAGGACTGATTTGACACAATTTATATAGTAAATAAGTGCATTATAAAATGTTTGTATTTCAGCCCTGGCCGGTTTGGCTCAGCGGTTAGAGCGTCGACCTGCGGTCCAGAGAGACCCGGGTTCGGTTCCCGCTAAGGGCACGTATCTCAGTTGCAGTTTTCCTCGGCCCTGGTTGGGTCGGGTGGGTGGCAGCCACTCAATATGTCCCTTTCATGTTGATGTTTCTCTCTCTCTCTCTCTCTCCCTCCCTCCCTCCCTCCCTCCCACTCTATATGAATAAAAGATGGAAGAATGTCCTCGGGTAAGGATAATAAATAAATAAATAAATAAAATGTTTGTATTTCAGAGATTCATCAGAAGTAGTCATACATTCAGCTGATGCCTTTGCACCTGTGGCTTACCTACGCTTCTTAGAATTGCACCTGGAGGACAAGGCAAGTACACCTGAGATTCCCAGTGATTTCAAGAGACAGTTGAGATGTGTGCATTGGCTCTGTATATATAATATACTATAACAACAGATGAAAGGGTAAAAATTATTTTATCATTAGTGATTTTTTTTTAGATCCTCTGTCAAGAACTAAGAATTTTGTAAATGTTTATCATTTTAAGAGCTCTATATGATACAAAAGATATTACATTTCTGAAGAGTTTGTAGTTCATTTGAAAAGGGAATAATGTGTGTGTGTGTGTGTGTATATATATGTGTGTGTGTGTGTGTATATATATGTGTGTGTGTGTGTGTATATATATATATATATATATATATATATATCAAGGAGAAGGTAAGACAGTATATAACCAAATTTTAAATTATCTAGTAAAATAAGAATTAGGTAGTAGTGCATAAGCCTTAGGGGAAAGGTTTGAGGATGAATTGGATTTTTGTCTTGCAAAGTTTAAGAGAGAAGCAAAGCAGAAATAAAAGCTTTCCAAAAGCATCAAAGGGAACAGAAGTTCAAGTAAAAGATGGAAAGTGAGGCAGAAACATCAATCGGTTGCCTCCCACACATGCCCCGACTACACATGTACCAGTGGGGTGGGGGTGTCGAACCCAAAAACTGGGTACGTGCCCTGACTGGGAATCAGACCTGCCACATTTTGGTGCACAGGATGACTCTCCAACTAACTGAGCCACACTGACCAGGGCAAGAGTTTTATTTAAATACACTGATTATCAAGATACAGCAGAATGTCAGTTTAAAGATGTATTGTAGAATAGGTAAAGACCTAGAGTAGACCATTTGATTGAAAGCTTCGCTCCTTGAGATGTAAAGGATTGGGAAAGTCTTCTGCATCTTTAACATTCTATCACCAAGTCCTGAGACATGCCCACAATTATCTATCTGATAGGGAATCTGAAGAATCAAGAGGCTTAATGGGGATTGGCAAAGAAACGGAAAAAAATGGTAACCCCAGAATTCTCAGCATGAGAGATTTTCCAAAACTAGAGAAAAATGATTGGTGTTATTTCTCCATAAAAATTAGGATAAACAGAATTGGAAATAGATATTGAATTGAGCCAGAAAATGACTATTGGTAACCTCTTACCAAAAAGCTGGTAACGCTCAAGAGAAGGAAGCTGTATTATCCAAATGTCCTTCAGACCCACTGAAAGGAACCTCTTGTTTTGAGTCTCTGCTGCTTTTGCTGCCCTGTGCTTACACAGAAAATCAAACCCACTGAATCCTTGCTTAGACATGGTAGCCGTTATATGTTCTTCTCTACCTCAGCAGCTAATTATTCACTTTGTTTTGGTACTTCATTGGTTTTCATAGTCCGATTTTCCCACTTGCAGAAAAAAATGTTACTTCTTTAACGTGGATCTTTACTGACACTGAATAAATATGGTGCATTTCCCTTTTTTCTTTTAGGTGTCCCCAGTTCCTGACAACTACAGAACGTCTAATTACATACACAATTCTTAAAAAGCATTTTTGAACAATGTTTACTGAGCTGCCATTTTTACATGAAAAAATTACATAGTATTTTCTCAATTATTATGTCCAGCTTTTTCTCACAACCTCTTTGTCATCAGAAAAATGTTAATGGAACCATTGATTAATTGGGGGAATGTGAATGCCATGTTCATTACATTGTCAAGTTACTCGGGATTTACTCTGACTTTTATTGACACATCCTATTCATGTCCTCTATACTCTATAGGATATGTGCCTTTTTTTTCTTAGTTTTGCTTCATATACAGCCCTCACTTCTGTGACATATTTTGCTTTTGTCACACTGGCTTATTTTCCTTTTTGTCTCTTTACTGCTCTTATGTCTGCCAATAGTATCATGGTGCACAAGAAGCATTTGGAAATGAGGATGAAAAGGCAATCACTTAGCCAATCAAGTTGATTCTATTGGGTATCACCAAAGTGCTGTATGATTTTTGTTTATAGTATATTCATTGTTTCAATATTACTGCACCATCAGGAAGACTATCATTAATTCTTACTGGTTATTTTATAACTAATTTTTTAAAAGCAATTTTTCAGTATGACCTGTGCTGATTTTAGGTTACTTTTAAAAAAAAAGACTTTCTTGCCCTGGCCAGTTTGGCTCAGCAGTTGGAGTGTCAGCCTGCGGTTCGGAGAGACCTGGGTTCGGTTCCCGCTAAGGGCACGTGCCTCAGTTGCAGTTTTTCCCCAGCCCTGGTTGGGTCGTGCAGGTGGCAACCACTCGATGTGTCCCTTTCATGTCGATGTCTCTCTGTCTCTCTCTATCCCCCTCCCACTCTATCTGAACAAAAAATGGAAAAATGTCCTCGGGTGAGGAAATAAAATAATTAATTAATTAATTAATTTTAAAAAAATAGACTTTCTTTTTTAGAGCCATTTTGGTTCACAGCAAAATTGGGCAGAAAGTACAGTTCCCATATACACCCTGCCCCCACACAAACATAGTATCCCCATGATCAACATCCCCCACCAGAGTGGTATTTTTGTTATAATTGATAAACCTGTATTAATATATCATAATCACCCAAAGTTCATAGTTTACATTATGATTCACTCTTGGATGCTGGTTGCACGCAGATGCGTAATGACATATACCCATCGCTATGTACTTTCATTTGCACTGCCCCAAAAACCTTCCGTGCTCCACCTGTTGATTGCTCACCCCTGCCCCAGCTTCTGGCAATCGTTGATCTTTTTACCGCCTTTATAGTTTTGCTTTTTCCAGAATGTCATGTAGTTGGGATAATATATATTGGCATTTTAGATTGGCTTCTTTCTTTTAGTAATGTGCATTTAAGGTTCCTCCATGTCTTTTCATGAGTTTTTTAAGTGCTGAATAATAATCCATTGTCTGGATATACCGCAGTTTGTTCATTCACCTACTGAAGGACATCTTGGTTGCTTCCAGGATTTTGCAATTATGAATAAAGCTGCTACAAAACATTCAGGTGCAAGTTTTTGTGTGGACATAAGTTTTATTAACTCTTTGGAGTAAATACGAAGGAACACAATTGTTGGATTATATGGTTAGAATGTTTAGTTTTACAAAAAACCACCACCTGTCTTCCAAAGTGGCTGAACCATTTTGCCTTTTACCAGAAATGAGTGGGAACCTTCTGTTGCTCTATATCCTCTCCATATTTGATGCTGTCATTATTTTGTTTTGCCATTTTCCTAGGTGTGCAGTGATATCTCATTGTTGTTTTAATGTGCAGTTCCCTGGTGACACTGATGTGGAGCACCTATCCATGTGCTTGTTTGCCATTTCTATATCTTCTCCAGTGAGGTGTATGTTCAGATCATTTGCCCATTTTTTAATTGACTCTTTGTTTTTTAATTGAAATATAAGAGTCCTTTTCATATTTCAGACAGTAGTGTTGTATTAACATTATATTTTACAAGTATGTTCTCCAGCCTATGGCTTGTCTTCTCCTTTTCCTGACAGTGTTTTCACAGAGAAGGTTTTCATTTTAATAATGTCCATCTTATCAATTATTTATTTCATGGATTCTGGCTTTGATGTTATATCTACAATGTCATCACCAAACCCAAGGTCATCTAAATTTTGTCTTATGTTATTTTCTAGGTATTTTATAGTTTTGTACTTTACATAAGGTTCATTTTGAGTTAATTTTTGTAAAGGGACATAAGGACTATGTCTAGATTCTATTTTTAAATATGTGGATATCTAGCAGTTCTAGCACCAAACTTTTTAATTTAACTGATCATTATTTTCATACTTCATTTTTTTCTTCTTACAGAATTTTAAAAACATGTGCTTCCATTTTATTTTGCATACCATTTAACAAGAGTCATTATTTTCTTTATTTTTTTTTATATCTTGTTAGAGAAAAATGACCTGAGCACACTGAAATGTAAAATACAACTTTTAGAGGAGTATTTAATGTAAATTTAAATTATCACTAAGATTTTCACTTTATATATGATAACCCTTAAACTTTTCTACTGAATAATTACTCTATTTAAATTTTTTCTTAAGTTAAAAATCTTAAATTATTTATGTGAATGTTTCAAATATATCAACTAAACATGGGATCCCAACAAAATAACTGAAAAAATGGTAAGCTCCAGGTTAAAAATGGAGAAATATATTAAAATTTCTTTGGGGGCCCTGACTTTATTGCTCATGGCAAACTTGATGCTAAAATATACCATACATCACTACAGTGACAGGCTTGAGAAAATGAAAAATACAAAGCTTTACATAAATCAGCCAAAAGATCGTATTAAAATGCATAACCTTTACAGAAGAATCAAGAGTTTTACTTTTAACTATTCAGAAGCTTTTTCTTTTTTATATAGTAGTTACTTTAGATTTTTCAAACAGCTTTATGGAAAACCAGTATTTCAAATTAATTGTTGGCAAAGCCATTGCATTATAAAAAGATAAGGTTCACAAAAATTTAGCCCCAATCTTACTAATGTACCCTATTATCACTTAGCATTTTATTTTTTTTATTGAAGTAATCTCATGTAACAATTCATATGTTATATAATTATAAAATCTCACATTCCTAGAAGTTGTAAATTTTAAAAACACCATATTCTCATAGCCCATTCTTGGCTCTTTCATTTCATTTTACTTTATTTCTGAAATATCAAATATACTGAAAAAATATATAACAGTAAACTGTCTCTGTGCTTTTATTTGCTCTTCAGTGCAACAAATACTGTGAGCACCTACTCTTTTTTAAAAACTGTTAGGTCCACATTGGCAAATTACAGTGTAATTTTAATTATAACTTTGAATTAAAGTTATTATAGGTAATCATTATTCCAAGCATTATGACTCATATCACTGGTTTGGCTAATCTGAAGTTATGGCCATCCCATTGAATCAAGGTGAAAAGTGATGTGTAAGATATGATTCTGTTTTTCTAAGAAATACTGGTGGAGGCAGGGAGCTTATATTTTTATTTACACTTAAATGAGGATAATAAGAAGTGGCATATAATGATCACACTGATAATACTGATTTCTTTAGGAGAAGCAGGCATGCAGGGGAAAAATACAGAGAAACTTAATTCTTTATAATTCCTCACTCCGTACAATGGGCATATAGTTTTACATTTTAAAATATTTGATTAAGGAAATGAACTGAGGTGAGGGGGTGGTGTAGTGAGTTCCTGTGATAAATAAATATTTAAATGTTATTCTACAACAGTTTAGCAGTCTAGGTAGAAAGAGACATACCAGGGTCCTTTAGAGCACAAGTGAAAAAATATAGAGATGATGACTGAAAGTATTTGAATGGCAGGTCTCTTGAGTATGTCGTACCCAGGAATTCGTTCTCACCGCTCTTAGCAATATGTATAAATTTAAAGATTCCCTCCGAGGAGATATGCGGCCACCTCAAAATACAGGGGTGGACAAAAGTAGGTTTATAAATGTGAGTAAGTGAAACACAGAGTTTATTCTTGTATTACTACTATTTATTAATTGTTGTATTATACTCCATATGAACAACTGTAAACCTACTTTTGCCCACCCCTGTATTTTCTTACAGAAGAGAGGAAGGAAGGAGGAAGATAAAAGGATGACTTTTACTTACCAACACTTGGTTTAGCACAACTTTCCTATCTCGCCCCACCCTCTCCCCCTGTTAGCCCTCAGGCTGAAGAGAGAAAACGGGTTTAGTAAGAGGGAGCAAGGCATTTGGCAGGTTTTAAAACCTAATTCCATAAACCTCAATGATGTAACTTGGGTCTCAGATGAATTTTGGCCTTAGGTAGCCCTGAATTACTGCTGCTACAAATGATCAGTGAAGCACCTTAATGTACCAAGCATCAGATTCACCCAAATTTAAAAAGCTTCTTGACTCATTTCTGTCCCAAATGCATAGATTTCAGTAGTAGCAACAATATACCACTGTGTCAGCGAATCAGGAATGAAATTGGACTGTGGAAGATTGTTTCTGAACCCAGAATCTGGTAGACTCATCAGTTTGGGAGAAGATAATAAAAATACCCAGTTAATTGATTTCCTTCTCAGCTTTCAAACTCTAATTGACTATCTTTATTTAAAAATATATTTTGTAGTCGTTGTGCTCTCCCATGCAACCTATTGTTGTTATTGTTGTTTTTAAAAAAAATGAAGTTTCTATTTAGTGTTTTAATAAAATTTCACGTTTTTTTATGAAAGAGAAGTGGCACACTACTTATTCATTTAACATATTTATTGAGTGTTTCCATCTGTATGCCTGGTACTGCTCACACAATGGGGATACAATATTGAATTGAACATCCAGAAATTGTTTCCTTCATGGAGCTTGCATGTTATGGAACGCAACAGAGAACTTAATCCAATATATAAAATAGAGGGGATGGTGGGAAAGTTGCCTCACTGCCCAAAGAAATGAGGTTAGGATTTTATGGAATAAGAATCTCTGAGAGCCCAGCCAGTGTGACTTAGTGGATGGAGCATCATCCCATGGACTGGGAGGTCCCCGTTCAATTCCCAATCAGGGCACATGCCCGGGTGTGGGCTCCATCCCCAGTAGGGGGCATGCAAGAGGCAGCCAATGGATATTTCTTTCTCACATCAATGTCTGTGCCTCTCTCTCCCTTCCTGTCTCTCTAAAAAAAAAATCAATAAAAACATTTTTTTTAAAAGAATGCTCTGAGATACCTGGGCTTCCGTGGTGACTGATGTAAACCCAGATTGAGGGTAATAAGAGGAGTCCTTTGGTCATATGGCAAATGGTGGTGGTGAGCTGTGGTGTTAGGAATAAGTTATGGAAAGGGTAAAGTTCTTGCCAGAAACCTGTAAGTAGTTATTTAGTAAATTGGAAGAGAAGTAAAAAGACAATATTCAGTATGAAATCTGGGGGAAAAACAAAGATAGAAAATATACATTAGAAGTTAAGAGAAATAGAAACAGCGGGGAAAGGCTTAAAATACATGTAATTAGAGTATCAAAAAGAGAGGAGAGGGATAATGCAATATTTAGTGCAATATTTGAAAAGATATTAGCTGAGAACTTTCCAAAATTGAAACACACCAAGGTACAGATTTAAGAAGTCTTATGAACCACAAACAAAGGGAAAAGATAACCATATTTAGGCATGTGATGATAAAACTTCTGGAAGCTAAAGGCAGCCAAAGTGTGTTAAAAACGGGCTATTTTCAAAGAAGCAGCTATTAGAATGAAACCTAAATGTTAAGAGGGGAAAAAAATAAGCTAGAACAACAGAATCACATCTTTGGTAGTGCTTTATGAAAATAACTGTCTTCCTAGAATTCTGCACCTAGCAAAAATATCCTTCAAAAATAAGAATGAGGAAACTTTTAGTATGATGATAATGCATTTGTCAAATCTTTTTATGGTTTACATATGATTTGTTCATTTTACTGTAATATTTGTCCTCAAGAAATACATATTTAACTCTAATTAATGACATTTATGTTAAGACCTGAATATCCTTTAATATCCTTTGGTGTGTATATGCTAGTACTATTTTTCTTTTCTTTCTTTAGTATTAGTTTGAAATTTTCTTATAATAATTTTTTTTTACCCCAACATTTTATTTAGGTGAAATTTAAGCATGCCAAAAGGTGAAGGAAGGAGAAATAAAGACCTCAGATAAACAAAAGCTGAGGGAGTTTACCACCACTAGACCAGCCTTCCTTAACAGTAGTGCTAAAGGGAGTTCTTCAAGTTAGGGGGAAAAAGACACTAGGTAGCAACAGTAGAGCACACAAAAATATAAAACTCTTTGATAAGGATAAATATATAGGTATATACATAATCTTGTAATGGTAGTGTGTAAGTTATGTTTAATTGTGTATAGAATTTTATAAATAAAAGTATTAGAAACTACAAAATTTGTTAAAGGATACAAAATATACAAAGATATATTTTGTATATCTATGTATATACAAAGATATAATTTGCATCAATAACAAAGTATGGGAGGGGGAGAGCGTAAAGGAATAGAGTTTTATATGTGATCAATGTTAAATTGCTATCAGTTTAAAATGGATTGTTATATTTCATGTAATCCCAATGATAACCACAAAGGTAATACCTATAGAAAATGCACAAAAGAAAATGAAAAAGGAATCAAAGCATGTCACTGCAAAAAAAATCAACAAAACATGAAGGACAGCTGCAAGATAGGAAAAAATGACAAAATAACTAGTAGACATAAAGACACAATTGACAAAATAACAATAGCCAGTCTTTCTCTACTAGTAATTACTTTAAATATAAATGGATTAAACTCTACAAACAAGAGACACAGAGTGGTTGAATGGATAAAAAATAATAAGATAGAGCTTTATGCTGTCTGCAAGAGACTCACTTCAAATATAAGGACATACGTAGGCTGAATGTGGAAGGATGGAAAAACATATTCCATGCAAATGGTACCTAAAGACAATAGGGTGGCCAAACTTAGATACACAGACTCCAAGTAAAAAACTATCTTAAGAGACACGGGTTATTCAGTAATGATAAAAGAGTCCATTCACAAGGAAGATAAAGCAATCCCCATTAAAATCTCAAAGGCATTTTTTAAAGAAATAGAACAACAACAAAAATCAGATTTGTATAGAACCACAAAAGATGACAAATAGTGAAAACAATCCTGAGAAAAAAGAAGCTGGAGGTGTCACACTCCATGACTTAGATTATCTTACAAAGTGACAATAATTGAAATGTCATAGTATTGGCAGAAAAACAGACACACAGACCAATGAAACAGACTTGAGAACCCAGAAATAAACCCACATGTATATGGACAAATAATTTTCAACAAAGAAGCCAAAAACACAGTGGAGATTAAAACAAAGACTCTTCAGCCCTGGCTCGTTTGGTTTGGTGGTTAGAGCATCAGCCCACAGACCAAAGAGTTGCGGATTTGGTTCCAGTCAAGGGCATGTACCTTGGTTCAGCTCGGTCCCCAGCCCTGGTCGGAGTAGTGTGGGAGGCAGCCAATTGATGTGTCTTTCTTACATCAATGTTTCTCTACCCTTCCTCCCCCCCCCCCATTTGAAAATAAATGGAAAAATATCCTTGGGTAAGGATTTAGAAAAAAACAAAACCTCTTGAATAAATGATGTTGGCAGAATGGCAAAATTGGAACGCCACATGCAAAACAATGAAATTAGACTACTGTTTGAGGATCAGAGACCTAACTATAAGACCTGAAACAATAAATTCCATAGAAAAAAAACATCTGTACTAAAATTATGGACCTTGGTCTTAGAGAGGACTTTATGAATTTGAACCCAAAAGCAATGAATAGAAGTAAAAGCAAAAATAAATGAATGAGACTATATCAAACTAAAAAGCTTCTGCACAGCAAAAAGAAACTGCTGACACAGCAAAAAGGCAACCAACTAAATGGGAGAAGATATTTGCATACAAAAGCTCTGACAAAGGGTTAATATCCAAAATATATAAAGAGCTCATACAACTCAACACCAAACAAACAAACAATGCAATTAAAAAATGAGCAGAGGACTTGCCCTTGCTGGTTTGATTCAGTGGTTAGAGCATCGACCTGCAGACAGAGTCCTGGGTTCAGTTCCTGCTAAGGGCACATACCTCAGTTACAGTTTGTCTCTGGCCCCAGTTGGGGTCATGTGGGTGGCAGCCAGTGGATGTGTCTCTCTCACATCAATGCTTCTCTCTCTCTCTTCCCCCCTCTCTCCCTCCCGCTCTATCTGAAGATAAATGCAAAAAATATCCTCAGGTGAGGATAAAAATAAAAATAAAAAAGTGAGCAGAGGACTTGAACACCTAGTTCTAAGAACACTAACAAATGGCTAACAGATACATGAAAAAATGCTCAACTTCACCAGCTCTTAGGAAAATGCAAATTCAAACTACAAAGAGATAACCATCTGACACTTGTTAGAATGGCTAATATCAACAAGACAGGTAATAAGTGTTGCAGCGGTTACAGAGAAAAAGGAACCCTCATTCACTGCTTGTGGGAGTATAAACTGCTACTGCCACTATGGAAAACAATATGGAGGTGCCTCAAAAAATTAAGAGTATAGTTACCATATGACCCAGCAACCCCTCTTTTGGGTATCTACTTGGAAATTTTGAAAACATTTATTTGCAAAGATATATGCACCCCTATGTTCAGTGCAGCATTATTCACAGTGACCAAGATATGGAAGCAACCAAAGTGTCCTTCAATAGATGATTGGATAAAGAAGAAGTGGTACATATATACAATGGAGTACTGCTCACCCATAAGAAAAGATGAAATATTGCTATTCGTTACAACATGGATGGATCTTGAGAATATCATGCTAAGCGAAATAAGTCAGATAGAAGAAGTCAAGAACTATATGATTTCACTCATATGTGGAATATAAACCTCAAAGCAACTAATGAACAAACAGAAACTTATAGACACAGACAACATTATGGTGGTTGCCAGTGGGAAAGGGGTGGGGAGTAGTAAAGGGCAAAGGGGGTCAAATATATGGGTGGTGGGCACACAATTCAATACACCGATTATGTATCATAGAATTATACACTTGAAACCTATATAATTTTATTAACCAATGTCACCCCAATAAATTTAATTTAAAAAATTTAGGATTAGGTAAATAAGAATGCAAATGCTGAATTTCATAGTTATATATTTTATGTAAGATGCATACATATATGCATGGAAAGAGAAGGAGCAGTCTAACTGAGGAAAACTATATTTTCAGTCAACTTTTATAAAAGCATTGTTTTACTCTTAACTCCTACAATTATATACATCACTAAAAATCTGTAATTTATGGTTAAAACCTCACACAACTAAACAAGTTCAGTTGAAATAAAAACAGAAGATATCAAATTGACCCTAACTTTACATTTCAAGCATCCAGAAAAAAAAACAAAAAAAAACGCTAAACCAAAAGTTAACACAAGAGAGGTAATAATAAAGATTAAAGCAGAAGTAAGCAAAATAAAGAATAGAGACACGACAGAAAAATATATGAAACTGAGTTGGTTGTTGAAAAGCTCAACAAAATTGACAGTCATTTACCTGGACAAAGAAAAATAAAAGACTGAAATTACAAAAAATCAAAACTGATAGAGAAGACTTTGCAACTGGTATCACATAAATAAAAAGAATCATAAGGCACTACTATGAACAGTTATATGCCACCCCCCCCACCAAAGTGGATAGCCTATAAGGAATTGATAAATTTCTAGAACTATACAACCTACCAAGACTGAATCATGAAGAAATTTAAAATCTGAGCAGACCTATAGTTAGTAAGGAGATTGATGCAGTAATAAAATTTAAAAAACAAAACAAAACAAAAACTTTCCAACTAAGAAAAGCCAAGGACCAGATGGCTTCACTGAAGATTTCTACCAAACATATAAAGAATTAATACCAATTATTCTCAAACTATTCTATAAAAGTGAGGAGGAGGGAACACTTTGAAATTTATTTTATGAGGCCAACATGACCCTCATATGAAATCAGACAAAAACACTGCAAGAAAAAATAAACTACAGTCCAATATCTCTGATAAATGTTTATGTAAAAATCCTCTACAAAATACAAATAAACCGAACTCAACAATACATTAAAAGAATTATGCACCATGACCAACTGAGATTTATTCATGGAATGCAATGATAGTTCAGCATATGAAAATTAATATAATATGCCACATTAACAGAATGAAGGGCAAAAACACATGATTATCTCAATTGATATAGAAAATGTATTTGACAAAATTCAACATGTTTTCATGATGAAAACACTCAAAGAACTAAGAATAGAAGGAAGTTACCTCAACATAATAAAAACTATAGGTGAAAGCTCATAGCTATTATATTCAATAGTGAAAACTGACAGCTTTCCCCCTACAATTAAGAAAAATTGGGGGATGTCCAATTTCACTGCTTCTATTCAACTCAGTACTAAGTCCTAGTCAGAGCAATTAGATAAGAAGAAGAAATAAAAGGCATTCAAATCAGAAGGAAGATGTAAATTTTTGTTGGCACAAGACATGATCTTATATGCAGAAAACTTTAAGGATTACACATACACACACACACACACTCACACACACAAATGTTAGAACTAATGAACAAATTTAGTAGTTTCAAGATACAAAATCAACAAAAATGAGTTGCATTTCTATACACTTAAGACAATCTGAAAAAGAAATTAAGAAAATAGTCCCATTTACAATAGCCTCAAAAAATAAAATAAAATACTTAGGAATAAAGTTAACCAAGGAAATGAAAGACTTTTATGCACTGAGAATTACAAAACATTGCTTAAAAAAAAAAAAAAAATTAAAGACACAAATGAAAAGACAGCCCAGGTTCATAGTTTAGAAGACTTACTGCTAAATTATATAGACTACCCAGAGCAATTTTCAGATTTAATACCATCCTTATCAAAATCCCAATGCCACTTGTTTTGCAAAAATAGAAAAGACTGCCCAGCCAGTGTGGCTCAGTGGTTGAGCATCAACCCATGCACCAAGAGGTTGCTGAGGTTGCTGGTTCGATTCCCAGTCAGGGCACATGCCCAGGTTGTGGGCCAAATTCCCAGTGGGGGGCATGCAATCGATGTCCTCTCTCTTCAATGATTCTATTCCTCTCCCTTCCTCTCTCTCTAAAATCAATAATAAAACTATATATATTAAAAAAAAAAAAAAAGACTATCCTAAAGTTTATATGGAATCTCAAAGGACCCCAAATAGCAAACGCAAACTTGAGATGAAAAAACAATGCTGGCTTCAACTTTCCTTATTTTGAAACATGTTACAAAACTACAGTAATTAAAACAGTATGGGCCCTGGCCGGTTTGGCTCAGCGGTTAGAGGGTTGGCCTGCGGTCTACAGAGACCCGGGTTCGGTTCCCGCTAAGGGCATGTACTTCGGCTGCAGTTTGTCCCCGGCCCTGGTCAGGTCGTGCGGGTGGCGGCCACTCGATGTGTCCCTTTCACGTCGATGTTTCTCTCTCTCTCTCTTCCTCTCTCTCCCTCCCACTCTATCTGAACAAAATATCGAAAAATGTCCTCGGGTGAGGATCAAAAAAAAACAGTATGGGACAGGCATAGAGACAGACATGTATAGACCAATGGAACAGAATCAAGAACCCAGAAATAAATCTTCATGTGTGTGGTTAAATGATCTTTGACAAGGGTGTCCCTGATACACAGTGGGGAAAGCATGGTATTTTTAACAAATGAGGCAGGGAAAACTGGATATCCACATACAAAAAAATAATAATTTGGACCCTTACCTTACACCATATACAAAAATTAATCAAAATGGATCAAAGACTTAAATGTATGACCTGACTTTTTAAAGCACCTAGAAAAAAAACATACAGGAAACAGGAAAAGATTTATGATATTCGATTGGCAATAACAAAAACAACTTTTAAAAATCCAATTTAAAAATGGGCAAAGACCTTGAATAGACTCGTTTTCAAAGAAAATTTACAAATGTTCCACCAGTATATAAAGAGGTGATCAGCACCACTAATCACCGAGTGTATGCAAATAAAAACTGCAATGAGATATCATGTCATACTCATTAGGATGACCAATCAGAAAACCATAAAAAAACACCAAGTATTGATGAGGATGTAGAGAAATTGGAACCCTTGTGCACTGTTGGGAATGTAAAATGGTGCAGTCTCTATGGAAAACAGATGGAATTTCCTTAAAAAATTCAAGATCAAACTACCATATAACCCAGCAATCCCACTTCTTGGAATTTATCCAAAATAATTGAAATCAGAAGCTTAAAGAGAAATCTGCATCCCCACATTTATTGTAACATTATTTACAATAGTTGAGATGTGGGAACAGCCTAAATGTTCATCAAAAGATGAACCGATAATGAAAAGTGGACAATATGTATATACACTGGACTATTAGCCTTTCAAAAAAAGGGAGGCCCATCCTATGCAGCAACATAGAAGAACCTTGATGACATTATATACATGAAATAAGCTAGTCACAAAAAGACAAATCTGTGTGAATCCACTTATATGAGATATCGAAAGTACTCAGACTCTTAAAAACTGCAGGTAGAATGTTGGTTTCCAGGGACTTGGGGGAGGAGGAAAAGAGGGAAAAACTCAGTGGGTATAAAGTTTCAGTTTCACAAGATGAAAAAGTTCTAGAGATCTGTTGCACAACTAAGTTCAAATAGTTACTACAGTACTATGCATTTAAAAATGGTTAAGATGAGCCCTGGTCAGTTTGGCTCAGCGGTTGAGCATCGGTCTGTTGACCAGAGAGTCCCAGGTTCGGTTCCCACTAGTGGTATGTACCACCAAAAAATAAAAATTAAAAAAGTAAAGAAATGGTTAACATGGTAAATTTTGTTACTTCTTTTTTTTACCACATTAAGAAAGAAAGATAGCTAGAAAATCTTTAAGCATGTGAAAATTAAACAATAAATTTCTAAATAATCCATGACACAAAGAATAAATCCCAAGGGAAATTAGTAACTTTTGAACAAGTCACTAATGAAAACTCTGATATATCAAAATTGTGAAATAATGTTAAAGCAGAATTTTCAATGAAATTTGTAGCCTCAAACATATAGGGAAAATGGCTAAAAAATCAATGAGTTTCATAACAAGTTAAAGAATAGCAATTTAACCCAAAGAAATAAAGAATAATAAAGTTTTTAAAAGAAATTAATGAAATAAAATATAAAGATAAAAATGGAGAAGTCACCAAAGCCACCAGTTGGAAATGACTAAGCTTGAGCAATCTCTGGCAATACTGATCGAGACAAAAAGAGAAGGCACAAATGATCAATACCAGAAATCTTAAAAAGAAGACATCGTTATGGTTTCTTCATGTTAAAAAAAATAAAAGAGGATATTGCCAACCACTCATATTACTAAACTTGAAAACATCAATAAAATGGAAAAATTTTTTAAAAACTCGACACCAGCCCTGGCCGGTTTGGCTCAGCGGTTAGAGCATCGGCCTGCGGTCCTGAGAGACCCGGGTTCGGTTCCCGCTAAGGGCACGTACCTCGGTTGCAGTTTGTCCCCGGCCCTGGTCGGTTGTGCGGGTGGCAGCCACTCGATGTGTCCCTTTCACATCGATGTTTCTCTCTCTCTCTCTGTTCCTCTCTCTCCTTCCCACTCTACCTGAACAAAAAATGGAAAAATGTCCTCTGGTGAGGATTAAAAAAAAAACAAAAAACAAAAAAAACTCAACACCAGAAAAATATGGCAAATCTGAATAGACCTATATATATTAAATAAATTAAATTAATTACTAAAAACCTTCACAGATTTCCAGGTATTATCGCTTATAGGTAGAAATTTTACCAAGCAATTAAGGGGGAAATTGACAATTTTACAGAAACTCATGAAAAAAAAAGAGGGGACTCATTTTATGAGGTTAGTATAATCTATAATCTTAAGTATAACTGACATTTCTGTAGAAAATATTTTGGAAAGGATGACTGCATGTTTTTTCAATGTTATTCTGGAGATTGTTGAACAAGCCCACTCAAAGTATGTTTATTCTCCAGGAGATGAACTTTTTATTTTACTTATTGTTTACTAATTAAGGCCCACACTCTATAATGAAGTTACTAAATAATATATGGATTTTGCTTATTAGGGATGTAAATTATTTCCATAAAGTAGAAAAGATAACATCAGAAGTTACAACTTTATTGCCCTGTAGGATAGTATCCAGTTTTGTATGTCTGTTCCAGAGTTCTCTCATGACATATGTGTCTTCCCTCAGATTCTTCTGGGCCAACTTTCCTCAATAGATTAAATTGACCTACTGACATTTGGTACATGTTCGACCTATATTTGCATTAGATTTGTAATTCTTTATTTTTATTAAAGTATACTGGGAAATAATAAAATCTGATAATGACATTAAGAAATAGGAAAACTGTAACTCAATCTCATTCATAAATATAGGTTTAAAAATTCTTTACAAAATATTATCAAATTAAACCTAGGATATAAAAATGAACGCTACTACATCAAGACCACGTTGGGTTACTCCAGGTATGCCAGGCTGATTTAACATCGGAAATCAGTCAGTGAATTGACAACATTAGCAGAATAATAAAGACAAAAACATGTGATCACCGGCAATAAGTGTAGCAGACATCACACTTAGTGGGAAATGAGGAGATATTTTCATTGGAGTTTAAGGACAAGGTAAGGATGCCTGAAATTACTACTTCAGTTCAACCAGTGGGGAAGACAAGAAAAATGAGTAAATGTAAATTAGGAAAAGACAGAAATAAAACTATCATTATTTGCAGATTATGATTGTAGAAATAGAACATTAAAACAAATCTACAGACATATTCTTAGAATTAGTATGGGTTTTGTAAGGTTCCTGGATACAGGGTTAATTTAGGAAAAGTTTCATTTATGGATACCAAGAAATAGTTAGAAAGTGAACCAGGTTCCTTCCACTTTCGTGTTGAGTGACCTTAAGCAAATTTTCTGATCTCGCACCTCAGTTTCTTCTATAAAATAGGGATGATGTAGTAGCACCTCACAAGATAGTTGTGAAAATTAAATTGGCAAATACAATACATTATTTGCAACAGTGCTATTTGCACATATGCACAAGTGTTGAGCAATGTTAGTTCTAATTATGACTTTCTTCCAATATGTTTTATAACAAGCTGTTGTTTGCATAAAGAAAGCTTCTGATTTTATATAAATTCACTTTATAGAACTAGCTTACAAAGTTTTATTATTTATAGTATCATTTTAGTTGATTCTTTAGGATTACTCAAGAATATATACATATCAATCCTATTTGAATATTTTTATATCTCATTTTATTCTTTTTAAGTTTTATTTTTATTACTTTAATAACAAATTATAATAATAATAGCAATAACAGTAGTAATAATGAAAACCAAAACCAATACCAATGTAGAACTTAACCATATACCAGATACTCTTCTAATATTTTAAATATGAACACACTTGCCTTTTTATTTCTAATAACAACAGTTAAATTATTGTGCATCAACTCAATGGAATAGTATAGATCCACTGAAAATACTTATTTTAAAGGGACATTGGTAATTACATATTATCAATTGCATACAATCATGCCTATGGTATGATTGTAGATGTGTAAAATTTATGCATCTAAAAAAAAAAAAAAAACAAGAAGAAACATGGAAAATGATCTGTTAGGAGGGAATTCTAGATTTTTTGCGTCTAACTCTTATTTGTGCTAAAATTCATTAATGAACTTTTAAAAATATGTTAATGGTCTATAATCAAAGACACAATCTGTACTTATATGTTAGAGGCAGGGGAAACTTTTCAATCTTTTGCAAATACAGAATACTTGTAAGAAAACAGAAGAATTTTTAAAATTTATTTTAGAGAGGAATGGAGAGAAAGAGAAAAAACATTGATGTGAGAGAGAAACATCGATCATCTCCCATCGGTCATCTCCAGCACACACCCTGACCAGGGACCGAGCTGAGACCTGAGTATGTTCCCTGACTGGGGATCAAACCCACCCCTTCTGGTATACGGATGACATTCCAACCAACTGAGCCACACTGACCAGGGCCAGAAGATTTTTTTTTTAATATAATGCTTCTATTGCTATATTTGCCTTTTCAGTATATTAAAAGTGGGATGAAGGATTTAATCCTAGAAGCAGTAAAGCAGCTGTGGACAGAATAGAAAATAAAAATGTTTCAAGGAGAATTAATGATTAATGCAAAAACCCCCAAAAGTCCATCTCAAATATTAAAAATAATCTAATATTTAATATTACTATTATTATATAATAAGATTAATAATGAATGATATCTATTAATTAGGAAATGGCTCCTATAATCATAGAAAATGTTTAAATTTTGATGTATTTGAATGATACTATTTTCAGAATGATTGTTAGCAGTATGTTTGATGCCACCAAGAATTCTACCCTTAATATAGTCAATAACATTTTAATAACTATGTGTGGTGCCAGGTGGGTACTGGCAATATCAGGGGAGACACGGGGTAGAGTACAGGGTCCCTAACCATTATGCTGTCCACTGGAACTAATACAAAGTCATATCGAATGTAAACTGTAATTGAAAAAATAAATTTAAGGAAAAAAAATGTTTAAAAGACAACAGTCAGAGGCTTTTTTAAACTGTGTAGCTCTGTGCCTTCAGTTAAGCTATAAAACTTATAACAACCTCAGTTTCTTATCTCTAAAATAAGTGTGATATGCATGAATGTAACAGGCATCAAATAAGATCTATTAAAAAATAGAATTGTACATTGTAATAACCTTGTGTAATAAACAACCTCAAATTTCAAAAAAAGAATTATATCCTTATGGATCAAATACTATCTAATATGATACTTTGCAACTACATATTTGACAGTTTTTGTTGATATATTTCCCTGTGTGTGGGTGTGGGTGTGGGTGTGGGTGTGTGTGAGAGAGAGAGAATGGATTCTTGATCCAATTCAAACATGTTTTTAACAAAAAACATTTTCTTCTCTAAGTGGCTCTTTTTCTAATACTTTACTAATGGCAAAGGGTTAAAGTCACTGCAAAAATTATATTCTCCACTATTTTAAAGTTAATTCCCTTGATTTAGATCATAAGGTAGTTCTAATTCATTTTGAAATTAGATAGGAACTGGTGTCTGCTATATTTTTGTCTGTTCTTTAATTATGACATAATACATAAATAACGTTCAGAACAAAATTATGGACTCCAATAACCTACTTTTTATTTTGTTTATCATTTGGACCCTGGTCCCCATGTAGGAAAGTATGCCTTGTATTATATCATATCCTATTTAATTGCTTCTTTTCGTTGATTCAATTTCATACCTATCATTTATTTCCCTAAGTAAGTGAATATCTAATAAGAGAATATGCTATCCTTTGGGAATCTAGCATTTTTTACATTCCTTTTAAGCCTCTACTGAATTATGTTTCCTAAAAGAATGGGGGCTAGTAATTGAGTCTCCCAAGAACTTTCAGATGTACAGCTTTCACTTAGCTGGAGACTTTCTTTCCTTATTCACATCAAGTGTTCAAGTATATTTTGAATTTCTGGTTTAGATTTTTGACCCACCTTATTATAAGCTAAAGTTCATTTCCATTGCATATATAATGGGGCTTTCGGCTTGGACCAAATACTTTTCTAAAACACTGAGAACATTTTTTAATGGGTTCAGGATTGGCAATTTACATTCCTCTTTGAACTTGAGCGTGTGTCCTTTCCAGTCTGGCCTCTCTGTATCGTCAGTGGCAATCATAAAGTTCTAAACAAGAACACTATCTCATGGTAAAACACAAACTTGAGGTTTCAAACTGATCTTAATTACTTCATGTTTAATTGTTAAGTTCTTTAACCTGCCTTAAACACAGCTAACTGGTATGAAGCATGAAAAGTAATGAATATCTTATCCAGAAAAAAACCTAAGTTAATCAGTTTCGTCCCATTAATGTTAATTGAGTTGCCTTCTATATGCAAAACTTTCTGCCTCTCCTCATTTTTTTTCATAGTAAAATCGTATTTCAACATGTGAAAAAAATGCCGATAGCGATTGTTTTAAATATCACACTTCATAATTTTAGAAGTAGATTACATGATCAGTGCTTTGGTATATTTTTATAGTTTTTCTACTAGACTGGATTATAAACTTGATGAGAAGATTATTTCTCTCTTATTGACTGATAACATCACAGTACATATAACGTCACGGAGCCTAGCAGTTAGGAGGCACCCAATAAGTATTTGTTGAATTAAGTTGTAGTGAATTAGGTAACTCTTTAAATTTGTCAGAGGGTAGATGATTGATATAAAAGCCATCTTTTAAAGTAGTCCAGGGCCCTAGCTATTCATTGCTACCATACACAAAACAGTTATTGGAACATGAAGCAGTTTATAATAGAAAATGAAGAAGGAGTACAACTTGAAATACATCATAGACTTTTGTGTGATGGGCATAGAAGTAGCATCACCCATTTTTAGTTTGTATGCATGTGTGAGGATAGATAAGGCAATTATTTGCAGGGAAAAGTGGATACATTGGGGAGTACAGAATCTTAAAGTCAAATCCTTCTATATTGCTTAATAGAGATTTTAAATTAAATAATTTCAGATACTTAAGAACTCTACCTGATAATAATTCATATAAAAAACAACATTGAATTAATTACAAAATGTGTTTTAAAAATTAAGGCATATGTACAGATTAGATGTGGGTTTTGCTTTCGCCATTTATTGTACTGTTTGGTAAATTATATTACATTTTATTGTATTTCACCGAATTTTGATGTGAACATTGGCAAGGTAGATGATGATATTAAGGAATTTTTTTTAGTCATGATCTTTTTATTGTGGTTATATTTGAAAAGATAAGGCAATTCTTTATGTTTACTTGCTGAGATATATGCATGAAATGCTAGAATATCTGGATTTTCCTTCAACATAGTCATGATGAAGATAAAAGAAGTAAGTGAAAGCTTAGATGGAAAAGATTAGCCTTGAGGTGGTCACTGTGAACACTGGGTGGCACTAAGACTGGCCTGGGCCGTGTTGTAATTTGACCACACCCAAAGGAAGGAAGTCAGATAACTCATTAATTACTGGCCCTCCATTTAAAATTATTGAGAAAAGCAGACCTGAGGAGCAGGAATTAATCATCTTTGACTTTTCTAAAAATTTATTGGTTAGTTTTCCAGAAACACTTTTTTTCTCAGGTTCATATTGTGAAAACCCATATTTTGATGTGAAAACAGTTTTAAAAACCACTTTAAAAAACTTGGGGTGGGGTGGGGAATTGTACTTTATTTTCCACTGTGATATACAAATTTACCTTCAAGATATATTTTATTATATACCTATATATCCCTTCAAGATTATATTATATACCTTTAAGATTATATACCTATAAAATAGGTATGTCTACCTATTTTAATCAGATTTTATTAGAAACTCAATCGTCCATTGGGATTAATTGATGAAAGCTGTTCTTTAAGTGACCTTACATAGTTTTCATCTTTAGAAAAAATTATGTTCTTTTAGACCCAAAATTACAGAATCTCAAATAGTGTCCTTCTCTACTCTACTTTTAAATTCAAAATTAGAGAACTTTGAAGAATTAAAAAAGGGCATCTATGGTCTATTTGGTGCCCATTAGCTCCCTACAGTAATTTAGATCCATTGTACCAATATGCTAACAAATATAGCCCAGATGGAACATAAATTTGGTTTTTTACAGGTATGCCCAATGCTTTAAGTTTATTCATTCATATTACTTTGTCCTACTTTAGACAATTTTATTAGTTTATGATTTATTGTATTTTTTAATGGTGGTATCACATGACTTTCTATGCTGGCCTGCCACCGCATGACCAACATATTTTCCTGTTGGAATTTTTTAATTATTAAAAATTTTAAATTGATGCTTTTCTACTTTGTCTCTTCTGCCTTTAATAGCTATGTGATCTTTTTCCCCTTTCTCTGTATCATTCACACCTAACTGTAGCTATTACAGAGTAATACTTTTGGTCATGGACCATGTTGTGTCACCAGTATCAACTTGTTTGCCATTCTTAGAAGTTCAGTTTTCCTATTACTGGACAGAATTCTTGCATTTCCTTTTAGTCATATCTTACGCAAATGTAAATTGCCCTTACTATCCTATTTCCACTGGGTTTTTGTTTTTTGGGGGGTTCTTTTAGCTTCCTGGTTCATCATTTCTTATTCTGCTCACTAATCTTTTTTTCTCGGCATTTGGCATCCTCAAACAAGCTGTTTATGGGTAACTGCTCATATGCGGTGAACTGTAATGAGGATAACATCCTCGCTGTGACAGAGGAAGGGGACCAGAACGGAACTGCACCCCCCATCTGGAAATCATTGATTCCCCTTCTATAAAACTGAGTTTATATTTTACTCAGTTATATACTCTTTTTCTCCTTTATTGCTTTATAGTATAAATGCATATGAATGTACACATAATTACAAACTTGCTGTTATGACTTTGTAGTTTCTAACTTTTGCAGAATATTAATAATATTAATAATCACCAATGCTACTGAGCAGTTATGAGGTGGATACTTTTCTGATGGCTTCGTCTGTATTATATAACTTAATCCTAAAGTATCAATTACTGAATATATTACTAAATACTGTCATTTTCACTACTTTGCACCTTCGATAAGTTGTAGAGTGGGAATTCAAGCACAGGCGTCTGACCCCAAGGCCTGAGCAATTTTAACCACAATGATATATGGCCTTTTAAAAAATACAATGAAGACAATGTGTATGTTCATGATGACAAAATAACTAGTTGAAAAATGTAAAATTAATCCAAACCAGATTGTTCTTTATTGAAATAAAAAAAGAATAAAACTGATCAAGTTCATTATTTTTCATTTAAGTAACTTTGTAGTGCAGACGCAATGTAAGAATTAGTTGTTATGAATACCTATTTAGGGGATAGTTTTTCTTTCTCTTATCATTGACTCCTTCCCTTTTTCCTTAAACTTTAAATGTATCTGTTTTCCTAATTTAAACATTAATTTCTTCTGAAAGTGCACACATACACACCAAAAAAAAAAGTTAATTGGATAGAAAATTGAATAGGGTATGTGAACATATTATTTTTGTAAATTAGATTGTTTTCAGCTTTTTTTAAATTTAGGAATAATAATATATTTTTAAATGCAAAAACTTTAGATGTGTGAAGAGTTTTACCAATTTCCATCCTGTGAACGGATTCAAAGTAATATAGTGATAATTGCTGTAGGTGGCCTGGCATCTGAGACACAAGGTTGCGGTGCCTCCGTCACACGCGGTTGGCCCACCTCTGATCCCAGCTATAGCAGTGCCGAGCCAGCGTTCTGGGCACACTGACAAGGTTCGAGCACAAAGTCGGCTGCACACTTCTCCGTTCTTCTGCCTCGGGGCTTTCTCTGAAGCCAGCGGAGCTTCCTCGGCCTTGTGCCAGGGAAGCCTGCAAGGGTGAGGGAGTTACTGCCACCTGCAGCAACCCTCAACTAATGGGAGACAGGGCACTGTGAATAACTGCACCAGCCTAACATCCTTCAGATGAGCAATTCTAAGGCACATTCGACAGAGTTCCTCAGAGAATCCCCGGTAGAATTGATGCTTGGTTGCCCAGATCATTAACCAACTCGATAGCGTAACTGGCTTTTGCTTCCCTGTCTCACTCCCCATGCCTCCTCACTCAGCTTCCTGGGATTCTCCTCCCAAATAAACTACCTACATCCATGTTCTTATTCTAGACCTTCTTTTGGGACGATCTAAACTAAGACAGGAATTTAGAATTGAATGTTCAGATAACATAGAGAACCTAGTGTCCTTTTTAATCTTGCATTTTAATTTCAAATTTTAATGTTACTTTAAAAAACCGTCTTAGCCCTATGAAATTGTTACCTGGTTGCACGATTGAGCTGTTTCAGGGGTGCTATGTGTATGTACACCTGCAATGCACAGTGTTTCAAATCGGCACTGAAGAGCAAAATCTCGAAATCATTTGAAAAACATTCATTGCTCTACATTGACCTACCCTAACTAGGCCTAGTTCACTTGTTAAAACCCAGTAAGAAAGGAAAGAATGTGTTTCTTTCACTTGACATTTTATTCTGCAGGATGTTATTTTTTCCAGGAATTCTGTTTTATAGGACTATTTAAGGAAAGTGTTGATTTGGCATCTGTCATTATAGGTTTCATGTACTGTTTTCTTTCTTCCTTTTTTTTTTTTTTTTGGTCTTTCTTTTTAAGGGCAAAACTCAGTTACTCGGGAAACTCTCCAAGTGGTTCCCAGTGGATCAGTGACATCCCAGCCCCTCTCTCTCCTTCAGAGAAGAAAGTATTATGAGTACAGCAGGTCAAGCCTTTCTTCTCGCCAAGGTGCTAATTTAGTTAGTACTTAGTAAGGAAAGTGCTTTAAAATTCATACAATCGATTAACATATTTCCTTCTTTTTCTTTATTCGAAACCTCCCCAAAACCTGAATCTCTGAATATCTGGTATTAAAATGACCAGTAGTGATGAAAATCAACTGTCTGAGGATAGGTATTTATTTAGAAATTCATAAACATCAAGGTGGTAGGGAGAAAAAGTAAAACCTGTAGATTTGAATTATCTCTGAAATGAATTCTCAGCTTTATGCAAATAACCACGGCTCCCTTCTGCAGTCACGTGTCCTAGATGCATGCGTGTATGTGTGCCGGGGGTGTTATCTGCTTCCTAAAGTGCTTTTGTTAACACCATAATTTTAAATTAAGTTTTTCAGAAAGCTGTTCCTGCTGTACATTTTGGCATCTAAGATTAGGTCAGTGGCCATAAATCTCATTTATGTACTTAATGCAAAGGAGATACTGCTGTCTTGGGAATCATGTGAGCCAGATCCCTTACTTCGCCCCTCTTACAAGATATTGACATATAAAACAAAATGCTCCCATTTTGTTTTGCAGCTTTCTTCATTTGAAACTTTAAATAAAGAATGTTTATGCAAGGTTCTTTTTCATTCATAAAAATGGAAATCTGCCTTTGTGTCTGCATGAGGAGACTTGTATTCTTGTTCACGAATTCGAGTGATAGATTGCCCCATAAAATCTTTACGTTTGGCTTGTGCAGCTGAGTTCATGACTGAATACAGAATGATAAAGAAGCGTTAGCATTTTGTGGAAAGAAAAGAAATCATGCCTTCTAGATGGCCCTTAAGCTAGCTTTTAACTGCGTGGAAATCAGCTAGAAATGTATAATCAAACTTGCCATTAAAGGCACAGTATTTAGTGGAAATCTTTGGGGGCATAATCTGTAAATTAATGCAAAGGGATTCTTTTATATTATTTGGGTTTCATTATACTTTCATGGAAGTCTGCCAATCTAAATGTGTGTGTGTGTGTGTGTGTGTGTGTGTGTGTGTGTGTGTATTCATTCTATCCATTAGAAGTTAAAATAGAAATGATGGATTGTGTCACTGGCCAGTCCAGCAGCCTATTTCTTTCAACACATCACAGTGTATTTACTGTTTTAGCTATATTGTTTTCAATTTCTGGCAAAATAGTCAGTTTTTGATCCTGGGTAGAAAATGTCAGTGCTCACATTTCCTGTGGGGTTTTGGCCTTTTTGTGAAAAGGTAGGGGAGAACTAAATGAATTATGATGCTGTCATCTGAAAAAACCACAGTGTATTTCTTTGCCAAATTTTAGCAAGAACAGTGCTGATCATCTGCTAGTGTAAGCCTTTCCTTGAACCCTACCAGCAGTCCACTTGGGCTTCTGCCTGTTCTCTTTCATGCTGTGAGAATGCAGCCTACAGAAGTCCTTTTAACCTTCCCTTTGCAAGGTTAATCGGTTTAATAACAACCCCCCCCCCCCCCAAGAAGATAAACTTTGCCAGAGGAATTCAGAAATCTAGCTTCAGGAATTTAAAATTTCACAACTCAGCTTAAATAATATTAAAATGAAGACTAAGTTACTTCTTAATTAGTTTATGGAGACTGCATATGCCTTATATTGGTGGGGTTTTTTCTGAAATTTGACCCTCCTCATGTCCTTCACAACTCTATTTCTTTATATATTATAGAATAACAAATATTACCAGGCAGCATTTGTGCATTATAATCTTTGAAATCAATATATTCTGAATGTGAATATGGCTATTGGACATTGTAACCATCTGATACTATACTTGCCATGCGTGAACACTTCTTCGTAACTATTCAGTTGTATATTCTAATACCTTTTCCTGACCCAAACGAAGTATCCTCGCTTGAACTAATGGCATCGTGTTCCTACCTATTTGGAACAATTCTTAGGAGAAAAAACCAATATTGAGGATTATGATCTATGTAAATTCTTCCATTTAATTTTTCAGCAATCATTTTGCAACTTGTTTCAAATGATTTTTTAAGACTTTGAATTATCTTTCTTGATAAATAAGTTTAAGTCTTTGTTTCCTCTCATTCCCTCTTTTCGTCATCAGCTTTCCTTCCTCTGGCCAGATACGCGTTTCTCGTGCCTCTTCTGTACCAAGTACTGTTCTGTATGCTGGGTTTACTGCAAGGAGTGAAATAGACTTATTTTCTGCACTTACAGGATTTAGAATCTAGTGGACATAATGCCCATAATTATGCAAAATGGATTTAAGAGAGAAAGGAATGCACCCAACCTAGGTTTTTTTTTTGGATTCTAGGTGTCTAGGGAGTCACCAGGTAAGATAGGAGAAAGGAGAAAATTACTGCCTGTCAGAGGCCATAAATAGCATCTTGAAACCTAAAAGCAAGAGAGTGTATGATGCCACAGAGGACTTGCAAATCGTGGCAGAAAAAATTATTCACATAAATCATCCTACAAACATGTATTGAGTGTACACTATGTGGGTTCTTACATTGTGTGACTGAGATACAAAGACAACTAAGGAGTAGATCCTACCCTCAAAGAGCTTAGGTATAATCTACTGACAACCATATATTCTTAAGATGGAGGGCTGTGTTTTTGTTTGTTGTTGTTTTTGCAGGAATAATAAGCTTGTGGACTATTCAAATAATTTTACTTTTATTCCATGAAGACTCATCCAGACACCTTCGCTACTTGAAAGGCAGCTGCTTGCAAACTGTCCCGGGCATCTTTCTGTCCAGGTATGACAGTCTCTACTTTTCACAATGAGGAGCTCATTGTCATTTTTTCGCATGTGTGTTTTCCTGTTTTCACCCAGTGGGTGGAACTTCAGATGGTTCACGCTACAGTGAAGACGGATGAGAGAGCAGTCTCCTCAGTGGTAGGAGAGTGTACACGTGGCAGAGTTTTAGCGTCATGCCTTTCAGCGGGGAGGGTCCGGAAAAGCCACGTGGTCAGAGATCATGCAGATCACTAAGGAGTAAAGTGGTCCAGGTATAAGGTAGTAAGTTTTACTGTTTAGTGTGGTAAAAAAGAGAGTTAAACTAGAGAGTGTATCCACCCCGGTCTAAAGTTACCCAAAATACCTTATTAACCTAATGAAACATGGACTTACGACCTCTTAAATCAACTCACCTGTCTCATTTCATAGATGAGGAAACTAAGGTCTGAAAAACATAGAGACCAAAGTTTCGTGGCAAGTTAGCAGTAGAGATGGGCCCGAGGCCATGTCTCCTGACTTTCAGTTCAGTGACCCTCAATGTTTACAGAGCCTTCACTAGAGATTGCAGTCAGGACTTTTTGGGTAGTGAGATTATATTTGATTTCAGAAGGTCAATTTAAGAAAGCTCTTACAAAGGAACTGGATCATAACTGCTAAGCAAGAACTGAAATGTGTAATCCTTCAAACATTTGCAACATCTGGAATTGCAGTACAAAAAAAAAGGGGGGGGGGGTGACCAGCAGACAAGATTTGAATGATTAAGGCAGCTTCCTTATATGAAAATTCAGGACATTTAGTAGGACCTTTGCACTTGGAATTTAGCCTGCCTAGAACATTCTTCTCCTGGATATTGGCATGGCTCACCTGGGGGCAGGTCACCTTCGCAGAGAGGCCTTCCATGGCCTCTCACCTGTAAATGCCACGCAGTCACTTGAATACTTCATCTACTGCTGCCTTGTCTTAAATGTCTCGTTAACACTCGACCCTATCATGGGGTATATTTTACTTCTTTTGCTTTGCTTACTCTGTTTTTTAGCTAGAATGTAGACCCTTGGTCAGCAAGAGAGGGGATGGTAAAGATTCTGACACCCTGAAGGTACTTAATAAATATTGATCAAAAACTAAAATAAAATTTAAAAAAGCGTTTTTCTTCACTTATAGGATCACTTTGCTCATTTAAAATAAATTAAAAGTAAAACATGATTTAGAAAGTATGTATGAAGTTTAGTATCCCCATGCACATAATTTCTAGGAGCTTATTGTTAGCTTTAACAGGTCATTATATTTTGTTTTTGACAAATAGGAGTCTATTTTTTGCCTGTTTTCAATAAGAGTAAAATGTTTAAGCTATTAAATATCTGAATGAAATGCCTAAAACATAAGGTTTGACACATCTTTATGCCCAGATATGAAAAAATTCAGTATAACAGAGGGTACACAATAAAAAAGTAAAATGAGAGGTAAACTTGCACATGTTTGATCTTAGAAGATACTGACGGGTCCTACAGCGGTGTCCATTTCCACTTCCACTGGCAGTGTATCGTTTCTGTTCCACATCCTTGCCAACAATTGGTATTGCTGGTCTTTTCATTTTTGTTAACTCTCCTTTATTGTTGAATGTATTACAGATGTCTCCCCCTTTTTCTCCTATTGACCCCTCCTCCCCAATCCCACCCCCTCCAGCCTTTCCCACACTATTGTCGGTGCCCATTGGGTATGCACATATGCAAAGAAGTTCTTTGGTTTATCTCATCTCGCCCTCCCTCCCCACTTCCCTTTGAGGTTCATCAGTCTAACAACCAATTTGTACTTATTAATTCCTTCATCTTTTTCATCCATGTCCCCAGCCCCCACCCATCTGGCAAGCAAGAGAAAGTTCTCTGTTTCTAGGAGTCTGTTTCTGTTCTGCTTGCTCCTTTTGTTTGTGGATTCAATTGTTGATAGATCTGTATTAATTGCCATTTTATTGTTCATATTTTTGTTCTTCTTCTCCTTCAGGAAGACCCTTCGACATTTCATATAATACCAGTTTGGTGGTGATGAACTCCTTTAGCTTTTTCTTGTCTGGGAAATTCTTGATATATCCTTTAATTCTAAATGACAGCTTTGCAGGATAGAGTAATCTTGGTTGTAGGTGGTTGCTTTTCATCATCCTGAATAACTCTTACCACTCCCTTCTGGCCTGCAAAGTTTCTTTTGAGAAATCAGCTGACAGTCTTATGGGAGCTCCTTTGTAGGTAACAAACTGCTTTTCTCTTGCTGCTTTTAAGATTCTCTCTTTGTATTTTACTTATGGCATTTTGATGATGATGTGTCTTGGTGTGGACTTCTTTGGGTTCATCTTGTTTGGGACTCTCTAGTACTGGGTATGTTGTGGTATCTTATTGTCGTTTTAATTTGCATTTATCTAATTGCTAATGAGATTGACTACCTTTTTATATTTTTATTGGCCACTCTGATCATCCTTTTTATAAAATGCTTGTTTACGTGTCTTGTCCACTTTTGTATTGAGCTATCTGCTCTTCTTATTGATTTATAAGAGTTATTTATACATTCCAGATGTGAGACCTTTTTCAAATAGGTCTGTTTCAAATATCTTCTTCTAGTCTATACCTTGCCTTTTCACTTTCTTAATGCTATCTTTCTTGAACAGAATTTGTTAATTTAGTGTAGTGCAATTTATCATTTTTTCCTTTATGGTTAATGCTTTCAATGTCCTGAACATTTTCAAGCCCAAGGCCATGAAGAAACGTTATGTTATCTTCTAGAAGCTTTATTGCTTACTTTTTACATTTAGAGCTACAGTCTCCTCAGAATTGATTTTTGTGTATGGAGTAAGGTAAGGTTCAAATTTTATGTTTTTCATTAGGTTATAGAATTGAACTATCACCGTTGATTAAAATGACAGGTTTTTTTTCCCAATATTTTGCAGTGTTACCTTCTCATATAAATTCTTAATAACTGTGTCCTTGTTTCCAAATTCTTTTCTTTTCTGTTTATTGATTTGTTTATCTTCATTCTAGTACCACAATTTGAATTATAGTAGCTTCTAATTAGGTCTTGATATACAGTAGATTATATCTTCCAGCTTTGTGCATTAAATTGTCTCAGCTGTTCCTAGCCCTTTGCACTTCCATAACTGGTTTTAGAATCAGTGTCGGTTTCAACCAAAAATATACTGGAAGTTAGTTCTGGAAAGCATTAAATACATAAACTAATTAGGGCAGAATTGAGATCTCTGCAATATTAAGAATTCTAATTGCTCATGTAATATATCTGGGAATGTCAGCAATATATAAAGTATATAGCATGACATTTGTAAACCGAGTATTAGAGGCAGTGATAAACTGGGAAGGATAGACTCTGGCTGGGTGGACAGTTATTTAATTCAGGTGGTAGAAAAATTCCATTGGTACCTTGCTCTCAAAGCAGCCTAATCTGCCATCTAAACCCAGGCCAAAGTCACAAGTGTGTGAATCTAACTCTGAAGGAGAGGTTCTCAGAGCAGATCTGGTGCCAGAGAAACGGGCTGGTGTGTCCTCAGAAGGGGAGTGATTCCATCCAAAAGATCAGTGACCTGCAGGAACCAGCCTGGGGACACGGCCAGAGCTCATATCGTCGGAGCCTCTTGTCAGAGCCAAGAAAGAAGAGATTGTCACTGGGACTGAGGACATATATTAGAGCTAGCAATAATTAGGAATCTAGATGCTGATCCATAAACATAAACTGATAACCAAGAATCACCAAGGATGTTAGGAAAATCAACATGGGCTCAGGAGACAGGCATCACATTCAACACACAAAAATAATTTATCCTTGTGGGAATCTAAGTTCACATTAGAAGCAAAAGAAGAAGATTATCATTAGTATTCAATAAATTAGGGAAGATGTAGCTGAAGGGCTATTATGAAAGTGAATCAATTATCAGGTTAAATAAAACAAAATCTTAGCATTGGGATAAATAACAGAAAGAATAGGTCTAAATATCAGCTCGGTGAGCTGGAAGGATAAGCTGAGGAATTTTGCAGAACCCAGGGCAAAATTACAGATATGAAAAATATAAAAGTGTGTTGTTTTTGGTGCTCTTCATTTTGTGTGTGTGGGGGGGGGGGTTACAGATTCCTCAGCGTCACGTGATGGTGTGTATGTGTTCAGTCTCTGGGAGATGGAACATAGGAAATGTTTGAAGTCACAAAGGGACCTGCTAAAAGCATTGAGAATAACAGAGATCACTCAGAAGGCACACAGTGAGAGGAAGGAGTGGTTCTGTATTTAACTTACTTATGCACTTACCCTCATTCTATTCTTCATCCTATTTTTATTGGGTTTAAGGAAAAATAGGAATCTATTTTTTTCTCTCATTCTCCTTGCTCCTATGAGCAGCAATTTCTCTTTATAGTTCTTCTGGAAGATGACATATAGCCTTATGTAATATCTCTTATATCACATAAGATAACCTCATATTTCTACTAATTTAACATCTTCAAACATTCTCTATTATCTCCTCACTATTAAGAGTAAGGAATTAGCTCCATTTTATTTAATATTTACTATATGGCAGACTCTGTAATAACTAACTTATCTCCACAACAACCTATGAGCTAGGTACTGTCGTCATCCTCACTTCACACCTAATGAACCTGAGCTACCTGGAAGTTAACTAGACCACGTTTACACGAGGAGGCAGCAGGTGGGATCCGCAGCAAGCACGCTGGGTCCTAAGATCCTGGGTTTAAGCTCTGTGCTCTATGGCCTCTCCACAGGTCAGTGATACACTTGTAAGTCTCTTATTGGAGGATTATATAAAATAAACATACTTTTCTCAAGCTACTTAGCTATAAAATTTTAAGTGAGAAATGTAAGTGTGAAAATTTGTCATGTTATAAAATAAATTATTTCTTCACTGGCCGATGCTGCTCATTTGGTTGGCACATCCTCCTAAGCAGCAAAAGGTTGCCCATTTAATTCCTAGGTTTCAAATTCCATCCCTGGTGGGGTGTATACTGGAGGCAACCAATCAATGTTTCTCTCTCTCCTTCTCTCTCTCTCCCTCTCCCTCTCTCTCTCTCCCTCTCTCTCTCTCTCTCTCACACACACACATTCTCTCTCTTTCTCCCTCTCTCTCTCTCTCTCTCACACACACACACACACACACACACACATTCTCTCTCTCTCTCTCTCTCTCTCTCTCTCTCTCTCTCTCTCTCTCCTCCCTGCCTTCCCCTCTCTCTAAAAAAATCAGTACAAACATATCCTCGGGAGAGAATTAAAATAAATGGTTTCCAATGAAATTCTAATAGCGATGGTTCCACAGTGCTGAAGCAAAGCAAATACTGGTGCTTTATTTAGTTTTTAATTACTGACTGAAAATAATTTTTCAGTGTTGTTAAAGCAGCTTGATAGTGGAATAACTTTACACCATTAATCCTTACGTATAAATAAATTCATCTTGGGCAAAGAATAAATTGAAATGAAATAATACAGCTTCAGATGGACAATAGGCTTTTGTTAAAGTGTCTTAAACGTACCTATAACTGAAGAGGTCACCTGGCAGCTGTACTGGTTTGGAAAGCTACCGACAATAGGGACAAAGTAATGCTGACAGAGTCGCCTCTGCTGTCCAGATCTGGAAGTTTGATGGCAACCTACATTCACTCTGTAAACAGAAATATCTCAAGAAAAAAAGGAAACAAAATGTTTTCCTCTCCTTCCCCAAATGGCACATTTTCTTGGCTGTTTTCCCACAAATATGTTCATTGAAACAAAACCCCAAAAATGTTTAAAGCCAAATATAAAACTAAAGTTCTCTGTAAGAAAGCTGAATTAAATGCATTCCTAGGAAAATGACATGTCTAAAGCATATTTTACCCTAATAACATCATCCTTAAATAAAATGTTGTTTTAAATGCCATATTCAGAACTTGACCTTAACTTTATACAGATCCAATTTAATTACTTTATGTCTGTACATGTAAGATTTGGAGGGAGGGAGCGTAAATTTCTTCTAAACTCATTTAAGAGCATTGTCATCTTTTTTCTTTTACTTTTTCACTATGTTTAAGCAACATAATATTTGAGTGAAAAATTTAAAAATTCGGTGAAAATCCAGCTGTTTCCAAAGACATTGATAAATTCACTCAGAAGAGTATTTAGATTACTTCAATCAAGTATATGTAACCTGAGATTAATATGATGTTTTGAGGCATATAATATAGTTAGAAACAAAGAAGCAAGTTAATAACAGGATCATTTTCTACCAGTCAAGGGTATGTCCCAGAATATATAACCATTTGGAAAATATGGGAGAAAAAAATTGAGAGATATGGAAGAAAAATCTGGAGGTCCCTTTTTCAAATACACAAAACAGAAATAGATGATGAGGACAGAGAATTTTTTAAAATTATCCTTAGTTTAAAAAGACAAGCTATGCAGCCCAAGGGCCCATCAGTAGGTGAGTTGATAACAAAGCTGTGGTACATATCCACAATGGAGTACTATGCAGCTGCAAAAAAGAAGGCTCTCTTACCCTTTGAGATGGCATGGAGGAACCTGGAGGGTATTATGCTAAGTGAAATAAGCCACTCAGAGAAAGACAAGTAGCACATGATCTCACTTATATGTGAAATCAAATGAACAAAATAAGCTGACAAGCAAAATCCAGAGACGTGGAAGCATGAAACCAACTGATGAATCTCAGAGGAAAGGAGGAGGGGAGAGAGGGAAGAGATTAACCAAAGAACTTATATGCATGTATGCATAACCCATGAACACAGACAACAGTGAAATGAAGGCCTGGTGGAAGTGGGAGCTGAGAGGAGGGTGTCAATTGGGGATAAAAGGAAGGAAATCTTGCCCAACTGGTGTGGCTCAGTGGTTGAGTGTTGACCTGAGTACCAAGAGGTTTCCAGTTCAACTCCCAGTCAGGGCATATGCCCAGGTTACAGGCTTGATCCCCAATGGGGAGCATTCAAGAGGCAGCTAATCCATGTTTCTCTCTCATCGGTATTTCTCTCTCTCTCTTCCTCTCCCTTCCTCTCTCTCTAAAAATCAATAAAAACATATTTAAAAAAAGGGGGGGTGACATCTATAATACTTTCAACAATAAAGATAAAAAAAGACAAAGTATGCAGATTAAAGCTCCCATACAAAGTTGATTTTTTGATGCCGTCAGAGTTATGTCCTACCACTCCAAGGAACAAGAAAGGCAGTGACACAGAAATGGTAGTGAGAGAAAATGTTAAATAACATGGCGTGACGTGACCAAGCTTATGAGGGAACGGGGGCAGTGCACACTGAAACGCAGGAAGAGACGTGTCTATTCAGATGTGTCACCTCCGGGTGAATAAAATGACACTGAGAGGATCTCTTTTAGATAATTAATTCATCTGGCATGGGTTCCTTCTTTTTTCTTACCTTTATGTTGAAGAATTAACACATAGAAAAAACAGCACAAATAGAATATACAGGTTAACTTTTCAATATGTTTCTTATTGATTTTTTAGAAAGAGGGAGGGAGAGAGAGAAACATCCATTTGAGAGAGATACATCGCTGCCTCCTCACGCCCCCCACTGGAAATCAAGCTTGCGACCCGATCGTGTGCCCTGACAGGGAATCGCACCAGGACCTCTCAGTCCATAATGATGCTCAATCCACTGAGTCACACCGGCTGGACCAGATTCATAAATTTTTGCAAAGTGACCTCACCTGGTAACTGCTATCCCAGGAAGAAATAAAGCATTATGAAGGCTGCAGAAGTCCTCCCTTGGTTTTGTGCCTTTCCCAGTCACTGTTTTTTTAAAGCAGTTAAAATAATTTATACTCCCACCAGCAGTGCATTAGAATTCCATTTGCTTCGTAGCCTCACCGAGACTTTGTATTATCAGTCTTTTTAATATGTGCCATTCTAGGGAGCGTTCAGTGGTATCTCATTGTATTTCACTGATCATGTTTTCTAGCCATTTGGACAATCTCTTTTGTAAAGTTCCTGTTTGTCTCTTATGCATTCTCCCAACGGATTACCTGTCATAGTTTTTATTTAATTGGTCAGAGTTATTTTACTATTCTAGATGTGAGTGCTTTAGCAGATATGTGTGTTGCAATATGATCTTCTATACTATGGCTTTCCTTTTGACTCTCTTAATGGCATCTTTTGATGAACAATTTGTTCCTTTTCTTATCTTTTAAAATTAATGCTTTCTGTGTCTCATTTAAGAAAAATCTTCCCCTATTTCAAGGTCATGAAGATCATGTTATCTTCCAAAAGCTGTATGGTTTCATCTTTCACATTTCAAATATAGGCTATGACTATTATGTTAAATTACTATTTAAAAGGTTTGAACCAGTTTATATGCTACTAAAATGTGTACGCATCCAGCTTCCTCACACATTGGCCAAAGCTTGCTCAAACTGGCTACTGGTGATGTCTTTTATTTTTACCAATATGGTGAGGTATAGCTTTTTATTCTTGAAATTTATGAGATATTCAAGACATACAAAAGTGATAAAAATATTACAAATTAAAAACCACACTTAAATATCCACAATCCAGATTTTTTTTTTCTTTTTAAGTGTAGGCCAGTTAAAAATAGAGCCTTCTAAACTCTGTGAGAGTCATGGTCAGTTATCTCTTGTCTATTAATTTAGTGCGATTCTAACAAAGTTTCTGGCAAGGTAAATGTTCACAAGTGGCTGTCTCAAATCATTTTGGGGGATTTACATATGCATTATCTGAGAGATTTACATATGCATTAGTAAATAAAATGTCTCTTATGAATTAATTTCCAGGATGAAAATTGTGTTCCTAGGTGGAAATCCCTCAGTTTAAAACTTTCGGCATTAAAGTGTCATGAACCTAAATTGTCCGATGAAATAATGAGAAGGATAATCTCCAAAGAATTTAAAAGCAAGAGAGTGTATCTTGATGCCCCCCGAGTAGCAGTCCTTGGCACACTTTTCCAGTATAACTTGCTCAGAAAAAAAGATTGGCCACAGATCTATTTCTTTTGGGGCTACTGAATTCACTCTTTCAACATTCATTGTTGAATGACCTTCACCTTCCAGGAACCTATGGATAATCCTGGACCTTTTAGCCCGTCTCTCATCGACCACTGTAGCTGTGGGTAAGCAAGACCCCTGGAATTCTCAGCACAGCAGTCTGAAAACATTAGTGCCCCAGCGCATGAGGAGTGGAAGCAGCTCCATGCCAAGTGTCGGCTGGTGAGCAAGCAAACCAGCCAGGCATAGGACAGGAAACCCCTAGACCCTGCATGTTCTCCTCAGGGAATAAGTAGCTTTGGGCTGAGAACCCCAAGTCCCAAAAGTGAATGGTGTTGGGTGTCATATTTATGAAAGGATCACCAAGAGAAATGAACAGTAAGAATTTATCTGGGCAAATCTCCACTCTTCAGCAGAATTTTACCTGAATGCAGAAAAAGAGCAGTCTATTTTTCTGTGAAATATACAAAATGAAACTCAAGATCTTTACACTAGTCACATTTTTTTTACAATTTTGAAGCAAGAAATTCTTTATAAATGGATTTTATGTTTAGATTTTTAAATGTAAATCTTTAATATTTGCTTAGAGATTTCACCATAATCTTTTATCTTTGGTTACCTTTATCTTTTAAGTATTAACTTGCGTGTTAAGCTTTATCACTTCAGGATAATTTTAATTCATTTCTTAGTATTTTTAGAATGTTGAATACGTGCATTTGGTGGCCCCCAAAAGAATGGCTGTTGCTGACACTAGGCAAATTGGTTATTATAGTTGACTTAATTTTTTATTGTGTAAGAATAAAATAATATTAATTTTAAAAGCAGCTTAAGATCCTTAAATTGATTCTCTTTGTAAGTTATTTTCTTTTCTAGCTCTTTTCTTCATTCAGAATATGTAATATGTACATATTAATTCTATTTCTTTTATCTGCTTTATTGATGATTAGCTGCTCAGTTATCTTGTAAGCATTCTTGTATGCAATTATCAGTTGTAAATTGAACACCCTTAAAGAGAGATACTTTTTCTCAAGTTCCTTAACAATTAAGTCCTATAAAGTCAATACTCATCCCAGGATTAAGTTCATCTCAATAATTTTATTGCCCTTTGTTTGTTTGTTTTATCAGTAATGTTTAGTCTCCTCAGATGTGATTCTGGCTTCTTGTTTTTTTATACTGTTAAATCCTCTTGGTTTCTTGGTTCCAGGAAGATTTATCTCATTATTTTATAGAGCTTTGGAGAAAGCAAGTTATAACAACATATGAAAACAATCAACAATCTGTAAAAAAATGGTATTTATCTTAACTTTTTAGTATTTACAATTTATCATTTAGAATGAATCTAACTGGGAAGTGTCCAAATCTTAAATCTAGTGCAGAGGACATTATATGCATTAACAGAGGCTAACAACTGGTTCAATTTGTTTCAATTGAAATTTGGTAATAGCTTCTTTCCTTACTCTTGCTATTACTTTTCGAATAGTAAGGTATTAAAATCATTGTGATGACTCATTAGAAGTATTAATTCTAAAATAAAACCAATGGATTGTTTCTTTCATAACCTAACCTTTTAAAGTGTAGTCACTGCTTTAATCTTACATGAAGTTTATACAGAAAAAAAGAAACCCTGATAAGTTGCTATTGATTTATTTCATAAAACTTAAAGTTTGAAGTCATACTTCATTTTTTTATATAAAAGAAAAGATCATGATAGCTTTAATGCTTATTACTGTAGAAGTCAATAAACTAAGGACCACAGACCAAATCATGTTGCATATTCCAAGTATTTCTCATTGGGTACCTGCTAGCATTGGACTTATAATCAATCTATTTGTAGACATGCTTAAGCTTTTCTTGTTTTTATGACAATCCTCTAAATATGTGAAGTTGATAAATTGGAACTTTTTTAATAACAACGTTTCTAATTCACCTATAATCTTTACCATATTAGTAATTCCCAGGTATATGTAGTGACATATTTAAAAGGAAGAACTTGATTTATAGGCAAAAACAACTCAGAAAAGCCCATCTATTATTTCACATGTAAAAACATAATCAAAACACATACTATGCAAATTTTTGGTAATTAAATTAAAATAAATATAAATGTATTCTATAGTAGATTGTTAAATGCTTAAAAATGATTTCTGAATCAGTTTCTGCAGTGAAAACTTCTGATGGTTCTTATTTGTTGTAGTCTTAGTTTAGGATATGAAATAACAATATTTGTTATTTTTTGGTTATTGGTTTCTAGCTTAATTACGTGGTGGTCAAAGACTGTACTCTAGGTGATTTTAGTTTCTTGCAATTTGTTGAGGCTTGCTTTATGGCCCACACATAATCAGTTCGGGTAAATGATCCATATGCACTTATAAAGAATGTGTATTCTATTGTTATTGAGTGCAATGTTGTATATATTGCAATTAAGGAAGGTTTATTAAAAGTATTCCTTAGATCTTCTGTATCTTTGCTGATTTCTTTTCTTTTCTTTCTTTACCAGTAATTCAGAGAGGTGATTGTATAGATTTATCCTGTCCTTTAAGATTTTTTCAAATTTTGCTCTAGATATTTGAAGGTATGTGAAAGCAAAGTTAGACTTGTTTTATATTTCTGGTGGATTTTCTTTTATCAAACAACCACATGAAAAGTTGAGTAACTGCACTTGTTTTTTTGGTTTGTTTTTCTTTGGTATATTTTTTTCCATCCTTTTACTTCCAACCTTTCTCTACTCTTACATTTAAAGAATAGCAATTGTAAGTAGCATTTAGTTGTATTTTAATCCAGCTTGAAAATGTTGCCTTTTGATTGGAACAATTACTTTTAATGTAATTACTCATGTATTTGTGATTCTATTTATCTATTTTCTGCTTATCTATATGTTTCATGTTCCTTCTTTTCTTCATTATATTATTTAAGGTTAATCAGACTTCCTTTATTAACCTATTCCCCCTTTATTGGTTTGTTAGTTGCGCATTCTTTTACTACATTTTAGTACATATCCCTAAGAATAGATGGTACAGCCTGACTAATTACAACCTAATATAATTTTATGCATTTAAAACTTTTTGGGAAATTAATGCTAGCACCTTAGACTATTTTAAGTCTATATATCACCATTGTTTATTGTTATCATTTTAGTCCTACATATGTTTTATTCCCCCAGAAGATATTATAATTGCTGTTTTGTCCAATCAGCATTTATTACATTTACCCACAGTTTTACTCTTCCTGATGAATTTGTGTTTCCTTTTGGAATAATTTTTTTTTTTTTTTGCCCTCAGAACTCACTTTTATATTTATTTTAGTGAGGATATGCTAGCAACAATTCCACTTACTTTTTATCTACTAATATCCTTATTTCACCTTCTCTTTTAGAGGATACTTTGGGTGGGCATAAAATCCTAGGATGACAGTTTTCTTTCAGCAGCATGAAAATGTCATTTATCTCACCCATTATCAACCAATGTGCCGTGACAGGCACACTGACGCACCATAAGGATTTTTAAAATATGCAATGCCTGACTATTTACTCAGAGGCACTGACATCTTTTCCCTTAGATTGTCCAATAAAACAATGCAATAGCCAACACAACAACAGCTATCTGGTGTGAATGAAGAAAATTACACTTTTTTTTTTCAAATCAGCAAGAAATATAACATATTTTGGTGTGCCACAGAATTTTAGTAATTAGTTTGTGTGTACCATGTAATGAAGAAGGTTGAAAATCTCTGCATTATCTGTCTTTTATTATTTTCACTGAGAAGTCAACTACCATTCTTAGTTCTGCACCTGTGAAGGTAAGGTATGTTTTTTCCCTTTAGCCATTTCCAACGTTGTTTTTTCCCATTTGTCTTAAATTTTCAGCAGTTTTACTATGATGTGACTTGGTGTGGGGATTTTTTGCCTTGATAGCTTTAACTTTGCCTTTATTTTTTCAATTGCCTTTATTTTTTTCTATTGTTTCCTGACCTATTTTTTTCTTTTCTCCATCTTCTAGGACACCAACTAGGTATACTTTTTTTTCTTTCTTTAATCAGTCTCATATTATAGTTACAAACTGTTTAGTATTTTCATCCTCTTTATTTCCCAACATGAAGCCCAAATACTTCCTGGTATTTCTTCCAGATCGCTTATCCTCTCGTAGTGTCCAATGTTCTATTTAACCTACATATTGCATTCTTAATTTGCTATGACCCTAGGATTTCTATTTGATTCTTTTACATATTCTAGCTGTCTGGAACCTATAAATTCTTCATGCCATTTTATCTTTTAACCTATTAATTATAGCTCTTTTTAATCCAACCTGATAATTCCAATAGATGGGTCATATGTTGAACTGGTTTGGGTTTCCCGTCCTGTTTTGTGTCATGCCTGTGTATTTGTTTAATTAATGCCAAATATTATGTTTGCTAAACTGCGGTGACTCTGGATAATGTTATCTTTCTCTGTGGATCTCGTTGGCTGATAGAGTGTTGGCAGAGTACCTTGTTCTAATTCTGGGACTCCCTTGCAGATTTGATAATGCTCAATGTACCTCTTGTTTGTCTCCTCTTCTCTAATATGTAGACACTTGTGTCTCTAATTAAGATCCTGGGGCTTTTCATCTTCTGTCTCACTTGGAAGTCTCTGAACTCTAGCTTTTGTCTCCACGGGGCTGTGACACTGGCGAGAACCGTGCTCAAGTCTTTATCAGCTCTCTGCTTAGCTTCCTATCTTCCCGTTTGTGTAATTCAGTAATTCAGCAAAATTATTTCTCATTCTTTTGTTCATTTATCTTTTAGAAATGCATGCTTTATTGTTTGTGCTAAATTCTATAAAATAATTGCATGCATCATAAAGCATATACTTTTAGAATGTTGTAACTTTCCTTATCTCAGCATTAAAAATAAAAATGTCTTTATATAGTCTGCTTTCCTTAGAAACTAACTCTAGTGAGTTTGTTGTTGTTGTTGTTGTTGTTTTTCCTTCTCTTTAATTTTCTTAACAAGGCCTCGGAGTTTGTATCATTAAAGTAGTTATTCGTGTTTGGAATAGTCATAAGATTATAAAATTTAGCGCTGGAAGGATCCTAAGACATCATCTTCTGTTGGCTAACCTCCCACACAGTGCAGAGACGTTTCCTGCAGCATCCTTGGCATATGCTCATCCGGTCCCAATTTGGATATCTTTAGCAAAGGAGCTCATCATTTCCTAAAACAATCCATTCTGTTGGACAACTCTATTTTAAAAATCCTTATGTTGAGCTAAAATGTGCTTCTTTGTAACTTATACTCATTTACTCATTGTTTCAAGTTTTCCTTCTGGAACAAGTCAAAACAAGGGAACATTTCAGATAGCTGTACTTACAGCGGATCTAAATGCCGTTCTTGTCTTTTCAATTTGGAATTTTTTTTTTTTTGCTTTCTTGTCCCAAAGCATTGAACATAAATTGCCAAATTTGCATAATAATCACGAAGAAGGCTGTCCTGTTCGGTAGTGCTTTTAAAAAACTATCTTTACATTATACAAATCTCTCTGATATTTTGAAGACAAAAATTCTTTGGTAATTATCTTGGCTTATGTCTTTGTACTTTAAAAAATGAGTAAAAAGATTGCTATTTTCAAAAGTGACACTACATAACCAGTTGTGGGAATGTAGGCAAAACCTCTAAGGAGACAGCTTTCACACTAGTTTTCATTAGCAGTAATATTAGATGGTGATCACACTAAAGCACCATTCCCCCCTCTCTGCTCCAAGCTATGCCTTGCCACAATCAGTCAGACTGCCCCGCGAGCTCGAGGATATGTGGAGCAAAATGCTTTTTCCCTTTAGTATCAAATACTCTTTTTCGTAATGACTCTACATCATGATGATCTTTGTTCTCTCTCTCTCTCTCTTTTTTTTTATCTGCATACAATCTTCTTTCCTGAGTATTATGTCCAAAAAAGGTAGTTGCCAAATCATGGTTTTGATCCACTGATGAGATATTTCTGGTTCCACCGGCGAAAATGAAATGAATCTCACATGAGCCAGTAGCTCAGCTCTCATACCGAACACCGGTTCATGACACCGCCAGAAGGCTGCCTGCAATCAAACGTCAGTTCTGCCAGTTAATAGTTTCCTCACGCTCCTCCCTCTGTCAAGTATATTTAGTTGAGCTTGTGCATATGACTTCAGTTCATAAAAAGTTTACAAGTGCAGCTGGAATGCTTAGCATTTGATTGTTACATAAATAAGTATTTGAGAACATATGTAAACCTGACAGTGTTAGTACCAGATGTTCCAGTAACACAATAATGTACTTTGAATGTCCGTTCTCACATTCGGCTTGTTTATTTTGGCAGTATCTCTTTATCTGCTAAGTTTCAGATATGCACATATTAACTCTATCCATAGTGCTGATTCTCTTATTGTTACATTCAAGTTACATCCATTACAGTTAGTGTACAGAAATACAAACATAGACATTAATACATAAAGTCATTTTTTATACATCTCCATAAAATGCAATATTTCAACTCCTAAATGTTTATGGTCTTCTCTGGACATATGTATGTACTCTCATCTCTACAGAAATTGCCTTTCCAATTATGGATTAGCCAAGTATATTCTTTCCCTTTCTGGCCACCAGACACTTGAATTAAGAGATTTCTGTCTACTGCACACATTCTCCGGCCCACCTCAGGTCTGCCCCAAAACCACCCCCGCTAGAGTTGACTGTATCCTGATATGGTAGAAGCTATTGACCTTCTTCCAAAGCACAATTTTCATATCTTTGTGGTTTTATGTTATAGTTATTTCAAAATTACAGAAAAATTGCAAGAGTAATAATAGTACATAGAACAGTCATATCTTCTGAGAGTCACCTGTTGTTGACATGTTGCCCCATTTACTTTATCAGATGTGAGTGTGCTCACTTTCTCTCTCTACTTCTCTTTGTATATGTGTATGTATGTATATATGTGTGTATGTGTGTATGTTTATGTGTGTGTATATACATGTACACACATTTTTTCTGAACATTTTTAGAGTTAGTTGCATGGCCTTTTATTCATAAACTTCAGTGTGTATTTTTTCTAAAAGTAAGAATATTATCTTATATACAAGTAAATTTGAAGTTGATGTGTATTTCTAATCTTTTTTCTGTGTTCCAATTTTGTTAATTGAGCCAATGCTATCCTTTATTGGATATCCAGGTCTTACTTTGGGAATTGGATCTTATTTTTAGAGTCAAGTTGGATGTGTTCCCTACAGGGGGCTGTGTTGAGGTAGTTGCAGGGTTCTGAGAGCCACAGTGGCCTGGCAGTTTACTGAGGGGAGTAGTGAAGAAAAGTCCAAATATGGTCAAGAATGAAAGAAAAAGGTTGAAGCCAGAAACTCAGTTCTAAGCCTCATAATGAGAGGTCATGTAAGACCCAAAACAGCAATCAATCCTGAGACCGGTCAGGAAACATGGTACCATATGTGTTAAGCCAAGAAGTTTAGAATTGATGCCCTGAAGCTGATGGAGGTCTATGTTTATGTGAAAACATCTCTATAGCAAGGAACAAGCTTGACAGCGCAAAAGGGCCAGACAATGCCTTGCTTGGGCTTGGGCTGAGAAGACCCTGACTCTGTTAGGACACAACTTCTAGGAGATGAGAGTCCCCATCAGAGATCATCTAGAGCAGAAACCGTAATCCCTGCAGATGCACGGGAGCCCAGGACTGCTTCCCTCTGATGATGAGGCAAGGGCTAGAGCAGCATCCGAACAAGGGTAAGCACTAGAAGGAGTAGCAGGAAAAAAAGGAGTAAAAGCAAGTGGCTGAATGATGTCTGATTTTCAGGGGGCCTAGGAATCATGCTTCAGGTTTGCAGAATGGATGGACACATGGCATAGTTCTGGAGGGAAGAGAGTCAACTGAGTTTACTGCTTGCATCGTTTTCCTTGGTGGGAAATGTGTTTTATTTAGATGTAATGTTGTAAAAAATTATTTTAGAAATACGCTGTTACAAACTTTAAGCTCGTCTCCAAAGAGACAGGAAAACAAGAAAAATGTGCATGAAGTTAAGTAAGAGTAGATCAAATTAGCATTCTTATAGAATGAGCTGTAGATTTACTGGAGACGTACAAAAGGGAAAAATACCAGAGCACCAGACTTGCACATCAATCATTTGAAATTGTCTGACAGTCTTGAAGAGGATATCCTGGCTGCAGAAAGCGCAGAGCTGTCTTAAGGCTAGGGGCCCAGGTCAGAACATAGTAAGAACAAAAGATGAGCAATTTTGAGAGGAACCAGCTGGCTTAAGGTGATCCAAAGTGCACAGATGTTAAAGGCTTACTGTTCCAACAATACCATTACCTAACACAAGAATAACAGAATAACCATGAAAAAAAAAATATCACAAAACTTGATTTACTGTGTTGACTCGTGAAGGTCAGGCTATATGTGTGCCTCTTTTCCATCATGGCAATTTTCTCTTTCTATTTTAATGTTATTTTGTGTCTTCTGGTTGATGGCTGTACGAAAGAATAGAACTTTTTATTAAAAAATAAATAAAATGTGACGTTTCTTAAAAATATGTATAGAATTCTGTTGATGTGTGATCTTCAGTAGGTCTTTTAAAAATGATCCAAGTACAATAACCAAGAATCTATAATTTTCTCTACGCCTGCATCGGAATTCCTCAGACTGTAACACAGGTGCTTTTGTGGCAAGTAGAGCGATGGCAGATCTCAAGCTGATTATGAACCTTCCAAGGTGGTGATTGAATGGGAAAAGGAGTGATGTAAAACGTAAGACCTAAGCGCTGGAATTATGGGAGTAATCAGGAACCGAAAACAAAAAGAGGTTGAAAAATGTAGTTGTTGAAGAATATGTTGCAGTTAAAGTCACGAAAAATAGTTTTATGTTCTTTAAGGTCGTTGTTTCCTATTCAATGTTATTGACTACTTTACGAATTTAAGGAATGTTACTGATAATTATTCGGGGACATTGCATACCCTAGAAAAGAGTCACGGAGTATTCTTTAAAGATGTTTAAAATGCAGTACCCAACATATATATGTTAGAACCAACCACATACTACCTGAGTCAGAGGTACCCAAGTTTATTTGTTCAACAAGTATTATTGAACACTTCATAGAAACCTGTATGCACATCCCTGCAGCATTACTAGGGACATGGGTTGGCCATGTGAAAATGCCTTCTTGCAAGTATCATGCATACAAGGAGACTTCCCCTTTTGTTCTTCTATGAAGACGTAAAAACAATATTAAAAGTGCTCCTCTGTGACGAGTAGTCTATCTTCAATTCTAAGACATAGTAACTGGATATATGAGCAGGATTTCACATTGGACGACCAGACTCTGTAAGTGCATCGCGTTCACTTGTTATCTGTATTCAGAGAATGTGAGAGGGAGACCACGTAATTTAGCTGCAGCCGGCTTCCTTTTTAAAAAAATAAAACAAAACAGACATCAAAATAGTTCCATGGAGCCTTGAAGAATGGCTTTAACATACATATTTTTTTCTCTCTTCTCAGGTTAGTGTCACTCTGAAAATAAAAATAAAAATAGACACTCTTATTGGAACTTTAGGAGTAATGCTGGGTATGAACAGGCTTAGAATATACTTAACTGTAGTAATCCTTCCCGACACACACAGAGATGAATTGATAACCGGATTTGGCATTTCAAATATTTTTTACCCAGGGCAAGGGCTTTAAGGTGTTTTCTTGGTATTAGAGAGTTTAGAGTTGAAAAGGGTGCCATTTATTATTTTCTCTTTCTGTCAGCTTGGGACTTCTCTTTGCAATCATGCTTATAAAACTGGGCCTTTCTGTTCTTAAATGTTGTACCTGTTGAAGAATGTTCCATCAGAGGATGTGCTCAAGTCTTAAACTGTGTGTACCCAAGGTACGGGCTGAATAATGGTCTGAGAAAATCAGATAAAGTGGTTTATTAGAAGAGGCTCTTGGATGAGTTCTAGTGAGCAACCTGCAATATAATTTGTATATGATCTTGAGCGAATCACATGGTGTCTCTTGATTCTGTTTCCTCATTTGAAATGGGAGAGGCTTTGATTAGCCTGTTAGGATTCCTCCGATGTGAAATGCATCCCATCAGTCAGACATTGAATAATTAAGTAAGTCATTTAATCACGTTAACCACATCAACTTATCAGTTCTGCCAAAATATTTAAACCATTTATAATAAGACTCTGGACAATTAGAAAAAAACATTGACATAATTTGAGAATGTCAGTATCTGCTTTCTTAACATTGATACTTCTTTGCCAAGTAATGGCAATTTAAAAGATCTTTCTCTCAACTATGGTAGGAGTTTACCAGACTACTTTAGTATTATCCTCCAGGGAGACAAAACTCAGTTTATTTATTGCCAGGGCCATGGACTATAGGTGAAAAAATAAATAAAAATAAAAAAGAGTAACTTTCACAATCCTACTATCTAATGAGACTCAAGGAAGAAAAATCACTTTTTCTCATGGGATTCCTTAAAATAGATGACTATATTTGCATTCCTCCAAAAAGCAGAATATCCTAATGAAAAGTAAAATCACTAACTACCCCCCTCTTTTTTTTTAAGTTGAGAGCTGACTGATTTGAGTAATTTTTTCCTTCACCCAAACTGATAACCTACTTTACTACATCAACAGGTTATGTATGATTAAAAAGACATAATGAAAAAAAGTACAGGAATTTTCTAATTCCTACATTATGCACTTTCTCACTCCAGTGTAAGAGCTTAGGGTCTTGCCATGGCATCACCTCAATACGCAAAGGGAATTCTGCACCTTTCTGGGTGCTGCGAATTGTGGAACAAAGAATAGTTACTAAAATATGGAGAAACTCTAGGTTTTCATCCACCACCTCACTCTCTAATTTAGTTCTCTAAATTTTATTTTCTTAATACGAACCATGTATGGGTACATAGCTCACATGTATGATGGATGTGGCTCCACACCAAGCTGTGAGCCGACTTGTGTATCAGGAGACTGCTATTCAAGTTTGAATCCAGGTAGATTTCTAGCTGAAATTCCATGAGAGAAGGAAAATGAAAAAAAGAAAGAAAGAAAGAAAGAAAGAAAGAAAGAAAGAAAGAAAGAAAGAAAGAAAGAAAACCTTTTTCATTATGAACCTGAGATAATTACTTTTCAAAAATCATTGCAACCCCAATCCAAGTAGGGGCCACAAGGTTTAATTGTGGGTGTGCTATTTTCAGATTAATTAGGACATTTAACTTCATTTTTTATACCGCAGAATTAATCCCATAAAAATTAGTGATCTCGAAGGAGTCAGTTGTCAACTCTGACAGGGTCTCTTTGCCATAATCTATTAAAATGCTGCTTTTATCTTGTCTTGCCTGTGTCATATTTTATGGATTTTTTCATAAACACTGCCTATACTTCATAAATGTCTCAATTTTCTAGTCTATTAACATTACTTCAAAAGCAATTGATAAAAGAGCAGGGCATGCATGAAATAATACACCAATAACGTGGAGCGCTGGAGGCAAGACAGTGGGTAGGATCCGCACAGCTTGTGAGCTGAAACAATGAAAGGATGTTTTATCTACTCCAGTAAAGAAACAAATGATCATTTTTGATAGTAGAAAAAAGATGGCTAGTAATTGAGCAGATGAAAAATGGGTTACACAGAAAACGCAGCATATTTTGATGAAACTGAAATGAGAAAATAAACATCCCCAAGTCTATATTTACATTATGGGGAACCTTTTCCCTTTGGTTACTAAAGATTTGATATTCAACTTGACTCAGCTAAGACACAATAGTCTTATTCTACATGCAAACAATATTCTCTTCGTATACATATATTTAACAAACCTATTACGATATGTATTCACTACAATAGATGTTGGAATTTATTTTTTTTAACCTTTATAAAAGATTTAAAAATCAGTTTAATTTTTTTAAACATATAGATAATATGCCTGTGTTATCCTTTTTATACTTTTAAAGCACTGATATATGACCTAGGATAATATAATGAAATGAGTATCTCATCTGGATTTGTACCACAAATTTAATTCACAGGTATGTAAACATACTGACTTTAAAAACTCAGTCAGTTATTAGGTGTATTTAAATCAAACAAATAAAATACAAAGAAGAGAAAGAATATTAAGTAGATGCAGAATTCTTGTTTTTTCTTTCATTTTTATTTTTCATATTTTTTTCACCACCTGAGTTAGCTAAATGGATTCAGATTCTGTCCTGGACTTTCCTTCTTAACATACCATGCTTTATAAAATGAGGGACCACAGGTCCCCAAATGCTTGGACAGTCCCAGTGTTTACCTGTAATTGTCAGTAATTCCTTTCACTCTCAAAAATGTACTAACTTGGACGACAGGGTGTATGATCACCTATTAAACTATGTGGCCAAATGAATGTTGGGAGGATGTTTTAGTAATACATTTAATTTTAAATTTCTTTAAACCTGCCTAGTACTATCTGAAAGAATCAGTATGACTAAGTTTCAAAATCAGAAAAATCCTTAGTTCCTGACTTATATTTGTCTTCTTTTTTTTTAACTTGGAGACAAGACTATTTTATTGTTTCTCGGGTCAAGAAATTATCTTGAATAACCCCACTGATGATTTAATTCGAACACTTGTGAAGTGGATGATTTTTCTCATACCCTGATGGATGTTAAAGTATACTAGCGGTACTCTATGAAGCAGGTAATGTCATTGAATAAGCACAGGACCCAGTTTTGACCTTACAAGGGCACAGGAGATCATGCTCAAGGACATTCTTTAGTCCTTAAATGCTAGAAAGAATATTTAAGAACCCCAGTTGTCAGTACTAACCCACAGAAACAGCCACCAGAATTATGTGAAAAATATCCTGACTTACCACGTAGGGTGAAAGACAATAAGCAACTGTTTATTAACTTGACCTAATTTCTACCCATCTCTCAAATTCATTTCTCCTTCAATCTTCCACATCACAGGAAAAATCATAAATATCCACTGAGTTGCTTACCCCAAAAACCTATGGATTATAGGTTTGCTCTTTCATCCACTATATGCATCAGCAAATTCTGCCAAATCTATTCCTAAAACCCAGTCAGAACCTACCTGCTGGTTTTCATCCCCACCTTGCAATCCATGTCTAAGCTCCCTCCATCCTTCTCCGAAGTTTTACAATAGTCACGGAACCTATCTTCCTGCTTCTCCTCTTGCTTCCTCCTCTGTTCATGCCGTACTTCCTTCCTAGGTAATTTTGTCCATACATATGACCATAGCCACTACCTAGTATATACAAATAACCTTAGTCTAGACCATTCCTCAGATCTCCAGACTTTTATATCTAATCATCATTTTGTCATCTCTTCATAAATGTGTCATGAGAAATCAAACTTAGCATGCTCAAACCACAATTCAGGGTTTGTCCCTTAAACTTTGGCCTCTCCCAGTGTCCCTAACTCAGTGACGCATGAACACAAACCTTGCTGAGAGCCTTCCAATCTCCTTTCCCTTACCCTCATTTTTCATACCCAGCTGTGATAGGACATCAGGTTATCTTCTTCCTAAATATTTCTGGAATCCATTCACCTCTGGTCATCTCTGCCCCCACAATACAAGCTCCCATGAACACACCCATACTGTTCTAGCGCCTCCCTAATGATTTTAGTATCAACTCTGGCTCTTCAGTAAGAGCAGTATTTTCTTAAAAGTACATCGTACTAACTTCTTGACTCCTTCTTCATCACGACTCTTTCCACTGTGACCTAGCTTTCAGCTTCCATTCATTTTTTAACCTCATTCTAGGAGCTGAACATAACAGCCTGCGCCTTAGAGAGTTTGAATTCCCATGAAAAAGTAGACACTAAATAGCAAATAAATAGAGTAATTTAAGATTCTGTTAAGTACTATGAGGAAAATAAGTTAGGACGCAGAAATAGAGAATAATTAGAAGAGGTTTCAACTTTTAGCTTCGAGAGTCTTTCTTTCCCCCAAGGATTAGCTATGTGAAGATCTGGGGAAAGAGGCAGGAAGGATGAGGGTTGGAGGAGCACAGTATGAAAGAAAATTGCCAGCGATAAGGTTGGAGAGGTAGGAGGTGTGATAGGAGATAAAGGAAAGGGGTGATTCGGCCCATATTCTAGAGGCGGAGCTAACAGAGTTTGCTAATGGTGGGTAAAAGAAAAGTAGGAATTAAGGATGATGCCAGGATATTTGGTTTAACCATCAAATGACAGGTAGTCACATGAGATGGGGAAGAGTAAGGAAGGAGAGGGTTTGGTGAAGGTTGGTGTGTGGATGGGGGAAAATCAAGTTTTTATTCTGGCTGGAGCAGGTTAAATGTATCGTGCATGGTAGACTTCCAAGTGGCCATATCCTGCGAGTAGGTGACTGTCTAAGACTGGAACTCAAGAGAGATCAGGACTGCAGATATAAGATTGAAGGTCATAGTACATTGATGGGGATTAAAACCTAGAAACTAAATAAAGTCACCTATAGAGGAAATATAGACAAGTGAAGAGGAGCGGGATCAAATCCTGTAATGCTCTTAATAGGTTCAGTTAATCTCCTTTTGTTCAACTCTGTTAGAGATTAAAACAAAATGAGGACCACAGAACTTATATGCATGTGTGCATGAACAATGGACATGGACAACAAAGCTGGGGACAGGGCAGGGGGGGAGGGGAGAGGGAATCAGTGGGGGGAAAAGGAGAAACATCTGTAACAAAAATTAATTAATAAAAAAAAAATGAGGAAGTGTGGTATCTCGGAAGTGAAGAACATACTTAAAGAAAGAGGGAGTGGTGCCCTGGCTGGTTTGGCTCCGCGGTTAGAGCATCGGCCTGAGGTCCAGAGAGACCTGGGTTCAGTTCCTCCTAAAGACACGTACTTTGGTTGCAGTTTGTCCCTGGCCCCGGTTGGGTCGTGCGGGAGGAAGCCACTCCATGTGTC